>NC_081413.1:385393469-386700136 GCF_030272615.1 Cryptomeria japonica
TGATGTCCACATTTTCACTGGTTGTTCTTTACCCACTCTGTCCACTATGTTCAATTTTAAACTCATTGGCCACATACCTCAAAATCTTCCATAAAATAAAATTAAATGCATCAACAATGAGTAAAACTTAAAAGTGGGCTCCCTATTATCCCCGAGGTTCAAGAAACCCTCATGCAATTTTTTTTGCAAGATAAGTAGCATAATCAAAGGGTCTCAACTCATACATCTGTACATTTGCTGCCAACACCAGCGGCCCAATACTAGCCACATCAAGGACCTCTATACCTCCAACCTGTCCGCATGACATATAAGTGTACTATAAGTATTGTCTGAACATATTCATATTAAATGGGGGGACATCCTCTTCAGTCAGAATTCCCTTCTCAACCTTGTGGAAGGCTAAGTTCCACCCTTTGTAAGTAGTATCCATTTTAACAAATTCCTCTTCTAGTTCTTCAAATGATAAGGGCACATCAGGGTTAGGGTCTAAGCTAAAAACTTCATCTATAGTGCCATGACAAAATCTAATAAACACCTCACCATTTGGAAACTAAATGCATCTCTTCACAAAATTATAATTTTTGATTAGGACTTCCATTAGTCAGATATTTATGAAGACATTTGGAACAAAAAGTTTACCTAAGTTGGTTATCCATGGGTTACAGATTGGTACTTCTCTATCTTTTCTTAGAAAATGAAATAGGAAAAGTTCATAACCCCTCACCTTTGTCCATACGTCTCCAACCCCTTTAAACCTGTCTTCAAGCAGATCTATTTTGAAAAAATGTTGTTTTGAGCTTTTTGATTTTGGACCTGGAGACTGCAATTGATCAATAATATCTTGTTTCAATTTCTGTACGGGAGGGACTTTCGCTATTTTGGATTTTTTGGGTGTGGACTCGGAGCCCTTATCACTTATCTTCCTTATTGATGAACTTGAAGCTTCCATGTTGCATGAAGAATTGTTAGAAATAATTCTCATCTTATGTGTTTTTCACTAGGACGCAATCTACACTTGGTTCTTAATTTGCCTCGTGTGAGCCATCAATCTACTCAGTCGTGAGCATTAAATACATGCTACTTTGGTTTCATTTTTGAATTAAATCTGTAATGGCTCATCGGTATATGTTTTTCCGATGAATTACTCCCTTGGTGCCACCAGAAATATTTCATTCCTTAAGTCACTTTGGTGTTCATCGACATGTGTCTTTCCGATGCCTTTATCGTGTATCAACATAACCTTGAATAGCTTCTACTGATAGTTATTGTTTCTCCAATGAAACTCCTCCTTTATTATTTCCATTGAGTATCACGATAGCTTAAAATGATACATCTCGATCTCTTTAAGTTATGTTGACGACTAATATATTTCTTCCTGTAGGTGTAGGTCTTACCGATAGCCTTATCGGCTATTGACAAAACATTAACTCACATGTTTCGATTGTGAATTCTTTGCCGATGATGCTTCTGTAGTTACCATGTCGGTGTATATCTTCCTGATGTGCCTATCGGGTATCAAAATAACTCCTACCCCATTCTTGTGATAGTTAGTTACTTCCTTGATGACCTTTTTCTTTGCTAAGGTGCTTTCTTCGGGGTAAGCTAGACCGATGGTTTAATATGCTTTTCTCTATAAAATATGCTCCTCTTAATGAAATACACATGTTTATGGTTTTTTATATAAACTGAAAGCCTTATCTTACTCAATGCCACCCCTTAATTACCTAGCTGATGGTTGATTCTCTAAAGATAGATCATAGACGGATGGGAATTGATGTTGTAGGATCATTCTTGCACATAAAACTTCAGTAGTAACTATTCCCATGATAAAAAATACTTATTGAAAAGCATAAGAAAATAGTATCTCAATAGCATAAATAATTTGAAAAATTATGTGCTAACAGTGGCTCTTTCTGGGGACATGTGTTTCTTTGTGAACATAGTGAGATCCTAGTTATCTCTAGAAATAAGACCAACTATCTACCTAAAAACCACAAAAATAAAGAACACAAAACAAAAACAAAAACAACCCTAACTAATATGTACAAAGAACTACTCCTTGTTTTACTTAGTAGAAGAAGTGCTTGAGATATTTCCCATGGGTAGGGAATTCCTGAATCTCCCCATCAATATTCTGCAAAATGTATGAATTTTCTCCTCCTTTTCCCACAATGACATAAGGGCTAGCCAAAGTGCTTCAAACTTTCCATGTTTCCCTTTGTCTCGATCCTTAGCATTCCACTTTAATACCCAATCTCTTTCTTTGAAAGTTATGTTAGGTGTTTTCTTGTCATGTAATAATTTGATTTGTTGTTGCTTTCTGATGTTCTGCTTCTGAGCTTCTCTTCTATCCTCATCCAATTTTTCTAAATAATTCATCCTATCCCTATGAAGTTTACATCCTCTAATTTCTCTTGTTTCACAAATTTATATATCGGGAGCAGATTGTTTAGAGGAAATTTTGCTTCTTTCCCATTTACCAACTCATAAGGTGAAAATCCAGTAGACTTCTTGATGGTAATCCTATCTGCCCATGATGCTAAATTCAATTTTGAATCCCAAGACTTATTATTATTTCCCAACATCCTTTTGATTATTTTGAGTAAATTTTTGTTATTGGATTTAGCTTGTCCATTTCCTTGTGGGTGATATGATGAAGAATAAGATACAACAATGTCATGTGATTTACAAAAATCAGAAAACTCCTTTGACCTGAAGCACATTCCATTATCAACCACAATTTTATGAGGTACACCAAACCTTGTCAATACATTTTCCATAAGAAATTTTATTATCACCTTACTTGTGGCTTTCCTAGTTGGGATTTCCTTTACCCACTTGGTAAAATGATCTATTGCTGCTAGAATCCACCTGTGTCCCCCACTTGATTTGTCCTCTATCTCTCCTATGAAGTCAATGTCCCACATTTGGAAAGGCTCCTTAGTTTTCATGGGTTTAAGAGGAAATGATCTATTATATTTTAGCTTCCCTGAAAACCTTTGACAATCCTCACATTTCCTAACATATGCAAGACAATCCTTGAAGAGTTGGGGTCAATAATAACCAACGTGTAATATATTATGTGCACTAGTTTTAGCGGAAAAATTTCCTCCACATACATCTTCATACAACTCCTTAAGGATTGCTTCTGCTTGACCCATGTCTAAATAGAGTAGGACACCATCTTGATTTTTCCAATATAAATATCCTTGTAACAAAACATATCTAGCCACCTGAAGCTTGACTGTCCTATTTTTGGCTATCAGTGATACCTTCTTGACATTTCATATGTTTTAGATAATAAACAACATCTGTATACCATGGACATCTCTCAATGCTTACCTTTGAGTTTTCTAGCTCCACTTGATTTATTTGTGCTACTTATAAGTTGGAATCTGCCATAAGTTTAGCTAGGCCTTTCCCTCTAGCAAGCTTGGTGATTTGTACATCTATGTTGAATTCCTGGATCTGATTAATCCATTTGCACCTACGACCAGTAGTTTCAGTCTGTCTGAAAATATCTTTTACTGTTGCGTTTGGCACATATGCAACCACATTTGCTCCTACTAGGTATGGCCTTAAATATTTTACAGCTTTAACCAATGCATAAGCTTTTTTCTCATTCAAATTATAATTTAACTCAGATGCCTGTAATATCTTACTAAAAAATGCCACAAGTTGTTCATATCCCTCATCATTTTTCTGTAACATGACAGTTGCTATGGAATGGTAAGATGCAAAAGAAAACACTTTGAAAGGTTCTGAAAAATCAAGAGACTTGAGGACTGGGGCTTCTTTAATGACCCTCTTGATACTTGCAAATTCTTCTAGGGCTTCATTTGTCCATTTGATGTCTGCCCCTTTCTTAAGCATCTTAGCAATTGGTTTCAGAATTTTTGAAAATTTTGAGATAAATCTCTTAATAAAATTTATTTGTCCAAAGAATGACTGGATAGCTTTAATAGTTTTAGGTATCTGAATTTTATCTATAGAAGCTACCCTTTCAGGATCAATTCTAACACCTTCCTTTGATACAATATGTCCTATCAATTTTCCTTCTGTTACTCCAAAATGACACTTTTTTGGGTTAAGAGAAACACCATACTCTAGTGCCCTTATGAATATCTTCTTCAAATCATTGCAATGCTCTTTTGCTTTCTTTGAATAAGCTGTCAAGTCATCTTGACAAATAACTAGAATATAATCAATCAAATCTTCAAATGCCACATCCATAGCCCTTTGGAAAGTAGTTCCCACATTAGTGAGTCTGAAAGGCATTCTAGCATAGACATATGTCCCCCAAGGTATTGTAAAGGTAGTTTTGTATTGCTCTGTTTCCTTGACCTTCACCTGATTATACCCTGAGAATCCATCCATCATGGAAAATAATTCATTTCTTGTAACTTTCTACAACAAATCTTCCATGTTAGGCAAAGCATAATTTTCCTTTAATGAAGATACATTCAGATTCCCAAAATCCACAGAAAGTCTTATATCATCATTCTTCTTTCTAACAGGTACCAAGTTGGACACCCACATTGAGTGTCTAATTGGTTTTATGATCCCTGCATTTCTCATTTTCATCAATTCCTCCTTCATCTTTGGAGCTAGCATTGGATTTATAGGCCTTTGTATTTATCTAAAAGGTTTCGCATTTGGCTTTAGAGGAATTTCATGATGAAAGAGATCTTCTTTATATACTTTAAGGTCATCATATGACCATGCAAAAACATGTCTGTATTTTCTTAATAAATTTATCAAGGCCATTCTAATTTTTGGGGTGTCTTTTTTCAATGAACACCTCTCTAGGATTGTGTTCACTTCCAAGATTTATCTTCTCAACATCCTCCTGTGTTACAAGGCTGGATTTTAGATCGACTCTATCCTGATTATCAAAAATCCTTTCCAACACCACCAACCCTTTTGGGATCTTATTTGATTTTAGTTGCAAAATTTCTTTCCCCAAAAAAGTGTCTTTACCATCCTGATTTTCTACATATGTAGTCAAGTCAATTTGTTGATCTTCATATTGATCCTCACATATGAGAAATTTCAATAAATCACGATCATCATAAAAAACTTGCCTGTTTTTTATGTTATCTGGTACTGCTGGCCTTGTTTTGATTTCCACTTGAGTTATTTCATCAAAAGGGATGTCAGTGTTCCTAATTGCGAGGTTAGCCATGAAATATGCTAAGATGTTCTTTGATCTTTTTGTCCAATTTATTGTAAAAGCATCAAAAAATTCTATGGAATCCCAAATTTCATTCCTGTAATGTTTCAATTTTGAATTCTTAGTAGAAAATTTATTTTTAACCTGAGATATAATTAGCTCTGAATCACCATAAACTGTCAGCATTTTTATCCCATGCGTGTTTGCAATTTTGAGTCCTAATAAGTGAGCTTCGTACTCCGTTATTTTATTTCTGCATTCAAATGCTAAAAGGAATGAGTATTTAAAAGACTTGCCATTAGGAGATACAAACACAACTCCAACCCCATTTCCATCTTTGCTACATGCCCTATCAAAATACATTTGCCATATCATGTTTTTATTTTCTTTAGCATGCATTTCAATTTGTTCTATATTTGACATGGTAGGTTTTACTATACTTACGTGAAAATTATCCATGTCCGTATGACAAAAACTTTGACAAACACTTAAGAAAATTAATTGCAGATTAGTGTATCCTTCTTAACAGTAAACCAATTAAAACATAAATAAACCAAATAAAAAAATAAATCATTCACCCATAGTAACACAATCACCATAACACATGATATTTTGACGTGGAAACCCAACTGGGAAAAACCACGGTGAGTAAAAACTCATAAGGTCACTATCTGCAGAATAGTAACCAGACCAGTTAAGGTCAGACCGGTTAAGGCCTTACAATGTTCTTCATCAGAATAGATCCTATTAGGAATCTAGATCTCTATTAGGAGATAAATCCGGTTAAGGATTACCTTGTAAGAGGATTTCAGACCCATGACTATGAATCACCTTGCTAGAGGATTTGAAACAAACTTTATAAAGCCTATCCGGTTAAGGATTTCAGATCTTGTCAAAGAGATTAGTAGTCAACAAGTTGATGATCTACAGAGTAACACACAATGCTTGGTTAGATCCTTCATAGCTTTCAACTGACGCATCAAAACATCACTTCAGTCTTCTATCCTTCATTCCTTCGAGCTTCTATCATGAGATCTTCTTTTCGCATAGAATCTGATCTTCTCTATTAAGAATCTGATCTTCTCTCTTTGCATACACAGACACACATACACACACACACACCTAAAAACCCTAGACATGATGTCCTCATTTAGGAATATGATTTCATGTCAGTCCAATGAGATTTGGATAGAAAAAACCCTAAATACAACGTGTCTAGACATGTTTGTGACACAACACAGAGTCACCGCCACAATGTCGTTGGAAGATCTGATCATATTTTTACAAGTTTGTCCATTAGCAAAATACCTATTACCGGTTTATAAATGAAGACTAGAAAGCTAGAACATAGTGTTCTGATCTCTTGGTTGCCACTTTGGGTCCTTGTACCGGTTGGTTTGTTGCCAAGTCACGACAATTAATAGTCAAGCACTTTTGCATAGCGGTATAGCGATAGCCGTCAGATCATCGTGGACCTGCTCGATCTTTAACACATAAACCAGTTGAGGTCCTCGGCCATTGTTTGACCAGTAAGCTCCTTCTGGAAACACCGATAGTCTTCAACAAACAAAGACTATATATACACAGTACCGGTTGCACGATACATCATACGATACTGGTTGAGAATACATGAGATAAGTGTGTGTCCATCAATGACAATCACAACTTCAGTACAAACATCATCAAAATGCCAACAATCTCCCCCTTTGGCATTGATGGCAACACTTAGGAAAATTTTGACAACTAAATGCTTATAGAACTAATAACATGCCATAATCAAAATTACTCCCCCTAGGCATATACTACTCCCTTTTCTAAAAATAATAACATGAGCAACTTCTATTTGCATTAAATTTTCAATTACCACTCCCCCTTTGCCAACAATGACAAATCTGTCAAGTTTCTAATACCACTCCCCCTTTTTGTTACAAAGAGTAACCAAAGTTAAATTACAAAACATGAAAAATAGAGTATATGTTCAAGATAATAAAGAGTAAAACTTTTCAAAAATGATTTTAAAGTTGTTCCGAAAGTCCTTCATATCTGAAGACCAAGACTCTAAGAGTGAGGCAACAATTTCACTCTCGGTCTTCATCTGGAAAGCTAGTTCCTCCATGGCATCGATTGTGCTCATCTCCTATGTAACAGAAATAGCTTCTAGGTTCAGAAAGTACTTCTGAAGAACTTGCAACTTTGGTAGTAGGAGTAGTTGTAGCTCTTGTAGATGTTAGGTCCACTTGCTAATCTCCACTTCTATCTATGTGATCTATTGCCGGTATGTTTGGATGGTCTATCCATAGACTGTGAAAGAATCATATGGTACCTTGAAGGTCTCCACATACTGCTTTAGTTCTGATTGGAGTTGACCTTTTACCTTTAGAACATCATCACATAATAAATTGGGTTGGCATATTTTTCTTAAAAGCATACTTCCTTCAGCTATTGCCAGACTGATATCATCCTTTTGGTGGATTAGCTTGGTCCTGTCCTCAACAATTTTCTGTACCAATGCAACATTCAGTTCTTTTTCATGGTTTTTCCTTGCAGTGACCTGGGCAATAGCTTCCAGTGATTAGACTTCATCATCTACTACAGTGCATAGTAGTTTTAGCTTGGCCAACGAGGAATCGGTAATGGGGAGATTAGTACCAGGGACTAGATTGGAAAGAGTGTCAACAACAAATTGGATGACATCTTGTTCTTTCTTTTTCCACAGTTCTTCCAATTTGTCTTGAGCCAATTGAATGCTTCTTAGTAGCTCATTCTCATCAACCGATTGAGTAAGACATGCAAGAGTTAAATCGGTGTGACCAGTGGGATCTTTGGTTGCCTTAGGATTCTGTCCTCCCTCAGTTGCCTTGTTCTCATCTTGTTTCCTCTTTTCCTACTCTGCCTTTTCATTGTCATCTTTCTCTTTCTCCATTTTCTTCTTCTTTTTTATTTCCTTCTCTGCTCTCTCCTTTTCCAATCTCTCCTTTTTTGCTTTCTCCTTCTCTTCTGCTCTCTTCTCCTCTTCTTCTTTCTTCTTCTCTTCTTTTGCTTTCTTCTTTTCTTCCTCCTTTTTTTTCTCTTCTTTTGCTCTCTTCTTTGCTTCTTATTTCTTCCTCTCTTCTTCCCCCTTTTTCTCTTCTTCTGCTCTCTTCTTTTCTTCTTCCTTGTTTTTTGCTCCGCTTTATTCTTAGCTTCTTCTTTCTCCTTCTCTTTCTCTGCAAGAATGTCAGGTGCAGTATCAACTGGTGCAGTATGAACTAGTGCAACATCTAATGCATCTACATCAATAGGAACATTCTGCTCAATTACTCTCTCTCCCCTGTCATCAAAGGTTTCATCTAGTATAGGTTTTAATAGGATAGCTTGAGCCTACCAATTTGCTTCGGTTACCTTCTGCATCTTGACAACTTCTCAAGCTAGCAGGTGAGTATCCTTTTCTACCTCAGAGATCTTACCTCCAAGTAGCAAAAGTCTTTTCTTCCTCATGAAGAAGATACCTTTGTATTGATCAATAATCTCAAGAAATTCAGACTTAGAAGCATTTGGAAAATATTGAGCAACGATTTCCTCTCTAATTGCTTGCTCCTTTTAAATGGCAATTCGTCACTTATTGTCTAAGGAGTTATACAAAGATTTAGAAATAACAGATTTAATGTCGGTAGGTGACCGATCATTATCACATATAGTTAATAAGTTCTTGTTCAACATTTTCTTTTTCTATATCATTGAAATCATCAAAATATTATTTCAAATCATCAAGAACTTTTCTTCTAATATTCTTAATTGTCCTTTGACAATGCGTCATAGGCTTATAAGAAGGAACATGAACATTTACTGGTGTAGAGGATGCAGATACATTACCAGTTGTCTTCATCTTCTTACTTGATTGCCTTGTCTTCTTCATTTCTACCTCCGGTTCAGTGTCATCTGAATTCAATGTGTTATTCCTGGTTTTTCTCTTCCTTTCAAATACCTTTGGCGGATTAGCCTCTGGTTTCTTCTTGGCAGATGACTTCCTGGTCAGTTTAGGACTTACAATAGATGTAAATGGTGTTGATGCTACTGGCATAACTTCCTTCTTCTTTGACTTTGGTACTTCAATAGATTGGATCCTCTCTAAGTAAGTACCGGTCCTCTTCTTCTTAGGATGAAGCAGTGAAGCAATTAGGGTAGAGGCATACCCAATAATTATGTAATTTACTACTTCATAGCCCATAGGCCCGACTTTCTCTTCTCTAGGTTCTACCGCTTCCATTATGCAGTGGTCGACTTTGATTGTAAAGCAAATATCATCTTCATATTTCTTGACAAGTTCTCCTGAGATTCTTGTCCTTGGTTTCATCTTCATTTTGAATTCATCAAAGTAATTGTTCAAGGTCTTTGGATAGGTTGGTCCTACTACCTGTAGACTCTCCTTGATTTGCTTTGAGATCGGTAGGTCACTAGACCATTGAACATCTCCAACTCTTGGAAAATATCCTTCAAAATAGAAAAACAAACCTACAAGGAGTTGACCGAACTTAAACTTTAGTTTCTTGTTCTCTTTTTTGGACTTTAGGTTCTCCAAAAGTTGTTTATGCATGCAAGTACATAGATAATACTCTGCATCATCTCTGATCATTCGGTAAGCGACATTCACTGCAGCTTTAGGAATAGAGTTCATTCTACTAGCATAGAAACATCTATACCCGATCACCATACATGCAAGCTTCACCAAGTCATCTCTTATGGTGTTTACTATAATTGCTCGTTGGTCACTCATAGAACCGGTGAGCTCTGTCACTTTGGTTTTGGTGATCTTGCAGAGAACAGGGACTTCTCCAACATTGTAGAAACTAGTCACGACATGGATTGCTTGTGGAGTTATGTCATGGGTTCTCTCAAGATACATTTTGTCACCATGAACCCTACTAAGAATGATTCTTATGTGATATTCTGAAAATTCTTTGAGAAAATATGCCATGTTATGGAATTTCTTCTCCTTGATCACTTTAAACTCTAGTTTGATCCTTTTGTCTTCTCCACAAAATAAAATTAACTAGGAATGGATTACTAGAGACCCTAGGTCTTCTAATTTGCAATCAATATATCCAAAAATATCCCCTTCTATAATGACTCCGATGGGGACTTGGGATAGGGCATCATACTTCAACCTCTTCCTAAGTGATTTGGTTGGACTCTCAGGTGCGGAAGTACTAGATGAGGCTTTGGATATAGAAGCCATGATAAAACAATTTTGAATGACAAGAGAGTTTCCATGAAAAATACCTTTTTACTCAAACTAGGGTTTCATCGATGTCAAGCACACCACACTTCTCCAACAGTTTCTTTACCGCTCTTATCTCTACTCCAGATAGCTTGAGATGATTGTAGAATCTTATACAAGGTAACTTTCTTGATCACTTCGAATACAAGAAAAAGCACTTTTGTTTCACAAAACTAGTTTGAAAACTTCTTTGAAAATAGGTAAGTAACAATGACTACTGCAAAAATTGCCTTTATATATGCTCTTTACCTACCATAATAAATGCATCACTAATAGGGCACAAACCCTAACTTTTACCTTTTACCACTTCGCTTCTTCTATCGGTGGACAGGTAACCAATACCGGTAAAAGCATCTTACTGATATACACTGAGGGTTCAAAACATTGTTACCAGTATGTTCCCCCTAAGCTTTTTGAAGCTTAGTTTGCCGGTTTAGGGGTCTCCACATTGGGTGTGGAAACTGACTCATCTTTTGGCTTTTCTTCCGATTTCTTTTTCCACGTTTTCTCTAAATCCGCCTGAACGGTTTCAACATCAACCTTTCCTTTTCCTTTTGGGTTGACTGGTTTGTTTATCAATGGACTTTGTCTTAGTCTACATGATCTGGAAATATGTCTCGGTTTGTTACAATGATAACATACCATGCCAGGTGACCTCCATGGTCCGGTGTTTACATTTCCATTCTTTCTTCTGCATGTTGCAGTAGTGTGACTGCTACCATGACAAATCAAATAGGTTGATCTCCAAGAAATTGCCGCTTCATAACCATTTGACCGATGGTCATAGGTTCTATACCAGTTTGGGTTCCAGTTCATAGATGGTTCCTGGACCATTCCTCTTGGTCTCGGTGTATAACTTCTAGGGTTGTTCATAACCAACCTACACTAGAAAGATCTATGCCCAAACTTGTTGCATGCGTAATAGTGACCATTGAATCTACCAGTATTAGCCTTGTGTTTATGCACAGTGTTTGGTATGAAAGGAAAATTATTATAAGCCTTTCTTCTACATACATTAGCAGTATGTCCTTCCTTAAGATAGTTAAAGCATACCAGTTTGAACTTTGGCTTACCTTTGCTTTTGTTGGCGTTTATAGGCACCGATTTCCCTTTTGGTGCATCGGTCTTGGTTCCAAAAGATTCACCTTCCACTTGTGTAGAATAACCAAGTCTAGTGGTATCCCTTGATGACCTCATAGACTTTAGATGTTGATCTAATTTGGTAGTACTCTGATTAAACTTTGCAAGTGTCTCCTTTGTCTCAGCAAGTTCTTTGGAGAGATTTTCATTATTTTTCACAAGGGTTTCATTCTGAGAAATGGCTGCATTAAGATCAGCTTGCACCTCTTCTTTCTCTTCCTTACCTTCTTACAGGTAAGCGATAAGAGTACCAATTTCTTGGTTTAGCTTAAAGATCTCATGCTCCTTGTCCTTCACAAAATCCTCATCTTTTCTGTGGTTTTCCAACTCTTGACTCATCCTTATGGTTAGTGCTTCTAGCTCCGTTCTCAGGTGAGCTTTAGACTTGTTTAGTTTCTCCACTTCTTCAACTAGAGCACCCATGTCTACTTCATCAAAAGAGTTGTTTTCTGTGATTTCCAGTAATTGCTCAGCAAGTTCTCTTCTTTTAGTTAAAGAGGCTTTATATTTGACTTTAAGCTCATCATATGCTTTCTCAGATTCAACCAAACGGTGAGTGAGTTCCCTCATGCTGTATTCCCCCATAACTCCTTTCAAGTTGTTAAACTTAAAGAAAGGGTGGCTCTGATACCAATGGATGAATACTAAGAGGGGGGGTGAATTAGTATGCCCAAAATGTTTGACAAACACTTAAGCAAATTAACTGCAGATTGGTGTATCCTTCTTAACAGTAAACCAATTAAAACATAAATAAACCAAATAGCAAATAAGTCATTCACCCACAGTAACACAATCACCATAACATAGGATATTTTGACGTGGAAACCCAACTAGTAAAAACCAAGGTGAGTAAAAACTCACAAGATCACTATCTGCAGAATAGTAACTAGACTGGTTAAGGTTAGACCGGTTAAGGCCTTACAATGTTCTTCATCAGAACAGATCCTATTAGGAATTAGGAGATAAATCCGGTTAAGGATTACCATGTAAGAGGATTTCAGATCCACAATTGTGAATCACCTTGCTAGAGGATTTGAAACATACTTTACAAAGCCTATCCGGTTGAGGATTTCAGATCTTGTGAAAGAGATTAGTAATCAACAAGTTGATGATCTATAGAGTAGCATAGAATGCTTGGTTATATCCTTGATAGCTTTCAGCTGGTGCATTATAGCATCACTTCAGTCTTTTGTCCTTCGTTCCTTCAAGCTTCTATTGTGAGATCTTCTTTTCACATAGAATCTGATCTTCTCTCTTCGCATACACAGACACACATACATACACACACCTAAAAACCCTAGACATGTGTCCTCATATAGGAATCTGATTTCATGTCGGTCCAATGAGATTTGGACAACAAAAACCCTAAATACAACGTGTCTAGACATGTTTGTGACACGACACAAAGTCACCGCCATAATGTCGGTGGAAGATTTGATTGTATTTTTACAAGTTTGTCCGTTAGCAAAATATCGATTACTGGTTTACAAATGAAGACTGGAAAGCTGGAACATAGTGTTCCGATCTCTTGGTTGCCTTTTAGGGTCCTTGTACCGATTGGTTTGTCACCAAGTCACAATAATTAACAGTCGAGCACTTTCACATAACGGTATAGCGATAGCCGTCGGATCATCGTGGACCTGCTCAATCTTTAACACATAAACCGGTTGAGGTCCTTGACCATTCTTTGATTGGCAAGCTCCTTCTGGAAACATCGATAGTCTTCAACTAACAAAGACTATACTTATATAGTACTGGTTGCATGATACATCATATGATACCGGTTGAGAATATATTAGATAAGTGTGTGTCCATCAATGACAATCACAACTTTAGTACAAACACCATCAAAATACTAACAATGTCCACCCACCAAATTAGACCACTGTCTGGATAAAAGCATCCCATAACTTGCAGGCACCTCCACCACTATGATATCAATTTTGTAAGATGCATCAGGGCACGCTGGAAATATGAATTCCACATCTTTCATGATTCCCACCATAGGTATTGATCTATTGTTCATAACATAACATTGCTCGTAATGGGTGTCAACATTCATTCCTAGTTCCTTCATAACATCAGCTGGCATAATATTGACTGCTGCCCTTGAATCAATCACACAATTCTTGACAAGCTTGTTATTAATCAACAATGTTAGATAAAATGGGTCCACCTGGTTTAGATTCTTAACCAAAGAAGTACCTAGATAAACCATTGGTGGATTCTCAACAATTTGTCACTACTTAGGGTTCTCTTGACCTATTTTACCCACATCAGATATTATTTTTACTGTTTCATCTCTATAATAAGGGAATTTCATAATCTCAAGTAAAGGGAGGGAAATTTTCACTTGAGATGGAGCTTGGGACATAAAAGAATTACAGCTTGAAACTTGCTTACCGGTTGTCTTCTTATCAACATGTTTTGTTAGCTTTGGAAGTTCTACTTGTTCATTTTGTTTTGATATCCTCTTGTTTCCCTTTTCTAGATTGTCATCTTTACTATCATTCTGCTTTGGTATTTTTGCAAACATACTTGCTAGATTTCCTTGATCTACATTTATTGTTCCATTTCTCAATTGATAATTACTCTTAGCCTATGCTACTACTGCTATTGTATAAGCCTTCTTCTCTTCATCCGTTAGGAAAAAAATTCTCAGCAAGGGTGGTTCCTCTTCATCTGATAATACTTGTTGCATACTGCTATTTTGATTTATCCTTCTCAGACATACATTCGGTACATGTTCTTCTTTTGATGAACTATAATCATCTCTGCCCTAAAATGGTTCAGAGGGAAGCACATTTATCGTGGGTCGCTGATCTTCATCTTGGCTTTCATCTTCTAATAAACTTTGAGCAATCATAAACTACCTGGGTGAATGAGGCAACCTACAAATGTCACACCATGGGCAATCCTCTACCAAATGATTACCTTTCTTCAATGGATCAGGAGTCTCCTTATTTTGATTTGGCTTCTCAAGCTTACCATCCTTCCAATTAGTATTATATGGCATGTCATGGAGTCTAGGCCTACCATTTTTATAATTTGATGGCCTATCATTTTTATATGCTGGTGGCCTGCCATTTCTATTATGTCTTCCTTTCATATCTTTGAAATAATCCCTTTTTGGAGCCCTAAGATTATACAATTTTTCATCATCTCTCTTATTTAGTCTTCCAGAAGCTTTCCTATTGTTTTCAATAGTAGCGACAATTTTAAAAGCTTGTTGCAATGTTGTAGGCTTGTGTGACCTGATCTCATAATGAGTCTTACTATCAAATGCACTTAAGTAAAAATCAATTAGGAAGGATTCAAGCAGTCTCACATCTCTTGGTATTCTGTTCAATAATTTATTAAATCTTTTATTAAATTCTTCCACTGATTCATTAAAGTTATTTTTGATACTAGTTAATTCATGAGAATAAAATGATGTTTTATTATGATACCCAAACTCTTCAATGAATTGTATCACAAGTCTTGCCAACTAACAATTGATCCATCTAGTAATCCTCTATACCATTCACTAGTGTCTTCAGTCAAGGATTGCACAAATAATTTCATGAACACATCTTCATGGGGAACTTCAAATTATTTGATAGTATTCTTCAAATTTATCACATGCTATTCAGCCGATTCTACCCCATTGCCAATAAATTTTGGAATAGCAATCCTCAACTCATTTTGAATGGGATTTGGGTATCCTATGATTCCACTAAAATCCAACTGCCTATATCTTTCAATAGTCATATGTGCCCTACACCTAGGATTATAATTCCAATGATTTCCATTTCCACTATTTCACCCTCTATTGTTCTGATCCCTGTCACCATTATGTTGTTGTCTTGGATTTACTTGATTTTGAATCCTTCCGCAATTTGGTTCCCTCCAATGGTCACTCCTATCACTCCTATTGTCACTATTTCTATTTCTTTCTCCAGCTCCAAGTTCAAATAATGGATTGAAATGATTCCTATTGAATACTTGTTCTCTATTCTTTTGTGAGGGGGGTTGTATCTAGGAATTTTGTCATCCCCTGACCCTCTTTCACTTCCAATCTCCTCATGTCGTGCCCTCTCATTTCTTGATGTTTCACCTATAGTTGCCTTTTCTTTTGGGGAAATGAGTGCATCTCTTTTTATTCCCAATTTATCTAATGTCTCATCTGGCTACCTTCTAAGGGCCCTAGCCATTTTGTCCTTATTTGAGCCCATGCTAGCCATTTTGTGAATAAGGGCATTGCATTGGAGATCCTCTTCTTGTTTATCTGGTCTCTCATAATTCATCTCATGATGCCAATCATAATTCTCCATGCTTATTCGAGAAAATGGATTAAGATTTTCATCATTACTTTGAGGACTATGATGGCTTGATGTAGGATCCTCATTTTCATTCAAGTTTCCTCTTTCCCTATTAGGGAAAATTTTAAAACCTACAAATGTCATTTCTGATGTTTGATCTTTCTTTCTATTTGGTCTTTTCTTAGGACTTAATTCAATATGGTTATCTTGTGTCTTGTGCAAAGATCTCCATCCTCACATAAAATCTAATGATAAGTTCCTAGGGTTCTTCCTTACCCTCTTGCAAGACAGAGCATTAATCATGAACTAAATGTAGAGTCACCACCCCCTTTGGAGGAAAACCTTATTTTAGTTGGTCTGAGTTCCTTTTCCAGTAGGATCTAAAATTTATTCACCAAAGATTCTAAAAAACTTCTTTTAGCAACTCCCCAGCAGAGTCGCCAATCTATTGGTTGTGGGACTCGGATGGGGAAATCTCAACTGGTTACTAATTCAATGATCTATTACCAGAGATTCTAGATTATATTTTACTAATAATTTTTATTCAACTCCATAGTAGAATCTAAATAATTCCTCCCCAGCAGAGTCACCAATCTGTTGGTTCCCAAAACCATAGATTGGAAATCAAAGAGTTTTGCCACTTCTCTTAATGATTTCCGAATCAGTCTTGGCCAATAAATGGGAATGATCGATAGATCAAATTCCCCTGCACTTCAAGCTTCACTAAACCAAGGCGGGTGAACCTATACCCTAAACCTAAATCTGTAGGTTAAAGACTTTTCTATATCGAATTTAAGAAATTTAGTGACTTCAAGATGGCAATTGTTCTTGAACCCAATCTTATTATCTAAAAAATTTAACTGCTTTCTTGCAAATGAATATTTATAAAGTAGTGATTGTATGAATTAGAAATATGTTTCCTTGATGAAGCTTTCTCTGAAAATACTTGATTCAAATATATAAAATCAATAAAAGACCAGTGCCTTGATTCCTTACTGGTTTCATATCATTTCAAATGAAAAATCCGATGTTTAAACTTAGAGATAGTTTTAATAACTTGTTAATGAAACAAGACAATCATCTCAAAGGCTTCTATATGAATTGTAATTAAAATGTAATATCCAGTTAGTCTTACTAAATTTAACTTTTCTTGAAAGACCAATTAGACAATTCGAAGTTTTCCAACCAATCCTTCAAACTGATGTTCAAACTAAAAATCAATCTCAATTACAACAACATAAGATTGCACAATGAAACAATCTATATAAATAGATTTATCTAAGGAACTGATCAATCAAATGAAAAGATAGATACCATCATGAATAAAAAACACTTGAATCTTTATATTGAAAATATGATACTTAAACCAGTTGATTTCAGTGTATATCATCCATCAACTTGATACTTCTAAACAACGAGTTCATAAGAAATGCATGAAAGATTGTCTTGATATAAAATTATAAACTTGTGATCTCTTTCTTTCCTAAAAGATCCTATATATATAGAGGATTCAGTTTGAAAATGAATATGCCCTTTCATTAAAACTAAAATTAACAAAAATTAACTAGAAACTAACTACCTAAAAACTGCCCTAACAATATGAACAAAATAAAAGACTATAAAATGCAAAGTCACATCTTTGAACACCTTTTTGATATTTATGGTTGATCTCCAAGCATTTGATTTCACTTCTAAATATGCTTCAAGTATCCCTCTGATTTGTAGGTATCTGCATCATAGATGATATCTCTGACCACAATCTCCAGAGTGACAAAGTTTTCCATATGCTCGATTGTCCCTGTCATGTCAATTCCATCAGACTGGGCAATGTTAACGGATGCATTGAGAAGAATTTGGCATTCCAAAATCTATTTATCCTTATCCTTAATTTGTCCATTTTGATCTTCAATCTCTGAAAAATCATGTTGTACTATTTCCTTACATTCATCAAATTCATTTTGCAGTTATGTGTCAAAGTCTTCATGCTTTCTTAACAACCTTTGTATTCCGTCAATAACGTTGGCATCTGCATTGGCCATTGTCTTATCATGTAATAAATTTTTTAATATATTACAAATCCAATTGTGAGATACCGCATTATCCATATTCTTTTGATAAACAACCCAAAAATCTTCAAGGAAACCCTACAACTTTTCAAATCTCTTGGTCAGTAAAACAGAGGCTACATCAGCCCTCACACTCTACATTTTCTTTTTAAACCTTTTATTTTCCAATTGCACTTATTCACATTTCTTTTTCCATTGAGACCCATCATGGATCTGTGGCACGGGCTATCCTCCTCTTCTTAGCAACTCTTCATATAGTCCCTTGTATTGATCTTCTTTCTCTGATCACTTTGACTAATTGTGCTTTATTAAATTTTGAAATATCGATGCCCATGTCAGAAGTAATAATAGGATCCACTTCACCAACTTTTAATTTCATCATATGACCAAAACCTTTATCCACATCAATGATCTTTGGTCTCTTATTTGGAGGGTAAAGAGCCCACAAAAGAAGATCCTCTTCACCCTAATCAAATCTAGAGCCAATAAACACATCATTCACTCTCCGATGATCCAATTTAAATTCCTTATTGTCAGAATGTAACATGCTATCAAAAATAAATGACACACTTATATCCCATCCTAGAAAGATGATAATGCCTGCCTCACTAAGAAGTTGTCTTCCCCTTTGCTGCATCATAGTAGTTAATTCTAAATTAATTTCTTCCTTGAGTTTCCTCAATAATTCTGAGTCTTTTTCAGGGGTTATGTTTGGGATAGAGTCCCTCAAATTTTAACCTTTGAAATGATATAAAAAGGATTTAAATTATTTTGACTTGATAAAAACATCATCAGACACAAAAGCAAAATGATCATCATATCTTGCATCACTATGGATGTTCAGCCTAACAATAATTTGTTCTTGTAAGTCAGGTTCCTCTACTATGTCCGATGCTTGATGCCTAGACACTATCTCAACATCTTCTGGCTCACTTTCACTCTCCTCCTCTTCAGTTTCCATTTCTTGCAATCTCTTTTTCTTTTCTTCCAATTTTTTGTTTAATTCATTAATGGGCATCTGGGCCTCTTCCTCCTCCATGTTTCTAAACATATCTTCTTCTTCCAAGTAAGTATGAAAATAATCTCCCAAATTCTGGCTTTTCTTGCAACTGTGAATATATCCTTCAGGGTGATAATTGACTCTAGCAGTATATTTGATCAAATTGTATTCTTCAATTAATTTCCTATGAATGGCTTCATAATCCTTTGTTGATACAATGGTAAAGTCCCTAAAACTAAGAGTTTCAGGCAGGAAAGTTTGCTTATGCATATATCCAAAATGTTTAGCATTTGACAGACTTAATTGCCTTACAATCTCCAAATAAGAAATTCTTTCTGGTACAAATTTTGGCAACACATATGGGTTCTTTCAAAACTGTAAATTCTAAAGCAAGTAAAATACTTATGAACAAACCAATCATCCCAGTTGTGATTGACAATACCTCTCTCATCAAAAGAAGCAGGCCTCAAAAATATTTTAATCTCATTGGAAATAGATCCTTCACACAGGACACCATAAATTTGGTACAATGGATTTACTATTAGCTCTTAAAACTTAATGTAGTTTGACCTCACGTATCGTGAGTCCCATACTGATGTCCACATTTGCACTAGTTGTTCTTTACCCACTCTATCCACTGTGTTCAATTTTAAACGCATTGGCCACATACCCCGAAATCTTCCATAAAATAAAATTAAATGCATAAAAAAATGAGTAAAAATTAAAATTGGGCTCCCTATTATCCCCGAGGTTCAAGAAATCCTCATGCAATTTTTTTGCAAGATAAGTAGCATAATCAAAGGGTCTCGGCTCATACATTTATACATTTTCTGCCAACACCAGCGGCCCAATACTAGCCAAATCAAGGACCTCTATACCTCCAACCTATCCACATGACATATAAGTGTACTGTAAGTAGTGTCTGAACATATCCATATTAAATGGGGGGCCATCGTCTTTGGTCAGAATTCCCTTCTCAACCTTGTGGAAGGCTAAGTTCCACCCTTTGTAAGTTGTATCCATTTAAACAAATTCCTCTTCTAGTTCTTCAAATGACAAGGGCACATCAAGGTTAGGGTCTAAGCTAAAAACTTCATCTATAGTGTCATGACAAAATCTAATAAATACCTTGCCATTTGGAAACTAAATGCATCTCTTCACAGAATTATAATTTTTGATTAGGACTTTCATCAGTCTAAAGTATCTCAATAGCATAAATAATTTGAAAAGCATAAGCAAATAGTATCTCAGTTGCGTAAATAGTTTAAAAAATTATGTGCTAACAAGGCCATTCCAAAGAATATTAATTCCAAATTACTTTTTGAAGATGACTTCTTCATTGATAAGTGTTTGAAATATTGTTGGGAAGATGAAAAATTTATCTAATTCTGATTAGGAAATACCCCATTTGATTTTTGTCCTAATGTTTTATCTTTGTGATTGAAGGGAACAATATTGTTAGGAGTGATGTGTTGTTTTTTATGACACGAATGCTTTTTTTAGCCGTGAGCATCTGAATTTAACTATTGGGGTCATTTATCACCACCATGGTGGATGTCATGGTATGTCTATCCCTATTGATTTGATGGGTTTGATGTTATGTTTCCTTCATCATTGTTGGGTAATGAAATGTCTGTTTCAATCCTTGATACAAAATGATGTAAATTCATGTCACTTGGAGGTATATTTGGCCAATGGGAGTAGTACTACTTTGAATCATAAATAATGGTTATTCCTTTTTGCATCTTTAGTTTGGTGCATGTAGAAATTCCTCTCATCCCCTCAAATGTTATTCTTTGCAATTGATTCAAATCATGTTCTATTTTCTCCTACAGATTATTATTGATCTTAATTTTTTTTGCTCTAGCTTATCTTGTTACAGGTTGTGAATGCAGATCCTATTAGCTGATGTTCCATCCTTTATTTGTCCCAAATATCACATGACTTACATATATGCAACACTAATGTGGCTTGTGCCTAATTTTTTTTAAAATTAAAACATTGTTAAGTTATGATGCCCTCGCATCTGACACACAACAAATGGATGCTATTAATAGCAGGTTTTTCTATAACTTAATTATATTTTCTTCCTATTTATTCTTGTTTGGTTATTGGTTGTAGAGCTTAAATGACAAATGATTTAAGAAGTGAGATTCCTCAATGTTTTTGGAAGAAAATAAATGGTGCATACTAAAATAGAGAGAATGTTGTAAGGTGTGCACCCCTGCTCTCCTTGTGTTGTGCAAAATAATGTTTGGGTTTGTGACATGGCTTAACTACCTCATGTGGATTCTATAAGTCTAGTGGTTGTATCAGGCATTAATAGGTCGATCTTTTGGTGCAACAACAATCTTACTTCTTACAAGTGGTATCAGAGCTTGGGTCAGGTCAGGTTCAAACTCCCTCACTTGCATTGGGGGTGATTGTTGCAAGGTGTGTGACCTTGGTCTCCTTGTGTTGTGCAGCGCAACGCTCAGGTTTGTGACATGGCTTAACGACCTCCTGTAGATTATATAAGTTTAGTGGTTGTATTGAGAATTAATAGGTCGATATTTTGGTGCAACAACAACCGTACTTCTAATAGAGAAGCTTTCAGGGGTATTCATTATGTTGTGTGCACACATTGAAATCTCTATTTGTTCGATCATTGGGAAAGATTGGTTGAACATGAACCTTGAGGTGCTATCTTGAAAAGTGGCTTCAAGCTTTATTACTATTTATGTGGACTTGTTATTGGACTCTGAGATGGTGTCAACTTTAGAAAACCGATACATATAGCCTTTTTTTTCCTCTCTATTAGAGCTCAATGCATTCTTGACTTTGTACATTTTAGAGAAGGGACTACTTCCAATTAAAGAATTTTTCATGAGGAAAATGTGGCTTTGTTTTAAACTTATGCAGAGTTGCTTTGTGAGATAGAATGAGCTTGATGAATGAAACATTTGAAGATGCCATGTGGGCCTTTAAATTCCTACAACGACATCTCACAAAGAAAGTTTTTGAGGATGCTTTTGACAAATTTATTTCTTCACCTTTTATTGGGACATCATCCTCCATTGCATGTAGCTCCTTGAATGTTTCTCCATCATTCAAAGACTCAAATTATTTATACTATGGATTAGTTGTTATCTTTGATGCTATAGAGATAATATGTTTGGTGGTGGAGTCATCTCTAGTCCTTGTGTTTTCATTTTTTCTGATGGTACTGGTCCCTCAAATCTAGTGCAAGTTACAATGTACATTTTTCTTGAAGATAGTGATGATAACAATGTTGCTCAATTGGATTCTGATGGTTTTGAATAAGATTTAAGTTCACTTTTTTGGTCAGGATTCTGATTAGTGTTAAAAAAAATTTCCTTCTGTAAATCTTCTTGTTGATACATATATGATATGGTCGGGTGATGTAGATATTCTCTAGTGGTTTTGGGGGTATTTTGGCTATGCCACACTAATCACTCAATCCTAGATCTAAACTGTGCAATCTTTTTTCAAATGTATTAATATAGTTTAGTGACATTGTCACCTTTTATAAAAAAGAAGAAGATAAATTTGGAGTTGGGTATAAATGCATACTAGGAACGATAAATTTGAAATTTTGAAATAAGAATTATCATTAGAAATTTGAACATAAACCATCCAAACTTAAAATATTTTGTGGTTTTTACAACTTCTAACACATGATAGACACATTGGAGAGGATGGAGAACAACACATACAAAATTTGACCAAGGGATATCCATTAAGAATCATCTCAAATCAATCATGATCTTCTTTAGATCATGTAGGTATTCAAAATATGTTGTCCATACTTTTGTAGAAAATACAAAAGATTTTTTAAAATTCTTAAGGGACAATCAATTATATGGGGAAAGGAATCAAGTGACACTTTATTCGAGATAAAATAAGGACTCAATAAATCCCTATTCTTGCAAGTATTTATTATTTGCAACCTTTTATACATCTTTTCTTTTCCTTTTGTACCATAATTGTTGTCTTACTTCAATATAATGCAAAAAAAATATGTATAGTTAACAAATTTTTTTTAATGAATCATTACAAAATGTTTAGCTGAATTACTCTACTATAGAGAAACACATTCATGCTATTATCAAGGTTATTATAAATTATAGACTATATATCTGTTGGCATTTGCATGAAGATTGCATTAATGATATGTGTTGTCATTGATGTCAATTGAACCGGTAATGATATTAATGATATTGCTGATATTGTTGTTATTGTTGATATTGTCTTATAATCGGTAGGAAGAACTTTGTGAAGGTTATTGTAAACTAGTATGTAAAGTTTGTGAGTTGAACCGGTAATCAAAGTAAAAGGTTAAACCCTTTCTATGTTATGTAACTGGTAAACCCTACCAATTGTTTTTGTTAAACCCTAACCGATTAAGGTTGTTGAATTGGTTATGCTGGTTTATGTTATGATGTTGAGTGGTAATGATGGTGACGCGTATGGTAATTGTATGAAGACAAGTTCAAAATGTTTTGGCATGATTGTTTGTCTAGGGAATGAGTAAAGTGTATTGCATCTAATGTAAAGCGTGTGATGAGTTACTAAGATCGATGAAGCGGTAATCAAGGAGCGGTTGAGGTTTTCTTGATTGATGTGTAGAGATTGCTATGAAATCCAACTGTCATGGTTGTATCGACTTGTTTGTAATCTCGATGAGAGGATTAGATTTTTTGTTGTGTTATCGACCTAATTGATTTGTATTTAAGGTCGATGAAGTTGTTTTGTTAAGTGTTGGCAAGAGTTGGTAGAAATCAGTTAAGTGTGTGATTTCCGAACCAGAGAATGAGTCTGCAGTTTGAGTAAAGGCAGATAGAGGCTTAAATGGATCTGATCAAGCAAATGTAGTGCTATTCAGATAGATCAAGAAACTCTTGTTTTTTTCTAACAATTATAGTAGAATTGAAATCCCCTAACTGGGTAAGCTCTAACAAGCTTGGTTACTTATTAAATCTTTTAACAAGGTGGTCCATTAGATTGGATTTTCAAATCCTCTACTGAGGTTACTCCTTATAGGGTATTTGCTTCTAACAAGGCATTTGTAGTCAATCCCTTAACCGGGTGATTCCTAACAGGATTAGTTCTTAACAGGACTTTTGTAAAAGCTTTAATAGGCTTGGCTCCTAATAGGGTGAACTTCAGAAGAGTTCAGATATTATCTTGTGAGTCTCATCTCACCATGGTTTTTACCTATTTGGGTTTTCCATGTATAAATACTTGTGTCATGTGGTGAATGTTTTTGTGGTTATGATCTTATTATTGATTTGATTAACTATTTCTGATAAGGCATGATAACCGAAAGAATTAAGAAATGAAGCATTGGCATACGATAAAGCATTTGGATGTTTACAAGTTAAATATTGTTTACTGTTAAGTTGTTGTAATAGGCAATTGGTATTCTTATGAGTATTGATCTTGACAATGGTATTTTATTAATAAGATTACTTTGCATGTTTGAGTTTGAGTTTGGGAAGTTTGTATCATTTTTTCCATTTACTGATTCACCCCCCCTCTCGGCAATCTACCAGATACTTATTCTTTCATCATACCATCAACTGGTATCATAGCATCTCAGGTCCTCTAAGGTCTAAGCCTAAGAGCTTGAGGAAAAGATTTGCTATATCATGATGAAGAAAGAAGGTCCAAAGTTCAATAGAGAAAACTATACGATATGGAGCGACATAATGAAAATTTACATCAAGAGTCTGGGAAGTCAGTATTGGGATCGTATAGATACTAAGTATATTGCACCTACTGGAATTTTGACTGATGATTAGAAGAAAGAACAACAAGAAAATCATCGAGCATTGGAGGCTATTATCAGTTCCCTGTTTGATGCTGAATATGTAGATGTTCATGGTCTTGAAACTGCATATGAAGTATGGACAAAACTTGAAGAGATTTATAGCGGTGATGAACATGCTAAGATTGCTAAAGAAGAGAGTCTAAGAGGAAAATTTGATGACATGAGGATATCTGAAGGTGAGAATATCCAGCAGTATAGTCAAAGGATAAAAGAGATAGTCAGTGAAATTAAGAGTGCAAAAGGGAAAGTGGAAGATGCCACAGTAATCAGTAAGGTACTAAGAACCCTGCTACTGGTCTATGTTATTCGAGTTGCAGCTATTCAGGAGCTGAAGTCCATTGACAAAACTAAGGTAACTCTTGACTCTATCATTGGCAAGCTTACTACTTTTGAATTAAACGGTTATGATGGTAGTATACAAAAATCTGAGTCTACATTTAGAGCTTCTGTTTCTAACCCATCTGTGAGAAAAAGTAGAGATACTAGTCATGGCTATGAATCTAGATCTAGCAAAGATGTTGATGATGAAGACATTTTAGTGGAGCTTGAAGCATTATTGGCAAAGCGGTTGCCTAGAGGCATTGGTAAATACAAAGGTAAATTACCTTTAAAATGTTTTGCATGCAACAAGATTGGTCACATAGTGGCTAATTGTCCTAATGGTGAAAATGAACACAAGAGAGATAAATTCAAGAAGTATAAGGGTAAAGGCAAAAGAGTTTGTCTTATTGCTATTGATAGTGGCATCACTGATGAAGAATCTGATGATGATGCTAGTGAAGATATTGTGTTTGTAGCTATTAAGGAAGATATATTAGACCAAAAGGAATTAGTATCTAGGATGGATAACTCTGATGATTGGATTATTGATAGTGGTTGTTCACATCATATTACTGGTGATCAGAGAAAATTTATTTCCTTGAAAGAATTTGATGGCGGTGTTGTTAGATTTGGTAATGACTCACCCTGCATGGTTAAAGGTAAAGGATTTATTTCTCTTAATGGGATGAGCAGTGCAGATGATGTCTACTGGGTTGAAGGACTAAATCACAATCTTTTGAGTGTGGCACAACTCAATGACAAAGGATATCCATGGGAGTTTAAAAATGGTATATGCAAAATCTTTGACAACAAAGGTGAATTGATTGCAACCAGGAAACAAACTAAAGGTAACCTGTTTCAACTTAATTCTAAAGTCAGAAACTATTTTATTGGTAAAATAGATGATAGATGGCTTTGGCATAGGAGATTTTGTCATATAAACTTTGATAACATTGTTAAAGTGAGTAAGTCCAAGACAGTGAGAGGTTTACCTTAGTTAGACAAATTGGTTAATGCTCTTTGCAAATAATTGTTAGAGTAATCGGGTCTTTACTTGATTAATTAAACAATATTTGTTTAATTATTTAAGTTCCCTGTTATCTCTTTTTACACTTAAGCTAACTTTAGGTGCATAATAATTAATTCTTTTATTAATTATTATGTACAAGCCTAGGTTTTCCTTTTTAGGGTTTCTTGACCTATTAGAGGTTAACTCTTTTCATTGTATTGTAAGAATGATCACATTACACATTTTGTGAATATTGAGCTCTCATCTTTTTGAGCATATTTTCTGTGTATTCTTTTCTATTATTTGCTTCCTTGCTTCTCCTTATAATAGGTTATTCAACTTGTAGAGATCTTTAGGCTCCTGTGGTGTTGTATTTCTCAACTTTCACATGGTATCAGAGCTTCAGATCTGCAGCTATTTGTTCTTGTTTTGAGATTTTTGCATTGGAAGCAGATATGGGGTTTTAGGAAGTTTTTTTATGCACCTAGGGATAGGCCTTTTTTCTGAGCACTTTGGGCCTAAATGAACCTCACTATTGTGCTCAGAATGCCCAAAAACCCTTATGGTCATATAAAACTTGACCATTTTTGGCTCCTGAGCCTCTGGGGGTTTTTTTCTCTAGTACCAGGTTGTACGGCCCTAACACGCAGTTCGAGAAAAAAAATTCAAAAATGCCTTTTTACGGAATGCAGGCCGATTGATTTTTTGTTTGCAAAAAAATTCAAAAAAACAAAACAAAAATCACAACGGCAAAGTGTTTTTTAACAAAAATTTTTTTTGGGGGGGGGGTTTCCCCACGGTACACAGGGTACCGTGGGGCCTCCTGGCTTGCTGCAGGTCTGGCGCCACTGGCAGTTCTGACACCACTGACCCTCAACTCCCCGCTAGTGTCTGCCTTCCCGGCCCCTGCCGACCTTGTCTTCTCAGCCCCTGCTGTCGCAACAACCCGTCGGCCGTCGCAACACCCTGTCGGCTGCCGCATTACCCCGCCGATTGCCACAGCAGCCCCAAAAATGTGTAAAGGAACAACCTGTCAGTTGTTGAAGTTGCTAGGACAATATTGATACAAGGAGGTGCAGTGAAAAACTTTTGGAGAGAAGTTGTCAGCACAACTATCTACATAATGAACTGGGTTCTAGTAAAGAGAGGTAAGGAAAAGACTCCTTATGAATATTGGTATGGAAGATCACCTGATGTTAGCTATTTTAAGATATTTGGAAGAAAATGTTTTATTAAGAGAGGTGATTACATTAGCTAATTTGAGGCTAAGAGTGATGAAGGCACATTTCTTGGCTATTCCACCAGGAGTAAGGCCTACAAATATTTTAACAACCAGACACAGAGAATTGTTGAGAGTGCTGATGTTAGAGTGGATGAATTTCTTGAAGTCTCAGAAGGAATCAGTTCAGAGAAAAAGGATGAAGATCCTTGAATTTTGTTTTTGGAACCAGAAACTATGAAATTTGAAACTGGTAAAGCAAATTCTAATGCACCAGTCCAACTAGAACAGATAAATTCAGAAGAAGATGATGACAATGAAGAAGCTGAACCTGAAGATAATGATCAAGTTATTCCTAGATATGTGAGACTGAATCACAATCCTGAGCAGATTATTGGAGATAAGGATGGTGGAGTGCTAACCAAAAAAAGAATCAGAGAGAATGCTTGCATGATCTCTACCATTGAACCAATTTTTGCTAAGGAGGAATTTGGTGATGATCATTGGGTTAAAGCTATGGAGGAGGAATTGGATCAAATTGAGAAGAACAATACTTGGACCCTAGTACCTCAACTGGTAAATAAGAATGTTATAGGTACTAAATGGGTATAGAGGAACAAGCTGAATGAAGATGGTGTTGTATTTCACAACATGGCAAGATTAGTCTGCAAGGGTTATATGCAAGAAGAAGGAGAAGATTATGGAGAAACTTTTGCACTAGTAGCAAGACTAGAAGGTGTTAGAACTTTGCTTGAATTTGCAGCCCATAAAAAGTTTAAGGTATATCAAATGGATGTTAAGTCTACATTTTTGAATGGGATATTGGAAGAAGAAGTATACATAGAGCAGCCAGATGCTTTTGCTTTGACTGAGGAGAAAGACATAGTATGTAGATTGCATAAGGCTTTATATAGATTAGAGCAGGCACCCAGAGCATGGTATGAAAGGCTTCATACACATCTAATGAAGATAGGATTTTTGAGAACTAGTGATGATAGTAACATATATCTCAAGTCTGAAGGAGATGAAATACTAGCCAGTGAAGTATTTGTTGATGATATTATATTTGGAGGTAATGATGTCATGAACAACAATTTTGAAGAGGAAATGAAAAATGAGTTTGAAATGTCTTTAGTAGGGGAAATAAAAAATTTCATAGGCTTGCAAATACAACAAATGAAGAATGGTATTTTCATTACATAGTCTAAGTATGTGAAAGAGGTTTTGAAGACATTTGGCATGAGTGACTGTAAACCAGTTGGGAAACCAATGGTTATAGGTTGTAAGTTTTCCAAGGAAGATGAATCTAAGTCTGTTGATGAGAAGGAATATAGGTCAATGATTGGAAAAATGCACTATGTTGTTCATAGCAGATCAGACATAGCCCATGTGGTTGGCATAGTTGCTAGATTCCAGAAAAATCCTAAGGAGACACCCCTGATAGCAACCAAGAGAATCTTTAGATACCTGAAAGGTACTGTTGATTATGGATTATGGTATCCATATGGAGAAAACTTTGATTTGAAGGCATACACATATACTGATTGGGTAGGAAATGTTGATGACTGTAGCGTCATAAAATTGTGACACTTGCAATTACGACTACATTTGGGTCTTCACGATGGTGGCGCAATGTTGAACCTGAATGGAGACCCTGAAACTTGTTTACGACATCAAAAACTGCATCTTTCTGCACCTTGGCCTGATCCTCCTTGCACCCTGCTGTCCCGGGAGGTGGGACCATGGTGCCCAGTGCCTTGGTCCTTCAGGACCATGGCGCCTAGCACCCTGGTCCCTCGGGACCATGGCGCCTAGCGCCCTGGTCCCTGGCCCTATTTTGGGCCCAATCTCTTGTTGGGAATCAGGTCTTCAAGTTTGCAATTTGGAAAATAATGCTCCTAGGGTGGCCTAAGGTCGGAAAAATCAGTCTCCTAACCCTAATTGACAAGTATATAAACTACATTTTCCCTCCCAGAAAAGTGGAGGAAAAACATATGGGTGCAAGAGGTGAAAGTGATAGGCAAACATTCAAACATTCAAACATTCAAACATTTAGGCATTCCTTCAAGCAATTGAGCATTCTAGGTCTCCATTCAAGACTAGGTGTTGCATTCAAGACAAGGATTCAACCATTGAAGAGGAGATCACCTACAACATACAACATACAACATCATTACACCTTCGCATGTAAGAATACAAACATTCTTACAACAAGGTATCAGTACTTGATTACATTACAAACACTTACATTTACAACATTCTCATTTCTTGGTTAATTCCAAAATCGGGGTTTGACCTGAAGGCAAACCCCTAATCCCTAAACCCCCAATCGTCCTCTCTTTTCTGTGTGTAGGTTGCAGGTACACAGCGGTAATTAAAGATCTGGAATCCTTGTGCAGAGAAGAATAGATCCCCCTTCGTTTCGTGGATTTTTCGGAGGACCGTGTGCACTCTGGGCGCCATCGTCCCGTCAACTTTCACTCAAACTTGCAGGATAACTTCGTCTCAACATTTCACTGCTAATTTCAGGTCCGTAGCTTCATCCTGTGTCCCTATCGCTGTCTACAAGTGAATCTTTCTTACTTCAATACAAAACATTCCACCTATGATCACCAGTCATGGGGGCAATCCTTCTCCTTCAATCAACCCTCTTCCTTCATTCAATCCGACTTCTTCATTCATTCCTTCAATGAGTGTTCCTATGAAATCTCCACAAATGAACATGACGCAAGGGGGCGATTCATTTAACCATTCCATTCCTCCTTGTAGTGTTCCTTTTTTCCAATCATCTCCTATGACTAACCATCATAGTGTCCCACCACCTTACTCTCAATCAATACCTTCTTTCAATAACATAATACCTCCATCACAATCTAACATGTCTAATATGAACTCTTCGACTGAAGTGACCATTAACAATCTTGCACAAACTGTCTCTTCTTTACACCAACAAATTGCCTCTATGAATCAATCTAAGTTTAGTGTGCCCACATTTGATGTGGCGAGCCCACTTTCTCTTGACATTGTTAGAGCTATCCCCCCTAAAGATGTTGAAATCCCGCAGTTGGAGCTTTATAATGGTAAAGGTGATCCTCTAACACATGTTAAGACCTTTCAAACAATATGTACCGATTTTGCTTATGACCAAAGGTTGCTTGCAAAACTGTTTACTAGAACATTAAGAGATAAGGCTCTACAATGGTATTGCTCATTGCCTTCCTATTCTATTACTTCTTTCCAACAACTTGCAAATGCTTTTATTCAACAATTTCAAAACAATATAAGTCCTAAAGTTACTTTGATTGATTTAATGCATTGTAAACAAGGTGTTAAAGAAAAAGTGACTGATTTCATTGGTAGATATAAGCATTTGTGTGCTCAAATTTCTTTTCCAGTACCTGACAATGATATTCAAAGAATCTTTATTTCTAATTTACAAAAAGATATTAGAGAAAAACTTTTGTTTTCTGAGTTTACTTCTTTCCAATAGTTGTGCGCAACTCTTCACAATTATCAACTGACTATGAGTCAAATGGAACAAGCAAATCCTATGGCTCCGAGTGATAAGGGTGATAGTAGTCAACAACCATTTGGGAAGTTTAAACTGAACAGAGAGTTCATCAAGTTCAATGAAAACATCACCAACAACAATGTGAATGCAGCATCAGGTGTGCCTCCTATTTCTAAGTTTTTCAAGAAAGAAAGAAAGTTTACTCCTTTGAATGAATCATTGCATAGTATTATGAATAAGTTATTGGAACAAAATGTGCTTATTCTCCCTCCTATAAAGCAAATAGATCCTGCAAAGATTAATTCACCCTATTTTGATAACAAATCTTTTTGTCAATTTCATCGTCAACCTGGGCATGATACTAAAAAATCTTTTGCTTTAAAGGGTAAAATTCAAGATTTGACTGATAATAATACTATCTCTGTTTCAAGTGTGAATGATAAAGGCAACACATCTGTAGCTCCTCCTAGCCAAAATCTTAAGATTTTTACTGATCCATTACCTTCTCATACCTCTAATGTGATTAAGACTAATGATTCCTCTTTCTCACCTGATGGTCTTGTGTCTATGACTCCAAATGTGATTAACTTTGTAGAGCAGCAGAAAATCCCTAAAGAACCTTCCATCACATTTGATTCTAGTGAAACTATCAGGGCACTTGATGCTCCTTTATATATAGTTGCAAAAGTCAAGAATACACCTTGCCGTGGAGTGCTTATTGATCCTTCTTGTATGGTTAATATCATTACTGAAGAATTTCTTTTTACTTTGCAATTGAATCAAGTGATCTATGACAAAAAAAATGTGGTTGTGAAATTATTTGATGCATTTTCTTCTCCTACAATTGGTTCTATTACATTACCTATTGAGGTCCATAACAAATCCCTTGATGTGAGATTTTCTATTATTCCATCATCCGAACAATTTCGTGTGAAGCTAGGCTATCCTTGGGTATCTTCCATGAAAGCTATTTCTTCTCCTATTCACAAGTGTTTTAAATTTCCCCATAATGGTGAAGTTGTTACTATCAATCATAGTCTCTTTAAACCAGCTGAAAGAACTTCTAGCATTCCTATTGATTATTTTTGGCCTAAACAATTTCAATCTCTTCCACCGCGAAGTGATCATCTTTTCAAATCTTATCAAAAGTGGAAAATAGATATGATCCTATCTCTAAGTGAACCTAGAACACCCAAACTTGATATTCCCATCATTCTTGAGAAGGAAGTTCTTCCTTTGAAAGATAAAACTAATGTCTTTTCTCAAGAAGATTCCCAACCCATCCCTATGGATGTGACTATGTCTATGTCTAATAAACTTTCTAAAAGTAGACCTATACCTCCTCGTCATGATGGACTTGGTCTCCTCCCTAAACCAGATATTCCTCCTTTATATGGAGTAGTTCCTCCTCCTTCCTCTTATAGAGAGAAGAGACCTTCCTCTTCTCCTATTGTCCAACCTAAGAGACCACAACCTAAACACCCAAGTGATAAGGATGAGAACATTCCTCCTCCTCAATCTTCTCAACTTCCTACTAAGACTAGACGAAATCATTCTACACGTGAATGCCGATGAAAGCGTCATCTTAGAGCTCGTGCAACTGTTTCCCAAACTTTGCAATCCCCAAAAACACCTTCAGCTAGTATTATTCCATTTTCTCCTTAGCCAAAAATTGAGCCAAAATCTCCTAAACATAAGATGCATGATGGTTTTGATCCTGTGTGAGTTAAAGATCCTATTTTTATAAATCTTGATGATGATATAGATGAAAATGTTATTCATGATGAAAATGTTACTCCTCTTGCTTCTGATAGTGAATATGAATATGTTGATATTGATAACCATTTATCTAATTAATTTTCTAAAGCACTTATCCTAGCTCCTAGACAAGCACAACGTGGCTTGGAACATGAACATATCCCTTGTTTGGATCTTGTGATAGCTCCATCTGCTGTGTTGGATGTTCCTCCTCTAGCGTGTTTCCTGCCTTCTCGAAATATTGATCAGCAAGATTGGGGGGTGGATGACGTGCTAGACTAGTTCATTAGCATAGTAGACTCTCTCCTCCTCTCTTGATCTCTTTTGTTACTTCTTCTATGTGTTATTCTCATTCTTCTATTTGTTGTCCTTAGTGTTGTCTACTTGAGGACGATGCAAAGCATTGAGATCTCTTTTGGTCTCTCTCATGTTGACTCAAAAGACACATGTGTTCCCTTCTTCTAGGTGACCTTCCTTGATTGGGGAATGAAGAACAATTATGCATACATACATATGATATACATGAATTATCATACAGCATACTGACCCCGAGGAAAGTGAAGTCACCTCGTGCTTTATGTTTTGTGTCTATTATCCTTGGGTTTATCTCACACTTGGGGGCTAAATCTTTGTGATAACATGCTCCTTTCCCTTCTCATTTCTTATATGTATCACTACCTTAAAGCAATCACCCTTGATAAGGTGTGTGCAATCGCTTTAACGTAGGGGGCATACACTCCATTCATATCTCTTCAAGATACTTGAAAATTTCTTGGCGAACTTAGCTTTGCCTTGAAAATTTTTGGTATTTTTCTTGCATGACTCATAGTGAGGGAACCTTACTACTGACAGTCATGGTTCTCCTTCGTGATCTTCCCTTTTACTTTGTCAATCGAAGTCATAAGATCCTTAGTCCACTGGGGGCTTGGTGTATCTTGCCTCCTTGACGTGGTGAAAGTCTTTCATTGTTGTTTCCTTGTACTTTACCGAAAGTATGGGCATACGCTTATACTCCCGCTAAAGTGGGGGCTAAATGTAGCATCATAAAATTGTGACACTTGCAATTATGACTGCATTTGGGTCTTCACGATGGCGGCGCAACATTGAACCTGAATGGAGACCCTGAAACCTGTTTACGACATCAAAAACTGCATCTTTCTGCACCTTGGTCTGATCCTCCTTGCACCCTGCTGTCCCAGGAGGTGGGACCATGGCGCCCAGTGCCTTGGTCCCTTAGGACCATGGTGCCTAGCGCCCTGGTCCCTTGCCCTATTTTGGGCCCAGTCTCTTGTTGGGCATCGGGTCTTCAAGTTTGCAATTTGGAAAATAATGCTCCTAGGTCGGCCTAAGGTCGGAAAAATCAGTCTCCTAACCCTAATTGACAAGTATATAAACTACATTTCCCCTCCCAGAAAAGTGGAGGAAAAACATATGGGTGCAAGAGGTGGAAGCGATAGGCAAACATTCAAACATTCAAGCATTCAAGCATTCCTTCAAGCAATTGAGCATTCTAGGGCTCCATTCAAGGCTAGGTGTTGCATTCAAGACAAGGATTCAACCATTGAAGAGGAGATCACCTACAACATACAACATACAACATCATTACACCTTCGCATGTAAGAATACAAACATTCTTACAACAAGGTATCAGTACTTGATTACATTACAAACACTTACATTTACAACATTGTCATTTCTTGGTTAATTCCAAAACCGGGGTTTGACCTGAAGGCAAACCCCTAATCCCTAACCCCCCAATCATCCTCTCTTTTCTATGTGTAGGTTGTAGGTACGTGGCTATAATTGAAGATCTGGAATCCTTGTGCAGAGACGAATAGATCCCCCTTCGTTTCGTGGATTTTTCGGAGGACCGTGTGCACTCCAGGCGCCATCGTCTTGTCAAATTTTGCTCAAACTTGCAGGACAACTTCATCTCAACATTTCACTACTAATTTCAGGTCCGTAGCTTCATCCCGTGTCCCTATCTCTGTCTACAAGTGAATCTTTCTTACTTTAGATACACTCCTAGTTCAATCCTTCCATCTACATTCTTTACAAAAGAGGGTATCCTTGATGTCTCAACCCTTGAAACTCATTTAGAATCCAGTCTTGCATTGTGTGGGATTGGATCTTTTGAGTTTCAACCCCTCTTTTGAATGTAAAGTCTCTCCTAAGTGAAAACCGTCAACCCTAGTGACCTCCTTTCTCTCTCCTTGGAGTGGGGGAACACCTGGGGTTCGATTTTACGCTTTACAATGACTAAAAAAAGCACAACCGATGGAGCATTTTTTCTTGAAGGAAGGCTTGTTTAATGGATTACTAAAAAGTAGAGTTGTACTTTGCAATCTACTACTGAAGCTAAGTATGTTGCAACTTATATGAATTGCACATAGATTATTTGGATGAGGCACATTTTGGAAGTTTTTAAGATGAAGATTTTATAACCTATAAAGATTCTATGTGATAACACAAGTGCCATAAATATTTCCAAGAATCTTGTTTTGCATGCACTAACCAAGCACATTGAATTGAAGTATCATTTCTTGAGGGAAAAAGTTCAGAGAAAAGATGTTATCTTAGAGTATGTTTCTACCAAGGAGTAGCTTGTAGATATTTTTACCAAACCTCTACCTAAGACTACTTTTGAGTATCTTAAAAGTCGGTTAGGGGTTGTCCCTCTTCATGAAGTTAGCTGAACATGATGTTGATTGCATCAGTCCCTGAATCACTTGTAAAATTTAACAAGGGTTGATGTAGAAGTGGATGTATTCCATAGGGAGAGCATCAAGTTGTAGTATGTTGTTGATGAACAGTGAAAATTTAACATTACATATTTTACTTTCAATTTAGCATTGTTGTCAAAGGGGGAGAAAAATTATGTGATTATATGAAGGAAAACCAGTGACAGACTGAAGACAGAGAGATCATGTGAATACTTGGTAATGTAAACCAAGGTTCCTATTCACAATCATAGCAACAAAGAAATGGTGTTGATATTTTGTATTGCCATCAATGCCAAAGGGGGAGATTGTTGGCATTTGCATGAAGATTGCATTAATAATATGTTATGTTGTCATTGATGTCAATTGAATTGGTAATGATATTAATGATATTGTTGATATTGTTGTTATTATTAATATTGTCTTATAACTAGTAGGAAGAACTTTGTGAAGGTTATTGTAAACTGGTATGTAAAGTGTTATCAGTATTTTGGATGGTGTTGCTTTTGTCCTGATATCCTTAATTTTCCAATCTTTCTGATGTCCTAAGTCTACAAATCAATGGTTTCTAAGGGTTTAGGGTTCAATAATTTCAAAATCATTTGGTAAAAGCCTTTATGTCATGTTGTCTTAAGGACTCATTTGTTTGTTCGTTACCCTTTCCACTTAACCAGAAGGGTCACCACGTCGTTAAAAGGGGCCATTTGAGCTTTAGGTTTAGGCAGGCTTTATTAAAACTGAAACGCTTTATATTTTTCCTAAAGTCCTAAGTATGTCTCTTATTGTATGCGTCGAGTTCTTAACGACCGAGTACGTCTTGTTTGATCCTATGGTTGTCATGATACCACATTAAGAAGTCATACATTCAATACTCATTGTGACTCAATGACAAGCCACTAGTGGGGGGGTCGGTTAGAAAATCAGCGGTGCTGGGTAAGTGAAAAGGGACCTTAAAGATCGAGCAGTAAGGATATGATCTAACGGTTGTCACTAGACTACGGTGAAGAGTTGCAAGAGTTTTACTCTTCATGGACTAGCGACTGAATGGTGGGTCCGACCAATGTGAGTGGCTCGAGTGTTTTAAATGATTGACAAGTCCAGAGGAAATCAATGGTTGTCGCTATACCACAATGGGAAGATTCTAGTCCTTTACCCTTCGCGGATCAGTGACAAAGGGCAAACAGGTGACTGAATGGTGGACCCTCTTCAAAGGCTTAAGTGATTAAAAAGTGCACTAATTCTGCATGATCTAGTGGTTGTCGCTCGATCGCTATGGAAAGTTGCTCGAGTTTTATTCTTCGTGGATCAGAGATTGAAGGAAAATCATGCTGAAGACATCTTTCTGGTCCGTTGGAGCGGAAAATTTGAAATTTAAATGAATTAATTACAGAGCGTGTGGCTCCATTGATGGTAATTAATGCTCATTTTCCACCGGGGTGCTCTCATAAAACCTTGTTTTGAGATTTTAATTGCAAAAGCATTCAAAAAGATTAATAGAGATAAGGTGCACAGTTTCTGTGAATTCTCAGGCAATAAGTAAGTTATTCTGTGACTGTGGCTTGCAATTTCTATTTGTGTTGATATTGTCTGGTGCTAGAAGTTCTAAAGGGTTGTTTGAATAGCAAAATTGAAGTAAGGTTAACCTTAGATTGCTAAAATGGCACTGTGAAAATAATTTAAGGGAAAGATAGACTATCAGGGGAGAGCTATCTGTGATGATTTTTTGGAACAATTGGTTCAATCCATGAATAGTGCTACCAAGATAAAGGAACTTGTGCCTAAGTCTCCCCACCTGCAGATTGGTGATGGTTTATATGATAAGGGATGTTGGCTGAGAGATCCCCAAATAGGCATGGCAGGTCTAGGTCTATTCAGGGTAGGGTTTGGTCAACAGAATGCACCTCCTCCTACAAATAACATATGGGAACTAGATGTTGGAAAATTAGTGGTCCCTGGGGTTTTCATGGATGTTGATTTATTGACTCAGATTGCAAGGAGCTATGACCCCAGCACCAAGATTGTGAGGAATATAAGTGGAGGCACCCTAATTGAAATTACAGCTGATGAGCTTAAGAAGGTATTCTGGCTAAATGAAGCCTCATGTTATTTAGAGCCCATTGATTTTGAAATACTGAGAAAGGTTTATGATGCCCAGAAGGACCATCTTAGGAGTGGGCCATTGAGGGAATTTTTTGCAAAGATAGGAGGACTAACACTGGTAGGCCCTAGTACAATGGAACCTTTCCCTATGAATTTATTCACCTTGAGGGATAAGGGTATATATTGGCCTTTGTGTAAATTTTTTGGAGAAGATGCAGAGAATACCATGGCCACTCATTACATGCTTATGATGGCACAAATTTTGAACCCATCCATAGTAGTAGCATATGACTTTGCACCCTATCTTGCAAATGTCATCCATGAGGGTTTAATTGGGATCAATAATGCCAAGGTGGATAGACCTTTAGGCTAGTATTCCATGTTAATACATATGTTTTTGTTTAAAGATGTAGAGTATTTTGCAAAAGATATGGACTTGTTAAGAGAAAAAGATGGTGAAGACAACATGCCAGTCCAATTGTGGAGTGCAGATCTGTCTTGGGATAGGGAAGATGCCAATTATCTAAAGTTTGATAGATTTTTTGCATCTAAGCTTAGAATTATTTTATGTCAAGAGAACCCTAGGATCCCAAAGGTTCTCCTTGAATTCATTAGACCCAAGGAGTATATGGTTTCAAGGGAACTCCATACTTGCTCCCCTATCAGGTCCCCTTGAAGATTGGTATTGCTGAAATTATAAGGCAAATTGGGAGTATGCAAGAAGCAGAATTGACAAATAAAGGAAGAGGGACAATCTTTCCAACTATAACCATGGCACATCAGTTTGTTATTACCAAAGGGGGTTGGCTACATTTTGCTAAGTTCCTCCAGCCATACAGATTGCCAACAACAATGGTCAGGTTTGTTGAACCTGAAGACTTCTTTAATGGTATGTTTAGGAAGAAGGTCAGGTGTGGGGCCAAAGTGCATCAGTTCCACTTCCCCGAAGATCTAATAAGGAATGAATTTAACTTGGCAGAGCAACAGGTGAGATAGGAAAAATGGTTACTGTTCAAGAAAGCCTTGATTTTGTCCAACATTTTGATAAGAATTATGATCCAGTAAAGAGTTTCCACCCATTTGAGGAAAAGATTAAAATTTTTGATAGATTATTTTGAGGATGCCATGCAAAATTTGAATGAGAAAAAGGATGTAGTAATGAAGGCAGACCTTGAGAAGGCCAAGCTCATCTTGACCAAGACCATGTTTGCTAAAATTGTTCCCCCTGGAGAGTATGTAATGTACAAAAAATCAGGATACAATGTAGTGATGCCTAAGGAGGATGAACCTCATACATCAAAGGGAAAAAGACCAATGGAGGATGCTCCTGAGTCACAAACCTCCCCAAAAAGGCAGAGGTCAGAAAAAGAGGCCCAACCAAGTAAATCTTTGTATTCACCTTCTCAATCCCTATTACATATAGGTGATGAGCAGGCAGTTGCTGAGAATTTAATACAACTAGGAAGCCCGGGGGAGATTTCATTTACTTATGGAGAATTGCAAGAAGGAATGCCAGAAGAGCCAATAGGTGCTAAAATGGACTTGACTACTAAAGAATTTGTAGGCAGGGAGTTGGATCGTGTCATTAAACAGGCTAGTGATAAAATTTTGGCCAATGACAATTTTGTAAAGTCAGGAGCCTTTTTGGAATTTGTTTGGAGGAAATATATGGGGCAATTTAAGGAAAGATGTGAAAAGAGGAAAGTTGAAAAATCCCATAAAGCTACATCTGCTATTGAAGAAGAAATAAAGTAGGAGATGCTAAAAGAGTTTGAGGCAATTACCTCTGAGGAAGGGAGAAAATTGATTGCAGATGCTGGAGTGCTAATTCTCCTAGAATGGGACATAGCCGATGCAATAAATTTTGATGCAGTAAGGAAAGAAACCAAACCCTTAGAGGGAATAACTTATAGTAATGACCATGAAACCCTAGTAATATGGTCACTTAAAAGAGAAGAGAATAGAAGAAGGGGAGAATCCTCAAGATCTGACTACTCAGAGGGCATGATTATAAAGAGAGTCAAAGATACAGGGGTAATTGAAGCTTCTAGAATGACCTTAGAGTATGCTAAATTTGGAGTGGAAATGGCTACAAAGGAAGCAAAAGAGAAATTTGATCTCCAAGAAAAACTAGAGGTAGTCCTCAAGGCCTACAATGAAGCACAGATTGAGATAGCTTCTAACGATAAGATCATTATAGAGCTAAAAGGTAAATTGGAAGGACAATATCAAAAGGGTGAGTCTTCCCAACTAATGATTGCTTCTTTATTGGTATTTTTGTATGATTTTTTCATTGATGTCAACACCTACTAAAACACTAGCAGGAGATCCAGCAGCATTCATCGACAGGCAAGTAACTATTGCACAGTTACTGGTATATGGTTCACCGACAGGATATAATGAACACTGGCACTTGGAATGAGATGGAAGACACCTAGTAATGTCAAAGACATCGTGTGGACACTTTGTTTTGGAGAATTAATCATTGGTATATTCATATTTGCATATTTGCTTTTACCAGCAAATAGGTCCAGGGTTACCTAGGGTTACACCGGCAGGTTTATCTTTTCTAGATCAACATGGCACGCTATGGAAATGATTAATTATTGTTGTAAAAGTATTAAGCCAACATGTTTAATCGGTTATTGCACCGGATATTATATTGTTTGTAAAATGTTTTATTGTAATATCTTGTAAGAGCCGACCTACTAAAATTGGTCTTAGGTTATGGTATAAATGTAAGATCTTATTTGTAAGATCGAATGTGGGAATGCGAAAAAGAATTGTGTGAAGGTATATGTGAGATTAAGTAGAGATATACATGAAGACATCATTTGAAGGTGAAGTTAGGTTTTTGTGAAAGCATATCAGCATTACACCGATACTGAATCCAGCATATGAAGATGCTATTTTGTGCAGTACATTTTTATTGGATTTAACCATCCAACTGTAGTCAATGTGACTCCCATTTTATGATCGAGCAGTGAGCTCTAGGCTGTTGGCCTTTCTGCATGTGCAGACCCCATTTATGTACACTTACTATCTGCAGTAGTATCATCTGATTGTGGGTAAGGTTTCCCACCATGGTTTTTCCCCTTACAGGGTTTCCACGTACAAATATTGGTGTCATGTGTTGTTGATGACTTTGTGTTTATGTTTCATGCATTAATATTTATCAGTATAGCAATTAACTATTAAAAATTTCTACTGGCATACTTAACTGGTTTACCGGTATTAAGCATTAAGTTGGTTAAGTTGTTTTTGGTTTGAATTTATTTGACAACTGATTCACCCCCCCCTCTCAGTTGTCTCCGGGACCTAACAATTGGTATCAGAGCTTAGTCCTCTTTTGCAGAAGTTTAACAACTTGAGGAGATCCAATGTCTAATAATTATTTCAGGAAGGACAGTCCTAAACTTGATGGAACCAACTATGGCATATGGAAGATCAGAATGGAGACACATCTAAATTGCATTGGTAAAGACATCTGGGAAGTTAGAAAGAAAGGTTATACTACTAATGTACTTGGTCAACCCAGTCCAACTACCTTGGCTAAAGATGAGGAAAATGATTGCAAAGCAAGAGAAGCACTTTTGAGCGCATTATCAGATCAACAAATCATGGGATTATCAAATAGGTCTACTGCTAAAGCTATTTGAGATCATTTGGAACCACTGAATGAAGGAGATTCCACAGTCAAAATTGCAAAACTTGAAAGCTTTCGGGTCAAGTATGAACATCTGAAAATGGAAGAAGATGAAAGGATTTATGCTTTTATGGAAAGAGTAAATGAAATTATTTTGGGTATTAAATGTTGTGGAGAAACCTTAAGTGAGGATGAAATTGTTTCAAAAATATTAAGAGGATTGCCACCAGCATATAAAATGAAGGTTACTGCTATAAATGAGTTAAGAACAATGCCTAATACATCAATAACTAGGGATACATTGATTGGGAAACTTTCCACTTTTGAAATTGAAGAATTTGGTCTTGTTGCTACTATAAAGATAGATTTAGCCTTTAAAGCATCAACATCATCTACTCCATCATTTGACAAATCAGATTGGAAAGCCTTTTATGCAAGAGAACTTGAAGAAACTAGGAAGGAAAATAAAGAACTTGAAGAACTTGAAGCACTATTTGCAAGGAAAATGCCTAAAGGTCCAATTGGAAGTAAGTATGAAGGTAAAGCACCCTTTAAATGTTTTAACTACAATAAGATTGGTCATATGGCTTCGAGATGCCCTGATAGACATGCTAGACTAAGAGAAGAGGCTAGAAGGACATACAAGCCTAATCCTGAATATCAGAGATACAGTTTAAGAATAATAGAGACAAATCTTGTTACATTGCTGATGAAGGTGTGACTGATGATTCTGATGAGGATCCAACAGATAATGGATGGGTTTTTGTTGTTATAATAGAAGATCAATTGACACCTACTGTTCAACCGGTAGAACAAGACCTAGCAACTAAAGTTGAAGTAAAGGATGAATGGATCATTGACTTAGGATGTTCACATCATATGACAAGAGACAAAGGTAAATTCTTGAACTTTCAAGAATACAATGGAGGTTTAGTAAGATTTGGAGATGACAAAGCCTGTTCAATCAAAGGTAAGGGTACAATATCTCTTGATGGTAAGCATAATACTGACAATGTTTACTATGTTGAAGGATTAAAGCATAAATTATAAGTGTTGGTCAATTAGTTGAGAAAGGATTTCAGTTACAATTTAAAAATGGAAAATGCAAAATCATGAATAGAACTGGTTTGGAAATTGCAACCGGTAATCAGATGTAGAGGTAATATCTTTCATTTCAATAACAGTGAAAAGACATGCTTGATTGCACATATAGATGAAATTTGGTTATGGCATAAGAGACTCTGTCATGTAAACTTTGATTTCATGGTAAAGATCAATACTTCTAAGGAAGTTAGAGATCTACCTAAAATTGTCAAACCTTAGAATACAATATGTAAGGAATGTCAATTTGGAAAACAAGTTAGAGCTAGTTTCAAAAGTATTCCAGAAAAATCCAATAATGCTCTTGATTTGATTCACACTGATTTATGTAGTCCAGCTAGAACTAAAAGCTTACAAGGTGATAGGTATTTTATGCTAATCATTGATGACTATTCTAGAATGTGCTGGGTTACTTTTCTCAGAGAAATATCAGAAGCACTTGGAAAGTTCAAACTATTCAAAGCAATTGTTGAAAATGAAACCGGTAAGAAAATTAAATGCTTAAGATCAGATCAAGGAGGAGAATTCACATCTAAGGACTTTAATACATTCTGTGAAGTGAATGGAATCACAAGACAACTATTAGCACCTCGAATACCACAGTAGAATGGAGTTGTTAAAAGAAAAAATAGAACTATCTTGGATGCAGCAAGAAGTATGTTATCAGAAGAAAATTTACCACATGTGTATTGGAGAGAAGAAGTCAGCACAACGGTCTATGCATTCATCAAAGTTCACATCAAAGGTGAAACTGGTAAGACCCCTCATGAACTATGGTTTGGTAATACTCCTACTCTAAAATATTTTAGAATTTTTGGAAGTAAATGTTATATTAGAAGAGATGAGTATATTGGCAAATTTGATCCTAGAAGTGATGAAGGAATATTTCTTGGTTATTCATCTAAGAGCAAGGCATATAGATGTTTTAACAAGAGATTGTAGAAAATTGTTGAGAGTACAAATGTAAAAATTGTTGAACAATTCAGAGGAACTTCAAGGTATATAGACTCTAAACCGGCAACAGAAATTGTGACAAATGAACCTATAGCAAATCCACCCGTACAAAATGAAGATTCAGCTACCCCGATACCATTTGAGGATTCCACAATAATTGAAGAACAACAAAAAACAAAGACACCCCGGTATGTAAGATTGAATCATTCTGAAGATCAGATAATTGGAAACAAATTTAAAGGAGTTATGACAAGAGGAAGATTGGAAAATGAAGAGGTATGTCTTATTTCTCAAATTGAACCATCATCAATTAATGAGGCATGTGAAGATAAATATTGGATTAAAGCTATGGAAGAAGAATTAGAACAAATTGAGAAGAATAACACTTGGAAATTAGTTCCCCGGCCTAAAGATAAAAATGTAATTGGAACCAAATGGGTATTCAGAAACAAACTTAATGAAGATGGTAAGGTTGTCAGAAATAAAGCAAGACTAGTGTGTAAGGGATATTCTCAGAAAGGAGTTGATTACAATGAAACCTTTGCACTGGTAGCTAGAATTGAGGCAGTCAGATTATTCTTGGCTTTTGTAGCTCACAAGAACTACAAAGTTTATCTAATGGATATTAAATGTGCACTTTTGAATGGAGATCTTGAAGAGGAAGTCTATATTGAACAACCTGATGGATTTTCTTTGACAGATGACAATGATATGGTTTGCAGGTTAAGAAAAGCTCTGTATGGATTAAAGCAAGCTCCAAGAGCTTGGTATGCAAGATTGGATAAGTATCTTTTGAAGATTGGTATTACTAAAGGAAATGTAGACAACAATTTATATTATAAAATAACAAATGATGACATCTTGATTATAGAAGTATTCGTTGATGATATAATCTTTGGAGGAGAAGATGGTCTGTGTAAGGAATTTTCTACTAAAATGCAGCAAGAATTTGAAATGTCTATGATTGGAGAAATAAAATTCTTTTTAGGATTCCAGATTTCACAGACTGATAAAGGTATATTCTTGAGTCAGTCCAAATACTTGAAAGAGTTACTAAAGAAATTTGGGATGGAGAACTCTAAACCGGTAAGCACACCTATGACTACAAATGACAAATTATCTCAAAGGGATGAATCTATACCTGTTAATCTAACTAGATAGAAATCTATGATAGGAGGTTTACTATATTTGACATAAACTAGACCTGATATTATGAATGCAGTATGTATTGTTTCAAGATTTCAAAGTAATCCTAGAGAAAATCATGAATCAGCAGTAAAAAGGATTTTCCGGTACTTACAAGGTACTATAAATCTTGGATTATGGTATCCTAGAGATGAAAACTTTCAATTATGTGCATACACAGATGCAAATTGGGCAGGAGATGTGGATGATAGAAAAAGCACCACCGACATAGCATTCTTTCTTGGAAAGAGATTAGTTTCTTGGTTGATTAAGAAACAGAGTTGTACATCTTTATCAATAGCTGAATCAGAATATGTTGCAGCAGCAACTAACTGTACATAGGTACTATGGCTTAAGCAAATGTTGAAAGACATAAAGGTAAAATGCAAGGAACCTATTACTATCTATTGTGATAATACTGCAGCAATTGATATATCTAAGAATCCAGTATTACATTCTAAAACAAAACATGCTTCTATCAAACTAAATTTTCTAAGGGAAAAAGTTGAAGAAAAGGAGATAAAACTGGTTTATGTGAACACTAAAGAACAACTTGCAGATATTTTCACAAAACCTTTGCCTAAGGAGACTTTTGAATATCTCAGAGATCAGCTCGGAGTCATACCACCACTGGTAGAGACTTAGACAGTTGATGATTGTCATCAACCGGTAGAATTAAAAGACAAATCTTTTACTTCGGTCTTTGATGAGGAAGCTACTTCTCAGGGGGAGTAGTTGGTATACTGAATTGATTGGTATTTTTGTATATGAACTTGGTATTATTGTAAATTTGGCATTTGATGTCAAAGGGGGAGAGATATCTATGGAAAAACACATTATCTTTTGAGGAGAGATTGGGAAAACACATGTTACTTCCAGGGGGAGAGATTGTTGTTTAGGAGAGATTGTTGGTTTTTGGTATTTGGCATTTATGTTTTGGCACTTTGATGGTTTTTCCATCTTGTGTTGCCATCAATGCCAAAGGGGAATATTGTTGGTATTTTGGTATGGTTTTGTCATTGAAGTCAACACCTACTAAAACACTAGCAGGAGATCTAGTAGCATTCACCGACAAGCAAGTAACTATTGTACAGTTACTGGTATATGGTTCACCGACAGGATATAATGATCACCGACACTTGGAATGAGATGGAAGACACCTAGTAATGTCAAAGACATCATGTGGACACTTTGTTTTGGAGAATTAATCATTGGTATATTCATATTTGCATATTTGCTTTTACCGACAAATAGGTCTAGGGTTACACCGACAGGTTTATCTTTTCCAGATCAGCATGGCACACTATGGAAATGATTAATTATTGTTGTAAATGCATTAAGCCAACATGTTTAATCAGTTATTGCATCAGATATTATATTGTTTGTAAAATGTTTTATTGTAATATCTTGTAAGAGCCGACCTACTAAAATTGGTCTTAGGTTATGGTATAAATGTAAGATCTTATTTGTAAGATCGAATGTGGGAATGTGAAAAAGAATTGTGTGAAGGTATATGTGAGATTAAGTAGAGCTATACATGAAGACATCATTTGAAGGTGAAGTTAGGTTTTTGTGAAAGCATATCAGCATTACACCGGTACTGAATCCAACATATGAAGATGCTATTTTGTGCAGTACATTTTTATTGGATTTAACCATCCAACTGTAGTCAGTGTGACTCCCATTTTGTTATTGAGCAGTGAGCTCTAGGCTGTTGGATTTTTTGCATGTGTAGACCCCATTTATGTACACTTACTATCTATAGTAGTATCATCTGATTGTGGGTAAGGTTTCCCACCGTGTTTTTTCCCCTTACAGGGTTTCCACGTACAAATATTGGTGTCATGTGTTGTGGATGACTTTGTGTTTATGTTTCATGCATTAATCTTTACCGGTATAACAATTAACTGTTAAAACTGTCTACCGACATACTTAACTGGTTTACTGGTATTAAGCATTAAGTTGGTTAAGTTGTTTTTGGTTTGAATTTATTTGACAGCTGATTCACCCCCCCCTCTCAGTTGTCTCCGGGACCTAACATTCTTCTCCTGCTAGGCCCCCTCCTTCTAGTCCTATTGTCAAATTACCTCCTTCCCCCATGACTTTTGGCTTCCAATTAGCTGAGAACATTCAAGGGAGATGGAGAAATTGAGGCAAGCTCAAGCAATTTTTGCAACAAATATGAGGAAAAGGTTAGGGGTACCATTTTGAAATTTGTTGATACTGTTGGAGCAGAAATTGTTTATATAAACATGAAAAGAATATTGACTCTTTTGGGTTCTTTGAAAGAAGAAAAGGCTGCTTTGGATCCAATTTTGGATAAGTGGACTGCCAGAGAGGTGGACTTAAAGTCCATATATTCTTTATCCCAAGAAGAAGTAGGTGCTGATGATACTATCAAACCTACTTATGAATTAGTAAAAGGTTTTTCTAGGTTTGTAGCGGAAAGAGTCAACATAGAAAGGAGGGCAAACTTTTACCGAAAAGAGTATGCAAATGAAAAATTTGAATTGTTTCCTGGAGGTTTTTTAAGTGCCAGTAAATTGAAAGATAAATAAGTATGTCTTGGGGAGATAGGTCATAGGTTATCTCAGAGAATAAATAACATTATAAATATAGATGATACTTCTTTATTTATTCAAATTATTGAAGAAATTGAGAAAATAATATCATATTTTGGCTTTTTGGAGAAGGAAGTTAAACAGTTAAGGGAAACATGGAAAAGTTTGAATAAACTAAAGAAAAAAATTATTAGCTTCTCTTGGCCTGATGATGATACATTCAAGGTATGGGAAAGAAAATATGTTTTGAAAGAGACATAAGCACAGGAAGATCCTACCAATGCTCCAACATGTGGCAGCTCACAGACAACCTGAAGTGGTTAGTTCTTGCAACAAATTTTTTGGGTAACTGGAATTTTGAAGAATTAAAGACACCTGGTACCTAATCTGCAAATATTGAGAAGTCAGTTGGCCTAGTTGGACAACTAATTAGTTATGCTCCTACTTCAATTGTATTTTTGTAATTGATGTAACTTCTGGGGGGAATTATGGTTAGGATAGGAATATTCTTCTAGGGAAGTCTGAAGCTTGTTGCATCCATTTTTTTATAAATGGATACCATGACTACCTAGAAAAGGATCGCAAAAATTTTGTATCGAAGCTCTGGCAAAATATATGCAGGATTTTGTTTTGGCATCTTAAATCATCCTTATGTATATATAAAATTTTGATGAAAAAATAGTAATATACAATCAGAATATTTTTTAGCCCAGATCTGTGTAGTCTTTGTGTTTGTGTGTTGGTTATCATTTTGATTAGATGATCAAGGATTGTTTAGTTAGATTATTTGCAAGGTAAATGATGGGAATGTTTTAGGTCTTTTTCTCAAGGAGGAGAATTAAATATACTTAATCCATCTTCATTGATAATCATTTAATTTACATAAATTTGATGACTGGGTCTAGCATAGGTTGAGAGTTTATATATGTTAGGCATATATAGATTTAGTAGATCAAAGTGGTGTTGGTATTATGGATGTGTTGCATTAGTTTTATCATTGATGTCAATACTTATCCTTCTGGAGATCTACATTATTGATTTGGCACTATGATTATATTTGTTTATTATTGAACTGACACATTGCGTTCACCGACAAGATCAGTGACTTATGCACAGTCACCGGTATATGCTCACCGACAGGTTATATGATTCACTGACATAATAGATGACTTGTTATCATCTGGAGATCACTTGATTATGTCGAAGAAATGGTTTGGATACTTGGTTTTGGTATTTTGGTTATTGGTCTAATCGGGTTGACATATTTGTTGTTACTGGCAGATTTGTCTAGGTTATGGACCGATATGCGTTATCTATTCCAAATCAGCACGACACATTATGGAGACGATTTGTTGATTGGATATTGTTGTAAATGTATTGAGCTGACATGATACATCGCATCAAGAATTATTTGTAATTGATTTAATTGTAATATTCTTAGTGAGCTGGCCTACACATTTGGCCTTAGATTTTGTATATATGTAAGATCTCATTTATGAGATAAACATAGGATATGGTTATGGTATGGTATTATGACATGGTATGTGTGAATATTGAAGATCATATGAGTAGACCATAGAGAAGATTCAAGGAAGGTTTGAAGGTGTTTATTAGAGCTTAACCGGTACTGAATCCAGTATTGGAGATGCTATTTTGAGCAGTACATTATTCTAGGATTTAACCATCCTACTATAGTCATTACGACTCCCATTTGAGTAGTGTGCTCTAGGCGGTTGGCCTTTTTGCATGTGCAGACCCCATTTTTATACACATACTATTTGCAGTAGTATCATTTGATTGTGGGTAAGGTTTCCCACCATGGTTTTTCCCCTTATAGGGTTTCCACGTCAAAATCTTTGTGTTATGTGTTATTGATGTTATTTATCTTTCTATTTCATGCATTAAGTTTCACAAGTATTGATATTAACTAATAATCTGCTAATCGACACTAAGTTTGGTTTACCGGTATTAAGTATTAAGTTTGATTAAGTTATAATTAGGTTGAAATTCATTGACAACTGATTCACCCCCCCCTCTGAGTTGTCCTTTTGGTTCCTAACAATTGGTATCAAAGCTAAGTCCTCTTTTTGCAGAAGCCTAACAGCTTGAGGAGATCCTATTGCAACACATATTTTCAAGAAGGACAATCCTAAACTTGATGGAACTAACTATGGTATATGGAAGATCAAAATGAAGACACATATGAATTGCATTGAAAGAGACATATGGGAAGTTACAAAGAATGGCTATGTTGGTCCTGCTCATAATCAACTTAATCCACTGACATTGGGCAAGGATCAGGAGAATGATTGCAAAGTAAGAGAAGCACTTTTGAGCACATTATCAAATCAGGAAACCATGGGATTATCAGACCGATCTACTACTAAATCTATTTGGGATAAATTGGAGACATTGAATGAAGGAGATACTATTGTCAAAATTGCAAAACTGGAATGTTACTGAGTCATGTATGAAAGTTTCAAAATAGAAGAAGATGAAAGAATTTCTGCTTTTATGGAAAGAGTTAATGAAATTGTTTTAGGAATACAATGTTGTGGAGGATCCTTATGTGAAGATGAAATTGTTTCTAAAGTTTTAAGAGCTTTTCCATCAGCTTACAAAATGAAAGTAGCTACTATTAATGAGTTGAGAATAATGCCTAATACATCAGTATCTAGAGATACCTTGGTTGGAAAACTTTTAGCATTTGAGCTTGAGGAATTTGGTCCTGTTGCTACAATTAAGACAAATTTAGCCTTCAGAGCATCATCATTTGCAACATCATCATCATCATCTGACAAATCTGATTGGAAAGCACTTTATGCAAAAGAACTTGAAGATATCAGGAGGGAAAATGAAGAACTGGAAGAACTTGAAGCACTATTTGCAAACAAAATGCCTAAAGGTCCAGTTGGAAGTAAGTATGAAGGTAAAACACCATTTAAATGTTTTAATTGCAATAAAGTTGGTCATATAGCATCTAGATGTCCTGATAGACATGCAAGATTGAGAGAGGAATCTAAAAGAACATATAAGCCTAACCCTGAATATCAGAGATACAGATTTAGGAAGAACAAAGATAAATCATGTTACTATGCTGATGAAGGAGTTACAGATGATTCTGATGAAGAACCGATAGACAATGGATGGGCATTTGTTGAAATAAAAAAAGATCAATCGGCACCTACTATCCCACTGGTAGAGTAGACCCTGACAACTAAAATTGAGGAAAAAGATGAATGGATCATTGATAGTGGATGTTCACATCATATGACTAGTGATAAAAGTAAATTCTTATCTTTTCAAGAATATAATGGAGGTCTAGTAAAATTTGGCGATGATAAAGCTTGTTTAATCAAAGGAAAAGGCACTATATCTTTGGATGGTAAGCACAATACTGACAATGTTTATTATGTTGAAGGTTTGAAGCATAATCTTTTGAGTGTTGGTCAATTAGTTGAAAAGGGATTTCAGTTATAGTTTAAGAATGGTAAATGCAAAATCATGAACAAAACTGGATTGGAGATTGCAACCAGTAATCAGAGTAAAGGTAATATCTTTCATTTAAACAATAGTGATAAGACATGTTTGATTGCACATATTGATGAAAGTTGGTTATGGCATAAGAGACTCTGTCATGTAAATTTTGATTGCATTGTAAAGATTAGTTCAACTAAGGCAGTAAGGGATTTACCTAAGATTGTGAAACCTCATAATCCAGTACGTAAGGAATGTCAAATGGGAAAGCAAGTTAGAACAACCTTTAAGAGTATTTAAGAGAAATCCAATAATGTTCTTGATTTAATTCATACTGACTTGTGTGGTCTGGCAAGAACAAGAAGTCTACAGGGAGATAGATATTTTATGCTAATTATTGATGATTATTCTAGAATGTGTTGGGTTACTTTTCTCAGGGAGAAACCATAAGCTTTTGGAAAATTCAAGCTATACAAGGCAGTGGTAGAGAATGAAATCGGTAAGAAAATCAAATGTTTAAGATATGATCAAGGAGGAGAATTTACATCTGAGTAATTTAATACATTTTGTGAAGTGAATGGAATCAAAAGACAACTATCATCACCCCAGACACCTCAGCAGAATGGAATTGTGGAAAGGAAGAACAAAACTATTCTGGAAGTAGCTAGAAGCATAATATTGGAAGTAAATCTACCTCATGTGTACTGGAGAGAAGCAGTAAATACAACAATTTACACTTTCAACATAGTTCACATCAAAGGTGAAACCGGTAAGACCCCTTATGAACTATGGTTTGGTAATACTCCTACTCTTAAATACTTCAGAATATTTGGAAGCAAATGCTATATTAGGAGAGATGAGTATGTTGGTAAATTTAATCCTAGAAGTGATGAAGGAATATTTCTTGGTTATTCATCTAAGAGAAAGACATATAGATGTTTTAATAAAAGATTGCATAAGATCATTGAAAGTGCTAATGTTAAGATAGATGAACACTTTAGAGGAAATTCAAGGTCTGTAGATTCTGAACCAACACTTGAGATGATCATAAATGAACCAATACAGAGTGCACCGGTACAAAAAGTGGATCCAGTCACACCGGCATCATCAGAGAATTCCACAATGACTAAAAAACAACATGTGAATAAACCCAGGTATGTAAGACTGAATCACTCAAAAAATCAGATAATTGGGAATAAGTATCAAGGTGTTATGAGAAGAGGAAGATTGGAAAATGAAGAGGTATGCTTAATTTCTCAAATTGAACCATCTATTATTGAAGCATGTCAAGATGAACATTGAATAAAAGCAATGGAAGATTAATTAGAACAAATTGAAAAGAACAATACATGGACATTAGTTCCTCGGCCTAAAGACAAAAATGTATTTGGAAATAAATGGGTATTTAGAAATAAACTTAATGAAGATGGTAAGGTAATCAGGAACAAAGAAATATTAGTTTGTAAAGGATATTCATAGAAGGAGGGAATTGATTACAATGAAACCTTTGCACCGGTAGCTAGAATTGAGGCAATTAGATTATTTCTTGCATTTGCAGCTCATAAGAACTATAAAGTATATCAGATGGATGTAAAATGTGCATTTTCGAATGGTGATCTTGAAGAGGAAGTTTACATTGAGCATCCTAATGGATTTTCATTGACAAATGTTAAAGATATGGTTTTCAAATTAAGGAAGCTTTGTATAGATTGAAGCAAGCTCCTAGAGCTTGGTATGCTAGATTGGACAAATATCTTTTGAAGCTTGGTTACACAAAAGGTAATGCTGACAACAACTTATATTACAAAGTGACTAATGATGAAATCTTGGTTATTCAATTCTTTGTTGATGATATCATTTTTGGAGGAGAAGATGGATTGTGTAAGGACTTTGCTAATAAGATACAGGAAGAATTTGAAATGTCTATGATTGGGGAGATAAAATTTCTTTTAGGATTGCAGATTTCACAAACTGATAAAGGTATATTCATATGTCAAATAAAATAATTAAAGGAACTACTGAATAAATTTGGTATGGAAAACTCTAAACCGGTAAGTACTCCTATGACTACAATTGATAAATTGACATTGAAGGATGATTCGGCTTTTGTTAATCTGACAAGATACAAATCCATGATTGGAGGTTTACTCTATTTAACACAAACATGACCTGATATAATGAATGCAATATATATTGTTTCAAGATTTCAGAGTAATCCTAATGAAAATCATGAATCAACAGTAAAAAGGATTTTCCAGTATCTACAAGGCACAACAAATCTTGATTTATGGTACCCTAAAGATGAAAATTTTGATTTATGTGCATACACAGATGCAAATTGGGAGGAGATGTAGATGACAGAAAGAGTACCACTAGTGGTGCATTCTTTCTTGGTAGTAGATTGATTTCATGGATAAGCAAGAAGCAGAGTTGTACATCATTATCAACAGCAGAATCAGAATATGTTGCAACAACAACTCATTGTACTAAGGTATTATGGATTAAGAAGATGTTGAAGGACATAAAGGTAAAATGCAAAGAACCTATAATCATTTATTGTGATAATTCAACAAAAATTGATATATCAAATAATCTGGTATTGCACTCTAAGACTAAGCATGTTTCTATCAAATATAACTTTCTGAAAGAGAATGTTGAAGCAAAAGAAGTAAGATTGGTTTATGTGAATACTAAAGAGCAGATTGCAGATATATTTACAAAGCCTTTGCCTAAGGAAATCTTTGAATATCTCAGAGAGAATCTTGGGGTAATACCCTCACTGATAGAGACTTAGAAGATTGGAGATTGACATCAAACCGGCAGAAACTAACATAGAAATCTTTTTCCAGCTTTGATGGAGGAGAGCTAGTTCTCAGGGGGAGTAGTTAGTTGTATGTTTTGGTATTTCTTCTTAAAATGCTTTGGTATTTGATGTCAAAGGGGGAGAGAGATCTATGAAAAAAAATTCTTTGGAGAGATATTATTCATTGGGGGAGAGATATATACTCTTTGTATTTTGATTTTGATTTTTGGTATTGATCTGTTCTGGAGATTGTTGGTTTTTGGTTTTTGACATTCTGTTTTGGCACTTAGATGTTTTTCCATCTAGTGTTGCCATCAATGCCAAAGGGGGAGATTGTTGGTATTATGGATGTGTTGCATTAGTTTTGTCATTGATGTCAACACTTATCCTTCTAGAGATCTACATTGTTGATTTGGCACTATGGTTATATTGGTTTACTGTTGAACCGACACATTGTGTTCACTGGCAAGATCAATGACTTATCCATAGTCACCGATATATGCTCACCGGTAGGTTATATAGTTCACTGACATAGATGATGACTTGTTATCATCTGGAGATCACTTGATTATGTCGAAGACATGGTTTGGATACTTGGTTTTGGTATTTTGGTTATTGGTCTAATCGGGTTGACATATTTGTTGTTACTGACAGATTGGTCTAGGTTATGGACCGGTATGCATTATCTATTCTAGATCAGCACGACACATTATGGAGATAATTTATTGATTGTATATTGTTGTAAATGTATTGAGTCGACATGATGCATCACATCAAGACTTCTTTGTAATTGATTTAATTGTAATATTCTTAGTGAGCCGACCTACACATTTGGCCTTAGGTTTTGTATATATGTAAGATCTCATTTATGAGATAAACATAGGATATGGTTATGGTATGGTATTCTGACATGGTATGTGCAAATATTGAACATCATATGAGAAGACCATAGAGAAGGTTGAAGGTAGGTTTGAAGGTGTTTATCAGAGCTTAACCGGTACTGAATCTAGCATTGGAGGTGCTATTTTGAGCAGTACATTATTCTAGGATTTAACCATCCTACTGCAGTCATTGCGACTCCCATTTGAGTAGTGTGCTCTAGGTGGATGGCCTTTCTGCATGTGCAAACCCCATTTGTATACACATACTATCTGCAAGTAGTATCATCTGATTGTGGGCAAGGTTTTCCACTGTGGTTTTTCCCCTTACAGGGTTTCCACATCAAAATCTCTGTGTTATGTGTTGTGGATGTTGTTTCTCTTTCTGTTTCATGCATTAAGTTTCACTGGTATTGATATTAACTACTAATCTGTTAACGGTATTAATTTTTGTTTACTAGTATTAAGTATTAAGTTTGATTAAGTTATAATTGGGTTGAAATTCATTGACAACTGATTCACCCCCCCCCCTCTCAGCTCTCCTTCCGGTTCCTAACAAGTGGTGATATGTATGTGAATTCTATTGTCAAATTTTAACTTGATTTTGATGATTTTGAGGCCCAGATAAGGCACTGGTTTAAGTTGCTAGTGTTCGTGACATTTTTTGTGATCCTTTACAATGAAAATAAATCTTTCATTTATGTTTGGTTGCGCTAAAGTGAAAAGGTTTGCAGAAATTTGCACTGGTTTTCTATAGATCATTTACTAAATTGTGAGAAAGTAGTCACAAGTAGGTATACCCACCTAAGATTTGTCAAGCTTGAAGTGTAGGAGGTTTCCTTGTAGACCTTGTTAATTGTTGTCTTGTTTCCTATTCTTGTTGTTCTCTTCTTTTGTGAAGAAAGGCAAAGGATTTTAAAGAGAAAACAAAGTAATCAGAAATTGAGACCAACAAGAATTGGCGACTCTGCTGGGGAGAGTCATAATATAAGTCTTATAATGTAGATCAGTGCTCATATCGCATAAAATTGTTCAAATCTAATATCCCATGATCTTTGTGAAAAGTTACCAAATTTGCGTTTACTCGTATCCCTGTAACAATATTTGTCCATCATTGCATTGTTTAAATTTTCTTTGAGAGTAGCGTTCTCATCCCGCAGTCTCCTGTGTGTGAGTTATTGTGCTTAAAATGTTTTACATTCCCAAGTAATTGGGTGGCGACTCTAAAAATTAAAAAAAACCAGTGCTCTTGAATAGATCACAGATCACTTCAAGGAAGTTCACATAATACAGAGAGGAGGGAACACCAAGTCCTACATGAAGAAGAATCCTCAAGAGAAGTTGTAGGGAGGATTTCCCAAACTAGTTCGGAAGGGCCAGATAGAAATAGTTATACATGAACCAATTAATGCTTCATGGAGACAAAAAGGCAGCCATACGAGTAAGTCCTCTGGATGACCAATGTATACAAATTCTAATACATCATCTCATGAGTTTGAACAAGACATTATGGGTTTTCATATAGGGTTGTTTGGTAATAATGAGGATATTCAAACTTTTCATCAAATATTATCTCATACTGGCATTTCTCGGAGAGATAGGAATAACTCTAATGCTAGGGTAGATTCTTTTCCCCGAACTATAGATGGGAATGTGAGTTTAATTGATATTGATCATCTTAATATATCCAATTCAGAGGAAATTTTTTCCAGACCTTGATGAAGTTTCCCAGGAAATCGGGGCTCTTAATAAAAGAGTCCATTAGTTAATCTCCTTAAGAAAACAAAAGGATATGGAGAAGGAAAATGAAACTAAGGCAAAGCTTATTGAGAGAGATAGATTGTAGACCTTGAGTTATTCACTCAAGAAGAGCCTAAAAGTAAAGAGGAGGGCCCTGTCATTTGAGAGAATTTGACTGCCAAAATTAGTTCTGCACCCAAAGTTGTTGTGAAAACTAATAGGAAGGTTCACAGTGACCCACAACCTACCAAAATCTGTGTTGACAAGAGAAAAAAAAAGGTTGTAGAGACTGGAGTTGGTTCCAAAACTTCAGATGTAATATCAGGAAGTGGAAGGGTACCTCATGGAATGTCCTTGCATGAAGTTAAAATAGAGAATATGAGAAAAGAGAAGGAAAAATTGCAGAGGGAATTGGAGAAAGTTGAATTAGAAGAAACTAATGCCAAGGTCAGAAGAAAAATTGACTACCTAAAAGCCCCTCCTATAACTTTCCCTTTAACAGATCAGAGTAAACCTATACCTCGACATACTTCACACTCTATAATGAAAAATCAACCAACCATGCCCTTGAATACTATTGCACCTTTGAACCAATATGCCCCTATTAACTAAAATAACCTTGCCTTTTCTTTTAATGCTGCTCTAGTAAATCAAATACCTCTCGTATAACCCCCCAACCAGAATAACCAAGTTTCTCGAGTTGGTGGTCCAAGTTCAAGAATGAACGCTGGGAATAATTGTGTTGGTAACCAGTTCCAGAGAAGACCCATCAATGTGGAATTGTATAGACAACTTTTCTTTGATGGGATCCTAGGTTATCCAAACCATGTCCCTATTGAAATGAGGGACAAACTTCAAAAATTTGCTGGAAATAATGCCATAAGTGCAAAGGAGCATCTAAAGTCTTTTGGTGATTTGATTAATGATTATGAGATTGCAAATGAGGATGTGATCAAGAAATTATTTGTGCACTCTAGTTGAAGATGCCCTAGATTGGTACAGAGGGTTGCCGATAGATAGCATAAGTTCTTGGGAAGAATTCAAGAATTTCTTTCAAGAGCAGTATGGGGACAAGACAAATGTGAGCTTCATGCTTAATGAATTTAATAATATCAAAAAATCTGATAACGAGGCTATCACAGACTTTAATGCAAGGTTCCAAAAGGCAATGAATAGATTATTTCAAATGATGAGGTTAGATGAAAATGTATGTCTAACTACCTATTATAATGCATTTGACCCAAAGATGGCCTATATTCTCCGATATAAAAACCCACACAGTCTAAGGGATGCTTTCAGAATTGCAATAAATGTGGAAAGTAATAGGAAAGCATTAGGTAAAGTGGGATGAAGAACTGATGGCAGACTGTGGCAAGAGCAAAAGCCACAACCAAATAAAGCCTCTAAAGAAGAGGATAAGATTGAGAAACTGATGACTGTTGTAAAAGACCTCATTGTAAAGGTGAGTAAGAATGATAAAACTCACTACAATTAGCAAGATAGGCCTGCTAGGTTACATGATATGCCATATAACACTACCTAGAAAGATGGCAAACCTATGCAAGACAAGCCAATAAGTACACAGAATCATGATACTCCTGACCGTTTAAAAGGTGGAAAGGTGCATAATGTGGAGAATACTCCTTGGTGTGCAACATGTGATGGACCACATTCCCCTTGCCAATGTGATGTGGCTCAAGCTCTAAATGAATCTATGAGGAGTGAAGGTGAATTGAGATATCAAAATGAGGATAAACCTATAGTAAATATGTTTGAAACCATTGTTGAAAGGGATCATGAGTCTTCACAGGATGAAGCAAGTGAGTATGATGCATTAAGAAGCAATGCAAATTGCCATGGGAAATTAACAATTGATTGGCATCCTACCTTAAATGTGGTGACAATTGAGGATGAAGAAGTTCATCTTAGAAGGCCTAGTGAGGAAGAAGTTAAGAACCTCACCAAAGCTGCCATAGCTAAGGCCAAACATAATTATAATCTGAGAAGTAGAAAGAAAGATGAGAATCAGGGTGAGCTTGGTTCCATGTTTATTAAAGAAATTTTTCAGAAAAGGGTGGTTAATAGCAATACTTCTACCAAAGATGGCCATGCCAAAAAGGACCAGTTCAACGCTTTGGGGAAACCTGAAGAAGTTAGTGCAATTGGTAATTCATTTGAGACCACTGCTGATAAGAAAACAAGTCACCAAAAGGCAGAGAAGGTTAAAGCCCATATTGAGTCAAACATTAATTCTGCATTTGATATGACTCAGGATATAACCCAGATGAAAGTTACAGTACCACTGATAGAGCTGTTAAAAATAAAAGAACACAGAGAAGCCGTGTTTTCTCTACTTTCTAGTATATCGGATACAAATGCATCCTCACCTAAAGGTACTGAAAAGGATAAAAGGGATCAAGAGCAAAAAATCCCAGAAATTTATGTGGGAACAACAATTACTCAGGAACCTTCTCAAGTTGATCCTTTTTATGTGACATTATTAGTCAACAATAGACTAATAAAAAATTGTATGATAGATTCTGGTGCTGCTGCAAATGTGATGCCATATGGGGTCATGAAAGAGCTGGGATTGTTAGTAAATACCTTGTATGGGAAGTGTTATGCTATGGATAACAGAGAAGTACCTGTTGTGGGTACAATGAAAGATGTAGAAGTGAAAATAGCAGCATTCCTTGGGGCCACCTATAAGATGGATGTCATAGTAACTGACACCAATCCCCATTATGAGATGCTTTTATCTAGACAATGGGCTGCAATAGTTGGAGGAAATGTCCAACTAGACCTCTCATATGAAACTATCCAAGTGAATGGAAATTAGGTGAAATTATATAGAGAACCACATGCCCCAAGGGTCATCGAGAAAATAGATCCTAACATGCTTGATTGCATGATTGATGTGGACCTTGACAACTTTAGAATTGAACCAATTCAGCCTCAGCTAAAAAATACAGACCCTATTGTTAATGATTTGCAATTTCAACAGGAAGGCCTATGATAGATGTACTTTGATGGAGCTTGTTCCAAAGAAGGATCTGGAGTAGGAGTACTTTTTGTTTCCCCATCAGGTATTACTTTTAAATACTCCTTTTTATTGTCTTTTCAGTGCACAAACAATATAGATGAGTACAAGGCCTTATTATTGGGGTTGGAAATTGCCAAGAAACATGGGATTCAGTTGTTAAGAGTCTCTGGAGATTCAAAACTTGTGGTTTCTCAGATAAGATCAAAATATGCATCTAAGAATGACAAGTTAAAAAGGTACAAACATGTTGTTTGGGATGTGATTGAGTATTTTGATACATTTTCAATTGATTGGATTGAAAGGTCAAAAAACATTATGGTAGACTTATTAGCTAATGTTGCATTGAAAAATGATGATGTAACACTAACTGGAGTATCAATAGTTGAAATCAAGGCCAGACCTGCTATTCTAGACAATGTGTATAACTGGCAGGTGTTCAAAAGTGATGATGATATACTAAGGTTTGTGCAATGCATTGAGGAATATGAAGGTCAAAAAGTCAATTGTAATGCATTGGTAGAAGTGGTAGATGAGAAAGAAACGGTTTTTGGAAATGACATAGTTCAACTAGAAACTAATGAGATACCCAGAGGACTAGTGGAACTAGAGGGTATGTTCAGCTATAGTGACAGTCATTTACACTAGAAGTCATCTACTAAGTTGGAAGAAATGGAAGAGGTAAAATTAGGGATGGAGTTATCCCCTAAGTTGGTATATATTGGGAAAAGTTTGCCTTCCCATATCAAGGCCAACCTCATTAATCTGTTAAAAAAATACAAACATGTTTTTGTTTGGTCTTATGATGACTTGAAGGTGTATAGACAAGATTTATTTCAGCATGAAGTACCTCTACATCCTGATGACAAAAGAAAAGACCTATCAACCCCCTCCTAGAACCCAAAATATAGCGAGAACTGACCAAGCTGAGAGAAGGGGGGATTATAAAGCTTAAAGGCATTCATCATGGGTATCCAATCTGGTTCATATCAGGAAGAAGAATGGGGACATAAGGCTCTGTGTAGATTTTAGGAATTTGAATGTCACTTCTCTTAAGGACAATTACTCATCACCAAACATGGAAGCTATGCTACAAAGGCTGACTGGTTGTGAATTACTATCCATGATGGATGGATTCTCTGGTTATAATCAAGTACTAGTAAAAGAGTCTGAGTAGTTCAAGAATGCTTTTACTACCCCATGGGGAACCTATGTTTATGTAAGGATGTCATTTGGTTTAAAGAATGCTGGGGCAACTTTTCAGAGGGCTATGGATGTAGCTTTCAAAGAATTTGTTAATATCATAATGGTTGTTTAGCAAGATGATCTTACATGTTTTTCAAAGAAGGCACATGATCACTGTGGTCATTTGGAAAAGGTATTTTATAAGGCCTTGGAATTTGGTGTCTCTTTAAATCCCAAAAAATGCCACTTTGCTGTAACTGAAGGAAAGTTATTAGGACATATTGTTTCTAAGGAAGGAGTTAGGATTGACCCTTAGAGAATTGAGGCTATTAAAAATGTGCCTCAACCAAAGAATGTTAAAGGAATTCAGTCCTTCTTGGGTAAGGTGAATTTTGTCAGAAGGTTTATAGCCAGCTTTGTCGAGATTGTTAAGCCTATTGTTAGGCTACTAAAAAAAGATATTAAGTTTTCTTGGGATGAGGAAGTGGCACAGGCCTTTGACAAGATTAAAAAGGATATTCAGGAAGCCCCAATGCTTAAATCTTTAGACTATAGTAATCCTTTTTCACTATTTTCCTTTGCTTCTTACCATACAATAGAAACAGTTTTTCTTCAGAAGGATGATGAAGGGTATGAACATACAATTGCTTTTTATAGTAGATCCATGCAGGCTGCTGAGTTAAAATATGAAATTATGAAAAAATAGGCATATGATTTGGTCAAGGTTGTTAAAGCATTCAGATCTTATCTTGTAAATGCAAGAGTAGTTGCTTATGTCCCACATGCAGCTGTTAAAGACATTTTATCCCAGTATGAAGTTACTAGTAAAAGGTGCAGGTGGATAAATAGGATACAGGAGTTTGATGTTGAGATTAAGATCACAAAATTGGTAAGAGGACTAGGCCCTGCCAAACTAATGACTGAATCGAATCTTGTTAACATTGACATTAACAACGTTGAAACTGAAGAGGCTATGGTTACTAGTATTGAAATGTAGCCATGGTATTCATAAATTGTGCATTTCTTAAAAAATGCAGCATGTCCAGAAGGAATGACCCACAATCAGAAGAGAACACTAAAGCTGAAGTCACATAAATATGTTCTCGTTCAAGGAGACCGATATTGGAGAAACAAAGATGGAGCATTGTTGATGTGTCTAGATGATTCCCAAGCTCAAAAGGTGTTGACAGAGATGCATTATGGAGTATGTGGAGCTCACTATTCAGCAAAGAAACTACTGGCAAAATAATCAGGGCAAGATACTACTGGCCTACCTTATTTAAAGATACGCACAAGTATGTCTAAAAATGTGATCCTTGTCAGAAATTTGCTTCCAAATTGAAGTATGTCAGTGCCTTACCACTTAACCCTGTTATACTTGAGGCCCCTTTTGTTCAATGTGGCATGGACTTCATTGGAGAGATAACAGAAAAATCAAGCTGAGGTCACAAGTGGATCTTGGTGGCCACTGATTATTTTACAAAATGGATTGAGGCCATACCTACCAAACGGGAAACTAGTAAAGTTGGTATTGAATTTTTAATGGATAATGTATTAACATGGTTTGGTGTGCCTGTGAAGTTGATTATGGATAATGCTATGTGCTTCAGGTCAAAAAGGAATTCATAGAATTTTGTGCAAGCTATGGAATTATCATGTCATATTCCTCACCGTATCACCCTGAGGGAAATGGTTAGATAGAATCAAGCAACAAAAGCCTCTTGAACATCATTAAGAAGATTCTTGAGTAGAATAAGAGATCTTGGGATCAAAATCTCAAGCTAGCTTTATGGGCAGATAGAATTACTATGAAGAAGGCCATTTTGTACATCTTCGTTTGAACTGGTATATGGAGTATAGACTAGGGTACGTGTAAACAATCTCCTCCCTGTATAAAAATTATTACAAGATGAGGAATTGGAAGTGTCTGAACCCATGGAGAATAGAATGATCCAATTGGTAGAACTGGAAGAAATGAGCTATGGCTCATAAAAGGAATCTAAAAATTCACTTACAATCAAAATATCTTTTTGATAAAAGAACTACAATGAGGAAGTTCCAGATTGGTGATATGGTTCTTCAGTGGAATGCTAGAGAATAGGATAAAGGAAAGCACATGAAATTTGAATCACTATGGATAGGCCCTTGGATTGTCTTTGATGTCAATGGAAAAGATTCATACTTTCTAAAAAAAATGAACGATGAGTTATAGGAATTCCCAGTGCATGGACAATTCCTGAAAAATATTACTTCTCATGACTCATCTTGTCCATGCACAGTAGTTGTAAATTTGTATATATTAGATTTTCTTTGATTAGGGTTTTTCTTAGGTCTGCATTCCAGAGTTTTTCTAAGTTCTTGAGTTGATCTCTCATTCAACCATCCCCAGTCAGAGCCATTGTTATCAGTATTTTGGATGGTGTTACTTTTGTCTTGATATCCTTAATTTTCCAATCTTTCTAATGTCCTAAGTCTGCAAATCAATGGTTTCTAAGGGTTTAAGGTTAAATAATTTAAAAATCATTTGGTAAAAGCCTTTATGTCATGTTGTCTTAAGGACTCATTTTTTTGTCCGTTACCTGTTTCACTTAACTAGAAGGGTCACCATGTCATTAAAAGGGGCCATTTGAACTTTAGAATTAGGCGGGCTTTATTAAAATTGAAACGCTTTATATTTTTCCTAAAGTGCTAAGTATGTCTCTTAATGTATGCGTCGGGTTCTTAATGGCCGGGTAAGTCTTGTTTCATCCTATGGTTGTCGTGATACTGCAATAAGAAGTCGCACATTGAATACTCATCGCGGCTTAGCAACAAGCCACTAGTGGCAGGGCCGGTCAGAAAGTCAGTGGTGGCGGTTAAGTGTTAACAGTCAGTGGTGGCGGGTAAGTGAAAGGGACCTTAAAGATTGAGTGGTAAGGATATGATCTAACGGTTGTCGCTACACCACAGTGAAGAGTTGCAAGAGTTTTACTCTTCACAGACTAGTGACTGAATGGTGGGCCCAACCAATGTGAGTGGCCCAAGTGTTTTAAATGGTTGACAAGTCTAGAGGAAATCAACAATTGTCACTATATCACAATGGGAATATACTAGTTCTTTACCCTTCGCGGATCAATGACAAAAGGGCAGGCGGGTGACTAAATGGTGGGCCCTCTTTAAAGCCTTAAGTGATTAAAAGGTACACTAATTTTGCATGATCTAGTGGTTGTCGCTCGACCGTGATGGAAATTTGCTCGAGTTTTATTCTTCACGGGTCAATGACTTAAGGAAAAGCATGCTAAAGACATCTTTCTGGTCCATTGGAGAGGAAAATTTGAAATTTAAATGAAATAATTATAGAGAATGTGGCTCCATTGATGGTAATTAATGCTCATTTGCTGCCATGTGCTCTCATAAAACCTTGTTTTGAGATTTTAATTGCAAAAGCATTCAAGAAGATTAGTAGAGACAAGGTGCATAGTTTCTGTGAATTCTCAGGTGACAAGTTATTTTGTGACTGTGGCTTGCAATTTTTGTTTGTGTTGATATTGTCTAGTGCTAGAAGTTGTAAAGGGTTGTTTGAATAGAAAAATTGAAGTAAGGTTAACCTTAGATTGCTAAAATGGCACTATGAAGAGAATTTAAGGGAAAGATAGGTTATCAGGAGAGAGCTATCTATGATGATTTTCTTGAACAATTGTTTCAATCCACGAATAGTGTTGCCAAGATAAAGAAACTTATGCCTAAGTCTCCCCACCTATAGATTGGTGATGGTTTATATGAATAAGGGATGTTGGCTGAGAGATTCCTAGATAGGCATGGTAGGTCTAGGTCTATTCAAGATAGGGTTTGGTCAACGGAATGCACCTGCTCCTACAAATAACATATGAGAACTAGATGTTGGGAAATTGGTGGTCCCTAGGGTTTTCATGGATGTTGATTTATTGACTTAGATTGCAAGGAGCTATGACCCCATCACCAGGATTGTGAGGAATATAAGTGGAGGCCCCCTAATTGAAATTACAACTGATGAACTTAAGAAGGTATTCTGGCTAAATGAAGCATCAAGTTATCTAGAGCCCATTGATTTTGAAATACTGAGAAAGGTTTATGATGCCCAGAAGGACCATCTTAGGAGTGGGCTATTGAGGGAATTTTTTGTAAAGATAGGAGGACTAACACTGGTAGGCCCTAGTACAACGAAACCTTTCCCTATGAATTTCTTCACCTTGAGGGCTACGGGTATATATTGGTCTTTGTGTCAAATTTTTGGAGAAGATGCAGAGAATGCCATGCCCACTCATTACATTCTTATGATGGCACAAATTCTGAACCCATCCATAGCAGTAGCATATGACTTTGCACCCTATCTTGTAAATGTCATCCATGAGGGTTTAATTGGGATCAATAATGCCAAGGTGGATAGACCTTTTGTCCGGTATTCCATGTTAATGCATATCTTTTTATTTAAATGTGTAGAGCATTTTGCAAAAGATATGGACTTGTTAAGAGAAAAAGATGGTGAAGACATGCCAATCCAATTGTGGAGTGTAGATCTGTCTTGGGATAGGGAAGATGCCAGTTATCTAAATTTTGATAGATGTTTTGCATCTAAGCTTAGAATTATTCAATGTCAAGAGAACCCTAGGATCCCAAAGGTTCTCCTTGAATTCATTAGGCCCAAGGAGTTTGCAGAAGACATTAAGATTGTACACAATTGGGGTGACATAATTTTATATCCTGTTTCTACTATCTTTAGAGTATATGGTTTTAGGGGAACTCCATACTTGCTCCCCTATCAGGTACCCTTGAAGATTGGTATTGCTGAAATTATAAGGTAGATTGGGGGTTTGCAAGAAGCAAAACTAACAAATAAAGGAAGAGGGAAAATCTTTCCAACTATCACCATGGCACATCAGTTTGTTATTACCAAAGGGGGTTGGCTACATTTTGAGAAGTTCCTCTAGCCATACAGATTGCCAACAACAGTGGTCAGGTTTTCTAATCCTGAAGACTTCTTTACTGGTATGTTTAGGAAGAAGGTCAAGTGTGGGGCCAAAGTGCATCAATTCCACTTCCTCGAAGATCTAATAAGGAATGAATTTAACTTGGCAGAGAAAGAAGTGAGAAAGGAAAAATGGTTAGTGTTTCCTGAAAACTCTTGATTTTGTCCCACATTTTGATAAGAATTATGATCCATTAAAGAGTTTCCAACCATTTGAGGAAAATATTATTTTTTTGATAGATTATTTTGAGGATGCCATGCAAAATTTGAATGAGAAAAAGGATGCAGTAATGAAGGCAAACCTTGAGAAGGCCAAGCTCATCTTGACCAAGCCCATGTTTGCCAAAATTGTTCCCCCTAGAGAGTATGTACTATACAAAAAATTGGAATACAATGTAGTGATGCCTAAGGGGGATGAACCTTCTACATCAAAGGGAAAAAGTCCAATGGAGGATGCTCCTGAGTCACAAACCTCCTTAAAAAGGTAGAGGTTGGAAAAAGAGGCCCAACCAAGTAAATCTCTATATTCACCTTCTCAATCCCCATTACATATAGGTGATGAGCAGGTCGTTGCTGAGCAATTAATATAACTAGGAAGCCTGGTGGAGATTTCATTTATTGATGGAGAATTGCAAGAAGGAATGCCAAAAGAGCCAACAAGTGCTAAAATGGACCTGCCTACTAAAGAATCTATAGGCAGGGAGTTGGATCTTGTCATTAAAGAGGCTAGTGATGAATTTTTGGTCGATGACAATTTTGTAAAGTCAAGAGCCTTTCTACAATTTGTTTGGAGGAAACATATGGGGCAATTAAGGAAAGATTTCAAAAGAGGAAAGTTGAATAATCCCATAAAAATACATCTGCTATTGAAGGAGAAATAAAGCATGAGATGCTAAAAGAGTTTGAGGCAATTACCCCTGATGAAGGGAGAAAATTGATTGCAAATGCTGGAGTGCTAATTCTCCCAGAATGGGACATAGCCGATGCAATAATTTTTTATGCAGTAAGGAAAGAAACCAAACCCTTAGAGGGAATAACTTATAGTGATGGCCATGCAACCCTAGTAATGTGGTCACTTAAAAGAGAAGAGAATAGAAGAAGGGGAGAATCCTCAGGATCCGACTACTCAGGGGCATGATTGTAAAGAGAGTCAAAGATATAGGGGTAATTGAAGCTGCTAGCACAACCTTAGAGTCTGCTAAATTTGGAGTGGCAATGGCTAAAAAGGAAGCAAAAGAGAAAGCTGATCTCCAAGCAAAGCTAGAGGTACTCCTCAAGGCCTACAATGAAGCAAAGCTTGAGATAGCTTCTAAAGATAACATCATTGTAGAGCTAAAAGGTAAATTGGAAGGATAGTATCAAAAGGGTGAGTCTTCCCAACTAATGATTGCTTGTTCTCCTGCTAGGCCCCCTCCTTCCAGTCTTATTGTTGAATTCCCTCTTTCCCCCATGACTTCTAGCTTCCAATCAGATGAGAACATTCAAGATGAGATGGAGAAATTGAAGTAGGCTCAAGCAATTTTTACAAACAAATATGAGGAAAAGGTCAGGGGTACCATTTTGAAATTTGTTGATACTGTTGGAGCAGCAATTTTTTATATAAACATGAAAAGAATATTGACTCTTTTGGGTTCTTTGAAAGAAGAAAAGGCTACTTTGTAGCCAATTTTGGATAAGTGGACTGCCAGAGAGGTGGAATTAGAGTCCATATATTCTTTATCCCAGGAAGAAGTAGGTGTTGATGACATTATCAAACCTACTTATGAATTAGTAAAAGGTTTGTCCAGGTTTGCAGCGGAAAGAGCCAACATAGAAAGGAGGGAAAACTTGTATCGAAAAGAGTACACAAATGAAAATTTTGAATTGTTTCCTGGAGGTTTTTTAAGTGTTAATAAATTGAAAGATAAAGAAGTATAGCTTGGGGAGCTAGGTCATAGGTTGTCTTAGAGAATAAATAAAATTATAAATTAGATGATACTTCTTTATTTATTCAAACTATTGAAGAAATTGAGAAAATAAAATCACATTTTGGCTTTTTGGAGAAGGAAGTTATACAATTAAGGGAAACATGGTAAACTTTGAATAAACTAAAGAAAAAAATTATTAGCTTCTCTTGGTCTGATGATGATACATTCAAGGTATGGGAAAGAAAATATGTTTTGAAAGAGACAGAAGCACAGGAAGATCCTACCGACTCCAGCATGTGGCAGTTCACAGGCAACCTAAAGCGGTTAGTTCTTGCAATAGATTTTTTGGGTAACTAGAATTTTGAAGAATTAAAGACACCTAGCACTTGATCTGCAAATATTGAGAAGTTAGTTGGCCATTTTTCAGCTGGACAACTAATCAGTTATGCTCCTACTTCAATTGTATTTTTGTAATCGATGTAACTTTGGGGGAGAATTATGGTTAGGATAGGAATATTCTTCTAGGAAAGTTCGAAGCTTGTTGCATCCTTTTTTTTATAAATGGATACCAAGACTACCTAGAAAAGGATCACATAAATTTTGTATCGAAGCTCTGACAAAATATATGCAGGCTTTTGTTTTGGCATCTTGAATCATCCTTATGTCTATGTAAAATTTTATGAAAAAATAGTAATATACAATCAGAATATTTTTGAGCCCAGATCTGTGTAGTCTTTGTGTTTGTGTGTTGGTTATCATTTTGATTAGATGAATAAGGATTGTTTAGTTAGATGATTTGCAAGGCAAATGATGGGAATGTTTTAGGTCTTTTCCTCAAGAAGGATAATTAAATATACTTAATCCATCTTCATTGATAATCAATTAATTTACATGAATTTGATGACTGGGTCTAGCATAGGTTGAGAATTTATATATGCCATGCATATATAGATTCAATAGATCAAAGTGGTGATATGTATGTGAATTCTATTATCAAATTTTAACTTGATTTTGATGACTCTGAGGCCCAGATAAGGCACCAGTTTAAGTTGCTAGTGTTCATGACATTTTTTGTGCTCCTTTACAATGAAAATAAATCTTTCATTTATGTTTGGTTGCGCTAAAGTGAAAAGGTTTGCAGAAATTTGCACTGGTTTTCTATAGATCATTTAATAAATTGTGATAAAGTAGTCACAAGTAGGTATACCCACCTAGGCTTTGTCAAGCTTGAAGTGCAGGAGGTTTCCTTCTAGACCTTGTTAATTATTGTCTTGTTTTCTATTCTTGTTGTTCTCTTCTTTTGTGAATAGAGGCAAAGGATTTTAAAGAGAAAACAAAATAATCAGAAATTGAGACCAACATAAAGTTTGTGAGTTGAACCGGTAATCGGAGTAAAAGGTTAAACCCTTTCTATGTTATGTAACCGGTAAATTCTACTAGTTGTTTTTGTTAAACCCTAACTAATTAAAGTTGTTGAATTGGTTCTGTTGGTTTATGATCTTATGTTGAGTGGTAATGATGGTGACTCGTATGGTCATTGTATGAAGACAAGTTCAAAATATTTTGGCGCAATTGTTTGTCTAGGGAATGAGCAAAGTTTATTGCATCTAATGTAAAGTGCGTGATGAGTTACTGAGCTCAATGAAGTGGTAATCAAGGAGCGGTTGAGGTTTTATTGATTGATGTGTAGAGATTGCTATGAAATCCAACGGTCATGCTTGTACCGACTTGTTTGTAATCTCGATGAGAGGATTAGATTTTTTGTTGTGTTACTGACCTAATTGATTTGTATTTAAGGTCGATGAAGTTGTTTTGTTAAGTGTTGTCAAGAGTTGTCATAAATCAGTTGAGTGTGTGATTGCCGAACTGGAGAATGAGTCTGAAGTTTGAGTAAAGGCAGATAGAGGCTTAAATGGATCTGATCAAGAAAATGTAGTACTATTTAGACAGAGAAACTCCTATTGTTTTCTAACAATTACAGTAGAATTGAAATCCCCTAACCGGGTAATCTCTAACAAGGTGGTCCATTAGATTGGATTTTCAAATCCTCTACTGAGGTTACTCCTTATAGGATTTTTGCTTCTAACAAGATATTTGTAGTCAATCCCTTAACCGGGTGATTCTTAACAGGATCAGTTTGTTGCTATTTACTAAGTTGTCATTAGTTTTATGCCCAAAGTCATCCTGTATACTCTAGTCGGTTTATACTACCGAGTAGTCTAGTCGGTAAATACCAAGGCTACCGGTGTTCGTTACTGAAGAGAGACAAGTCACCGAGATGATATACACTGAGCTATGAACCGAGTTAATATGTCTACCGAGCAGCAAAGAAGGTATACCAAGTTAATCTGTATTGAGTGGAAACATGTTACCAGATTCAATGAACCTGGACACACATGTGAAATGTGTTACAAGATTCGAGAAGATGAAACCGTTATTACCTAGGAAATTGCATTTAAAGATTTTGTATGATTTTGAGGAAGAATATCCAATGAAATAATTTCTATGTTTATTCATTCAATAAAACTTGTTTGTATGATTGAAGCATGAATAGATCACCGTCACAGAGATCTATATAAATAAAATGATTTGAGTATTTGAGACATGACATGAAAATCAAGAGAGAAGATACAAAGTGATGATATAGTGAAGAAAGAAGATTGACAGAGATATTTAGAGGTTACCGAGAAGGTTTCAGAGAATAGTTTAAGGGACAAAGTATACAGAAGTGGTTACCAAGTTTATTAATCAATTACTAAGGAATGCTATGAGCAAGGTAATTTTATATTGAGCACATAGTGTCTGCTATAACATTTCAGATGTGAAGTTGTAGATATTTTGTAAAGATTTTGATTGAATTATCAAGTTGCGTTAGAAACCTTTAACATGGTAAAAGACTCTAATAAAGTCTATAAATTGTAAAGCCTTTAACCAGGTACAACATTTTTGTAGAAGTGTTTGTAAAATCCTTTAGCAAGGTAGATCTAAAGATCTTTATACTCCTAATAGGGTAAGCTATCAGAAATAGCTAAACATGTAGCTCTAACCGAGCAATCTTGATTATTGCAGTAGTGAAGTTGTGGGTGCCATCCCCACCGTAGTTTTTCTCTCTAACCAAGAGTTTCTGCGTGACCAAAAATCTGTGTTATGGAGTGAAATTTTGATGGATTTCATTTCTATGATTATGTTTCAGTATTATATATTTATGAGATTAACAATACTTAGTTTGTGTTTATCAGTAAAATTGTTTTTCAAGAAAAGTTTTGAAGTACGGATTCACCCCTCCCCTCTCAATACATTAGCTTTCCAAGTTAGACCTAATAATTGCTATCAGAGCTTAATTCTTGGTAAAGGGACTAACAGCCTAAAGAGAAAGATCCTATCAATGGAAGGCTATAAACAATCACGCAGGATTGTGAATCTTCAAGAAGAATTGGATAATGCTAATCAAGTGATTGCAGATATGCAGAGGAAAATGCAAAGATCATTGAAAGTAAGAAGAAGGTTGTCTGATGATTTACAGGACTCACAAGAGTTGGTGGAGCAAATTGAGACATCATCTGAGAACAGTATATAAGAAGAATCAGAAAAAATTATTGCAGAATTGAAAGAAAAGAAAAAAAGACTTAATGAATAGCTAAAGGCAATGAGAAGGGAGCATGAGTATTTCAACACACAAATGACTAAAAATCTTGATGCATTAAGAACAACTGAATATAATAAGCGAAATTTAGAAGGAGAAAAACAACAGCTAGAAGCAATGGTATCTGCCAAAAATGACGAAATATCAAGGATGACTGAAGTTCAACATAATCTATCTGATCAATTGGATTATGCACATCATGAATGTACTCTAAAGGAAAATGAGATCCAAGCATTGAAACTTGAATTATCAAGATTAACCGATGAACTAGAAGCAGAAAAGAAGTCAAAAGAAACACTGAGGAAAAGCCATGAATCATCAAGAATGTTGGATGAACAATTAAATATGAGAACACCCAACAAAGCTGCAAGACTTGGTTACAAAGGAAAGAATTCTACCAAGAAAGGGATCAATACCATTGAGAAAGGAGAATCATCAAAGAAAGTTGGAAACAAAGATAACATGAAGGACAAGAAGCCTATTTGCAACTACTATGGAAAACAAGGACATGCTGCCAACGTTTGCCGGATCAAAAAAGGTAAGCAACCAGATGTTACTAGGTTTGATGGTTATTGTTATAATTGCAATAAGTATGGTCACACATCTAAGCAATGTAGGACAAAGTCTGTTAACAATTATCAGAAGGCAAAATTCAAGGGGTTTTGCAAAAATTGCAATAGATATGAAAACAATACCGAGAAATGTTGGTTTAAGTAGAAAAACTATATGTGGACTCCACACTGAGAAAACACTAGAAGTTACCGAACTCACACAGATCTCAAATGATAATATACTTCAGTACCATGGGATTACAACACAAGAATATGGTGTGAATGTTGTGGAAGATATGGACATATAAGTGCAAACTATATGATAAGGTTTGGAATGTACAACTAGAGATCATGGAGAAATCCTGGAATGACATATTTTCATTGTCACAAAGTTGGACACTTGGCTAAAGACTACAGAGATCAACCTAGAGGAGATATTGAGGAAATAAGAAGCAAATTACAAAATTTTTGGAAAAAGAAGGAAAATGTGTCAACTAATGAAGGAAGCACCTTACCTACCGAGTTAGGTGCATCTACTTCGAATTAATCAATAAAGGTATGGAGGGAGTGCATTCTCACAAGGTAAGATCTTAACAGTTCCTATATAATCATGTACATAATTCAAAAATCTGCATAGCTAAGATGCAATAGCAAATTTGAAATTTCATCTAGTCTTTCGAATTACCAAAGAAGTCGGCAAAAGTTTTAAACCTGTCTAGTCGGTAAAAAGTCTATAAGAGAGATAGTCGGTATAGTGGAACTAAGTGCATTTAATGCCTATTTTACCTAAGCGCAAGAAACCCGATAAGGTCAAATAGAGGTACTTAAAGTATTTTGTGCAGTTTTTTCACTTACTAGTTTTCCAAGTGCAGAGCAGAGCGAATCAAAAGGCAATCAAACATTTCCAAGTGAATTCAAGGTATTTAGCATAATCTAAACCGCATTTTTAGCAGTTAACTGATCAAAGTCAAGTTGTGAATATTTGCGAAGTATTTACTAAGTTGGAAGTGTTTTCTGGTTATTTGAAACCCTAAGCTATTTCTTAAGTAAAATTTAAAGTTTGAAATGGCTCCCAAGGTACAGAAACCCATTGTAGTAGAAAGCATTGAGAAGCCTACACTAAAATACACCTTACCTCCCAAAGTGGCATCTAAACCTGATGAGAAAATTGCATTCTCTCTTATTCCGGATAGGGTTCTGTTGATCACAGATGTTAGATTTTATACCAAGTGTTGAGTTGAAGAGCTAGGTCATACTGAGATTAAGGATATGTATGACAAAATGTGCATCGATGGAAACCTAGATAGAAAGTTTGAGCATATCAAAGTGAAGGGATTGACCGAAGCCCTAACCTATCCTTGAGTCTTCAAACCCCAATGGGTCAAATTTGTCTTGAGCCATGTGCATGACGATTTTATGTGGTTAGAGGATCAACCTTTCAAGATCACCAAGGAGATTATTCACATGATAACTGGATACCCTATATTTGTCCATGCCCAAGCACAGAAGATGATTTCATAGAAGGAATTGATAACATTAATAGGTGTTGAGTCTAATATCAGAGGTCTTAAGTTGAACAATGTGACTGATGCAGAACTAAATTTTGCTATTAGAGTTATTGGTTATTGTTTCTTCTAGTCTGCAAGAGAAAATAGTGTACTGTGTGCAGCTGTAGATTTGGCTTATAAAATTGTTAAAAAGGGTATGCAAATTGATTTATGTGAAGTGTTATTGAAGAATCTTTTTGAAAATCTCAATACAATAAGGAAACCAAAGAAGAATAATACTACAAACACACTAAAGTTTGGGTCACTCTTAGTGTGTATGTTCTTCTATTTTCAGAAATTCTTTCCATCAATCGGTAACATTGTTTAGGAATTACACCAACCCATCACCCATCAAATAAATGATTTCATTAATCAGCTAGGTGATAATTTCAATATGACAATGGATGATTACTTCAATAGATTCTAGGAAAAGATGCATAGCAGGTACAGGATTCCACCTTAGCTAGTGGAAAAGTACAAGGATACTATATGTTTTGAAGTGGATACCGACTACTGTTATGTTAATGCAGTAGAACCCAAGACTCAATCATTACCGCCTATGGGTTATGAGATAGATTTTGACATTTCTCAACAGTAGATAGATGCCTTTTTAGCACTTCCAAGGCATGCTACCGAGATCAGATATGGAACCTATGAAGAGATGAAAGAAAAAGTAAAAATGAGCATTGTAGTACCAAAGGCTGCCAGAAAAGCCACTAGAATGATCAAGGATTTAACTGAGAAGTTTGGAGAAGGTTCTACCTCCACACCTACTAAGCCAGCAAGAAGGAAGAGTGATCAACTTTTGATCAAGGAAGAATCTGAAGCTCAAGAAGTAGCAATTACACTAAGCACCGAGTTGCCAAAGGGCAAAGTTTTGAAAAGAAAGAAACATGATACAACCAAGGTATCACCGACCATGCCAGCAAAGCAACCGAATACTACATCATTTGCTGCAAGCAGAAGAATGTAGAAATGCCTTAGGTTACAAAAACTTATAGAAAGAAGACTAGAAGATTAATTTTGGATAAAGAAGAAAGTGAGATTAATTTTGGATAAAGAGGAAAGTGACATAGAGTCAGAAGATTTAAATAAATTTCAGGTTGTGCAAAGCACAAAGGAAGATGTACATAGTGTTGACAATTTTTGTGCAAAATTAAAGCAATATGGTGGATTTGGGTCATTTAGATATGTAAAATATGATACAAGAATAGATGAAGAGAAGAGACAAATAGAAGAGACAGTAATTTGTGTACTTCTCAAGTTTCGAGTACTTCCATAGGAAGTGGTTGGTTTTCTTCCAAAAGCATTGTACTCACACATTGATAATAGATGGAAATATGCTATGGACTCGGAGAAGCAAATAAGAGAAAGAGTTTTGGTTCATCTCTTTCCAGATATGTTGATAGATGACATGAGAGATCATTTGAAAAACTACCAGACAAATTTTCAAGTAAAACAAAGGGCCTTGAAAATGACGAATGGCCTATATCTTGAAGTTGAAAACGAAACTAAAGAAAAATGGAAGAAAATATTCAGGATTCAAGCTGAAGAAACAAAAGGTGAAGTAGAAATAGTTGAAATCACCGAGCAAGATCCTGCTTCCACTATTTAGTCAGATGAGGATGTAATGGAAACTAAAGCACATGAAGGAGAAATGATAGAAGGAAGCTCCTATGCCAAACTGATATCAACTGAATCAATTGCGGAAAAGATTAAGTCCTATACTCCGATCACCCAACAAGTTACAGTTGAGAAACTTCAGGACACAGATCAAGGATTAGAGAATCAAAAGGTTAAACCAGATGAATCTACCTCTCAGGGCACCGGTGAGTAAACTTCCCAAGTACCATCAAGCACTGAGACAATTGCCACTGAAACTCTGAGCAAGGAAACACCGAAGGATACAACAGAGGCTACAGGAACCGACAAAAGTGTTTCCTCTATCGAGAAACATACCAAGGAAGGACAAGCCTCAAAAGCCATTGTACCCATTCAACCGGAGAAGGCATCATCAACAAAGGAGAAGAAAGAAAAAAGACATAGTTTTAAAATAGATCTGTCAAAGCCCATTGTGTTACCGAATGTTGACATTACAAAATTGTAAGGGCAAGCACTGATAGAATTCGGTGAGCTTTGTAAAGCCAAAGCAGAGTAGGAAAGACAAATAGCTATTCATCAGAAGAACCGAGTACTTCAGAAGGTCAAAACATTATTGACAGACATGATACCTGAAGCTACCATCAATAAAGATGTTTCCATCCATGTGCAATTGGATGAACTAATCACTCAATTGGAGGAATTAGGAGTAGAAGCATCAGAATACCTTAGCAAATTGAAAGATAAAGAGCTAACTGCCAAGATGATTGAAGAAGTGCAGAAAGCAATTGCTATAGGTAAAATAAAGCTTATTTAATTCATTGGTGAGTTGTCCCCTCAACTCAAGCATATTATTTCTTTATTCTAGAAGTTATGTACATTCTCATTCTTCATCAAAGATATCAAGGATAAGACTGAAGTCATTGAAAAAGAGATTACCGATCTCTCAAATAAATTGACTACCAAGCCAGATTCTCTTCAGAATGTTTCTACAAGGCTACAAACCCTTATGGATCAACAATTAGAACTTCAGAATGAAGAGCATAAAATAAGGATGGATATCATGACTCTTCAAACATTATTTATTCCCCATTTGTCATCAGTTCAAGAGCAAATCAATCGAGCTACCCAATTGTCAACTCAAGTATAGGGAAGCACTTTAGATGGTTTGATCACACTGTCCGCTGATATTACAGCTCATAATACAATATTGGAAAGTGTCAAGGATGCACTTACCCACACTCTTACAGAAGCTCGTACAAAGTATAAATCTATTTTTGATCAATTGCCCCCACCAAATGGTAACTAGTTTTGATGTTTGTCAAAAAGGGGGAGTGTACCGAGTATACAGAATATCTGAGTATACAGAGTTTATCATATATACCGAGTGTACAGTTGAAATTGTTAGGGGGAGCATGGAACATCACGAGCATGGAATACAGAGTATGGAACATCAAGTTATGTATAGAATATTGATAAGGGGAGTATGTATTTGAACAATGTATTTACTGACATTTCAGTTTATTTTGCAAGTATATAGATTTTGTGTTATGAATTTGAAAGGAGTTTTGTCAAACATACCAAACTAATGTCAAAAGGGGAGATTGTTGCTATTTACTAAGTTGTCATTAGTTTTATGCCCAAAGTCATCCTATATACTCTAGTCGGTTTATACTACCGAGTATTCTAGTCGGTAAATACCAAGGCTACCGGTGTTGGTTATAGAAGAGAGACAAGTCACCGAGCTGATATACACCGAGCTATAAACCGAGTTAATATGTCTACCGAGCAGCAAAGAAGGTATACCGAGTTAATCTGAACTGAGTGGAAATGTGTTACCAGATTCAATGAACCTGGACACACATGTGAAATGTGTTACAAGATTCGAGAAGATGAAACTGTTATTACATAGAAAATTGCATTTAAAGATTTTGTATGATTTTGAGGAAGAATATCCAATGAAATAATTTCTATGTTTATTTATTCAATAAAACATGTTTGTATGATCAAAGCATGAACAGATCACCATCACGGAGATCTATATAAATAGAATGATTTGAGTATTTGAGACATGACATGAAAATCAAGAGAGAAGATACGGAGTGATGATATAGTGAAGAAAGAAGATTGACATAGATATTCAAAGGTTACCGAGAAGGTTTCAGAGAATAGTTTAAGGGACAGAGTATACAGAAGTGGTTACTGAGTTTATTTATCAATTACCGAGGAATGCTATGAGCAAGGTAATTTTATATTGAGCACATAGTGATGCTATAACATTTCAGATGTGAAGTTGCAGATATTTTGTAAAGATTTTGATTGAATTATCAAGTTGTGTTAGAAGCCTTTAACATGGTAAAAGACTCTAATAAAGTCTATAAATTGTAAAGCCTTTAACCAGGTACAACATTTTTGTAGAAGTGTTTGTAAAATCCTTTAGCAAGGTAGATCTAAAGATCTTTATACTCCTAATAGGGTAAGCTATCAGAAATAGCTAAACATGTAGCTCTAATCGAGCAATCTTGATTACTGCAGTAGTGAAGTTGTGGGTGCCATCCCCACCATAGTTTTTCTCTCTAACCAAGAGTTTCTACATGACCAAAAATCTGTGTTATGGAGTGAAATTTTGATGGATGTCATTTCTATGATTATGTTTTAGTATTATATATTTATGAGATCAACAATACTTAGTTTGTGTTTATCAGTAAAATTGTTTTTCAAGAAAAGTTTTGAAGTACTGATTCACCCCTCCCCTCTCAGTACATTAGCTTTCCAAGTCAGACCTAACACAGTTCTTAACAATACTTTTGTAAAAGCTTTAACAGGCTTGGCTCCTAATAGGATGAACTTTAGAAGAATTTAGATATTATCTTATGAGTCTCATCTCACTGTGGGTTTTACCTATTTGGGTTTTCCATGTATAAATACTTGTGTTATGTGGTGAATTTTTTTGTGGTTATGATCTTATTGTTGATTTGATTAACTATTTCTGATAAGGCATGATAACTAGAAGCATTAAGAAATGAAGCATTGGCATATGATAAAACATTTGGATGTTTACAAGTTAAATGTTGTTTATTGTTAGGTTGTTGTAATAGTCAACCGATATTCTTATGAGTATTGATCTTGATAGTGGTATTTCATTGATAAGATTACTTTGCATGTTTGAGTTTGAGTTTGGGAAGTTTGTATCATTTTTTCTATTTACTGATTCACCCCCCCCCCCTCTCAGTAATCTACCGGATACTTTTTCTTTCATCATACCATCAATATCATAGGGCCAAAATTCATTATTCGTGTGCTTGATAGAATTGTCTTTAGCAAGAGGCTTCTACCAAGAGATGATATTGGATCAACAATATCCAAGACTATGACATGGATGTGTAAAAAACATAATTGGTTAAAAGGAAAGGGTTGCCAATATAATATCTAATGAAAACTTGGATGAAATATAATCTAATTATGTAAGTCCTAATATTGCATCCACTCCTTGTTTTTTAAGTCATGACCCATGGTATAAGGATGTAGTTTTACACTTGGAGAACTTGGTCTTCTTTGGGACTAAGTGATAATTATTAAAGGACATTGAAGCTTGAAACTACAATGCATGTGTTGGTAAAGGGTGAGATAATATAGGGAAACTGTGATAGGTTTCTACTTAAAATATATAATCAAGAACAATCTATCAAGGTTATTAATGAATGTCACCAATGAGTGTGTGGTGGATAATTTATAATAAAGACTACTATTTATGAAGCTCTAAGGATAGGATATTTGTGGCAAAAATTGTTCATGGACGTGGCAAAGATGGTGAGAAAGTGTGATTCTTGGAAAAGATTCTTTGGTAATATAAATTTTTTACACACTCTCCCTCTCACATCCATCCCAATTGAAGCTTTATTTGAATAGTGAGGTATACAGTTAATAGGAGATATGTTTTAGAAGCCTACCAATATATATATATAGATGAAATAAATACCTATTATAAATTTAACACCTAAAGTGATGAATGATTTCTTTCTATCCAGTGTAATCACTCGATTTAGTGTACCTATAAGAATAATTATTAGTAATGCAATTTAAGGCTTCAAAGATCGAGAGTTATTACACTTGTGGTTTTAAGCATGGTTTAGTTTAATTTAATCATCTCTAGGTAAATGTTCAAGTATAATCAAGTAAAAAGAGTTCCATGAACATCATTAAAAAACATTAGAATCAAACGATAAAAAAGTAGATGAAAAGCTTTAGTTTATTGTTTGGGTTGATATCTATTGACTTATAAAAATACATTAGAAGAAGCCTCTATGAGATAGTCTATGATGTAAAAGCCAATATTCTCATAAACTTGAAATTGCTTGTTTACAAGCTATTGAAACATGTGGGATAAGATGTTGATACACCTTCTCATAAAATTCATGACCTATGAGAGATTGATGAGGCAAGGTGAGTTGCACATAAAAATTTAATTACAATAATGAAGGGTGATGTATTTTTTTTGAAAAAAATGGTAATTCAAAAGAGATTTTAGGTTGGAGAGATTATTTTTATGTGGATTGAAAGGTCTAAACACAAAGGAAAGAAATTTTTTTTGAAGCCTTATAGGTTACATCTTACCACATTGCAGATAAATATAGTCAAGGACATTTTTATCTCAAGAATTTGTTTAGAGATTTCAAGAAATTTTTAGTCAATGTCCAATGCCTCAAGCATTACTTCCCTTGATGTTTAATCTCTCTCATAGCCTATGTACACACAAATTTTCCTTCTCTTATGTTTCACTAAGTTCTATAATTGGATTTGTGTTCTAAATTCTTCATGCTCGTAAGAGGCATGTAGAGTTTATCTACGATATATTATTTTTGTTGTTTTTGAGGAGAGGCATTGATAGAAACATGCTAATTTTTTTCCTTGGTCAATATTTACCTTGGTCTCATTGGTTTTTCTTTTGACCAGTTACCATTTTCCCTTTTGGATCATATTGTTCCGTTATGTAACTGAGTTCTAATTTAGTGTGGGGCTATGCCCTATGCAACTTTCATCAATGAAGAAATCTTGGCTCCTAGTATGAAGCACCATGGAGCTCTATGCACTACCAAAGATCAAATATTATTACTCTTCCCTTTTTGTTGTACCAAAGTGTCAAGTTGACACAATCTATAGGATGGTCACCAGAGTGGGCAGAAATAAGGACACACACAAGCCTATACACATTCAAAGGAAATAGGTGTACCACAACTTTCATAGTATTCACATTTTCCATGCTTGCACAATGGGGAGGTTATCATTGTCCAGCAGTTGAGGGCCATTTGAACGGTTAACAAATGCGGAAGGTGGAGGAATATTTTTCTCTTTATTGGGTCTTTTCATTGAGGTCGAGGATGATCTATTTAATCTTTCCAATTTTATGTTGTAAGGGTTTACCATGTTTATTAAGAGACTTATTAAGTAGGAGTATTAGTTTTATTAAGGAGATTTCAAATCTTAGTTTTATTTTAAATGGAAAGACTTAATATTATTATTGTTAGTATTTTGGTATGGTTTTGTCATTAATGTCAACACCTACTAAACACTTATCAACTCTAGCACTTTGGAGAATCAACAACATTCACTGGAAAGCAAGTGACTCATGCACAGTCACCGGTATATGATACACCGGAAAGATATAATGACCACTGGCACTTGGAAAGAATATGGAAAACACTTGGTTATGTCAAAGACATTATGTGGACACTTTGTTTTGGAGCTTTGTATATTGGTATATTAGCATTTGCATATTTGTTGTTACCAGCAAATAGGTCCAGGTTACACTGGCAGGTTTATCTTTTCCAAATTAGCATGGCACGCTATGGAGATGACTTATTATTTTTGTAAATGCATTAAGCCGACATATTGAATTGGTTATTGCATCGGGTATTAATTGATATGTAAATTAATTTTATTGTAATATCTTGTAGAGCCGACCTACTAAAAGTGGTCCTAGGTTATGGTATAAATGCAAGATCTTATTTGTAAGATCGATAGTGGAATGTAAAAAAAGAATTGTGTGAAGGTATATGCGAGAATAAGCATAGCTATACACACAGACATCATTTGAAGATTGAAGGAGGGTTTTTTAGAAGACAATCAGAACTACACTGGTACTGAATCCAGCATATGAAGATGATATTTTGAGCAGTGCATTCTTATTGGATTTAACCATCCAACTGTAGTCAGTGTGACTCCCATTTTGTGATTGAGCAGTGAGCTCTAGGTGCTTGGCCTTTCTGCATGTGTAGACCCCATTTGTATACACTTACTATCTACAGTAGTATCATCTGATTGTGGGTAAGGTTTCCCATTGTGGTTTTTCCCCTTATAGGGTTTCCACGTACAAATATTGGTGTTATGTGTTGTGGGTGATATTGTCTTTTTGTTTAATGCATTAATCCTTACCGGTATTGCAATTAACTATTAAAACTGTCTACCAGCATATTAGACTGGTTTACCGGTATTAAGCATTAAGTTGGTTAAGTTATTTTTGGTTTGAATTTATTAGACAACTGATTCACCCCCCACTCAGTTGTCCCTAGGACCTAACAATTGGTATTAGAGCTTAGTCCTCTTTTGCAGAAGTTTAACAGCTCGAGGAGATCCAATGTCTACTAACTATTTCAGGAAGGATAGTCCTAAACTTGATGGAACCAACTATGGCATATGGAAGATCAGAATGGAGACACATTTAAATTGCATTGGAATGGACATCTAGGATGTTACAAATAATGGTTATATTGCTCCTACTCAGAGTCAACCCAATCCACCCAACTTGACTAAAGATGAGGAAAATGATTGCAAAGAAAGAGAAGCACTTATGAGCACATTATCTGATCAACAAATCATGGGACTATCAGATAGGTCTACTACTAAAGCTATTTGGGATCATTTGGAAACATTGAATGAAGGATATTCCACAGTCAAAATTGCAAAACTTGAAAGCTTCTGGGTCAAGTATGAACATCTCAAAATGGAAGAAGATAAAAGGATTTATGCTTTTATAGAAAGAGTAAATGAGATTGTTTTGGTTATTAAATGTTGTGGAGGAACCTTAAGTGAGAATGAAATTGTTTCAAAAGTTTTAAGAGGATGGCCACCGACATATAAAATTAAAGTCACTTTTATAAATGAGTTAAGAACAATGCCTAATGCATTAGTAACTAGAGATACATTGATTGGAAAACTTTCAGCTTTTGAAATTGAAGAATTTGGTCATGTTGCTACTATAAAGACAGATTTAGCCTTTAAAGCGTCAACATCATCTGCTCCATCATTTGACAAATCTGATTGGAAAGCCTTTTATGCAAGAGAACTTGAAGAAAGCGGGAAAGAAAATGAAGAACTTGAAGAACTTGAAGCACTATTTGCAAGGAAAATGCCTAAAGGTCTAGTTGGAAGTAAGTATGAAGGTAAAGCAACCTTTAAATGTTTTAACTGCAATAAGATTGGTCATATGGCTTCAAGATGCCCTGATAGACATGCTAGAGTAAGAGAAGAAGCTAGAAGAACATACAAGCCTAACCCTGAATATCAAAGATACAAATTCAAGAAGAATAAAGACAAATCTTGTTACATTGTTGATGAAGGAGTTACTGATGATTCTGATGAGGATCTGGCAGACAATGGATGGGTTTTTGTTGTAATAACAAAAGATCAACCGACACCTACGGCTCAACCGGTAGAATAGGCCATGGCAGTTAAAGTTGAAGTAAAAGATGACTGGATCATTGATTCAGGATTCTCACATCATATGACTAGAGTCAAAGGTAAATTCTTGAACTTTCTAGAATACAATGGAGGCATAGTGATATTTGGAGATGACAAAGCTTGTTTGATCAAAGGTAAGGGTACAATATCTCTTGATGGTAAGCATAACACTGACAATGTTTACTATGTTGAAGGATTAAAGCATAATCTTTTGAGTGTTGGTCAATTAGTTGAGAAAGCATTTCAATTACAATTCAAAAATTGAAAATGCAAAATCATGAATAGAACTGGTTTGGAAATCGCAACCGATAATCAGACTAGGGGTAATATCTTTCATTTGAATAACAGTGAAAAGACATGATTCATTGCACATATTGATGAAAGTTGGCTATGGCATAAGAGACTCTATCATGTAAACTTTGATTGCATGGTGAAAATCAGTACTATTAAGGTAGTTAGAGATTTACCTAAAATTTTAAAACCTCACAATACAGTATGCAAGGAATGTCAATTTAGAAAACAAGTTAGAGCTAGTTTCAAAAGTATTTCAGAAAAATCTAATAATGCTCTCAATTTAATTCATACTGATTTATGTGGTCCAGCTAGAACTAAAAGCTTACAAGGTGATAGATATTTCATGCTAATCATTGATGACTATTCTAAAATGTGTTGGGTTACTTTTCTCAGAGAAAAATCAGAAGCACTTGGAAAGTTCAAACTTTTCAAAGCAATGGTAGAAAATGAAACCGGTAAGAAAATCAAATGTCTAAGATCAGATCAAGGAGGAGAATTTACATCTAAGGAATTTAATACATTATGTGAAGTAAATGGAATTAGAAGACAGCTATCAGCACCTCAGACACCACAGCAGAATGGAGTTGTTGAAAGGAAAAATAGAACTATCTTGGATGCAGCAAGAAGTATGTTATCAGAAATAAACCTACCATATGTATATAGGAGAGAGGCAGTTAGTATAGCGGTCTATTCATTCAACAAAGTTCACATCAAAGGTGAAACCGGTAAGACCCCTCATGAACTATGGTTTGGTATTATTGCTACTCTTAAATATTCTCAAAATTTTTGGAAGTAAATGTTATATCAAAAGAGATGAGTATATTGGCAAAGTTGATCCTAGAAGTGATGAAGGAATATTTCTTGGTTATTCATCTAAGAGCAAGGCATATAGATGTTTTAACAAAAGATTGTAGAAAAATGTTGAAAGGACAAATGTAAAGATTGATGAACAATTCAGAGGAACTGGCAATAGAAATTTTGATAAATAAACCTACTCTGAATCCACCGGTACAGAATGAAGATCCTGTTACCCTGGTATCATCTAAAAATTCCATAGTAACTAAGGAACAACAACAAACAAAGACACCCTAGTATGTAAGACTGAATCACTCTGAAGATCAGATAATTGGAAATAAGTATAAAGGAGTTATGATAAGAGGAAGATTGGCAAATGAAGAGGTACGTCTTATTTCTCAAATTGAACCATCATTAGTTAATGAGGCATGTGAAGATAAATATTGGATTAAAGCTATGGAAGAAGAATTAGAACAAATTGAGAAGAATAACACTTGGAAATTAGCTCCCCAGCCTAAAGATAAAAATGTAATTGGAACCAAATGGGTATTCAGAAACAAACTTAATGAAGATGGTAAGGTTATCATAAATAAAGAAAGACTAGTGTGTAAGGGATATTCTCAGAAAGAAGGAATTGATTACAATGGAACCTTTGCACCAGTAGCTAGAATTGAGGCAGTCAGATTATTTTTGGCTTTTGCAGCACATAAGAACTACAAAGTATATCAAATGGATATTAAATGTGCATTTTTGAATGGATATATTGAAGAAGAAGTTTACATTGAACAACCTAATGGATTTTCTTTGATAGATAACGAAGATATGGTTTGCAGGTTAAGAAAAGATTTGTATGGATTGAAGCAAGCTCCAAGAGCTTGGTATGCAAGATTGGATAAGTATCTTTTGAAGATTGGTTTTTCTAAATGTAATGCAGACAACAATTTATATTATAAAGTGACTAATGCTGACATCTTGGTTATAGAAGTTTTTGTTGATGATATAATCTTTGGAGGAGAAGATGGATTATGTAAAGAAATTTTTATTAAAATGCAGCAAGAATTTGAAATGTCTATGATTGGAGAAATAAAAAAAAATTTAGGGTTACAAATTTCGTAGATTGAGAAAGGTATATTCCTGAGTCAATCCAATTACTTAAAGGAGTTACTAAAGAAATTTGGGATGGAGAACTCTAAACTGGTAAGCACATCTATGACTACAAATGACAAACTATCACTAAGGGATGAATCTACACCTGTTAATCTGATTAGATACAAATCTATGATAGGAGGTTTACTGTATTTGACACAAACCAGACCTGATATTATGAATGCAGTATGTATTATTTCAAGATTTTAGAGTAATCCTAGAGAAAATCATGAATCAACAGTAAAAAGGATTTTCCAGTACTTACAAGGCACTATAAATCTTGGATTATGGTATCCTTGAGATAAAAACTTTGAATTGTGTGCATACAAAAAAGCAAATTGGGCATGAGATGTGTATGATAGAAAAAGAACCACCGACGGAGCATTATTTCTTGAAAATAAACTAGTTTCTTGGTTGAGTAAGAAACAAAGTTGTACATCTTTATCAACAATAGAATCAGAATATGTTGCAGCAAAAACTAACTGTACACAGGTACTATGGCTTAAGCAAATGTTGAAAGACATAAAGGTAAAATGTAAGGAGCCTATTACTATCTATTATGATAAAACTACAGCAATTGATATATCTAAGAATCTGGTATTACATTCTAAAACCAAACATGTTTCTATCAAATGGAATTTTCTAAGGGAAAATGTTGAAGCAAAGGAAATAAAACTAGTTTATGTGAATACTAAAGAGAAGATTGCAGATATCTTTACTAAACCTCTACCTAAGGATACTTTTGAATATCTCAGAGACCAGCTTGGGGTCATAGCCCCACTGGTAGAGACTTAGGAAGTTGATGATTGTCATCAACTGATAGAATTGACAGAGAAATCTTTTACTCTGGCTTTGATGGGAAGCTACTTCTTAGGGGGAGTAGTTGGTATACTAAACTGATTGGTATTTTGTATATTACCTTGGCTTGGTAAGAACTTTGGCATTTGAGGTCAAAGGGGGAGAGATTGGTATGGAAAAACACAAGGAAAACACATGTTGCTCCTAGGGGGAAAGATTGTTGTTTGGGAGAGATTATTACTCTCTGTATCTGTATTATGATTTCTGGTTATGATCTTTTCTTTGGAGACTGTTAGTTTTGGGTATTTGGCATTTCTATTTTGGGACTTTGATGGTTTTTCCATCTTGTGTTGCCATCAATGTCAAAGGGGGAGATTGTTGTTATTTTGGTATGGTTTTGTCATTGATGTCAACACCTACTAAACACTTATCAACTCTGGCACTTTGGAGAATCAACAACATTCACCGGCAAGCGACTCATGCACAGTCACCAGTATCTGGTACACCAACAAGATATAATGATCATCAACACTTGGAATGATATGGAAAAAAATTTGTTATGTCGAAGACATCGTGTGGACACTTTGTCTTGGAGTTTTGTTTATTGTTATATTAGCATTTGCATATTTGCTCTTATCGGCAAATAAGTCCAGGTTACACTGGCAGGTTTATCTTTTCTAGATCAGCATGGTACGCTATGGAGATGACTTATTTTTATTCTGAATGCATTAAGCTGACATATTGAATCGGTTATTGCATCAGGTATTAATTGATATGTAAATTCATTTTATTGTAATATCATGTAGAGCTGACCTACAAAAATTGGTCCTAGGTTATGGTATAAATGCAAGATCTTATTTGTAAGATCGATAGTGGAATGTGAAAAAAGGATTGTGTGAAGGTATATGCAAGAATAAGCAGAGCTATAGATGCAGACATCATTTGAAGATTGAAGGAGGTTTTTTGAGAAGACACTCAGAACTACACTGGTACTGAATCTAGCATATGAAGATGCTATTTTGAGCAGTACACTCTTATTGGATTTAACCATCCAATTATAGTAAATATGACTCCCATTTTGTGATTGAGAAGTGAGCTCTAGGCACTTGGCCTTTCTGCATGTGCATACCCCATTTGTATACACTTACTATCTACAGTAGTATCATCTGATTGTGGGTGAGGTTTCCCACTATGGTTTTTCCCCTTATAGGGTTTCCACGTACTAATATTTGTGTTATGTGTTGTGGATGACATTGTCTTTTTTTTTCATGCATTAATCCTTACCGGTATTGCAATTAACTATTAAAACTGTCTACCGACATATTAGATTGGTTTACCGATATTAACCATTAAGTTGGTTAAGTTGTTTTTGGTTTGAATTTATTAGACAACTGATTCACCCCCCCTCTTAGTTGTCCCCAAGACCTAACAATTGATATCAAAGCTTAGTCCTCTTTTGCAAAAGTTTAACAACTTGAGGAGATCCAATGTCTACTAACTATTTCAGGAAGGATAGTCCTAAACTTGATAGAACCAACTATGGCATATGGAAGATCAGAATGGAGACACATTTAAATTGCATTGGAAAGGACATCTGGGATGTTACAAAGAATGGTTACACTGCTCCTACTTAGAGTCAACCCAATCCACCCAACTTGACTAAAGATGAGGAAAATGATTGTAAAGCAAGAGAAGCACTTCTGAGCACATTATCTGATCAATAAATCATGGGACTATCAGATAGGTCTACTGCTAAAGCTATTTGGGATCATTTGGAAACACTGAATGAAGGAGATTCCATAGTCAAAATTGCAAAACTTGAAAGCTTCCGAGTCAGGTTTGAACATCTGAAAATGGAAGAAGATGAAAGGATTTATGCTTTTATGGAAAGAGTAAATGAGATTGTTTTGGGTATTAAATGTTGTGGAGGAACCTTAAGTGAGGATGAAATTGTTTCAAAAGTTTTAAGAGGATTTCCACCGACATATAAAATGAAATTCACTGCTATAAATGAGTTAAGAATAGTGCCTAATACATCAGTAACTAGGGATACATTGATTGGAAAACTTTCAGCTTTTGAAATTGAAGAATTTGGTCATGTTGCTACTATAAAGATAGATTTAGCCTTTAAAGCGTCAACATCATCTACTCCATCATTTGACAAATCTGAAAGGCTTTTATGCAAGAGAACTTGAAGAAAGCAAGAAAGAAAATGAGGAACTTGAAGCACTATTTGCAAGCAAAACGCCTAAAGGTCCAGTTGGAAGTAAGTATGAAGGTAAAGCACCCTTTAAATGTTTTAACTACAATAAGATTGGTCATGTGGCTTCAAGATGCCCTGATAGACATGCTAGACTAAGAGAAGAAGCTAGAAGAACATACAAGCCTAACCCTGAATATCAAAGATACAGATTCAAGAAGAATAAAGACAAATCTTGTTACATTGTTGATGAAGAAGTGACTGATGATTCTAATGAGAATCCGATAGACAATGGATGGGTTTTTTTTTCTATAACAAAAGATCAACCGACACCTACTGCTCAACTAGTAGAACAGGCCTTGCCAGTTAAAGTTGAAGTAAAAGATGAGTGGATCATTTATTCAGGATTCTCACATCATATGACTAGAGACAAAGGTAAATTCTTGAACTTTCAAGAATACAATGGAGGCTTAGTGAGATTTGGAGATGGCAAAGCTTGTTTGATCAAAGATAACGGTACAATATCTCTTGATGGTAAGCATAACACTAACAATGTTTACTATGTTGAAGGATTAAAGCATAATCTTTTGAGTGTTGGTCAATTAGTTGAGAAAGGATTTCAGTTACAATTCAAAAATGGAAAATACAAAATTATGAATAGAATTGGTTTGGAAATCGCAACCGGTAATCAGACTAGGGGTAATATCTTTCATTTGAATAACAGTGAAAAGACATGATTCATTGCACATATTGATGAAAGTTGGCTATGGCAGAAGAGACTCTATCATGTAAACTTTGATTGCATGGTGAAAATCAGTACTATTAAGGTAGTTAGAGATTTACCTAAAATTTTAAAACCTCACAATACAGTATGCAAGGAATGTCAATTTAGAAAACAAGTTAGAGCTAGTTTCAAAAGTATTTCAGAAAAATCTAATAATGCTCTTGATTTAATTCATATTGATTTATGTGGTCTAGCTAGAACTAAAAGCTTACAAGGTGATAGATATTTCATGCTAATCATTGATGACTATTCTAAAATGTGTTGGGTTACTTTTCTCAGAGAAAAATCAAAAGCACTTGGAAAGTTCAAACTTTTCAAAGCAATGGTAGAAAATGAAACCGGTAAGAAAATCAAATGTCTAAGATCAAATCAAGGAGGAGAATTTACATCTAAGGAATTTAATACATTCTGTGAAGTAAATGGAATCAAAAGACAACTATCAGCACCTCAGACACCATAGCAGAATGGAGTTGTTGAAGGGAAACACATAACTATCTTGGATGCAGCAATAAGTATGTTATCAGAAGCAAACCTACCACATGTATATTGGAGAGAGCCAGTTAGTACAGCGGTCTATACATTCAACAAAGTTCACATCAAAGGTGAAACCGGTAAGACCCCTCATGAACTATGGTTTGGTATTACTCCTACTCTTAAATATTCTCAGAATTTTTGGAAGTAAATGTTATATCAAAAGAGATGAGTATATTGGCAAATTTGATCCTAGAAGTGATGAAGGAATATTTCTTGGTTATTCATCTAAGAGAAAGGCATATAGATGTTTTAACAAAATATTGCAGAAAATTGTTGAAAGTACAAATGTAAAGATTGATGAACAATTCAGAGAAACTTCAAGGTATATAGACTCTGAACCGGCAATAGAAATTTTGACAAATAAACCTACTCTAAATCCACCGGTACATAATGAAGATCTAGTTACCCCGGTATCATATGAAAATTTCATAGTAACTCAGGAACAACAACAAACAAAGACACCCTAGTATGTAAGATTGAATCACTCTGAAGATCAAATAATTGGAAACAAGTATAAAGGAGTTATGATAAGAGAAAGATTGGCAAATGAAGAGGTATGTCTTATTTCTCAGATTGAACCATCATCAGTTAATGAGGCATGTAAAGATAAATATTGGATTAAAGCTATGGAAGAAGAATTAGAACAAATTGAGAAGAATAACACTTGGAAATTAGTTCCTTGACCTAAAGATAAAAATGTAATTGGTACCAAATGGGTTTTCAGAAATAAACTTAATGAAGATGGTAAGGTTATCAAAAATAAAGCAAGACTAGTGTCTAAGGAATATTCTCAGAAAGAAGGAATTGATTACAATGAAACCTTTGCACCGGTAGCTAGAATTGAGGTAGTTATATTATTTTTGGCCTTTGCAGCACATAAGAACTACAAAGTATATCAAATGGATATTAAATGTGCATTTTTGAATGGATATATTGAAGAAGAAGTTTACATTGAACAACCTGATGGATTTTTTTTGACAGATAACAAAGATATGGTTTGCAGGTTAAGAAAAGATTTGTATGGATTGAAGCAAGCTCCAAGAGCTTGGTATGCAAGATTGGATAAGTATCTTTTGAAGATTGGTTTTTCTAAAGGTAATGTAGACAAAAATTAATATTATAAAGTGACTAATGATGACATCTTGGTTATAGAAGTTTTTGTTGATGATATAATCTTTCAAGCAGAAGATAGATTATGTAAAGAATTTTCTCTTAAAATGCAGCAAGAATTTGAAATGTCTATGATTGGAGAAATAAAATTTTGTTTAGGATTACAAATTTCATAGACTGATAAAGGTATAATCTCGAGTCAATCCAAGTACTTAAAGTAGATACTAAAGAAATTTGGGATGGAGAGCTCTAAATCAGTAAGCACACCTATGACTACAAATGACAAACTATCACTAAGGGATGAATCTACACCTGTTAATCCAACTAGATACAAATCTATGATAGGAGGTTTACTGTATTTAACACAAACCATACCTAATATTATGAATGTAGTATGTATTGTTTCAAGATTTTAGAGTAATCCTAGAGAAAATCATGAATCAACAATAAAAAGGATTTTCTGGTACTTACAAGGCACTATAATTCTTGGATTATGGTATTCTAGAGATGAAAACTTGGAATTGTGTGCATACATAGATGCAAATTCGACAGGAGATGTGCATGATAGAAAAAGCACTACTGGCAGAGCATTCTTTCTTGGAAACAGACTAGTTTCTTGGTTGAGTAAGAAACAAAGTTGTACATCTTTAATAACAGCAGAATCAAAATATGTTACAGCAGCAACTAACTGTACACTGGTACTATGGCTTAAGCAAATGATGAAAGACATAAAGGTAAAATGTAAGGAACCTATTACTATCTATTGTGATAACACTGCAGCAATTGATATATCTAAGAATTCGGTATTACATTCTAAAACCAAACATGTTTCTATCAAACTGAATTTTCTAAGGGAAAATGTTGAAGCAAAGGAAATAAAAATGGTTTATGTGAATACTAAAGAGAAGATTGCAGATATCTTTACTAAACCTCTGCCTAAGGAGACTTTTGAATATCTCAAAGACCAGCTTGGGGTCATACCCCCACCGGTAGAGACTTAGGAAGTTGATGATTGTCATTAGCCGATAGAATTAACTAAGAAATCTTTTACTCCAGCTTTGATGGGAAGCTACTTCTCAGGGGGAATAGTTGGTATAATAAATTGATTGGTATTTTGTATATTAACTTGGCTTGGTAAGAACTTTGGCATTTGATGTCAAAGGGGGAGAGATTGGTATGGAAAAACACAAGGAAAACACATGTTGCTCCCAGGGGGAAAGATTATTGTTTGGGAGAGATTATTACTCTCTGTATCTGTATTTTGATTTCTGGTTATGATCTTTTCTTTGGAGATTGTTAGTTTTGGGTATTTGGCATTTCTGTTTTGGCACTTTGATGGTTTTTCCATCTTGTGTTGCCATCAATGTCAAAGGAGGAGATTGTTAGTATTTTGGTATGGTTTTGTCATTGATGTCAACACCTACTAAACACTTATCAACTCTGGCACTTTGGAGAATCAACAACATTCACCGGCAAGCAAGTGACTCATGCACAGTCACCGGCATATGGTACACCGACAAGATATAATGATCACCGACACTTGGAATGATATGGAAAACACTTGGTTATGTTGAAGACATCATGTGGATACTTTTCCTCGGAGTTTTGTTTATTGTTATATTAGCATTTTCATATTTGTTGTTATCGGCAAATAAGTCCAGGTTACACCGGTAGGTTTATCTTTGCCAGATCAGCATGACACATTATGGAGATGACTTATTATTTTTGTAAATGCATTAAGCTAACATATTGAATCAGATATTGCATCGGGTATTAATTGATATGTAAATTAAATTTATTGTAATATCTTGTAGAGCCAACCTACTAAAATTGGTCCTAGGTTATGGTATAAATGCAAGATCTTATTTGTAAGATCGATAGTGGAATGTGAAAAAAGGATTGTGTGAAGGTATATGCGAGAATAAGAAGAGTTATAGATGCAGACATCATTTGAAGATTGAAGGAGGGTTTTTGAGAAGACAATCAGAACTACACTGGTACTGAATCCAACATATGAAGATGCTATTTTAAGCAGTACATTCTTATTGGATTTAACCATCCAACTGTATTCAGTGTGACTCCCATTTTGTGATTGAGTAGTGAGCTCTAGGCACTTGGCCTTTCTGCATGTGCATACCCCATTTGTATACACTTACTATCTACAATAGTATCGTCTGACTGTGGGTAAGGTTTCCCATCAAGGTTTTTCCTCTTACAGGGTTTCCACATACAAATATTGGTGTTATGTGTTGTGGATGACATTGTCTTTTTGTTTCATGTATTAATCCTTACCGATATTGCAACTAACTGTTAAAACTGTCAACCTGCATATTAGACTGGTTTACTGGTATTAAGCATTAAGTTGGTTAAGTTGTTTTTGGTTTGAATTTATTAGACAACTGATTCAACCCCCCTCTTAGTTGTCCCCGAGACCTAACAATTGGTATCAGATCTTAGTCCTCTTTTGCAGAAGTTTAACATCTTGAGGAGATCCAATGTCTACTAACTATTTGAGGAAGGATAGTCCTAAACTTGATGGAACCAACTATGGCATATGGAAGATCAGAATGGAGACACATTTAAATTGCATTGGAAAGGACATCTGGGATGTTACAAAGAATTGTTATATTGCTCCTACTCAGAGTCAACCCAATCCACCCAACTTGACTAAAGATGAGGAAAATGATTGCAAAGCAAGAGAAGCACTTTTGAGCGCATTATCTGATCAACAAATCATGGGACTATCAGATAGGTCTACTGCTAAAGCTATTTGGGATCATTTGGAAACACTGAATGAAGGAGATTCCATAGTCAAAATTGCAAAACTTGAAAGCTTCCAGGTCAGGTATGAACATCTGAAAATGGAAGAAGATGAAAGGATTTATGCTTTTATGGAAAGAGTAAATGAGATTATTCTGGGTATTAAATGTTGTGGAGGAACCTTAAGTGAGGATGAAATTGTTTCCAAAGTTTTAAGAGGATTGCCACCGGCATATAAAATGAAAGTCACTGATATAAATGAGTTAAGAACAATGCCTAATACATCAATAACTAGGGATACATTGATTGGAAAACTTTCAGCTTTTGAAATTGAAGAATTTGGTCATGTTGCTACTATAAAGACAGATTTAGCCTTTAAAGCGTCAACATCATCTACTCCATCATTTGACAAATCTGATTGGAAAGCCTTTTATGCAAGAGAATTTGAAGAAAGAAGGAAAGAAAATGAAGAACGTGAAGAACTTGAAGCACTATTTGAAAGGAAAATGCCTAAAGGTCCAGTTGGAAGTAAGTATGAAGGTAAAGCACCTTTTAAATGTTTTAACTACAATAAGATTGGTCATATGGCTTCAAGATGCCTTGATAGACATGCTAGACTAAGAGAAGAAGCTAGAAGAACATACAAGCCTAACCCTGAATATCAAAGATACAGATTCAAGAAGAATAAAGACAAATCTTGTTACATTGCTGATGAAGGAGTGACTGATGATTTTGATGAGGATCTGATAGACAATGGACGGGTTTTTGTTGCTATAACAAAAGATCAACCGACACCTACTGCTCAATCGATAGAACAAGCCTTGGCAGCTAAAGTTGAAGTAAAAGATGAGTGGATCATTTATTCAGGATTCTCACATCATATGACTAGAGACAAAGGTAAATTCTTGAACTTTCAAGAATACAATGGAAGCTTAGTGAGATTTGGAGATGACAAAGCTTGTTTGATCAAAGGTAAGGGTACAATAGCTCTTGATGGTAAGCATAACATTGACAATGTTTACTATGTTGAAGGATTAAAGCATAATCTTTTGAGTGTTGGTCAATTAGTCGAGAAAGGATTTGAGTTACAATTCAAAAATGGAAAATACAAAATCATGAATAGAACTGGTTTGGAATTCGCAACCGGTAATCAGACTAGAGGTAATATGTTTCATTTGAATAATAGTGAAAAGACATGCTTAATTGCACATATTGATGAAAGTTGGCTATGGCATAAGAGACTCTGTCATGTAAACTTTGATTGCATGGTGAAAATCAGTACTATTAAGGCAGTTAGAGATTTACCTAAAATTGTCAAACCTCACAATACAGTATGTAAGGAATGTCAATTTGGAAAACAAGTTAGAGCTAGTTTCAAAAGTATTTCAGAAAAATCCAATAATGCTCTTGATTTAATTCATACTGATTTATGTGGTCCAGCTAGAACTAAAAGCTTACAAGGTGATAGATATTTCATGCTAATCATTGATGACTATTCTAGAATGTGTTGGGTTACTTTTCTCAGAGAAAAATCAGAAGCACTTGGAAACTTCAAACTTTTCAAAGCAATGGTAGAAAATGAAACCGGTAAGAAAATCAAATGTCTAAGATTAGATCAAGGAGGATAATTTACATCTAAGGAATTTAATACATTCTATGAAGTAAATGGAATCAGAAGACAACTATCAGCTCCTCAGACACCATAGCAGAATGGAGTTGTTGAAAGGAAAAACAAAACTATCTTAGATGCAGCAAAAAGTATGTTATAAGAAGAAAACCTACCACATGTATATTGGAGAGAGGCGGTCAGTATAGCGGTCTATACATTCAACAAAGTTCACATCAAAGGTGAAACCGGTAAGACCCCTCATGAACTATGGTTTGGTATTACTCCTACTCTTAAATATTTCAGAATTTTTGGAAGTAAATGTTATATCAAAAGAGATGAGTATATTGGCAAATTTGATCCTAGAAGTGATGAAGGAATATTTTTTGGTTATTCATCTAAGAGCAAGCCATATAGATGTATTAACAAAAGATTGTAGAAAATTGTTGAAAGTACAAATGTAAAGATTGATGAACAATTCTGAGGAACTTCAAGGTATATAGACTCTGAACCGGCAATAGAAATTTTGACAAATAAACCTACTCTGAATTCAGCGGTACAGAATGAAGATCCAGTTACCCCGATATCATCTGAAAATTCCATAGTAACTGAGGAACAACAACAAACAAAGACACCCCAGTATGTAAGACTGAATCACTCTGAAGATCAGATAATTGGAAACAAATATAAAGGAGTTATGATAAGAGGAAGATTGGCAAATGAAGAGGTATGTGTTATTTCTAAAATTGAACCATAATCAATTAATGAGGCATGTGAAGATAAATATTGGATTAAAGCTATGGAAGAAGATAAATATTGGATTAAAGCTATGGAAGAAGAATTAGAACAAATTGAGAAGAATAACACTTGGAAATTAGTTCCCCGGCCTAAAGATAAAAATGTAATTGGAACCAAATGGGTATTCAGAAACAAACTTAATGAAGATGGTAAGGTTATCAGAAATAAAGCCAGACTAGTGTGTAAGGTATATTCTCAGAAGGAAGGAATTGATTATAATGAAACCTTTGCACCAGTAGCTAGAATTGAGGCAGTCAGATTATTTTTTGCTTTTGCAGCACATAAGAACTACAAAGTATATCAAATGGATATTAAATGTGCATTTTTGAATGGAGATCTTGAAGAAGAAGTTTACATTCAACAACCTGATGGATTTTCTTTGACAGATAACAAAGATATGGTTTGCACGTTAAGAAAAGATTTGTATGGATTGAAGCAAGCTCCAAGAGCTTGGTATGCAAGATTGGATAAGTATCTTTTGAAGATTGGTTTTTCTAAAGGTAATGCAGACAACAATTTATATTATAAAGTGACTAATGATGACATCTTGGTTATAGAAGTTTTTGTTGATGATATAATCTTTGGAGGAGAAGATGGATTATGTAAAGAATTTTCTATTAAAATGCAACAAGTATTTGAAATGTCTATGATTAGAGAAATAAAATTCTTTTTAGGATTACAAATTTCATAGACTGATAAAGGTATATTTTTTAGTCAATCCAAGTACTTAAAGGAGTTACTAAAGAAATTTGGGATGGAGAACTCTAAACCGGTAAGCACACCTATGACTACAAATGACAAACTATCACTAAGGGACGAATCTACACCTGTTAATCCAACTAGATACAAATCTATGATAGGAGGTTTATTGTATTTGACACAAACGAGAACTGATATTATGAATGCAATATGTATTGTTTCAAGATTTTAGAGTAATCCTAGAGAAAATCATGAATCAGCAGTAAAAAGGATTTTTCGGTACTTACAAGGCATTATAAATCTTGGATTATGGTATTCTAGAGATGAAAACTTTGAATTGTGTGCATACACAGATGCGAATTGGGCAGGAGATGTGTATGATAGAAAAAGCACCACTGGTGGAGCATTATTTCTTGGAAACAGACTAGTTTCTTGGTTGAGTAAGAAACAAAGTTGTACATCTTTATCAACATCAGAATCAGAATATGTTGCAGCAGCAACTAACTGTACACAGGGACTATGGCTTAAGCAAATGTTGAAAGACATAAAGGTAAAATGTAAGGAACCTATTACTATCTATTGTGATAACACTGCAGCAATTGATATATCTAAGAATCTGGTATTACATTCTAAAACCAAACATGTTTCTATCAAACTTAATTTTCTAAGCGAAAATGTTGAAGCAAAGGAAATAAAATTGGTTTATGTGAATACTAAAGAGCAGATTGCAGATATCTTTACTAAATCTCTGCCTAAGGAGACTTTTGAATATCTCAAAGACTAGCTTGGGGTCATACCCCCACCAGTAGAGACTTAGGAAGTTGATGATTATCATCAACCGGTAGAATTAATAGAGAAATATTTTACTCTGGCTTTGATGGGAAGCTACTTCTCAGGGGGGGTAGTTGGTATACTAAATTGATTGGTATTTTGTATATTAACTTGTCTTGGGAAGAACTTTGGCATTTGATGTCAAAGGGGGAGAGATTGGTATGGAAAAACACAAGGAAAACACATGTTGCTCCTAGTGGGAAAGATTGTTGTTTGGGAGAGATTATTACTCTCTGTATCTATATTTTGATTTCTGGTTATGATCTTTTCTTTGGAGATTGTTGGTTTTTGGTATTTGGCATTTCTGTTTTGGCACTTTGATGGTTTTTCCATCTTGTGTTGCCATCAATGCCAAAGGGGGAGATTGTTGCTATTTTAGTATGGTTTTGTCATTGATGTCAACACCTACTAAACACTTATCAACTCTGTCTCTTTAGAGAATTAGCAACATTCATTGGCAAGAAAGTGACTCATGCACAATCACCGGTATCTGGTACACCAGCAAGATGTAATGGTCACCAACACTTGGAATGATATGGAGAACACTTGGTTATGTCAAAGACATTGCGTGGATACTTTATCTTGGAGTTTTGTTTATTGGTATATTAGCATTTGCATATTTGCTATTACCGGCAAATAAGTCCAGGTTACACCGGCAGGTTTATCTTTTCCAGATCAGCATGGCACACTATGGAGATGACTTATTATTGTTGTAAATGCATTAAGCCAACATATTGAATCAGTTATTGCATCGGGTATTAATTGATATGTAAATTTATTTTATTGTAATATCTTGTAAAGCTGACCTACTAAAATTGGTCCTAGGCTATGGTATAAATGCAAGATCTTATTTGTAAGATCGATAGTGGAATGTGAAAAAAGGATTGTGTGAAGGTATATCTGAGAATAAGTAGAGCTATAGATGCAGACATCATTTGAAGATTGAAGGAGGGTTTTTGAGAAGACAATCAGAACTACACCGGTACTAAATCCAGCATACGAAGATGCTATTTTGAGCAGTACATTCTTATTGGATTTAACCATCCAACTGTAGTCAATGTGACTCCCATTTTGTGATTGAGCAGTGAGCTCTAGGCGCTTGGCCTTTCTGCATGTGCAGACCCCATTTGTACACACTTACTATCTACAGTAGTATCATTTGATTGTGGGTAAGGTTTCACACTGTGGTTTTTCCCCTTAGAGGGTTTCCACTTACAAATATTGGTGTTATGTGTTGTGGATGACTTTGTCTTTTTGTTTCATGTATTAATCCTTATCGGTATTGCAATTAACTATTAAAACTATCTACCGACATATTAGATTGGTTTACCGGTATTAAGCGTTAAGCTGGTTAAGTTGTTTTTGGTTTGAATTTATTAGACAACTGATTCACCCCCCCCCTCTGAATTGTCCTCGGGACCTAACATTTATGTTGCACATTGAATGACCTTTGTGACATATTTGATCTTTATGAATGGAGTGGAATGATGATGTATATTGATATCTACAAATTTTTAACTACTAATGGTTATTAATTATTTTCTATGATTTTATATGTGCTATTGACATGCAAAGTGATTCATGTGTTTTACTCTTTTATAGTGTTTGGAAATGATTGTGGGATGATGTTGCATTATGCTTTTATATGGTTGAATCATTAAAATTTACTGTGTATCATCATAGAGTAGTTTATTTTATGTATTTAGTTTTTATTTCCTTTTTCCTCCCCAAATTTGAAGAGCCAGCTTTTAAAATTCTAGAGGTTGTTTGATAAAGCGCAATTAGGTGCCCCATTTATGAAGCTTCCCATACACTATTTTTCTTGAATGTTAGTTTTAGAGATTAAAAATGCACATGTCCCCAACTAAATCCAATGTTTGAATCCATCCCAAATTTTTCATTTCATGATTATATTCTTGCCTCAAGTCCTTATTTTTTATCCCATTATAGATTAATTATTTGAGAACATATAAATGGACCAAATTCATTAGGTCACATTTGAAGTTATGTTTTGCAACCATCTAAATTGGTGTTGTGCTCATCTGTTAATAATTCCAAATTTGAGGGTTTTTTTCTCAATTTTTATTTTCTAGTAAAAATAAGGTTTTTCCTACACATTTGCAATGTTTACAAGTTACATTGGAACCTCTACTTCTCATTGTTTTTTTCTTTAACAAAAATTCAAAATATAAATACATGTTTATAAGATTTGTAAACTTCCATCTTGGTCAACTTTTTTTTTCACAACATCCTTTCTCCCTCATATAATTTATGAGTTTCCATGCATGTTTGCAAGTCTTGAAAAAATCTCTTTAACATTTAATTTTTACCTCTTTTTTTTGGACTTTCAAGCCCACGTGCATGTTTGTAACCTCTAAATTAAATTCCAACCTCTACTTTATATTTCCTACTTCCTTATTCCTTATGAAATTTCAAAATTTTCATACATGTTTCTACTTATTGTCAAATTGCTTCTTGGTTTCACTTATCTTCTTTTATACCTTCCTTCCTTCCTTGCAAATGTTCAAGCCTTGTGCAAACATGTGTTGGTATTACAAACTTGCAGGGGATGAAAAGTATACAATAGTGAACTATCAAAACTTCAAAGTATTGAAGAAACTTTATGATTATTAAAGATTATGTATCACATTTTGATAGTTCACCTTTGTATACTTTTCATCCCTTCATGTAACTTGTATATTGGCTTCATGAATCCACTTCTCTACCTTTTTTTATTTTGTAATGAATTTACCCATATACTTTTAGCTCCTCCTTCCAAATTCTAAAGTGCATGATCTTGATCTCCACTAATTTTATATGGGAAAACTTTTAGTCTCTCATGCACATTTACAAACCATACTTCAAGTACCACCTTGAGACTCCACCATTTAAAGAATAATTTTCATCTAGCCTCTTACACATACTATAATTCCATAAAGTCCTTAATAAAATTCTATAATGACTTTTGGCATCTAAATAACTTCCAAATATTTCTAGACTCCCCAAGAGTGTGAATCTAAATGAAAAAAACTAGGTGATGTTGATGAAATGCTCATGAGAAACTTTAAAAACATCAATGAATTCCCACATTTTAAAGCCTACAAATTGGTACCCAATTGCTATTTTGAGCATATAAATAATATTTCAACTACCCTAGGTTATGTAGAAAATCTGTAGAATATTTCCTATATAGGTGGTTGTGTTGGTGAATTAAATCTGTTGAATTGCAAATTGACCCCTAAGACACCATTCAAGGACCATAATGCATGGAAATGTAATGATATAAAAAATTGTAACTCTGTGAAAGGATAGTTTTTTAAACTATCTTACCAAATATATATGTCTCATGTTGATCTAGATATCAATTCTTATAATTTGTAAGTGAAAATATAATACTTATGAATCATAAGAAGTGATTTCAACTCAAGTTATGTACACAAATTAAACTCTTATTGTAAATTACTAAAATTTAGGGGGATCTTTGAATCTAGTTGTGGTTTCCCTCTTACCATATTTTTTTATGTGAATGTTATGAGATTTAGATGTATATGCAACAACCTTACAATTAATTGCACAAACCTTTGCAATAGATTTCTCTCATTTCAGTGGATTGTTGCAACTTTGAGATGGATAAATAAGTCGATTTATTCAAGTAGAAAGATGTTCCTATTATTTGTATATGCAAGTCTTGTTCCATTTATGGTTTGTAGGTGTGATATTATATGACTTTTTACCCATTAGACAAGAGTCAATATAGGAGGTGAAAGAACAAATATTTATTAATCATACTATCTTTTATCTTCAATAGTTTATAAATAGATCAAATTCTACATACTTTCATGGTTTAGTTATATAACTCGAGGCATATGTTTGGTGACTTGAAAATAATAGATTTTTGGGAAATCATGTTATGCATGCTTGCACCTTGTACATGTATATGAAAGTTTAATTGGATTCATTTATGAAGGTATGAAATTATTTTCATCTTTAGAGTGCAAGGATGTTGTTATCAACTTAGTGATAGGTCTTGTAAGTAGCTAGTGTTCCTTAAATTGGATGTAGCTATTGGTTGGTTTAGTATTGTTACATCATTTCTCTTTAATTTTCATATCAAAGATAATCTAGGAGCACTCTTTTGGGTTTAAATAATCTTAAAGTGAAGAAAATATTATCCAATATCAAGAATTTGACTCTAGTTTTCTATGTTCTATTGGTGATCATTTTCCCTTTTCCCTTAACAATAATTCCCTAGCATTAAGGATGCATTCACACTCTACAAATGTGGAATCATAACTTAGGGAACCAACACATTGTTATACTGTCCTCACTACCTTTACATCTACTAGTGTTTCACTTACTTCTTGTCCCACTAATTTTTTTCCTTCTTACTTGCCTACTAGTGCCATATCTACATATTATACTAGTAGTGCCAACCCTTCATATCAACATGCTATTATCACAACTACTTATGTATCTTGTGATATTTTCTTTCACCCACACAATGCATACAATTTCCTCTTGTTTTTCATCCCCTTTATGCTCCCTTAATCACTACCACCACTATCCCTACTTCCACCCTTGATAAACCATTTTGAAAGTTAGACAGAGTTATAAAAAAAAAAATTCAATAACTAATGGGAAATACGCTATTAATTATTCTTTGGTACATTACACATCTCTTCTAGTTGAAAATTTTACATATGCACTACATATTTATTTATGGAAACTTGCTATGAGTTGTAGCATGATATTTGACCCTAATACTCATTTCCAATCTTTTGATATTATATTAAAATATGCTAATAGTGGTGTAGTCACGGTTAGGAGGGACCTCAAGGAGATCAATACGGACCGTGCAATAGGAGTAGAACACGAGGGAAACAAGACAAGATGATGGAGGAAATGAAAAATTGATTGAATTATATCATCAAAAGCAATTACAATTTATTGGCAACATGCGGGCTACAAAATTCAACAAACTGGCCTGAACACATATACACTCATTTACAGTATGGTCAACTCCAAAGCTTTGAATCTCAAGATTGATATTCTATGTTCTAAAAAATAACTACTAAAAGATAAATTACATTGATTTATATGATCTAGAGGGATCCACGTCGGTCCAAGAAGAATCAAATGTTGATGAACCAAAATGAAATGTGTAAAACTACCAGGTCAGCCTCCGCCAAAGAGAATCCTCTAGAAAATTCAAAGGATGAAGCACGAACAAAAGGGAAGGTCGGCCACACACCAAAGAATGTTAGAAAAATGAACTGAAGCTCTGAAAGCTATGAAAAGGATCCACAAGACTCACCAATAGAAGAATAGCTCCAAGCGGTTTCGGTGTTCTAAGCCAGAAAACTATCTCAAAATCCGAAAGCGATAACTTTCCAAAAAAGATCCAAACATATCGCAGACTTGGGGTAAGGAAGATAATCATGTCCATAAGAAAAATCCAGCTCTGCAAGATCCGGTGAGATAATGCAAGAATATGTAGAAAGAAATGTTGAAACTGCAAAACAAGAAATAAACTGAAAATAAATGATTTTGGTTTATGCAAGATTTCTAAGAACCAAAGATGCTCCTGCATAAAATAGTGACAATATCTCAACTAGTTTATTTCTTTACATTTTTAGAGATAGCTATTTAATGATTATATTATTTTATTTTGGCTCTATCTTTTCTTTCAATTGGCTATCTACGATATTCCTTAACCATTTTTTTGAATGATATATACATACAAATTATGATTTCTAATTTTTTGATTATTTTCAAGGCTATAGTTAATGCATCAATAATTACATAATTTGATTTTGATCTATGTGGAAAATGCAATGCCATATATTTGATGATGGATAGCACAATATTTTCTGAAGGTCCTAATATCTCCTACTTGAGATAGTGTATTCTTTAAAATTTATGTTTCATTCATAGATCTTGGTGCTTATGTTAAGAACTCAAATTCCTTTCTTTAATGGTTTGTAATATGGGTCCTCCCACAAATATTCTAACACCTTCTCATCCTTACAAATTTCCAAATCCTATCACAAGAAAGAAGATAAACTTATTGTTAATGATGTGGATACTACTTTTGATTCCCTTTATTTTAAGCCTTAAACTTCTTGAAGATTTAAAAGATTGACTAAGCCTCTAAGAAATGTTATTCAAAATTTATCGAATGTTAATATAATCAATGTTTATCTCATCTTCTCATTCAATCTATCTATATGATTCCCCAAATGTTACAATGGAATTGATTTTTTATAATTATAAAATGGTTAGTGACAATCACATAGGTTTGTATGGCTCTTAAGGTATAAAATTTGATAGATAATAATGTTATCAATGTGGATAAAGTTGATGATGGGGTAGTTAATCAATTTCCTAATCTACTAGAATTTATAGGCTTATACAATCCTTTTCCATCACATTCTTTATTTAAAAATACAGATTCTCAATAAGTGCCTAAGTACCTTTGTGATTTATGGAACATACACACATGAATATGTATTCTATGTATATACAAGATATCGTTTCATCCTTCCATGTTATTATGCATATTTTTTATGTGGATAATTCATGTTGTAGCTTCTCCTTTGTACCTAGTGTCATTTATGATGAGAATATTCTTCAAAACAATTATGGACCAACATATACTCATGGTACTATCCATGGTAATCCATTTGATGGTATCCTTGTTGATATAGCAATCTAATTTATCATAAGCAAGGAATACTTTTATATTATAATCATTTACAACAAAATATTATACATTGTCACATCTCATCTTTTTTATTATATTAGTAATACAATAAACAAGATTGAGACTTGGTTTATTATCTTATAATTGTTTGATTATGTATAAATGTGGTTGAAATTTAATGCTATTTTGAAATGCATCAACTTGTAATTGAGATGTTTATGAAATGTCATGTTGCACATGCATTGGCCATTGTTGTATGGGATAACCTATTGACAAGAATTTGAGTGTGAATGAGTGCAAGAACATGTCAAATATAGGAACATGGTTGAGGTAGAAGTGCCTTGGTCACTAACAATGATAACAATCATGAAAACCTGATGCACACACATACTCACATAGTTGCATACATAGTGCATTTCTAAATGGCTTAATATTGCATTTTTTATGTTATTATGGATATGTAGTTTAATTTGAATGTTATGGTTAAATGATGTTCTGATTGATTGAAAAATAGGTTTTAAGGACTCGAAACCATTACATCATAGAAAGGAAGAGAGTAGAAAAAGGATTAAAAGTCCGCATACATAACGACTGGCCAAAAGACCAGCGAACAAAAAGAACAACTAAACAACAAAACACAGAAAAGAGACCAAGGAGATAGTACATAGCAATTTTCTTTAGCAGATCCTCTGCCTTTATCACCAACTCATCATAGGTCACCCTGACTACTTTCAACTCCTCCAGATCCTTATTCACTTTCTTTTCCTTCCTCTTGCCTCTGGTGCGGGTTCTGGGACCTTGAGCTTCCCCTGTTCCTTTAGCGTCCAGGTCAATTTCTTGGATTTCCTTGTCGTCATCAAGCTTGCTGATGAGGGTATGAGTATTATTGGCTAAGATTTTCAGAATGCTAAGGCTTTGCTCCGCAATATTCTTAAGGCACTCCTTAATTTTTTCCACTTTGATGATTGTATCCGAGAGTGTTTTTTCACTAGTTCCCGCAAGGCTTTTTCTATCCAGCATCTCCTTTTCAATCTTCTCAAACCTGGGGTTAAAAGCATCTCTGATGTCTTCCGCTTTAGAAATAGTGTTTTTTAGATCCTTGATATAATCGGCCATTGTATTCCCCTCTCCAATGTTAATGGTCTCCAGGATCAGGACTCTATTGCAAAGTTTTTTATACTCATCTGCAGCTTTCTTATACCCATCAATAAGCCATTCAATAGTTTTCATAAAACCATTCAAGGCCTCGGGAGGAGGACCAGAAGAGGGAGTCACTTTTCCAGGGGTTACCTGTTCATTTTTAGGAATATGGAGAGCAGAAATAGTGTCGGCGGCCCTAAGAGTCTCCTCCATTGTCTCCTTGTCCAGGCTGTGCTCAGCTTCCAGGGTCCTAGTTTGTGTGTCATCTTCCGGTTCCTTGCCAGTCTCCTCTATTTTCTTATGCTTTTTCTGGGTCTGGGCTTGGTTTTTACTTTTCTTCTTTAGCAACCCCTTAGGGTTCTTCTTCTCCTCAGAAAAATCTGAGTCCTCTTCTTCCGAAGAGATACTGATCAAGGGTTTGCTTGAAGTTTTTTGCTCTTAGAAGAAGAGGGTCTTGATTTCCTCTTCTTACTACTCTCATACTCTGAATCATTAGAGCTATCCTCATTATCAATTGAGGAATCATTGTCTGATTCCTCCTCCTCTGAAAAAGCAAAATCAGACATATCTTCCTCAGAGTCCACAGAGAGCTACATCCGATTGATTTGACTAGCCTTTAAATGGTCATAAATGAGGACCATAAGACCTTGGTGCATTGTGGTATCGCCCAGAGGATTTTCTTTGTAGGCTTTTATGGAGGCATTCATTGAGCAGAGCAAGAAGTAAGGAAAATTCACCTTATTGTTATGTCTAAAATGGTTTAATAGAACAAAATGATACCCATAGACTTTCGTAAACCTACCATCTAGAGTTATATACCGCATTAAAATAAAGAGAATTTCCCGCCAAGGTTTTGCAAAAGCCCTAGGCGGGTAATAGGTTTTGCTCAACTTTACTAGTCTTTTTTTCTCATTCTCTGTAACCGGGTACCTTTCAATGGCTTCCCTGCTGACCTTCCTGTCTCTATAGATGTTGCAGCCCTCCCTGTTGAGACCCGTAGCTTTAGCTATTAAATCTTCATCAATTTCCACCATTTGGTCACCCATTTTTAGCATGCCCTTCTTCCAATTTTTGCAGAAGAGGCTAGTTACCATTCCATCATGATTGTGGAGTCTCTCTATGAAGCTCGAAAGACCGCCCTTTTGCAAAATTCCCCACACCTCTTCTTTCTGTTTCCACTCCTTGCAGCTACTTGGCTCATATCGTCTCCTATTTCCGCCCATGGTGTTGCTTCTCACAGCCAAATTTTGAAATTTACAGACTTGGTAAAACAAAGAGCTTTTCGGAGCTGAACAAATACCCAGAAAGCATGTGTGGCCTTAATGATCTGATAGATTATAAAACAAGTTTTGCTGGCATTGATGTTATAATGAGTGATTTTCTCATTATAGAAGTAACTCAAAGTGCTTACATCAGTACTTTTCATTATTACCCTATCAATCAAGAGTCTTTGGGGTACTTCAATATCTTTCATCAATTATGATTTGTCTTAGATCTTTGGGGAGACCGCTCTCACCCATCCACGTGGTAATAGTCTCATTCTTAAATGGTTAAATGATGTTAATAGTTATGCAAATTTGTTTACGTTATATTTTTTCCAAATGACTTGTTAGGAAATTAGATCAACTCCTATATATTAAGTCATTGTTCTTATATGTGTTTATCTCTAAAAATGGTTCTAGAAATACAACCTTATGGGAAAATCAATGTTGGGGAACCTATGCGTTTTCACTGAGTAACCTCCAAGATTTTAGAAGCTAGCTCTTCATTCATTCAAAGGGAAAAGGGAAAGAAGGAACATAAAAGTAAATCTAATTTAAGGTGATATGCCTGAATGGGTATTTATTTCAAACAATCAACACAAAGAACTTCAAATACATGGAATTATAAGGCCCATTCAACAATCTACATGCCTCGAATATTCTCAAGATAATTTTAAATATTTCTAAAACATGAAGCAAAGATCACATAAAAACATCTACCAGAATGAAAGAGTACATAACATGATTCAACTAGCAGAGCATAGGCATACATTACTAGAGTTAAGATTGAATTTGAAATTACAAAAAAAACTATTAATGCACGCTGAATAAAAATAGTCCCAAAGGCTTGAGGCACAATTTGATTAATTTAATTCAGAAGAACAATCGATAGCTTTGAGGTTAAAAATTGCCTAGAACCTTATCTAGTTTTCTCTAAAAAAATAAATTTGGAACCCCTCATTATACAAATATTCCTCCTTAAATAGAGGAGAGCTCCACCGCCTTCTATTGAAAACAAGAAAACCTCATGATAATGCATAGATGGCTCCTTGTTATCATTTCATGCATTCATCAAATACAGTGAAAGCAATGACCGCTTCGGCCTTTTGCATAGATAGGCACACCTTTCTATTAATCGGATCAAGAAAAGGATCCTAACCGTCCCCTTGCAATGAACTCCCTAGACTTTTTCGAAACAAAACCTAAAAAATGGTTCATAGCTAATCATTTCATTATTCTCCTTATGAGAAATGCCCTTCATTTCAAAATAAGACACATGGAGCCTCAAGAATCTATCTTAGAATGACACACAGTGACAGAGTAGGCGATTTGACCTTTCGTGAGGTTGCCATGTATCTTTAAATTACACGTCCCAACTGTTGTCATTCAAATTGCACCCGTAATGCACAAGATGAAAGCTCAAGCAACTTGGTGACACATGGGATAATTCTCAGGCTTGTGGATTTCCTATAGTGAGAATTAACCTCCAGATGAAGGGTTGGTTCCTTGTGAATAACTCTCAATTCTTTACCAAGAAAAGGGATAGGAAAACTAAAAATAAAAATAAAATGACTTTGCAAATGCTAAACTAAGGTGAAGCATCAATATGATATCTCAAAATGATAGAAATACACTCCTAAAAACACTAGTCTGCACAAATAGACTTCTGGTTCATAGCACATAAATATTTCATGCAAAGGATTTAAACTTCAAGAAATTGAAAGGAAATAAAAAACTTTCACAATCAACCAAATGAACCAATTTATCACAATGCACAACCTATGACTTACAAATGAGAGAAAAAATTTAAAGGTTATCTAAACAATAACACAATAAACTAGCTCTCAATCATGAATAAGCAAATGAACTCCAAAAATATAAGGCATAAGCTGATAATTTTATTCAGTATTCTATCATAAAACTACACAGGAGCTACAAGAATATATTCTCTGCTAAAACCAACAAGAGAATGATCAAGAACTTGTGAAGAAAGATAAAAAAATTTCACTTTATACAAAAACCTTCCAAAAAGTAGAGGAACGATGACTCCAAAATGACTCAAGATGAATTCCCACTGAAAATATCTTTTCTAAAAACTGATCCTGAAGTAGAAATAAACATCCACCAAAATAGGCTCAAAATCATGAGAAAAACTAATGCAAACTTTCTCTCAAGCTTAAATCAGACCCCAAACTACTTGATGACTTTTCCTCATTTTGCGCTGAGTCCACCTGGATGCTACCTTGCCAGCCATTGGATTGCCACTTCACCTTAGCACTTTAGACCAGACCCACCTCTTCTTGGGCTCGCCTTGATTCTTCTTCTATGCTCTACCACATGGCACATCCTGATTCGTTCTGAGCCCACCTGGATGCTACCTCAACTGCCACCTCACCAGTCGCTATGTCACGGGGGATAACTATCGAGCATCTTCACCTCATGGTATAGCAATGATCATTGGATCTTCTCAGACTTGCGCGACCCTTATCTTTCCTGGGCACTCACCCTTTTCTGCACATTCTTTGTTGCCAAGTCATGGGGGATAACTGGCAAGCCTCTTTCCATCCTGGTATAGCGACAATCATTGGATCTTTCGCATCACCATTCGATCTTCCTTAATCTGCCCAACCTTTACCTTGGCTGATCTACTCCCTTCTGTCACGTGTCAGCCACTAGTTCACCCGCGGATCCACCCATCCTGCCACCTGGACCTACCACATGTCTTTTGTTCTATTGACTTGTTCGATATTATTCTTTTGGCCAAACTTCCTCCCTCGACGAGCTGTTCACATGTCTCATCGATATAATAGTTTCATTGATACTTTTTATTTTATCGACGGGACCAGTTCTGATTTCTTTGATGTACATTATGTCAATGGAAGTGATGCTTTTGGTGAATCCTTTTAGAGATCCATCATGGCCAAGGTCTGTTCAATAAGTCACTCTTTGGTTTGTCTCCACATCCAACCAACCACCATCTAGGCGCCACCTATCTACCACCTGTCCTTGGTCTTATACCCTCTTCTCCACCATGTGGCACCCCCTAATTGGCTTTGGGGTCCCTGTCCTAACACCTTATCACAACCTCACTAACCATCAGAATGAAGCTCTCCATAACCATTTTCCTTAACTGCTTGCATTAACTATCAGCCATAGTCCACTGCTAGTGGTTTGTCGCCATGTCGCAAGGAATAACCGTCGTGCACCTTTATGTTGCGGTATAGCAACCACCGTCGGATCATCTCGGACTTGCATGACCTTTAATTTCTTCTCTCTAGCCTACCGCAAAATTTGGATGCTTTGAGATGTGCACGCACGTGGGGTCCACTGGGCCACGAGCCACTTCTTTCCAAAATCCCTTAAGCTTTGACACTATAGTTATATGTGTTCATATATTGAAATGCAATAAACTCCCTCTGCACTGCCAATGTGGGATAAATGCTTTCCCTTGAAAGTTCTTTCTTTTGTAAACCCAACTTGGCACCCAGGTAAAAAGTGCCTTACACGGGTTGATTGCATTTGTTTTGAATTTTCTTTTACCTTTCATCAGCCACACGGGGGATTTGGCAATACACTTGCCAAATGAATTTACCTGAAGGTTTGATAAGCCACGCCATTCTTGAAAGTGCAATGGAGCATGAATATCTATATGATCTATTTATCTTTGTAACACCCATCTCCATCAACATGCTGGGCTCAACCCTCATGGGAGCCACATTTTAACCCACATGCTGTATTTTACCTTTCCTGCATCTGCACATGAAGCAAACAAGTTAAAAAGAAAAATAGTGCATATCTGATTTCTTGCTGATGATTTGACCTAATATTTGTTGATTTGCTTGACACTTTTCAATATGAATGAAAGCAAGGCCTCATTAGGCCACCAAATTTAGCATGTGCAAAAATTTGGTAACATTTTTGGCGACCTCTGCGGAGTGTTTGCCTACTAAACACTATAAACCAGTCATGGCTTATCCATTGGGTTTATGGAGTCATCTCAACCTTCTCTCCAAATGGAACTTCTTGAAATTCAGCTGCTCCGCAGTATGACAGCAAAAGAAAACAAGAAAACTAGGAAAAACAAGTGGTGTTTCCTAAAACAGAAACCACAAAATTGTGCATGAGAACTTAATGAAACTTAGAACAACAAAACAGAAAACAAAAAGTGCATCGACACTTATTAACTAAAAAGAAAAAAAATCAAAGGCAATCTTTGAGATGAATCCCATTAACTGGGATTGGAAGGGTTTCACCATTCAACTTTGAAAGTTGAAAGGCATTATGCTACTTTTTCCGAGTAATGATGTATGGGCCATCCCATATGGCATCAAATTTAGTATGCTTTCCAGGCTTACTTTTTAATTCATCCCATTTCAAAACCAAATCTCCCTCATTGAAAAATCTCAGAGCTACCTTCCTATCGAAAGTCCTCTTCATCTGAGCTTGATGATTTTCAATAGTCATCAATGCTTGCTTTCTCACCTCCTCCAACTCCATTAGTTCTGCCAACCTAACCTGCATGGGTTCTTCTTGCAACATTTCTATCTCTCTAATCAGAGTTAGTGTAGGCATTTCAACTGAAATTGGGAGTCTTTCCTCTTTACTATAAATGAGGACATAGGGAGATATACCTGTAGCTCTCTTAGGGGTGATTCTATCATCCCACAATGCATGTTTCAACTGAGTGTGCCAAGTTCTCTAATTATCTTCTATTGTCCTCTTGATTATCCTAATCAAGTTCTTATTAGTAGACTCAACTTGTCCATTACCCCGAGGGTAATAATTGGATGAAGTACTAAAAACTATGTTGTTCTGGACAACCCAATCAGTAATCTTAAATCCTACAAAAGATAATGCATTGTTTGAAATAATAGATTCAGGAATACCAAACCTTGCTACTAAATCCTGATAAAAGTTTAGGACTGCACTTTCATTTGCCTCCTTCAAGGGTACAACTTCAGTCCACTTGGTAAAGTAATCAGTGGATGTCAACATCCATTTATGCCCAAAAATTGAAGGCGAATTGATGACTTTGATAAAATCAAGCCCCCACTTCATGAATGGTTGTTCAATTTGAAAAAGTTGTAGGGGTAAAGCTGCCATCTTCTGTTTGCCTGCAAATACTACACAATTCTTACATTTCCTTACCCAAGCATATGCATCTTTATGCAAATCAGGCCAAAAATATCCTGCCCTCATGATCTTTAATGCTATAGTCTGTGGTACAAAGTGACCACCAGTTGGTCCATTATGGAATTCCTATAATATTTTGTCAGTTTGATCTGAATCTACACATCTTAAGAATACATCATTAAAATCTTTTCTAAACAAAATTCCATCCAAAATGATATAAGGTATAGCTTGAAGTCTATAGTATCTTTGTTTAGCATTATTCAGGCCTTTAGGACACTCACCAGTCTAAAAAAAATGTATCATTTCATGCACCCAACTTGTAGGAGATCTTGCTACAACAATTGGTTCATTATCTTCATGAACTAGGATAGCTTCTTCATTCTCTTGTTCGGTGTTTTCGTTGTGACCAACAAGTTGTTCGCATAATCTCTTACCTCTAATCAGCTTCATTACCTTTATATTGACATCATACTCCATCACTTTCATGATCCAACCAGCTCTTTTGCCATTAAGATCTCTATTTAACAAAAAATCTTTTATGCTACGATGAGTAACCATTAGGTGAATTTTATTATTTGAAAGTGTAGATAGGAAATGTGGAAATCATCAAAGCAAATAACAAATTGGACTAGCTCAATCACGAAAACTCAATTGCAGTGATAAATCCTAATTACATTCAATGAAAGCATGAAAACAAGACATTCAATATGAAATCTAAGCAAACCAAATGCAGATGTCTCCTTCATGTGGCTCCATTGTCCTTCTTTCTCCTTCAAATTGCTTTGTTTTGTGGATCTCACCTTCAAGTGCATAAGTATAATGTGAAAGCAAGATTGACAAGACGAGATGACAACATAAGGGTACTAGAAGCATGATTGATTCGACCTTTTGATTGAAGAAATTCATCCAATTTATAGACAAATTGGAGAAAAGACAAGATTAGCATGAATTTGATTCGAATGGAAATTTCAAATCAAGAATGACAAATATGACAAATTGACACTTTCTATGCGAAATTAATTGATTGACAATTATGACAAATTGCTATGTCAAAATTGATTGATTGACAATTATGACAAATTACTATGTCAAAATTGATTGATTGACAATTATGACAAATTATGACAAATTTGCTATGTCATTCCCATCAAATTAGGAGAAAATTAGATGAATTAGAAATTAGGAAATTAGAAAAATTGATGAAAATTAGAAAATTAGGAATTAGGAGAAATTAGTAAATTGGAAAATTAGGTAAATTAATTAATAATTTTTCATTCATTAATTAATTCACAAAGAGAGGAGGAATTAGTTAGCCAATTAAATAAATATTTAATTGTGACAAGAAGACTTAGGATAAATAAATAAATTATTTAACCTAGAGGGAAAAATGACAAACAAGGTTAAATGAATAAATCATGAAACCCTAGAAGATGAATTAGAAATGCAAGGATGACAATTAGGTCTTGACAAAAGATAATTGATATCGATTCGATTTGATCATGATTCTGACTGACAAAGGACCAATGATGATAAGTGATTTGATTGATAAATGCACCAATTGATGAGGAACAATGACTAATTGATCCAAATTGACATGTTTGAGAAGGACGACGATCGATGTCAAATCGATCGCAAAATGACAAAATTGAAAATGACAACGATTGATGACAAAATAGATTGCAAAACGACAAGATTGAAAATGACCACGATCGATGACAAATCGATCACAAGATGACAAGATTGAAAATGACAACGATCGATGACAAATCGATCGCATGATGATAAGATTGATAAGAGGACAAAATGCTAATTCCAACATTGATTAGGATTGACGATGTCCAAAATGATGACAAATGAGCACGCACATTGATGTGACAAGATAAGATCGACCAAAATCATGACTGAAGATTGTTATTTACAAGACCAAATTTGAAAGTGAGATGAATGAAGAATGCAGAAGGACTCGATGCTCGCAAATGATAAAGACCAAGTGCGCAACATAGAAGAAATGTTAATGCAACGCAAGAACCCTAAAATAAGGCAATGCGCAAATGTTAAAATATGACTCCACAAGCGTTGACCATTTTTAGACGTCTACATTTTGCCCCTCTTTGAGACAATGCAATTTTAAGTGTTGTTTCAAAGGACAATACTGAAAATGCACCAAACAATAACAATGACATATGCATGCCCCCTCGAGGAATTGGCTGGAAACATCCAGAAAAGAGGCCAATTAGGCGATAAGAATGATAGAAAATGAGAGGAGCAAACAGACTGACAATTGAAGATCGGATACACCAAGGACAACCAATTGAAGGCACAAAAGACCGCGACCAGCATAAGATGGAGAGAGTGCACGTCCATCTATGCACTGATAAAGATCTATAAATGAGCCCAAGAGAGTGAAAAGAGCTCATTTGCACTAGCCAAAGAAGAGGATTTGTTGCTCTGGAAAAGGATACTTGCAGAGAGATGGTGAACATTCCAATGGCAGATCACCTCGAGGAACGTGTACACACTTACAGATGATCGGATGACACGGGAGCAGCGGTATGTATCTCAAAAACCCATATTGTCAATTTTATGAATTTGACTTGCTTGCGGGACATTGCAAGGCCCATAGAAAATGCAAAAAGTGACTTATGCGCCTGTGTGAGCACATCCTGCACTTGTGTAGGGTACACAGGCGCAAGTTGATGCAACACAGGCGCAGGATACAACACACAGGTGCAATTGTGCAGTGGGAACTCAAATTTGGTCAAAAACAACATGCAAATGATTCCGAAAAGGGGGATAAGAGTAGGATAGGTCAAAATAGATTAGAAACACCCTGATTTGGACATGAAACAAGGAAATGCAGCCCATAGGAGCAAACCCTAAAACTGACAAAATGTGCCCCAATTGTGATGCAGAGTTGATAGTATCCACTGATTACTCGGGAGAACCGACCTGACTGCTTCGTGTTATGACATAGACTCAAGAGCACGGATAGAGATACATTAGCAAGACTTGGAATATACTATATCACATTCATGCCTAAGATTAGGGCAAACACAGGACTGCTTACTGCATTGGCAGAGCGATGGCATTCAAAGACTTCCTCTTTCCATCTGGCAACTAGAGAGGCGACGGTGACACTAGAGGACGTATGGCGTATCCTCTGCATTCTGATTCATGGGGAGATGATAGAGTATGACCCGGTGATAGGGAGAGATGCTTTGTGTAGATTATTTGAGTGTGACGTAGATGATCTGGATATTGTAGAGAGGGAGATTGGCTGGGAGACCATGGCATCAGAGTATGATCGGCGATATGTGGTGATAGTCGTGGTTATAGCATGCCTATTAGCAGGGGACAAACAAGGACATGGATTCCCTATTGGATGGGGAAGAGTGCTAGAGTGGATGGCGACAGAGGGGATGATGTACGCATGGGGACCATGTGTACTGGCTATGTTATATTTTTAGTTGCATCAGATAGCTTATCAGGGAGTTCAAACTTTGAGCTGTGGAGTCACACTGTTATAGGTATGGGCATTTGAGCACATAGCCATATGTCAACTGATTGTAGTGAGACAGGTAGTACCACACTGACCATATGTGTATTGCTATGGGGGAGCACTGAGACAGGGTCCTTTCAGATACATATTGTATTGGAGACATGAGCTATACAGATTGAGAGAGTTCACATGGAGGCCATATCTTGATTTCCCTGGATGGTCAGATGATAGTGAGGAGCTACTGTATTGCAGATAGGAGAGGTACCTAATTGGGCAACCACTGATTTGCTAGAGAGTGATTGAGATGTACTTGTCGGAGAGAGTCAGACGACAGTTTGGAGAGAGGCAGGATGTACCTAGAGGGACTGCACACTTTGCCTGATCTCACAAAGAGACGAGTCAGTGGGGGAGGATGATTTAGCCACACATAGCATATGCTAACTTCACATAGCTACAATAGAGACAGTAGGATTGGAGATCAGATGTTGTGGATGCCAAGATGACAGAGGAGTATGAGCGATGGTTTGCACAAGGACGGCCAGTGCCATTGACAGATCCTGATATTCCAGTACCGAGGAGATAGGAGGACTTCCCACTCACTGGAGAGGAGGATGGAGATGATGAGGATGAGGAGGATGATGAGGATGGAGGGGATGATGAGGATGAGAAGGATGGGCCAAATCCAGCCGATCAGGAGTCATTGTAGGATATACCCATAGAGCTGGAGACAACTAGCATAAAGGAGATGGAGATATGTAGGGCCACCATAGTGAGTCAGCATGATCACATTGCCACATTAGAGAGACAGAATGCTATCATGAAGATAGAGCAGGATCAGTTCAGAGCGAAGATAGCCAGACTTACAACAGCTCGAGATATAACAATAGCTCAGGCACAACAAGAAGAACAGAGAGTCATCGAGTATATTGGGTCAATTAGGGATGCCAATGCACATGAGATGGCACAGATGTTGGTAGAGACTAGAGAGGAGATACGCCATTGGAGGACACTATATGAGAGTGTAGTTCCACTAGAGTAGAGAGCAGCATCATATCGGGCACGATCAAGGACAGAAAGTAGGCCACGTTCACGGAGGTCAATGAGCAGCATGGGGGTGAGTGGACCTATGAGACCACCATAGCCAGGACCTGGGGCAGGAGGGACATCATCCTTGAGACATGGTAGGGATGAGGAGGATAGAGGGAGTACCCAGTGATAGAGGCATGTGCTTCTTATGATAGACAGTTGACATTATGTAGTGTGACATTATGTAGTCAGCCTGCGGGCCATACTTAGGACAGACAGTCCAATTTTGTACTCTGATATTATTTTGATATATGATATGATATGCATCGATATGATGGGATGCAATGGGTTATGGCATATGTTTACTTTCCATGAATGGATATCTTATGCACTATTTATTGTGGAACATGTATGGATACATTTTGATGTGTTTTTGATGCATTTATAATATGAAATGGATAAAATGCTTGATGTAATGCAAATATACTAACCAAAAGGATGCAGCATGTAGCATATGTGTTTTTGTGTGGAGATCGGAGAACTAGACTGAACTGACTACCCAAACTGACGGAAGAAATGTTAGTAAGAAGAAATGAGAAAGAGGATAGTTAGAGGTGAAGAAAAACTTGCTTTCACTAATGCACTTTGTAGGTGAGAACCTTTATTTTAATGTAGCAAACCGGATGCAGAGCATCATGGCATTGAAGGCCAGAGCTAAAATGCAACCCTTTTTGCAAAAGACAGACACATCGCACACAAGGAATGAGTGAGGAATCCTAGGGTGCATACATCAAGGGTCGAGGTATGTGTGGCGTTCACAAAGCGAACGTACTTATCACAGACACCCAATGATATATTTGCCCCAGTTTGTAACAAACATTCCACAAACAACAAACACCACAAAAAAGGGACCGTGAACCATCTCGGTCACTCTAAATCACTCAGTGACATCATCGAGAAACATAGGAACATGATCGAAGATAAATCAATAAATGATAAGACTCGCTAATTCCAACAAGTCAAACAAACATCTTGATCTTCATTGTCAAAAGTTGAAAGTGTTGATAGGACGATCATGTTGTCTGGTTTCAGGGAATGCGGTACCCTATCTAAGATAGGACACAGTCTGGTTTCGAGTATACCACACCCTGTATAAGACCCATGATAGTAGTGACAATGACAAATGATATTGATGCTAACATTCGATTGAGAAGACAATTGTGATCAGTTTGAATGTCTGGTTTGATTGAAAAAGTTCATCTGTGAATGCGTGATTTCAGTTAAAGCACAATGTTGGATTGATTGTCGTTGGATGTATGCTCAGCGATCTGTCTATGCATAGAGGGATCATTTATTGCAAAATGCTTGTTTTTGGATTTTAATGTTTTGAAATTTTTTTGTTCATTTTTTTTTTTCAGGACTTTATTTGACTTTTTAGGGATTTTTTTCAGGACATTTTTTTTATTTTTAAAAAAACATTCAGGACATTTATTTGATTTTTAGGGATATTTTTTGGAACTTTATTTGATTTTTTTTTATTTTTTCAAGACATTTATTTAATTTTTAGGGATTTTTTTCGGAACTTTATTTGATTTTTTTTTATTTTGCCCCTAGTGTCTAGCAAGGCAAGGAATATGACAGGTGAATAAGTAGGCTTTCTGAAATGTTGGTGGATAGAGGGAAGACAAAGGCCTTTTATCATGGAGACAATATGGATGCAATTTTCAAGAGCTATTGCATGATGGGACAAGAGACTGGATATGACAATGTAAAGCAGGAACATGGCATGAGGGAGATGTCAAGAGGTTTTTGAATCCATGTTTAAATTTTGCATCCTTATGTTAGATCAAGATCAAGGAATGAAGAAGAGTGTATGGATAGTGATAAGATATGGATAGGATAAGCAAGACCAAGAATGGATAAGGGACATGGACTAAAGTTCGGGATTGGCTAAGGGATAGTGGCAGAAAGTTGCAATAAGCTAGGGAATATGGATGAAAAGTTATAATAAGCAAATGGATAAAGACCAAAAGCTATGATAGGCTAAAAGCTACAAAAAAGATGCATGATGCTCATGAAGATCCTCAGCCTTGTCAAGATCAAAGGTGGAAAGAGGAAATGGACATGAGGGACAATAGGATAATGGAGGGTAATGTCAGGGGTTCGATAGGATAATGAAGGGCAATAGGATATGAAGGAGGAAACCTGCCCCCAAGTGTGGTGTGCAAGAAGTTCATGGATTACACATGATGCCTGTTTGCCAAGTTTTCATCATGGTACTTGCCCAAGGCGCCTGTTTTCCAGGTTTTCACCAGTGGACGAATTATTTTTCTTTATTTTTTTCTTTTTCTTTTTTTCTTTTCTCACTTTTTTTTTTCACTTTTTTTGTATTTTGACTTTTTCAATAGAAGATGGACACATGATAGGGGATGGAAGAAGGACTCAAACATCTTTTTGTTTGGATAGTAGCCTTGAAAAAAATGGACCATGACCTTTAAAAGTATGCTCAAAGACGTTGGTAGGATAAGGACATGGAAAAAGAGATGAAACTAAGGCAAGGATTTATGTAAAGGATTGGATCAAAGGGATCGAAGGATGAAAAATATGCATTGGATAATAGATAGGGTATTGGAAGAATTGGGCTTCAGTGGATGGAAATGTTGGCAAGATCGACATTGGCACACACCTTGAGGGGTGATGGACTAATGGAGGAAAGATGTATTTTGGATATTGAGATTTTGACTGAGGAAAGGCTATGGATTTTGAGACATAAGGGCCCAAAATGGATGAAGAAGGTGATGGAGGAATAGACTTGGAAGGGTTGGATGGAGGAATAGCAACTTTGGATGCCAAGTTGGATGTTTCTTTAGGCTTTTGTGCTTCAAGGAGCCGCTTAGGGATCCACATGGTTTTTGATTTTTCATGCTTTTGTGGTTCCTTGGAGTGCATTGCTTGCACAAGGGATTTAGGAACCCATATATATTTTGACTTTGCTTTATTTTGAGTAATGGGCCTTTGTGGCCTTTTGGATATATTTTTTCTTTATAGATCATATTGTTCTTTGTTTTGACATGTCGATTATATTGGACATGTTGATCCTTGAATACATGTGGATTGCTAGACTTATGACTTTTATGTTTGGCATCCAAATTGCTTGGAGGGGGAAAGGAATGCATGAATGGATATGAATGAAATGGACATATTTTGGTTTGATGAAATTTACTCAAGGATGTGTGCCTTTGCCGACCTTGCATAGAGGATGAAGGGATATAAGGACCTAAGATGGATGGAAGGTATGATGGGGAAGGTGTATGTTTGGATTGTGATGGAGGGACACCAACGTCTTAAGAGTGAGTTGTGTAGACATGAGCCTTAAGATCTTCTTTGATATGGAGGGATTCTTGCTTATGGAGATCTACTCCTTTGCCTTTATGAATATCTTGACTTGTAGGATACTCTTTTCTTTGGGAAGAAGATGCGAGTCCATTATGAGGTGGATATGATATGAGAGAAATAATGAGATCTTGAAGTGGATCGGATTGCACTAAAGTGGAAGAATCCATTATGCATGTCGAGGGTTCATGAACATCTTGCACTGACACGTTAGAATCATGAAGGGGATTATGATCATGAGGGGGACTAGGATTATGTAGTGGACATGGTTCAATGACAGGCTCTTCAAGCGATGGAATGGGAGAAATAATGCGATCATCAAAAGAAATGCGATCTTGGAGTGTTATGGAGCATTAAGACAAGGTGATGGATGAACAAAAGGATCTTGTGGAGGATTTAAAGGAATAATTTGATCTTGACAAGGAGTAAGATCATTGGAATCCTCTTTAAAGGTGCTTTTCTCTAGACTTTTAATGGGATCATTAGAAAGGATGGAAGGGATATCTTGATCTTTCTTAAAAAGTGGAATGTCAATGGGATTTGAAAGGACATTTTTTTCATGAAATGGAATGGGATCGTTTGGGATTGGATGGACTGGGATATCTTGATCTTGCTCAAGGAATGGAGTGTCAATAGGACTTTGGATAGGATGGACAAGAATAGGGGAATTATCGTGAGTGTCTAGGAACATGGGGTCCTGGTCAACAATTGGATGGGATGATAAGGTTTCAAGATCTTGATCTTGATCTGTTTTAAGACATGTTTCTTCATGCTCTAAATTATCCTCTTGACATGAGGTTGGACTTTGGATATGCATGGAGGATTCTGACAAGGAATCAATGTTTTGGCATGAAGGAAATGCACTTTGAACATTTGTGATGGATTCTGGCAAGGAATCAATGCTTGAACATGAGGAAGAGGGACTTTGAATGGGGTCCTCTAAAATAGGTAATGGCAATAAAGTGCATGGTTGCATTGGGTCTTGTATTTCTGAAACATGACAAGGATGTGCATCATGAATTGGATTATCGTGGAAATCAATTATGGATAGCCATTGGATAATTGCATCCTTGGGTGTATTTTTTGATGAGGACAATATAGAAGGTTCTTGTGAAACTTCTAAAGGTGTAGGGATAGATGCCACTAGAGAGTCAATTTGTTTGTGGGGAGATGAGGCATTGCTAGACATAAGTGTGTTATCTTGATCTTCCTCAAAGAACTCACTTGGTAATTTCCTTAAGATCATTTCAATAAAGCCACCTTTCTTTCGAGGTTTTGACATAGTTGTATCTGGAATTTGAACTTGTTTGGCAAGGAGTTGGTTCTGATCTGATGTGATGTTTTGATATTGGACTTGGTTCAATTGTTCTGACATGTTTGAAACTTGGGTTGGTGTGTGCTGCAACCTTTTTTTTTGAATGTTTGGTTGTGGTTATTGACATTGATATTCCACCATTGGTTGAACTATTTGTGGACATTGTATAGTTGGTTGGACCTATTGTTGAAATTGGACCATTGGTTGTATTGGTTGTATATGTTGAACAATTGGTTGAACCATTGGTGGTATTGGTTGAAAATCTGATTGATAGTAAACATCTTCTTGTTCTTGTTGTGGAGGCACATAATGTTGAAATTGATGTTGTCTCTTTTGTTGAAATTGTTTCATCATCACTATTTGGGAGAGGAGAGCTGGTATGTCTGATCATTCAAGAAGAGATCTTACATCAATTGGCTCAATCTTTGGATTTCGACCTGGAAATTTTTGAAACATTTTGGACATTTGTGATCTATTCTTCTCAATGTTTTTCACTCTTTGTTCCAAAATCTCATTTTCTTGAGCTAGTTTCTCCTCTAGTTTTTGTATTTGGACATTTACATCATCATGATAAGTTTGATCCAAGTTCTGAGACATGTAGAGATTGGATTGACATGATTGATTGCTCAATTGTGATGACATGGCTTCGTAAGAAGGTTGAGACCTCATTTCAACAAACATGTCACTATGCAATGCAACTAATGGGATTGACAAATGCAACCTAAAAGGATGACAATGCAACTTAATGTTTTTGTTGTTTTTCAAGATTTTGACAAACTCATGAATGCAATTCTAAAAATGAGACCCTTAGGAAATTGAAATGATGTCTAGACCTCAAAGGACAAAAGGACCAAGTGACAAAAGGACAAAATGACAATGTCTCCCCTATATGCTTGGATACTAAGCTAGGTTTGACCAAATGACATTGATGACAAAAAGACAAAAGTTTGATAAGGTCAAGACTTCCTAACAATAACTTAGGGTTTGTCAAAGATTTGCATTACTCAAGTATGACAAAACCTAGTTTTGACACTATATGCATAGGGACAATTACTATGCAAATGACCCTAATATGATATGATAATGACCTAAGCTTGATGAAGAGACCTAGGGTATGCAAATGTGACCTAATGTTATGAGGACAAGGATGCAAATGCAAATGTATGACAATGTCAACCTAAGACAAAACCTAAGGTTGAATTATGAAATGGTATTACTTTGATGCAAGAGGACACATGCAAATGGATGACCCTTATTAATATGCAAAGGAGTATGACCTAGGTGAAACATAACCTTGGTAGTTGACAATGAATTTGCAAAATGCAAACCTAGGATGAACCTAATGTTGGACATGCAATATGACACCTAAGTGAAATGGACCAAGTGGAATGCAAGAATGATGCTCTAAGCCCCAAGTATGGACAATGGAGGACCTAAATCTAAGTGACATGAATGTTGAGACAAGATTTTGAAAAATGTTTGACAACCATGTTTGAAGGTGTTTTGAACTTTGTTGAATGAAATACTCTTGTGTTTAACATTGTTTGGACAATGTTTGGACTTGTTTGACAAATGATGTTTTGTGACAATTGTATAATTCAACTTTTGACAATCACAAAAGACAAGATGTTTGGACTTAGACCCAAGACAATCATGCTCATTCACACATTTCTTATGGTAGGTAAAGATAGTAGGTACTTGAGAGGTAGACTCGTTATGAGATTCAAGGAGAATACATAGATGCTTGACCCCACGGGCTCCCCTCCACGGCACTCACTTCTCAGGGCAGCCAAGCATCAGTCCCCATGGAAATCTCCCCATGGTGAACTTAGTATCTCTTCCAAGTATCCGAACTCATCCTTCTCAAGCAACTAGAAGGATTTTTGGCCTCTAAATACAAGGTGTTTAATAAGGATTTCTGTTAAGCGTTACTCCTTGGTGTCACGCAAGCGTGATTGAGACATAAGTCCACCAAGATACCAAACAAATGTAGTTGCGCAAGCACGATTTAGACCATGAGGCCCTACTTAGATGTTGATATGAGAAAGAGTCCAAGGGTCATCACTTCCCAAGTAACTACAATTCCCATGTAACCCTTCCTTCAAAGCTTTCGCCCATCAGGTATTTATTTATAGTGAGTTAGAATGCCAAGGTACTCTGGTTGTGCTCACTTTGGGTCGTTCCCTTCTCACAATTGTCACTTGCTTGCAAAAGAAAGCAAATGGTCGGGAAGGTAGGCCCTCTAAAGGTAACAAACAATCTAAGCCATGAGAATGGTATCGAAGATCTGGATTTCTGATCACCCTAAGAAGGATGAGAGCATACTCTCCTACTCCAATATCAAACTCAATAATCAAAGCAAACACACATTCATTCCATCCTACTTAGCAATCATACTAGATGCCTAATTATGAATTACAAACACAAAGTTTAGTTGGAGTACAAGGCAACCTGCAAAATCACCAAGTCAAAAGTTTGATTTGTTTGATCTTTGACTAGCGAACCTGCATAAAATTTTTTAGTAGTTCCATTTTTGTCTTTGCCATGTGTAATGCCAAGGTGCTCCACAAAGAATCAGTACCAAAGAAAAACCAAAATGTAGAAACAGAATGCAAAACAAAGTAATTTGCAAGTAAAAACACTGCTTTTTACCTCTGTTTCTGACCTTACACAGGCGCAGAATGTCTTACACAGGCACAAAATGTAGTAACACAGGCGTAGAATGAAGTAACACAGGTGCAGATCCCTTTGAAATAGGTGCAGAAGTCCTTGACACAGGCGCAAATCACTTGACACAGGCGCAGATTGCTCCAACACAGGCGCAAAAGTGCTCAGAAAGCCCTGAATTACCCTATTTCTTGGGTTTTTCACCTGCAAATCATCTCAAAAGAACTCAAAAGCATGGTTAGGGGGTTAGTTCATGTCAGGTTCACCAATTAATGTAGATAGGAAATGTGGAAATCATCAAAGAAAATAACAAATTGGACTAGCTCAATCACGAAAACTCAATTGCAGTGATAAATCCTAATTACATTCAATGAACGCATGAAAACAAGACATTCAATATGAAATCTAAGCAAACCAAATGCAGATGTCTCCTTCATGTGGCTCCGTTGTCCTTCTTTCTACTTCAAATTGCTTTGTTTTGTGGATCTCACCTTCAAGTGCATAAGTATAATGTGAAAGCAAGATTGACAAGACGAGATGACAGCATATGGGTACTAGAAGCGTGATTGATTCGACCTTTTGATTGAAGAAATTCATCCAATTTATAGACAAATTGGAGAAAAGACAAGATTAGCATGAATTTGATTCGAATAGAAATTTCAAATCAAGAATGAAAAATATGACAAATTGACACTTTCTATGCGAAATTAATTGATTGACAATTATGACAAATTGCTATGTCAAAATTGATTAATTGACAATTATGACAAATTGCTATGTCAAAATTGATTGATTGACAATTATGACAAATTTTCTATGTCATTCCCATGAAATTAGGAGAAAATTAGATGAATTAGAAATTAGGAAATTAGAAAAATTGATGAAAATTAGAAAATTAGGAATTAGGAGAAATTAGTAAATTGGAAAATTAGGTAAATTAATTAATAATTTTTCATTCATTAATTAATTCAAAAAGAGAGGAGGAATTAGTTAGCCAATTAAATAAATATTTAATTGTGACAAGAAGACTTAGGATAAATAAATAAATTATTTAACCTAGAGGGAAAAATGACAAACAAGGTTAAATGAATAAATCATGAAACCCTAGAAGATGAATTAGAAATGCAAGGATGACAATTAGGTCTTGACAAAAGATAATTGATATCAATTCGATTTGATCATGATTCTGACTGACAAAGGACCAATGCTGATAAGTGATTTGATTGATAAATGCGCCAATTGACGAGGAACAATGACTAATTGATCCAAATTGACATGTTTGAGAAGGACGATGATCGATTTCAAATCGATCGCAAAATGACAAAATTGAAAATGACAACGATTGATGACAAAATAGATTGCAAAATGACAAGATTGAAAATGACCATGATCGATGACAAATCGATCGCAAGATGACAAGATTGAAAATGACAATGATCGATGACAAATCGATCGCATGATGATAAGATTTATAAGAGGAAAAAACCCTAATTCCAGCATTGATTAGGATTGATGATGTCCAAAATGATGACAAATGAGCACGCACATTGATGTGACAAGATAAGATTGACCAAAATCATGACTGAAGATTGTTATTGACAAGACCAAATTCGAAAGCGAGACAAATGAAGAATGCAGAAGAAGGACTCGATGCTCACAAATGATAAAGACCAAGTGCACAACATAGAAGAAATGTTAATGCAACGCAAGAACCCTGAAATAAGGCAATGCGCAAATGTTAAAATATGACTCCGCAAGCGTTGACCATTTTTAGACATCTGCAGAAAGCATGTGTCTAAATTTCTTTAGACTTCTAATGACTGCTAATCCATGTTTCTCAAAAAAAGAATAATTTTGTTCATACCCTTCTAGGCGTTGGTTGAAGAATGCAATTGGCTGCTCCAATCCCTCATCATTCTGTTGAGTCAAGATAGCTGAAATAGTATCAAAAGTACCAAAAGCATATAATAAAAAATCCTTTGCAAAGTCTGGATTAATCAAAGTAGGTGTTGATGCTATGGCAATCTTAATTTCTTTAAAATTATTCTTAGCCTCTTTGGACCAGCTGAAAGTAACATTTTTCTTAAGCATGCTAGTCAATGGCTTCATAAGAAATGCTATATTGGGGATGAATCTCCTTAAAAAAATGATTTTGCCTATAAAGCTTTGAAGGCCTTTCTTATGTGTAGGTAAAGGCAAAAATAAAATAGCACTTACCCTCTTCGGATCTATGGTTATTCCATGTTTGGAGACAATATATCCCAACAACTTACCCTCGTGTACAACAAAAATGCACTTTTGGGGATTTAAAGACACTCCATATTCTCTACACCTTTCAAAAATCTGCCTTAAGTGAGAAAAGTGCTCCTCCGCATGCTTTAAAAAAATGGTTACGTCATCAAGATAAACCAAAACCAATTTATTTATAAGACCTTGGAAAGCCATATACATTGCCCTCTGAAAGGTTGCTCCTGCATTAGACAAACCAGAAGACATTTTCCTATATGCCATTGTTCCCCATTTTGTAGTAAAGGTTGTCTTAAATTGGTCATCCTCTTTTACTAGAATCTGATTATAACAGGAGTAACCATGAAGTAGTGAAAATCTATCTAAACCTGAAACTACTTGTAAGATCTACTCCATTGAGGGCAGTGGGTAATGATCTTTTAGAGAAGCTCTGCTAAGATCTCTAAAGTCTACACAAAGTCTAAGCTCCCCATTCTTCTTTCTTACGAGAACCAAATTTGAAACCCAAGATGTATGCTTTATAGGAAAGATGATATTACCTTGGATCATCTTGTTTAGTTATGTCTTCATGAGATGCCCAAGTTTTGGATTAAGGGGCATTTGCTTTTGTCTCACAGGATTGGTATCAACTTCCAACTCTATGGTGTGTTGGGCTAATGCGGGGTTAAATCCCTTCAAATCTTCATACTACCATGCAAACACATCATTGAACTCTTGACAAAGCAAAAAAATGCTTGTTTCTCTTCAGCTATACATACCTTTCCAAGCTTTAATAACTTATCTTTGAAGATCTCAATAGGTTCGTAGTGTTCCTCTTTAACCAGCATGCTGCCCTTTTCCTTTCTAACCCGATCATCAATGTTAAAGATTGACTCAAGGGTTACCAATCCTTTTGGTAGCTTATTACTTTTCAATTGAAGAATCTGATTTTCATATTGCTTTACAAATTTATGTTGATTACCAGCTGCAAATTCAGCCTCTTCAATAAGAAAATTAATAATTTGTTCATCTGAATCAAAGACTTGCCAATTGACAATGTTATCTAGAATTGAAGGCCTAACAACCACTTTGACATACTGTTGTCTTTCAATATTGATTACCTCATCTGGTATGTCAAATTGAGCACCCAAGGTAGCCAACTTATCTACTTCCTTATTCTGATTTCTAGGCACAAACCACAGATTGAAAGCATCAAATTCTTCAATTAAGTTCCATATCCTATGCTTATACATTTTAAGGACATCATTTTTAGTCACATTGACACCTCTTACTTGATTTACCACTAGCTCACTATCCCCAAATACTTGCAAACACTCTACATTTCTTTTTCTAGCCCACTCCAATCCATGTGTAAGTGACTCATATTCAGTTGTATTATTAGTACAGCTAAAAGAAAATCTAAAGGCTAAAAAGTATTTCTTACCTTCAGGAGAGATTAACATAACACCACCTCCGGAACCAACCTTGCTCCTTGAGCCATCAAGATAGAGTTGCCACAATTCATTGTTCTATTATCCACCCTATTGATTAGACAACTGATTGTCACCCTTTTCAAGATTAGGGACAATGACACCTTCTTCATGGATCATGTAGACACCTAGCTCTAATTCTTCCATATTCTTGAATGGATCTTCCTCTTCATTCCCTACTACCCATTCATCTAATACTACATTAGGTATCCCTTCTATTGGGGTGTTTGGATCTGGGATATTGGGTTGTTCATTAGGATCTTGTATAGACAAATTTGCATTAACAATACTTGGGATGTATGGTTCTATATGATCATTAGCTAACAATTCTGATTTTATGGTCACTTTGGTACCATATCTTGTTCTGAAAAACATGTGTGACCAATTAGAAGATAAATACCCACCCAACTTGGCTGTGAAATCTTTGGACAAGCATAAAGAAAAGTGAGGTGGAATATCTATGATGTAGACATCTTGTGGAATTGAGAAGCTTGGGCATGCATGCAATATGAGACCCAAATTTTTAATCACACCTATTGTGTTTACTGTTGTCCCATCTAGCTGGACTACCCCTTTTGAAAGAGGCTCATATGTTAAACCTAGCTTATCAACTATCTTCTTTAGCATGACAAAACAACTTGCACCTGAATCAATCATACAATTATACACTAGGTGTTGACCTATGATTAAAGTCAAATAAAAAGGAGGGGGTTTAACCTTCTGAGTTTGTTGTTCGTCCTTCTTTTATTGAGGGGCATTGGATAAGACAACTTTGGGCTACTCATTAGGAAGCTCTTGTGACAAAGAGATGTTAGACAAGGCATTTTTAAGCAAATCCTTTTGCCCTGGAAGAGCTAAGGAATCCCACATTGAGACACTGACATGCATCTTTTTCAATTGATCCAAAATATTAAATGAACTTGTACTAACCTTTTGTTGTCCTCTTTTAATAGCAACATCCTCTTGAACTTGTGTTGTTTGTAATTGACCTCTTGGTTGATCCTTGTTGACCACTGGTTTCCCTTTTGGTAGGATTTGTGTATTTGGAGTAGGTTGAGGTCTAGGTGGTGCTTGTTGGCTTGTAGAAGCCTGATTGATGCCTTTATCAGCTTGTTGTCCTATCTCAATGGCTCTCTTTTTGGACCATGAATTGGCTGCAATAAAAGTGTAGGACTGATTTTGAGCTTGTGGTTGATTCACTCCATAAAATTCTTTGCCTTGCCAATTAACCAAGGTGACATCCAGACCTTGTTCAAAAAGAGAAACTTGTTGATCATGAGTTCCATGAGTACTATCTTCTAAGACAACAACATTATTTTGAACCATGAATGCTTGATGTAGAATACCATTCGAACAAGTGGTCTGATTATGAGGTTGGTTGCAAGGATAACACCAATCATAATCTGATACCATGTTGTTTTGAGTTGGGATGATATCTCTGGATGTGCTGGTAGTGTTGGGATTATAAGGTATATTGGATCTTTGGTTATAATTTGTTCTTTGACCCTGAGGGTCATCTTGATAAGGAGGCTTGTTTTGTTGGTTATTCTGATAAGGGGCTTGATAAGGCTTGGTGTTCTAGGAAACTTGCTTCTCAATATTGGTCATTTTGTTACCAAGGCCTTGGAACATGGTTTTCATTTCATTTTTAAACTCCTGAAACTTTTGATTTGGGAGTGTGACAGTATTTGCTTGGGTTGTCACTTGATAATTTAGTGCTGGTAAAGGTGGGACAATGACTAGAGGAGGCTCTAAAAGAGGTACAATAGGTCGTATTTATGGAAATATGGGCATTGGAGGCCTAGGGGCTATTTTACCAGCCTAAATTAGGCAGTTTTCTACTCTAATAGAAACATCAAATGCATTTGGTAGATTATTTTCACCCATAGATTGAATCATGATTGAAATGTCACTATTAAGGGCCCTAAGACAAGATAGAAATGCATGTGTAGGAGAAGGCCTTACCATGATAGGGATTCTGCTCCAAGTCTTCTGAAAACAAAAATTGAAGTTAATCATTTTCTCTTGAGGGGATCTCTTTATGGTACTCAGGTGTTCTAATAGTGACAAATGGTCAGATTTGTCCTCAAATTGTGAATTTAAATTATCACCCAGTTGATCCCAGGTATCAATTGAGTTTATAGGTAGTCCTTTAAACCACTGAAGTGCTTTCCCTTTAAATGAGGCAACCAAGAGTCTGATTGCAACATTCTCTTGTGTGATATGATGTACACCACACAACGAAGCTACATCCCTTATATGTTTGATGGGAGTGGTCTGATCTTCTCCTATGAAAAAAGGTAGGCTTTTCAATGTTGCTATAGGAATATCATCATAATGAGTAAGATTAAAAGGGTTACCTTGATTGAAAGGTACAAAAGGCTGAGCTCTTGGTAGAGCCATTGGGATAACAGGTGGATTTACTTGTGCTTGAGATGAGGATTTTGAAAACAAAGGATTATTGGAGGTTGTAACTGGAGGTTGAACAATGGGAGGAGTAGACAAATCTTGAACTAATGAATTAAGAGGGTTTGATGGATTTGAAACCTTATTTTCTTCCTCTTTAACTCTTTTTGGTGGTGATAGATGAGAATGTTCAACAGGATATTTACTTGATCTGGTTTGAATCTTTCTCATAAGCTACAAAATATCATTGAATCTGCATAGAAACCAAGAAAATCAATCGCCAGGTATGAAAATTGTTGCCTAGGCTGGAATTGTTGCTCCTCACACCAAAAGCAGCAAGAGTGACTATTTGTTGAACTAAGATAGCTCAAATGGGTCCCATCGGGCATGCCAAAAACTATTGTCACTCAAATTGCACCTGTAATACACAAGCTGAAAGCTCAAGCAACTTGGTGACACACGGGATAATTCACAGGCCTGTGGGTTGCCTATAGTGAAAATTAACCTCCAAATGAAGGGTTGGTTCCCTTTGAATAACTCTAAATTCTTTACCAAGAAAAGGGATAGGAAAATTGAAAAAAATAGAATGACTTTGCAAATGCTAAACTAAGGTGAAGCATCAATATGATATCTCAAAATGATAGAAATACACTCCTAAAAAAACCAATATGCACAAATAGACTTCTGGTTCATAGCACATAAATATTTCATGCAAAGGATTTAAAATTCAAGAAATTGAAAGGAAAGAAAAAACTTTCACAATTAGCCAAATGAACCAATTTATCACAATGCACAACCCGTGACTTACAAATGAGACTGAAAATTTAAAGGTTATCTAGACAATAACACAATAAACTAGCTCTCAATCATGAATAAGAAAATGAACTCCAAAAATATAAGGCATAAGCTGATAATTTTATTCAGTATTTTGTCATAAAACTGCATAGGAGATACAAGAATATATTCTCTGCTAAAACTAGCAAGACAATGATCAAGAACTTGTGAACAAAGATAAAAAAAATTCACTTTATACAAAAACCTTCCAAAAAGTAGAGGAAAGATGACTCCAGAATGACTCAAGATGAACTCCCACTGAAAATATCTTTTTTGAAAACTAATCCTCGAGTAGAAATAAAAAGCCACCAAAATAGGCTCAAAATCATGAGAAAAACTCATGCAAACTTGCTCTCAAGCTTAAATCGGACCCCAAACTACCTGATGACTTCTCCTCATTTTGTGTTGAGTCCACCTAGATGCTACCTTGCTAGCCACTAGATTGCCACTTCACCTTAGCACTTTAGACTGGACCCACCTCTTCCTGGGCTCACCTTGGTTCTTCTTCTACGCTCTGCCCCATGGCACATCTTGGTTCATTCTGAGCCCACCTGGATGCTACCTTAACTACCACCTCACCAGTCGCTATGTCGTGAGGGATAACTATCAAGCATCTTCACCTCACGGTATAGCGACGGTCATTGGATCTTCTCAGACTTGCGCGACCCTTATCTTTCCTAGGCACTCACCCTTTTCTGCATGTGCTTTGTCACCAAGTCACTCGGGATAACCGATGAGCCTCTTTCCATCATGGTATAGCGACAACCGTTAGATCTTTTGCATCACCATCTGATCTTCCTTGATTTGCCCGACCTTTACCTTGGCTGATTTGCTCCAATCTGTCGCGTGTCACCACGTCTCAGCCACTGTTTCACCTGCGGATCCACCCATCCTACCACCTGGACCTACCACATGTCTTTTTTTCTATTGGCTTGTTCGATATTATTCTTTTGGCCAAACTTCCTCCCACGGTGAGTTGTTCACATGTCTCATCGATACAGTAGTTTAATCAATACTTTTTATTTTATCGGCGGGACTAGTTCTGATTTCTTTGATGTACATTATGTTGATGGAACTAATGCTTTTGGTGAATCCTTTTAGAGATCCATCACGGAAAAATTTTGTTCGATAAGTCACTCTTTGGTTTGTCTGCGCATCCAGTCGGCCACCATCTAGGTGCCACCTGTCTGCCACCTTTCCTTGGTCTTATACCCTTTTCTCCACCACGTGGCACCCCTTGATTGGTTTCAGGGTCCCTATCTTGACACCTTAGCATGACCTCACTAACCATCAGAATAAAGATCTTCGTAACCGTCTACCTTAATTGGTGTCCATAGTCCACCACTAGTGGTTTGTCGCCATGTCGCAAGGAATAACCATCGTGCACTTTTATGTTGCGGTATAGCGACCACCGTTGAATAATCTCGGACTTGCATGACCTTTAATTTCTTCTCGCTAGCCTACTGCAAAATTTGGACGGTTTGAGATGCACACTCACACAGGGTCCACTGGGCCATGAGCCACTTCTTTCCAAAACCCCTTAAGCTTTGACACTATAGTTATATGTGTTCTTATATTTAAATGTGATAAACTCCCTTTGCACTGCCAATGTGGGATAAATGCTTTCCCTTGCAAGTTTGTTTCTTTTGTAAACCCAACTTGGCACCCAGGTAAAAAATGTCTTACACAGGCTGATTGCATTTGTTTTGAAGTTTCTTTTACCTTCCATCAGCCATGCAGGGGATTTGGCGATACACTTGCCAAATGAATTTACCTGAAGGTTTGATAAGCCATGTCATTCTTGAAAGTACAATGGAGCATGAATATCTTTGTGATCTATTTATCTTTGTAATACCAATCTCCATCAGCATGTTGGGCTCAACCCTTGTGGGAGCCATATTTTAACCCACATGTTGTATTTTACCTTTCCTATATCTGCACATGAAGCAAACAAGTTAAAAAAAAAATAGTGCATATCTGATTTCTTGTTGATGATTTGACCTGATATTTGCTGATTTGCTTGACACTTTTCAATATGAATGAAAGCAAGGCCTCATTAGGCCACCAAATTTAGCATGTACAAAAATTTGGTAACACCAACAAAATTTGAGAAATGGCTTGAGAGGGAGTGATAAATGACACCACGTGGTGCTCATGCGAGGCTCTGCAACTAAAGGAAAAATAAATAATCAAAAGGGGGTGCTATGCCAACATGTGGTGGGCACGTGCGAACTATAGAACAAGATGTCCATGACCAAGAGGAAAAATGTACTTAGGGCAAAAATGAAAGGGAAAACCTTTGCAGGCGTGATGTGAAATACAAATTCACAACTTTTGGTGACTTCTGAGGAGATCCTACCTACAGGATGTCGATGCCCAAAATTACTGGTTTTGTAGACCAAACTTATGCAACCATTTTAAAAAGTTGGTTGAGGACCTATTGCAAGGGAAGACAACATCTTCTAAGGGTAGTGACAAGGATTTGAGAGCTTGATAAATATGACCCAGTTTGATGATTTCCTTGAAAGTAAAATCATTTATCTCATTATGAGTTAATTCAAAGAGAGTGAGGATTTAAGCTAGAGGATCGAACAATTTTTCAACTTTGCTTGCATCAGGAGGATTTCTTAAAGCTTGGAGGTATGACTGGTCCTTCTGTTGCTTCTCAATTAGGTTCAAAACCTTCTCAACATTTATGAATGAACCATAAAAGAGGAAAGGCAAAGGTAAGCCAAGACTTATGAAATGTTCAAAATGTTCCCTTATATATACGGTTGAGGATTTCAATGTTGACAAACCAGATGTGGCTTGCACTGCTTCTTTGTTGCAATTTAAGAAAACTTTATCTTTCATGGCCACTTCTCTATGATATTCAATTTCCACAACAACTACTTCCTAATCGGAAGAGATATATAACCAATTTACTAGATTATGAGAATCAGGGATGTTAGGTACGATGGATTGCACGACTTGTTCAATAGTGATGCTTTCTTTGGTGCATAGGGAGTGGGAATCTGCTAAGAACTTCAAGGCTGGTTACAAACAGGGGAATAATTGCTTTACTTTCTCCCAATAATAAATGTAGAGTTCTTGAATTATAGGAGTAAAATCCACAAGGGGAGAAGGAGGAGGTGTTGAAGGCTTTGAGAGGAGTTCAATTTCTGCTTCCCTTGACTCTATCTTCTCATACAATTATTTCATCTTCTCAGCTACATCTATCACTTGATGTTATAACACTACAAACCAAGTTCCTTTATCTTTCACTTCTCTTTGCATTTGACTGTTACTTGCGCGCTCGCCCTCCAAAGCCAACTTTGCATCCTAAAGTTCCTTCTTCAACTGGGCCTTATTGTCTTGTAATTCTTCTAGGGCCTGTTCTTTTACCTTTCTATCTTCTACAAGGAGAACTTGTGCATTAGTCAGCTCTTGATAATATTGATTCCTCTCTTGAATAACAAACTGTAATTAGGTTTGAATTTTAGTCACATCTGGGGAACTTTCCTGAATCTACGGAAGCTCTTATCCCTTTTCATTGAACTCCTTGGTTAGCTTATTCTTCATGGCCTTCTTTGCTTGCAACTAGTTGCCACATTATTCAACTCTATCTAGAGCCTATCTCTTTCCACCTCCTCTTCTTGCACTATCGAATGGAGTCAAACAATTTATGCTTCCCTATTTCTTCCTTTTTTTTTGCAAATGTTCGACTATAGCCTTAACCACATCTAATTCAGTTGTTACCTTGTCTAAGCATCAAGTATGCTTCAAGTAATCAGATGACACCACCCTTTGAGATTCCTCCATGAGTTCTACTTTATCCTAAGGATGTTCTTGTTTTAGATTGATACCATCGACATGCACTACATAGTCTTCTAGTTGCATTTGTCCTACCAGTTTCATGACGTTAGGCATCATGGTTGTGAACAACAACTTCTCATGGTCTTTGTTGTAAAGTGTTTGTATGCTAGGTTCAATAGGCTTTCAAGAATATTTTTCTTTTCTTTTTTGTACCCTCTAAGCTCGAGCAAGCTTGGAAAAAGTTGCATGTTGCATGAACTCTAATGGAGAAGGAATTGCTTTCCCTACAAAAGGGGCTTCAAGAGGGAGAGAAAATGGAATTGAAGCTACATAAGTTTGTGACTAAGTCTGTATGGGCAGAGTGAGGGTAGTAGGAGAGAAAGGAGGGATTCCTTGTAGAATGCCAGTAGAGGAGGAAAGTAGAGTACCAACACTTGAAGATGTCGAAGGCATAAAACTTTCAAACCCTAAAACTCATGCAACTAAGGGCATGGTTGTTGATTGACTTGGGGTCATTGTATAGAGGGAAATTCTCACTATTGTGTTGAATGAGGCGATACAAAGCAAGGATGACATTGCAAGGCTAGCAGATATAGGGGTTGATTGGGATTGTGCAACTATAAATGAGACCACTACAACAAGGGAATATATACAATAGCAAAACTATGCAGAGACATGGTTACGGGTGAAACCAGAGACTGAGAAGAGATAAAAGAGGGAGAAAAAATACCTAAGATGAAGAGACTGTTGATGTGACTAGAACTTGGGTTGTAGTAGGTACTTTCATTTGAGCACCTCCCGGAACATCGACTATATTTTGTCTCTTCTTTTGGGGAGCCATGCTAGCACTTGGAGGACTCTGAGGCTATGATGCCTCATTGGTCGCTTCCTCAATATTTGCAAGCAAGGCCTACTAACGGGTTTCATTATAGCTTCATACATAGTCAGAGGTCCAAAGACCTACGAAGATGGTCCTAGCACAATTTGTTTTCCCTTTTTCCCTTGCAGTGCTACTTCTTGCAAAATAACTGGTTCATCAATGCCACTTGGCGGAGGGTCATAGTCCTCTTCAATATCATTATTGTATTTTTGTCATTCCTGTTCAAATACCTCATCCATGGGGAGGTTACCCAATCGTATTCTGGTTTGTTGAATTTCTTGCCTATATATCCAAAAGGCCAATTTCTTTTCTTCTAAACAAATTTTATCATCTATCTTCCTCTATAGAATGAGAGGAAATTTTTTGATAGGATCCACTTTGCCCATTGTCTTGTAGAAACTCAACCATGGTGGTTGGTCCTCTTTAGGAATAAGGTCCAAATTCACATATATCTTAGGATCATCTTGGAGTGGATTTACCCAAGCCTCCCAGCATTTGCATGGTATATGTACTATGGGAATTTTTTTGTAATTAAGGCAGCAATCTAAACTATAACTCCACTTATCATCAATGACCAGAAAACCTAATTGAACTAGTTTTGAGGTAAGCACACCCTCCACTTGAAGCCTTTTGTCCACAAAAATGGGTCATAATATCTTATGATCTTGAGTTATGGTGGTTTCATGCCTTCCCACACCTATGTGGAGCTCAATAATAACCAATTGACTGAACATATCTAAAGCTAGAGCTTGCTTTGTAACATAGGTTGGGAGGCAAAAAGGTTCTTCTGTAAAACCATGTATTTTGATAACAAAAAATTTCTGACCCAAGAACTAGTCACAAGGGGGTTGGCATGACACCATCCAACTAATTTGGTCTTTGGAGCAGTGAATAAAAGAATATGGGTCTTGCTTGCCCAAATCTTGCATGGCAAGATTCAAGAAGGCATCGAAAAATGCATATGCATCATATGTAGAAGACAAAATGTGGGTTCATACAGATACAAACTTCTTCCTCGTTTGATTATCACAAACTAACAGGTCCATATATTGACTAAATAATTCTACATTTTGGTAAAAAAACATATGGACCAGAAACAAAGTGTACCTGAACATATATTGCATTGGAAAATTTGTTAGCTGCTCTATAATTCCTTGGGAGAGGATGTTTGCAAAATCATACCAGAAAAACCCTTTCTGCTTCTGGAATTTGAACAGGAAACCCATCTAAAAAGGATAGATACTAAGATCATTATCAAAACTGAAAATGTATGCTAGCATGGAGGAAGTGTCTTGCAGATATTTTTTCTTCAAATCATTGTATGCTAATGGAAACGTTGGTAGGTCCTCAATACTTTGGTCTCTATCTATTGCGTTGTTGCAGAAAATTTCATCATCTCTCCTTCCACACCAATATCCATCTAATATTTCTTTGTAGAACATTTTTTTGCTCTCATCTAGCAGGGGAATACATAACATATATTTGATAGCATCCACACTCATTACCACTCTCAACATGTTTCCCTTAATAATTGGTGGGTTTGACTTGAAATTTGTAGTGCATACTTTGATAAATTTAGGACAATGAGGGACCATTGAAACCATGTATTGTGGGAGACAAGAGTTCTAGAGCTTGACCACAGGCACTTTTGAATCACCCTTCTTTTTCAACATCCTCTAGCAAGTGCCTTCTCTGAGATTCTTCAGCTATTCATGTAGTTGTGGGTCATAAACTTCTTCATAACTTTCCACAACCACACAGGGGTTTTTAGTCATGACTTTTTCCTTCAGTCTTGTCTTTAGATGAATAGGTTTTGGGGACATGACATGGGAGGCATAGGATATGTCTTCGAACACGTCCACAATGGAATTAGTTGTGGTAGAGTCTGCGACATCACTTGGAATACTTTCTTCTAAAGACATTCTTCTGTTCTTTGCTTTCAAAGATTTAATTTGATGTAGATGAAAGTTTTCTTTATAGAACACTACCTTTGTATGCACATTTTTACAAGCTATTAATATTCCCCAAGACTTTGCAACCCTTTATTTTTGTGCTAAATGGCATGTTAATTATGCATTATGCCCGATGCATGCGCCATCTAAGACATTCATGTGAAATTAATCCGCTGTATGCCCATGCAACTACCACCTCAGTAGACCCAAAAACCATTATTTTTTTGCCGCCATCATCTAAAAGGTCCAGACAACTTTCCTAGGAAAAGCACATTCCCAGCTTATTTGCATATTTAAGACAACCTGTTGAACATATGTGAGTGAGGAGATACTTAAGATTTTTCATAATAAGGAAATTTTACAGAAGGACGTGTGGCTCAAGCTCATGTGCTACACACTTCCCCAACCTTTGTATAGTCAAATTATGATCCTTTTCAATTCCTTTCGCCTGCTATGAGATCAATTGGCATTATGGATCAACTTGGGCTGATTTATGAGCTATTAATTTTATTTTAGCCCATGTCTTTTCACTTCTATAAATATCCTTCAAACTGATGATCATCTTTATTTTGATATTTTGTTCTAATTGTTAGGCATAGGAGCTATGGATGTCACAAGCTAGGGTTGTCGTTGCACCAAAAGATCAACCTGTCAATGCTCGATACAACCACTATACTTATAGAATCCACTGGAGGCTATTAAACTGTGTCGCGAATCCCCACGAGGGATGCTGGCCCACTGCCAACAATCCCCCTCCCAATGTCACTTGTTGTGGCCTGCATGATTCAAACCTATGAACAAGCTCTGATACCACTTTTTGCAAGCTAGGGTTGCCATTTTCATCCATGATGTTGTTAGTATAAAGATCTAGAATATCCTCAGATCTGGTTTCCTCAATTTTACAGTGAATATAGGCTCGAACATCATCAACATGCAAAACTCCTTGCGGAATGAAAGAGAAAGCTCCACTTAGGTCGACTTCCATGGATTTGTAGGGGTGTTTCTTGAACATAGGATGGGTCCTATCCTTGACTTCAACAACTAGAGTGGTAGCAATGGAAGATGCAGGTGCCATTTCAAATTCTCAAAAAATCAGACTTAGAAAATGCTCTTCGAAAAAAAACACCTCAATCGACTGACGGATGCCCTAGATTGCTCGCCAGATCTCTTTTGCTCTCTGATCACTTGAAAACCTTGATCACCTTGTTCTTTAGCTCAAAAACACTATTCACAAAGTGAAGAATGATTCTCGTATTTTCCCTTTTAACTTTGCAAACCCTAACTTCACTTTGAAATAAATGCACCTCAAATATTCAACCAGATGCCCTGTTTGACTACCAGATGCCAGAATCAACCATCTAAATCCTGGATATCAATTGAAACTCAATTCCCACCATCGATAATCCATCGACTACAGATCTCATCAAGGGGTACTGCAAGATTTGCATCATTTTGCCTCCTGCTAAGGCCAAAAGCCCTAGTTATTGGATGAAGATTCTGCACCGAATTTAGGTACAGATCCATTATCTGCCTTAGATTCATCCTTCTTTACCCATATATTATTACATTGATCTTTGATCTCATCTACTTTCACTTTTCCTCTCTCATCTGATTTGTTCTTGTCAACTGGAGCACTATTTTTGCTTTTGCAGAATTTTGCAATATGCCCAGTTTTGTTGCATGCTTTGCAAACAACATTATTCTTCATAGGTCTGAAGTTTATCTGATTTGATCTTGTCCTGCACTAATTAGAGATGTGTCCAAACATTTCACAAGAATAAAATCTCTTGTTTTGAAAATTATTCATTACTTCTCTACACATATTTGACTTGTGTCCAAAGTTATTGCATATGAAACACTGACCAATAAAGGTAGGAACATTATTCATGTTGTTCATCATATTGTTATTGTTTATCATTCTTTTATTCATTCTACTTCTACACTGACTCTCCATATGACCAAACTTGTTGCAATTAAAACATTTACCACTGAATTTATGAGCATTAGGCTGTCTTATCAGAGGATTCTTGCTCTTCTTTTGATCAGGTTTTGCATTGCCTTGTCTAGATCTGGAGGTTTCACCTTTCTCAAATCCTATACCTCGCATGTCATTTCCATGTCTCTGACTTTCTAGCATCTCATCAAGCCTTGCTGAACTGGATTTGAATTTTTCTTTGTATTCATTGGCAGTAGCGAGTTCTTTCCTCAAGGTAGAAATCTATCTTTCAAGTTCTTGACCATTATTCCTTGATTGTGTCAACTCAAGCTTCAACTAATCATTCTCATAGGTAAGCTTGAAGAATTTATCAACTCTTTCCTTTAGTGACTGTGCCAGATTCTCTTCATTATTCTTTCGGTCCTCAATCTCCTTAGTTAGCCTCATCACAATGGATTGCATCTCATTATTCAAAGCAACATTCTCTCTCTCAAGCTTGTCAACCTCATCAGCTTTGTGCTATAATTCCATGGTCTAATGTTATTTCTCCTTCAACTTGTCAATTAATTCCTTCCTCTTCTCTCTACGGATACTTTCTTAATCCTTCAACTCACTAATGAATTCATCAGTATCATTCAGGTTCTTCTTCAAGGTACAAATCTCACTTCTATCTGCATAAAAATCCTCAAGTGCCACATTGAGTTGTCTCTAAAAACCAAAATCCATTGAATCAATCTCCTAGATCTTCCTCAAGTGGTTAAGCTTTCTCAGAGGAACTAGGCTCTAATACCAATTGTTAGAATCAGGGATCACTAAGAGGGGAGGTGAATCAATGATCTACCAAAAAACAAATCCACAAACTTATTCATTATCCACCAATAAGCAATGCATAACTGAAAAGAACTTAAACATGGAACAAGGAATCCACAACACCAAAATTTTTACGTGGAAACTCAGAAAGGGAAAAATCATGGTGGGGTTGGAACCCACAATATTCATATACTATGACCAGGAGTACACAAATATTACATAGATGGGGAATGCACTTGCATTTTGGCTCACTGCCTAGATCTCATTTCTCAAATATAGTTTCCCAAAAGGCTACAACCTTTAGAGAAGTCTCAATGACTGACAATTTGATTACAATAAGGAAATACAATGAAACAAACTCTCAAGTAGCATCTGAAAATGCAAGAATGAGTTTCAGTTAAGCACTGAATCTCTAACTGTCTTCGCTCTATTGAATACTCTATTTCTGTCTTAGTCAGCAACCAGATTATTTTTCAACCAAATGCGCATGTCAAACTGTGCTCAATCACACCAAAACTAATCACCATAATTGTATTACCACTAAAAATAATCACCAATTCGATCTTATATATCCGGTCATAACATAAAAGCAATCTCCTTCAATTTGGCTTCAAGAAGTGTAATGTGTAGCTTCAAGTTGACTTCAATCTTAAACAAAACATAGCACCAAACCAAAAGATTATAATCACATGCTTCCTAAGGATCTTACCATTCATTAAGAACACAAAATCAACCACCAAAATTACCACAATCATCAAAAATCATTCCAAACCAAAATATTACTGAAATGCCCTATTTTATAGGTTAACTGCCTACCAGTTTAACTCTAGCTTCCAGATTAGAATCATGACCACTGGATCAAGTTGATAAACTTACAAGGCACTAAGAGGGGGGGGGTGAATTAGTGCAAGCAAAGTAATATGAATCTAATTACGAACTTAAACAACTTAAAACTTAACAAACATAAGAGGAATATCATCGCATAAGCTAATGCCTAATAAAACAAATTCCACATAACACAAGAGATTTTTTCATGGGAAACTAGAAGGGAAAATCCATGGTAGGATTTAATACCCACAAGATTCACTATTTATAGATTAGAAATCTTGACCGGTTAAGGTCTTACAAATATGCCCTATTAGGAGCACACCCAGTTAGGAGTCACCTAGTTAAGGGATTTAATATGATGAGCCCTGTTAGGAGCTTTGACCTATTAGGATCAACCTCACAAGAGGATTTAAGACTCTAATAAAGAGCTACCTTGTTAGGGGATTTACAAATTAAGGCCTGTCAAGACCTACCCGGTTAGGGGATTTTACTGCTACAAACTGTTAGGAACAATAGTCAAATGATCTTCATGTAACACCTCTGTGTCTAATAAGATCCTCAAAATTTCAACAAAACATCAATACAGAGCTTCACTAATCACCACACAATCAAATTTGCATCCTTTGCTAATGATCTCACACTCTTCATACACACACCGACTTGATACCTCATCACACTTTTTATAAAAATATCTTAGTCGGCTACAACCTTGGAACAATTTCCTAGGTTCAATGAATTTAGACATTCTTACATTACATGCCTTACTTATGTCAACCACTTACATAAGAAATAAAAATCAAGACAAAACCTGTGTCATTTTATCGATCATAGTGACTTTATCACTATCGGTTAAGTGTTCTTCCAAATAGCCTGCTCTGTACATCAAATCTCGATCATCCTCTTGAATCTGCTAATGCAGTCATGAATATAACACCAAATACCTGTCTCCATCACTCTTGTAAAAGTGCATCATCCAACTCTTCATCAATCACCTATACTAGTTGCATAAATGCAACTCTGTTCCTATTTACCGATTGAGGACCTATATGTTGGTTCACTGGTAAACTATCTTTTCTACTAGTTATGCTTTATCGGTTGGCCTAATAGACTTAGATAACAATAAAAACATAGTTTCTATCAATTACAACATAAAATAAGTCATCAATCAATTCTTTACATCAAGACATCATCATCAAGATATCATCATCAAGCCAACAATCTCCCCCTTTGGCATTGATGGCAACACTTAGGAAAATTTTGTCAACTAAGTGTGCAATACAAAAATTGACTCTACACATACTCCCCCTTAGCAATTACATTCTCTTACAAAAATTTAAACCATTACAAGACTCATACTGCTACTCCCCATTATAATTACAACAAAATTTGACTGACTCTTTTCAACAACTACTCCCCCTTTGACAACAATGACAAAGGAAAGTAAATACATAAAAAGATAAATGCATTTACATCAAAATGAGTTCAAAATGTTTTTACAATGCAATTTCAGAAAAAGCATCACTAAAATGATATTTCAACTACTTCAAATCATTATGTCAGGTCTCCAAAATAGTGTCAGTTATCTCCACATGTCTTTATCTGTCCAGCAAGCTCCTCCATGGAATCTATGGTACTCATCTCTAGTGTTGCAAGGATAGCTTCAGATTCTTAATAAGCTCTTTGCAAAATTTCTATCTTTGGTATCAGCTATGTTTGTAATTCCTACAGTGATCTGATCCTCTTAACCTGTTCATTTTCATAAGCTTTCAGTTTATGCTGAAGTTCAACAACCGATCTTCAAAAATTGATAGAAGAGTCATTAAGGGGCTTGAATGACTCACTAAGAACTTCAAGTTCTTGCTCAGATTCCCCCTTCTTCTTCTTCAAATCAACACAATACAATGAAAATTTAGAAATAGTTGAGAGGATTTTACCTCCAGTTTCAAGTGCCTCTTTTAAATAGCCCTTATTGACAGTAAGAGCAACTTTCCCTTTATCAATTTCAGTCATTAAGTTCTCTATTCTCTTCTTCATATAATCTTTCTCAACACTAACATAAGTTGCATCTTCAAATGATTTCATTTGCTGTCTGACATCATAAACAAGTTGTTCAAGCTTGTCAATAAGAGTGGAAAAGTTATCCGTATTAGTCTCCGATAGGAGACTTGACAAAATCTCAAAAACATTTTTATTATTTCTACCTCCTTCTGCCGCTCTTTCATCCTCTTCTTCTTGGCTCAGGATTGCATGGAAGTTGAAATCTCCATCAACACAGTTGAGGTCAAATTTCCCATGTCTAGTGGTCCTCTGATGCTTATAGCATCATCATCATCTTCATTTACAATTTTCTTAGAATTAAATGATAAAGGTATCACTTTAGGTTATGTTTTCTTTATTTCCTTCTCTTCTTCCTCTTTCTTCTCTTTAGATTTATCCTCTGTCTTTTCTTCTTCCTTGTTCATTTCACTATCGTTTACTAGTGGCAGATGAGTATCAATAGTCTGTGTATGTACCGGTGGCTCTTCAGAGCTCTTGTTTTCTTTATCTTTCTTCTCTTCCCATTCTTGTTATTGTTGAGACATTTGTACATCATCAACCTACACATTTACATTATCAGTTGCATGAACATCATTAGTATTGGTGTCATCATCAGTAAAGACAATTGTCTCTGTCTATGTGTTGACCGGTTGATCATCTACTAGTTTGTCACCCATTATAATTTCATCAGGTTGAAAGTCACTGATATCAATATTGTCTGAAGTATCTTCTGTCTCAAACTTCTCTGGTTGCTCTTCCTCCTCAAGAATCAAACCCAGTAGCTTCTTCAATATCAGCTCAGTTTCCATGTGAATTGATTGGGTCTCACCAATTAATAGTCTTGTCAACCTTTTTTTGAATCTAAAAGATGATTTAGCCTTTACCATAATTTCACCTATCTCCTCTCTTGTAGCTTCAGGTTGCAAATTTTTAAGAATGTAAATAAATTCTCTATCTTGTTTTATGGCTGCCTACCATTTAGCCTCAAGCTTTTCATACAAAGAATTTGGAATCTTCCCTTGCAATTCAATTAGGGCTTTTACTATATTTATTCATCATAAAAACAATTGCATCTTCTATCTGCCTTTGTTCATCCTCACTAAACTTATCATACAGTTTATCCAAGCCCTTAAGAATTCCATATTCCTTAATATGCATAAACATCTTTTCAAAAACTGTAAGCTTATTTACCAGTTTCTTTACCGCCTTAATAGTGGAAGTTCCAACATCCTTTGATCTCTTACCACTAGCTCCTAAGGCTTTCTTCTCACCTTCCAATTTGGTTTCTTCTTCATCAGCAATTATCGGTTTCTTTGCTTGTTCCTTTTTCTTTTTCTTATAAACTTCTTTCACCTTGGGTGCTTTAGGTACAGGGGGCTCAACAATTTTGCCTTTCCTCTTAAACTGAATCTTGGAAGGTTTTTCCTTATTTACCTCTGTAGGTGTCTCCTTCACCACTGTACTCCTTGTTTGTCTACAGGTGTTGGTACCAGTTGGGGCACTAGATGCTCCTTCTTATTGTGCAACATGTCTTTCTCTTGCTTCCACAATGGCCTCCTTAGTAATCCTTGTTGTTTAGCAAATGCCTCCACTTCTTTTCTCACTTTCTTAGAAATTACCAGTCTGTTAAGTTCTGAATGCACTTGAAGGGATTTCTCCTTGTAAGTGCCAAAACATTATGTTGTTGTATCTACCAACTGGGAAATAAAATAATTAGCATATGCAATTAGAATATCCTTTTCCACTTCATATCCATTGGGAATAATCCATGTAGTTCGGGGCTCAACTGCCTCCATCATGCAAGTATCTATATCAACCATAAAGCAAATTGTGTTTTCATACCGGTTCACAACCTCTGTTGGTATTCTTTCCCTTGCATGCATTTTCTTTTGAAAATATTTAAAATATCCCCATGCAATCTTGTCAAAACTATTACCCAACATTCTAATATTGTTCTTCATTTTTAGCAGTGTTGGTGTGTCCTTAGACCACCGAACATCACCGATACTGGGAAAATAATTATGAAAGTAGAAAAATAACCCAATGATCAACTATCCAAATTTAAACTTCAATCTCTTATCCTTCTTTATGGACTCAAGATTCATCATTAGTTGACTTCACAACGTCTCAGACAAATCATAATCAATATCTTTCTTTATCATCCTGTACGCTATATGAATAACTGCAGCAGGGATGTTGTTCATCCTGCTAGAATGATATATCCGATAACCAATAACCATTGAAGTACATTTAACTGTCAGATCATTAATATCATTCATTGTCATTGCTCTTCCATCCCATCTTGAATTAGTCAGCCTTTCAAAATCATTCTTAGGAACAAATCTCAATACTGGAACCTCACCGGTGGCACAAAGTCCAGTGACTGTATGAATAACTTCTTTTGTAATCTTATGTGGTATGTTGAGCCATATAAATTGGTCGTTAATCCTGCTAAGAACATATCTAACATGTTCACCATCAAAATCATCAATGAAATTTAGTGCATGGTGAAAACCTTTCTCGGTAACCTTCTTAAACTGTTCCTTTATCACTCTGTTCTTATCACACAACAATCTATATTGGTCAAAGATCACAATAACACCAAGATCCTCCAATTTGCAATGATAAAAATATCTAACATCTTCTACATGCAACACTCCATAGGGAACTCTAGATAGGGCTCCGACGGGATCAGTTTCAACAGACTTAAACGGGCACCTTTTAAATTCAGGATGAGGTTTATCTATATCATCTACTAGATGCAGGGTATCCATTCTCAAAGATTAAAAAATTAGATATAGAAAATAGGATTTGCCAGATAAATACCTTTTTCTGCTTTCACAACTAGGGTTTTGACAATGACAAAGTTCTCTCACTGATTGTCAATCGTGGATCACCTTAAATCTCCTCAAATCTTTGTCAATGTTGCAAACACAAACTTTTCTTTGCTCTTCTCACTCTCCAAGTTCTCTTAGGAATCCAAAGTGACAAATGATATTTAAAAATTTCTTTTTATTTCCCCATTATCTACCGCATTAAATGTCATAACCGGTAAAACCCTAAAACACACTACTGGTTTTCATAACACATCAAACCTATCGGTTTGATCATAAAATCACTTCTTAATATCATAATACATAAAAGTATGCAAATTTAACATACCTTATGGTCCTTCAGGGGGTTCTGAAATAGATCTAACATTAAGCCCCCCCCAATCTTTTTAACAACTTATTTTGTCGGTGAAGGGATCTCCACACTAGGTGAAGAATTAGGATCTTCCGATGGTTTGTCTTCAGTTTTCTCATCATCCTTCTTTTTCCAGATTGTGTTCATTTAAGCTCTAGTCTCCTCTACATCAACTTTCATCTTCCCTTTTCGGTCAATAGGTTGATTCACCGGCTGGTTCACCTTATCTCTGCAAAACTTTGCAATATGTCTCAGTTTATGACAATGATAACAAGCCATACCAGATGCTCTCCAAGGTCCAACATTGCCTCTACCAGTGCTTCTTCTATAGTTCATAGCTACATGACCATAGTTATGACAGATTGTGCAAACTACAACCATCCTCTTTTAAATCTCATAAGGGCTAGACCGATTAGCATAGGGTCTCTGCCAATTAGGACTTCTTCGGTCATTAAAGGTTCTTTGCTAACCACCAACAGACCTCTGACTCATGTGAGGTACCGAATTTTCTCCATACTTGCACTCAACAACTCTATGGCCATGCATGTTGCAAGTGTAACGATGTCCATTAAAGGTTCTAGGATTATATCCTTGAACTGTATTAGTTCTATAACTATTTGCAACATTAGATCTACTTTTACAAACATTAGCAGCATGTCTTGGCTTATGACAATTGAAACATATAGGTTTATAAGGTTTCTTACTAGTGGGTTTCTAAATTTTAGGTATAGATTTACCTTCTTCCATGTTTTCCTTTGTACCATAAGACTCACCTTTCACAAATGTAGTATAACCCAATCCAATTGTGTCACTGTTCATCCTTTGTGATTGAATCTATTCATCAAGCACGGTAGAACTTTTGTTAAACTTGGCAAGTTTTTCATTAGCGTCAGCAAGTTACTTTGTAAGATATTCATTCATTTTCATAAGATTATCTCTAAGAGATATTGCCATATCCAATTCTGCCTTTATTTCTTCTTTTTCTTCTTTTTCCTCATGCCAATGAGCATATAGGGTACCAACTTCCTAATTCAGCTTGAAGATCTCATGTTCCTTCTCTTTGATCTTGTCTTCTGCTGACCTCCTTGCTTCAAGTTCTTGACTCATTCTGATGGTTAGGGATTCTAGTTCTCTCCATAAGTTAGCCTTCTCATCATTCAGTTTCTTCCATTTCATCAACCAATGCATCTATGGTTGCTTCATCAGAAGAGATACTCTCGGGAACCTCTAATAGTTGTTCAGTTATCTCTTTTCTCTTAGCAAGAGAAGCTTTATACTTGCCTCTCAATGTTTCTAGGGCTTCCTCAATTTTTGCAAGTCTATTAGATATCTCTCTATAACTCATATCCCCCATGACAACCTTAGGGATCTTTCCCAAGCAGTTAAGCCTTAAGGGAATTAGGCTTTGATACCAATTGATAAACTTATAAGGCACTGAGAAGGGGGAGGTGAATCAGTGCAAGCAAAAACAATATGAATCTGATCACCAACTTAAACAACTTTAAACTTAACAAGCATAAGAGGAATATCACCACATAAGCTAATGCCCAATAAAATAAATTCCACATAACACAAGAGATTTATACATGGAAACCCAAAAGGGAAAAACCACATTGGGAGTTAATACCCACAAGATTCACTATCTGCAGAATACAAATCTTGACTGGTTAAGGTCTTACAAATATGCCCTATTAGGAGCAGACTCGACTAGGAGTCACCCAATTAAGGGATTTAATATGATGAACCCTATTAGGAGATTTGACCTGTTAGGATCAACCTCGCAAGAGGATTTAAGACTGTGATATAGAGCTACCCTGTTAGGGGATTTACAAATTAAGGCATGTTAGGACCTACCCGGTTAGGGGATTTTACTGTCACAAATTGTAAGGAAAACAATAGTCAAATGATCTTCATGTAACACCTCTGTTTCTAATAAGATCCTCTTCAGATCCTCAAAACTTCAATAACACTTCAATATAGAGCTTCACTAATCACTGCACAATCAAATTCGCATCCTTCACTAATAATCTCACACTCTTCATACACACACTGACTTGATACCTCATCACACTTTTTATAAACATCTCTTAGTCGGCTACAACCTTGGAACAATTTACTAGGTTCAATGAATCTAGACATTCTTACATTACGCACCTTACTTATGTTGGCCACCGACATAAGAAATAAAAAACAAGACAAAACTTGTGCCAGTTTACCGATCATAGTCTTTATCACTACCGGTTAAGTGTTCTTCTAGATAGCCTACTATGTACATCAAATCTCGATCATCTTGTTGAATCTTCTAATAGGGTCATGAATATAATACTAAACACCTATCTCCATCACTCCTATGAAACTGCATCATCCAACTCTTCATCAGTTGTCTGTACCGATTGCATGAATGCAACTCTATTCCTGTTTACTGGTTGAGGACCTATATGCCGATTCACTGGTGAACTATCTTTTCTATCGGTTATGATTTACCGGTTGACCTAATAGACTTAGATGACTATCAAAACATAGTTTCCATCAATGACAACATAAAACAATTCATCAATCAATTCTTTACATCAAGACATCATCATCAAGACAACACGAGTCTCCAAGAAGAGTTGCCATCAATGACAACCCTAGACCATAAATCAAGCATAGAAGATCACCAGATGAGTGTTAATTTGACAACAATGGATACTCCCATTAGGCTAATGAGCATTGGGATGCAAATAGTTCCCTAGGCAATATTTCAGACCGCTATCTACAAAGAATGATGGGTTATAAAAATCAAGTGCTCATTGCGGCAATAAAGTGGGTATTGGGTGAAGATTTTATTGGCTCTGAAGATAGATATCGTGTAAACATGGATATCTATTCCCACTTTTTCATTTCACTACTCGACTTCAACCTATTGAAGCCCCATATCATTCATCTTACTGAAGTTCTCTTTCCACAGATGTATCTGGGTGGACTGGAGGAGGTGGTAGAGGTCGTTGTTCCTTATGTGGGAATCCCCATAGCTTCAAACCTGAGATGCTTTGTAGACCATGGGGAGGTAGTCTCGTGGCTTCTTTTTATTTTTGGTTTCAAAGGCATGGCCCTGGCACAACACCGAGATTGGGTACGGTGTGCATTTGAATTTTTGTTGTGGCTAGAATGCCTGGTTCACTTGGATGGTGTTACTTGGTACTTTGGTTTTCAGGACTATATATTCTTAAGAATTCTGACCCCAGATGAGCCTCCAGTTCTCCAAGTGGTTATTCTCTTTCTGAATTTGACTCTGACTAAGTGAAGGAGGAAGATGATGATGATTAAAATCTCCTCTATCACTTCTCTTATTTTTCTCTTTTTTTCTCAGAAGCTTACACAAGCCTAATAGCCAATTTTGCAATGTAATATGTAAAGAAGAATCAATACATAATATAAAATAATAGTTATGCTACATTTTGTGTTACATGGCTCTCTTTTCTTGGAATGTATGTCTTTAATTTATGCCTTTTGCTGTACTTTTATCATTGAAATTCTTTAAAAGGCTTAAGGATTTTAAAACTACGGATCATAGGCTAGGACAAAAAAAAACATGGCTTCAAAGAAAGCGAAAAACACACGCTATTTACAATATTTACATATCTACCCCAAAAGGAGATTAATTGAAAGTTTTAAGATGGATTTCATTGATAGGAATCCCAAGCACATCTCCCTACATATTTTATATATCAAAAGAATTAAATTATTTACATTTGTAAATGCGGAAAGGACCTTCCCAATGGATATCAAATTTAGCATACCGGTCTGGCTTAGCAGCCCGCTCATTATACTTTAAAACAAGGTCTCTGAACTTGAAATTGGGGTCTGAGCTTTTCTTGTCGAAACACTTCTTAACAATCTGCTGCTAGTTTTGGAAGGAAATGAAAGCCTTATCTCTTGCTTCCTACAGTTCTAGAAGCTCTACCAGCCTAAGCTCCATAGGTTCATTCTCTTCCAACTCCAAAGACTTGAGTAGTTGTAGCGATGGCATCTCCAAGGAAATTAGAAATTGAGCTTCTTTTCCATAGACTAGCTCATAAGGGGAAGTCTTCAATATCTTCTTTGGAGTTATGCGGTTTGCCCAGAGTGCACTCCTCAAATGCCTATGCCATTCCCATTTGTATTTCACCCCTATTCTTTTGATAAGTTGAATCAAATTCTTATTTCTGGACTCCGCTAAAACATTCCCTTGTAGGTAATAGTTAAAAGGTGTTTTTAGATAAACATCATGGTTGATGGTGAATTGTGTGACCCAATAGTGTAAAAATGCCTTAGCATTATCTGAAATAATGGTTTTTGGAGGGCCAAGCCTTGACACAAGGTCCTCTAAGAAACTTAAAATCTTCGTCTCCATTGCATTTCTTAGGGGCACTACTTCCATCCACTTGGTGAGATAATTGGTTGCATTTAGGATCCATTTGTGACTAGAAGAAGATACTAGGTTGATGATTCCTATAAATTCCAACCCCCACAGAGCAAAGGGTTCTTCTAGCACTTTTTTCCTTAAAGGCATAAGTGCATTTCTATGCTTTCCAACATAGAACTGACATTGTTTTTATGAATGAACCAAAATGTGAGAATCATTAAAACGAGAAGTCCAATAATACTCTATTTGGGTGAGTTTGATAGCTATTGTTTGAGCTAAGAAATGTCCTCCCGCAGAGCCATCATGAAACTCATGCAAGATCCTTTCTACTTGATGCATGTTCACATAATGGAGAAGCACTCCATCAGAGTTTCTTTTGAACAAAAAACCTTCAACTAGGCGGTAACCATTATTCTATAGTCTATAGAATCTTTAGTTATTATGGGGAAGATTAGAAGGAAATTTCCTGGTTTGCATAAACTCCACTTTGTCTATTATACAACAACTCTCAACGGAATACTAATGGAAAAGGATTGTTTCAGCTTGTTCCTCTTTAGGAACCTCTTCTTCTTGAGCTAAGTATTCATACAGACCCTTCCCTTGAACTACTTTTGTTAGTCTTACATCAATGTCATACTTCAAGATTTTTGTGATCCAATTAGCTCTCTTTTTTGTGATCTTTCATTCCATTATGTATTCCCGGACGCTCAGATGAGCCACATGCACTGTAGTTTTATTATAGGCAATGAAATGCCTAAATTTCTTTATCCCTTCGACAATTGCAAATGTCTTCTTTTCAATGAAGTTATATTTGACTTCATAATCCTTGAAGTTTTTGAATGAAAAGAAATCAGGTGCTCTCCCTTTTCAAGATCATCCTTTTGTGTACATACATATGGACATCTTTGGACTCTTTGATTTTTTTGAATGCCTCCTTAGCTTCTTGGTTCCACTTGAAATGCAGATCCTTCTTTAGAATCAGAGGGATTGGTCTGACCATTTTGACAAAGTCAGATATGAATCTGTTGACAAAATTGATTTTGCCAAGGAAATACTAAATGCCCTTCTTATTCACAGGCATGAGAAGCTCTTTAATGTCCTTCACATGATTTGGATCAATGGATACCCCATCATTAGACACCACATGTCCCAATAATTTTCCTTGTGAAATGCCAAAAATATACTTCTTCAGTTTGAGGGAAACTCTAAACTCTAAACACTTATGAAAAAAAAGGTCTAAATTATCAAAATGATCCTATAAATTTTTTGAAAACACAATCAAATCATCTAGGTCGATAAGGATTATTTGATTTATGAACTCTTAAGTAATATCCATTTCCCTTTGGAAAGTGGCTTCGACATTTGAAAGGCCGAAAGGCATCTTAGCATATGCAAATCTCCCCCTTTGTGGTGAACGTTGTCTTATGTTGGTCTTCCTTCTTAACCAACACCTGGTTATACCCAAAAAATCCATCAAGCATCAGAAACATTTAAGATCCAGCTATTGTGTGTAAAATTTTCTCCATAGATGGGAGAGGATAATGATCTTTTAAAGATGTGTTTAAATCTCAGAAATCCACACAAAGGCATATATCCCCATTATTTTTGAGAATAGGGACTAGATTAGAAACCCATGTGTTGTGCTTAATTAGATAAACAATCTGAGAATCAATCAATTTTTGGAGTTCCTGGGACATCAGGGACTCAATTTTAGGATTCACTGACTGTTTCTTTTGTCGAGTTGGCTTTGCTTCTTCCGCAAGCTCTATGGTGAGATGAATTATGTTAGGATTGTAACCCTTAATCTTGCCATAAGACCATGCAATTAATCCCTTGTACTTTTCATAGAAATGAATTAGTTTGTCCTTATCCCATTGAGGAATGTTCTTACTAGCCTTAAGCTTTTTACCTTCTCCAACCTAAAGATCAGTGCAATCTCCCTTGTCAGTAACAAACTTTTCTTTATCATTTCTTGAATCATCACAATAAAAAATATTTTCTAATGTGAGTAGGCCTTTTAGAAGCTTGTTTGACTTCAATTGAATTACTTGATCACCATATGCTTCAACAGCTTTAGGTTGTAATTGCTCAACAAATTCACACGATTGTTGTATGAACATTGCTACTTGTTCATCACTTTAAAAAACTTTCCAATATAAATCATTGTCAAGAATAGCTGGTCTAACAATTACCCGGACTGAGTGTTTGTTTTCTAACAATATTCAAACATGATCAAACTGGGATCCTATTGCAGCCATACAGTCTGCGACCTCATTTTGCTTCTAGGGAATTCTCTGGATATTGAAAGCTTCAAATTTTTTGTTTAAATCCCAGACTCTATGATGGTATGAGTGCATATGGACATTTTTTGTAGAAGATATTGTTAGAATGAACCAGAGGAAAACTAAGAGGGGGGCTGAATCAATTTTCCACAAGTTCAATAATTATTGCAGATTGTAAACCTTCTACTGGAGGAAAATGAAAACAACACAGTGAAAGATAAAGCATGAGAGCACACAACACATAACACCAATAATTTTGACGTGGAAAACCTGATGAAAGGAAAACCCACAGTGGGAAACCCTACCCACAGTCAGATAATACTTTTATAGCAGTATGTAAAATATTACAATGGGGATTGCACTCGCAATCAGGCCAATAGCCTAGGGGACACTCCTCAACACAAAAGGGAAGTCCCACTGACTTACATAAACATCAGACTACAATCCAAAGGAAATGAACTATGGAAATATCATCTCCTAATGCTTGATATAGTTCTGGTTAAGCACAAATGTCTGCCCTGCAATACCAAACTCTCCTCAAACCTTCGCTGAATGATATAACCTTGTTTGCACATAAACCACTCTCTAATAATGAAAACATAACCATAACATACAAATTACATGAATATATCACCTATATATATATCATCAACCTTGATAAGCAAGGTCGGCTAAACCCTAAACCAATGACCCATAATTACAAAAAATGCATCACATGATACCACTAGACCAATATTATGATTTACATTACATAGCATGGACCTAATTCAAATTACCAAACAATTATAACCACCGTGAATTCTGCCAAGACCAAATGCAACACGTTTCACCAATTGGTAGAAACCCTCAGTGTCAATAACACAGAATAACCAACCAGATCCAAATATGATCACCAAATCATCATGCCATCCAATGCGAAACCACCAAACAATTAAGAAATGATCAAGAACACCTTCAACATGTTATGAACCATTTCTAGAAGTCAAACCAAAACCAATTAACTATTTCATCAAATATCACCAACCGGTACCAAGAATATCAACCAGCTAACCAGAACATAAATGATAGCTTTCGGAGCACCAAATCATGAACCAAATGAATATGACATACATATAAACGTCCTGAATAACCATCCAAAACCGAATCCAACAATCTGATTGTATCAGATTAAAATCTCTGATGAACTCAGCCAAAACAAAGTCCAACCAGAATAAGTCAACAACCAACTGGGATAGTGTTGACATCAATGACACCACATAATCAATTCCTACATAATGCCAATAATCTCTTCCTTTGGCATTGATGGCAACACTGAATGTGTAAACATCCAAGTACCAAGAAATGCCAATAATCTTACAAAAATGATCTGAAATATCTCTCCCCCTAAGATTTTCTATTTTTCACATGAGCATCTCTCCCCCTTTGAAATCAATGACAAAGGGCTGATACCGCCAAACCAAACAGTTGACTACTCCCCGTGAGCAGCAACATCATCCCATCAACCCAGATCAGAAGATATTTTTGATAAGCTCACCGGATTGATGCATCTCTGAATTTGTAAGTCTCTTTCAGAGGGGTGGTGACCCCCAATTGATCTATGAGATATTCAAAAGTGTCTTTAGGCAATGGTTCAGTTAGAATATCTTCAATCCATTCTTTAGTGGGTACATAAACCAATCTAACATCCTTTGCTTCAAACTTTTCCTTCAAGAAATTATACCTTATAGAAATGTGTTTTGATTTGGAATGAAATACCGGATTCTTTGGCATATCAATAGAAGTTATATTATCACAGTTAATAACAATAGGCTCATCATAACTTACCCTTATATCCTTCAACATTTGCTTCATCCATAAGATCTGAGTGCAGTTAGTTGCAGCAGCTACATATTCAGCTTTAGTAGTAGATAATGAAGTACGTGATTGTTTCTTTCTAAGTCATGATGCCAATTTATTCACAAGAAATAATGCACCACCTATAGTGCTCTTCTAATCATCAAAATCTCCTGCCTAATCAAAGTTTGTGTAGGCACATAATCTGAAATTGTCATCCTTTGGATACCATAACCCATAATCTGTTGTTCCTGCCAAATATTTGAATATCCTTTTAATAGCAATATCATGACTTTATCTTGGATCTGACTAAAATCTAGAAGCAATGTAGACAACATTCATTATATCCGGTCTGGTTTGAGTTAAGTATATTAATCCACCAATCATTGATTTGTATCTATATGAGCTCACTTTAGGAGATTCATCATTCTTTGATAGTTTGCAACTGGTTATCATAGGGGTTCCAACAGGTTTTGAGTTTTCAAGTCCAATTTTTTTAAGCAATTCCTTCACATATTTAGTGTGACAAATGAAAATACCTTTATTAGTTTGAGTAATATGCAAACCTAAGAAAAATTTCATCTCACCAATCATAGACATTTCAAATTCATTCTTCATGTTATCAGCAAATTTCATGCATAGACTTTCTTCTCCTTAAAAAATGATATCATCAACAAAGACTTTAATGATCAATATGTCAGCATGCTCAATCTTATAGTATAAGTTACTATCATCATTAACTTTTCTAAAACTGAGCTTTGAAAGATATTTATCCAATATAACATACTAGGCTCTAAGGGTTTGTTTCATTCCATATAAAGCTTTCTTCAATCTGCAAACCATGTCCTTGTCCTCTGATAATGAAAATACATCAGGCTGCTCAATGTAGAGTTCCTCTTCAAGATCTCCATTTGGAAAGGCACATTTGAAATCCATTTGATATACCTTGTAGTTCTTGTGTGCAGCATAGGCAAGAAATAGTCTCACTGCTTTAATCCTTGCAACCAGAGCATAAGTTTCATCATAATCAATTCCTTCTTGCTATGAGTAACCTTTGCAAACCAATCTATCTTTGTTTCTTACAACCTGACCTTCCTCATTTAATTTTTTCTTGAGAACCCATTTAGTTCCAATAACATTTTTATCTTTAGGCCTAGGAACCAATTCCCATATATTTTTCTTTTCTATTTGATTTAATTCTTCTTCCATTGCTTTCATCCAATTCTCATCTTTACATGTTTCAATAAGTGATTCCAATTCAATTTGAGAAATTAAACATACCTCTTCAGTAACTAATCTTCTTCTTGTCATCACACCTTTTCTCTTATCTCCAATGATCTATTCTTTAGAATGATTAAGCTTTACATACCTGGAATTCTTTAGATTATCTTGACTTTCTAACTCTTCATGCTCTTCAACAGTTACTGTGGAATTTTTTGATGTTACCGGAGCAACTGGATCAATGCTCTAAATTGATTCTTGCACTACTACTTCTAATTTGACAATTTCATCTTCTGGTCCATAATCATATGATCTATTTGTTAGACACAATACACCACTAAGAGGGGGGTGAATCAATGGTTCTCAAACTTTCCCCTTTTACTATTCTTATGAATATATGTCAATTAGCAAAACTAACTGAATGCATACATCGATTGGTAAGAAGACTAAACACACATGCATTCACACAAAGGGACATCACATAACACAATTATGTACGAGGAAAACCCAAGATGGGAAAAACCTCAGTGAGCAATGTTGTTGGAGACTACTGCTCCAATCTAGGCTCACAATGAATCTCTGTTACAATGTTTAGGGCACCAACCCAAGGAGAACCAACCCCTAAATTATTTATGGGCTACAACCCAAAGGAGCTAGAACCCCTACACCGAGCTACAACTCCTACATCGAGCTACAACTCAGTGACCAAAATAAACATTCAAATACAAAAGTAACATCCTGGTTACAAAAGAGTTTTGCAACCTCTGCACATAACTTCCTTCTGCCAGTGAGACACCTTCTCTGCTACACCAGTTCACTCTTCTGCTGCTCTCATCTGCTGCTGCATTGTAAGTAACCTCTACTGGTTCACCTCTACTCTTCTTCTGCTCTGTTGGATCTCCTCCTCACTACTCTTCTCTTCAGTCCTCTCAATTGTCCACTTGCCAGTATAAGTACCTACCAGTTATCTCCTCTGATGCAATCTAGTTGTTATACTAATTGCTCAAACCACATTGGTTAACCCTCTGTTAAACCATATCACTAGTTTAACCTTCACTCACTCAATCACTGTTATCTTTTGCTATTTTTCACTCTGACTGATCTAACTCTCTCATACAACACTTAATCACTTCGCAATAGCTCTATCTTCTTCTATTTAGCAACACTCTTCAATGATTTTGGCTTCCTTATTTATATCCTAGTTTTCCTACCAAAGGCCAATTCAAATCACAGGCGGTTAGGTTTTACTCATCAACCTCGAGGCAAATAAAATCCAATCAAATCTTATATGATCTGATCACCTAGACAACTGTTTGCATATCACCACCATTGTCGTGCCTTCTTGATCACACCTATCTTTGGCAATCTTCTTTTTACCCTGTCGACTGATTTCTTGGTCAATCACCAAGATTGGTCTTGTGGTTTCCTTCATCTGCCTCGATCTCCTTAATCACTATAAGATATCCCTCTATTGTCCTCCAGACCTCGATCCATAAACCTCTGCAACACATCCCATGATTTACGGGATCTACCATTAATATCAACCAAATCTGCAACTACCTTGTCGGTGTGCACTCTATCTACCGCTACATGCAAGTCCGCCACCTTGACTCCATGTGGCATCCATGTCAACCAACTGCCAGCTTGGATTGGTGTGATAGTTTAGATAGGATCACCAACAAAACACTCAACTGGTTCTTCTTTTCTATTGGTTTACTAACCCAGTCGGTATCTTACACTTTACCGGTTAACCTTCATGTCTGCACATTGCTGAACTACGATGGAACACCTTATTTGGTCGCCAGACATGTCTATCCATAGCATGCTCATTCTCATGAAGTGGGAAGTCTTCTGCATCTGTACCTTGTCCCTATTACCGATGGACATACATATCGGTAAACACATTGATGACACCATGTCATCAATCTTTAACAGACTCCATCTTTAATCCGGTCTTTTTCCTCTATCTACATCTACTCAGCCTTGCCTTCTCCCTGATCAGCGTGTATAATATCTCAACCGATTTGTTAGAGTGACAAACCTATCATTCTTCATCTGCATCGGCATCCCAATCATGCCTTCTCTATCAGTTTAGTGCATAACCCTGATTTCATGCACTTGAGGCATTCCTTTGATTCACCAATAGATCTGGTGTGGGCCTTTAGACACTTGCCTTTACCTCTTCTTCCTTATCTCACAAAACTATAATGCACACTATGTATAATAGGAGATAAGCTCCATTTATCGGTGTAGTGACACTTTGTCATCTGCATCCTACAATGCACTCATGTGACTTCCCTATTTGTGCAGCATATCTTCAACTAGGCACATTCACTGTCAGTCATATCTTCACATGGTGACTACATCTCTTATCCGGTGGGAGTCCTGCCATTCTGCATTCACACAGCACACTAGTGACCTATTCATTCTTCTCCTCTGATGTTGATGTGATTTAGGTAACATTCTGCCTCTTCATCACAAACAACATCCAAGCATCCTACTCATTGTCAACACTTCACTTACCAATTGACATTCTCTCCTTACCAATGATACACTATACTGGTAACCTTTCCATTTCATCCACACACATGTCAAACACAAACTTGTGTACCGATGACTTCAGTGGTCATTCATCTGAATGACATTCTCTTCTTTACCTTATTGGTGTTCTACAACACAAAGTGATATCAAAGATGTCTTATCTTGTACTCTTGCATGACAGTGTTGCACAAACATCTCTTCTACCGGTTGACATCAATGCCAACACTGTTCTGATTGTTGCCTTGCTCATCCACTTTGACATTTATGCTTTCCATTATCCTTTGCAATATTTTGTTATAACATCTATTTACTTTTCTCATAATAGAATAACCTAAGAATATTCCTTCATCACATCTAGGATCAAAGTTCCCTATTCCATCATCTCTTAACTAATATAGCATTTACTTCCAAAAATTCTGAAACACCTGACAGTAGGAGTATGACCAAACCATAATTCATAAGGAGTCTTACCGATATCACCTTTTATGTGTATTATGTTGAAAGTGTAGACTATAGTATCGACAACTTCTCTCCAATAGATATCAAATAGTTTGGCTTCCATCATCATTGTCCTTGCAACATCTAAGATAGCTATGTTCTTTCTTTCCACTACTCCATTCTGATGTGGAGTTCTAGGTGCAGATAATTATCTTCTGATTCCATATTTCTCACAAAAATTGTTGCTCACCGGATGTAAATTCACCACCTTGATCTGATCTTAAGCATTTTATCTTCAAGCCTATTTCTGTCTCAATCATTGCTTTGAATATTTTGAATTTCTCAAAAGTTGCTGCTTTTTCTTTAAAAAATGCAACCCACATCATTCTAGAGTAATCATCAATAAGTAACATAAAGTATCTATCTCCTTGAAAGATTTTAGTCCTTGCCGGACCACATAGATCAGTATGAATAAGATCAAAATTTTTATTAGATCTATCATGTTTTCTTTTGAAAAAAGTTCTAACTTTCTTACCCATTTGACATTCTCTACATATCAGATTATGAGGCTTGATGATATTGGGAAAATCTCTGACAACCTGGACTGAATTGATCTTTACTATGCAATCAAAATTCACATGACACATCCTTTTATGCCATAGCCGACTTTCATCAACCTGAGAAATCAAGAAAGCCTTCTCACCGGAGTTCAAATTAAAGATGTTCCCTTTGGTTTGGTTTCTGGATGCAATTTCCAATTAGATCTATTGATAATCTTTCATTTTCCATCTTTGAATTGCAAATGAAATCCTCTATCCACCATCTAACCTACACTTAAGAGATTATGCTTCAAACATTCAATAGTAAACATTATCAGTATTTTTCTTACCATCCAAGGATATTGTTCCTTTTCCTTTTATCTTGCATGCCTTGTTATCTCCAAATCTAACTAGTCCATCATCAAATTCTTGCAGAGTTCGGATTTTCCTCTTATCACCGGTCATGTGATGAGAGCAACCACTTTCTATAACCCATTCATCTTTCTCTTCAATTTTAGCAGCTAAGGCTTTCTCCTGAGTATGAATTGTATCATTGACAGGTTCCAAAGATTCATCTTTGATGGAAATAAAGACCCAATCTTTTCCATGACTTGAGCTTCCATTACCGGATCCACTTACAAGTTCATCATCATCAGAATCATTTGTAATACCAAAATCATCATCACCAGCATAGTAACATGATTTGTCCTTATTCCTTCTATATTTAGGTTTGATCTGATATTCCGGATTAGGTTTATAATTTTTCATTAATCTTTCATGATTCCTTGCAGGGTTATCTAGAAGCAAAATGACCAATCTTATTGCATGAAAAAAATTTAAATGGAACTTTTCCTTCATACTTACTTCTAGCCGGTCCTATAGGGATTCTTCTAGTTCTATGTTTTCTCTTTCAATGTCTTCCATCTCTTTAGCACATAACTCTTTCCAATATTTTTTCTCTTACAGGAGGTAGATGATTTAAATGCAATCTCTATTTTAGTAGCATTCTGATCTCCAAGCTCTTCAAGTTCAAAAATAGTCAATTTCCCAAGTAATGTATCTCTCATAATGGGGGTATTTGACATTGTTCGAAGTTCATTTATTGTAGTAGCTTTCATTTTGTAAGTCGGGGGTAAAACTCTTGGAATTTTTGAAACAACCTCATCTTCATTAATGTTCCACTGCAACATTTGATTCCCATGACAATCTCGTTCACTCTATCCATAAAAGAACTTATCCTTTCATCTTTTCATCGTAAAATTTTCATATTTGACTCGGTAATCTTCAAGTTTTGCATTCTTTACTGTTTGGTCGCCTTCATATAGAGTTTCAAGCTTCAACCAAATCTGCTTTGCATTTTCCAACTCTATGACACTCAATAATTTTTCATCTGATAGGGCACTTAACAATGCTTCTTTTGCTCTGACATCATTATGAGCATTCTTCTATTCATCAGCATGTGTTAGAGTTCTATAACTAGGATCATGAGGTTTATATCCCTTTTCTACTATCTCTCAAACTTTTGCTCAAAGACATCTAAGATGAATCTTCATTCGCTCCTTCCAAAATTTGTAATTTGCACCATCAAATCTGGAACTCTCCTTCTGGTAGGGATTAGATGAAGAACTTGATGCCATCGGATCTCCTCAAGAAGTTATGATTCTGCAGAGAGGACCTCGCTCTGATACCAATTGTTAGAATGAACCAGATGAAAACTGAAAGGGGGTGGGTGAATCAATTTTCCACATCTAACAATTATTGCAGATTGTAAACCTTGCACCATCAAATCTGGAACTCTCCTTCTGGTAGGGATTAGATGAAGAACTTGATGCCATCGGATCTCCTCAAGAAGTTATGCTTCTGCAGAGAGGACCTCACTCTGATACCAATTGTTAGAAAGAACCAGATGAAAACTGAGAGGGGGGGGGTGTGAATCAGTTTTCCATGTTAAACAATTATTGCGGATTGTAAACCTTCTACCAGAGTAGATTGTAAACCTTGCACCATCAAATCTGGAACTCTCCTTTTGGTAGGGATTAGATGAAGAACTTGATGCCATCGGATCTCCTCAATAAGTTATGCTTCTGTAAAGAGGACCTCACTCTGATACCAATTTTTAGAATGAACTAGACAAAAAATAAGAGGGGGGGGGGGGGGGTGAATTAGTTTTCCACAAGTTAAACAATTATTGCAGATTGTAAACCTTCTACCAGAGCAAAATGAAAACAACACAGTGAAAGATAAAGCATGACAACACACAAAACATAACACAAATAATTTTGACGTGGAAAACTTGGTGAAGGGAAAAACCATGGTGGGAAACCCTACCCATAGTTAGATAATACTTCTGCAGTAGTTTGTGAAATATTACAATGGGGGTTGCACTTGCAATCAGGCCAACAACCTAGAGGACACTCCTCAACACAAAAGGGAAGTCTCTCTCACTAACATAAACATCAGACTACAATCCGAAGGAAATGAACTGTGGAAATAACATCTCCTAATGCTTGATACAGTTCTGGTTAAGCACAGATGTCTGCCCTGCAATACAAAACTCTCCTCAAACATTCATTGAATGATATAATATTGTTCACACATAAACCACTCTCTGATAATGAAAACATAACCATACCATACAAATTACATGAATATATCACCTATATATAGATCATCAACCTTGATAAGCAAGGTCGGCTAAACCCTAAACCCATAACTCATAATTACAAAAATTGCATCACATGATACCACCAGACCAATATTATGATTTACATTACATAGAATGAACCTAATTCAAATTCTCAAACAATTATAACCATCAAAAATTTTGCCAAGACCAAATCTAACATGTTTCACCAACCGGTAGAAACCCTCAATGTCAATAACACATAATAACCAACTGGATCCAAATAGGATCACCAAATCATCATGTCAGCCAATGAGAAGCCACCAAATAATTAGGACACAATCAAGAATACCTTCAACACGTTATGAACTATTTCTAGAATCCGGACCAAAACCAATTAACCATTTCATTAAATATCACCAACCGGTAACAAGAATATTAATTGGCAAACCAGAACATAAATGATAGCTTTTGGAGCACCAAATCATGAACCAACTAAATATGACATACATATAAACATCCTGAATAACCATCCAAAACCGAATCCAACAATCTGATCATACTGGATCAGAATCTCTGATAAACTCAACCAAAACCAAGTCCAACCGGAATAGGTCAGAAACCAACCGAGATAGTGTTGACATCAATGACAACACATAATCAATTCCTGCATAATGCCAATAGATATATCCTGGACTTGTTGGACCACTAAATTAGAATCTTCCAATACTCTCAGCTATTTAACACCTAAGCATTCCACGAGGCTCAAACCATGTACTAATCCTTCATATTCCATTTCATTATTTGAGCAGGCAAAATGGACATAGAAGCACCTAAGGGTATGTTCTCTAGATAGAGAATTCAAGCAAATACCAACTCTAGATCCTATTTTGCATCTTGCTCCATCAAAGTGTAAGGGCCTGAGCTTTGAGGTTCGGTCTTGTTCTTCCTTTTCTCTGTCTTCTTCATCCAAAATCACATAAGTTCCAAGTCCAATGGCATGATAATTCCCAAAGGGGTCTGCATCTATGAACTCATTGAGAAAAAACTCCTGATCCAGGGTACAATCACTAGTTACTTTCTCATATTCAAGCAATTCAACACATTTAATCTCATTTCTAGTGATAGAAGTATGAGTTGCCACAAAATTAATCATAGCCTGATCAACTACATGCTTTGAATTCAAGGGTTTGGACAATATTTTTAATTTCACTCCATGTTTGGTTCTAAGGATCAAGTGAGACCAGTCCAGCGAGAGGTATCCTCCTACCTTGGCAGTAAAATATCTAGATAAACAAAGGTTGAAGACAAGGGGAGTGTTAATGACCACTACTTCTTGAGGGATTGTGATGCTTGGGAAATAAAATAAGGTGAGCGAAAGGCTTTAAATTAGACCTATAATTTGAACTTTGTTCCTGTCAAGCTACATGACTCCTATATTTAAAGGCTCATATTCTAGCTTCAAGACTTTGGCTATTTACTTGGTCATTACCACAGTACTAGCTCTAGAATCTGTCATAGAGTTATGAAGCAATTTATCTCCTACAATGAGAGTTAGAAGGAATAGCTCATAGGTTTTCATTTACCAACCTTTCTAGTGTCAAGAAATTTTCGTTCATTAGTGAGTACTATAGATGGTTGTGATTGCTTCCCAGATTCTAGCTCCTTGCCCTTTATGCTTGACGACTTTACCGCGGGTCTAATAGAAGGCTTGTCTAGTTCACCTAGCACTTCCCTTAAAAGGTACTTCTACTGAGGGATGGTGAGGATATCCCATAAGGACACATTTGCTGGATCCTTCCTCAGTTGTTCCACTACGTCAAGAACAATAGGAATAGGAGATTTTGATTTCTTAGGTTTGTAAGGTATAAACTCTTTAGGTTTTTGAATAGTGGAAACTACAACGGGCTTCTCTTGAGTCTTATCTAGACTTACCTTTGGTTGTTGCACAATAGGTTCTCCCGTGAATCGATATTTTGAGTGAAGGTTATAGTCAAATTATACCAAGGGCATCTTTGAAAATGACATGGAAGCATCATTTGTAAACATTGTTTCTTCACCCTCCATCCACGAGAAAAGGGCAAGGTCTGGGATGATCTCTACTTCTTGCTCTAAAGACATACTTTTCATTTGAGTTGTTAGTACAACATCTTGCATCCCCGAGGAAACATCTACTCTGGTGTCAGGGTTCACTCCTTGATTTCTTTATTCTATAATCTTCTGTTGTAAGTTTCCTCATGGGTAGTTTCATGGCATGTGAGAATAACTGGAGGGGAAACACCAAGAGTTAGTATCATTTGCTAGATTTTTTTGGCCTGTCAGTAGCTTCTTTTTCTGGTTAGGTGGTATAGCTTGCAAAGGAGTCGGTATAGGTACTTGTGTTTGCGCTACTTTCACGCCTCCTTGAAACTGATTCTGTTGGAACGAGGGTATTCCACCTTGATAATTCTAGAAAGGGTGCCTAGTTGGCATTTCTTATTTCTTTTTAAGGTTGGTTATTTCATTGTAAAAGGTCCTTAGCAAGTTTTTCATATCACTTACTTTAGCAGCTAGAGATGTTGAAGCAGAAGTGCTAGTTTGCTTGGTATTCGGGTAAACATACATAGATTGTAGCGCAGATGTAGTTGGGGAGATTTATTTAGGCATTTGGATTAACAATTCCTAAAAAACTGGCATAGGTGGTCTCAAAGGTAGCTTTCTTGTGTCAATAAGATTATTTTTTGCCCAAACCACAAGCTCATAGGCATCAGGAAGGGTATTTCCACCAAGGGATTGAATCACAATAGATATGTCTGAATTAAAAGCTTTAAGGTAGAACACAAAGGCCTTTTTTATAAGGGCAAAAGATATCAAAGGGATCCTCTGCCAAGTCTTTTGGAACCTGGTATTAAAATCTGTTACGGCCTCTTAGGGAGCTCGTTTGATAGTTATTAGCTACTGTAACAAAGAGGACATGTCTCCTTTTTCTGTGAACCATGCAAGAAACAAGTTTCCCAGCTGATCTCAATTAGCTACTGAGTTTGGTCGGAGAGACCTATACCAATCTTGAGCTTTTCCTTTGAAAGAGGCAGCTAGAATCCTTAATGCCACAATTTGTTGTGTGACAATATGCACAACACATATATCAACGACATCTTGTAAGTGCTCCTCGAGAGTTTTGGAATATTCCCTCTAAAATTTGGTAAGTCTTTTAATGCAAAGGTTGGAATGGCATCCCATTGATTAGGAGGAGCAGGTGGGATAAGGGGACTCTCACTATTCCACGCAACAAAATTACAAGGAGGAACCACATCCATTTGCACAAGGGCATGGATTTGGGCTTGAATACCTCCTCCTGAACTTCTAGCTTGGACTATTACCAAAGGTGGAACTAGCAGAATCAGATTCAAAGCAGTTTGGGATCTAGTAATAGGTCTATGACTCATACATCCACTTAAGCTAAGAGAATTTCGATCCCACCGGGCATGCCAGAAAAAGAACTGTTAATCTCTAAAAATGCTTCCAGAAATACAACCTTATGGGAAACTCAGCGTTGGGGAACCTATCCGTTTTCACAGAGTAACCTCCGGGATTTTAGAAGCTGACTCTTCATTCATTGAGAGGGAAAAGGGAAAGAATGAACATAAAAGTAAATCTAATCTAAGGTGATAACCTGAATGGATATTTATGTCAAACAATCAACACAAAATACTTCAAATACATGGAATTCTAAGGCCCATTAAACAATCTACATGCCCTGAATATTATCAAGATAATTTTAAAGATTTCTAAAAGATGAAGCAAAGCACAAATAAAAACATCTACCAGAATGAAAGAGTACATAACATGATTCAACTAGCAAAGCTTAGGCATACATTACTAGAATTAAGGCTAAACTTGAAATTGCATAGAAAACTATTAATGCACACTGAATAAAAATAGTCCCAAAAGCCTAAGGCACAATTTGATTACTTTAATTCAAAAGAACAATTAGTAACTTTGAGGCTAAAATCCTGCCTATAAACCTTATCTATTTTTCTCTAAAAAAATAATTCAAAACCCCTAATTATACAAAATTCCTCCTTAAATGGAGGAGATCTCCACTGCGTACTATTGAAAACAAGAAAACCTCATGATAATGCACCAGTTGGTCCCCTGCCATCATTTCACACATTCATCAAATACTGTGAAAGCGATGATCGCTTTGACCTTTTGCATAGATAGGCAACTTACTATTAATCGGACCAAGAAAATGATCCTAACCATCCCCTTGCAACAAACTCCTTGGACTTTTTCAGAACAAAAACCCAAAAATGGTTCGCAACTAACCATTTCATAATTCACCTTATGAGAAATATCCTTCATTTGAAAATCGAACATGTGGAGCCTTAGGAATCTGTCTTGGAATGACACATGGTGGTAGGGCGAGCTATTTCACCTTTTGAAAAAACTGCAACCCAAAACGTCCTGTGAGGCTTCCACGTATCTTTAAAATATGCATCCCAACAAAAGGTGATCAAGGGTCTATGGGGGAGTGAAAAATGACACCACGTGGTACTCAAGTGGGGCTCTATGACTAAAGGAAAAATAAACCATAAAAAGGGCATTCGTGCCAACACATGGCAGGCATGCACGAACTACAGACCAAAACATCTACGAGCGAGATGAAAAACATACTTAGGCCAAAAATGAAAGAGAAAACCTTCACAGCCACGATGTGAATTACAAATTCACAATATGTAACAAAATGTTTTTTAATAGAAAAATAAAATGTCTATATTTGTTTCTCAATGCAATTATTTTACCTTTTTAAATTATATATATAGACATACACACAAAAAAAAAAATCTAAATATATAATATTGCTATTAATATAATATCAAATACCTGAATTGATGCTTAAAAGTTTTAAAATTTATGTTTTATTTAATGTCAAACTATTTTGGTGTCGATTGCATGAGAAAGACTAGGAAGTTTGTTTAAAAAAAGAAGTAAAGCCTATGTATTGTCTTGCATAGGGCATAGTTAAAATTGCATGGCCAAAACTTAAAAACATTGAAAATGAAACTCAAAGGAAATTGATGCAACTACCAAGCCCAAAATAGGGAAAAAATAGAAGTAACGATATAGTTTTATGGGCATTAAAATAGAGACAAATGAAGTTAATGCACAAAGAGAGCGATAACATAAAAATTTACTAGTAATAAAAATAGACAACAATCAACGGAAAAACACACAGTTTATTGAATGGGTTTTTCTATGGGGGTTTTCTAATAGGGATTGTCTGAGATTACAAAGGAATTAGGAGCCATTTCTAGCACCAAATCTGGCCCCTTCACCGATATGTGTTACTTTCACTAGAGAAACTTAGCTTTGTCCATCTAAGTTACCAGTATGTAAACTCTTCTTGTTTAATTATTGCTTATAGTTTGTAAATTGGAAAAGAATATGACATTTTTGTAGTGGTTTCCAGATCTATATATCATTGCCTATGATGGTTTTAAATTTGTACTTTATATATATGTATACATTAAAAAGTGACCTGGAGAGAATTTATTAAATATGAGTTATTTAATTAATGGATCCTTAATTCTTCTACTTATAAATAAATTAAATAACGTATTTATTTAGTTCATTTTTCCAAAATTCTTCCCACCATAAATCATTTTCTCCATTTACCTAATTAAATGAGAAAATTTAATTAATTTGTCTTATTTAATTATCCCCTCCCACTTAATTTGAATTTTTAAATTCAAATTTGGTCACATGACTCCTAACCTAAACTACCTACCTAACCCTCCAACCTACCATCTAACCTTGGGTTGAACCAACCTTATCCCTTCAAACTACTTCTATCCTAACTTTCTATGGAGTTGTCTCTCCCCTCACAAGGACACATGGCCTCTTTGCCACGTGTTCTCCCCCTCCATGCCACTTGCCCTTTTGTAGGACATGTGTGGCATTTGTGGGAGATTTTCTTGCCACTTGTCCTTCCAAGAATGACTAGTATCATATTTCCCCAAGCCTATCCTAAACTCTTCATCCCTCACCGTCCATATCTCTAGACCGAATCTAGACCGTTGAATCCTACCACCTAGGCTCATACCTTGGAAAAGTTATAAATACCTCCACTTTTCATTCATGAAAGGATCTTTTTTTAATCTTGCATTCTGAAACTTTGCATACATATTGAGCATAGCAACATCCATAGTTTTTGCATTTAGCATAATGTTTATTTGATTATAGCCTAGAAACCATGTTAATCTAGAATCATGATCATTCATCTACATTTCATTTAGATCATAGGATCATAGTATAGCATACTCATTCTTCAAGTTGTCATGTTGGAGGTCCATGTTGTTGAGACCCAATCAACAGACCAACAAGGTCCTTGGAGATAGAGGATAATGAGACGTCATTGGGGAGTGTGTTTACTTTGTTTATTCATTAATTCCTTAATGTAATGTCTCATTGGTGTGTTAGGTGTTTTACTTGATTAATATACATTCCTAGAATACTATATATATATATATATATATATATATATATATATATATACATATATATATATGTATATATATACATATATGTATGTATATATATACATATATGTATGTATATATACATATATATACATATATATATATATACACATATGTACATATATATATATATATACATATATGTATATATATGTACATATATATACATATACATATGTACATATATATATATACATATACATATGTACATATATATATATACATATACATATGTACATATATATATATACATATACATATGTATATATATGTATATATACATACATATATGTATATATATACATATATATATGTATATGTATATATATGTATACATATATATGTATATGTATGTATAGATATATATATATATATGTATATATACATATATGTATAGATATATATATATGTATATATATATATATATATATATATATATATATATATACATATATATGCTTAGGAATATATATAGAGATATAGATATGATGTTTGCATCATGAAATTAATGAAATATTGACATCTCTATAGTTTTAATTTTTAAATCAACAATAGATATACACATATATGTGTGTATATATGTGTATGTATATGAAATACATTATGTACACGAATACACACATATATAAATCTGTAAGTGAATGGCAAGAATAATCTTTTCAATTCTTCATCTCAAATTATATTATGATTATGGTATGAAATCAGATCTACTTAGTGGCATAAAATCATATATTTAGTCTTCTTTTGAGATGTTTGCACATATAATGGGGATTATTTATTCTCATATGTGTGTACACACATATATATATTATCATGATAAATGCATGCATATTTCTTTTTTAATGATTGAAATATATTTATCCCTTTTACAAAAATAACATGAATATGGTTAAAAAAATATTATTTTAGATGGCATATACATTTAAAATATATATTACATGAAATTCATAACAAAAGATCAATATGCATAAACAATCAAGCAGATTTTATTTTGCATAAAAAGTAATATGCAACCACATAATATTTTCAATTATCTCATAGGAGGAAAATAAATGCATTTAGTATCATAATGTTTTAACATTTGCATGAAAATAAAAGAGTTAATTTAAGAGCATATGCATGTTTTTCTTAATTCATATTTTATTAAAGAAAATAGTTTACTTTTCTATGTATGTGATGTGTTTACCTTCTAGGATGGGTGTCTAATATGGGCTAATAGAGAAGATTGATCCTCTTTTTGGGATCTATTGGTATATTTTAAGTGTTTTTCACAAAGACGTGTTTTCATTGAAATAGATGAATGTTTTCTTAGCAAAATTATATTGATATGTTTCTTTCTCATATCTGGATAGTAGGACATTGCATGTTCATGTTAGAAATGCATGTAGATATATTAGGCTCACCAAGGTTCCCTCTTGCCTATTGTTTCCAAGTTTCTAGGCATTTCATATAGGGTCGTGTATTCTTCATGTTAGGAAGAATTACAAAGAAGTAGAAGCTCCATGGTTGGGCAAAAAAGCACCTGAACCATGTTCTTGTCTTTTAGATGTGCGAACGACTGTGTGGGTTAGTGGTGGTCAGAGACTTCATTGATTATATTTTATATGTCATCACTTGTATATTACTTGTATTTGTATAACATTTTTTGTATGGTGTTTGTAAAGCGGAAAATCGCGATCGAACCCTAGTTGCTCTCCCCTCTTCCGACTCCGAGGAGAGAGAAGGGAGGTTTGCTAGGATTCGATGGTTTTTCACTTAGGGGAGAGACTTTACATTCAAAAGAGGGGTTGAAACTCATAAGATCCAATCCCACACAATGTAAGATTGGATGCTAAATGAATTTCAAGGGTTAGGAAAGCAAGGCTACCCTCTTTTGTAAAGAATGTTGTTAAGGAAATTAAGCTAGGAATGCATAGAAAGTCATAAAGATTCACTTATAAACTGAGTTCGGGTTATAGGATGAAGTTGCGGACCTGGAATTAGTAGTAAAATGTCGATATGGCGTTGTCCTGCAAATTTGAGCAAAAGTTGTCGGGACGATGGCGCCCGGTGCCACGGTCCTCCGAAAAATCCGCGAAACGAAGGGGGATCTGTTCGTCTCTGCACAAGGATTCCAGATCTTCAATTTCAGCCATGTACCTACAACCTACACACAGAAAAGTGAAGACGATTGGGGGGTTAGGGATTAGGGGTTTGCCTTTAGGTCAAACCCCAGTTTTGGAATTAACCAAGAAATGAGCAAGAGCTGTAAATGTAAATGACTGTAAAACAAGTACTAATACCTTGTTCTAAGAATGTTTGTATCCTTATGTGCGAAGGTTTAGATGTTGTATGTTGTATGTTGTATGTTGTAGCATGTAGTATGTGATCTCCTCTTCAATGGTTGAATCCTTGTCTTGAATGCAACACTTAGCCTTGAATGGAGACTTGAAATGATCAATTGCTTGAAGGAATGCTTGAATGCTTGAATGCTTGAGTATAATTTCCACGCTTTTGTACACATATCCTCTTCATCTACATGAGAGAGAAAAATGTAGTTTATATACTTGTCAATTAGGGCTGATAGACTGATTTTCCCGACCTTAGGCCGACCAGGAAAGTTAATTTCCAATTTGCAAACAAAAAGACCCGAGACCCCTTAGGAGACCGGGCCCAAAATAGGACCCAGGGACCAGGGCGTTGGGCGCCATGGTCCTGGGGACCAGGGCGCTGGGCGCTCTGGTCCCACCTCCCGGGACAGCAGGGTGCAAGGAGGTTCAGGCCAGGGTGCTTGAAAAATGCAGTTTTCAGTGTCGTGAGCAAGTTTCAGGGTCTCCATTCAGGTTGCGTGTTGCGTCGCAATCGTGAAGACCGAAATGCAGTCGAAATTGCAAGTGTCACAATTTTAGGACGCTACATTTAGCCCCCACTTTAGCGGGAGTATGTATGCTCATACTTCCGGTAAAGTACAAGGAAACAACATTGAAAGACTTTCACCACGTCAAGGAGGCAAGATACACCAAGCCCCCAGTGGACTAAGGATCTTACGACTTCGATTGACAAAGTAAAAGGAAAGATCACGAGGGAGAACCATGACTGTTAGTAGTAAGGTTCCCTCACTATGAGTCATGCAAGAAAGATATCAAAAAATTCTCAAGGCAAGGAAATTTGCCAAGAAATTTTCAAGTATCTTGAAAAGATATGAACGGGATGTATGCCCCCCTACGTTAAAGCGATCGCACACGCCTCACCGGGGGTGATTGCTTTAAGGTAGTGATACATATAAGAATGAGAAAGGAAAGGAGCACATTATCGCAAGGATTTAGCCCCCAAGTGTGAGATAAGCCCAAGGATAATAGACACAAAACACAAAGCACGAGGTGACTTCGCTTTCCTTGGGGTCAGTATGCTGTATGATAATTCATGTATATATATCATATGTATGTATGCATAATTGTTCTTCATTCCCCAATCAAGGAAGGTCACCTAGAAGAAGGGAATACATGTGTCTTTTGAGTCAACATGAGAGAGATCGAGAGATCTCAATGCTTTGCATCGTCCTCAAGTAGACAACACCAAGGACAACAAATAGAAGAATGAGAATAACATATAGAAGAAGTAACAAAAGAGAGGAGGAGAGAATCTGCTATGCTAATGTAACTAGTCTAGCACGTCATCTACCCCCCGATCTTGCTGATCAATGTTTCGGGAAGGCAGGGAACACGCTAGAGGAGGAACATCCAACACAGCAGATGGAGCTATCACAAGATCCAAACAAGGGCTATGTTCATGTTCCGAGCCACATTGTTCTTGTCTAGGAGCTAGGATAAGTGCTTTAGAAAATTCATTAGATAAATGGTTATCAACATCAACAAGTTCATATTCACTATCAGAAGCAAGAGGAGTAACATTTTCATCATGAATAACATTTTCATCTATATCATCATCAAGATTTATAAAAATAGGATCTTTAACTCGCACCGGATCAAGACCATCATGCATCTTATGTTTAGGAGATTTAGGCTCAATGTCCGGCTGAGGAGAAAATGGAATAATGCTTGTTGAAGGTGTTTTTGGAGATTGTAAAGTTTGAGCTCTAAGACGACGCTTTCGCCGGCGTTCACGTGCAGAACGATTTCGTCTAGTCTTAGTAAGAAGTGGAGAAGACTGAGGAGGAGGAATGTTCTCATCCTTAGCACTTGGGTGTTTAGGTTGTGGTCTCTTAGGCTGGATAATAGGAGAAGAAGAAGGTCTCTTCTCTCTATAAAAAGAAGGAGGAGGAACTGCTCCATATAAAGGAGGAATTTTTGGTTTAGGGAGAAGACCAAGTCCATCATGACGAGGAGGTATAGGTCTACTCTTAGGAAGTTTATTAGGTATAGACATAGTCACATCCATAGGGATGGGTTGAGAATCTTCTTGAGGAAAGACATTAGTTTTATCTTTCAAAGGAAGAACTTCCTTCTCAAGAATGATAGGAATATCAAGTTTAGGTGCTCTAGGTTCACTTAGAGATAGGATCATATCTGTTTTCCACTTTTGATAAGATTTGAAAAGATGATCACTTCGCGGAGGAAGAGATTGGAATTGTTTAGGCCAAAAGTAATCAATAGGAACACTAGAGGTTCTTTCAGCTGGTTTAAAGAGACTATGATTGACAGTAACAACTTCACCATTATGGGGAAATTTCAAACACTTATGAATAGGAGAAGCAATAGCTTTCATGGAAGATAGCCAAGGATAGCCAAGCTTCACACGAAATTGTTCGGAAGATGGAATAATAGCAAAGTTCACATCAAGAGATTTGTTATGGACCTCAATAGGCAATGTAATAGAACCAATTGCAGGAGAAGAAAATGCATCAAATAATTTCACAATCACATCTGTTTTGTCATATATCACTTGATTCAATTGCAAAGTAAAAAGAAATTCTTCAGTAATAACATTAACCATGCACGAAGGATCAATAAGCACTCCACGGCAAGGTGTATTCTTAACTTTTGCAACTATGTATAAAGGACCATCAGGTGCCCTAATGGTTTCACTGGAATCAAATGTGATAGAAGGTTCTTTAGGGATTTCTTGCTGCTCTACAAAGTTAATCACATTCGGAGTCATAGACACAAGACCATCAGATGAGAGAGAGGAATCATTAGCCTCAATTGCATTAGAGGTATGAGAAGGCAATGGATCAGTGAAAATCTGAAGATTTTGGTTAGGAGGAGCTACAGATGTGTTGCCTTTATTATTCACTCCAGAAACAGAGATAGTATTGTTATCAATCAAATCTTGAATTTTACCCTTTAAAGAAAAACATTTTTCAGTATCATGCCCAGGCTGACGATGAAATTGACAAAAAGCTTTGTTATCAAAATAAGGTGAAGTAATCTTTGCAGGATCAATTTGTCTTATAGGAGGAAGAGTAAGCACATTTTGTTCCAATAACTTATTCATAATACTATGCAATGATTCATTCAAAGGAGTATACTTTCTTTCTTTCTTGAAAAATTTAGAAATAGGAGGCACACCTGATGTTGCATTCACATTGTTGTTGATGATGTTTTCATTGAATTTGATGGAATCTCTGTTCGGTTTAAACTTCCCAAATGGTTGTTGACTGCTATCACCCTTATCACTCAGAGCCATAGGATGTGATTGTTCCATTTGACTCACAGTCAGTTGATAATTGTGAAGAGTGGCGCACAACTATTGGAAAGAAGTAAACTCAGAAAATAGAAGTTTGTCTCGAATATCTTTTTGTAAATTAGAAATAAAGATTCTTTGAATATCATTGTCAGGCACTGGAAAAGAAATTTGAGCATACAAATGCTTATATCTACCAATGAAATCAGTCACTTTTTCTTTAACACCTTGTTTACAATGCATTAAATCAATCAAAGTAACTTTAGGACTTATATTGTTTTGAAATTGTTGAATGAAAGCCTTTGCAAGTTGTTCGAAAGAAGTAATAGAATAAGAAGGCAACGAGCAATACCATTGTAGGGCTTTGTCTCTTAATGTTCTAGTGAATAGTTTTGCAAGCAACCTTTGGTCATAAGCAAAATTGGTACAAATTGTTTGAAAAGTCTTAACATGTGTTAGAGGATCTCCTTTACCATTATAAAGTTCCAAATGCGGGATTTCAACATGTTTAGGAGGGATAGCTCGAACAATGTCAAGAGAAAGTGGGCTCGCAACGTCAAATGTGGGCACACTAAACTTAGATTGATTCATAGAGGCAATTTGTTGCTGTAAAGAAGAGACAGTTTGTGCAAGATTGTTAATGGTCGCTTCGGTCGAAGAGTTCATATTGGATGTGTTAGATTGAGATGGAGGTGTTATGTTATTGAAAGAAGGTAGAGAGTAAGGTGGTGGGACCCTATGATAATTAGTCATAGGAGATGATTGGACAGGAGGAACACTACAAGGAGGAATAGAATGGTTAAATGAATTGCCCCCTTGCGTCATGTTCATTTGTGGAGATGTAATAGGAACACTCATTGAAGGGACGAATGAAGAAATCGGATTGAATGAAGGAAGAGGGTTAATTGAAGAAGAGGGATTGCCCCCATGACTGGTGATCACAGGGGGAATATCTTGTGTAGAAGTAGCCATTATGTTTGATGTAAAGGTAGGTATGCTAGCAATAGAAGTCATCAAAGGAATAGAATGATTGACTTGTGTAGGAGGTTGTGTATAACCCAAATTTTCAGCACAACTTTTCATAGGCATCACATTCGAATCCACAATGTGTGCAATACCACGCAAAATATCAATTCCATTCTTATCACTTTGAAGCATACGTTTTAGACCCTCAATTAAAGGAAGAGCTTGACTATCAGGGTATTCTTGAGACATCCATTGTCGAAAATCGTCAAATTGGTTATCCAATTTCGAAAGTTGTTCTTCAGAAACCTCATGGAGAGCTTCTTCATCATTAGGAGGATTAGAGGAATTACCCATGTCCTCGTTAAAAAGGCTATTCAAATTAGGTTCCATCTCCTCAGTAGTTAAACCTTGGAAAGACTTAATTCTACGGCTTCGTCTAACGGGAATAGTGTAAGTAGGGCTTATTGTTGTAAAACTCATGCACTAGAAAGAGAGAGAAGATTTTGAATTTAGAGGTAGCAATTTTCAGTAAAATCAGCCAATCTTCTGGATTTAAGCTGTTAAATGCAATCACAACAGTCTCCCGAAATTTCGGAAAAAATGTCCGGGACCGTGGCGCCCGAAGTGCAACACGGTCCTTGCAACTTTTTTCGAAATTTGCAGGGATGAAAGGTATGATGATTTTAGAGCTAATCTGAAAAAATTGAGTGATTTTACGATCTGTAGATAGGCCAAATTAAAGTTGTAATCTCAAAATTGAACCCTACCAAGATTGTCAAAAAATGCAAAAATTTGAAAAGAGAGGGAAACTGAAATTTTGAATTTTGTGATTTTAGAGGGAATATCCAGAGCAATGTAAATTTTGAAATTAAAAATTGACTCAATTTCACGCAAAATTCAATTTTGAAAGCGGAAATCAAAGTTGTTGTAATTAAGCACTTAATTTCAAAAGTCACAAAATGCAAGAATTTGAATAAAGCACTGAAATTTTTAATGAATGATAACACACTTTTCAGATTTAGGACAGTAAGAACACAATTTTGACACAAAATTTCAATTTCAATGATTTTTAAATGTTTAGAAGCCTTAATCCAAGCAATCACAAGACCAACTTTGACTGTTATTTTGAAGGTGTTAAAATTGATAAAATCAGCCAAAATTCTGGATTTTAGCAGGAAAATACAGTAAGACCTCGCTCCCGAAATTTCGAAAAAAATGTCGGGGACGATGGCGCTCGGCGCCACAGTCCTCGCAACTTTTTTCCAAATTTTCAGGGATGAAAGATATTATGATTTTATTGCGGAATCCAAAGTTACAGCTGATTTGGAGATGTTTTGATCAGTGAAATTGTCGGACAAAGGTTGAATCAAGAGGGTTTCAAAAATTAGGGTTTTGACACTTAACCACTTAATTTTCAGAATTAAAGCACAAATATGAATTAAAAATTTGTAATAGAAGGGCAGATCTGAAACAGGCATTAACATTTAGACATTTCGCAGGTTCAATTACAAAAAAGAAAATTTAGGGTTTTTATGCAATCACCTCTAAAATTTTGCAAAAGATCAAACATGGAAATGTAATCAATTTTTTTTTTTTCAGATCTAAGCATGAAAAATCAGAAAGGATGTTCACGTTGGGTTCACCAAAATGTAAAGCAGAAAATCGCGATCGAACCCTAGTTGCTCTCCCCTCTTCCGACTCCGAGGAGAGAGAAGGGAGGTTCACTAGGATTCGATGGTTTTTCACTTAGGGGAGAGACTTTACATTCAAAAGAGGGGTTGAAACTCATAAGATCCAATCCCACACAATGTAAGATTGGATGCTAAATGAATTTCAAGGGTTAGGAAAGCAAGGCTACCCTCTTTTGTAAAGAATGTTGTTAAGGAAATTAAGCTAGGAATGCATAGAAAGTCATAAAGATTCGCTTATAAACTGAGTTTGGGTTATAGGATGAAGCTGCGGACCTGGAATTAGTAGTAAAATGTCGATACGGCGCTGTCCTGCAAATTTGAGCAAAAGTTGTCGGGATGATGGCGCCCGGCGCCACGGTCCTCCGAAAAATCCGCGAAACGAAGGGGGATCTGTTCGTCTCTGCACAAGGATTCCAGATCTTCAATTTCAGCAGCATACCTGCAACCTACACACAGAAAAGCGAAGACGATTGGGGGGTTAGGGATTAGGGGTTTGCCTTTAGGTCAAACCCCGGTTTTGGAATTAACCAAGAAATGAGCAAGAGCTGTAAATGTAAATGACTGTAAAACAAGTACTAATACCTTGTTCTAAGGATGTTTGTATCCTTATGTGCGAAGGTTTAGATGTTGTATGTTGTATGTTGTATGTTGTAGCATGTAGTATGTGATCTCCTCTTCAATGGTTGAATCCTTGTCTTGAATGCAACACTTAGCCTTGAATGGAGACTTGAAATGATCAATTGCTTGAAGGAATGCTTGAATGCTTGAATGCTTGAGTATAATTTCCACGCTTTTGTACACATATCCTCTTCATCCAAATGAGAGAGAAAAATATAGTTTATATACTTGTCAATTAGGGCTGATAGACTGATTTTCCCGACCTTAGGCCGACCAGGAAAGTTAATTTCCAATTTGCAAACAAAAAGACCCGAGACCCCTTAGGAGACCGGGCCCAAAATAGGACCCAGGGACCAGGGCGCTGGGCGCCATGGTCCTGGGGACCAGGGCGCTGGGTGCTCTGGTCCCACCTCCCGGGACAGCAGGGTGCAAGGAGGTTCAGGCCAGGGTGCTTGAAAAATGCAGTTTTCAGTGTCGTGAGCAAGTTTCAAGGTCTCCATTCAGGTTGCGTGTTGCGTCGCCATCGTGAAGACCGAAATGCAGTCGAAATTGCAAGTGTCGCAATTTTAGGATGCTACAGTGTTGATTACATGGCATGAGAACCTAAGTTGTCTAATTTGTATATAGTATGTCATGTGCTTAGACCTGGATTGGGCACTTTTGCATATGAGATGTAATATATAATTTTAATATACATCAAAGTTATTTTACTTAATTTTCATATTAAGATGAATTTGAGCATTTATTTATTTCTATGATATAAAGTTAAAGGGCTGTGAACCTTACATTTGGTATCACAACTCTAGGTTTTGCATTAGGGCATTAGGTTCACTATGTTGATTTGTGATGATTGATTGTATAACCCTTCAATTGAATAGTACAAAGTGTGTTGGTATGGAAAAATTAGGGTTTCACCAATTAAGATGATGAAACCACTAATATTACCTACAAGACCAACACATTGAAAGAGGGGTGAATCCAATATATCTAGCCACAATCCAAATAAGAAAAGGGCTGAAATTTTGAATAGATTCGCTTGTTTTTGTTTGCCACCCTCTTTTAGTTGAAATTTGGATGTGAATTGTGATATTAGGGCAAGACAAGGGATACTTGAGATGAAATAGTGAAAACTGATTGCTACAAATATCCAACAAAGCCATAGATAGGGATCTGGGCAGAAGAAGAGAATCAAAACCCGCTCCTAAAGGTTTGGGCTAATTTTGTAGGATCGAGTAGTAGAGATTTTCCTTGGTCATCTGAATTTCACTTCGTCAAAATCTGAACCTGTTCATCATCATCAACTCTATTGGAATTTTTAAGTATATCTCCTGAGTCAATTCCCTGCACACAAAAATAGAAAAGAAAGGGTTGTGGATAGGGATTTTCCTTGGGTCAAACCCCAATTTAGGAATTAACCTTGAATTGAATAATGTAAATACTAAAGTAAATTCTAGGAAATATACCTCATATTTGCAATGGTTGATAGAAATTTTGATGATGCAATGCTCTTTCGATATAATCACAAATGTTAGATGTAACGGCAATGACAAACACATGAACATAAAAGACCTAAACACACATGCTTAAATGAATATTATTGTAACTTTGGTCCATAATGCTTGAAGGATGAAATGTTGCTTTGGATGTCTAAAAAATGTTGGATGATGAATGTTTAACAGATGCACAAATATTATAGATAGGTGGTGTATGGATTCTTAGGTCTAAAATGAATTGATAGGATGTCTTTATATAGGGTTCCCTAGGTAAATTATTGATTAGGAAGACCTCCAAAGGTCAAGTGTAGCTATGGGGACCAAAATCCATTGGAGAGGGAGACAGCCAACCCAGATTCAAATTAGGTCATATTTAAGGGAGACTAGGGTGGTTTGGGGCGCCTTGGTCTAGGAACAAGGTGCTCCACATCCTAGTCCTTCAAAAATAGGACCAACAACTAAAAAACCGGGGGAAGGCAACTCCAAGATGGGGCCCACTTAGCAGTGTCAATAGGTGACATCAAGGTTGGAGTAAAGAGGGCCAAAAAAGACCTAGGGGGAATGGAGATGGGACATGCTAAAGTAGGATCACAAACATGAGGTGCAAATTGTAACGTTTCCACTTTATGATGCTACACAAAGGTGTTCCTTGCTTGAAACCCTTATGTGTATATGTGTCTAATGTATAACGAGATGGACATGATACTTAGGTCACATGAATGAGAAAGGTTATGATGCTACCTTGTCATGATTTAGCATGATATGTTGGAGAAGTTATTTATAAAGGATTTGAAAGATCTTCATGTGTGTCTAGGAGTTCCCTCTAGGGAGATGGCCTCCTCGATGTTTATTTGTGCTTAGAATCAAGGTTTAGTGGCCCTTGAGCGGCCCTTCTACTCTTGTGTGCCTCTTGGATGGTGTGATCGATGAATTGATTTGACAAATGACTATTATTTGGCTTTTGAATGAGCATTGTATTTGATGGTGTGAGTGTTGCATTTAAATATGAAAAAAGATTAAATAATTCATATTTGTGAGATGTTAACATTGTTGTAGCTACAATGAGTGTAGTTCACATAATTTTTTGTAAGAATGTGTAGTGCATAAGTGAAGTTGTCTTAATAGATCCTTTGGGTCAAGGACTATTGTCCCCAAATTGAATTTGATCATTATATTCATGTGAGGACCAATTTGGCTATTACCTTGTAGTATTTTGAGGAAGTTTATGTGGGTCAACTGCATTTGGTATACATTACATTTGTGGCCATAGATTGGTGTTGATCCTATCTTGCCTTATGAATTATTTAATCTCTTTCATATTTAAATGCAACACTCACTCCATCAATATACAATGCTCATCAAAAGCCAAATAATAGTCATATTCAAGTCAAATAAAGTCAAATTGGTTCATTGAAGGGCTAAGTTTGGGAATGAGCTATCAAAATGCTATTTGAGGTCAACGATCCAAAAAATAGTCCATGAGCCAAATTTAACATAAATTTGATTCCAAGTCTGATTCATAGGTCCTAGTTTGTTTTGAAGTTCATAATCACTTTCCTAAGTCATATTTCCTAATCAGCAACCATGTATTGGCTTTTCCAATAGTTATCTCAAGTCTAAGACTGGGAGAAAGTTTCAAAAAAGCTATCTTAAGGACAAGAGGACAAATATTAGGTTTCCAAAGAGAATTTTAAGTGCCTCATGTCCTAACACCTGTTAGAGGTCTGAGTTCAAATAAAAAAATCTAAAATGCAATCTCCTAAAATCATTTCTTATACCCGAGTTTGCAGTACCAAGTCATGAATTAAGTGCTAAAATCCTAAATCTAAAGACTTTCCTAAGACAACTGCGTCAAGAAGTTAGAATCTTAATCATGTTTCAAGTGTTAAGGTTTCAAATCTGCTTTCTTAAATTAGAATTCAAAATTCCAGCAAAGATGAGAAGATGGATCCTATAATGAGTAGGAAGACCAATTAAAAAATATGTGAGTAGGTGGATATGTGTGTGTGGGGGCAATTTTGAATATCACAAGATTTACATAAAACAAGTGTTTAAAATACTATAAACGCTTAAGATACTTAATGAGCTATTTATCATTGTAGATTAAAAGGAGTAAAAAGATGAGGGATCTAGAGCATAGATTGAAGATATATTCATAGTGAAGAGTAGTCAGAAGAAGCCAATGATTTGAAGATTCTAAGATACTATTTCAAAGTGTCACACGATGTCTAAGATGAAAAGAGTAAACACAGAATCAAAAGTCTAAAGATGATGTAACTTTTAAGAATATTGAGAGTAACATGCTCAAAGAAATGGATTTGATAGAGAAATCTGTAAAATTTGCCAATGAAGAACATGTGACAGAGTTGGAGATGAACTATTGAGGATCACTTTTATAGTCCAAAGGGTGTCATTTCCAAAATTCCAAAAAATGGTGATTGATTCTAAGGAAATGCTACAAGAAATATATGAAAATAGAGAGATGACAATTGAGTATGATATGGAGTATGATTTACTATAAAAGAGAATTAATTTATTCTAAAAATAAAACTTTTTGGCTAAATTTTAATATAATACAATAAAAGTCAAAGTTAGTTATTTATCCAGGTGACAATTTTTGTCTTTTTGTGACAAAAAGTTGTTATTTTGTCTTGGTAAATGTGTAAATTTCGTCCTATAGTGGAAACAGTTAGGAACTAGTTAGAAAGTTGTTGGAATTATTAAATAAAAGTTGTTAGGGTTTCTAGAAGACAAATCTGGGCCATCCATAGGATTTAATCTTGACTGTTGATGTAAAATGTAATACCTATAAAGGACCAGTGCCTCTCTCATTGTAACTATTAGAATTAGAAGTAGAATAGAGTAGAGTAGTTGCTGAACATGAATTATTGTACCAGCACCTGAAGCAAATGAATAAATTATTGAAGTATGGTAGTTTTACTAGTTGTCTTCTCTTATTTGAATGGTTTCTTTCATCAAATTAGTTAAAGTTTAGTGATTTTAATGGTGAAGTGTGAGGATATTTGATGGATTTCTGGTTTATAACATTAGGGATTTGTTCATTGTAATTTTTTGTGTATAATTAGTCTAAGCCTATTATTGTTGTTAGTTCAATTGTGGATGTTTGTTTGAGTTGCACTAGAGTTGGCTACTTAGATGTATGTTCAAGATCTGAAAATCTTTCATTTTCCTTTGGATATTGCACTATTTGTGTAGCATTGTGAGTTTATCTCTAATTAAGCAGTAATTAGTTTTATGAGAGATTTGTCTATCTGCAGCATTAGCAATTAATGCCATTGTCCATATATTTAGATTAGATTCTTTAAATCTTATCCTTTTGACTTTATTTTAACTAGTTTAAGAAGTGAAGCATCAATCAGATTGTTGTACCTTATGCAAACTAGCTTGTCAGATGTGTAAGTCCCTTGTGATTACTAGCAAATCACATCTTCACTGAGTTATCCTAAGTATAGTCAAGACAGGGCATTGGAAACCTTGGGGGTCATCTTGTTTGGACAATTGAAGAGCATACAATATTTTTTTATTCAAGAAAGAATAAGATATACTCTGTATATTGACAAAAATGCAATTTTCCCCATCAACAACTGCCATTTTCTACATATCGACACCAAATGTCTCCCACAAATTTAACCAGACTTTGATCAGTGGGCATTCACGGGAATGCAAAGAAGTAGGCCATGAAAATCCCAATAGTATACGAGTGATCAAACAAAAGCTCTCCAATATAAGGTTTTACTTAACTCATCAAGACACGCTGATCCTGCCAAAGGTGAATATGCGGCGTGCAAATGCGCAATCAATAGAAATTAGGCCTAAGATATGAAAAATGATGTTGGTGGAAGCGATGCATATCAATAGAAATTAGGCCTAAGATATGAAAAATGATGTTGATGGAAGCGATGCATAAATGAATGGCTTAAAGAGTTCTACCAAACTCCCTTGAATGCCACCATCTGGACGCCATTGCAATGAAAATGCGATTGCCTTCGATCTGGATGTCGTTGCAATGAAAACATAACGAATACAAACCAAAACACTGGCTAGTCATATGAAGGTTGAGACGATTAAAACATATATGAAGTCAATCCACAAAAGTTGTCCGACTACGAGATCTCCTTGATAAACATGACCTCAACATCAAATTCTAATTACGGGCTCTCCAAATGGCAATAGATCCATACCAAGGAAGAATCGCAATGAGACCACGACAAAATCGAAGTGCTAGCCAAGTAAGGTATGTGGTCAAGAGCAATAAGGTACCACCAATGCTTGGATAGAACAAGGGCCCGATCACACTAAGTCACCACATAAATAGTGGAAACCTCCTTTGATATGACCAAGTAAGAGTTAACTTTATTATCAACTAATGAGCCAAGCCAAATTTGAAGCATTAGAGGAGTATAAAATGCCTTCACCAAAGTGATGATTAGAATATAAGCGGAATAAAAATTGTGAAATAATTTTAAATGCCAAATAAAGATGGGAAGAGTTGCAATTAATTATGCCTAAAGTACAAATCAAACCACCATAATCTGACTTCAAAATTTATTGATGAACACAAGTCTTATATGTAGGAGGAGATGTTGGATGTCGGCTTTGATACTATATTGGTAAGAATATTCCATTGCTAGGACTACAACAACAATATAACCTTCATAATGATAAAACAAAATTGCACAAAAAAATGAATTGATTTGATATATTAAACAATGTACATAAGCCTTGCTTAAATAGGCAAGAGTACAGATGAGAACACCAATGAGATGTGAGGGTAGCTACAACCACCCGATACAAATTACTAAATGTAGGTATATAATATTTACCTAATTAGATAAACATTAAATGATTATGCACAAGTAAACTTAACCACTGAGAAAATAATAACTTACTCCGACAGAGGTAGCAGTCAAAGTAGGTCCCAAAAGATTTCCTAAGGATAAATCAACTATTCTCTTAGTTTTAAACTTTTAGTATAATAGGAATAGGATATATTCATGAGGTTTGTTTGATTTAGGTTGTTGACACCAAAAGTAATCAAGTGTAAAGTTTTCATGTTTAGAGAAGGGCTAGAAACAACTATGATATATAATTTTATTTTCTCCTACAAATGGGAACTTCAAACACTTAGGGACTATGGAAGGAACTGCCTTCATGGATGTGAGGCAAGGATGACCTGACTTCACATGAAATTGGTCCAAGGTAGGGATACAGGTAAAAGAAACATCTAAGCATTTAGATTGAACTTCGACTAGAATGGTGATGGAACCAATGGTAGGACAAGTGAAACCATCATGCATCTTAATCAAGATTTCATATTTATCATAAATGTCTTGATATAATTAATGTGTAAAGATATTCTTCTATAGCCACATTCACCATCTATACTAGATCATTTAGCACCCCATGTGTGCATTTGTCATTAATTCTAATAGTAATGTATAGTGTTCCATCAAGTGCATTCTTTAAGATATCACTTGAGGTAAAGGTGCTATTAGGTTCACATTTAGGCTTATGTTTCTTTTGTTCTATCACATTCACAAAATTGTTAGCTTGGTTGGATAGGTCATCAATGGCTATATAGATATCATCATTAGACTCAAGAACACTTGTGGAATGTGACAACAAAGGATTGGTAAATATTTACAAGTTTTGATTAGGTGGTGCCATAAATTTATTCTCTTTATCATTCACACCATCCACCACAATGATATTAGATTCAATGAGGTCTTGAACTTCATTTATAAGACACATACATTTCTTTGTATCATGTCCAGGTGTACAATGACATTGAAAAAAGGCCTTCGTGTTAAATGAAGGAGATAAAATCTTTGAGGTATCTACGAGATGGATAGAGGAAATCATAATAAAATTGTTGTTTAAAAATTGAAGCATAATGGTATATAAAGACTTGTAAAGTGGTGTAAAGTTGTGATTCTTTTATTTATAAGAAAAGTGGGCTACAATAGAAGGTGTTATGGCTATAATAGAAGGTGATATAGCTACAAATTGAGTTTCAATATTGTTGGAAGAATGGGTGTTTATCTTAATAAAGTTTTTATTTTGTTTCCTCGAGCCTTGGTAAGTTTGATGAACCTCTTCAAACTTGTCAATTGGAGTCATAGATGAAGAACCTTCATATTGACTAACATGGAGTTGATAGTCATGAAGTGTTGTGCATAAGTGTGTGAGAGATGGGTATTTCATAAACAATATCTTATCTCTACTATGTAATTGTAAATTACCAATAAAAACTCTTTGAACATTAGCATCAAGATGAGAATAAGAAATTTTTGAATACAAAGTTTGATATCTACTAATGAAATCAATCACTTTCTCTTTAACACCTTATTTGCAATGCACCAAATTAGTTTATGCAAATCGTGGCTCACTATTATTTTAAAAATTTACTCACCAATTGTTGAAAATCGTTAATTGAATTAGGAAAAGAGAAAAATCATTCCAAGGCAATTTTTTTCAAGGAACTAGGGAAACATTTTGCAAGAATAGCTTGTTCAAAGAAGAAACCATTGCATAAGTCGATAAATGTTGACACGTGAGTATTAGGATCACCTTTTCCATTGTATTTACCAAAATGAGGTATCTCAATGCGTTGTGGGATGAAAGTCTTAAGGATGACAATGTAAAGTGGGCTACTTGTGCAATACAATGGAAGAGTGGATTGGGATGGGTATTTTATAAACAATATCTTATCTCTACTATGTAGTTGTAAATTACCAATAAAAACTCTTTGAACATTAGCATCAAGAAGAGAATAAGAAATTTTTGAATACAAAGTTTGATATCTACTAATGCAATCAATCACTTTCTCTTTAACACCTTGTTTTCAATGCACCAAATTAGTTAATGCAACTTGTGGCCCAATATTATTTTTAAAATATTGTAAAAATTTACTCACCAATTGTTGATAATTGTTAATTGAATTATTAGGAAAATACAAAAAGCATTCCAAGGTAGTTTTTTTCCAGGATCTAGGGAAACATTTTGTGAGAATAACTTGTTCAAAGAAAAAATCATTGCATAATTGGATAAATGTTGACACATGAGTATTAGGATCACCTTTTCCATTGTATTTCCCAAAACAAGGTATCTCAATGTGTTGTGGGATGAAAGTCTTAAGGATGGCAAAGGAAAGTGGGCTACTTGAGCAATACGATGGAAGAGTGGATTGGGAAGGGTATTTCATAAACAATATCTTATCTCTACTATCTAGCTATAAATTACCAATAAAAACTCTTTGAACATTAGTATCAAGAAGAGAATAAGAATTTTTTTAATACAAATTTTGATATCTACTAATGAAATCAATCACTTTCTCTTTAACACCTTGTTTGCAATGCACAAAATTAGTTAATGCAACTTGTGGCCCAATATTATTTTAAAAATCTTGCAAAAATTTACTCACCAATTGTTGAAAATTGTTAATTGAAATATTAGGAAAAAAGAAAAATCCTTCCAAGACAATTTCTTTCAAGGATCTAGGGAAACGTTTTGTGAGAATGGCTTGTTCAAAGAAAAAACCATTGCATAAGTCGATAAATGACACATGAGTATTAGGATCACCTTTTCCATTGTACTCCCAAAATGAGGTATCTCAATATGTTGCGGGATGAAAGTCTTAATGATGGCAATGGAAAGTGGGCTACTTGAGCAATACAATGGAAGAGTGAATTGGGATGGGTATTTCATAAACAATATCTTATCTCTACTATGTAGTTGTAAATTACCAATTAAAACTTTTTAAACATTAGCATCAAAAAGAGACTAAGAAATTTCTAAATACAAAGTTTGATATCTATTAATGAAATCAATTACTTTCTCTTTAACACCTTGTTTGCAATGAACCAAATTACTTAATGCAACTCATGAAAAAATATTATTTTGAAAATGTTGCAAAAATTTACTCACCAATTGTTGAAAATTGTTTAATTGAATTATTAGGAAAAGAGAAAAATCATGCCAAGGAAGCTTTCTTCAAGGATCTAGGGAAACATTTTACAAGAATAGCTTGTTCAAAGAAAATATCATTGCATAAGTTCATAAATGTTGACACATGAGTGTTAGGATCACCTTTTCCATTGTATTTCCCAAAACAAGGTATCTCAATGTGTTGTGGGATGAAAGTCTTCGGGATGACAATAGAAAGTGGGCTACTTGAGCAATATGATGGAAGAGTGGAATGAGATGGGTATTTCATAAACAATATCTTATATCTACTATGTAGTTATAAATTACCAATAAAAGCTCTTTGAACATTAGCATCATGAGATAATAAGAAATTTGTGAATACAAAGTTTGATATCTACTAATGAAATCAATCACTTTATCTTTAACATGTTGTTTGCAATACACCAGATTAGTTAATGCAACTCATGACCCAATATTATTTTTAAAATGTTGCAAAAACTTACTCACTAATTGTTGAAAATTATTAATTGAATAATTAAGAAAAGAGAAAAATCATTCCAAGATAGTTTCTTTCAAGGATCTAGGGAAACATTTTGCAAGAATAGCTTGTTCAAAGAAAAAATCACTGCATAAGTCGATAAATGTTGACACATGAGTATTAGGATAACCTTTTCCATTGTATTTCCCAAAACAAGGTATCTAAATGTGTTGTGGGATGAACGTCTTAAGGATGGCAATGGAAAGTGGGCTACTTGAGTAATGCGATGGAAGAGTGGATTGGGATTGGTTTATGCTGGCTAATTGTTGTTGTAGAGATGACACATTTTGTAATTATTGGTTTATAGTGGCATCAACAGGTGAATTGTCTTGTGAAAAGTTGCATTATGATGGTGGATTTGAACTAATATTATGGTAGGTTTGTGGAACACATTATGGTAAATGGGTGGAGGATATGGTTGATGAGTGTTTTGAGAAACAAAAGAAACATTGGTTGGAGATTACACATAAGTATACTAATTGATAGGATTATTCTCATTACTAACATGGATGCTATTACCATTTTTCATAATACTAGACATAATAGAGGATGTGTATTTAGGCATATTGTTTGTTGTTTTAGGCATAGGAATTTCTATCTAAACTTGGGTTTTACGAGTGATATATCCAAGCACTTTTGTGCAACTAGCTACATTCATAGTGTTCTCATTCATTGTGTTAGCTATATTATGCAGAAAAACCACACCATTTGCATCACCTTGTATCAACTTCTTTAGATTCTGAATCAAGGGGACTTCTTCTTCAGCTAAGTGTTCTCTACTCACAAATTGTAGAATACCTTCCAATTCCTTCTCAAGAATTGTCAATTATATATTGGACACATATATTGAAGGGTCATCCTCATAATGAGAAGCGTGAGAAAAATTATTTTCATATATGTTAGGCAATATGTATGTTGGATTGAAGGAATATGGTTCTCCTATGTTTCTTGGTGGGGATAAGTTAACATGCAACTTAGACTCAATGCCATTACTATTAAAAGCACGGGAAGCCATGAGCCAGTAACTTCTTCTCATGGGAATCTTAGATTTATAATGGGTTATGAAACTCATAAACAAGTACAAACTCCAATAACAAACAATTTCTCCAAGGAAACAAGAAAGGGAAACTAGAAGCAAATATAGGAAATAGGTTTATACTTTCAATACCTTTAATTAATTAACAAAATTTATTACAAATGTAAATTGAAATGGTGTAATCAATTAACCAATTAGGTAAATAATATGAAATTATAGCAATGATGCAATAACCAATTGATTAAACTATATGATATAACAATGGTATGATCAGTTAACCTCTTAATTAAGTAATATGTAAGAGCAATATTATGATTGATTAATTATTGCAAGCACATAAGAAATATATATATTTGAAAATAAATTCAGATCTAAACATCCAAATTTGAAATAATGTAAAATGATCAAGTTCACCAAACTAAGATCCTAGCATATTGTTATAGGTATAAAATAGGTTCAATTACAACCATAAAAGGAGAGCTAAACACTAGAGGTTTAAGATTACTTTGTTGCAATTGAATTGAGATGATGAGGTGTGTGTGAATGAACTAGGTTACATAATAGAAAATTGGTAACTTTTAGCACAAACAATAAGATACAGAGATGGAAATCAACATAGAAGCTCATATTGGAAATGAGGTACAAAGAGGAACTTGCAGTTGCAATCTACAATAGAAAATGTAGGATTTATGTGCTGGGAATCCCAATATGAGTGCATCTTAGTAAAATGAATATTCCAAATTCTATATCAAGAAGTCCTATAGCTTAGTCTTTTCGAAAATCAGCTGAAAAGTTTATGACAATGGAATAGGCCCCCCTAGTCTAGGGGTTCTACATGTTCAAAATTAGAGATCATCTATCTCAATCTTCACTAAACACCTATAATCCCTTTGTGGTTAGATTCAAACTTGTACACATGAAATTGGAAAAAAATAGTTGTGTTGTTTAGGAGCTTGCCTAAGTCAAACTTTGTGTTGATGTTCCCACATTCACAAGAACTATATGGTTGATGAAAAAAAGAGTTTATCCTCAGGGAGGATAGAAGCTAAACCATAATTGAAATACTAAATTAATAAGATTATACATTAGGATTGGTAATGATGGTGATGTAATGCTCTTTAGACAAGTCCTCCAAGTATTGATACAATAAGATGACAAAGCATAATACAATCCAACATGAAGTCATACTTGAAGATAGGTTATTGTAGCTTTCTGTTCCTTATACTCATAACTTCTCTTGAAAGAATTGAATTAGGACCCTTGAATTGTGATAATAGCTTCTTAGACTTTGTGAATGATAAAAGATTACTTTATATATGGTTCTTGAGGTATTTACAAATCTATGCTAAAATCTAAAAGTCAAATGACAATATCAGGATCAAATCACAAATGGAGGCTGACACATGCACATGTTTGAATTAGGGTCCCTTAGGAGGGAGTAGAGAAGGTAGTGGAAGAGTATCAAGACCTGGACATAGGATCTACTCTCAACATTAGTATATGACAACAATAAGATAGTATGAGACCAAAATAGACTTGGAATGACCAGGAGGGAGCATACTAAAGTAAAGAACCAAATAGAGAGAAAAATTGCAAAGGGTACAATTACTACACTACATTTAGCCCCCACTTTAGCAAGAGTATGAACTTACACCATAATCACGATATAGTAGAGATAAAGAGATTAAGGAACTGAAAGAAAGAGAAAATGGGGATAGGATGACACTTAGTTAATAGAAGCAACCACTCAATCTTAGTATCATATCAATCCACATAGAACATTCAAAAATACATATACAAATCAAACAATGTTAGAACTAAAGAAAACAAAAGGTTCCAATTCAACTAGGTGAAGAGACCTCAATATAAAATGTTTTCTCAAGCACTAGTATCATTCTTAAAAGGTTATTGCAAGTGCACAAGTAGACTTCTAGAAAGAGATGAGAGCATACACCAATTGATGAGACAAGGGTCCATGGTCCAACAACTAGAAAGTCATATTATGCTAGGGTCCACAAAGATGACATGAATTCTACTTGCCAACAAGTTGTGTTATTTTGGGTGATTCATGTAGTGCAACAAAATAATCACACTAGAAAGCCATGCTATACAAGGTGATCAATGCTTGAGAAAGTGTAAACAACAAAAATTATCATGCTAACAAGTTGCGTTATGTTAGATAACCAATGCTCAAAGAACATAAAATGATAACAATGATAAAACTAGCATGCCTCACTACACTAATCAACCAATGCTTTTGGGAGTGTAAACATGTTTGCTAAAGGTATCAAGCTAACAAGTTTTGTTATTCTAGAAGATCAAGATGAGTCATATGAATTGCATTGGCTAGCAAGTTGCATTATGCTAGGTGATCGATATATCATCAGTTTTTTAAGGGATTAAACTAGTAAGCCACACTACTATATGATCAAAACAAAAGTTATATCCATGCCAATTGCTAAAGATAGATTGATAATTGGGTTTTAGGTGACGTTATGAAACATAACACCACTGATTCAAGGGTATATCAATGAATGACTACAAGAGGTGAGGAGGCCTTGTATGCCCCCACCAGTATGTCAACATCTTTCTATATTGATATCTTAAGGAAGATAAAGATCCATATCAAGGATAATCACCTTCAACACCAAAGAGATATCCTTTTAATAAAATGAATGTGTTCTAAGTGAGTAAGATCCTTATAAAGGAAGCAAATCTTTAAGAAAGAAAAAGATCATTATAAAGGAAATATATTGTAACAAGTGTAAAGGGATTCTTATCAAGGATATTGTTGACTTTATTTTGCATTAAACGCTAACAACCTTATGGGAAACTCAGTGATGGGGGACCTTTTGCGTGAGACTCATTGAATGACCTCTAGGTTTGAGAATCCACCTCTTCATAGAATTGGGGGAGAAAAGAGGAAGAAGATAACTAAAAAAAACAAGCTACACTACTTAGGTGATACGCTAGAATATTTTGAAAAACATTAACAACATATAAAACCCAAATGCATGCGGCTTTAAAGCTCATTCAATAATCTACATGCCCAGAACTATTTGAGAGGATAATTCAACAACACTCATTCAACATAATAAGACATTCACCATTCATCCAATAGATAACAAGTCTTAAAACATAGTTTAAACTGTGGAGTCTCACAACATATATCATAGAAGTTATCAGATTTGAAAACAACACAGAAGTTAGTCTATTAAGCTCCAAATAAAACAATCACAAAGGCCACAAGCACAATCTGACATGTCTATCATTCACCAAATTTAATTAACATAAAGACTTCTTCATTGAGACAAAGTCTAAAAATATCTCTAAAGTTTGAACCCCTTAAAAAGAAGGAAAATAAAGCATATATAGAACCCCCGACTCTTAACAAATAGTACGCAGCATCAACAAAATCCTAGAAACTTCTTCTGATAGGAATCTCCCAGTGTGGCACTCCGCAAGATGCTACCCAGTGAAAATGGCCTCCAAACTTGTTACCTCAACCACATCATGGTGACCCCTACACTTGTCAAACAAGAAAATAGCAATGCAAACTGCATTCTGGTTCACGAACCACCATGGAAGGCATGCGGCAACTCAGGGGAGACCCGAAGTCGAGAGTGAAAAGAGAACTAGAATGTGCAACGCGAGGACACCAAGTGTCATTGCCTTTACAGAGGGATGGTGGGGCTGAGAAGCACACACCAAGGAAAAGACTTGATCCACGCGCTAGCTCCACGTTCTCTCTGTTGGAATCCAAGAACACTAAGAGGGGGGGTGAATTAGTGTTCTACCAGAATGATCAAATATAACCTTATCAAAACATGCATTCACCAACCTGTATACCAGTACATATAAGATTGAAAGAAGTAAAGCAATCAATAAGCCAATCACACAAATGAATATCATAACATAGAGAATTATACCTAGAAAACCTCAAAGAGGAAAAACCAGAGTGGGATTTGTGACCCACAATATCAATCCACTGGCCATATGAAGAGATATTACAAAATATGGGGGCCTGCACTTGCAGGAAGGCTTACAGCCTAGAGGACACTGCTCAATCACAAAAGGAGCCTCATTGACTACATACAAATCAAGACTACAATCTGGATAAATGAGTGAACTATAAAGATAGCTTCTCCTACACCTGAATACAATTCGGTTAAGCTCTGTCTATTCTAGTCTGAAACCCTAAACCCTTACCGGAATAACCTCTTACATAAAATTTGCATTACAAAGCATTATCACATTCTCCTTTCCTTACATATTACAAAATGATCTAATCAACTAACCTATATACCTTTACATTCCATCATGCCTTATGTCGGCTCAATAACATATATACATAAATATCAAAATCAATTGCCAATGCCAGATCTCCCAAAATGATGTCGGCCTCCAATACCAATAACCTAATGAAGTCATGTCGGCCTGCAATGCTAGTAGCCAAAGAATTCCTTCCAACCGATTAAGATACCTGTCGATGTCAGTGTCGGTGCTGGTGAAGTGTCTATCGGTAATCAACCAAACCAAAAGGTGAAAGCCGGACATGTTTCCATCAATGACAACATATTGAAACCAATCAAATGAGTGTCAATTGCCAACAATCTCCCCCTTTGGCGTTGATGGCAACACTCATGTGAAAAATGATTATGGTTTCCATATGTGATCATGATCAATACAAAATACTCCATACCTCCATATCTTTCGATGCCAAGAATATATTTTTCATCTATACTCCCCCTTTGACATCAATGCCAAAAAAAATTACCAAAAACCAGGACGAAGAATCAAAGATTGTACAAAGAATGTCCAAAAATACCTTACCGGAGCTGAATATATTTGAAAATTTCTGGATAGGCTTTCTCCAAAATCTCTAGTAGGTGTCCCAACCTGATTTGAGTGCGTCAGAAACAGATACAAGTCCATTAAGCATATGGGCATATGACTCCTTATCCTTAAGTTATGTCGATGTGGGCTTACCAACCATATCAATACACTCCTTCTTATGTACACTTAATGAGTCCAACCGAGGACTCACCAATCCTCTAAGACCTATGGCTCTCCTTATAATTTTATCTTTATCCCTCTCAAGAGATGAAACTTAAGCTTCCAAAATCAAAACCTGACCATCAATAGATGTAGTCAAAGAATGTAAACCATCAAAATAATTGACTATACCTACAATCTCCTCCTGAATATCTTAATCCTTTTATCTGTCTCAGTTGTAAGTAAACGTGTGTTACAACATACTCTATAAATATTATTAGACTGCCTCAAATCATTATCAATCAACTTTAGCTTATCATTAATCTCCTTCTTCTCCAACTCAATTATCTAATAAAATGTTTCTCTCTTAGCCCGCGTAAACCTCTCCAGTGCCTATCGGTTTGATATCTGTTGTAAAGACTAAAAGTCCTTAGAAATGTGTTTGGTGATTATTTTAAGCTTGCTGGATGGGCTTGCTTCTTTGTCAAATTTGCACTTCGAGACAAGTCTATGCAAAACAGTGATAGACTGATCAATAACTCCTTTGTCCATAGATCCATCCTTCTTCATCTTCTGTGTAGCCATCATCATGAGCTCGGTAGAACTCATCTCAGTAATGATTTTTTGTTCAACTTGCGAGGTGTCAATTGACAACAATGATGGGATCACTATCGGTTCCCTGTAAGATTCCCCTTTCTTCTCCTCTGATGGTTTAACTTTTATAGCTTCCTCTCTTGCACTAGTGGCTTCACCACTTCGTGCAGTAACAGTTACTGTCGGTTCCTCCTTATGATCTATGACCTTAACCTATACATTTGGATCTGAAGGACTATTGTCCTCAACATTAGTAACCTGTACACTTGCAACTTTTGCACTCTTTGATTCTGCTAGTATCTCAATATTTTCCTGTACATTAGTTTCTATTGGGGGCTCTATATCCAATATCTTAATATTTTTCAAAAATGTAGATGTGGTACCCATTATACCTTTACCTTTCCCTTCAATCGAGATGTCTGTAGTGTCAGTTTTAGCTTTTGGTGAAGTATAAAAACCAGGGTTTGCAGCAAACAAATTGAACCCATGCCTTGTGGGTCTTCTTGAATATCTCATTAACCCTACCTAACATAAGACTGACTATCCTATAGTTGTTGTGAAAGATTTTCCTATCTGCAACCTCAAGAGTTTTGTCCAACTCCTCTGGAGTAATGGATGCACAAGTAGATAACAACTCTTAAATCTTTATATGATTTTCCTCCTCCATAACTGATAATCTTCTATCATCTAAGTTGTCATATAACTGTGCCAATATTTTATTTTCAATTTCTAACAATGCTTTCTTATATCTATCCAGATACAACAAAACTACTTCCTCAACTTCTCTCCGTTCATCATCGTCCAAATGCTCATAATAAAATTATACATTCTTCAACATACCATCTTTAGTTATTTCATCAACCAATTATGCACAAGTCCTGGATGGAATAATAGTTACATTACCGATAACAAGTGCTAGATCAATGTCATCCATCTTCTTTCTTCTTCCAATAATGGATGGAGTAGAAGGTGTTTCCTTTGGAGCTCATTTATGTGTCAAACTTGAAAGAAACACTTTGTCATCTCGCTGACTACCCAGACTCGTAATAGATTGTTTTAGTTTCCTTCCTACTAGGATATCAAATTCCCATTGTCTCTTCCCAAAACTGGGAGTTTCATTGATGAAAAATAACATCAAACAAACAATAATATTTCCATACCGAAATGTTCCCTTCTTCTCTCCTTTGATCTTCCCTAGACTGATTAACAATTCCTCTAACATCCATCCACAAAGATCTAAATTCTCATTTTCCCTCATCATCTTATGTACTGCATAAATGTGGGAGCTAGAAACAAAATTCAGATGATTTAATTGAGTTACCTTGTAACCAATAATCATGCTTCTAAATCTGATATCTCTATCGGTGATAGTGCTAACCCTCATTGATCACTTGTCCCATGTTGCACCGATGATTTTGCTGACCCAATCATTAGAAACCTTATTCTCTGGACGCTGCCCAATCTACGGTAAACTGGTGACGGACCTGATGGCCTCCTTCCAGATCTTATACAGTCTGTCCAACCAGATGAATTCTCCATGCACTCTGCTTAAAACATATCTAACAGTCTCATCCTCAAATTCAGAAATATCTAGAATGTCGGTAAACCCCAGATCCTCAATATGCTGATACTCGGGCTTAATCTTTCTATAATCTCCCATTAATTTGCTCATATACATGCTCTTAATATCACTGGTTCCCAAATCCTTAATATAACAGTGAATGTAGGCTCTGACATCTTCAACATATACGACTCCTTCCAGGACATGGGAAAAAGTGCCAACTGAATCATCCAAGGTGGCTATATGTGGACATCGCTTGAAAATCAGCCTAGGATGGTCCTTGACCTCAACAACAGTAGGATTTGCAATAAAAGTTGGTGCAGAGGATGATTCATTTCCATGATGAAAGATAAATTACCTATGAAGTAGTTGCCAGTGAAAACCCTAAAGAACTCTTCTGATCATTGGTGAAATCGCTCAAGAAGATATCAATCACATTGAATTGCCTTAGACTCACTTTGAATCACTCTAAATCGCTTTGAATGCAAAGTGATAAAAAATGAAGTAGATTCAACCTTTTAACCTCCAAGAACCCTAATCTGTTATTGATATGAATGACTTCAGGTGAAAGATACCGGATCTCGGTCGAACATCTCCATGCCGGATAAGCATTTCCAATGTTTGGAACATCTTCCAAAATCTCTTCCCGGGTCATAAGCAGTTTTGTCATGATTTTTTACTACCCCTAAGGCATCTGCCTTAGTTACTGGATGAGCTTCCTTCCGGTGCAGGAGCAACCTCCTCTGTCAATTGAGTAACCGAAGCATTTCCATCTATTGAATGATCTTTTGACTTCCTGACCCATTTATTGATATGATCTTGCCGGATTTCATTAACCTTTTCCTTTCCTTTCTCATTTGATCCATCATTACCAACCAGTGGATTTTTTCTTCTACAGAACTTAGCTATGTGTCCAACCTCATTGCATACATAACATGTAACATTGTTCTTTTGAATTTCTTTTCTAAAATTGATATAATTTCTTGACCTGCACTGATTAGCCATATGTCCAAATTTTCCACATGCATAACATTTAACATTCATTTTATAATCTTCTGTCTTATGACCATACTTATTGCATTTAGAACATTGACTGGGAGTAGAATTATAGTTCCGATTTGCTCTATTTCTACATTACCTAGCCATGTGACCAAATTTATTACAAACAAAGCATCTACCATTAAAATTATAAGTATTAAGCTGCCTTACCAATGCCTTCTGGTTTTGATCCTCATTTGCAGTACTAGAGCTCTAACCTTGTTCAAATCCAAGTCCACTGGAATCTCCATTCTGTCTTTGACTTTTCAATAACTCATCAAGCTGTGCTGAACTAACCTTGAATTTTTTTTATACTCACTTGCAACAGTCATATCATCTCTCATAATTATCATTTGTCTCTCAATTTCTTGTTCATTACTCTAGGATTGTACTAAATTTTTTCTCAACATCTCATTCTCATGAACCAACTGGGAGCATTCTTCAAATTTGTATTTCAGAGATATAGCAAGATTTTCTTCCTTCTTCTTCCGGTCCTCAATCTCCTTTGACATCCTCATAGTTAAGGCTTGCATTTCATTCCTCATGACCATGTTCTCCTGACTCAGCTTCTGAAATTTCTCATTAAGGGCATCTTTCTCTTCATTATCCTTATTCTGCAAAAGTTCCTTCCTCCTAGCTTGAATAGATGGCAGCCTCTCTTGTAGGATAAGAATGAATTCCTGAGTAGAATTCAATTCATCTTGTAACTTTAAGTTCTTCATCCTCTCATCATCATAATCTTCAAGTGCTACTTCAAGTTGCTTCTCTAAACTCATATCCATGGATTTTGGATTCAGGATCTTCCTCAAGCTGTTAAACTTCCTCTGAGGCACAAGGCTCTGATACCAATTGTTGGAATCCAAGAACACTGAGGGGGGGGTGAATCAGTGTTCTACTAGAATGAGCAAATGTAACCTTATCAAAACATGCATTCACCATCCAATATACCGGTACATATAAGATTGAAAGAAGTAAAGCAATCAATAAGCCAATCACACAAATGAATACCATAACACGGAGAATTATATGTGGAAAACCTCAAAGAGGAAAAACCACAGTGGGATTTGTGACCCACAATATCAATCCACTGGCCATATGAAGAGATATTACAAAATATGGGGGCCTGCACTTGCAAGAAGGCTTATAGCCTAGAGCACACTGCTCAATCACAAAAGGAGCCTCACTGACTACATACAAATCCAAACTACAATCTAGAGAAATGAGTGAACTGCAAAGATAGCATCTCTTATGCCTGAATATAGTTTCAGTTAAGTTATGTTTGTTCAGGTCTGAAACCCAAAACCCTTACTAGAATAACCTCTTAAATAAACTTCGCATTACAAAGCATTATCATACTCTCCTTTCCTTACATATTACAAAATGATCTAATCAACTGACCTATATACCCTTACAATCCATCATGCCTTATGTTGGCTTACAAAGATAATTACAAAATAAATATACATGTCGGCTCAATAACATATATACATAAATATCAAAATCAATTGTCAATGTTGGATCTCCTAAAATGATGTCGGCATCCAATACCAATAACTCAATGAAGTCATGTTGGCCTGCAACGTTGGTACCCAAAGAATTCCTTCCAACCAGTGAAGATACCCATTGGTGTCGGTGAAGTGTCTGTCGATAATCAACCAAACCAAAATGTGAAAACCGGAACATGTTTCCATCAATGACAACATATTGAAACCAATCAAATGAGTTTCAATTGCCAACACTCTCAACATTGAGCGAGAAAAGTGAGCCGCTCAGAGCAATGTTGAGACACCACTTGGTATGCGTGCTGATGAACTAGGAAAGCGAGCTGAAAATCAAAAGAAAGCACTGCCACTATACCAAAATGCCGCCTACGAACAATTATGAAATAATATTAACATTTCTTGGCGACTTAATGGGGAATTATGCCTACGAAATGCTAGAACCCAAAATTGTTGGTTCAAAGACTAGACTTCATGTCTGAATGGGGAAAAGTAGATCGAAGACCTGCTGCATCGGAAACCACTCATCCTCCGAGGGTAGCACCCGAGCTTCCAGATTCTGGTAGTGTTGGTCTAAAAATATCACTTCATCAAATGGAAATCTCGTTGGTTCATCATGGACCAACTTCAGGAGCATGTAGAGTTGGGCCAGGGGGTGCAAGAGACGCTTGACTTCCTCTGCCAAAATAGGATTGCTCAAGTGTTGTAGGAAGGTCTGATCTTGCTATAATTTATCTATTTGGTTCATCACTTGCTCAATCCCTAGCATGGAGCCATCTGTGAGAAAAGGAGAAGGCAAACCTAGGAAAACAAACCTCTCTACACGTTGCTTGATGTCTGGAACTGAAATCTTCAAAGGCTCAAACGTTGTTGATACATGCATGATTACCCTGTGCTAGTTAATGAAAACATTAGTCTTCCTGATTAATTGCTTGCAATCTGTATTTCCTTTTTCTCTCAATTCTTTATCTGGAGTAGCATACAACAACTGAATTAAGCTCTGGGCTATAGGGATCTTAGGACCAATGAAAACCATAGTGTTGTTAATGAGAGTGCCTGCTTCAGTACAAAGAGATTGTGCTTCTCTTAGGAATCTTAGTATGGGTTGCAGCGAAGGGCAATACTGCTTAATTCTCTCCCAATGAGAAACATACAATTATACTATAACCGAAGAGAAATCTTGAAAAATGTTGAGAGGGGGAGGAAGGTTCGATAACCGCATGACTTCCTCGTCCTTTGCTCTTATCTTGTTTTGCAGCTCACTGCACTTGTCTTGTTCATGGACAACCTGACTTTCCAGAGCGAGGATCTTGGTGCTTCCATCCTGTAAAGCTTGTTGAAGTCACGACATGCGATCCCGTTCTTGCTGCAACAAACCTTCCACATCCAGGAATTTCTTTTTAGCTTGCTCTTATGTGTGTGAAAAAATGAACATGTAGCTGCAAGCACAACACTTCAATTAATTCATTATATGCATGGTTAGTAATCAATAATCAATAAGAAATAAACCATAGCAAAGCAACTAATTGCCTTCTAAAAGATGCAAGTATAAGATTGCTCTCAGATTTTTATAAGCAATACCAGTGACTAGACTACACAAAGACGAAGGATTTAATCTATATAATATTAAGCTATATGGATGCAAGATGGATGAATAATTCAAGCAATAATAATCAAGCAACAATGGATGCAAGCAATAATAAATGTAAAATGGATGCAAATAATCTAAAAAGCACAATAATCTTCAATGACTCCAGAGCGAAATTAGCGTGATAATAATCTCCAAGCGTGTTCTCAAAAATCTCTGGGGTGAATTGGAATGAGAGCTGAAGACTGAATTTATAGAGAATCACAAGAGAAAAAGCTCAATTTAGGATTAATTGAAATAATTGAGAAATCATGTTTAGTTAACCTTGAGATAGATTCCAATTATAGTTTAATTGAAATGCATTCAAATTAGAAGTCCAAGTTGCATTGGAAAATAATAATAAATTAATTCCATGCATATATGATGAAAATAGATAATTCCATGCACATATTTGATTTATTCAAGAAAAAGGTCTTTTCAATGCAACTGAACTTCTTTTTCTGAAAAGCTTTGAGTTCCAATTTTAGATAATAATTCAACAATTTAATTAAATTTGTTTTTCTGATTTCAAGTTCTAAATTTAGAAAAAGAAATAATATCTCAAGTTTGATTTCTCTCTCAATTCAATTCTTTTTGTTTTATTTTCAATTCAACTCTTTGTAATAAATTAATTCATCTTTTGTAATAAATTAATCCTTTTTGCATGATTGAATGGCAAATTTATTAATTAATTAAACATACAAGGATATTTAATAAATTAAAATGGGATAATTGATCAAAATTAATTTATTGGAAATGATTCAATTAATTAAATAAATATTTAATTAATATTGAGTAGTTGATTTGCCATGTGATTTTTGATAATTAAAGAATTAATAATGTGCTCAAGATTGATTTAATTGCCTTTGGTTAGGACCTTGGTGATGTTGTCAAGATTAGGGGCCCATGGTTTAGATGACCAATTTTAGGGTATTACATTTTCCCCTCTTTGAATTAATGTGCAAGCAGCACGTTGGTTCAAAGAATGTGTGATGTCTAGGAGATGCCAGTTCTGAACTTGATTGATCACAAACTAGATGAAAAGCAAGGTGTTTAGCTTGATTCGAAGTGACAAAGCTGAATGAAGTCTGATTAAAGTGATACCGATCCTGAACTTGATTGAACTGAGGAATGATAGAAAACAAAGATACCGAACTTGAACTTGATTGATCAAGAAGCGGATCTTACTGATCTAGAACTTGATTGATCTTAGATGCAGTGAGTGATGATAAAAAAAATCGATCTTGAACTTGATTGATCAAGATACGATGAGCGAAGAATGAACCATTCAGCTTGATCAAGAAATGAATACTAAACACCTATTTAGATTTAGTGTGATCAAAGATACTCTTGAGACTTTTGATTGAGCTTAAATGAATAATCAGTTTGATTTGAAGTGATGGAACTGATTAACGTTAAGAGATTAATTCAGATGAAAGACAAATATCAGCTTGATGTGAAGCAATGAAACTAATATGCCCCTAGCGATTGATTTGATTCAAATGATCAAGAGATCTCAACTTGATGTGAAGCGATGAAGCTGAGATGCCCCTTAGCAATAAGGATTGATTTTCTTTAGTTGAAAAGATTTTGCTCGACTTTTGATAAAGATTTGAAAACTTTTCTTGACTTGTGAGATGTGAGGTCATAAGGTCGTGAGTATGCCCCCTTGGGAGCAAAATCGAAAGATAACAAGGGATTGATTATAGGAAATTGTTTGGTGAAAATAAGTTATTTGAGCACAAATTGATTCTGAGGATTTTTTTGAAAATTTCGACGTTGATTGATGAGAAATTGAGCATAGAGTTGATCAAAATGTTGATGTGTAGAGTGAAACTTGAATTAAGATTCAGCGTTGAAATTGAGTGCAATTTGAAGAAAGAATGAGCATTTGATGAAAAAAGCCCTAAGTGGTCAAAATTGTGAAATTGACTAGCAAAATGATCTCGAATTTTGATTTTGATCCCGAAAATGGAATCAGAGCAGGCAAATTAGCTAAGGGTACAATTTTCATAACCATTGGAGCAAGTTGAAAAATTAGGTTTTAGGATATATAGAGGACGAAAGTGTTATTCAAATCATTTTAACCCTCCAAGTTTGAAAATTCAAAAAGCCTTCTACGAAGAAAAATGGTGGTCCCTGCTCGTCAGCATCGATTTGAGTGCCAGAGAAGACATAATCGACCCTGAAAGTACAAGCCAGCAGTAAGTGATCGATCTTAAGCCTCTTTATGTTTCCAATTTTGAATTTTTTTGTTCATTTTTGAAGTTTTTTCATGGGTTTTGGGTCGGGCATCATGTTTTATCGTGCGAGACAGGATCCTATCTCGTACGAGAAACTGGTAAAAAATCTTTTTTCATTTTAGGCTACTAGTTTTGTCGTACGAGGTCCACCCTTGTGTCGTATGACAGGTCTATTAAAAGACCATTTTGTCATGCTAAGTCTGTTAAATTGTCGTTTGAGGTTGTTTTCTCGTACGAGAGCCATTCTTGACTCGTACGAGATGCTGCTTGACTATGTTTTGTTGTTCGAAAGACAATGATCATTTTTGAAAGTGTAAACATGAAATTTTGGTTTTGCATTTGACTTATTTGGATTTGCGTGATGTTTAACTTCTCTTGTAGGCTCATTTGAAATGTTTTTTGATGATCGTTGTTGGGTTTTTGCAGGTTCGATTACCTCCTGTGCTCTTCAGATGTGTATATCCACCTACGATGGCATTAGTTCATAATCTATCTGAGGTTGAGCAGGCTCATGTTGATTTATGCGGATTGACTCATTTACTGCGATTACCTGATATCCGTGTGAACCACGGGATGCTCACGACATTGGTTAAGCATTTTCATTTAGAGAAGAATACCTTTCATTTGCTAGTTGGGGAGTTGACTATCACCTTTTTCGATCGATTGTTGATGATAGTAGAGAGCCAGGGTAGCCGATTATTTACAGGTATGCCAGATATATTACGTAGCCCCATCTGGGCAAGACAGATTTTTGGTGATGACAGCTCGACGACCTTATAGCTGTTGTCTGGAGACCATACAAAGGATTGGAGCTATGGGATGACTGGCAGAGGGTTCATAGGGACCTTTTTGTGACACGCCCACTGATCGGGAGATCACAGACTATTGTGAAGTGATTCATCATTTCACCAGTGATGAGGTAGTACGGCCAGCCTCAGGGGATCTCATAGGAGTATACAGCGTATGCTCGATACGCCGATGAGGAGAGATAGGGATGGTCACCTAGTTTATCCTATGCTTTAGCGATGCAGGAGCTGACAGGTTTACACTGCCTAAGGTGGGATTACTTTTAGCAGCATCCATTCCCTCGATTTATAGATCTGGGAGAGAAGGCTCCTCATATTGAGGATGTGGAGGATGATGCCCTTGCACCGGCACAAGGATAGGGCTCGAGGTAGGGCCATAGGCAATGACAGGCACAGAGATCAGAGGATCCACGATGGACTGGTGTGATCCTGGTGCTAGAAGCAGTGGGGTGCGAGCTGATGTTGGATAGTAGAGGGGTGAGGGTGGATCCCTTGGGAGAGTAGGCATGAGGTTGGGTGGCAGAGAGGAGGAGCGAGCAGCTCCAAGGCAGGTCCGATAGCGGTAGGATGAGCAGGGTGGAGCCACAGGTGGAGATGGCAGTGGAGATGGTGGCAGAGAGCCTGTGAGAGAGTAGGGGGCTGACACGGGATGGTCGATGAGAGCATGTCTTGCAGAGCTGCAGTCATAGTTGACAGTGGCTCAGACTCAGTTGGCAGAGCGAGACTGATAGCTAGTTGAGGTTAGGGTCGAGCATGATCGCCAGATCACAGCATTGAGAGCAGAGTCGAGAGCAGAGATAGAGTCTCTACGATAGGAGGTGCTTCTCCAAAGTATTAGGGAAGCATATTATGTGGCAGCATATAGTGTCGCAGTTCCTATTGCACAGCAGGTGCAACCCTATTCACAGTATATGGCTAGATCAGAGGGAGTATGAGCACCTCGACAGGATCCCGAGCATCAGGCTCCTACTCCTCCACCAGGCGATGAGGGAGAGGGCGCCAGCTAGATGATTTGTTTTTTTGTAGCTCGAATATATATTGTAGACACACCCATTTTTTGTAGCTGATACGATTCTTGCTCTGATGGGAGTTTGTACATGTCATTGGACATCATTTTGTACTCTTATACTTGAAATGATATATATACGAGATCTTATTTGACTTCATCATACTTGTGTTGATTCACTTATGAGATGTCTCTTATATGCTTTATTCTATATGTATGCATTTATTTCAGCATTAATGTATGTAATGCAAATGAATATGGATGTCTATGTTTTGGTTTCTTTTCATATGCAAATAAATGAATGAAAATGAGTACTGAGTAATGAGTAATGCAATTTTTTCATTTTTCTATGCAATAAGATCAATGTAAATGAATAATAATGAAATGAATGAATCTATATGAAATGTTATGTATGCAGCTAAACATCTCAAAACACAAGTACTCAATTGGAGAAATAATGATAAATAGAACACTTAGCATAAGAAACGATGATGCTTTCAGCTCTCATTTAGAAGATAAAGAGATTATTACTATACCAAATCACTCTAGATTCACAAAAATGCAGAATGAAATGCCAAATGATATGCGAAATGATGTGCAAAATACAACCTAAACCTAGTCACTGGATTTAAAATACTTAAGATTCATCACTGAGCATAATGAACACAATAGACAGGTTAGAGTTCCTTTCTTTTTCAATGTGCAATATTAATTATCTTGTCTGCAATGACCCTTTTTTCGTTCATATCCTTGGACAGATTTCGTAGGGACCCGGATTGCATCATAAAGAAATTCCCTCAAAACAAACAAAGAAATGATATGGACCTCCCTGTACCATACAAATAAGCGGAGTCGAGGTATGTGAGGCGATTTCACCTTGATGTGAAGGCTCTTATCATAGACACCCAGCTAATTTATATGTTTCCAGATTATCGGGATCATTCCTACAAGCAGAAAACAAAGAAAATATTATGTCCACAATCCTTGCTCCTCTTAGTCACAATACTATTCCTCGAGTTACTCAAAGGGACAATAATCAAAAATTAATATAAAAGACAACATACAAAGAAAATTTTCATTCATAGCTCAAACTGTTTAGTGATTATTTTCCGTTATGTTGTTTTTCTTGTGAACTCAGTGATAAACTCTTTGGTAGTTAGGAGACAGGTAATTGACTCGGAGTGGACGACCAGGTTTCACTAACGAAAAAAATGACCTAGTTAACAATGCTTAGGATATGTAATGTGCTCTGTCAAGTAACCTAAGACAAGGACGTTGATCAGTTTCAAGTCATGAGGGTTCCAACAAACCAGGATGTCACAAAAGTGACTAAAAATATGTACAAGCAAAAGCAAAATATGCATGAAAGTGGGAAATGCCAACGTTGCGTTGATAGATGGAGCGCTTGAGTAAAAGAGGCCCCTGTTTGCCAGGTTTTCACTTGCTTGGTAGAGATTCATTTTTTTTTACCAAGGTGCCTGTTTACCAGGTTTTCACTAGGGCAATTTCTCTCTTTTTATATTTTTTTTGTATTTTCTTTTTTTTTTCTTTTTTTGATTTCTTCAGGACTTTTTCTGATTTTTAGGATTTTTTTTTCAGGACTTTTTCAACTGTACATGTTTGCTGGAGCAGAGAGTGCTAAGCAAAGAATTTATTCAAGTGGATGGTGTTAATCGGTTCACAGAGCTATTCTCCTTCTGAGTTTGAGAGTTGATAGGAACCAGAGCCATATGCTGCAGTAACAATGTAGGGACCCAGTCAGTTGGGTTCAAACTTCCCTTTATTGTCGCGAAACTGTTGATTTTTTGGATTTTCTCTCAGAACTAGGTCACCAACTTGAAATTCTCTTTGTCAAACCTTCTTGTTATATCCTCTCGACATTCTCTTCTGATACACTCTAAGATGATCAAATGCCACTTGCCGATGCTCATCCAAGAATTCGGGTTCTTGCAATCTAGATATTATATGATCTTCATCAATAACAAGACCTTGCAACGAAACTCTTAGAGATGATATTTCTACTTCAATAGGTAATACTGCTTCAGACTCATACACCAAAGAGAAAGGTGTAGCCCCAGTAGGTGTTTAGATACTGGTTCTGTAAGCCCATAGTGTAGGATTGAGCTGCAGATGCCAATCCTTCCCAGACTTGTTCATTGCTCTGTGCAAGATAGTCAATAGGTTTTTGTTAGACGCCTCAGCTTGTCCATTACCTTGAGGGTAATATACTGATGACCACTGTTGCTTTATTTTGAATTTCTCACAAAGCTCGTCCATATCTTTATTCTTGAATTGTCCTCCATTATCAGTCACAATGGACGAAGGTATCCCATACCTGCAAATTATATAGTTTAGGATGAATAAGGCAACTTGTTTACCAGTTGCTTTGGTGAGCAGAACTGCCTCTACCCACTTGGTGAAATACTTAGTGGCAGTTATGATGAATTTATGTCCGTTGGATGAAGCCGGATATATCTAACCAATGAGATCAAAGGCCCATTGCTGAAAAGGCCAGTGTGTTATAAATGGTATGATGTCCCTTGCCGGGGCATGTATGAGATTTCCATCAAGCTGACATTTCTTACAAGTCTTAGCAAATTTTATGGCATCTTTTTCCATATCTGGCCAGTAGTAGCCAACCCGTAATAGTTTTCGAGCTAAATTAAAACCATTCGAATGAGATCCACAAATACCTTCATGGACTTCCGATGATGCATGTTTAGATTCTTCAGTTTCTAGACACCTAAGCAATGTACTGTCCAAACCTCATCTAAATAAATTATTAGCTATGATAACATATCGCGAGGTGTTCTGAGTTAGGTTTTCAGGGATAATTTGATTGCATAGATAGGAATAGATGTGGCTGTATCGGGATGAGTCATGTCCAATAATAGAACAGACTATTTGGGTCTCAGGAGAATCATAAGCGGGGTAGTATAACTCTTCCACCAGGAAATCAAAGCAAAAATTGGACTCCTGTAACTCAGGTATAGATGCCAAGGTGGCCATAGCATCTGTTGCTCTATTCACTGATCAGGGAATCTGTTGGAATGATACAAAAGCAAAGTACTTCTTGAGATCGTCCACCATCCTCTTGTAAGGCATCAATTTCTCATCTTGAGTCTGATATATATCGTTGATCTGATTGATAACTAGCTGAGAATCTCCATAGATATGTAATTCAACAACCAATAGCTAGTTTTATTCCATTCACCAAAGCTTCATATTCCACAATGTTGTTTGTGCAAGGGAATGGAATCTTATAAGACTTTGGAATTCAATACTTCTAATGAGTAATAAATAATATGCCAGCACCTGAACCATTTTGAGTAAAGGAACCATCAAAGAACATCTTCCAGGTTTGTTGAGTAAGATGCATTATTGATTCATCTGGGAACTCGATGTGTAGTGGTTGAGTATCCTCAAGTGGAGCTTCAACAAGTTGATCAGCAATTACCTGTCCTTTTATGGCTTTGCGTTCCATATATTCAATGTCAAACTCTGTAAGGATCATAACCCATTTCGCCAATCTTCCGATGAGTGTTGCTTTATTAAGAAGATACTTGAGTGGATCAATTTTGGCCACCAACTTGACTAAATGTGCTAGCATATAGTGCCTCAGTTTCTATGATGCAAAGAGTAATGCCAAGCATGCTTTTTCTATTATACTATAGCTCATTTCATAAGACACCAATGTCCTGCTGATGTAATAAATAGCTCTTTCCTTTTTGTTGTCATCTTGTTGCACCAGAAGTGCCCCCAATGATGAATCAGTTGCTGATATATATAAGATTAGTGGCTTACCCTGAATAGGTGGCATCAATATTGGTGGATTAGACAGGTACTCTTTTATCTGCTGAAGATGTTGTTCACACTACTGATCCCAGTTGTATATTATTCCTTTTCTCAATACTTTTGTAAAAGGTTGAGCTTTGTCTGCTAGCTGAGAAATGAATCTTCTAATGGATTGGAGACGTCCCTGTAGACTTCTCATTTGACTGATGTTCTTTGGAGGTGGCATTTCCATTATATCTTGGACCTTCTCAGGATCAACCTCGATTCCCTTCTTTGAAATTATGTAGCCAAGTAGTTTACCAGATGTCACTCTGAATGCACACTTCTTTGGATTTAATCAAGGCTTGAACTTTTCCATTCTGTCAAGTATAGGACCTAACTCTTGAATATGTGTTGATCTTTTCATAGTCTTCACTAAGGTGTCATCAACATAATCTTCCATATTCTTATGCATCATGTCATGAAAGATAGTTGTAACTGCTCTTTGATAGGTCGCCCCTGCGTTCTTTAACCCAAATGGCATGACATTCCAGCAAAAGATTCCCCACTCACGGGTGAAAGTTGTCTTTTCTTGATCTCCAGGAGCGATTTTAATTTGATTGTAGCTAGAAAATCCATCCATTAGTGAGTACATCTCATACCCAGCCGTCATGTCGACTATCATATCAATATTTGGCAATGGAAAGTCATCTTTTGGACATGCTTTGTTGAGATCTCTAAAATCTGTACAAACTCTAATAGATTTATCTGCCTTCGACACGGGCACTATGTTGGAAATCCATTCAGCATAATCTATTGCTCTGATAAATCCAGCTTTGAGCAGTTTCTCTAGTTCAACTTTGACCAATAACACTACATGTGGGTGCATCTTACGGAGTTTTTGTTTAACTGGTTTTACTCCTGGCATGATTGAGAGATGGTGCATAATGAGATTAGGATCCAAGCCTAGCATATCAGAGTACATCCATGTAAAGTTTATTTTCTTTTCTAAGAATAGCTGAGTGAACTCCTTCAATTCTTCTGCTGATAGTGATTGAGCTACGTGACTGATTTGTGGTGTCCCTTGATTCCCGATATTCACTAGCTGAGTTGGCTTGATCAATATGGAAGGCCGCTCCTAAAAATGACTGGGTAGTATACCAAGTATCTCACCTTCAGGTGCCTCAAAGAGGTTTTCATCTTCTGGTACATCCTTTATTTTCTCTTTTTTAGATTCTGATACTGCCACAATATGGTTTTCACCATCAGATCTTTTATTTTTATTTTTTCTTGTTTTTGCGACTAAGATACTTGATATCCACTTCAGTCATATTTTCGCTCTGTTCACTGGTGGAAGAGTTTATAGGTTCTACTGCATTGAGATAATAGGATAATGTATAGTCATTGGCAAAAGTAGGTATATCCATGGGTTGATTCTCTAAAGTACAGTCAATCAATTCGGGATGTACTAAGGACAAATTTTGGATAGGTTCAAGAGCGTTCACGGTATTGTTATCATAGCTGCAGATCAAAAAGTCGAGTTCTAGAATGATACCTTGCATAAGTGTCTCGAGACCAGGAAAAGTCAGATCACGATTATTAAAGTTTACGTTAATATTTAATCGATCTAATCCAATAGACATACTTGTAATGTCGTTTACTACGCTGGACTAGACGTCATATCGTGGTTTAACAACAATAAGACTAGTAGGAAACTTTTCATTGTTTGTATCAAATGATTTAGAATTTGAGGCTGAGTGGATATCATCATGAACAAGACTATCATCAGAGTCATCAGAGTCATCAGATGAAGTTTCCAAGTCTCTTTCAGGTGATTTAGTAAGCATGTGTATGGTATCAATACTAACATCTTTAATGCTACAAGCTCCTTCATGTTGTGGTTCATTTGTCATTTGAATTTGACACACCTGTTGACATGATCTCATTATTTCTGTGATTTTTTGTCATCTACTCCATTCAGCTTCTTCTGGACTGATGACTAGTTCTTATTCTGTAGCTTCCAACTCTTCCTGTGTAGTACTATAAATGATTTGTTCTGTTTTAGGATAAGGGCACATAGATGAGAAGCTTTCTGGTATTCTTCCTTCTTTCAATCCTTGTTCATAATTTTCTTGCCTCTTTTGTCTAATTTCTTGTATTTCCTTCTCTAGTTTTATGCGCATCATCTCTTGAGTATCATCTATGACACCACTAGATTCTTCTAGAGTTTCTATAGTGGATGTGTATGAAAGATAGTCAGGACCCCATTCATACTCGTTTGAATCATCTACTTGTTGCCTACCAGTATATGTGACTGGAACTTTTAATGGTACAAACAATTCTCTAATTCTTACCATTTCATCTCTTATATCCTCAGGAACCTCAACTTCTTGTATTATCGTAGCTGATATCGTTGAAGCTTGAGCACTTACTATTTCTTCTTTCTTGACTATTGATTCCTCTTTATCTTTTCTACACTCTACTTTTGTTTGTTTAGTATCTGCTTCATGTAATGTTAAAGGCAATATCTTTTTCGACCACTTAGACTTAGAAACATGTTTTTGTTCTGATGTCTTTTTCGGATTGTATCCCAGTCCAGCCTTATCACGTGTGGATTTGGTTTGTAGCTGAATTGGTTCAGTAATACCTTCTTTTTGTTTGCCCAAAGGACCAGTACCTAAGTACCCTGTTGGGACTCATTAAATTTGAGTCAATTTTATAGGCCCATTTCAAAAAATTTGCTCTGCATGTCAGAAAAGTACCTAAATGAGTCAATTTGAATGGCCTAGTTGGAGAGGGGGTAAAGTGGAGCCAGTTGATTTTCAAGGGGCAAGGCTTGGGAAACTTGTTATACACCTTTCATTTGGCCTATTCTGTGATGTGCAACTTTTAGAATTCAATTTGATGAAGTTTATGAGGTACCCATTTTGAGGGGTGAGCTGAAAGTGCATTTTAGGCACAAATGCAGATTTTATTGAGTAACCCACTTTGAGTGTTTGTATCTTTTTCCCTGTTGATCATCATGAAGAAATTAAAAATGGATTCAATTCTATGCATAAATGTGAGTCAGCTTGTAAAATTTCAAGTCTTAACGAATCCATTTTCTCAGTTTACCAAGCCAAATCTGTTTGCAGTTTGTGTGGTTTGACTAGTCCCTGTTTCAACAGCTAGTCGGAACCCTGTTTTGCACGTGTAAAACTTGCCTCAGTAAGCATCATGCCATAATGTTTGTTCCATGCTAATTTTGTTATTAATGATGAGCTATGTTTCAAATTTCAAGCCTCTGTTAATCCGTTTGATCAGTTTGCAAAAGGGTTCTTTTCGCATCTTTTTCAATCTTCCATACTTTCAGTGCTATATTAGTTAATGTAGCCATTTTTATGAGCACGCCATTTGCATCCAGTCAAGCTTTTGGTCAAACTGAGAATTCATAGTTTTAATATGTACTTAAAGGTACCTATGTTTCAAATTTGAGGGCCTACGGAGGTCGTTTGATATTTTTGAGAAAGGCATCATGTGTTGCCAGGATATTGACTTCATCAGGTCCGCAATGTCGACAAAGTCAGTTTGCCATTTTCGCCAATTAATATCTCTTTGCTCGGGACTCATTTTGAGAAACTGTTTGGTAGAGTTCATCCTTGTATATCAGAGTACACGCCTGTCAGATGGTGAGCTCCAAAATGATGTTTTGACTGACTTGAAAAATACGTCTTTGCGATTAAATGCGAAAATGTGGCGCAGGCACCTGAAAGTTGCAAATTTCAATTTAATGATCCGAAAATGATGTTGATCGTTTCCAGAGGTAATTTTAAGGTGTCTGAAGCATTCCAGGGGTCAGTTGTATGAAAACGAAAAAAAAATTTAGTTAGACCCACTTTGGGGCCCCACTTGGCTCATGCCTACGCATTAAAAGTTGAATGTTCTATATTGGCATATTGGAGATTCCTTTTTTTTTTTTTTCTCCAAACTTATGGATTGGTGTTTGGTAAAGGTTTCAAAACAAATACAATCAGCATCTAATGTCAGTCACTCCAAGCCCCACGTGTTACCAGCAGACATAGAAAACTTCTCAGCCAATGCAAATGGCAGATGTGAAGGCTTTTCTTCCTGGGGCAGCGTTGAAGAAGGAGGTATTAAAGAGTTAAAAAATTTAAATGCAAATGATATTGATAGAAACTCCTTGCCTATGGTACGTGATAGTTGGAGAGAGGCATTTAAAACTTCATGCTAAGTCTGAACAATGGCAAATTGAATGCCAGTCCAAACCCCCACATTTTTCCTCAGAAGCTTAATGTTGGACGTGGTGTTTGAAGGCTTGCAGAAGCTAATGCTCAAATGGTTAATGAAGATCTGCAAGAAATTGCAAAGTAAATGCCTTTGGCAGGTGGAGGTCCAACCTCTACAACTTCCCAACAAGCTCCCCACGTGAAGCCTCTAGTAGCAGCTACAGCAGCAACATAAACTTTCAAACAAATGCAATATGGCTGATTGCACGAAGGTTAAAGGAGTTCATGGTGAATGTGCAGAAGTCTTCAAGCAATAGCCATTGGCAAGTGTAATTGAAACCTTCAAAAAATTAAACAAATAGCAAGATGCCATTGGCCATTGTAAAGCCCAAATTCTACAACCTTTGCTAGGTCTCCCTGCATGGTGTGAGATGGGGAAAAGCATTAAACAAATAGCAAATGCATATTGGCATATGCATTGCCTCCCCCCCATTGTGCTTCTGTCAGCAAACCTCCTCCCACATGGTAGATTCAACAGTCTCCTCCTCCCACGTGAAAGTAGCCAAAAGGGAACATTGAACACCCAATCATTTTCTGAGTATCTCGTGGTTGATGGAGAAAGGAGTTAAATACAATGGCAAATGTAAACAGCAGTGTTTGGAATTGAAGAAGCCACGTCAAACTTGAACTCCAGAAATTGCATTGGCACTAAAACTATTGGCATTTTCCCTTTCTACGTGGAGTTTGGAGGGCAGCGATACAAACTTCTTAACCAAATGCAAGTTCATGTGAGAAGCCTCAACAACAAATGCAAACATCTCCTCCCTCTCTGCAATAGCATGGTGAATATAATACGTTGGCAGCTATGCAAAAATGCCATGAAAAGTTTTAGAAAAACCTTCAGAATGCACAGTCCCAGGCTTAATGTTTTATCCCACATTCGCTGGGAAATGGTCTATTTTGGTGTTTATATGCAAAAACACACACATCTATAATGTCAAAGCCATCTAGGCTTTTGACGCATGGTGTCTTTGGGCGCCCAAGGTGGGCCCACGCGTGGGCACAGATCCTGAGGTGACGGAGGAGATGACTGAGCAGCAACCAAGTGGACCCCACATAGACATGCTTCTCGAGGCAGACTGGGCAAATTTTGCAGAGAAAGGTCCGCTTAACCAGTGAGCGGGTCCAAGATGATCCAACGAAGCACGTTGATTCGCAGGCCGAAGATGCTCACCAGTTAAACCCTGTGAAACAGCGAAAAGAGGTAAAGATCGTGCATGTTTCGGGAGATCGGATGATCCGCGCTGCTTCGCGAAGGAAAGTTGCTCGCCGGTTAAGGTCTGCAAAACAGCGAAAACCACATGCGAAAATTGAGATGGTTAAAGACCCTGCAAGTTTAAAAGATCCAACGGCTCACGCGACTTCGCGAAAGGAAGATGCTCACCGGATAAGCATTGCAAAAAGGGGGAAGTCAGGCGGCGTACAGGTGGCAGGTCCAGTCAGCAGTCCAGCAGGCGGGCCCCGGTGAGGTGGTTGTCCAGTGGCACATAGGTGGAGCTTAGGTGGCGATGATATGGTGATGACGTGGATGACAAGCAAGCGGACACGTGGCGGAGTGACGAGGTGTCATCCCAAGTGGCGCCCAGTGGACCCCATCGACAAATCAAGTCCCACCATGTGGCAAAGTGTCAGAGCACAATCAGAGCAAAAATCAAAATTAAAATCAGTTTATTATATAGTGCAGACTATATTGAAAATTCAAAAATTTAAATGATGTGCACACATAAATAATTAATTCGCTCAAGGTCTCATTTTTGCTCAAAATATGAAGTGTTATATATCGTCGGAAAGCTCTTGGAATAAAGAATCTGATCAGGTAGTTAATTTTGATGAATGTGGGATATTTTGAGAGCAGTTTCCACTGGAGTGAAATTCAGTTAGAGAGGAGATACTTGGCAATTTCAGTTGTAGATTTGATTTTCTTCCCTCTTCTTCTTATTCCCAATTCTTCTCATTTTGTAAGGGTTCCAAAATTCTATGATAAGTGCTCCAATGTTCATGGCTTCCATTTTTTGAATTTCTTGACCCAAACTTGTAAAGTTCTATGGATCTGTTCAGGGTATAGAGGCTACATTACAGGATGACAGATTGTTTTCTAAGTTGCAGGTCTTACTTGTGTCAAGCATGAGTAAATTTCCCATGATATTGTCTCTGTGCATATATTTCATTGTTATGAATTGAATCCTCAAGGAGGCTTATAATTTGTCATCTCAAGGAGATTGTATGATTGTTTGTAGGTATTCTTCAATGAAGAGTTTAAATTCTATAATCAGTCATAAACAATGGAATGTGTCCCAGATCTGATAATTTTGTGAATGGATTGAGTAATGCATTAGTATAAGGTATTAGTGCAGGGATATTTTGTAAGGAGAACAAATTTGGAGCTATGATTGGCATTTTGTAGTTTTGTGTGTGACTCTGTTGCCCAATGAACAAGGCACTGGTCTTTGACATATTTGGGGATGGTATCAGATATACATTTTAAAAGAAAATATATTTCCCTTTATGTTTAGGGGTTAATGTTCTATCCTTCCAAAGCTCTATTTCACCTATTATTTGTATAAGATCCAGCCCATCTGTACGTGTTACCTAATTTGGTGAGCTTGTGGAATGGTTTGTCTGCTCATTGTTGATGCAGTCTTATGTTTGTGATTGTTGTATTCAATGCATCAAAAGGGTGTCCCCCCCTAGGTCTAGCAGAACCTGAAGTGCAGGAGGATCATTAGGATCCTATGTTATGTTGTCCAAGCCCTGAAGTGTTTCATTGATTGAGATTGGCTATCTCATAGATAGATTTGCAGGTGTTCTTGGGTTATCACTTTTGGTGAACAACAAAAATGGCAACTCTGCTGGGGAGTAAATGAACTGTCAAGAGCCTCTGGTTAAGAAAGAATTAATTCATATAAGGTTGAGATTATCCCATCCGAGTCACCACAACAAAAATGGCGACTCTGCTAGGGAAATGAGAATGGAAATTGCCTAAATTCATCCAGTTAGTCTGTCCATTGTGTATGCACAGAGTGTGAAAGTGATTTTATGAGTTAGAAAGTGTTCCTTATTCTTCATCTACAAGAATGATATGTGTTTCATGTCATATTTTATGAAGGAGTAACAGTGAATGCATGGTTGAAAGTTGTGAGAAGTTCTTTCAGTTGTATGCAAATTTTTCCCCAATTCCTTATTGGGTGGCGACTCTGTGGTTCATACCAGTGTTAAATAGCCTAGAAGAGTGTTGATTGCAGCAGGATTAAAAGAGAAATAGAGAATTAAATAAGTGTTGGATGGCGTTCTTCTATTCAAAATATCCTCTGTGCAAGAGGTGGCAACTCTGATGTAAAAGACCGTGCTAAAAGTGAAGTGAATCTCCAGATCTACAAGTCTTACAACTGCAAATCTCCAGGTATTTTCAGAGGTTTTAAAATGCAAGACATCTCTTCTGAAAGTTTGAATGTGTAATGTTGTTTTCCCATTTAGTGAACAACACTAGTCTAGAGGGAAAGAGGAATCACAAAATTGATTTGCATATCTGTGCTGCTAAAATATTCAGTGTATGTTATCTTCTGTAGTATGCAAATTTGGAAAACCTTATGTCAAGCAATGTTATGAATAGATCAGTATGATGATATGTGCTTGAAGTTTTTTATCCAAGATTGTATAATCATTTGTGGGAGTAGGAAAAAATGAGCAGTGAAGTTTTTCAGCCTTGTGTATTTCCACATAGAGCCATGCCTAGTAAACCAGAACAACCATGTAATAGGAAGAGTTTCAGTATGAAGTATTATGCTGCTCTAAACTTTGAAGGTATTCTGGGTTACCCAAATCCCATACCCACAGAAATTATAAAGTATTTGCCAATTTTCAGTGGGAAGAAATCAGAATCAACATGTCAACATGTGAAAAGATTTTCAGATTTGATAGAAGAATTTGAAATTTGTCAGGAAGATATATGCATGAAATTGTTTGTTCAGTCATTGAAAGAAGATGCAAGATATTGGTTTTCCTTTTTGCTAGTGAATTCTATTACCACATGGGAAGAATTGATTTTAGATTTTATGGATCAATTTGATGAGAAGGTGAGTGATTATGACTTGTTGAAAGAATTCACTTATATACAAGTCAGGGAAGATGAATTGGTACCAACATTTAACATCAAATTTTCACAAACATTGACTAAAATTTTCAGAAAGTATAGGTTTGATGATACGATATGTCTGGATATTTATATGAGTGCTTTTGGTAAGAAGATGGGTTTCCTATTGAGAAACAAAGAACCTAAGACTTTGTATGAAGCTTTTAACACAGCTAGAGACATTGAAAATAATTTGAAATTCGGGATAGCCAAGAAATTTGTGTCTGTTGTAGTTTCTTATCAAAATGCCTTCAATGGTGAAATACCATGTGAAGCTCAACCAATCATTCCTTATCTAGGTGCATCAAGCTTTGTAGTTCCAAATGGTTTTGTTGATGCATATGTTTCAGATTTGAATGAGAGTCAAGATCCTCAGCTGTTAATGTCAGTTGCCTCTCACAGAAATGATGGAATGATTAGTGTGCAATGTTGTGATAATGCTGATACAGAGATTGATATATACAAAGGATATGTACCATTTGATTTGTATGCTGGTTATGCTGACTATGTGACTACAAATTACCAAGTTAATCATGCATCTCCTAAGGTTAACAATAATGAAAATTATGGTAATGATGACCATCGATCTTTAAATGTTGCTGATGTATTTGATGTTCAAATACCAAATACTGAAGGATCACCAAATGTTGTTGATTATGTAAGTGAAGTTGTGCAATATGATGAAAATCAGATTTTGGTTAAGTCTGATAAATCTGAAAATGAAAATGTGAATGATGTTGATGATGTGTTCAGTGCAAGTGTACCCAGTGATGAATGTGTTTCAGAATGGAGTGGTGTTGCTAATTATGAGGACAATGAGTTCTATTCCCAACACCTTGAAGGTATGCAAATGAACAATGAAGATCAATTTCAGAATGAGAACGATCTTGGCACAAGTGTTTCACTTTCTTTTCATCAACAAATGAATGCCAGTCATGCAGCTGATAATGGTTATAAGAATTCTTATTATTCATCTTGTGAAGATGATATAATAGAAGACCAAGTTATGTACCTTAGTTATGAATCTGAAAATGAAAGTGTTTTTGAAGATAAGAATGTACGTGATAGTGTTGATAATGTTCTATTTTCAGATTTAAATGAACCCACATTTGAATGCTTTCAGAATTTCAAGTACCATGATGAGGACGTGAATGTTGATAATATGCTTGAATAGGATATGGAGTTCTTTACTTTTGATAATAATGTTCATGGTGCTGATTTCATTGATGAAAATGTTGAGATTTCCCCTTGTGTTGAACAAGTTTGTAATGTTGATGTAATTCTGAACAACAGTAGCATGGGTTGTAAAAATTTACTTCATGATGAAGACAAGAGGCATGGGTTATGTGATGACTTTTTCAGACCACAAATGGAAGTGTTTCAGGTAGATGTAAGCCTAAATGCGGAAGACTTAGCTGAGGATTTTCTTCAGCCGGAGGTATGCATTCTTTTCCATGAATGGGATGTTGAGAATGCAGAAGTTTTGAGTTTGATAAACATGGAGAGTATGGACTATGATCAGCATAGTGAAGTGTCACATCCGGATTGTAACATTTATGTTCCTTGTTTGCATCAGTTGGTTAGTAGTGTCCCTCATTCTATTGATTTAAATGATAATAAGGTATGTGCTGATGAGTGTTACAATATTGAAAATTAATGTTTTACTTTTGAAGTTCAGCATAATGATGTCCTTGTAAATGGTAGAATTGGTTGGGATAGTGAAATGTATTGCAGCTTGTGGGAAGGCCTCTATGGTGAATTGTCTCATGTTTTTACTTGTGTTGAAGTAGTGGGTGATTACAAAGTTCAGAATCAGACAAGAGGTAAGCACACCAGCTATTACAGTGATGAGACAAAAGAGGTTGATTATAAGAATTATGCTTAGCTATTATTGAAAAGTGCCTTTGTTTGGATTATGATATCCAGTGATGAGAATCAGATTTTTGACAGAGGTAAATGTTAAGATTGTTTGAGCAGCTTATATTCAGTTTTAAGCATGTTTGTATCTCTTGTATAGTTGCTTTTCTTTCAGTTGTGTGGTTTTCAATAAAGTGCCCTTCTCTTTGGGTAAAATAAGGAAGCCCTATTTTTGAAATGAGCTGAGAAGAGAAGAATGATCCGTTTTTGGGTGGTCTGCTTAACCAAAGATATCTGAATTCTTGTGTTGATATTGCAATCAACCATCCCCAGTCAAAGCCACTGTTGGGACTCATTAAATTTGAGTCAAGTTTATAGGCCCATTTCAAAAAATTTGCTCTACATGTCAGAAAAGTACCTAAATGAGTCAGTTTGAATGGCCTAGTTGGAGAGGGGGTAAAGTGGAGCCAGTTGATTTTCAAGTGGTAAGGCTTGAGAAAATTGTTATACACCTTTCATTTGGCCTATTTAGTGATGTGCAACTTTCAGAATTCAGTTTGAAGAAGTTTATGAGGTACCCATTTTGAGGGGTGAGCTGAAAGTGCATTTTAGGCACAAATGCAGATTTTATTGAGTAACCCACTTTGAGTGTTTGTATCTTTTTCCTTGTTGATCTTCATGAAGAAATTCAAACTGGATTCAATTCTATGAATAAATGTGAGTTAGCTTGTAAAATTTCAAGTCTTAACGAATCCATTTGCTCAGTTTACCAAGCCAAATTCGTTTGTAGTTTGTGTGGTTTGACTAGTCCCTATTTCGACAGCTAGTTGGAGCCCTGTTTTGCACAAGTGTAAAAGTTGCCTCAGTAAGCGTCATGCCATAATGTTTGTTTCGGGCTAATGCTAGTATGAATGATGAGCTACGTTTCAAATTTCAAGCCTCTGTTAATCCGTTTGATCAGTTTTCAAAAGGGTTCTTTTGGCATCTTTTTCAATCTTCTGTACTTTCAGTGCTATATTAGTTAATGTAGCCATTTTTATGAGCACGCCATTTGCATCTAGTCAGGCTTTTGGTTGAACTAAGAATTTGTAGTTTTAATATGTACTTAAAGGTACCTGTGTTTCAAATTTGAGGGCCCACGAAGGTCGTTTGATATTATTGAGAAAGGCATCATGTGTTGCCAAGACATTGACTTCATCAGCTCCACAGTGTCGACAAAGTCAGTTTGCCATTTTTGCCAATTAATATCTCTTTGCTCGGGACTCATTTTGAGAAACCGTTTGGTAAAGTTCATCCTTGTATATCAGAGTACATGCCTGTCAGATGGCGAGCTCCAGAACGATGTTTTGACTGACTTGAAAAATACGTCTTCGCGATTAAATGCGAAAATGTGGCGCAGGCACCTGAAAGTTGCAAATTTCAATTTAATGATCCGAAAATGATGTCGATCATTTCCAGAGGTAAGTTTAAGGTGTCTGAAGCATTCCAAGGGTTAGTTGTATGAAAACAAAAAAAAAAATTAGTCAGACCCACTTTGGGGCCCGACTTGGCTCATGCCTGCGCATTAAAAGTTGAATGTTCTATATTGGCATATTGGAGATTCCTTTTTTTTTTTTTCTCCAAACTTATGGATCAGTGTTTGGTAAAGTTTTCAAAACAAATACAATCAGCATCTAATGCCAGTCACTCCAAGCCCCACGTGTTACCAACAGACAGAAAACTTCTCAGCCAATGCAAATGGCAGATGTGAAGGCTTTTCTTCCTGGGGCAGCGTTGAAGAAGGAGGTATTAAAGAGTTAAAAAATTTAAATGCAAATGATATTGATAGCAACTCCTTGCCTATGGTACGTGATAGCTAGAAAGAGGCATTTAAAACTTCATACTAAGTCCGAACAATGGCAAATTGAAAGCCAGTCCAAACCCCCACATTTTTCCTCAGAAGCTTAATGTTGGATGTGGTGTTTGAAGGCTTGCAGAAGCTAGTGCTCACATGGTTAATGAAGATCTACAAGAAATTGCAAAGTAAATGCCTTTCGCAGGTGGAGGTCCAACCTCTACAACTTCCCAGCAAGCTCCCCACGTGAAGCCTCTGGTAGCAGCTATAGCATCAACATAAACTTTCAAACAAATGCAATATGGCTGATTGCGCGAGGGTTAAAGGAGTTCATGGTCAATGTGCAGAAGTCTTCAAGCAATAGCCGTTGGCAAGTGTAATTGAAACCTTCAAAAAATTAAACAAATAGCAAGATGCCATTGGCCATTGTAAATCCCAAATTCTACAACCTTTGCCAGGTCTCCCTCTATGGTGTGAGATGGGGAAAAGCATTAAACAAATAGCAAATGTATATTGGCATATGCATTGCCTCCCCCCATTGTGCTTCTATAAGCAAACCTCCTCCCACATGGCAGATTCAATAGTCTCCTCCTCCCACGTGAAAGTAGCCAAAAGGAAACATTGAACACCCAATCATTTTCTGAGTATCTCGTGGTTGATGGAGAAATGAGTTAAATACAATGGCAAATGTAAACAGCAGTGTTTGGAATTGAAGAAGCCACGTCAAACTTGAACTCCAAAAATTGCATTGGCATTAAAACTATTGGCATTTTCCCTTTCGACGTGGAGTTTGGAGGGCAGCGATACAAACTTCTTAACCAAATGCAAGTTCACATGAGAAGCCTCAACAACAAATGCAAACATCTCCTCCCTCTCTACCATAGCATGGTGAATAGAATACATTGGTAGCTATGCAAAAACACCTTGAAAAGTTTTAGAAAAACCTTCAGAATGCACAGTCCCAGGCTTAATGTTTTATCCCACATTCGCTGGGAAATGGTCTATTTTGGTGTTTATATGCAAAAACACACACATCTATAATGTCAAAGCCATCTGGGCTTTTGACGCATAGTGTCGTTGGGCGCCCAAGGTGGGCCCACGTGCGGGCGTGGATCCCGAGGCAACAGAGGAGATGATTGAGCAGTGACCAGGTGGACCCCACGCAGGCATGCTTCCCGAGGCAGACATGGCAAATTTTGCAGAGAAAGGTAGGCTTAACCAGTGAGCAGGTCCAAAATGATCCGACGAAGCACGTTGATTCGTAGGCCGAAGATGCTCACCAGTTAAACCCTACGAAACAACGAAAAGAGGTAAAGATCGTGCATCTTTTGGGAGATTGGATGATCCGCACTACTTCGGGAAGGAAAGTTGCTCGCCGATTAAGGTCCGTGAAACAATGAAAAGCACATGCGAAAATTGAGATGGTTAAAGACCCTGCAAGTTTGAAAGATCCAACGGCTCGGGCGACTTCGCGAAAGGAAGATGCTCGCCGGATAAGCATTACAAAAAGGGGGAAGTTAGGTGGCGCACAGGTGGCAGGTCCAATCAGGGGTCTAGCAGGCGGGCCCCGGTGAGGTGGTTGTCCGGTGGCGCGTAGGTGGAGCTTAGGTGGCGATGACGTGGTAATGACGTGGACGACAAGCAAGCGGACACGTGGCGAAGTGACGAGGTGTCATCCCAGGTGGCGCCCAGTGGACCCCATCGACCAATCAGGCCCACCACGTGGCAAACTGTCAGAGCACAATCAAAGCAAAAATCAAAATTAAAATCAGTTTATTATATAGTGCAGACTATATTGAAAATTCAAAAATTTAAATGATGTGCACACATAAATAATTAATTCGCTCAAGGTCTCATTTTTGCTCAAAATATGAAGTATTATATATCACCGAAAAGCTCTCGGAATGAGGAATCCGGCCAGGTAGTTAATTTTGACAAATGTGGGATATTTTGAGAGCAGTTTCTATGGGAGTGAAATTCAGTTAGAGAGGAGATACTTGGCAATTTCAGTTGCAGATTTGATTTTCTTCCCTCTTCTTCTTATTCCCAATTCTTCTCATTTTGTAAGGGTTCTAGAATTATGTGAGAAGTGCTCCAGTGTTCATGGCTTCCATTTTCTGAATTTCTTGACCCAAACTTATAAATTTCTATGGATCTGTTCAGGGTATAGAGGCTACATTACAGGATGATAGATTGTTTTCTAAGTTACAGGTCTTACTTGTGTTAGGCATGAGTAAATTTCTCATGATATTGTCTTTGTGCATATATTTCATTGTTATGAATTGAATCCTCAAGGAGGCTTATAATTTGTCATCTCAAGGAGATTGTATGATTGTTTGTAGGTATTCTTCAATAAAGAGTTTAAATTCTATAATCAGTCATAAACAATGGAATGTGTCCCAGATCTGATAATTTTGTGAATGGATTGAGTAATGCATTAGTATAAGGTATTAGTGCAGGGATATTTTGTAAGGAGAACAAATTTGCAGCTATGATTGACATTTTGTAGTTCTGTGTGTGACTCTGTTGCCCAATGAACAAGGCACTGGTCTTTGACAGATTTGGGGATGGTATCAGATATACATTTTAAAAGAAAATCTATTTCCCTTTATGTTTAGGGGTTAATGTTCTATCCTTCCAAAGCTCTATTTCACCTATTATTTGTATAAGATCTATCCCATCTGTACGTGTTACCTAATTTGGTGAGCTTGTGGAATGGTTTGTTTGCTCATTGTTGATGCAGTCTTATGTTTGTGATTGTTGTATTCAATGCATCAAAAGGGTGTCCCCCCCTAGGTCTAGCAGAACCTGAAGTGCAGGAGGATCATTAGGATCCTATATTATGTTGTCCAAGCCCTGAAGTGCTTCATTGATTGAGATTGGCTATCTCATAGATAGATTTGCAGGTGTTCTTGGGTTATCACTTTTGGTGAACAACATACCCCATGCGCTGAATCATTTTGTAACCACAACCATATTGGTTTGGGGAAATCTCACAATGTCGTACCTCCTCATTTAGACTATCTTCCTTAAAGAGCCAATTAAGCACAACATCCTCTTCTATTTCATCTGCCGAGGTAGAAGACTGTATAAAGAGACCGTCATATATAGTATTTGGAGCTAATGTTTGTGTTCTCATAGCCTCTGATGGTTTGCCCAACTGTTTTGGTGATGGAGGGAGAGAAACTAATGATAGTACCAGTTCTATCTTGTAGAAATCCATACCAGTATCTGTAATCTTCAATCTCTTTTCTAAGTCTTTTATCAATGTTTTTGGATCTTCATTTGGAGAGGCTGCCCTATTATGAGGCACAAAAGTATCTGCACCTTTTGTCAATGCATTACAGATGACATTTGTATCAGCAGGAATACTGACTTCAACTCCGTTATAAGGAAACTTTAAGCATTGGTGATATGTTGATGGTATTGCCTTAATTTAATGAATCCATGGCCTGCCCAGTAATATATTGTATGACAATGGAATATCGAGAACCTAGAAAAGAACATCTCTCTCTACCGGTCCCACTCTGATTGGTAATGATACTAGACCTTTGGAGGTCCTCTCTTCTTCATCATAGGCTTTAATTGTTATTTTCTTGCCTGGATCAATGACATTTTCAGAGAATCCTAGTTGTGTAAGCAGATGATAAGTACAGATATTCAACCCTGCACCTCCATCTATCAAAACACATTTAACTCTGTGTTTATGGATCATGGCTTCAATATGCAATGGCTGGTTATGTGGATGATTTAACGAATTGTCATCTTCTTCAGAGAAGGTCAAATAGTGAGGTGAAGTCAGATGACCCACCATAGACTAAAACCGATCAATGTCTAAATCTTTTGGAACGTTGGTAGTGAGCAATGCTTTGTCTAGGATTTCCTTGTGAGCAGATGAGAGTTGTAGCAATTCAAAAATTGAAATTTGAGCATTTTTCCTTTTTAACTATTCAACCATGTTGTATCCAGAGGATGATGATGATGAGGTTAATCTTTTAAATTTGTCCAAGGTTTATTCCTTTTGTTTGTTTGGCAAGGATGTTGGATTTGATGTTTCTTGAGCCGGGTTGGAAGAACTAGCTCCTTGGAGGGTAACTTTCTTTTGAGATCTGGTCAGAGCTCTTGCATATCATGATTCATTTGGTTTATCTTGAACTATAATCACATTGCAATATTCTAAGTATGAAGGATCAATCATGTTGATAACGTTGTCCTGGTTGGCATAACTATAATTTACCTTGGCACCTCCTTTGGTCTTTGAGGAATCACCTTGTTCATAAGCAGGCAAAGGGTCTTTAAATGCTTTATGATTATCATTGGTTGGATGATTCCCAACAACAACTTTACCAGCATCTATGAGATCTTGAATCTCATGTTTTAGCTTCATGCAATTTTTTATGTTATGACCCTTATTCCGATGGAAGTCACAGTATTCATTTTCTCTCCACCATCTTGGTTTGACATCTAGATCATATGGTCTGGAGTTATCTGGTAGTGTTATCAAGTTGTTTGCCAATAGAGTTTTGAAAGCGGATTCATATGATTCTTTAAGAGGAGTAAAATCATGCTTAGGTTTGGAAAGCCAAGGCTTTTCTTTGAACCATTCCTTTGTTTTCTTTGGTGGATTCTCTGCTGCAATCTCAGTAGCTTTAAGTGCTTGTGTACCACTATCCAAGTTGAATATTGTGGATTTTGAGTTGGTTCTGATAGTGTCTACTACTCCATCATTAACAACATTCTTGTTGTTGTCTTTGGAAAATTTCCAATACTTGTTCTTCTCTTTAGAGCTAGATCCTGTTTGTGTTTCTTTCCAAGGTGTGATATCCCCCTTCTTTATGAGCACATCTTCCATTCGAATGGCATTATCTACCATTTTGTTAAATGATGGGTGTACTTGCATTTGTACGCTATATTTTAGTTCGGGGACCAGGTTATTGATAAATATATCCATTTTCTCAAAGTCTGGAATAGGTCGTGGGTACCTAGAGAACATCTTTCTCCAGCGTTGGAGAAAAGTAAGAAGAGGTTCCCCTATTTTCTATTGAGTATTACAGAGATTGATCATAGTCACAGGATGTTGAATGTTGTATGAGTATTGTTGTAAAAATAGTTGGATTAGTTCTTCGAATGTTTTTATTCCTTTAGGTAGACTTGAGAACCATTCCATTGCTTGACCCCCTAAACTCCTTGGGAAGAGATGCATGAGGTATGTTTGATCATGCATGAACTCCATACAAGTAGCACTAAATTCACTAACATGATCTTGAGGATCTGAGGTACCGTCATATTTGTCAAATTTTGGGATTTCCACTCATGAAGGAAATGGAGGCATGTGTAGATTCTTGTCAAATGGAAAGGGACATATAGTTTCCAAAGAATATTGGTTTGGGGACTTGTCCTTATTCTTCAGTTCTGTGACCTCCATCCGCAAAGCTAGTAACTGTTTGTGTACCATGAGTATAGGTGAGTCTTCCCTTTTAGTAACAAGTATCTGAACATCATATTCAATAGGAAGTTTGGCACCTTGTTTTGCTAGTTCTAAGAAATAGTCTTCCTTCTCTCGGGTCATGATAGTTTTCATCATTTTTCTAAAGTCTTTGTCTTTCTGACAGTCAAGGATTTCTTTTTCTGGAGGTTCAGCGTCTTCGTCAATCTCACTTGATGATAAGGAGTCATTATGATTTTTGGGAATATTATGGTCGTTTTTGTTTCCATCATTGTATTCTATCTCATGTGTGGTGGGAGATTTAGGTTCATCAAAAATTGGTCCACCTGATGATGACAGCATGTCAATGAGTGGATCCTTCACGTAGAATGGATTATCTTGATAGGTGAAGGTTTGTTCTTTGCCTTTGGCTTGTTTCTTATGAGAACTCCTAGTTTGAATAGGCATCTTTATGGATTTGTGTGACCTAGAGTTGTTTGTGATGCAGAGGTCAAGATCAATTTCAAAGATAGTTGTTCTGTTTAGAGTATTGTTTAGGAGAAACAACTGAGATTTAGTCTGATTTCAGGAACGATCTATCTTGTCTAAGACATTATCTAAGTTTATTCTAAGCGTAGTGTAAGATTCATTTTGGTTTTAGGAACGATCTATCCTGTATAAGACATTATCTAAGTCACTAAAATTTGATAGGTAGTTTGATTGGACTAGCTGAAAGGTGATTGACCAAATCGTGCAACACAAATGGCAGAGGTACACTGTCTTGATCTGTTTATGCTCAGGAAAATGATAACCAGTATTATGTTTGTTGTAAGCTATTTTTAGGCAAGTTTGACTGTTCTGTTCTAACAAAACCAGAGATTCATACGACAGTATTTTCTAGATCGGACGATAATTTGGCAGCTACAGGATGACAATATTTTTGTTTCGTACGAGTTGCTGCCTCGTACCAAATGACAAATAGGTATGTGAAAGACAAAAAAGGACTGAGGATAATTCTATCTCGTACGAGACAGGATACAGTGTTGGATGATAGATGACTCAGACTTGTACGATAGATAATCTGGTATAGGATGACAAATCAGTAGACTCATACGACATAGGACTTGGTGCAGCATGATGGATTATCAGACTCGTACGACTGTTCATAGGATAGAGCCTAGAAATTTTGAGTTTTTTCGATTGCTGAGTATGATAACTGAGTATGACCAATTCTAAGATGGACTGATTTTTGACCAGGATAGACTAGTTTCTGACTCGGACAGATTTCCAACTTAAAAATGGACTAGTTTCTGACACGAACAGAGTTTCAAATCATTTAGTTGTTTCTTGTCTTCTCCAATTTTTTTGGTATTTCAATTTTTGTTTCAGGGATGAAAACATAGAAAACAAGTAGTATGTATAGTGACTCCAATCACAACATGCAAACCCTAAGGAATTTGGTGAGGAAAGAAAACCTTTGCTTGTAGACTCAGGTACACACCCAATAGCTAATCAGAATATGACCGCTGAGTCTCACGCAATGGATTCTCAACACCGTATTATCTGACTCCAAATGCTAATGGGGGAAATAAATGACAAGTATCTTGGGAGAGTTACTATCTCTCTTGCACAAAGATTATCCCCCTTTTGGAGATGAATTGGGTAGCTTCTAATTTTAAATTGGATTTAGTCAGGGATCCGTTCGGCGCATCGAGGTATAAACTCAATTAAGAGGTCTCCCAGCCTTGAAAACCAAGGTTTAATATACCCAAAGGTATGGAGGAGAGCTATTCCCGAGCACTGTCATTGACTTGATTTTCATCAAATCACGTTTATTTTATAGTGGGTTCGAGTACTTGGCGTCTAGTCGTTCCCACTTAGGTCGTTCCCCTCACACTGGCCATAATGGCTTTAAGAGTTTTTCAACCCCTCAGGAGGGCAGGTCTGCTAAAGATGTACAAATCTGAAACAAAGAAAAAGCTTCAAGGGTCTGGATTTTTGATTGTCTAGAAAAAGACAAGAGCATACTCTCCTACCTCTCAGAATCTTCTAAAAGCACGAAAGACAAATTTGTTCTTTAACCAGATAGCAAGTTAGGTTCCTAAAAAAATGAATTTAAAGAATACACAATGTTTAGTCGATTCTCCTTAGGAAACTTGCAAGGACAATGAATCAGTAGTCATATTGTCTTTGTGCAACAAGCATATTCTTCGACAAGCGTTCTGCAAAAACTAGTTAGGCTGTGAAAAACTCTGAGATAGATAGATAAACAGTCAGGGTCAGTCGTTAGAATAATCAATCAGAAATGAAAAAAATATGAAATTTGCCTCTTTTACCAAAAAATACAGAATCGTACGATGGGAACTTGACTCGTATGAGACAAGATTCAATATCGTACGAAAGAAGATTTGTTGATGATGTCTGCTCGTACGATAGATGATTTCTGCTCGTACAACAGAGGATCTGCTCGTACGATAGGATATTTGCAATTCATGCGACACCTGCAGTTTGTCATTTTAGCCTGTAAAAATTGTCGTACGAGATGTACGGATGAAGAAAAAAACCGAAAAATCTAAAATCTGGAAAATAACAAAAAAAAAGTGGTCAGTCTTGGAGGCCAAAAAAATGTAGTCTTCGGGCCCCACGGTGGGTGCCAAAGATGTGTGTGTGAAAAAGTGAACCTGTAGCTGCAAGCACAACACTTCAATTAAGTCATTATATGCATGGTTAGTAATCAATAATCAATAAGAAATAAACCATAGCAAAGCAACTAATTGCCTTCTAAAAGATGTGAGAATAAGATTGCTCTCAGATTTTTATAAGCAATATCAGTGACTAGACTACACCAAGACGAAGGATTTAATCTATATAATATTAAGCTATATGGATGCAAGATGGATGAATAATTCAAGCAATAATAATCAAGCAACAATGGATGCAAGCGATAATGAATGTAAAATGGATGCAAATAATCTAAAAAGCACAATAATCTTCAATGACTCTAGAGCGAAATTAGCATGATAATAATCTCCAAGTGTGTTCTCAAAAATCTCTGGGGTGAATTGGAATGAGAGATGAAGACTGAATTTATAGAGAACCATAAGAGAAAAAGCTCAATTTAGGATTAATTGAAATAATTGAGAAATCATGTTTAGTTAACCTTGAGATGGATTCCAATTATAGTTTAATTGTAATGCATTCAAATTAGAAGTCCAAGTTGCATTGGAAAATAATAATAAATTAATTCCATGCATATATAATGAAAATAGATAACTCCATGCACATATTTGATTTATTCAAGAAAAAGGTCTTTTCAATGCAACTGAACTTCTTTTTCTGAAAAGCTTTGAGTTCCAATTTTAGAGAATAATTCAATAATTTAATTAAATTTGCTTTTGTGATTTCAAGTTCTAAATTTAGAAAAAGAAATAATATCTCAAGTTTTATTTCTCTCTCAATTCAATTCTTTTTGTTTTATTTTCAATTCAACTCTTTGTAATAAATTAATTCATCTTTTGTAATAAATTAATCCTTTTTGCATGATTGAATGCCAAATTTATTAATTAATTAAATATGCAAGGATATTCAATAAATTAAAATGGGATAATTGATCAAAATGATTTTATTGGAAATGATTCAATTAATTAAATAAATATTTAATTAATATTGAGTAGTTGATTTGCCATGTGATTTTTGATAATTAAAAAATTAATAATGTGCTCAAGATTGATTTAATTGCCTTTGGTTAGGACCTTGGTGATGTTGTCGAGATTAGGGGCCCATGGTTTAGATGACCAATTTTAGGCTATTACAGCTCTAAGCTACTCTATTTCTCACATGCATTTGTTTCAAACCTTTCTCTTTCCTCTGAAAGTGTGACCTATGTCTCACTCAGCTGCCGATCGTATTCTTCTTTTAGGAGGATCTCCTCACGCAGTTGGGTATGAATTTGGGTAGCATCTCTGGAAGTTGCTTTTAGTTGCTGTATTTCTTTCTCCCTCTCCTGTAATTCTTTCAATGCCACATTCCTTGTTGCCTCTTATCCTTTCAATTGAGATCTCACGTTATTCAGGGCGGACTGCAAGTTTCCTTTTTCATAGTTGTCTTGGGTTAACAAACCCTGCAAGCGGTTGGTTTTAACATTTCTAGCTCTGTCTTTTTTTCTCTGTTGGTCGAAGGATTCTCTAAGGCTCACATTTTTTGCTTGCATTTTCTCCAGATGATGACTCTTTTTGATGAAATATGAGGACATAGCCTTTGAGGTCCCTTCAATTATTTCTACTTTATCAGATGTTGTAGCGTTCAAGAGATTGACCCTGACAACATGTAAGGTGTAATCATTGGGTCTCATTTGGACCTCCGACTTGTCGACCTTTGGGAACATGGTCGCAAAGAAAAGACTATCCTTTTCCTCACTAAAATGCGTTTGTACATGCAGACAAGCTATCTTGGCACCATCTTTCTCCTTTCTCTTGTCATTCTTACCAATACGTGCAGTCTTGGAGTAGGTAACATGTTTTTGATAAGCATCTGGGTTTGCAATAGCTTGGCCTGCAAATGTTGCACCAGGAGGGATTGCAAAGGGGAAATGGGAAATAGGACCACCGAAAGAGGTCTGAATGGGGTGTGTAAGCGTGGTTGGGGAGAAAAATGGGATGAAGGAAGAGGCTCTTTAAAAAATTGGATCAGTGGATGCTACCTCAACATTTGGGGGAGGAGTGGACTCTCTGAAACCAAGCCTACGCGAGACCACAGCTGCAATAGGCATCTGTGGGAAAAATGTTGCAAGAAGAAAATCAGGGGCAAGGAGCATAATAGCGACTTGCGATGATGCAACTTGGGGTTTAGTCGGCACTCCGGCGGGTGATAATGTGAGGGTAGTGGGGACTTGGGTAGGCATAGATGCGACTTGGGATGCTACAGAAGACACAGATTGAGTAGAGAGAAAGGGAAGAGAAGGATGTACCTAAGTCATAGAAGTCACCGATCGTTGAGAAGCAGGAGGAACCATAGGGACCCAAGAAGACAAACCCTTCTTGGAAAAACCTAGATATTGCTTCTTACTGGAAGGGGAATTAGGTGCCTGCTTCTTAGCTGATCTTTTGGCAATTTGAGAGCAGAGTCTCCGAATTGAACTAGTGAGAGGAAGAGGAATACTAGACTCGATCTCTTGCTCTTCTAAATTTATAACTTCTACCTCCTAATGTTGAGCCTCCTCAGGGGATGAGTCACCACGTGGGGACTCATCATGTGAATCTTCATCTAATTTGTTGTGTTGTCACCATTCTGCCTCAAAACACTTGTTGAAAGGGGCATTCCCGATATTAGCCCTGGGTTGATTCACTTCCTAATAGTAGATCCAAAAATATTCCCTCTTTTTCTTAGGATTTGTTGGATTGTACTTTTGTAGGGTAGAGTAAAAATTCAACCATGAGGGACGTTTCAAAATAGGAAAATCACTAGGACCCACATAAAGATTTGGGTCATTCACTGGCAGGTTGGTGTGTCCTTCCCACGAACTCTGCGGTTCATGCTTAACTACATTTTTTCTTTTAGATAGGCATCCGTTTAGTTTGTAGCTCCACACATCATCAATTTCTAACAAGTCGAGTTGCACAAGCTTGGAGGTCAGGACATTCTCAGCAATGCTCCTTCGTATAAGAGTAATGGGGACAATAGCCTTGTGGTCTTCTATTATGGAGGTATCATGTTTTCCCGCTCCTATAGCTCTATCAACCTCCACCAACTGCCAAAACATTTCAAGAGCAAGGGTTCTCTTTGTGACATAGCTAGGTAGGTAGAAGGTTTATTCAGAGAAGCCATGCACCCAGACAAAATAAAAATCACTACCCAAAAACCAGTCGCAAGGGGGGTGTTCATTGTACATCCAATTCATTTGTATTTGGGAAAAATGAGCAAGAGGCTCCTTGGGGATAAAACTGAGATCACGAAGGAAAGAGGTCAGGAAATAGTCTGAAAACTGGTAGGCATCATAGGAAGCTAATAGGATAGGCATCTAGGTAGATACGGACATTTTTTTCCTAGCTCATCATGAGTAGCCAATGGCATGAATTGACTGAAGAAAGCGTCATTCTGGTGCAGGAAAAGGTGAACTAGGAATGAGGCAAACTTAAACCACTGAAAATGTTGGAACTCAACTAACTACTTCACCATTTCTCTACCTATCAAGATAGAGAAGTCGAGAGGGAATGGCCCCTTTTGATTTCATCATTTGAACAAGAAACCCATGACAGGGGCGGTGATCTCCCAATCGTTATCATGAACGCAAAGCAATGCAAGGGTCGAGGAGATGTCTTTGAGGTTGTCATGATTCAAATCACTATAGGATAAAGTGAACCTTGGAGGCCCAACTGCTAGACTCTGATTTAGCACACTGACAAAATGAGACAATATCCCTCTTGGTGTCCCAGTATTCCTCTATGGAGTCTTCATCGAACACCTCTGTGCCATCAAATGTGGGACAACATAACATGTCCCGAATAGTTTATTGGGTTATAACAACTCTCAGAAGGGAGCCCTAAATTGAAGAAGAAACTAGTTCGAACATGTTGGTGCATGTGGCTACAAATTATGGACAATGTGGAACCATGGAAACCACGAACTGAGGAGCCCCGCTATTCTAGAACTTGACTTTCATGGATTGCGGCTCCCATTCTTGCGCAAGAGGCTTCCCTCAGGTTTTTTAGCTGCCTGTGAAGTTTGAGCTTGACAAAATTCTCCAAAGAATCTATCACTACCGTAGGATTGTAGGTGGTCAACTTTGATTTAGGTTTGGTCCTTTGATATTTTGGCTTTGGGGGCAGGACGTGGGAGGAATATGAGAGTTCCCCGAATATGTCTACCCACATTTTCCCTTACAAAGAACCTGAGGAGGCTGCTTCCATCTCCATCTTCTGCAAGTAAGATTTTCCTTCTGACACCTCTGAAGAGTTTTGGTGCTTCGAATGCAAAATGAACAATATCACATGCACTTTTGGAGGCCTTCTTTCTTAAATGTGTCGCATGCCTAGATTTTTCCAAAGGGGAATTTAATGATAAGCACCTGTCTGCACATATGCCACTTCATTTTCCAAGTTGAAAATAATTCTAAAAAAGGGATAAGCATCGCCATCTATGTTTCCCGAGAAGATGCCTATTTAGTCCTCCATTACTTCAAACCACTTGAGACAATTTGCTTGTGCGGACAAATATCCTCATTAAGGAGAGTATCTGTAGCTAGTGAGGCTCGCACAAGCCATAACAGACCTGCGAGTTGTTAGACTTAGGCATGACGTACTTGGATATATGTGTGGCATCTGAGGACACTGCTTCTCTTTTTGAGGTTCTAGATGGGGCATACCCAACCTTCAGGCTCGACTCCATCTACCTATGCGAGTTTATGAGAAAAGACAATTGCATTGAAGATTGGGAGCACTGGCTTTCCACTCTATTTATTACTTGGTGCTGGAAATCCACTATAAATATGTCTTTTCAGACATTCTTTTGCACAGTATCTAGATTAACAACGGAGTTTCCTAAAAATGGATACTCCTATCAAGCTTACCAGTAGTAAGGCTCAAGTCTCTTTCTTAGGCAACATCTTAGACCAAAGGATGCAAGGGATTAAGAAATGTAAAAACCCTCTGATCATTGCTACCATCAAATGGGTGCTTGCGGAAGACTTTATTAATGACGTGGACAGATATTGTGTCAACACGGATATCTATTCATGTTTTGTGGCCTCATTACTGGATATTGGGATGACTAGTTATCTGAATTCGGAGCTAGCTCAAGCACTCTTCCCTCGAGAATGTCTAGGTGGATTTGAGGACGTTGTGGCATACTACATTCCTTTCAGAGGTTTACCCTTGGCTTCAGATCTACAACGTTTCATCATCCTCAGAGAGGAGGTGACTTGGTATCCACTTGTAGGTGGCTTGAAGACCATGTCATTATTGTCTCATCACTTTCGAGCTGAGATTTCCATGGAGTTCCTCCATTGGGTTCATCTAATAGTGCCTGTTCTGGTTGGCACAGATTGGTACACTAAATTTAGACACTACATCTTCTTGTGGATCCTGACACTGCGTGTTCTCCCTAACCTGGTGCCTATGTCAATACTTGAGGAACTCAACAATGACTCTGGCCATGAGTGATCAGAAGAAGATGATGACAAATATGAAGATGATGATTTTGAATTCTAGATGGACGAGGAGGACGATGAGGAAGACCCCTAAGATACTGCCACCCTGTTCCAAAAGTTTGTCCCTTTACTTTTCAAATATAGACTGCAAGCCTTCTGCATGTATTGTACCAAGATACTTATATAATATAATGATCTCTTTTCATTTTCTCAAGGCATATCTTGTGGTTCACTTTTTCTTCTTGGAATGCATGAGGAACATAATTAAATAAATAAGGCACACTAAAAATACATTATTACATTAGGAAACTTGCTACTTTAGTGAAAGGGTTTAAGATGAAACCCATTAACCAGGATTCCGAGAGATTCCCCTTGCATATTCTTGAGATCAAAAGCATTAAAACCCTTGCAATTCATGATGCAGAAGGGTCCCTCCCATAAACCATCAAATTTAGCATGTTGACCAAGTTTGGTTGCCCTCTCATTACATTTCAAAACAAGGTCGCCCTGTTTGAGTCCCGGTCAGAACTTTTTTTATTATCAAACCACCTCTTGATGGTTCACTGGCAATTTTGAAGGGATGAAAATGTCGCTTCCCTTGCTTCCTTTAGCTCCATAAGCTCTGCCAATCTCACCTCCATGGGATCATTTTCGGCGACCTTGATAGACTTGAGTAGCTGTAAGGCGAGAATCTCCAAAGACATGGGGAATAAGGAATCCTTGTCGTAGACCAGCTTGTATGGGGAGTTCTTTAAAATTTGCTTCGATGTGATCCAGTCTACCCATAACACACTTCTCAAGTGGTGATGCCACTCCCTTTTGTGCTCAGATCCCATCCTTTTAATGAGTCTAATGAGATTCTTGTTAGTGGACTCTGCTAGACCATTTCCATGTGGATAGTAATTTGAGGAGGTCTTCAGGTAGATACCTTGATTGAGAGAAAACTGGGTGACTTGTGAGCCTGTGAATGCTCATGTATTGTCTGATATTGTGGTCTTCAGCGGACCATACCAACACACTAAATCCTCTAGAAATGCTAGTATCTCTGCCTCTGATGAATTCTTCAGGGGGATAGCCTCAGACCATCCGGTGAAGTAGTCGGTAGCAGTCAAGATCCACTTGTGTCTGACTCAGCTTGGAGGGTTAATCATTTCTATGAAATTGAGACTCCATTGAGCAAAGGGTTCTTCCACCATTATGGGCCTGAGTGGCATTTCCGCCTTTCTGCACCTACCACTATAGTACCGGCATTCTTTGCATTCTCTTACCAGAGTATGTGCATCTTTAAACATAAAGGGCCAAAAGTACCCAATGTGAGTAATCTTAATAAAGGTGGTTTGCAGTGAATATTGGCCTCTCGATAGTCCATGATGGAATTCATGTAGAATCTTACTGGCTTGGCCTTGGTCCACGGAGTGGAGTAGGATTCTGTCAAAATTTCTCTTAAAAAGCACTCCTTCAACCAGGTGGAAGCCACTGTTATGCATCCTTCATGAAATGTTTTTTATTCTCAATCTAGCATGCTTATGTTTGCTCGGAGGTGACCATTACAACTTCCTTTGTATTAGTCTCAGACTCTTAAGGGTTAGACTCTTGGGCTATATATTTGCACAAGCCTTTACTGCGGATTACCTTGGTGGGTCTAACATCAATGTCATACTCTAGAATTTTGGTAATCCAGTTTTCTCTTTTCTTTGTAATGTCGCTTTCCATTATATATTCCCTGACTGAAGGGTGAGTGACATACACATTAGTCTTATTACCGGCAATAAAATGCCTGAAATTTTTAAGCCCTTTGACAATGGCCAATGCTTTCTTTTCAACAAAATTATATTTAGCCTCATACTCTTTTAGTTTTTTGGAATGGAAAGCTATGGGATTCTCACCTCTTTTGTCTGCATCTTTCTAGGTTAGAACCACGATAATGCTATAATTGCTAGATAAAACATACATTATAAAATCCTTTGACATATCAAGGTTGGAGAGTACAGGAGTCAAGGAGATGGTATCTTTGATCCTCTCAAATGCCTCTTTAGCTTCAAGAGTCCATTTAAAATGCATTTCCCTTTTAAGCATTAGAGTGATAGGCCTCACCATTCCAACAAAGTCTGAGATGAAATGGATAACAAAATTGACTTTACCTAGGAAGGATTGAACACCCTTCTTGTTGACAAGAAGAGGAAGCTCCTTTAATGCCTTCACTTAGTCTGGATCGATGGAGACTCCTTCTTTTGACACTACATGTCCCAATAATTTCCCTTGCGGGACCCCAAAGATACATTTCTTTGGGTTTAATGAGATGCCAAATTCCAAACACTTCTGGAACACCAGCTCGACATAATCAAAAATTATATTATTTATGCTTTTAAAACACCGTCAGGTCATCCTGGTAGATGAGGATGATTTTATTAATCATCTCTTTAAAAGCCAGATCCATAGCTCTCTAAAAAGTGGCGTCGGCGTTTGAGAACCCAAATGACCTTTTCGGATAACCAAATTTTCCCCATTTGGTTGTGAAGGTTGTCTTATGTTGGTCTTCTGGCTTTACCAACACTTGGTTATAACTTGAGAACCCATCCATCATCGAAAAAATATTTGACCCCGTTATGGTGCTTAACAACTATTCCATGGGTGGTAAAGGGTAATGGTCATTTAGAGAGGCTTGGTTCAAGTCACAGAAGTCTACATAGAGTCGGATGTCCCCATTATTCTTTTTGAATGGTACCAAATTTGATACCCATGTACTATACTTGACAAACTTTGAGTCTATCAATTTCTTCAATTTTAGCACCATAAGAAACTCAATCTTTGGATTGACAGGTCTCTTCTTCTGTTGAACTAGATTGGCCCCATCAGCGAGCTCAATGGTGTGTTGAATGATGCTAGAATTGTACCCTTTCAAATCCTCATACGACCATGCTAGCACACCCACATATTCATCATAATATTGAGCCAATCTCTCTCAGTCTTCTGGGGGAACTTCCTTTCCGACCTTAAGTATTCTCCCATTCCCTACTGACATTTTGGCGTAGTCACCTTTATCGGTCGTGAGTTTTTGCTTATCATCATTAGCATCATCATGGTCAAATAAATTCTCCAAGGTGATCAATGCATTTGGGAGATTGTTAGATTTCAATTGAATGATTTGATCCATGTAAGCCTCCTTTACTTTAGGTTGTAATTGATCAACAAACTCTCTGGAGTTTTGAATGAATAGAGTAATTTTCTCATCACTCTCAAAAAATTGCCAGTGGGTGTCATTGTCTGGAATAACTAGTCGAATGATCACATAGACTGCCTGGGGGTTGGCGAGTAGGTCCATAGCAGGGTTGAATTGCGATCCAATAGTGGTCATCCGATCAGAAAATAAATTTTTCTTTCGAGGAATCCTCTGGATGTTGAAGGCATCGAAGCTTTCAATCAGATCCCATGTCCTATGATGGTAAGATCTCATGCGGACATGCTTGGCACTTTAGATTCCTTGGACCTGGTGCACAATCATCTCAGAATCACCCAAAACGTTCAGTTGCTTTATGCCCATCCTTTCTGCTAAACGTAGGCCTTGGATCAGCCCTTCATATTCTGCTTCATTGTTGGAGCAAACAAAATGTAGATGGAAAGATGTCAGGATTTGTTCTCCCAAAGGCGAAGTAAGGCAAATTCTAGCACCTGAACCTACCTTGCATCTTGTATTAGAGATGGAGGTATGAGTAGGCTCAAAGTTGAGCATAGCCTGATCAGCTATGTGCTTGGTGTGTAGGGGTTCTGAAAGAATTTTGATCTTAGTACCATGTTGGGTCCGAAGGATGAGGTGAGACCAATCTAAAGATAGGTAACCTCCTATTTTGGTGGTGAAGTCTCGGGAGAGGCAGAGGCTGAAAATAGGTGGTATGTCAATAACTACTACTTCTTGAGACTCGGTGACACTAGAACACACAAACAATGTCAATGGAGGGATTTTAATAGGACCCACAGTTTGGAATTTATTTCCATCTAGTTGCATAGCACCCCTACTCAAAGGCTCATATTTAATGTTCAAAACCTCAGCAATTTGATTAGGCTTGATGGTGGTTCTAGTACCAGAATCTATCATAGAATTGTGTAAAAGCTTGTCAACTACTATAAGGGTCAAATAGAAAGGGTTTGGTTTAGTCTTACCTTCCACTTGGGATCTAGGAGGTATGGCCTCATTTGTCAACACCATCGGTGAGCATGATTATTCTGCGGGGGGCTAAAACCTTTCTTCACTAACTCATGAAGAACTGGCAACATTCCTGCCAGCAGGTCTCTCCACCTCTAACAGATCTTCTTTCAATCAATTCTTATACTCTAGGATGCTTAGGAGATCCCATAAGGAGATGTTGACCAAGGCTTTCTTTAGCTGCTCCACCATGTCCAACACTGGTGGCATTGATGTTTTTGCCTCTCTCATCTTACAGGGAATAAATTCATTTCTCGGATATGTGGTAGCAACCATGGGTTGTTCAGGAACTTTATCTGAGATAAATCTCACCTGCATGCCTATATTTTCTCCTGTGAAACATCTTTTTGACCAGAGGTTGTAATCTGACTGCACTTGAGGAGCCCTCAAGCTTGATGCGGTTGTGCCATTTGTGAGACCGACATCCTCGTCCTCCATCCAAGAGAATAATGCATGATCTGAAGCTATTTTTGTTTCCTTCTCTTTTGACATACCTTGCATCTGTGTGATGATATCGGCATTGTCCATGCTAAGGGATGCATAAACCGAATCATCCAAAGCAACACCTTGGCTTCACTGATCTACAATTTTTTGTTGCAAATTGCCTTTCAGGCAATTTCTTGGGGAGTGGGCATTGTTACATGGGAAACACTAAGAATTGGTATCATGTGCTAGATTATTCTATCCTACTGTCAACTCTTTACTAGTGTTGGAATAGATAGTTTGCAAAGCATTGGGCACTGGAACTATCTGGCCATTTGACTAACTTGAGGAAGCTCGGTTATTCGCATATTGGTTTTGTTGATATGCGGGTCCATTTCCTTGGAAATTTTGTTGGAAGGGAAGTCTAGCAGGTGGGATTTGGGATCTTTTCAAATTAATGATTTCATTTGAGAAAGATCTCAACAATTTTTTCATATCATTGACTTCTGCAGCCAGAGATGAGGGGGAAGGCATACTTGCTTGTTGGGATCTGGAGTACACATACATAGATTGAGGTGCAAATGTTCTAGGCATGATTAGATCAGGAACTTGATTTGATAACTCAAGAAAGACCGGCATAAGTGGTCGTGGCGCAAGATTTCCAGCATCAATTAAATTTTTTTCTACTCAAACCGCCAAATCATATGCATCCAGGAGGGTATTTCCTCTGGGGTATTTCCTCCGAGAGAAAGGATCATCACAGATATATTTGAATTGAAGGATTCCTGATAAAAAACAAACACCATATCTGTAGGTGGACGAGCAAAAAATGATATTCTTTGTCAGGTCCTCTAAAATCTCATATTGAATTTTTTCATTGCTTCTTGAGGAGCTCTTTTTATGGTGATCAATTGATGCATTATGGATGATCTATCAGCCTTGTCGGAAAATCTCTCAAAGAAGCGGTCACCTAGCTGGTCCCAATCAGCTATAGAGTTTGGACCAAGAGATCTATACCAATCTAAAGCTTTCCCTTTGAATGAAGCCATGAGAAATCTTAGAGCTACATTTTTCTCTCTAATGTTATTGACGGTGCAGACATCGGCCACATCTTGTAGGTGTTCCCCGGGCATCTTGGGACATTCTCCGATGAATTTAGGGACAACTTTTAGTGCGAAAGTGGGAATTGGCCCCCATACTATAGGTGGAATAAGAAGAATGAGAGGGATACCACTATTCTAAGTCACAAAGTTTCTAGGAGGAATCTGAGTCATTATTACTGGAACAACCGTATGGAAAATAGGTCGATTCTGAGAAGAAGTAGCTACGGGTGAATGGACACTTACCAAGGGTGGGAGAAGCAAACTAGGATTTAAAGCTATTTGGCTCCTAGTAACAGGTGTACGACTCATAAACTTGCTTAGGCTTGTTCAAAATTCGGGTCCCACCGGGCGTTCCAGAAAAAGAACTATTGAGTCTTAATTTTTCATTAAATGCTAACAACCTTATGGGAAATTCAGTGATGGGGGACCTTTTGCATGAGACTCACTAAATGACCTCCAAGTTTGAGAAGCTGGCTCTTCATACAATTGGGGGAGAAAAGGGAAAAAAGAAAACTTAAAAAAAAAAGCTACACTACTTAAGCGATACGCCAGAATATTTCAAAAAATATTAATAGCATATAAAACCCAGATACATGTGACTTTAAAGCCCATTCAACAATCTACATGCCCAAAACTATTTGAGAGGATAATTCAACAAAAATCATTCAACATAATATGACATTCACCATTTATCCAATAGATAATAAGTCTTAAAGCATAGTATAATCCATGGAGTCTCACAACATATATCATAGAAGTTATCAGATTTGAAAATAGCACAGAAGTCAATCTATTAAGCTTCAAATAAAACAATCACAAAGGCCATAGGCACAATCTAACATGTCTATCATTCACTGAATTTAATTAACATAAAGGCTTCTTCAATGAGACAAAGTCTAAAAATCTCTCTAAAGTCTAAACCCCTTAAAAAGTAGGAAAAGAAAGAGAATATATAGCCCCCGGCTCTTAACAAATAGTACGCAGCATCAAAAAAATCCTAGCAACCACTTCTGATAGGAATCTCCCACTGTGGCACTCCATGAGATGCTACCCAGCGAAAACGACCTTCGAAGTTGTCACCTCAACTGCATCATGGTGACCCCTCCATCTACCAAATAAGAAAATCGCAATGCAAACTGCATTCTAGTTCATGAACCACCATGGAAGACACGTGGTGACTCGAGGGAGACCCGCAGTCGAGCGCAAAAAGAGAACTGGAATGTGCAATGTGGGGGCACCAAGTGTCACTGCCTTTACATGGGGGATGGTGGGGCCGAGAATCACACATCAAGAAAAATACTTGAGCCACGCAGCAGCTCCATGTTCTGTCAACATTGAGCAAGAAAATAAAGCCGCTTAGAGCAACATCGAGACACCACTTGGCATGCATGTTGACAAATAGGAAAGCAGACCGAAAATCAAAAGAAGTCACTGCCACTATACCAAAATGCCGCCTACGAACAATCATAAAATAATATTAATAGATACAAAGCTATCAAAGAGGTAAAGCTAGGGGAGGATCCTTGTCTAAGGACACCTATTTCCATGAAGGAAGGATATATTTAAACAAGGATGCACACAAGAGGAGGAGAGGAGATCCTCAATAAAGAATGCATTCCCTTAAACAAATTATATATGCCCCCATTGTGTAGGAAAGGACAACCACACTAGATATTGTTATGTTTCTTACCCTATAGAAGGAATAGTTGCACTTAATATTGTATTATCATGAATGAAAATGAATCCCCATGTAGAGCTACTAATGTCACATAGTAAGGAGAAACATCAAAGGAATAAGTGTTATTTATAAGGGATGGGAAAAAGGTGCAACTCATTGTCACTTTTCATTTGAATGATACCAAATTGAATAAGTTGTTGAATTTTACATTCCAAGGCCTGAAATTCATTAGTGAAATGGCCAAGCATTTGGTGACACACACAAAAAGAAAGTTTTTCTTGATCATGTTTATGATTTTTCTTTCATTTTGGAAGAGGAAGAGTAAGAAGGTTCTCTTTAAGAATAGTTAACAAATTGTCTCTTGTTTAGATAAAAGGTTAGGAGCAGGAATTAATCACTCCTCTTTATAAGAGGAATACATATATGTATTAAACAAAGGAGGAGGTTGGAAACCTAAACCATCTTTATATAAGTGTGGTATAGGTTTTACACAAGCCTCAACAATTTGTTTTAATCTATGCCCATTGTATTCATGTTTATAAAGGATTTTAAAACCAAATCCATATTGGGTGTTGAAATGTCGGGCTAAGAAGGTGCAATATTAAATTAAAATGAACCATTTGGGTTGAAGTCTAAAGAGAAAACTTCATCAAGACATGTGTTAGAAGAAGAAGAGGTAGCCTGGATAAATAAAATTTGAATTTGGCATATTCTTCCTCAAATTTTCAGAATATTTTGTTTTGGTCAATGTGAAATAGGAGATACAATTTTTGATAACTCACAAATTCACTCCTAAAAGATAGTTATCCAAATTGGCGAGTAAGAATGAGTTATTGGGCAATTTCATTTTTGGGGTCCTATTGAGTGAAGTTTATGACAAAGCTGCCTAATACTCTTAGCAAGTTTCAAGGTTGAGTTGACAAAGTGTCTGAAGGCTTTGAAGGATATTTCTAAGTTGAGAAGATACATTTCCCATATTTGGGTGTGACTTTGGGGAAGGTTATTATAGAGTCATAAATTGTATCCTTATATGATTTCATACTCAATTGGGGCTCACTTTGGTGTTTCTCCTTCCTTGCCCCCAATATTGTCTGATTCTACTTAAACAATGCCTAATTCTAAAGTTTAGCACCTTGTCTCTTCATTCTAACTTTGTTCTAGCCTAGGAGGACTATACTAGGGTTCCTATTCCCCTAGTCCTCATGGAATAATGTTCCTAGGGCCATAGTCCAGCCAAAAGTGTCCCAAATTTGAACCCTCTAATAATTAGAAAACATTGAGTGGGAAAATGCTCCCAATGTCAACCTTCTTCAAAAATCTCATCACAATTCATGAGGTTGAGTAGAAAATAAAGTCCTACCCCCTCATTTGAATTATCTCTCATTATATTTCATCATAAGTAATTCAATTCCAATTAAGAAAGAAATATAGTATTTTCAAGGCAGGGAAGGAGAGGTCGAGTATTTAGATTTTCAAGCATTCATGGTGGAATCCATGATCAATTTTATGTGAAGGCATACATGATCTCAAGTGAAGAGGATTCATAGAAAAGGTATAACATTTCAATTATGAATTTCATTAAGGTTTTCAGCCTTTGCCTAGAAAGGGTAAGCTCTTTTTTTGTCAGCATTGTTTTAGGGTCAATTCCAACCTAGGGTTTGACTTAGAAAAAACCCTTATATAAACCAACACCATTTTTCCTCTCTTGTATGTGTAGAATTTAGATATGAAAAAGGATTGGAGATTTAGGAAGTAAAAACTAAGACAAAGAGATCCAAACATTGAAGAAGCAAAAAAATTTGGTCAATGGAAATTATTTTTAGTGTTTGACATTTTTCTGATGAATTTTCAGAGAAATAATTTGAGTGACATCCTAATTTTAAATCTATTCCCAATATTTTCATTTGGAACCTTTAGGTCATGGTTCCTATTGACATAGACCAACACTCTTAATCTCAACTTGTAGATAGAGGTTTCTTTTTAATCCTTGTTTCTAGATCTATCCTCAAAGTTTGCATATATGTTTTATAACTAATCGTTTAGGCTGATTACTATCAATTTTGCATCTTTAGACCTACTTCTTGCATTTTCTCATTCTATCTTATCCAATCATATCAAAGTACAAAAAGGGAAATAATCAATCCACGTGCCTAGTTATCTCAAGGTTTTGTTGTTTTCCCTATTGATTATTTCCCTAATATATGTTGATGTTGGTTTTGTTCCTAGTTTGCATGTTTAGATTAGTGATCCCCATTTCCAGTCCATTACATGTTGATGAACATGAATTTTTCTTGCATAGTTTCTAATTTGGATGTTAAAATATTAGTTTAATTGCATATCATTTTCAGATCTAGAAAAAATAATTTATGAAATCTATCAGTTGTATAGCTCATTTTTTCTTAATCAAGCAGTTATTTGATCATTGTATTTGTTGAATGTTCTTGCACACAAGGCAACTAAGAGAGGGGGGTGAATCAGTTGTGCACACAAATCTTTAAAAAAATTCTTAAATCAAATCCACAGTAACCTGACTTTTATCACTTAATACACAAAAAGATATGATCATGAAAGAACATGAAAAATGGAACACACCATACACAATGAAACACCAAATTTGACATGGAAAACCCTACAAAGGAAAAAAGTGATGGAGAATATTATTCTCAATATATGAACACTTGTTAGGATGACACCAGTTAAGATGATTTTTACAAAGAAAGGGTCACTACCAAAGTACTCATTGTCAGAAAGAAAGAAAGAAAGGCTCACTATAGGAGGGCTCATTGCCCAGATGAAGAAGAATAAAAGAGAAATAATCCACCATTAATACACCTCTGCAGCCATAAGATCTATAGATACCTTCAACTCACTGCTTCTAGTAGCTAACAAATGAAAGTCCACACTTCTCAACACTTTTTACCATCCCAAACAATCAAGGAGATATATCCTCTTTCATGCACCTTCATCATATACATATATTCCATGACTCACACTTTCTTGCCCATCTCATATTTCACACTATCATCCTCAAAAAATTATCCTTTATTTATATCATCTTTACATATGCAAAATCTCCCAAGATAGCTAAGCATGTTAATTGAAAATAATTCAAGTTAGGTTGGTACTAAACATTCTTGTGGTGGAAAATAATGTAAAAGTGGGACACAACACATTAAATAAGACCAAAATAAACATCATACATGTTAGTCACCGATCCATAATCATTGGAGAAACAAAGTGAAGTGTAAACACCTGAGGTTAACCAAACCTAGAGTAAAACACCATCAAACTTTGAAGCCCAAGAAATCATGCGAACTGAATAGAATGAAGCTAAGGATATTATCAACTTATCTCCAAAACCAAAACACTAGAAACCATAATGTACAAAAATGTAGAACATGCATTTCACATCGAAACATTGTCAAAAAAATTCATACACTAGTGAATTCAAATTTCTTAGCACTACAATATAGAGCACCAAATCTTGAATATAACATCTCTTAACATTGATTAACAACATATCCAAACCGCATGAATAGATGTACAATATAGAATAAATATGGAGCAAATCTCTATGCACAGCTGCATAGGAAGCTCAACATCAACTATACCATCCAGTCACTAATGATAACTAAAGGATGTTGACATGTGTAATGGTGCAAAAGTGACCCTACAAAGGGAAGAACTATGTTCCCTTGAGAGTCAATTTCCCAACATATATTCAGATATCTCCAACTAGTAAAACTGGTGAAGATATCTAATTATAGAAATGGAAAGAGAAGATGATATGGAGTTTTCAATCCAAATATGAGCATCTCAGTCAAGACACCGATGCGACACACATATGTTTGTGTGGTGCACTGTAGTCTTATATAGACTATGAATAGAAAAAGACTTAGCAACATGAAAGCTTTTTAGTTGACCTACAAAACCTAGGAGTTAGAAATGTGATAGTAAATATACAAATAAAAGAATAAAATAAATAATAAGATTTAAGGGATTGAATGAGAGGAACAAAATCAATAAATACAACAAGACTCTATGTGGTTGAATGCCTTCAAGAAATTTGCACACATACAAAAGAGGAAAAATGTTTGAGGTTGTTTGGAGACTTGCCTTAGTCAAGTTTCTGCTTTGGTGTTTCCACCTCCACAACAACCAGATAGATAGATTGATCAAAAGATAAATAAATAGAGTGATAAAATGATCAAATAGATAGGGGATGTGATAAATCCCAATATTCTCAAAGACAAGATAACTAAAAAGATATTACCAGATAGGCTTGAGAAATCCAAGATAGCTAGGAAGATTATTGTGAGATCTTGAGAGTGTTGTAGCAAACTAGAGACTATTGTAGAAAGTGGGAGAGAGCGAGAGAAATTTGTGAGAGCTAAGAGAACAAGAGAGAGAGCCAAAGAGATTGCCTAAAGGAACTAAAGAGATTGAATGGGGAGAAAAGGTCAAATTTAAAATGAGATAAATCAAAGGGAAAAGAGGGTTGGCAAGCCGTTTAGAAGATTCTGATCCATTTCCACTGACTAAGATAGGTGACAAATGCCAAAATGGGCAGAACTGACATTTGGATGTTAAGTGCTAGTGTCCAGATGAATCATGCTAAAAATGATGAGTGGCAAGAGAAACTTGTGGCTAACATGAATTTGAAGCTAAAAGACAGATGTTGGAAATGGTGTCTTGAGCATCCCAAGAGGGAAAAGGATGATACAAGGGCTAAAATTAGCCTTCTCAAATGTTAGGGGAATAGAAAATAAATTGGCTACAAAATTGTAGGTGGAATTGCAAAGGGGTGTACAATTTTCAACACTATAACATCAATGACAACACACCAAAGGCTCGTTCTACCCAATCTTGGAACACTATTGCTATATTGCATATTTCATTGTTATAGTTGTATATCTATTGTTAATTTCTTGCATTATCATTTATAATTGTATAAAAGGCTTTTAGAGCATCAACATATTCCATTAGCTTTTCCTTCTTTGTGTATTAATTTCAAGACTCGTCGTCCCAAATCCAATATCTTGGTGAGAAGAAGTTATATACTTATGGTCTCCCAATGTTTGAATACTAAGGGCATTGAGCCTGAGTTCGTTAAATTATTAATTAGGATCTTGGGTGAATCCTCTTCTCTTAATCCAACATCTTGTTGAATATATTGGACAATTGAGAGGGGGGTGAATCAATTGTCAATTAAAATATTTTTTCTTATTCCACAAAAATAGATCTGGTAAACTAATACTTAATTACTTAACCATAAACTAATATAAGCATGAGAGAGAACACACATGAAACACTAGATTTTATGTGGAAAACCCAAGAAGGGAAAAACCACAAAGAATGTTGATTCTCAAGAATAAAACACCTATTAGGGTGACACTAGTTGAGGTTATTTTTACAAAGGGTGGCTCATTACTAGAGCTTTCACTGTAGATGGGATCACTACCTAGTTAAAACAACCAGAAAAAGAGGGCTCATTTCCTAGAAGAAGAGGAAGGAAAAAGAAGGAATCCACCATTGTAGCACAATTACCACTATGTTGCAATGTCAGAAGAGACCTTTGGCTGACTTCCTCCGGTACCTAACAACAACACACAACCATACTGCCTAACCACAACTTCACATAACATCACCAAAATTCACACCAATAGGAGACATATCTTATTTCTCAATCCACTTTCTTCTATATGTTCTTCATTAAAATCATCCTTTATTTATACTAATCTCTAAAATAGAAGTTTCCCAAGTCAGCCAAAGAATTTACCAAAACATATTTTTAAATAGGTCTACACTAAACATTCTTGTAGTGGAAAGGAATGACAAGTGGAACACACCACAATGCACTACATTGACCAAAACAACATGTTATCCATACACCACAATCACCGAAGTAAAAACAAAAACAGTTAAGATCATCTGGACCCAAAATGAACATCTCGAATCAAAATAATAAAGATAAAGATGAAAAAATCATAACTCCAAAATATTATTATCAGAGCGAAAAATGCGGAGCACTGCAAACACTATCAAACACCATCATCACTAAATACACTTCTGAAGCACAACTTTCAAAGCACCAAATCATAAGCATGACATCCCAAGGCAACATCCAACAACATACCAAAACTTTATGACTACAATTGTAATATATCATAAATGCAGAGCACAAACCAATCACTAAAATGAAGAATCAATATGTTGACATGAATGAGAACCATACTGACACACCATCAACTTCACATTTGCAACAAGCTCCCCCTTTGTCATTGATGACAATATTCATCAATGACAAACACAAAATTAGATTCATAACTCCAAACTCTCCAATCTCTCCCCCTTTGACATCAAGGACAAAGGTGAACAACAAATCAACATTTGTAACCATCTTCAGATCCCACATAGTTTCCCCTAAGAGGAAGCCCCAATCAATGCTGCGGACTGAAATATATACATGAAGTTACTTGAACTAATGCACTACTAAATGCACTTATTTCAAACCAGGAAGGGGCGCTACCCCCAACTTCTATTGGAGATACTCAAAAGTATCCTTGCACAAAGCCTTTGTAAAGATATCTGCGATTTCTCTTTTGTAGATACATACTCAAGTTTTACTTCATTGTCCAGCAAGTGCAATAAATTTTTTTGATTGTTTCATCAAACATCACACAAATATCCTTCGGTGTTTGTTTCATCCAAATTAGTTGTGTGTAACCTGATGTGACTACAATGTATTCAGCTTCTATGTTCTGTAAAGACTCGGAATTCTTCTTTCTACTTAACCATGCAATCAACTAAGAGCCAAGGAAAAATGATCCTCCACTGGTACTCTTTTTGTCATTAATATTTCCTGCCCAATTTGCATCAGTATAAGCTTTTAGAGTAAAATCTGATCCTATAGATACCATAATTCAAAATCTTTAGTTCCTTTTAGATATTTGAAAATCCTCTCTATTGCAACAATATGTGACTCTTTCAGATCTTGCTGAAATCTAGCTACAAGGAATACAACATACATGATATATGGTCTGGTATTAATCAGGTATAAAACTCCTCTAATCATTGGTTTGTACTTGCTTGCACAAGTCTTAGGAGATTTATCATCATTAGTTAACTTGCATTTCATATTCATAGGGGTACATAGCAGTTTGGAATTCTCCAATCCAATCTTTTTCAACAACTCTCTAACATACTTTGACTGAGAAATAAAAAATACCTTTATTGTTTTGATTCACTTGCAATCCAAGAAAGAAGTTCAACTCACCAATCATGGACATTTTTGTTCCTTTTGCATTTCACCAAAAAACTTCTTGCACATGCCATCATTTCCTCTAAATATTATGTCATCCACATATACTACAACAATTAGGATCTTATTTGATTCTACTTTAATGTAAATATTGATGTCAACAGACCCCTTTTGGAAACCTTGAATCAATAAGTGCTCATCTTGTATACTAGTCTTTGGAAGTGTTTTAATCAACCTTCACATTTTCACTTTCAACAATTTTATTCAATCTCTTATTTTAACACTGGTAATCCTTCCTCTTTGTAGAATATCCTAGGAATATACCTTCATCTTCTCTGCTATTAAACATTTCAATATTTCCTTCATCTCTTCAGATGTAGAATTCAATTCCAAATACTTTTAACCATTTCACTGTGTTGGTTGAATATTTTGTCACTAGTGTATTGAAGACAAAATATGTATTTCACACACAGCTATGTTGAGACAAAATATGTATTTCAACTTATATAGCTATCTATTGTGCAACAACCAAATCTACAGGGGCATCCCTACACAAAATAAAACTTACTTCCGACAATTGAGCACTAATAAAAACACATTTTAAGTTTACAACAGTAGGTTGTGATGCTCTCAGAATGCTATTGTGCAACTTATTGAATTTTGCCACAAATTCTCGCATAGGCTGCTATGGCTTGGTCTTCATTTGAGTCAACTGTGTTAAAAGCGCATGCTCATCTTCAGTGGGTTTGAACCTTGCTTCGAACCTTATTTTGAGGCTAGGCCAATTTATGAAACAATTATTAGTAAGATGATAGAACCAATCAGTAGCCCTTCCTTGCAAAGTTTCAATAAAAAACATTACACAAACATCTTCATGCTCAACCCTGAGAACACCACATGCAATATAAAAAGCAGTGATGTGTTCATCAGGGTGTTAAGCACCATCTCTCAAAAACTTAGGTAAATTCTTTCTTGTGACTTTTGGAAGTTCATGTAGGTGTGTCGTAAGGTTAAAAGGACCAAACGTAGTACCCTAGGGACCTTGGGCATCCATACTTAGTGGATTGTATGGGGGAATTACAAAATGTCTTAAGATTGGGATAACCGCAACTTGCAAACTTGATGCCTCACTTGGAATAGGAGAACATTGTGTAGTAGGAGGAAAACTCCTTGTATGCTACAAAGGAGATATTATTTATGGAGGCAAGAAGGAAAAATTATGTTGCTGCAAAAAATCAAAGGTAGGATCAACAATTCCTTGTTCTCTTCGCCCACGAGTATAAGCCAGATTAATACTTTGAGAAAATCAGCAACAAAATTATTACAATGGAAATTTTAACAGTGCAACCCAAAAGAATCACCAGTTGCACGTTCAATTCCCCAATAGAGTCACCAAAAAACTGTTGGGTGAATATTTTGTCACCAGCGTACTGAAGACAAAATATGTATTTCGCACACATCTATGTCGAGACAAAGTCTCTCCTCTCATCAAGGGGATGTTCCCTGATAGAACTTGATATTTCAAACAACTTGAAAAGTAAATTCTAGAATTAATCGCAAGGTGTATAATTCTCTTTTTTCAGAATTAACATGTATCCTTTCACTTGGTACAATCTTTCTTCAACAATAACTATTATTACATACAATAATCAAAACTTTTTCACTCCAAATCAACACAAACGCAAAGTCTTATGTAGATAAAGATAATATCTTTAATCTAACAACTAGAATACCTTGCAGGCCAAAGTCTTCAACATATATGTATATCTTCTAACTACAGAAAATGATCAACAATAGTACAAATTCTCGTACTTAATCATTGTATTACAATAAAATTCCCATGTATGTAATGTAGCTCAAAGTCTATATTCACATCCAAAAAGCTCCTTTAATCACATAACACATACAAATACCATCAATAAAATATGGAAAACATATAAGCAAATGACGAAAGAACATCCACTCATATAAAAAAAAATTGTCCAACTCAAACTTTGGAATCATAAAAATTGCCTTCTTTGTTTTCTTGATCAATTCTCAAAACAAGGGAACTCAAAGTTTCACTTGAGACTAAAATTTGGCAGAGTTTTTCTAAGCTTATAAAAGATAAATATTTACAAATGAGTTTCCTCCTTTTATAGGAAAGGAGTGGAGAAAAAAGTGGGCACAGTTGACTAATTCAACTGCAGAGTCCTAAATGCTTACACCTTTTGCATAAAGTAAAAGTGCAATTACATGAAAACTTGCAATGAAGGAACATGCAACTACATTAAAACTACTTAGTCTCAACGAGAAAACTTTATTCTTCATTCTCCCCCTCATTGGTCTTTTGGAATTCTTTGAATCTAGCCAATGTAGCTTGGATCTCAGATTTATCTAGTGATGTTGTTGAATTGTAAATAGCGTGAATGCGGGAAATTGAATCTTCGACTTTCACATATGCTCTTTTAGCTTTCTTCAATATGGATGCAAAATCATCCAAGTTAACTTGGATTTCAATTAACTTGTCGAATGATGACAAATACGATTCACCATCAACTAACTAGCTTATCATAGCAAAGAATTCCTTTTCAATAGTATCACTAGGTAAAATCTTTTGATCCTTATCATATAATTAGCAAGGCAACTTGGCTATCCTTGATGAAATATCAGCAATTCCATCACTACATGCTTTCTTATCTTGATCTAAATCCTTAACTATTACTTTTTTTAATTCATTCTTATGTGCTAGCATTGCTCGAGTTTGAATATACTCACCTCGAGTCAATACCACATTATTCTCAACAAGGATGTCTACCCTGTATTCTCTCATTTTATCCCATAGTGCCAAATCTTTTTCAAACTCTTATATCTCCTAGGACAATAGTGACTGTACATCCTGCACCTAAACTTGTGCATTTTCAAAATCCAACAAGAGCTTGACCACAAAAATCAGGAGATGTGATCCTTTTGATTTAAAGTGATCAATCCATTCCTCTACCACCCTGCCCTTGATGCCTACTTCCTCTACTTTCTTGAGTGTTGCTCCATCCATAGAAGAAACTATGGGTTCCACTTCTTGTGATGACTGAATTACTTTAAGAAGTACACCAATCAACTGTTCGCATTTTTATTTCCACTCTATCTTTTAAGCCCTCTCTTCATCTATTTTGTGAATGAGGTAATTCAATGCAGTTTGAGATTCTTGTTTAACACTCTCATGTGTCTTTGTACCTAACTCCAAAGTTTGTACTATATAGTCTGAAGGTTGAACTTGGTCCTTGTTTTTATCTGAAGGAGGTACTAGGACCTCAGTATATTTCCTTTTACTAACAGGGTCAACCAATATCCTGGGCATAGTCTTGGGATTCTTGACAACCTTTGATTTAGCAGATGTCAACTGTCCAAAGTAAAATTCATTGAGAGAAATTGCTTGTTTTTTCTCTTTGGATCCAAAATATCCAACCATGGGGGAAGATTTGATTGTGGTGGTGGAGTTGTGGTTTCTACTTGAGTAGACGTGGGTACTTGTGAGGTACCTTGACTAGTTGATGTAATCTCGCCAACCTGAGATAATTGTGCAAGAGAAATAGTAACAACAATAGTGGTAACAAGAGGAGATATCTTAGTAGTAATAGTAACATTAAGAATTGACATTGATTGCTGGCCTTGAGACATTTGTGACATTGCCTCCGTAAATTCAAGAATACAGTATTTTATCATAGATGTTGGAAAATCATCAAAACTGGGAAGACTTGATAATGTTACAAACTCGTGATCATCCTCTCCTTGAGATGTTGCAATATTCAACTCCTCATAATCTTCTTCATCATGGTCATCTTCATCTGAGTCATAATCAATGGAATGAATGGTTACATGTGTTGAAGCAGTAACATGTGTTGTTGCAAAGGAAGTACTAACCAGTGGCGGAGTTGACTCCTTCACACCCTGCATTTCTACTTTATGTGGGATCTCTCCCTCTTCCTATTCTTTTCTAGTTCCTCTGATGCAATTTCTTCAGTGGCCCATTGTTGCATTACTTGGGAAGCAGAAGAAGATCCTCCTCCCTTGGGTCCATTCAAAGTGAATTTGTACTTTGTAGACTTTCCCTTGGATCTAGGAGATGGAATTGGTATTAACTCCTATAGATATTTCTTATTCTTTGTTCTAGACTCTTACCTTTTCCCTACTGGACCTTCATCATCCTCTTCATCCTTGAAACTTGCAAGAATTTGCTTCATCCTTATTTCCTTCTTCATCAGCCATGCATTTGTGTTTGCTATAATGGGAACAAACCTGGCAAAAATGGATTTGTTTTCCTTTTGTGACCATTGAATAACAGGTAAGGGAGTATTAGCAATATTACTTTCGTAATATCTAGGATCAACAATATTAGCTATATCCTCCATTCTATATGGGATCCTAGCCAAATCTATATTTTGTATCTGCTCCAATGTGAGACGACTAAAATCCAATTTTTTGATATCCTCTTCATCCCTACAATCCACCCATACATCCTCCAATCTATGCACATGTACATAGTTTCTCTAAATCTTGTTCTTCATTCCATGATAATCAAAATCATTGTAAGCTTTGTTTCTCTTCATTGTGACCCATTGCATTTCTTCTTCCATATTCTTAGTTTAGGAGAAGTGAGTATCGAATACCTCCCTATGGCTTGAGGATATTTGAGACCGACTTTGTATGATGTAGACTATCTTTCATGCAGATGTATTAGTTGTCTACAAAGCTCCATCATAAATATCTTATCTGATGGATACCTCGGCAAAATGAAAGGAGCGCCAGAATAACAACCAACACGGATATAGGTAAAGATTGGGAATTGAAGAAAGACACAACCATATCCATTGACTTTGTTATAAGCTGCTTGTGAAAGCCTTTCCTTTTGGAGTTCCTTGTCAAAAAGACACTTCCATGTACCAAAAAATGCATCATTGATCCTTCTAAAAATTTCCTCCAGTTGTGAATAGTCAATTGGTAATAATAATCCTAGACAGATGATTGTCTTCTATCCCCTTTTGTAGATAGTCCTGGAAATTCCCTTCTTGATGATGTTCACGTACAAGAACATCCATGTTTGAATATGGTGAGAGTCAGAAATGGCTTTGATTCTTGCAAGTAGTGTGACCATATTATTATATTCCTCATTGAAATCACTTCTATGAAAAAGATTGGGCCATCTTGATGTGGTGGAGGCTTTGGTGGTCTGTAAGAAAATAGTGTTAACTATTTTCTTACACTTATTCATATTCTTTTCATAGTAATCTTGAGTGGATGCAGCTGTAATATCTACAACATCATAAAAAATCGGTCCTTTGAAGACACTATTGAAGAATTCATTGTCTAGGCAAATGACTACATTACACTTAACATCCTTAACTTGTCTTGTGTTTGAATCAAAATGGTCAGCAACTTCTAGCACAAAATAAGGATCATGAGCTGCCACTAGGAATGACACATACTTGTGTAAGCCACTTGCAATCAGGTTTGTCATCCTTGAAGGAGCCTTTTAAACTCACCCCAAAAACTCATCCATGTTAATGTGACCGATCTCAGTGTCCCTCATATGGTCCACATTAGACTTTACTAAACTCTTGGGGAACATGTTCATTTATTTCAGATGCTTCATCTTTTTTCCTCCGGATTGACTCGGAGAAGGATCACAAGGAACTGTAATTTTCCATCATGGATTAGTTCATGAGCCAATTTCATCATCAGATTAACGACTACGCTAATAAATACAAAGCTTGAAGATCTAAAATGGACTTAGGCAAAATGCAAGAAATCTGACAAATCAGGCTTTAAAACTCGATTTGCAGATAAGTAGGTCAAACACTATAGGTTGGGTTTGTTTTTAAAACCTGATATGTATTTGGATGGACCAAAGGTTGCAAGTTAGGTTTTAAAACCCAATCTGCAATGCAGGAAATAAACTAGCATGTCAGGTTTTAAAACCCAACATGCCTCCTTGGGGTAGATTGACTGGCATGATGGGTTTTAAAACCCGATCTGCATTTCAAAAGATAGGATGACAATATGTATGTCGGGTTTTAAAACTCAACATGCATCTTAAAGAAAACAAAATGCATGTCAAGTTTTAAAACCTGACATGCACTATTGTGCAATTCAATTGGTTGGTTGGGTTTTAAAACCCGACCTGCACAAATGGTATAGTGCATGATGAACATGTAGGTTGGGTTTTAAAACCTGAACTATCATAAAGGGAAAAACATAGGCATGTCAGGTTTTAAAACCTGACATGCCAGTAAATAGCCACGATAGCATTGGCAAGGGAAAAATGTGTCTTGGCCGTGCATTGAGGTTTAAAACCCGACACAAATCAATACAAACAAAAGGTAGGGTATGAAAACCCAAAAACTTAAACCCTATGCAATAATAAAAAGAAACAGCGAATCTAGAAAAGAAAGCAACAAAAATGACACCAAATCTCAAAAACCCTAGCAAAATAAAAGTATAAGGAAGCACGAAAACAACATACTTGAAAATGATGAAAAGTCGGAGAGCAAACCTAGCCAAAAATGATCACGTACTTCCCCAGTGGAAATGCTTAATCATCGATTAAAAATGCCAAATAAAACACCAAAGTGTGTTTATAAACTGAATTAGAAGTATATTAAATGTACTTGTAATGGTATGGTGCACTGCAAGTTGCGATTTAAAACCCGACCTGTAGGTTGGATTTTAAAACCCGATCTGCAAGAGAGCAGGAAAAAACATGCAGGTTGGGTTTTAAAACCCGACCTACCAATAACCAACAAATAACCTGCACTTTGGATTTTAAAACCCGATGTGCAGGGAAAACTCAAAGACATGCATGTTGGGTTTTAAAACCCGAAGTGCAGGAAAAAGAGAAAATTGAAGGGAAGTCAAAAAAGTGAAAAAGACAAAAATGAAGCTGACGAATGACATGACTTATAATTCAAGATCGTAGGATGTGAGATACAAAACATACAAGTTTCGTAGGGGTTATCTCATAATTCAAACCAACTGAAATCTACAACAATTGTTGGCTCTGACTAGGGAACAATCTTCACTAACGAAGGTCGTAGAATACATAACTCCAATTGCCTGTATGCATTGGGCTATAGAGTCAGGAGACAAAAGACCAGACACAAAAAAGACATGTACAAATATCTACACATTTACAAATTTTACAAAACTTCTCATTGAGTGAAAAGCTTCAGAGTTCACCACTATGGGGAAGATCGAATGGAGTGCCATCTGCATATGCAAGCATCTATTCTCCCCACATATTTGTTGAGTTGTGGAGGCACCTCACCATAGAGAATCAAACTTCCCATGCATTCCCTTCAGCTCTCTCCTCTTGTCCCAAAGCAAGACTTGATCACCTACATTGAATTCACGAGACGTAGATTTCTTATCAAACAATGCCTTCACTTGACTTTGGTGAGTAGAATCTTGTTAGAGATCCCAAAGCTTGATTAGAAGCTTATACCCTGTTAGGAGTAACCTCGGTGGAGGATTTCAGAATTTTGTTAGAGATCCCAAAGCTTGATTAGAAGCTTATACCCTGCTAGTAGAGAATCTTGTTAGAGATCCCAAAGCTTGATTAGAAGCTTATACCCTATTAGGAGTAACCTCGGTGGAGGATTTCAGAATCCAAACTAATGGATCACCTTGTTTGAGGATTTGTACATTGAATCTTTTTAGAGCTTACCCGGTTAAGGGATTTGATTTTGTTGTAATGGTTAGAAAACAACAAGAATGGTTTGATCTGTTCTGAGTAGCACAATACTTTCTTGATCAGATCCTTCTAAGTACATTAAACATTGCTCTTCAACACACTCTTCATCTTAACAAAAAATTTCACTCTTCATACATACATCATAACATAACATGATATCTATATCAAATGATTCACTAAGATGTCTTTAAATAGACATTCAAATCTTAAGTCAGCCCAAGGAAATCAAAACACAATTTCCTAGGTGCAGTGTATCTATATGAAAGATCATAACTCATCACAAAAATGACCGCCAAGTAGTCGGTGCTGGTAACTCATCACAGAAATAACCAAATACTAGTTGGAATAATCAATAACAGTTTGAATAAAACATATGAACTGTTTTCCTTGAATCTCTGCTTGATCTCCATCTTTATCTTCATCCTGATGCTGACTCAGTATAACCACAGGTTGTCCCTTATGCACATACTGGTTGACACAAAGTATTAGTTAGGGATTAAACTCTAACATACCGGTTAATAATGTAAACAATTGAAGTTACACTAGTAGTTAATATGATCGTATGTGTGTGTCAGAGTGTTTCATCAATGACAATAAATGATGAATACATTACAATCATCATCAAGCCAACAATCTCCCCCTTTGGCATTCATGGCAACACTTAGAAAATTTTACAGTAATACCTCTAAGTGTGCATACACAACAAATTTACGCATATACTCATACTCCCCCTTAATGCATGCATAAATACAAAATTTTCAAAAAGACACACATACATATTTCTACTCCCCCTTTGACAACAATGCCAAATTGAAAAAGATAAAATATATACATATATATAGAAAATTTGTATCAAAGTGTTCAGCATATAGAACAATAACTTAAAAAAAGTTCATGCATTAGCTAATCTCATAAAAATATCATTGAATCTCTTCTTCATCCATGACAAAGCTTTTTCCCATGATTGCAGTATGTTTGCAGTATACTCGAATGTAGACATCAGCTGGGAATGGAATTCTTCCATTGATTCCAATGTGCAGGTTTTAGGAGTTGCAAGAATAGCTTTTGCATTGGAGTAGGCCCTCTGAAGAATGTATACTTGTGATGTGAGCAGACTTTTGAGGTCTTTAAGAGATCGGAGTCTCTTTGCCTTCTCATTATCATTATTGTCTATTCTATTATGCAAATCATCTATAGACTTGCTAAAGGAAAGAATGGAATCCTAGAGTGGGACATATGCCTTGCATATCCTTTCCATTTCTTTCTTTGTTTCAACTTGACTTTTTGAAATGTTAGAATAAAAGAAAGTAACATTGGAGGTAGAAGCAAGATACATTCCTCCTGTTTCAATAGCTTTACTCAACAACTTTTAATTGTGAGATAGGGATATTTTCCTACTATCAATATACTTTTCTAGTTTATCGTCATATTTCTTCTTGTGGCTCTTTTCATTATACAAGTGAGCAACATCTTCTAGTGATTTGATTTAATTAGATGCATCTGTAAACTAACTGACCAAGTTTTCTAATGGGTGTAGAAAGATGCGCTATAGATGTTTTTGGTAGTAGACCAGACAAAATTTCTACTGCAATCTGAATTGTCTCTGCTTCAACCCTTTTCTCTTTCAGTCTCTTCTTATGCGCCCTAGATTGCATAACATTAGCAATCTTCATCATTTCTGATGTGCTCAGATTGTTCATATCGATTGGTCCTGAGATACTTAGAGAATCATCATCATTATCTTCAAGTTATTTTTGCTTTGCCGGTTCAGAGGATACAACCTTAATGATAGCTTTCTCTGTATTCTTCTCCATTTCCTATTGTGTGACAATAGTTTCAGTAGGCTCATTCTAAATTTATTGAATGACTGGTGGAGATTGGGGTCTCTCCAGTTGTTCTATTACCAGTGGATTGTCCACTTTTAGTTGAGTAGCTGGTTGCTCAACTAGTGTAACCTATACATTAGTGATTATTGGGGGCTCCATATCTGGTGCAGTGTTGTCTCCAGATAGGTCGACTATGTTCTGAAAATCTTCATCAATAAGAATAATGAAATCATTCTTCTTCTTGAGAGGATAGACCTCATCAGGTTGAATAATCTCCTCTTCGTCCATTTCTGGTCTATTAACATCATCAGCTATCTCTTCTTTATCCTCAGAAGATTGGATGAGCTCCTTCATTCTTTTGATTTCACGGGCTATTTGATGTGTCTCAGTCTCAACAATTGCCCTTTTACCATTAAGAAGCTTTAATCTTCTTGCTTTAAAAGAAAAATGTGTGTTGTATTGATCAACTAAAGCACTAATTCCATCCATAGATAAATTGGGAAAATATTGTACAAATATTTCATCAATAATTATTTTTTTCAATTTTATAGCATCCTCCCATTTATCTAAAAGAGTATTATACAAAGAGATTAAAATGACCTTTTCCAGATCATGTGGAAATCTACTATAATGACACAAATGAGTCATTACCTGTTGAATCACTTTCTCTTTCTCATATTCAGTGAAGGAATCAAAGTATTCATTGACATTGTCAAACCTATTCCTCCCTAGTGTCTTCATTGTTCTTTCAAAATGGGTATCTGATTTGTAAGCAACTATATCAATAGGTGTAGTTGCCTTTGGCACTACCTTTTTCTTCTAGGATATTCTGTTGGTTTCTTTTTCTTTCTGTGGTTCTTCATCAGAATTTGTTCCCTCAGACTCTGGTTACAAAATCAACTTCCTCCCTCTCTTCTTTGTCTCCTTCTTAGTATATACTTTGGGTTCCGATTCCTTTTTTATTATGACACTCCTAGTAACCATAGTACTCTTTGTTGTCGGAGATGCTTCATCAGACTTTTTATTCTTTCCTTTTGTACTTTTGACATGTGCAGTACTGGTTTGTTCAGGTGTCTCTTGGATTGCCACAATGTCCAATATTGCCTACCTCTTGTCTATAGGGGATGATAATAGGGTATTATCATAACCAACCAGTAGATCATGGTTAACCTCATAACTCATGTCTTCCATTTCTTCTTCTCTTGGCTCAATTGCTTGCATTAAGAAAAAGTTAGCAGTAATAGTGAAGATTATGTCCTTCTCAAAGTGTTCTACCACATCTTCTGGTAGCCTTATTCTAATACTCATCTTCTTTTGGAACTCATTGAAATACCTATTCAAGGAAGCATGGAAAATATTCTTTACAACCTTGATGGTGTTCTTGATTTGAGCCAAGACCGGTGAGTCCTTTGACCACTCAATGTCTCCAATCCCTGGTAGAAAGTTTTGAAATTAAAAGAATAGACTGACTAATAGTTTACCATACTTGAATTTCAAAATGCTATCCTTCTTGATAGTTTGCAAATTCAGAAACAATTGTCTCCTGATAGCTTCACAGAGATCATAGTCTGCATTATCAACAATCATTTTGTGAGTTGTGTGAACTGCTGCAGATGGAATACTATTAAGTCTAATGGAGTAAAATACTCGGTAGCCTATCACCATTGCCGCTAGGTTTACAGTATGTTCCTTAATGTTGTTGATGGAAAAAGCACACCCATCAGATGTAGAACCAGTTAATTTCAAGATAGTGTCCTTTAGAATTTTCCTTAGCTCAGGTACTTCATCGATTGAGAAATAGCCAGTCACAGCCTGAATAGATTCCTTTGCAATTGTGTGAGTCCTTTCTAAGTAGATGTTTTCTCCATGAACTCTACTCAAACTTATTCTAATATGTGCTTCTTAGAAATCTTCAAGAAAATAAGAGGCATTATGAAAACCCTTTTCAAAAATCCTAGCATATTGTGTCTTAATCATGTCATTCTTATCGCAAAGTGATTTCAATTGGGTGTAGATGTATAGAGACACTAAGTCTTCTAACTTGTAGTCAATATAACTGGATAAATCACCTTTGACCAAAACTTCACTCGGAACTTAAGATAATGCATTATATGACATGATCTTATTTGCCTTTTGAGCTTCCATAGGCTCAGAAGTGATCATCAACCTCTCTACAGACTTTGAAGTAGATTCCATTCTAGATGAACAAGATTCAAAGTGGTATGTTCAAATAAATACCTTGTTTCGTGCACATTGCCCCATTTACCAGTTGAAATGACCAAGTGCACACTAGTTCAACCTTTTGCAACCTTCAATTCAACTTAATTTCACAAATCACGAAACAATTCAGCAATTTACAACAAGACAATATTACTCAGCTCAGCAAGCGCTCCAAATTTCTTTCTCAAATGCTTTAGGGTAAAAATGACAAAGTAAGACTTTCTTTTATCCTTTTTACCTACTGCAATAAATGCTCGCCCATTAGGGTTACAAACCCTAATTTCACCGCTCAAGTGGAAAACCAGTTAATAACATGTCGACAAAAATTTACCAAAATTTCATGTCTCAAAATTATTTTGCCGCAAATTTTTCACAAGGGGTCCGGAGATGTTTTATCGTTAAGCTCCCCTTAGCCATATTAAGAAGGATCAAGTCACCGGTGCAGGGTTCTCTTCACTGGGTGAAGGAACATTTTCTTCTTCAGGTGACTCATCACTTTTCTTCTTCCAAATTCAATTCATTTCCTCTCTGGTTTCTTCAGCATTAACTTTCTGCTTTCCCTTTTGAACTTTAGAAGAGTTGACTGGTTTGTTGTTTCTGGATCTACAGAATTTTGCTAAGTGCCCTGATTTGTTACAGTGATAACAGGACATACTAGTTGATGTCCAAGGTCCTGCATTTCCTCTTCCTATTCTTCTTTTGCAGTTCATAGCTACGTGACCAAAGTTATTACAAATGGTGTAAATAACATTTGTTACCTTTTCCATCTCAAATGGGCTAAACTAGTTGTTTTATGATCTTTGCCAATTCATGTTTACCTGGCTATCAAATTTTCTTATCCGATCACCATTTGGTCTTAGATGCATGTGTGGTATAGGATTGTGTGCTCCATATCTGCACTCAATAGATCTATGTCCATACATTCCACATGTGAAGCAATGACCTTCAAACTTCTTGGACACATACCTAGCATTATTATTGTAACTTGCATTTTTGTTAGGTTTGTTTCTACAAACATTTGCAGTGTGACCAAGTTTATGGCAAACAAAGCATACAGGTTTAAAGACCTTCTTACCGATAGGATTAATCATCTTAGAAGCACATTTGTCCTTAGGATTGATGCTCTTTGTGTCAGAGGATTCACCTTTTTCAATTGTATGATAACCAAGTCCAGAGACATCACCCTTCATTCTTTGTGATTGAATTTGTTCTTACAGTATGGTAGAACTCTTGATGAACTTCTTCAATTTCTCATTGGCTTCAGTAAGTTGTTTTGTGAGATCTCCATTATGCTTTGACGGGTTTTGTTTTGCAGATGATGCAAGTTCAAGATCTACCTATAGGTTCTCCTTTTCTTCTCTTTCCGCCATCAAATGCTCATGCATAGTGGCATTTTCCCATTTGATCTTTGTAATCTCTTGATCTCTTTCCTTGATAATATTTTCAGCAACTCTTCTGGCTTCCAGTTTCTGACTCATGCGGATAGTGAGACCTTCTAGCTCTCTCCTCAGATTCAGTTTCTCACCGTTTAACTTTTCAACTTCCTCTGCTAAAACATCAATATTGGCATCATCTGAAGAACTATTATCAGATATCTCTAATAGTTGTTCAGCTAGCTCTCTCCTTTTAACTTGAGAAGCTTTCAGTTTGACCCTTAGGTTTTCAAGCTCATTTCTACTAGCTTCTATCTCTCTAGCCATCTCGAAGTAGCTCCCATCCCCCATGGTGGTTTCAAGGCTCCCTTATAAGTGGTTAGGCTTTAAAGAAGTTAGGCTCTGATACCAATTGATGGACTTGAAAAGCACTGAGAGGGGGGGTGAATCAGTGACACCAAAAACCAAACTACTTTAAACACTAACCGGTAGATGAACTTAACAAAGATTTTAAACACAATGCATGTAATCCAAAATGATATAACATCATCCACAAAAAGTAAAGCATCCACCACAACACAAATGTTTATACATGGAAAACCCAAATAGGTAAAAACCATGGTGAGATGGAACTCACAAGCTAACTATCTACAGTAATAGATAATTGACCGGTTAAGGTCTATAAAGTGCTCTACTAGGAGCAAATCTTGTTAGAGATCCCAAAGCTTGATTAGAATCTTATACCCTATTAGGAGTAGTACTCTATTAGGAGTAACCTCGGTGGAGGATTTCAGAATCCAAACTAATGGATAACCTTGTTAGAGGATTTGTACATTGAAGCTTGTTAGAGCTTACTCGGTTAAGGGATTTGATTATGTTGTAATGGTTAGAAAACAACAAGAATGGTTTGATCTATTCTGAGTAGCATAATACTTTCTTAATTAGATCCTTCTAAGTGCATTCAACACTGCTCTTCAACACACTCTTCATCTTACCAAAAACTTTTGCTCTTCATACATAAATCATAACATAACATGACATCTATATCAAATGGTTCACTAAGATGTCTTTAAATAGACATTCAAATCCTATGTCGGTCAAAGGAAATCAAAACACAATTTCCTAGGAGCAGTGTATCTAGACAAGTTATCATAACTCATCACAAAAATGACCACCAAGTAGTCAGTGTTGGTAACTCATCACAGAAATAACCAAATATTGGTTGGAACAATCAATACCGGTCTGAATAAAACATATGAACCATTGTCCTTGAATCTCCGCTTGATCTCCATCTTTATCTTCATCTTGATGTTGACTTAGTATAACCATAGGTTGTCCCTTATGCACATACCAGTTGACACAAAGTATTGGTTAGGGATTAACCTCTAACATATCGATTAACAGTGTAAACAATTAAAGTTACACCGGTAGTTAATATGATCATATGTGTGTGAGAGAGTGTTTCATAAATGACAACAAGTGATGAATACATTACAATCATCATCAAGCCAAAAATATCCCCCTTTGGCATTGATGGAAACACTTAGAAAATTTTACAGTAAAACTGCTAAGTGTGCATACACAACAAATTTACACATATACTCATACTCCCCCTTGATGCATGCATAAATACAAAATTTTCAAAAAGACACACATACATATTTCTACTCCCCCTTTGACAACAATGCCAAATTGAAAAGATAAAATATATACATATATATATATAGAAAATTTGTATCAAAGTGTTCAGCATATAGAACAATAACTTAAAAAAAGTTCATGCATTAGCCAATCTCATAAAAATATCATTGAATCTCTTCTTAATCTATGACAAAGCATTTTCCCATAATTACAGTATGTTTGGAGTATACACGAATATAGACGTCAGTTGGGAATGGAATTATTCCATTGATTCCAGTGTGCAGGTTTCAGGAGTTTCAAGAATAGCTTCTGCATTGGAGTAGGCCCTCTGAAGAATGTCTACTTGTGATGTGAGCGGACTTTTGAGGTCTTTAAGAGATCGAAGTCTCTTTGCCTTCTCAGTATCATAGTTGTCTAGTCTGTTATGCAAATCATCTATAGACTTTCTAAAGGCATGTATGGAATCTTGGAGTGGGGCATATGCCTTGCATATCCTTTCCATTCTTTCTTTGTTTCAACTTGACTTTTTGAAATGTCAGAATAAAAGAAAGTAACATTGGAGGTAGAAGCAAGATACTTTTCTCTTGTTTCAATATCTTTACTCAATAGATTTTTATTGTGAGATAGGGCTATTTTGCTACTATCAATATCATTTGCCAGTTTATCGCCATATTTCTTGTTGTGGCTCTTTTCAGCATACAGGCAAGCAACATATTCTAGTGATTTGATTTGATCATATGCATATGCAACTAACTAACCAAGTTTGCTAATGGGTGTAGAAATATGTGCTATAGATGTTTCTGGTAGTAGACCAGACAAAATTTCTATTGCAGTCTGAATTGTCTCTGCTTCAACCCTTTTCTCTTGCAGTATCTTCTTATGTGCCCTAGATTGCATAACATTAGCAATCTTCATCATTTCTAATGCACTCAGATTGTTCATATCGATTGGTCCTGGGATGCTTAGAGAATCATCATTATCTTCTTCAAGTTGTTTCTTCTTTGCTAGTTCAGAGGATACAACCTTAATGATAGCTTTCCCTATATTATTCTTCATTTCCTGTTGTGTGACAACTGTTTTAGTAGGCTCCTTCTAAATTTATTGAATGACTGGTGGAGATTCGGGTCTCTCCATTTGTTCTATTGCCGGTGGATTATACACTTTTAGTTGAGTATCCGGTTGCTCAACTAGTGTAACCTATACATTAGTGATTGTTGGGGGCTCCATATCTACTACAGTGTTGTCTTCATAGAGGTCCACTGTGTTTCGAACATCTTCATCAATAAGAATAATTAAATTATTCTTCTTCTTGAGAGGATAGACCTCATCAGGTTGAATAATCTCCTCTTCATCCATTTCTGGTCTATTAACATCATCAGCTATCTCTTCTTTATCCTCATTGTTAGAAGATTGGATGAGTTCCTTCGTTCTTCTGATTTCACAGGCTATTTGATGTGTCTCAGTCTTAACAATTTCCCTTTTACCATTAAGAAGCTTCAATCTTCTTTCTTTAAAAGCAAAATGTGCTTTGTATTTATCAACTAAAGCACTAATTCCAACTATAGATAAATTGGGAAAATATTGTAAAATATTTCATCAATAATTTCTTTTTCCAATTTTATAGCATCCTCCCATTTATCTAAATGATTTTTATACAAAGAGATTGAAATGACCTTTTCCAGATCATGTGGAAATCTATTGTAATGACACAAATGAGTGATTACCTGTTGAATCACTTGCTCTTTCTCATCTTCAGTGAAGGAATTAAAATATTCTTTGACATTGTCAAACCTATTCCTCCCTAGTGTCTTCATTGTTATTTCAAAATGGGTATCCGGTTTGTAAGAAGCTATATCAATAGGTGTAGTTGCCTTTGGCACTATCTTTTTCTTCTTGGATATTTTGTCGGTTTCTTTTTCTTTCTTTGGTTCTTCATTAGAATCTATTCCCTCATACTCTAGTTGCAAAATCAATTTCCTGCCTCTCTTCTTTGTCTCCTTCTTAGTATATACTTTGGGTTCCAGTTCCTTTTTGGTTAGGACACTCCTTATAACCTTAGTACTCTTTGTTGCTGGAGATGCTTCATTAGACTTTTTATTCTTTCCTTTTGTACTTTTGACAGGTGCAGTACTGGTTTGTTCAGGTGCCTCTTGGACTACCACAATGTCCAATTTTTCCTACCTCTTGGCTGTAGGGGATGCTAATAGGGTATTAGCATAACCAACCAGTAGATCATGGTTAACCTCATAACTCATGTCTTCCATTTCTTCTTCTCTTGTCTCAATTGCTTGCATTAAGAAAAATTTAGTGGTAACAGTGAAGATTATGTCCTTCTCAAAGTGTTTTACCACATCTTCCGGTAGCCTCATTCTCATACTTATCTTATTTTGGAACTCATTCAAATACCTATTAAGAGTAGCATGGAAAGTATTATTTATAGCCTTGATGGTGTTCTTGATTTGAGCCAAGACTGGTGAGTCCTTTGACCACTTAATGTCTCCAATCCCTGGTAAAAATTTCAAAAAGTAAAAGAATAGATCGACTAATAGTTGACCATACTTGAATTTCAAACTACTATCCTTCTTGATAGTTTGCAAATTATGAAACAATTGTCTCCTAATAGCTTCACAAAGATCATAGTTTGCATTATCAACAATCATTATGTGAGCTATGTGAACTGCTACAAATGGAATACTGCTAATTCTATTGGAGTAAAATACTCAGTAGCCTATCACCATTACTGCTAGTTTTACTACATGGTCCTTAATGTTGTTGATGAAAAAAGCATGCCCATCAGATGTAGAACCGATTAATTTGAAGACATTGTCCTTTATAATTTTCCTTAGCTCAGGTACTTCATTAGTTGAGAAATAGCCAGTCACAGCCTGAATGGCTTCCTTTGTAATTGTGTGAGTCTTTTATAAGTACATGTTTTCTCCATGAAATCTACTCAAACTTATTCCGATATGTGCTTCTTTGAAATCTTCAAGAAAATAAGAGGCATTATGAGAACCCTTTTTCAAAAATCCTAGCATACTGTGTCTTAATCATACCATTCTTATCGCAAAGTGATTTCAACTGGATGTAGATGTATAGAGACCCTAAGTCTTCTAACTTGTAGTCCATATAACTAGATAAATCACCTTTGACCAAAACTTCGCTTGGAACTTGCGATAATGCATTATATGACACAATCTTATCAGCCTTTTGAGCTTCCATAGGCTCAAAAGTGATCATCAACCTCTCTACAAACTTTGAAGTAGAGGCATTCTAGATGAACAAGATTCAAAGTGGTATGTTTAAAGAAATAACTTGTTTCACGCACTTTTCCCTGTTTACCGGTTGAAATGCCCAAGTGCACACCAATTTGAATTTCTGCAACCTTCAATTCAACTTAATTTCACAAATCACAAAACAATTCGGCAATCTACGGCATGACAATCTTACTTGGCTCAGCAAGCGCTCCAAATTTCTTTTCAAATGCGTTAGGGTAAAAATGACAAAGTAAAAGTTTCTTTTATCCTTTTTACCTACTACAATAAATGCTCACCTGTTAGGGTTACAAACCCTAATTTCACCGCTCAAGTGGAAAACCGGTTGATAACATGTCGACAAAAAGTTAACAAAATTTCATGTTTCAAAATTCTTTTGCCGATCATTTTTCACAAGGGGTCCAGAGATTTTTTACCGTTAAGCTCCCCTTAGCCATATTAAGAAGGCTTAAGTCACTGGTGCAGGGTTGTCTTCACTGGGTGAAGGAACAATTTCTTCTTCAAGTGAATCATCACTTTTCTTCTTCCAAATTCAATTCATTTCCTCTCTGGTTTCTTTAGCATTAACTTTCTGCTTTCCCTTTTGATCTTTAGAAGAATTGACTGGTTTGTTGTTTCTGGATCTATAGAATTTTACTAAGTGCCCCGGTTTGTTATAGTGATAACAGGACATGCCAGTTGATCTCCAAGGTCCTGCATTTCCTCTTCATTTTCTTCTTGTACAGTTCATAGCCACAAGAACAAAGTTATTACAGATGGTGCAAATAAAATTTGTTACCTTTTCCATCTCAAATTGGCTAAACTGGTTGTCGTAGGATCTTTGCTAGTTCAGGTTTACCCGGCTATCAAAGTATCTTATCTGGTCACCATTTGGTATTGGATGCATGTGTGGTACATGATTGTTTGGTCCATATCTACACTCAACAGATCTATGTCCATACATTCCAGATATGAAGCAATGACCTTCAAACTTCTTGGACACATACCTAGCATTATTATTGTAACTTGCATTTCTGTTAGGTTTGTTTCTACAAACATTTCCAGTGTGACCAAGTTTATGCAAAATAAAGCAGACAAGTTTAAAGACCTTCTTACCAGTAGGCTTATTGATCTTAGAAGCAGATTTGTTCTTAGGATTGTTTCTCTTTGTGTCAGAGGATTCACCTTTTTTAGTTGTATGAAAACCAAGTCTAGAGACATCACCCTTCATTCTTTGTGTTTTAATTTGTTCTTCCAGCATGGTAGAACTCTTGATGAACTTCTCCAATTTCTCATTGGCTTCAGTAAGTTGTTTTGTGAGATCTCCATTATGCTTTGACATGTTCTCTTTCAGAGTTGATGCAAGTTCAAGATCTAGCTGCGGGTTCTCCTTTTCTTCTCTTTCCACAATAAAATGCTCATGCATAGTGGCATTTTCCCATTTGATCTTTGTAATCTCTTGATCTATTTCCTTGATAAGATCTTCAACAACTCTTATGGCTTCCAGTTCCTGACTCATGTGGATAGTGAGACCTTCTAGCTCTCTCCTCAGATTCAGTTTCTCACCATTTAACTTTTCAACTTCCTCTACTAAAGTATCAATATTGGCTTCATTTGAAGAACTATTATTATATATCTCTAGATAATAGTTGTTCAGTTAGCTCTCTCCTTTTAACTTGAGAAGCTTTCCATTTGACCCTTAGGTTTTCAAGCTCATTTCTGCTAGCTTCTAGCTCTCTAGCCATCTCAAAGTAGCTCCCGTCCCCCATGGTGGTTTCAAGGCTCCCTTCTAAGTGGTTAGCCTTTAAATAAGTTAGGCTCTGATACCAATTGATGGACTTGAAAAGCACTGAGAGGGAGGGTGAATCAGTGACACCGAAAATCAAACTACTTTAAACACTAGCCGGTAGATGAACTTAACAAGTCTTTTAAACACAATGCATGTAATCCAAAATGATATAACAACATCCACAAAAAGTAAAGCATCCATCATAACACAAGTGTTTATATGTGGAAAACCCAAATAGGTAAAAGCCATAGTGAGATGGAACTCACAAGTTAACTATCTGCACTAATAGATAACTGACCGGTTAAGGTCTACAAAGTGCTCTGCTAGGAGCGAATCTTCTTAGAGATTCCAAAGCTTGATTATAAGCTTTACCCTCTTAGGAGTAGTACCCTGTTAGGAGTAACCTTGATGGAGGATTTCAGAATCCAAACTAAAGGATCACCTTGTGAGAGGATTTGTACAATTAAGCTTGTTAGAGCTTACCTGATTAAGGGATTTGATTCTGTTGTAATGGTTAGAAAACAAGAAGAATGGTTTGATCTATTCTGAGTAGCACAATACTTGCTTGATCAGATCCTTCTAAGTACATTCAACACTGCTCTTCAACACACTCTTCATCTTAACAAAAACTTTTGCTATTCATACATCATAACATAACATGACATCTATATCAAATGATTCACTAAGATGTCTTTAAATAGACATTCAAATCTTATGTCGGTCCAAGGAAATCAAAACACAATTTCCTAGGTGCAGTGTATCTAGACAAGTGGTCATAACTCATCACAAAAATGACCGCCAAGTAGTCAGTGCTGGTAAATCATCACATAAATAACCATAATACTGGTTGGAAAAATCAATACCAGTTTGAATAAAACATATGAACTGTTGTCCATGAAACTCTGCTTGATCTCCATCTTTATCCTTATCTTGTTGTCGACTTAGTATAACCATACGTTATCCCTTATGCACATATCGATTGACACAAATTTCTGGTTAGGGATTTACCTCTAACATATCGGTTAACAATGTAAACAATTGAAGTTACACTGACAGTTAATATGATCATATGTGTTTGTGAGAGTGTTTCATTAATGACAACAAGTGATGAATACATTACAATCATCATCAAGCCAACAGCCTCCACCCACTTGGTGAAGTAATCAATCGCATTAGTATGTAAATATGGCCTGTGCTGGTTGAAGGATTCACTGGTCCAACAAAATCTAGTCCCCACTCCTAAAAGGCTCTTTGATTACTATTGGCTAGAGAGGTAAAGCAGCCAGCTTAGGCTTACCAACAAACTATTGACATTTCTCACATTTGCGGACCTAGTTGTATGCATTCTTAAACAAGGTTGGACAGTGGTATATTGCACGCAAAATTTTGTGTGTCGTGTAAGGAGCAGAAAAATATCCTCCACAAGCTAGATCATGAAATGCTTCAAGTAATCTAACTTGTTGTTCCTTATCAATGCAACGTAAAAAATTACCATCTAAACTTTTCTTGTAAAAAACATTGTCCCAAAGGAAAAATTTTACTACTTTCAGCTTCAAAGTATACTTTTCATTTCATGACAGATATGAAGGACACTCACCATATGTGAGGAAGTACGCTAAGTCAAAATACCACTCATTAGTGGTGTTGACGAACAAAACCTTGGAAATATCCTCAATCGTGCCTTCATTCTCAAGCACTATTTCTTCATTAGACTTATTATCAGCAATCAACTGACATAAACCTTTACCACAAACCAACTTATTAGGTTTTATCTCCATGTCACATTACTAAATTTTCGCAACCTAGTTGCCTCTTTTAGTTCCAAATTCCTGTTGTGTTAGAATAGACTTGACAACAGTATTATGAACAAGAACAATGACAAGAGAATTGAGAATGTAGAATCTGAAATGTTTTATTGCTTTTACTATGGCAAAGGCATGGTTCTCCATTGCAGAGAATTTCAGCTCATGAGTTTTCAAAGGGTAACTCATAAAAGCAATGGGTGACTCAATACCTTCATTGTTCCTCTGCATCAATATAATTGAACAAGTGTGATCAGATGCATAACTATACATTATGAACTCCTTTGTATAATCCAGACATACCAAGACCGGAGCATGAGAAATAGCCTCCTTAATTTCATTTAAATCTCTCTTCCCTTCAGGACTCCATTTGAAAAGATATTTTCCTTTCATCATGTCAACTAAGTGATGAGTCTATTTGGCAGTCTAGAATGAACCTTCACAAGAAGTTAACTTTACTTAAGAAGGAATGCAAAATAGTTTTACTTGCAGGCAACGAGAGCCTACGAATAGCTTTGACTATTTCAGCATCGATCTTGATACCTTCCTTAGACACAATGTGTCCAAGCAACTTACCTTCCATAACCCCAAAAACTGATTTATTTGGATTATGAGATATCCCATGTTGTCAGCACTTCTCTAGCATTTGTTGCAAATGATGAAAATGATTCTACATTATTTAGAGAAAATAGTCAAATCATCAAGGTAATGACAATGAACTTACCAAGGAAGTCTTGGAATGTCAGATCCATTACATGTTGATAATTTTCTCCTACATTTATTAACCCAAAAGGCATTCTGTGGTATGCGAAAGTGCCACATGGAGTTGTAAAAGTATTTTTATGTTAATCTTTCTTAGCAACCTCCATTTGGTTGTATCTAGAGAATATATCTAACATAGACACCATCTCAGACCCGGTAATAGTTTTCAAGACTTGATCCATGATAGGTAATGGATAGTTGTCCTTCAAAGAATCTTGATTTAAATTTCGGAACTCAACCCAAATCCGGATTTATCCATTTTTCTTGTGCATTGGCACAATGTTAGCTATCCAATTGGAATGATGAATAGGAAAGATGATTCTTTCTTTTAACATCTTCTGAATTTCAGGAAAAATAGTGTCACATATCTTCCATTTATACTGCCTTTATTTCTGTCTAAAGGGAGCAAAACCCAGCTTGCGGGGAATTTCATGACAAATTTCTTCAGGATGGAATGACCTCAAATCATTGTAGGAATATGCAAGCACATCAAAATATTGCTACAATAATGCAACAAACCTTTTCTTCTCCTCACTAGAACAACATTTTTCAATATTAATCATTTTTGGATTATCAGTTGTTCCCAAATTTACCTACTCATATTCCATTGTGTTGGCAGCTGTCTTTTGTTGCTTCTTGACATAACGATCATGTTTGTCAAAGATATTTTCAAGAGATACAAGACCCTTAGGGATCTTGTTTCCCTTCAAATGTAAGAAATTCTCACCAGTTTGAGAATCAACATCTTCTACCACATCTCTTGAAGGATATTGACTACCTTCAAAGTAGAGATCATCAAAATTATCAACAGTTTGCAAAAAAATTATGACATGTTGGTCATCATTAAACACTTTCCAATTTTTCAGAATTATTAGGAACACTTGGTTGAAACACCATCTCAATAGTGTACTTAGGACCTAAGAAATCCTTATGCAGAGTTAGAAAGGTAGCAAAAACTGCCAAGGAATCTGCTCTATCATTGAATTCCCTCAGAATAACAGATATGTCAAAGACATCAAAAGCTTCTATCAAATCCCAAACAAGATTTTGATAGTGCTTCAGCATATCACTTCTTTTTTGATAAATACTCCTTACTTGACACACTATAAGTTCCACATCTTCCTGAGCATGCAGAGTTTTGATTTCTTTCTTATGAGTAACATTCATGCCCAAAAGGAGAGCTTCATACTCAGAAGTACTGTTAGTGTTGTCATATTGCAATTTAAAAAAAAATGGAAAAATTTTACCATCAAGAGACACCAACACAATAATTGCCCCTGATCTGATAGAAGAGCAATTACTGTCGAATTCTAACGTTCAAACATCATTTGGACCACCCACATTAATAGTGTCAAAACGGAGAGATTCTTCTTGTGGAGTTGAGGAACCCTCAAACTCCGCAATAACACTTTCGTTATCACTTAAATTCTCTTCAAGTGAAACCACATCTTCTGGTTTTGACATAACTAAAAACTCATCATCAGCATACAACAAATAATTTCCCATACCAGATGACTCAAAAATAATTTGATCCCGTTAATCACCAGACTTCGTAACTGTGTATTGTGATTCTTTCTCTAGTTGCAATTTCTTGATTTTCCCTTTCACAGGAATACGAGCCTCAATCATATCCATACACAACTCACCACCATCTCTACAAAAAAAATTCCAAGAAGAATCTCGTATGAAGCTGGCACATCAGCTACCAACACTGTCATTTTAATCTTCTTCTCTAGGAATGCAGCAAATGGAGATTGTGCATCTTTTATCTAGCCTATCAATGATACTTATTTATTGTCCATAGAAAAACACCTACCAAAGGTCTTAGTCAAAGTTAGACCAAGAACATTTGCAACCTTTGCAAGCATCACATTATCTGATGCACTAGAATCTATGACACAATTGCTTAACTTGTGACCATTAATCAATAATGAAATATAAAATGGTTCAATTTTCTCCAAAGGGGAAGGAGAAGTCACTAAGTTATTTTGAGAAAATTTGGACTTTTGTGGAGGATTTGGGGCATTATATTTTTCTTTAATAAAATTAACTAACAGATCAAACTGATCCGGATTATACCTTAAATATTCTACTTCATAGATTTGAACTTTCATTTTCTTAGCATGATCTATTATGTCAAATTCTCAAAAATAATTTATCAAGGATTGAGAAAGATTCTCATTTTGAGGATATGAAATATTTGATGCGCTAGTCTTCGGTGCAACTACTGAAAAATTTGCAGGAGTTGAAGGAGAACTTACATGTTTATCCTTCGCATTATCTTTTGAAGGATTTGAGTTTTCCTTTGGTGGATTTGGCAAAGGTGTTCCACACTTGGCAATGGTAACTGGCAAGCGCTAAGAATCCTTCACTTGTGTTGAATCATCACTCTTTGCATTAGCTTGCAACTGATTGGCTTGAGTTTGCGAATGAGTGAACACTGCAAAGACATCTCCATCATGTACTTCCTACATATGATATTCTTCATATTACATGTATCGAATGTTAGAGTCACCAGCCAACTCTACCTCTTCATCTTGTGGCAAATTGGCATATTCTTTACCAAAAGGTGGAAGATCATTTTGTTCTTCCTCATAATAACTGGTGGCCAAATTTTGAGGTGATGCTTCCAAGGCAAGTCTCTCTAGAGTTGGAGGTAACTTGTTTTGATTATGAGTAACATAATTGGAAGCATTGTTAGGGAATTCTCATTGGAACATCATGATACGACACATTCCCTTGTGCAGAAATTTTCTTCTTGAGTGCTAACAATTCATTTGCTAACTTTTGGATCATAGGATCTACAGATTTTGTTGAAGAGGAAGAAGCATCAACAATTTGATTACTCCTAATTTTATTAGGATCTTTCCTTATCTTACCAACAAGGATAAGATGATCTTCAACTTTTATAGCTATCTATTGTGCAACAGCCAAATCTGCAGGGGCATCCCTATGCAAAATAAAACTTACTTTTGATAATTAAACACTAATAAAAACAAAAAAAGTTTACAGCAGTAGGTTGTGATGTCGTCGGAATACGATTGTGCAACTTATTGAGTTTTACCACAAACTCTCAAATAGTCTCATGTGGTTCCTTCTTCATTTGAGTCAACTGTGCTAAAAGTGCATGCTCATCTTTAGCGGGTTTGAACCTTGCTTCAAACCTTGTTTTGAGGCTAGCCCAATTATGATATAATTATTAGGAAGATGATAAAACCAATCAGCATTTGTACCTCGCAAAGTTCTAATAAACAACCTTACAGAAACATCTGTTGGCAAATGCACACTCCAATGAGACATTGTAGGTGATTGAAGGTTTTGTCATTGATGGCAACCTTACAATCCTATAACACCGGCAAGGCAATCCATTGGCACTAGCAAGATCAGGCTTTACACTGACACACAGACCACAGACACCGGCAGTGAAAGGAAGCATACCGGCACAGAGGCCAATAGGAATTTTGTTTGTAAATTATTTTGTTAAATATTGTAAAATCATTGTAAGCCGACTTGGCAAGTTGTAAAATGACTCATATATATAAGAGTTCATTATAGAGAAAAAAAGAAAATGTAGAAAGGAAAAAGAAGGCAGACCTATTATGCAAATTATAGGTTAAGGGTTTATGTATGAAGCAGAGCTATAAACCGGTACTGAATCTGGCATAGTAGATGCTATTTTGAAGCAGTACAAGACATTGGATTTATATAATCCATTTTGTAAGTCAGTGAGACTTCCAATTTTGTAATTGAGCAGTGAGATCTAGGCACTTGGCCTTCCTGCATGTGCAGGCCCCTCTTGTAGTAGTAATATTCTCTTACTGGCCAGTAAGTGAATATTGTGGGTCACAAATCCCACCGAGGTTTTTCCCACACCGGGTTTCCTCGTTAAACTACTATGTTATGGTGTGTTTTTCATGTGGTTGTTGTTATCTCTGTTTATTGCATTACTTTCTGTTTACCGGTATATAGTATTAATATGTTCTACATGTTTTAAGTTAAGAAAATCTTATAACCGGTTATATACTGATTCACCCCCCCCTCTCAGTATCTATGGGAATCCTAACAACATCTTCATCCTCAACCCCAAGAACACCACATGCAATATAAAAAGCAGTGACATTTTCATCAGGGTGTTGAGCACCATCACCCAAAAACTTCAGTAAATTCTTTCTTGTGCCTTTTGGAAGTTCATGTAGAGGTGTCATAAGGTTCAAAGGACCAAACGTAGTACCCCAGGGACCTTGGGCAGCCATACTTAGTGGATTGTATGGGGGAATTACAAAATGTCTTATGGTTGGGATAACCATAACTTGCAAACTTGACGCCTCACTTGGAATAGGAGACCATTGTGCAGTAGGAGGAAAACTCCTTGTACACTGCAAAGGAGATCTTTTCTATGGAGGCAAGATAGAAAATTTTGTTTCTGCAAAAACTCAAAGGTAGGATCAATGATTCCTTGTGCTCTTCACCTATGAGTATAAGTGAGATTAATACTTTGAGAAAATCAGCAACTAAAATATTACAATGGAAATTTTTAACACTACAACCCAAAATAATCACCGGTTGCACGTTCAATTCCCTAGCATAGCCGCCAAAAAAATGGGTGAATATTTTGTCACCAGAATACTTAAGACAAAATATGTATTTCACACATAGCTATGTCGATACAAAGTCTCTCCTCTCATCAAGGGGAGGTTCCCTGATAGAGATTGATATTTCAAACAACTTGAAAGGTAAATTCTAGAGTTAAGATCAAGGTGCATAATTCTCTTTTTTCATAATGAACATGTATCCTTTCACTTGTTACAATCTTCCTTCAACAATAACTATGATTGCATACAATAATCAAAACTTTTTCACTCCAAATTAACACAAGCACAAAGTCTTATGTAGATAAAGATACTATCTTTGATCTAACAACTAAAATACCTTCCAGCCCAAAGTCCAGAAAACTCCTTTACTCACATAACACATACAAATACCATGAAGAAAATATGGAAAACATATAAGTAAGTGACAAAAGAACATCCACTCATATAAAACAATTCTTGTCCAACTCAAAGTTTGGAATCATAAAAAATTGCCTTCTTTATTTTCTTGATCAATTCTCAAACCAAGGGAACTCAAAGTTTCACTTGAGACTAAAATTTGGCAGATTTTTGCTAAGCTTATAAAAGATAAATATTTACAAATTAGGTTCCTCCTTTTATAGGAAAGGAGTGGAGAAAAAAGGGCACAATTGACTAATTCAACTGCAGAGTCCTAAATGCTTAAAACTTTTGCATAAAGTAAAAGTGCAATTACATGAAAACTTGAAATAAAGGAAAATGCAACTACATGAAAACTACTTAGTGTCAATGAGGACACTTTATTCTTCATTCTCCCCCTCATTGGTCTTTCGGAATTCTTTGAATATAGCCAGTGTAGCTTGCATCTCAGATTTATCTAGTACTGTTGTTGAATTGGCAATGGCATGAACAAGGGAAATTGAATCTTCGACATTCGCATATGCTCTTTTAGCTTTCTTCAATACGAATGCAAAACCATCCAAGTTAACTTGGATTTCAATTAACTTGTCGAATGATGACAAAAAAAATTCACCATTGACTAACTAGCTTATCATAGCAAAGAATTCCTTTTCAATAGTATCAGTGGGTAAAATCTTTTGAAATATATCATATAACTAGCAAGGCAACTTAGCTATCCTTGATGAAATATCAACAATTCCATCAGCACATGCTTTCCTGTCTTGATCTGAATCCTTGACTAGTACCTTTGTTAATTCATTCTTAAGTGCTAGCATTTCTCAATTTTGAATATACTCACCTTGATTCAATACCACATTATTCATAACATGGATGTCTACCCTGTATTCTCTCATTTTATCCCATAGCCAGATATTTTTCAAATTGTTCTATTGCCTATGATAATAATGACTGTACAACCTACAACTGAACTTGTGCATTTTTAAAATCCAGCAAGAGCTTGACCACAGAATTAAGGAGATGTGATCCTTCTAATTTCAAGTGATCAATCCATTCCTCTACCACCCTGTCCTTGATGCCTACTTCCTCTACTTTCTTGAGCACTTCTCCATCCACAGAAGAAACTATGGGCTCCACTTCCTGTGATGATTGAGTTACTTTAAGAAGTACACCAGTCAACTATTCACATTTATGTTTCCACTCCATCTTTTCAACCCTCTCTTCATCTAGTATGTGCATGAGGGGATTCAATACAAATTGAGAGTCTTGTTTAACACTCTCATGTGTATTTGTACCTAACACAAAATTTTGTACTGTATAGACTAAAGGTTGAAATTGGTCCTTGTTTTTATCTGAAGGAGGTACTAGGACCTCAACATATTTTCTTTTACTAACAAGGTCAACTAATATCCTGGACACAGTCTTGGGCTTCTTGACGACCTTTGATTTAGCAGGAGACAACTGTCCAAAGTCAAATTCATTAGGAGAAATTGCTTGTTTTTTTCTCTTTGGAGCCACAATATCCAACCATAGGGGAAGATTTGATTGTGGTGGTGGAGTTGTGGTTTCTTCTTGAGTAGGCGCGGGTACTTGTGAGGTACCTTGACTAGTTGATGTAATCTTGGCAACCTGAGATGTTTGTGCAAGAGCAGTAGTAACAATAGTAATGGTAACAAGAGGTGGGATCTCAGTAGTAATAGTAATATTAGGAATTGACACAGATTGTTGATCTTGAGACATTTGTGACATTGCCTCTATAAAGTCAAGAATAGAGGATTCTATCATAGATGCTTGAGCATCATCAAAACCGGGAAGGCTTGATAATGTTACAAACTCATGATCATCCTCTCCTTGAGATATTAGAATATTCAACTCCTCGTCATCTTCTTCATAATGATCATCTTCATCTAAGTCAATATTAATGGAATGAATGGTTACATGTGTTGAAGCAGTAACATGTGGTGTTGCAAAGGAAGTACTAACCAGTGGCAGAGTTGACTCCTCCACATCCTTCATTTCTCCTTGATGTGGGATCTCTCCCTTTTCTTATTATTTTTCCAGTTCCTCTGATGCAAGTTCTTTTGTGGCCCGTTGTTGCATTACTTGGGAAAAAAAATAAGATCCTCCTCCCTTAGGTCCCTTCACAGTGAATTTTTACTTTGGAGCCTTTCCCTTGGATCTAGGAGATAGAATTGGTATTCACTCTTGTAGGTCTTTCTTATTCTTTGTTCTAGACTCTAACCTTTTCCCTACATGACCTTTTATTGGCATTTGATGTTGTTCTGATGATGTTCTAGTGAATATTGGTGATATCTAATGCATGTAGATTCTTAGGAGTTGTCATTGATGACAACTTGGCCTATTGATTATATCAGGTATGGAGTTCAGTCCATTTGGTATGGAGTTTTGGTGCAGGTCTATTAGCATTACTTTGTGTACAGTCTTGATGAACATTTCGCATTTCCGTGAAATAGATTTTTGTTTTGGTGATAAAGGTTAGTTGGTCTAGTGTGAGAAGAAGATTATCATGTATTATTATCCTCTAGTGATGATTCTTTAGCATGTTAGAAGATTTGGTATCCGATTGAGCAGTAAAACAGGGTTATCTTCATTTTCGGTGGTGTAACATGTCGACCAGATTACTTGAGTTGATTCCAATGGTTATTGGAAAGATCGAGGTGATTGGAATAAATTATGGGAAGCATGTGATCATGTGTCTTGGATCAAGAATATGTTTTGGAAAGGATTTGAGCCAACTTGTGGGAGATTATTTTGTGAAGTTGACTTGTGGGAGATTAATTTTGCTAAGTGTGAATATATAAGATCAATTGGAATAATTATTTTTCGTGATGGTATGGTATGTGTGATGATTTTGAAGTGAGTGAGCATAGTTTCATGTGTGCAACTTCAGTTTTTTTATCCAGTAATCAATAGTAGGGTAGAACAAAGCAGTTTATCAGAACAGTGCAACGGATCACTTTGTGCCTAACCGAAACTGATACTTGGCATAGTTAGATGTATTTTTTCAATTCATTAGTCATTGTAATCATTTCCTATCATCTTGTAAGGCAGTGAGCCTTCCTCCAGGTTTGTAGCCCTATTTTTATAACTGAGCAGTGAGCTCTAGGCAGTGTGTCTGAATGCAAGTGCAGTCCCCTTTTGTAGTAGTATTTTTCTACTAGCCATAGTGGAATAATATTGTGGGTTCAAATCCAACCATGGTTTTTCCCTTTCTATATATCCACATAAAAATATTGGTGTTATGGTTATGTGCTTGATTGCTTTGTGTTTCTCCATTTTAGTTTCTTATTTGTGCATCTAGTTGATAAAGAATTAGATTAACAATTTTTTAAATATTGGAACACTTATTCACCCCACCCTCTTAGTGTTCATTGATTCCAAAAATTGGTATCATATTCTAGTTCCTTCGAGGAAGCTTAACAGCTTGAGGAAGATCCAAAAGATTGAATCAATGGACTCTCATTTGCAAAGATAGCTTGTTGTGGCGCTTGAAGATCTTGATGCAGCAATGAAGGAAAAGAGTAGCTTGAAAAGAAATTTGAGTGCAGCTGAAGACTTCATTGAAACCCTGAAAGATCAAATAAACACTTCTTTGGAAAAGAGAAAGGATTTGATGGACAAGCTGAAGGAAAAAGAAGAACAAAGTGTTGACAATCAAATTCTACAAGACAAGACTAATGAATGTGAGAAGCTGGCCAAGGAGAATGCAGTTTTGAAGAATGAGATGCAATCTATTGTTATAAAGGTGACTAGGGATATTAAATATCGGAAGAAGAATGAAGAAAGCTTGACTCAATCCTTGAAGGATAGATCTGATGAATGTTGCAGATTAACATATGAGAATGATCAATTGAAGCTTGAATTGGTGCAGACAAAGAATGATGGACAAGAATTTGAGAGACATATCATAATTCTAAGAGATGAGTTGAGTATTGCTAAAATGAGTACAAAGAAAAGTTCAAAGCTAGTTTAGCCTGGTTGGATGAGATGCTGGATAGTTAGAGATATGGGAAAGACACAAGAGGACTTCAATATGAGAAAGGAGAGTCCTCTGGTTCATGACAAAGAAATGCAAAATCAAATCGTCAGCAGAGAAAGAAACCTCTGGTAAGATAGCCTAATGCCTATAAATTTAATGGTAGATACTTTAATTGCAATAAATTTGGTCATATGGAAAATCAATGTATAAGTAGGATGATTAATGGAATGAAGAATAATGTGAACAATGGTCCTACCTTTGTTGGTCAATGTTTCATATCTAATAATTTTGGTCACAAGTCAAACATGTGTAGAATAGTGATAAATAATTTTCAAAATAAAAGATGTTATGCTTGTGGGATGTTTGGGCATATATCTAACCAATGAAGGATGAGAACAAATCAGATAACTTTTGGCCTATGCAAAGGAATGTTGTATTTCATGCATATAACAAATAAGGTCATATTGCAAAGCATTGCGGAAGCAAGAATGAACTGGTGAATAACAACAAATTTGATGAGAAAGGCAAAGCAAAGGTTGATGAAATAAGAGATCAACATTAGAAAATGTGGGTAAAGAAAGAAGATCAGAATGTGCAGAATGGATCCACACCTGAATCTAGTGATGGAAGGCCCTCATCCAGTAACTAGGGCTTTTTGGCCTTAGGGGAATTTTTCATGCAGATCAATAGAACCCCCTCTTCAAAGATCTATAACTGATTCTATAAGGTTGTAGAAGATCCAAATCGTGCATGCAATTGATATCTGGAAGATTTTGTAGCAGTTTGGTAATCTGGTGAATGAAACAATGAAAAATAGTGTAACCAAAAGCTTTATGGTTGAGCATTTATTACAACTGTAAATTAGGTTAAAAAGGTATTTTGAAAGCTTATTCTTCACAATGTGACCAAGAAAAAAGAGAAGAGCTACAGAGTGAAAGAGATTTGACAGCGAAACCAAGCTTGGAGCAATCAGTGAGCAATTTCTTGCACCCAGTTGTGAATTAAAGGTATTTATCCATTTTTCGCGAGATATATGTTTTAAAGCCTAAATTCGATATGGCATCCGCATCCAGTATTTCTACTCCTCTAGTGGTTGAGATTTCCAAGAGGGAAAGGCGCGTCTTCAAGAGACATCCTTTCAAATCAGTCGAATATGATTTGGAAGGAGCATTTTCCTCAGTGTCGTATGGAGTTCTTCACAATGAAGATATAACGGCATACATTCACTATGACATTGAAGAACTCATAAATACTGACATACTTACACTTTCCAACAAGCATTTGGCGGATAGCCTTGGAAATATGAAGTCGGAACATAAGATTCTTCATGACAAGGGTTTCGTGCAATTCATTTATTTTCCAATATTCGATGAAGCAGAATGGGTCTGGTATGTCCTCAGCAGGGTTCATGATGAATTCATTTGGTTGGATAGACTGCATAAAATCACCAAGAAGACTATTCAAGCAGTCACATGCTTAAGTGCAATTGGTGAAGTGCCCAGTCTAAGAAAAGTATAGAATAACACTATGATAGCCGCTACCAGTTCCAAATTTGACAATAGGGCAATGACTATTAGTGATATCTTGGAGCATGATGTGAGATTTGCCTTGATGGTGGTGAGCTACAAAGTTTATCAATCAAGCAGGCAGAACTCAGTTTCCAATATTGCAATATTTTCAGCATATCAGATGCTCAAGGAAGATAAAAGGTATGATTTGTGCACAGTTCTCCTAAATTAATTAATAACTAACTTGAAGAAGATTAAACAGGACAAGAAACATACTTTCAAGTTTGGGTCCCTTCTTATTTGTTTGGTATTATTCTTCTTGAATGAGATCCCTAGAATAAAAGGAAAAGTCCAATAGGCTTATAACAAACCCATGGCAATGCAAATTAAGGAAGGGTTGTGGGGCATAGGTGACACCGCAATGACAATATCTACATTTTGGGGTTATTTTAAGACCTTCCAAGCCTCTATGAAAGCCTGAGAAAGAATTCCTAAGGAGATAGTTGAGAACTATGAGAAAAAAAAAAATTACGGTTGATAAAGATAAATGCCATATGGAAGTTGTTGAGCTGAGAACAATTTGGATCATGCCCATGGGGTATGAAGTTGATTCCATTACGCTTGAAGAATATGCCCAACACTTATTGAGAAAGTCGGTAGACCCAAAGGAAGAAATATTTGGAACTTTCAAAGAAAAGGACCTAAACTTGCATAAAAAGTTCACTGTTGCCAGTAGGAAGAGGAAAGTAAGAAAGGAGGTTGAGGAAATTGCAGAGAAGATGGGTATTTCTTGGGAAGTTATGTAGAAGGCAAGGGAGAAGAATATTCTAAACTCCAGGAAGATGTGGTGAAGCCATAAGCTAAAACTAGCTCCTCCCAAGCAGACCAAAGCCAAGCCAAGAAAATCAGCACCTACCTCTGGTGTGCTGAAATTGGTACCTCCATCTAAGCCTAAACCAGCTCTATCTATTAGTGGAGCAGAGAAAAGGAAGAAGGAGAAATATACAAGGCAGTATACTACAATAGAAGAAGAGACAGAGTTAGATGAAGAGGTGAGGTAAGTGAAGAAGAATGCTACTTATGTAAGGGTAGTCCAGAAGCCTACATTTGGTGATGCTCCTCCTCCTAAGAAAGCTAAATCTTCAGTCGAGCCATTCAGAAAGGTTAGAGCCAGCAAGAAGAAGAAACTCAAAATAGATGAATCTCTCAAATTAGGTAAGATAGAAAGCTCATATGAAATTGTGCCTCCATTGACCTCGCAGTAGTTGATTGATGAAATTTTGAAAGATGGTAATTGGAAAAATGTTTTTGTATATTATGAGAATTTTGAGGATAAAGACCAACGGGCAGTAGAAGAAGCAATTGTATAATATATGGATAAATTTAGTAAGGTGTTAATAAAATTATCATCTATGATCCCCAAGAGATTGTGTGATATTTTGGATGCACGAAGACATAACACTTTACTCGAGGATGAGAGAATAAAGGAATACGTGCTTGTAAATATATCTTCTATTATTTCTAGAAATGAAGTCGCCTAGTTACTAAAACCTACTAAGGATAGGTTCCAGAGAAATATGAGGGTAAATAAGCTCATGATAGGAAAGAAAGATGAGGTGGTAAAAGAAACTAAAGCAATTTTGAGACAATTTTGATTGAATAGAGAGTAGATGTAAATCTAGCAGAATCTTCTCAAGAAAAATTTGTTCCGGAAGGGCAAGCAGTAGCTTTTGAGCCTAAAGATACTCCATCTATGCCAAATGTATCTGCAAATGTTTCTAGTGGACAACAAGATCAATCATTTGTTGATCTAGTTGAACCTCTTGTTGATGTCTTTGATAATCAAGAAGTGGATAACTTTGGTGATGCTATCCAGGATCCTCCTGAGATAGAAATTATTATAGAGATGATAGAAGTGGAGTTAGGGGAAGTGGGGAAGACCCAAGATGATGGACAAGAGGGTGGAAAGGATAAGATTGAAGATCTGGTGAAGGAAAAGAATGAAGAGAAAATAGATAAAGCTTCAACAACCATGACTAAAGCTACTATGCCTGATAAAGGAAAGCAGACTGTAGTTGAAGATGATCTTTCTAATGGTCTGGTAGATCTAAGCACCTTATCCCCTCTTCCAGCATTAAAATTGGCCACTCTTGAGCAGATCAAGGCTAGTGAGGACTTACTCAAGTCTGCATCTGAGGAGAAAGAGGTGATATCTTTGGCCACTGTAATTTTGGGAAAAAATTTGCCTGACCTTAAACAGATTACAAATGAATCACCATTCGGTAAGCTTAAGGCTATGTTGAACAAAGTAGAATCTGATTTTGAATCTTTAGAGAAAATGACTAACATTAAGTTTTTGAACAAATTCAATGAAATGAGGCTTCAAACATATTTGAAGATAATTGAAGATGACAAAGAAGTTTTGAAGACAGTGGTAAAGAGTGTAGAGGATGTATTAAGTGAAGGTGGTAAAATATTTAAATCATGTCTATTTTTGTCTGTTTATTACAGACATTGATAGGCAAATAAGAGATTTTGAAGGAAAGATTGCTAGTATAGGTCATTCATTTGCACCTCATTCAGTTTTTCCTATCTCCCTTGCAGCCCAAATAGTGGATTTTACTAACAAAATAAAGGGCTTGAATAAATAAAAGGAGAAAATGTTGAGCAAAGTGGGAGAACTGAGAAGTATAATTATTCCCCGAATGGACACCTTGCTCGGAGCTCAGCAGGATGCAGTCGATGCACTAGGTAAATAGGTTCCATCTAATCTCAAAGGTGTTGAAGTGCATGCATATATGTCAAGTGCTCTGATTAATGTATTAGATTATTTTTTGAGAGGATGGAATTGGTACCTGCAATGAAGGTTACCTATGCAGATATTTTTAAATTCATGTAAATTATTGCATTCTTTTGCACATAAGTTTTGGCAGATTCTTACCCTTTTCCATTGATGTCAAAGGGGGAGAGAATTGGATAGAGAAGTGAAAAATGATCCTTATTCTTAGGGGGAGTCTTGGAGTCAGTTGGATCTACAAAATTCAGATTGTCCAATTGATTGTAGTTTTTTTAGTACTTATCATTTTTCACAGTGTTGCCATCAATGCCAAAGGGGGAGATTGTTGGCATTTGATGTTGTTCTGGTGATTCTCTGGTGAAGATTGGTGATATATGATGCATGTAGATTCTTAGGAGTTGTCATTGATGGAAACTCAGCCCATTGATTATCTCTGGTATGGATTTCGGTACATTCAGTATGGAGTTTTGGTGCAAGTCTATTAGCATTACTCTATGTACAGTCTTGGTGAGCATTTCTCATTTTCAGTGAAGCAGATTTTGGTTTTGGTGATCAGGGTTAATTGGTTGAGTGTGAGAAGAAGATTATATTGTATTATTATCCTCTAGTGATGATTCTTTATCATGTTAGAAGATCTAGTATTTGGTTGAGCAGTAAAACAAGGTTATCTTCATTTTCGATGGTATAACGTGTGGACCGGATTCCTTGAATTGATTATTGTGGTTATTGGAAAGTTTGAGGTAATTGGACCAACTTTTGGGAAGCATGTGATCATGTATCTTGGATCCAAAATATGTTTTGAAAAGGATTTGAGCCAACTTGTAGCACTACGTGTTTCATTTTTTGATATTCTGTGAAGCTGAGTTGTGGGAGATTAATTTTGCTAAGTGTGGATATATAAGATCGATTGGGATAATTATTTTTGGTGATAATATAATATGTGTGATGATTTTGGAGTGATTGAGTGCAGTTTCATGTGTGCACCTGGAGTTTTGTTGATCTGGTAATAAGTAGTGATGTAGAGCATCATGAAAAAACAATCACAACTCTAGGATAATGCTGATCCATCCATATTTTCATCATGAGAACAATTCATTAGAGGCATATTTCATCATACTTCAACAATCAATCAAGAAAACATAAACTTAATCTAGGTATCAAACTTGCCAACTTGTTGTCCCCTTGGATAGACCTGTACACAGAGGTCTATAACTCTCTAACCTGATACAAACACCTCAATCCCTTCAGTCAAACCCTAAATAACTACATTACAAATAACATATCCAACAAATATCCACATCCAACGGTTATATTAAAAGTTATGGCCGTTGTATTGAGACCCATTTCTGTTGTCCCCAAACAAAGCATGTGCATGCCCAGTCTGCCTAGGGCATCAAATATATTTTAAAAAACTAACCCAAATGATCCCAAACCAATTTCACATGAACCCTTTATGGATTTAATTTCATAATATGTAATCCATTGAGTCTTCCAATGGTTTAATCATTATATAAAGACAAATCATTGCCTGCAACTCCATTGAATACAGTTTAAAACCATTTTTAACAAAAATATTCATAACTTCCACAAATATAAACAAAAACACCTCAAACCAAAGGGAAAAGAAAGATGATTTGCATATATTTCCAATAAGTCTATTTATCGGTCATAATCATCCCATATGAGTTCATACCATACGCTACAACATGACTATTATCAGGAAACATCAAATCTGCAATTAACAACTTTCACCAAAAAATCCATATCTTCTTTATTTCTAAACTTAATCACTCCAAACCAAAAGGAAAAGAATTTTAATTCACATATCTAACTATCCATTATACATATACAAATTTTTCCAGGCCATACATGGTCGTACAATGCCTGGAACCAACACAAAAACTAGAAAGCCAAACAAAATAACAATAGTAGAATGCACCAAAATGTATCCAAAATGTTCTCCTTTCTTCCCTTTGTTTCTATTTTTCCTTTTGAATGACCATACAATATATCTTTATAGACTCTTGGTTAGTTTTGACCTTACAACTACCTCTCATAACCAACTTTTAATCCCTTTTTCAGCTTTTGTTGCATTTTTGCAACTTTGTTTGACAACATTTTGTTGTCAAGTTGACAACTTTTACACTTTTGCACAAATGAATTTGTGGCTTTATAAAAACATTCAATACATATCCAAATGACCTATTTAATTCATTTTACATACTTTCTATCCTTCTCATGTCCTTTTATGCGATTTTGACCTTTTCACCAATCTAGGCCTCTAGTGGACAACTTTTGCAAATTGGCTTGATAGCCTTACATATGTTGGTTCAATGACCTTAGTAACATTATAACAATATCAAAAATGACTTGATTGTCTTCCAATATTCCTTTATTTCAAATTTACCTCCTAGTAGTGCTCTTGTGCCTAGGTGCTCCTACACCAAGTAGCAAGGTAGAACATAGCAGTTTATCAGAATAGTGCAGCAAATCACTTTGTGCCTAACTGGAACTGATACTTGGCATAGTTAGATGCCCTTTTTTAGTTCATTTCTCATTGTAATCATTTCCTATCAGCCTGTAAGGTAGTGAGTATTCCTCTGGGGTTGTAGCCCTATTTTTGTAACTAAGTAGTGAGCTCTAGGCAGTGTACTTGAATGCAAGTGCATTCCCCTTTTGTAATATTGTTTTTCTACTAGTCATACTGGAATAATATTGTGGGTTCAGATCCCACCATGGTTTTTCCCTTTTCAAGTTTCCACGTAAAAATATTGGTGTTATGGTTATGTGCTTGATTTCTTTGTGTTTCTACATTTCAGTTTCTTATTTGTGCATCTGGTTGATTAAGAATCAGAATTACAAATTTTAAATACCGGAACACTAATTCACACCCCCTCTCAGTGTTCATTGATTCCAACACCTTCATCATCCTCTTCATCCCCAGAACTTGCAGGAAGTTGCTTCATCCTTATTCCCTTTTTCATCAGCCATGCATTTGTGTTTGTCATAATGGGAGCAAACCTGACAGAAATGGATTTGTGACCATTGAATAGCAGGTAAGGGAGTATTAGCAATATTACTTTCATAATATCTAGGATCAACAATATCATATGTATCCTCCATTGTATCTGGGATCCTAGCTAGATCTAGAATCTCTATCTGCTCCAATGTGAGACAACTAAAATCCAATTTTATGATATCCTCTTCATCCTTGCAATCCACCCATATACATCCTCCAATCTATGAACATGTACATAGTTTCTCTTAATCTTGTTCTTCATTCCACGATAATCAAAATTATCATGATCTTTGAATCTCTTCATTGTGACCCATTGCATTTCTTCTTCCATTTTTTTATCTTTAGGAGAAGTGAGTATCGAATACCTCCCTATGGCTTGAGGAAATTTGAGACTGGCTTTGTGTGATGTAGATTGTCTTTCAGGCAAAAGTATCAGCTGTCTGCAGAGCTCCATCATAATGATCTTATTCGACAGATACCTCAGCAAAATGGAAGGAGTGCCAGAATAACAATCAACATGCATGTAGGTAAAGGTTGGGAATTGAAGAAAGACAACCATTTTCACTGACTTTGTTATAAGTTTCTTGTGAAAGCCTTTCGTTTTGGATTTCCTTGTCAAAAAAGACACTTCCATGTACCGAAAAATGCATCATTAGTCCTTCTAAAATGGCTCCTCTAGTTGTGAATAGTCAACTGGTAATAATAATCCTAGACAAATGTTTGTCTTCTATCCCCTTTTGTAGACAGTCCTAGAAAGTGCCTCATGGAGGCAGCTACATACACTAAGTAGGAAGTCATATAAAATTTCAAAGTAGTTATGACTTATTTTAGTTGAGCATAAATTGCATCACTAATCTTTTCTCCCCAATCTATTTTGTTAGTGCCCTTCCTAATGATGTTCATGTACAAGAATATCCAGGTCTGAAAAATGGTGAGAGTCTGGAATGCCTTTGATTCTTGCAAGCAGTCTGACAATATAATTATATTCTTCATTGAAATCACTTCTATGAAAAATATTGGGTCATCTGGATTTGGTGGAGGCTCTAGTGGTTTGTAAGAAAACAGTGTTAATTATTTTCTTACACTTATTCATATTCTTTTCATAGTAATCTTGATTGGATGCAGGTGTAATATCTACAATTTCATCAAAAATCAGTCCTTTGAAGACATTGTTTAAGAATTCAATGTCTAGGCGGATGACTACATTATCATTAACATCCTTAACTTGTCTTATGTTTGCATCAAAATGGTCAGCAACTACTAGCACAAAATCAAGATCATGAGCCACCACTGGGAAGGACGCATACTTTTGTAAGCCACTCACAATCAGGTTTGTCATCCTTGAAGGAGCCTTTTCAACTCGCCCCAAAAACTCATCCATGTTAATATGATCGATCTTAGTGTCCCTGATATGGTCCACATTAGACTTTACTAAACTCTTGGGGAAGATGTTCAAGTATTTCAGATACTTATACTTCATCTTTTTTCCTCCAGGTTGACTCAGAGAAGGATTAGACATATGCAAGGAACTGCAATTTTCCATCATGGATTAGTTCATGAGCCAATTTCATCATCATCTTAATGACATCGCTAATAAAAATGAAGCTTGAAGGTCTAAAACTGACTTAGGCAAAAAGAAGGAAATCTGACAGATTGGGCTTTACAACCCGATCTATGGATAAGCAGGTCAAACACTGCAGGTCGGCTTGGATTTTAAAACCCAGTCTGCATTTGGATGGAACAAAGGCTGCAGGTCAAGTTTTAAAACCCAATCTGTAGTGCGGCAAAATTAACTAGCATGTCGGGTTTTAAAACCCGACATGCCTCCTTGGGGTAGATCGACTGGTATGTTGGGTTTTAAAACCCGACATGTATTGAGGGTAGAGAAAACTGGCAGGTCGAGTTTTAAAACCTGATCTGCATTTCAAAAGATAGAATGACAATATGTATGTCGGGTTTTAAAATCCAATCTGCACAAAGGGTATAGTGCATGATGAACATGTAGGTCAGGTTGTAAAACCTGCCCTACCGAAAAGGGTAAAACACAGGCATGTCGGGTTTTAAAACCCGACATGCCCGTAAATAGCCATGGTAGCATTGGCAAGGGAAAAATGTGTCTTGGCCACATATTGGGGTTTAAAACCCGACACAGATCAATACAAACAAAAGGCGGGGTATGAAAACCCGAAAAAAATAAACCCTAAGCAATAATAAAAAGAAATGGCGAATCTAGAAAAGAAAAAAACAAAAATGATGCCAAATCTCAAAAACCCTAGAAAAATGAAAGTATAAGGAAGCATGAAAACAACATACCTAAAAACGATGAAAAATTGATGAAAAATCGGAGAGAAAACCTAGCCAAAAACAACCTTGCACTTCCTTGATAGAAAAAATGCACTTGCAAAGCTAGAAAATGCTTAATCGTCAATTAAAAATGCCAAATAAAATGCTAAAGTTCATTTATAAACCGAATTAGAAGTGTATTAAATGAACTTGTAATGGCATGATGTGCTACAGGTCAGGATTTAAAACCTGACCTACATATACAATGACCTGTAGGTCGGGTTTTAAAACCCAATCTGCAGGAGAGCAAGAAAAAACATGCAGGTCGGGTTTTAAAACCCGACCTACCAATAACTAACAAATAACCTGTACTTTGGGTTTTAAAACCCGATGTGTAGGGAAAACTCAAAGACATGCACGTTAGGTTTTAAAACCTGAAGTGTAAGAAAAAGAGAATTGAAGGGAGGTCAAAAATGCGAAAAATGATGAAAACGAAGCTGACGAATGACATGACTTATGAGGTAAGTTGACCAAGCTCGGAGGACGTGAGATACAAAATGGACAAGTTTTGTAGGGTTTGTCTCATAATTCAGACCAACTAAAATCTATGACAACACGCTGATAGAATCCTTCCATGCCATAACTCATATGATGTCTTCCCAAATTTCTTCTAGAATAGAACTCTATTGAGTGTGTATACTGCAGTATGTATTGCTTCTTTCTTGTACACTTTTGGTAGGTTTGCTTCTTTGATCATATTTCTTGCCACCTCTTGTATAGTCCTATTCATTCTTTCTACTACACCATTATGTTGTGGTGTCCTAGGAGCTGACAAATGTCTCCTAATCCCATATTTCTCACAAAAAGAGTCAAACTCTTTAGAATTAAACTCTCCTCCTCTGTCAGATCTTGAGCATTTAATTCTTCTATCAACTTCATTTTCAACTCTAGCTTTTAATATCTTAAATTTTTCTAATGCCTTTGACTTCTCTCTTAAAAATGCAACCCAAATCATTCTAGAATGGTCATCAATTAAGAGCACGAGATTCCTCTAACCTTGTAAACTCCTTGTTCTGGTAGGATTGAATAAGTTTGGGTGCACCAAATATAACAGCTCGATAGAAGATTGTTCCTTTCTTCTGAATGTTTCCTTTGTCTATTTTCCAACTTGACATTCTTTGCAAACACTACTATCCAATTTTGTTAGTCTCGGTAAATCTCTCATAGCTCTTGTCAAACTAATATTCACCAAATTGTCAAAGTTGATGTGACACATCCTCGGGTGCCATAGCTTACTTTCATTGATCTAAGATAACAATCAATTCTTTGTAGTAGCCTGCAATTGATACATGTTTCCTCTTGTCCTTTTTCTTGTAGCAATAATAGTTTTGGATCTCTTCTGAATCTCACAACCACCATCCTAAAAAACAACATTGTAACCATTCTCACACATTTGTCCAACACTTAAGAGATTATGATGTAATCCTTTCACATAGAATACATTGTCAGTGTTATGTTTTCCATCAAAATTAATAGAACCTATTCCAACAATCTATGTATATTGATCATCTCCAAATCTAACAGAACCACCATCATACTTCTCAAGTTTTACAAAATTAATTTTGTCACTGATCATGTGATTTGAACATCCACTATCAATCAACCATTCATTTCTATCTCTTCTAACATGAAATATTGATGCAACAATTTCAACAATATTAGTATTACCTTTTGGTGATATCTCCTTATTATTTCTAGGTTTAGGTTCATATTTTTCAACTAAGAACAAACAATCATCATCTTCATAATCTGACTCATCATTTGAAATACCAACATCATCTTTAACACAGTAGGCTTTCTTATTGAAACTTCCTTTGTTTTCTTTAAACTTTTATTTTGTTCCTCTCCGGACATCTAGATGCATAATGACCAATCTTTCCACACTTAAAACATTTAAGAGGTAACATGCCTTTATACTTGCTAGTTCCTCTCTTTATCTTTCTTACAAAGTTTGCTTCCATTTCATCTGAGCTCTCGTCATCTTAATCTTCATCTGTAGCTTTTGTGGCTCTAAAGTTTGTCTCGATTCTTGCTTTGTCTTTGCCAAACTTCTTCATCTCAAATGCAGTCAATATGCCATGTTATCACTGTTTTAAAATTGGGTTCTTTCCCCATAATTGGCTATGGTATTTTGAAATTTTTTGAATAGGGTATGGTCTAAAGTGCTCCAGCTTTGTTCTAAACCTAGAGGGTTTAAGGGTTTTCCAAGTTTTAAACTTTATCTTTTGTATTAGATCCCCTGGTTTCTATTCCTTCGTTACTTTATTCCACTTAAATCATGGGTCGCGGGGTCGTAAGAAGTGTCCCCCCTTGCTATTTACCTAGGCGGTTGTGTTAATTATTTGAAAATTTTTGCCTTATATTATTTCTTTCTAAAGTGCCGGGCCCAGTAAACGCCGATCAACTTGGGGAAAGATCCGACGGTCGGCGCTATTTCGCAAGGGTTAAGTGCTCGCCCTTTAAGGCTGCGAAATAGCGAGGATGAATATCAGCCGTCCATGTGTCATGCGGAGAAAGTAAAGGATGTGGCCGTCGAAGAAGGTAGGGCCCCCCTCTGTGGTTTTCTTCTGGCAAATTATAAGGCAGCACGTGGCACAAGTCGCCACGGTCAGCGGGTTAAGATTAAAGTTCAAAAGTGGGCCCCGAAGATGAGTCAGCTCACAGGTGGAGATGACCTGGCAGAGACAGCTCTTACAGTTCACTGAGACCCCGTGGCTCCTTCGAGCAAATGAAAAATTGACAGGTCGGCTCCAAAAGTGACAAGGCGCCAGGTGTCCATGGCGTGTCTGTGGGCCCACCATCTCTGAGAGCCTTCTCAAGGGGTTAAATGCCGAGCAAGTTGAGATATGATCTAACGGCTCGCGCTATTTCATAAGGGTAAGATGCCCACTTCTTAAGGCCGCGAAATAGCGAAAGTTAACCAGGACCGTCCACGTGTCTTGATGACACGAGGTCTAAAAGGAAACTGTGGGTCCCTACGGTTCCTGCTTGACGAATGAAAAATTGATAGGTCAGCTCCAAAAGTGACAAGGCACCAGGTGTCCATGGCATGTCCGTGGGCCCACCATCTCTGAGAGCCTTCTCAAGGGGTTAATATTAGCCATCCACGTGTATTGATGATGACATAGGAGATAGACCTGTTGAGACAAAGGTAGGGCCCCCATGGTTCTTCTTCTGGCAAATGACAGAACGACAAATCAGCATGGTAGGTGACTGGATGCCAGGTGTTAGTGACGACTCAGCGGGCCCACCATTCCTGAGGACCTCTTCGAAGGATTAAAAGGAGATCAACTAGAAAGATGATCCAACGGCCCATGCTATTTCGCAAGGGTGAGGTGCTCACCTTTTAAGGCCACGAAATAGCGAGAGTTAACGAGGGCCGTCCACGTGTCATGATGATGACATGGCAAAAGGGGAAAAACATGGGCCCGCCACAGTATAAAGGGTGACATTTGGCCAGTATCAAAACAGAATGTAGAGGGATTTTCTAAGTCAATGATCAGATGCCGCGTGGTATTATGTAGCCAATAGAAGGATGGGACCCAGACTAAAGACAGCCGTCAAAATGCAATTCACAGTGAGACACTTGCAGGAAGGCTGCGACCCGTTGGAGTTAAAATATGAATTCTCGTATGAATTCGATTTTGAAGGGACGGCCGAAGCATGCGGAATCAATGTTACAGTTAAGGCCCAGAGTACAAGCATTTGATTTCCTAACAACCAAGTATAGAGATCTTTTAAAAGGATTTTGCAGAAGAGTAACGCAGAGTTATCTTTTGCAAATACAGAGAAGGTGAATCAGTTGCAGAGCGAATTCCTCGAAGCAAGCATCAGGTTTTTTCTTATTTTGCAGCTATTCTTGTGTGTTGTAACAAGTGGAATTATTCTCATATTACAGAAGTGTTTAAGAAGTGATATTCATCTGGTTGTTTTGCAAATGGCTCCTAAAAGGGAATTCTCTGGTAAAGTTGATTATTTAGAAAGGAGTGTGTGTGATGACTTTTTAGAATAGTTGACGTTGTCAACCAACCAGGCATCTAAGGCTAAAGAGTTAGTACCCAGGGCTCCCCGTCTGAAGATTGGAGAAGGATTATATGACAAGGGTAATTGGTTAAGAGACCCACAGGTTGGACTGTCTGGGTTGGGATTATTTAGAATCGGATTTGGGATGAGGAATTCTCCTGCTCCTCAAAATAGAATTTGGGAATTAGATGTTGGGAAGTTGGTGGTCCCAGGGGTGTTCATGGATACAGATTTGTTAACCCAAATGGCATTGAATTATGATTCAGTTACAAGGTGCATCCGGGATGTAAATGGAAAAACCCTCATGGAAATTAATGCAGAAGAGTTGAGAAAAGCATTTGGGCTCAGTGAGTTCACCAAATTTTTGGAACCTATAAACTTCACACAATTAGCCCAGGTGTACAGGGCACAGAGGAATCATCTTAGGAATGGGCCTCTCAAAGAACTTTTTCTGAAAGTAGGAGGGTTAGCAGTTGTAGGGCCCAACACACAAGAGCCTTTTTCATTAAGTATGTTTACCTTGAGGGCAAAAGGGATGTATTGGGCACTTTGCCAAGTTCTAGGAGAGGATGTTGAATCGAATATGCCAAACCATTACTTGCTAATGATTGTTCAAATTTTGAATCCTTCTCTTGCTATTACATTCGATTATGCTTCCTATATTGCTGATGCTATCCATGGAGGATTGATAGGGATAAAGAATGGAAAGGTGGATAGGCCATTTGGGTGGTATTCACTATTGATGCACCTCTTTCTCTTCAAAGGTGGAGATTATTTCGCCAGTGGAATGGACCTGGTAAAAGAAAAGGAGGGGGAGAAGATGCCGATACAACTATGGAGTACTGTATTGTCATGGGACAGAGAGGATGCTAGTTTTTTAAAGTTCGATAAGTATTTTGCATCCAAAATAAGGACTCTCCTTTGCTCTGACAACCCAAGAGTCCCCAAGATTCTCCTCGAGTTCTTAAGAACAAAAGAATTCGCAGAGAATATCAAGATAGTTCATAACTGGGGTGATATGTACTTGTATCCAGTCTCCACAGTTTTCAGAGTCTTTGGTTTCAGAGGCACCCCATTTTTGTTACCATACCAAGTCCCCCTCAAAGTGGGAATAGCTGAGATTCTCAGACAAATTGGTGACCTGCAAGAGGCAGAGTTAACAGGCAGAGGTAAAGGGACTATTTTCCCTACAGCTACAGTAGCCCACCAATTTGTAATCACCAAGGGAGGATGGAAATGTTTTGAGGATTTCCTCAAACCCTACCATTTGTCCACTGCAGTGTCTAGATGTGCTGATCTAGAGGATTTTTACAATGGTATATTCCGAAAGAAAGTAGCATGCAGAGGTAGGCCTCATCAATTCCACTTTCCTGAAGACCTCATCAAGAATGAATTTGATTTAGATGAGCAGGAGTTGAGGAAGGAAAAGTGGGTGGCTTACAGGAAGGCCCTGGATTTTGTGCATCAATTTGATGCTAGCTATGACCCATTGTCTAGCTTCTTCCCATTGGAAGAGAAGATAAAAATTTTGATTATTTGCTTTGAGGATGTGATGCAGACAATAAAGGAGAAGAGGGAGGTTGTAGTTAAGAACAACCCTGAGAAAGCAAGAATGATTTTGGGGAAATCAGCTCCCACTAAAGTAATCCCTCCTGGTGATTATACCCTGCATAAGAAAGCAGGTTACAGTGTGTTGGTGTCTGCAACAGGGGAACCCTCTTCATCCAAAGGAAAGAGGAAGGCACAAGAAGCCATTGACATTTAGGACAGCCCAAAGAAGCAGAGGGTGGGAAAGGAAGTGCAGTCAGATACACCCCTATATTCCCCATCCCAATCCCCTCTCCACATAGGAGATGAGCAAGCAGCAACTGAATACCTCTCCCAGCTGGGCAGCTTGGGGGAGATTGCATATACATATGATGAAGTGGAAGAAGGAATGCCAGAAGAACCCACTAAAGCACAGATGGACATCACTTCAACTGAACTTAAAGGCCAGGAGTGGGATCCTGAGATAAAGAAGGCCACTAGTGCCTTTCTAGCTGATGATAGCTTTGTCACATCTGAAGCATTCATGCAATTTATCTGGAAGCAACATATAGATAAATATAATGCTAGATGTGAAGCAAGAAAGGCAGAGCAGCCTAATAGAGATCCAGCCTCAGTGGAGGAAGAAATAAAACAGGAGATGATGGAAGAATTCAAAACCATCACTCCTGAACAGGGAAGGGATTTAGTAGCACAAGCTGGAGTGCTCATTTTACCAGAGTGGAATATTGCTAATGCTCTGGTGCTGGATGCAGTGAGAAAAGAGACCAAACCCATGGAAGGGGTTACATTCAGTAAGGACAATGTTGCACTGGTCATGTGGTCCCTTAAAAGAAATGAGGACAAGAAAGGTAAAGATACCTCAGGGACAAGTCACATTGGTGGATTGATGGTCAAGAGAGTAGAGAGTACAGGGGTAGTAGAGGCTACTAGCACAGTGTTAGAGACTGCCAAATTCAGTGTTGCAGTGGCTGAAAAGGAAGCTAAAGAAAGAGAGGCCCTTCAGCTTAAGTTGGAAACGGTTTTAAAGGCTTATGATAGTGCTAAGGAGGAGATAAGAGGCAAAGATAGCATTATTGCTAAATTGCAGAGCCAGCTGGCAGGACAACGGCGACAAGGTGAGTCTTCAACATTAATGATCACCTCTTCTCCTGCAAGACCTCCACCTACTAGCCCCATCATTGAGCTCCCACCATCTCCTGCACCTTCCAGCTCTCAAATGATTGAGATAACTCCCCAAGAATTGGAGAGTCTAAAGCAAACTCAGGCTTATTATGCAGGAAAGTATGAAGAGAAGATAAAAGCCACAATCTCCAGTTTTGCAGACACTATAAATGCCTCACTCCTTCACAATAGTGTAGGAAAGGTCATGGAGATATGGACTGAGTTAAGAAGAGATAAGGCCATTTTGACACCCATTTTTGACAGATGGAGGCCTAGGGAGCAAGACTTAGAGTTCATGTGTGTTTCCTGTGATGAAGCAAGATCTAACCCTATTATCAAATCCACTTCTGATATCACTAAGAGTTTATTGCAATTGGCAACAGAGGTGGATAATGTGGAAAGAAGGGTTAAATTGCTTAAAAAGGAATACACTGATCAAGTTTGTGAGTTGCTCCCAAGAATTTTTGCCAATCCAGATCAGCTGAAAGATAAGCAGATATGGCTCAATGAGATGGATGCCAAGTTGTCAGCAAGGGTCAAAGTAATCATTGATCTGGATGACACCTCTTTCTTTGTCATAACCATACAGGAAATAGAAAGAATTAAATCGCACTATAATTTTCTTAACTCGGAAGTCAACAAACTGAGGAATTCTTGGAAAAGGTTGACTAAGGTTAAGAATGATGTGATTAGTTTTGTATGGCCGACAGAAGAGACATATAGTGAGTGGGGAGTTAAATATTCTACTCGAGATCCGGAGCAGTTGGAGAGCGCCCCTGAAGAGCTAGAAGAGGTTGCAACTGAACAACCCGTTGAACAAAATGCTGGAGAAGCTGAAAAAAGCACATAACTGATTCACGCAGAAATTGTAACCTCTTCAATTTTGAAATAATTGTAACAAACTTTCCTCAAGAAGTCTGAAGCTTTGTGCATCCATATTGTTATAAATGGATACCAGGACTAGAGAGAAGGGGATCACAAAATTTTTGTAAGAAAACGCAGCAGAAAAATTATCTGAGCTTTTCCAAAGTTTAATGGAGAATCAGACTTTTGTAAAATCTTTTCAAATGAATATCAATATACAGGCCGTCAGTTTTGAGTAAAGCTATGTGTCGTCTTCAATCTTGTCCTTAAGTCTATTTACTGTTTTCATTCTGAATGATCCAGGATTTTCTATTTGATTGAAATTGTAAGGCAATCTCAGTATGGGTGTTTTTAGCTTTTCCCTTTAGGAGGGAAATTAAACATGCATGATCACTCTTACCAGTAAATACTTTAGGAGAAGCTTTGAATTTTGAGGACCATAGTTTAGTTTGAAGTGACTGAATTCTTGTTGGTGTTAGGCATTAGCAAGGATTTATGGAAACCAAGTTGATGGGAAGTATGGAGATATTTTATCTCAAGAGTTTTATTTGAGTTTGAGTGACTCTATAGCCTTGGATAAGGCACTGGTACTGATCGAAGCTGTTTATTGCATGCTTTGTTGATCGAATATGCTGAAGTTAAGTACTGTTTCATTCTTTGTTTTCAGCTATTTTCAAGTTGAATGAACCCATTGGTTTTCTGGACTGGTTTGCTGTGGGTTTGTCGCTTAAGAGTGTGAAGTTAATTCACAAAGGGTACACCCACCTGGGCTCAAAGAAAAGCCCGAAGTGTAGAAGGTCTAACCAAACCTTGTCATATGTTGTCTCTAGAATCCCTTTATCCTTGATGCCTCCTCGGCACCCATTTTAGATTGTATTATTTTGAGGGCATTGAAGGGGAATCAGATTTTGAGGACAACATGCCATACAATTGTTCCCTAGTGAACTTGGACGGATCATAAGTTTCTTCAATGGCTGAAATATTGTCACTATAACACTCCAGTAAAGTCCTCATAATCTATTCTATCACATTCTTATCATCTAAGGTTCCACCAAGATCTCTGATCTCATTCAGCGCAGTGTCAACATTCCAAAAATAACTTGTTATATCTTCACCTTCTTCCATCCTTAAGTTCTCATATATTCCTTTAGCAATTGCATCCTAGCTAGTTTAACTCTGTCATTTCAATGTTTTTTAATCTTTCCTATAATTCATAAGTAGTATCTAATGCAACAACCTTCACTAATTCAGTTATAGATAGGGAACTAAAGATAGCATACCTTGCTTGTTCATTTTCTTCATAGGCTTCAATCTCATCTAGGGTAGTATGACCATTTGCCGACATCACATATTTAATCTCCATAGATTTCCAAGTCTTGTAACTCAGAGAAATCAAATATCCTCTCATCTTCACTCTCTAGAAACTATTGTCGGATCCCTCAAAGGTAAGAATAGTCAATTTGTGTGCCATTGAGTCTCCTCGAGGGGTTAGTCTCACTTTCTAGGAGACAAATCTTTGATACCAATTGTTGAATATACCAGATAACTGAGAGGGGGTTGAATTAATCATCAATTAAAGTCTTTTACGTATTCCACAAAAATAGATCCGGTAAACTAATACGTAATTACTTAACCATAAAGTGATATAAGCATGAGAGAGAACACACATGAAACATACACATAAAACATCAGATTTTACATGGAAAACCCAAGAAGGGAAAAACCACAGAGAATGCTAATTCTTAAGTATAAAACACTTGTTAGGGTGACATCAATTAAGGTTATTTTTACAAAGAGTGACTCGGTGCCTGAATGCTCACTGCAGGTGGGCTCATTGCCCAACTAAAACTGCCAGGAAAAGAGGGCTCACTACGCATAAGAAGAAGAAATAAAAAGAAGGAATCCACCACTATAGCACAATTGTGACTACACTGCAATGTTGAAAGAGACCTTTGGCTCATTGGCTTTGGTACTTAATAGTTTCAGCACACAACCACATTGCTCAACCACAACTTCACATAACCTCGCACAAATTTGCACCAAAAAGAGACAAATATTATTTTTCAATCCACTTGCTTCTATATGTTCTTCATTACAATGATCTTTTATTTATACTAATGTTTGAAATAGAAGTCTCCCAAGTCGGCCAAAGAATTTACCGGAACACAATTTTAAATAGGTCTACACTAAACATTCTCACAGTGGAAAGGAATGAGAGGTGGACCACACCATAATGCACCACATTGATTAAAACAACATGTTATCCATACACCACAATCACCAAAGCAAAATTTAAAAAAAAAAACATTCAAGCCTATCCAAACCCGAAATGAACATATCTACAACCACGTCTTCGGAGCACATCATCATGCCCCAAATTAGAATAACAAAGATAAAGACAAAAACAACATAATTGCAAAATATTATCATCAGAACGAAAAATGTGGAACACTACAAACATGTTCAAACACCATCATCGCTTAATACACTTTCGAAGCACAAAATATGGAGCACCAAATCCTAAGCATGACATCCCAAGGCAACATCCAACAACATACAAGAACTTCATAACTACAACTACAACATGTCAGAAATGGGGAGCACAAACCTATTATTGAAACAGAGAATCAGTATGTTGACATCAATGACAACCATACCGACACACCATCAACTTCACATTTTCAACACATATAACATGCCTAACATTGTTAAGAATCCTTCCCTTCATGCTTTCCATGATGAGGATGAACCTTCTATTAACTCAAGTGTCTAACGAACAATTGAGAAAGATTGACAAGCAATTGGAAGGGATTCAACAATTTATGAGTCAGAAAACTTAGATGGAGAGGAAATCCCCTTGATTGAAGGTTTAAGAAAGTTGATTCAAAATGATGAACATGGTGTGAAAGTGTCATGTGGTATAGCCCACATAGTGGATGAAAACACTATGACATTCACTATTGTGCCAAAGTGCTTAGGCATTCAAATATACACAAGTTGATATTTTCATGCCTATTACTACATCTCCACCTAATATTCTTACATATACATCTTCCATCATGTCTATTGTGTTTACAAAATGTTAATGCTACACATATTCATAGTGGAGAAAATTTTATCAATCAATACTCTTGCATGCCACCCTCAACCAATCTTCCATTTGTTTCTCAACCATTTCCTCTACTTGCATACCACAATGTGCCACCCACCTATATATTACCTTGAAATCCTCCATTGCAATCCAATGTTTTTTAGTCCAATTCATCCACCAAAGCCACCATAAACAATTTGATACAAAATATTTCATCTTTACAACAACAATTAGCTACCATACAATCCAAATCTACTATTCCTACATATTTCACTACTAGCCCACTTTCCATTGATATCCTTCATACTCCTCTTCCACGACACATTGAGGTTCCCTGTTTGGATAAAGATAATGTACAAGGTGACCCTTGCATTCATGTGAAAACATTTTCCACTTTGTGTAGTGATTTCCAATATGACCAAAGGTTCCTTGCAAAAATATTCCCTCATACCTTAAGAGTAAAAGCCTTGGAATGGTTTTTCTCTTTGCTTGCTTATCTAATTGATACTTTCAAAAATTAACTAATGCATTCATCCAACATTTTCAAAACAATATTGGTCCACAAATTACTTTCATAGATTTGGTGAATTGCAAACTAGGTGTTAAGGAATAAATTTATTTAATTGGTAGATATAAACATTTGCATGCACAAATTGCTTATCCGGTTCCTTATGGTGATGTTCAAAGGTTTTTCATCAATAATTTATAAAAATAAATGAGAGATAAGATTTATTTTCCCCGAATTTGTATCTTTCACACAATTATGCACAACACTTCATAATTATTAGGTAAGTCAATATGAACCCTCTTCATCATTTACTCTAGTTGATAGGAATGAAGATGCTCATTAAAATTTTCAAAACTTTAGAAAACAAAAGAAATTTATCAAGATCAACACCAACAATTATTTTAATTGTATTGATTCTCAAGTGGTAGTCACAACCCCTATTATAGCTCGATTTTATTCAAAATTTAAACATCGTAACTTCACTCCTTTCTCTAAAATTGATAAGAATCATGCTTAAATTGATGAACAAGAATCTGGAATACAAGACAAACACACAATTTACATAGAAACCCTTGCAGGAGAAAACCATGACAATTACTTATATAGATCTTCTGGGAGGCACCAACCTATTTCATTAACATAGATTCTTTCGTAAACATCAACCCATAGGAGACACCAATATCCACAATTGAGAACCAACTCAATAAGAGACATCAATCTCTTCTAATAAGAAGCACCAACCTCTTAATGAAGAATATGATAATATATCTATGAATTCTTCTTTGATTAGCCCTAAATCAATTTAAAAAATTTGCTCACTACGTCACCATAATCTGCCTTTAGAATCTCCTAAAATTTCTTCATAGATTCTATCATAAAACTTTGATAAACCATCTCATATGTCTTAGAATTCTTCTCATATTTCTTCAAAAATATGCACTTAAATGCCTCTTAATTTTGCTCCTTACTCAAATGGTATTCATTGAATTGCTCACCTTCAAATGATCTTCACAATCCTTTTTAAATATTCTTACCAAAGGAGGTGATAGATCAAGCAACATTAAAATTCAAAATGGATACATGCTTCAATTTATATGCACCCTTTCTCCTTTAATTTGGGTGCTCCAATATGGGTCAACCACTATATTTAATTATATATTTTTTATATTCAAAAAAATAAAAACCCAAAAATTGTATCATATGTCACAAGCCATCTTAAAGATGTTCTCCAACTTGGAGTTTTTGAAAGATTTTAGTTTTTATTATATTTTAAAAAAAAATTATGTCATTTACTTTCTAATTTTATAAAAAAAAATATTTGTTTACACTATGTTAGGTTGTCAAGACTAACATCACATACAATAATCTTGAGACGACTTGTGAAGGTACAAGAGCCACTAAGCACCATGATCATCAACACTTTTTGGAGTGTAAGGAGGCTATCAAATACAAAGAACTAAAAAAGTCAAATCATTAATCCTATATAATGAATGTTGGGCTCATGCAAAATATGTTTCAGGTTTCATAGTGTCAATCATGAGAATGCTTACACATGCTAATACAAATCCATATTGGCTGAAATTTATGATGGCATGGACTCTATGGTTCAAAAAATAAGGACCAATTTTTTTTGTATTTTGCTACATATTTATCACCACAACAATGTATGAATTGGAGAATACACATATTACACTCATACATTTTACATACGGTTGAATCACTCGACTAAAATATAAGAACCCAAAGTAGTGAGCATTTGAAGGCTCAACCTTCATCATGAAGGAGAGTCTTATGAGTGTCGACAATATTTGTGTGTGGATTAGTGATTGTACCAACTTGATTTCTCACGTTACAAGGAGTGCTTGATGGTAGATGCTTATTTATGGAATTATGATTGGAATATGTCAATGTTGCCTAGAAAACCTCTAAAGAGGTGTTACTATGACAATTCTTGTTTGGCTAGGCGTGTTAATAAAAATTGAGTCTAACACTTGTGATACCTTAACAAGAAATAGCATTAGAACGATAGATTTCTATCTTTTAGTTCTTGAAGGCGAGCTACTTCTCTTCCTCATTTCCTATTGTTTTCCTCCCAAATTTGTTGCAACATAACAACTTTATCCTGAAATTCTTATGGGTTGAAGGTTTCTTGGTTTAATTGAGTGGTTTCAAGTTTTCTTAAAATGGATATTACTTGATCCTCTCTAACCTTGGTACACATGAGCCTAATGGTGGGGAAAAGCAAGGAAGATGTGTGAATACCAATTTTTAGAGACTTGTTGTGTGTTGTGTTTGTTTTGTTTGGGATTTACTTATCTTATCAACAAGTTGAGTATTTTGTTGTCGATTATTGATTATTGATTATTGATTATTGATTATTGATTATTGATTATTGATTATTGATTATTGATTTCCTTGTTTGATCTTTTGTTGGGTGCCTTAAACTTGTAGGCAAGTACGTTTGACCACTTGATGTTTTCTTAAGCGAAAATCAACAACATAAATGCTTTTATCTAAATGTAGGAAATAAACATCTATTCTATGTTTTTTCCCCAAATTGACATGTGAATTTACTAATGTAATTAAGAAAATTTCGAATGATTCTTAAAATTAATTTGAGCAAATGTTTTATTTATTTTTATCTTGTTTCTTCTATTCATTGATTATTTGGACTTTTTAGTAAGGACTTTTATCACTTGTTACCTTGTCATGTTAGTAGAGGCTTAGTGATTGTACCAACTTGATTTCTCACTTTACAAGGAGTGCTTGATGGTAGATGCTTATTTATGGAATTATGATTGGAATATGTCGATGTTGCCTAGCAAACCTCTAAAGAGATGTTACTATGATAATTCTTCTATGGCCAGGTGTAGTAGCACAAATTGAGTCTAACTCTTGTTAAACCTTAACAAGAAAAGGCATTAGAACAATATATTTCTATCTCTATTAGTTCTTGAAGGAAGGATGATTCTCTTACACATTTCTTATTATTTTCCTCTTAGATCTATTGCAATATAACAACTTTCTCTTGAACTTTTTATGGGTTGAAGGCTTCTTGGTTTAATTGAGTGGTTTCAAGTTAGTTTAAAATGGATCTTACCCTATCCTCTCTAACCTTAGTACACATGAGCCTAACAGTGGGAAAGAGAAAGGAAGAGGTGTGAATGTCGTGATTTAGACACTTCTTGTTTGTTGTGTTTGTTTTGCTTGGGATTTACTTGTCCTATCAACAAGTTGAGTGTTTTTTTGTTGATTATTGACTATTGATTTCCTTGATTTACATTTTGTTGGGTGCCTTAGACTTGTTGGCAAGGAATTCTAAGAACTTGATGTTTTCTTGAGTGAAAATCAAATAAATAAATTCTTTGATCTAAATGCAGGAAACGGAAAACTATTCTATGTTTCTATATTTATCCCAAATTGAAATGCAAATTAACTAATGTAATTAAGAAACTTTTAAATGATTCTTATAATCTTATTTCTTCTATTCATTGATTATTTATACTTTATCCCTTGTTACCTTATCATGTTAGCATAGGTTTTTCAAAATGATTTGAAGTGATTCTATTGAATGTAAACTAAATATACAATCTAATATAAACTAATCAAATGGAATAACATGATTAATTTCTAAGCAATGACAAAAATTCGCCAAGTTGGACAATATTGGAGATGGTTAACCTATTTGCAATTCTGATTTGAAATTTTCCAAAGCATGTGAATCTAACAATTTAAAAATGAGTTAACTAGAACCTCGCACTTGGAGATTGGTAGCCAAGATGCTTGGTGAAGATGTCATTGTATATAAGTCCTCAAGGGCTTAGCTTTTGTATTCTCTTCTATGATCTCCATCCTAAAGTGCTCCAATTGATGAAAATAGGATAACAAGACAATAAACTAAGCTAAGGGAAGTGGAAAAATGATGTGCAACATGAATGGAAACTTTGAAGCTTGAATCTCATAAAATGCCTTGCGGCTTGGAAAGAGAATGGACACTACAAAAAAACCTAAAATTTTCATATGCATGCCTTGGAGTCTACGTATTAGCCTACTTAAACAACTGCAACATAAGGGGCAGTAAAATCACAACTCTCATAGAGGGCTTCCAATGAAGATCCAAAGACCATTTTGAATTGAAATGGGGATGCTTAAATAGACTATAAATCTTAATCAAAATCATGATTGGGGAGCAAGGGGAGGAGGAAACTCAAAAGCTAGCAAGAGTAGGTGGAGTTAGGATTCAACTAATCTTAAAACCAAATGCCAAGAAATGAACAACAAGAACCTAATTATACTCAAGCAAAATGAACACACAATCAAACAGTCATCAAGCATTGTAGAAGAAGTGAAGTCAAGATCAAGCATTCAAGATGGCATCCATGGTCAACTTTCTATGAAGACATTCTACAAGACATCCTAAAACCCTTGCATGAGGATCCAAATAAGCTTAATCAAGGTATACATTTCAATTACAAGCATTTCATTTCAGATCTATCCTTTCCCTCAAAAGGAAAGCATCTTGTCGTGATTTCCATTTCAATTTCAAGGTTAATTCCTAAATTGAGGCTTGACCTGAGGCAAACCCCTATTCTTAATATAATTCCCCTTTTGTTTGAGTTGAAAATGTAATCAACATTCAACCCTCTTCTTAATATAATTGAGAATGGATCTATTATATTTTTCCTCCTTTTAATATAATGGATGTGAAAGTTAGGTCATTCTTTAGTTTACAAAGTTTAACTTGTGAAACCCTAATTTGTTCACCCGATTTTCCACTAAATAGGCAAGAAAAACAAAGCCAATTGTTGAGCTCCTCTAAATCCAAGAGGGGCAAAATCAGAAGCAAAGGGATTACATTAGGAAGCCAAGGATTCTATTGGAGAGAGCTCTCACTTAAATATATAGGTACTTCTTTCCTATATGGGGAAGAGATTGCTACCAACATTTACTATTTACTTGTTCTCTTCACATTATTCTCATAGGGTGGAGGCCTCTTGAATCTCATAGAAGCAATAGTTTGCAAAAAAAAAGTGATTATAACCGATTAATCTTGAATCCTAGAGCTAGTTGATTTATTCCCCCAAAAATTTCCGATTCACAAAAAAATAGTTGACCCAATTTTCAATGGTTTTTTGTATTTAAATAACATTAAAATCATGTTAAAAATCCCAAAAAATGGCAAAACGAGTTAAAAAAATCATTGTAAAACTCACAAAACCCTAGAAAAACTTGTGAAATTACCAAATTTCTCATAAATAGGGTTGATCTGAAATGAAATCAAAGTCAATGTGGAATCAACATTGAAAAATTTTGCTATTTTGTCCCATAGTTTTTTTTCTGACCTCTGAAAATCCCTAAATAAAGGAGTGGAGGAGCAATGAAAATCACTAACCGTTTGTAAGGGCCTCAATCATCCTAAATCTTGGGAGGCATATGAGATAGTATCGAAGTAGTTGGCAAATCTGCTATAAATTGCAACTTCAATATGACTCAAGCTCTCTGCACACTCGCCCCATGGATTTTGATGCGAACAAGTATATAATTAATATTATATACTAGCTTTAAAATTAGTATTATTATGCACTCTTATAGATGGCATTTTGACGGGGAAGGAGAAAATACCTATAGTTTATAATTAATACTATAAAGTAGTTTTAAAATTTAAACTATTATAGACTATGAATATATATTAGTAGTTGTATAATAAAATATAAATTAAAGATAATGTCAAATACATAATGCACATATTAAATTTTTAATATATATGTTAGTTGAAAATTTTGTAAACTCGAGGAGTTTTACAAAATTTTGATTTCAAGCACAGTGTGCAAGATAAATCTCTCCTAATTATAAGGGAAGGCTCCCCTTTACTTACTATTACTATTTTACAACAAACTCTAATTATGGATCCTAAACTAGATTTAGGTGATACACCATTTCATTCTCTTTTTTCAGAATAAATGTTATTCTTTTTCTCTTTTTATAAAATAAGTTACAATCATGAGCAATAGCAACCTGTGAAATAACTCAAAAGCACATTAATGAAATAAATAGATCAAAGAAGCAAAGTTTCTATGAAAGCTCAAAGTCTTCCATTGCTTCTCTAGGACAGCAAAATAGAAATGAAGCTCAAAGTCTCCTCTTTACCACTATCCTATCAACCTTTTTACAAATAATTCTTTTTGAACCAATATTTTTCAAAATAACAAGTAAAACACAAAGTCTTTATGTTGCTACTTGCATACAATTTATAAAATTTCTCTAAAGATAATAAAGTAAAGCTCAAAGTCTTTATAACCTATTATCCACACATAATTCTTACTTCCAAATTCTCAAGTAACACAAAGTTTACTGAGCAAATCTGAAGAACTCTTCTATATTACACAATTCACACTACGCAACTCAATCTCATCAAGAATATATAATATAAATGACATAAGAACATCTATATCATAAACAAAGATGATTCCAACATAAAGTTTGAAAGCCAAAAATTGTTTTCTTCTTATTTGATTGAACTTGCAAAATCACAATTTCAACACAAAGTCTCACTTTGCTTTTCACTTTGGCGGAGTTTCATTGCATAAAATAAAAGATAGATCCAAATTACAAAGTGCTCACTCATATATATAGGAGAGGAGAAATGAGAAAAATTAGGAAAAACCCAACTAACTATGACTAACTCAAAAGTAGAGTTCAATTTGACTTAGGACTTGTGCACTCCTACATGCAAAACTGTGTATACAAAATGACACTTGAAGTGTCGATTGAAATTACAAAATACCACTACGCTAGAGATGCATAAAAATGGCTAAGTGTCTAAAGACACATCTTTATTATGATCATCCTTCTTCAAAAAATCTTCATATTGTTGCCAGGTAGCCTGTTTTTAAGAATCAGCTGATGCTCGCAATGTTTGATGCCACTGAGGATGGTGGGAATACTAGATAGGAGTCTTGCTTCTTAAACTTCATTGTCTTTTTCCCTGGAGATGGTTCCAACATTTGCAAATAGCTTGAACTGCATCAGAGTTCAAAAATGTCCTCTAGAATTAGATGAAATCGTCATCATAGAAAAACATCTTCAATACTTTCAACATTGGTACATTTCTATACTTAGAAAAAATTCCAAAACATGTATTAAATGCAAATTGGGTCTATAAAACTGATTTACATTCAAAGTGGATGGGTGAAAACATTTGTGAGAACCGAGTTTATGAACCCGATTCACACTTTGGGAACAAAGTGATAAGACTCAATGTGTGATGCAGATCCACAAACCCAGACTACATGGGAAAACATATTCTAAGGTGTAGTTCAAGTCTATGAACCCAAACTCTGGACCCAAATCATACCAATTTGAAGGATGCCCTTTGAGTTTGGGTTTACCAACCCAAAGTACACCACTTTGAATAACTCTTAGGCATAGTTCTAGATGGTAAACTTGAATTCCATTGTTTTAGATTGAATGCAAGGATGTGTAAAGGTGGTGTAGGTCGAGTCTGCGAACTAGAACCACACCATATTGCTATGACTTCGATGCAGTTTGGGTTGACAAACCCGACTTACACCACAAAATTTGTGTGCAATGAAAATGGTGGAGGGTTTGTTGTATGCCAGTCCTGTGGACCCGAGCTACACCAAGTCACATACACTTAATATGTATTTCAAGTTCGTGGGCGTGAAATACACTTGAACTTGATTTCTAGGTGTATAGTTGGGTTTTAAACCCAACAATACAACAAAACAACAAAAATAAAACTAACTCCTAAAAGACATTTTGCTCAATCTTTCAAATTGACAACTTGAGACCTCAAATCGAGATGGTTTCTCAAGGGCCAATTCACAAATGGAGACAATGGAATTTTACCTTAATCAACATGCTTAGAACAATGGGCAACAAATTGGACAAAATTTGTAGGGGTTATCCCACAATTTGAGCAAGCCAAAATTGAGGATAACAATATTGATGGAGGAAAGTTGAGTTTTTAGCTTGGTCTAATCCCAAAGAGACCACTTACAGAGGATCTCTTCCCACAAAGCCATTTTGGGGGGTCATCAGTCCCTACACTTCACTTGTTCAAACCCACAAGCTCAATGGCCCATTAGGGATTTGAACCTTGGTGGCTGCCTCACCAACGGAGTGTTTCTACCATGACATTAAACGTCCAAAGACGTATATAATATATATAGATATAGATATATGTTTTTTAATTTATAATTGATATAGTTAATATTTGCTCAAACAAAGACATACAATTCATTATGTGAGCAATATATCCAAAGTGCTCCACGAAATAAATCTAAATGAAAACAAACAAGCTTACATACTTATAATAAAGCATCCTCCAACACATAATCATTAAAATTTGTCTCTACCTAAAATAGTAGTTGCACGCTAGGTATTGGCCAAAACCAATGGCTTGCTTATCTTTTACTTCCAAAACAAATGGCTTGCTTATCTTTTACTTCAACTAAACAAATGCCTTTTGTTGAATTCTACCCCATATAAAAGACTTACCAATTGCCATTAGGGAATATAAAGCATTGCAGTTGTGGAATATGATTTGAAAAGCTTTCTCAAATATTGAACTACCACTAGAAAACTCTTTGCCTCAATCACAATAAAAGTCTTGTATCATTTAAAAATGACTTGCACTTTTACGAAATTCCTCACAATAGTTGGAATTTTGTCTGATAAATTTTGATCTCAACTACTTCAAAAATTTAGCTAATCTTTCATCTCAAACTTAGACAACTATTTGGTGTATTTGGTGACTGCCCTTTTAAATAGTTAACTAAATATTTGCCTATGTAATCAATAATATGAATATAAACAACAAAAAATCTATAATCTGTTTTCTACAATTCATGAGTTAAATTATATTTTACTTACTCTATATCTCTATGCTATGGAAATGTAGTTAAATATATAAAAAAATAGTTCGTGTCTATTTATCTGCATTTTTTTATGATTTTTTAAAATTCAATTTTTTACCCATTTAAAAAAAAAATCTTTGCCAATTTTTTTTCCAAACGATTTTTGTTGCTATGATATAGAGAATTGCAATTGTGGAATATGATTTGATAAGCTTTCTAAAATATTCAACTAACCTTACAAAAGTCCTTGCCTCATGTTATCATTGTTTTAAATGTGTTGGAAGTCTTGTCTTTTATTTTTGAGAGTTTGTCAAAATTCATATTTTGGTCCTTGTCTGCGAGTCCATGGCCAAAAGGGTTCAAGGTTTTATTTTAAATTTCAAAATCTTTCAAAACATAAACCTTTGTGTCGCTTTATCTCCAAATATTTTATTTCTGCCTGTTGCTTTTTCCACTTATGTGGAAGGGTCACCCTATTGTTGAAAGGGGGGCCGCTTTGTGTTTTAGGCTTAGGCGAGTTCTATTAATTTTGAAATATTTTGCATTTAAGTCCTATGTCTTTTTCGTATGTGTGTGTTGGGTCCTTAAAGATCGGGTAAGTTTCCATAAATCTAACGGTTGTCGTTGCACCGCAATGGGAAGGTGCGCGATGGTTATTCCTTGTGACCCAGGGACAAACCACTAGTGGCGGGCCTAGACAAAAGTTAAAGCGGACAATTAAGCCAGACAGTTAAGTAAAGGCAGCTATGTATCAAAGAAGTTCAAAGATCGAACGGTCAGTTCAAAATGATCGATGATTGTCATGATACGCGATCGAAAGTTGCACAATGTTTTTCCCTTGTGGATCAGTGACTAAGTGGAGCCAAAGCCTAAGGTGGGTCTGACGGTGCTGACATGGTGGGGAAGTTAGCGAACAGGTGGATCTGCTAGCCAAAGCCTAAGGTGACACGTGGCGAAGCAAAGGGTATAAAACCAAGGTAAAAAAGTGGGTCCGGCTCAAGGTGAGGTGGCGGACAAGTGGTGCCCAAGTAAAATTCTAGGACAAATCAAGAAGTGACACATGGCAGGGGTTTGCAGACAAGTGAATGAATAATGGGCCCACTTTGAAGGTTAAAATGGTTAACGACCAGACAAATCCAATGCAGATCAATGGTTGTCGCTACGTCACGAAGGAAAGTTGCACGATGGTTATTCGTTGCGATATAGCAACAAACCACTAGTGGCAATCGTTAAGGCCAATGGTTAAGGCAAGCGATTATGGTGAACAATAAAATGATGGCAGTTAAGTGATAGCGAATCATGAAGGTCAAGCAGTTTTGAGCCAATCTCACGTTTGTCGCTATACCGCAACATAAAGCTGCATGGTGGATATTCGTTGCAACATAACGATAAATAGTGGGGCCCGCTAGAAAGGAGCGACCAAGGCATGTTAAAGATCCTATAAGATAAGAAAAGATCGATGATGATCATTGTACCACAAAGGGAAGATGCTCGATTGATAACCTTTGCAGATCAACGACAAAAGGCGGATCAGTGACCAACCAATGGGCCCACTGTGGAAGTTGCTATTATTAACGAGTGTGTTAGTTTGGCATGATCTGATGGTGGTCATTGTACTGTAGTGGAAATACATCCGAACTTTAATCATTGCGGGTTAGGGACTAAAGGAGAAATATTCAGAGGGAGCCCTTTTGGGCCATTGTAGCCAAATTTTTGAAATATCAAAAGGTTTAATTGTAGAAGTGTGCGGCTTTATGATTTGGTAATCAATGCTCAGTTATTGTTAAGGCTCATTGATAAGATAGCGTTCAAAATTTAACATAGAAAAAGGGCATTTGAAGATATTTTGCGGAGAATAGATGCGATGTCTAAATTCTCTCAAGCTACAAGTAAGTTTTTCTGTGATCTGCTCTGTATCTCTTTCTCTTGTGGTGCACAAAATTCATAATGAATTATCAGAAATAGTGTTTGAGGTAGGGATAATTTTCAAGATGGCACCATGAAAGGAACCCAGAGGAAAGGTGGGTTACCAAGAATGAGATATCTGTGATGATTTCTTGGAGCAATTGGCTCAATCCACAAATAGTGTGGCTAGAATGAAAGAACTTGTGCCTAAAGCTCCCCGTCTGAAAATCGGTGATGGTTTGTATGATAAGGGATATTGGCTGAGAGATGCCCAGATAGGAATGGCAGGTTTAGGTTTATTCAGATTAGGATTTGGTCAGTGAAACTCACCTACTCCAATTAATAGTATATGGGAATTAGATGTTGGAAAGCTTGTAGTGCCTGGACTATTCATGGATGTCGATCTGTTAACCCAAATTGTAGAAAATTGTGACCCCATTACTAAGACTGTGAGAAATATAAATGGAGGACTTTTAATTGAAGTCAAGGATGATGAATTAAGAAGAGCTTTCCAACTTAGTGAGGTCTCAAGTTACTTGGAGCCTATTGATTTTAACATGCTTAAAGTAGTCTATGATGCACAAAAGGATCACCTTAGGAGTGGGCCATTGAAAGAATTCTTTGCAAAAATAGGAGGATTGACATTGCACCCTACCTTACTAATGCCATTCATGGAGGCCTGATTGGAATTAAAAAATGCTAAAGTAGATAGACCTTTTGGATGGTATTCCCTACTTATGCATATTTTCTTATTTAAAGGTATTGAATACTTTGCAAATGAGATGGACTTGTTAAGGGAAAAAGATGGAGAAGAAATGCTTGTTCAGTTATGGAGTATAGTTTTGTCTTGGGACAGGGAGGATGCAAGTTATCTAAAATTTGATAGATACTTTGCATCTAAGCTCAGAATCATTTTATGCCAGGAAAACCCTAGGATTCCTAAGGCCCTTTTAGAATTCATTAGACCCAAAGAGTTTGCTGAAAGTATTAAAATTGTGCACAACTGGGGTGACATAATCTTGTACCCAGTCTCTACTATTTTTAGAGTATATGGTTTTAAAGGAACTCCAAATTTTCTCCTCTACCAAGTCCCTTTGAAGTTAGGCATTGCTGAAATCTTGAGGCAAATTGGGGGCCTACAAGAATAAAAGTTAAAAAACAAAGGAAGGGGGACCATTTTCCCAACAATCATTGTGGCACATCAGTTTGTGAACACCAAGGATGGCTGGGTACATTTTGAGAATTTTCTTCAGTCATACAGGTTACCCACTTGAGTTGCTAGGTTTGTTGATCCAGAGGACTTCTTCAATGGTATGTTTAAAAAGAAAGTCAGGTGTGGGGGTAGAGCTCATCAGTATCATTTTCCTGAAGACCTAATAAGGAATGAATTTAATCTAGATGAACAAGAAGTAAGGAAGGAGAAATGGATTGCATTCAAGAAAACTCTAGATTTTATTCAATAATTTGATAGAAATTATGATCCCTTGGCTAGTTTTAATCCTTTTGAAGAAAAGATTAAGTTTTTGGTGGTCTACTTTGAGGATCTAATGCAGACTTTAAAAGAGAAAAAGGAGGTTGTAATAGGAGCTGATCCTAAGAAAGATAAACTTGTTTTAGCTAAGCCTTCTTATGCCAAGGTGGTTCCCCCGGGTGAGTATGTGATATACAAAAGATAAGGCTATAACATAGTAATTCCCAAAAGGTAGGAGCCCTCCACATTAAAGGGAAAAAGGTCAATAGAAGATGTCATTGAATTGCAAGATTCCCCAAAGAGGCAAAGGTTAGGGAAAGAAGTGCAGTCAAATGAGCCCTTGTATTCTCCTTCCCAATCCCCAATACACATAGGAGATGAGCATACAGTAGCTGAGCAGTTGTTACAATTATGGAGTCTTGGAGAAATTGCATGCACCTATGGAGAGTTGCAAGAGGGAATGCCAAAAGAGCCAGCAAGTGCCAAAATGGACTTGATTGTTGAAGAGTTTGCAGGCAAAGAACTGGACCCTATCATTAAGCAGGCCAATGAGGAATTTTTGGCAGACAGCAATTTTGTGAAAACAGGAGCATTTTTACAATTTGTTTGGAGGAAGCATATAGGGCAATTCAAAGAGAGGTGTGAGAAAGGGAAGATTGAACATTCCCACAAAGATGCATCTATTATTGAGGTAGAAGTAAAGCAGGGGATGTTAGTAGAATTTGAGGCAATTACCCCTGAGCAAGGGAGGAAAATGATTGCAGAAGCTGGAGTTTTGATTCTCCCTGAGTGGGATATAGTTGGTGTATTGATTCTTGATGCAATTAGAAAAGAGACTAATCCTATAGTAGGGGTGACTTACAGCAATGACCATGTGGCCTTAGTTATGTTGTCCTTAAGAAGAGAAGAAAGAAAGAAGAGGAAAGACTCCTCAGAATCTAGTTATTCAGGAGGTATGATTGTTAAAAGAGTGAAGGACACAGGGGTGGTTGAGGCAGCCAGTACTACTTTAGAATCTACAAAGTTCAGTATGGTTGTGGCTGAGAAAGAAGCCAAGGAGAAAGCTAATCTTTAGGTGAAGTTAGAAGTAGTCCTGAAAGCCTGCAACGAAGCTAAACTTGAGATAGCTCATAAGGATAGCACGATTGCCAGGTTGAAGAGCCAGATGGTAGGACAACAACAAAAGGGTGAATCTTCCAGTTTGATGATTGCCTCTTCTCTGGCCAGACCTCCTCCTACTAGCCCAATTATTGAATTCCCTCCTTCTCCTAAGACTCTTGGTCTTCAATCTACTGAAAGTATCCAAGATGAGATGGAAAGATTGAAGCAAGCTCAAGCAATTTTTCCAAGTAAATATGAAGAGAAGATCAGGGGCACAATTTTGAAATTTGTTGATACAATTGGGGCTTCAATTGTGTATATCTATATGAACAGAATTGTGAACCTTTTGAATTATTTGAAAGAGGATAAGGCTATTTTGGAGCCAATTTTGGATAAATGGATGGCTAAGGAGGATGACTTAGAACTTATATACTTATCCCAAGAGAAGGCAAATATTGATTCCACTATTAAGGCCACTTATGAGCTAGTAAAAGATATGTCCAAGTTAGTAGAGGGTAGGGTCCATATAGAAAGAAAGGCAAACTTATATAGAAAAGAATATGCAGACCAAAAGCTTGAACTGTTCTCTAGAGGTTTTGTTAATAATGATAAATTGAAAGATAAAGAGGAATGGCTTGGTGAGTTAGGCCATAAATTGTCACTGCGGATAAACAACATCATAAATGGAGATGATACTTCCTTGTTTATTCAAACTATTGAGGAGATTGAAAAAATAAAGTCACATTATGGTTTTTTGGAAAAGGAAGTTAAGCAGCTAAAGACGATGTTGAAAGATTTAGACAAGATGAAAAAAAAATGTTAGTTTTTCCTGGCCTAGTGATGACACTTTTAAAGAATGGGAAGATAAGTATGTGATGAAAGGAACAAAGGCACAAACAGAATCAACTGACATTCCAATAGTTGGTGATCCCGAGGCAATTGGAAGCGGTTAGTTGTTCTAAAAGGCATTTTCAAAGACTATTAGTTTTGAAGAATCAAAGACACGAGGCATCCAATCTGCAATGTATTGAGAAAGTCAATTGGCTTGTTTCCAGTTGGCTACCTTGTCTGTTAGGCTCTTTCTTCATTTGTGAGTAATGTAAGTTTCGGGGGGAATTATGGTTCGGATTAGAATATTTGTTATCTAGGGAAGTTTGAAGCTTGTCGCATCCATATCTCTATAAATGGATACCAGGACTACTTAGAAAGGAATCACAACAATTTTGTAGCTAAACTCTGGCAAAATTAATATAGACCATTTTCTTAAGCAATTTTGATTCAGATATGGCAGACTTGTAATCTTTTGATGGAAAAATAAATATATAGTCCAGAGGATTTGAACTCAAACTTGTATTGTCTCTATGTCATTGTATTGGTGTTTATTTCATTTAAGTAATCAAGGATTGTTTATCTGAATGATTTGTTAAGCATTTAATGAAGTTGTTTTAAGTCTTTTTCTCAAGGAGGAAATATAAACGTACTTTGAGCAAAGTCATTGATATAAATATTTTGGTGTGGATCTAATAATGAAGTCTGGTGCAGATTAGGACTCTGTATATATCAGGAATATACAGAGTTGATAGATCACGAACTTGTGACTTGTGTATGAGTTTATTTTGTCAAGTTGCAGTCTACTGTAGATGACTCTATTGCTCGGATAAGGCACTAGTTTACCTATTGGTTTTTGTTGCATTTTGTGGTCCTATTAAAAATTCAAATCGACTTTCCATTTTATTTTTAGTTGTACCAATCCTTAAAGAAAGTTTACAGGAATTTATAGAGGTTTTCTATAAACCTTTTGTTATTTTTATAAGAAATTAGTCATAAAAGGGTCCACCTGCCCAAGCTTTTTAAAAGGTTTAAAGTGTAGGAGGTTTCCTCAATTGGAACCTCATCTTGTTGTCTTTATTTCAAACTTTTGTTTCTATCTTCCATTTCAGTACAGAGGCAGTAACTTTCACTTTTAAAAGAGAGGGAACAGAAGTTTTCAAAATGTAGAACAACAAAAATGGTGACTCTACTATGGAGAGTCAAATAAGATAAGTCTTATGTTGCAGATCTATGTCTTTATTGTGTAAAAGTGTTGAGATCAAGTTCCCTTGGTTTCAGTCTGAAAATTATTGAGCTTATTTTTTTAAAAATAATTCTTGATCTATCTCTTTGCATCTTAGAATACTATTATGTTCTTTTCTAAAGATCAACAGTTTTATTCTCGAGTGTCGTGTAAGTGATTCACTGTGTTAAACTATATATTTTATTCCCAAGATATTGGGTGGCGACTCTGAAGTAAGGGAAAAAAAACCAATGTTCTTTTAGAAAAAATCACAGTCACTTCAAAAGGTTAGCAAGATGAATAGGGGAAGGAATACTAGGTCTTATATGAAGAAAAACCTTCAAGAGAAGTTTCATGAAGGGTTACTTGAACCAGTCAGGAAGGGTTGGAAGGGAACTGTTAAACTTGATCAATCAAATTAGTCATAAAAACAAAAGAGTAATCAAACAGGTAAGTCTTCTGAGCATCCCGTATATGCAAGGTCCAATGCCTCTTCTCATGACTCTGACCATGATATTATGGGTTTTCATGCTGGCCTGTTTGGTACTAATGATGATACCCAAACCATTCACCAAAGAGTGTCTAATACCAACATTTCAGGGAGATATAAGCATAGTACAAGTAATAAGGTCAGTTCCATTCCCAAAACTATGGAAGGAAATATCAGTCTGATTTAAATGGACCAACTAAATGTGTCAGATTCAGAGGAAACCTTGCCAGACCAAGATGAAGTGTCTGAAGAGATTGAGGTTCTAAATAAGAGAGTACATCAATTGATTGCCATAATAAAAAAAGAAGGAAAAGGAAAAGGAGAATGAAACCAAAGCCAAACTTATTGAAAGAGAAAGGTTATTAAGACAGATTGCAGATCTTGAGTTGTTTACTCAAGAAGAACCTAGGAGTGAAGAGCATGGTCCTGTTATTAGAGAAATCATGGGTCCTAAAATTGATTATGCACCTAAAGTTGCAGCACAACCTAGTAAAGAGGTTCACAGTGATCCCCAACTTAACAGACCCGTTATTGATAAAAGGAAGCATAAAGTAGTGGAAAATAGATCTGAGGATTTATTGTTAGGAAGTGCAAAAGGACCCCTGGGAATGACTTTGCATGAGATTGAGGTAGAAAGGACAAGGAAAGAAAATGAAAACCTGCAAAGGGTGTAAGAAAAGGCTGAAATAGAAGCACTTAATGTTGAGTTCAGAAGAAAGATACATTGCTTAAAAGCTCCTCCTATAACTTTCCCACCTGTAGATCAGAGTAATTTTACATCTCAACATACTTCTGCCTCTCTATTGAATACTCAACCAATGATGAAAGTGAATGCTATCCCACCTGTTAACCAATCTGAAAAATGCTACCCCAAATAATTTTGTTGTTCCCTCAAGTACAGTTCCAGCAAACCAAACCAGTCATGAATCATCCCATAATCAAAGTCATCAAACTCCTAGAGCTAGTGGTTCAGGCCCAAGGGTGAATGCTGGAAATAACTTTACTAGAAATCAGTTTCAAAGGAGACTGATAAATATTGAGTTGTATAGGCAATTGTATTTTGATGAAATTCTAGGATATCCAAACCATGTCCCTATTGAAATGAGGGATAGACTCCAAAAGTTTTTTGGGAACAATGCTATCAGTGTTGAAGAGCATCTGAAATCTTTTGGTGACATGATTAATGTGTTGTCATTTTTTATGTTTATGTTGTGATTGTCATTGATGGACACACACTTGTATTGACATCCCTTATATGTATGAGCTAGAGCTCAACCAGTATTTGTTCCAACCGGTATGTTGTATTCTAGTCTTTAGACTATTGGTGATTTTGCAGAATGTGTTTCCCGGTCTGAAGCGACATGTCGACCCCAAGTGGTTTGAAGATCTCAAGCGGTATGAGGAAGAAAAGCGGCATAACACATGCTTACCAGTCTTCATTTTTGTCAAACCAGCAACCGGTATTTTGTATGAACCGGTAATACTCCGTGATGAGTTACCAATCCACCGATTGATTGATGGTGTCGACACACTAACAGTGCTTTTTGTGTCATGTTACTGAGTATGTCTAGATTCATTGAACCTAGGAAATTGTAATGTAATCCTATTGGACCGACATGAAATCAGATTCCTTTAAAAGGACATCATGTCTAGGGTTTTTGTTGTTGCTCAAAGGTTTATGTTGTGCTAGGGTTTAAGGTGATTATTGAGTTGTTGAAGAGCGATCTTATCTGAGAAGATCAAGTTGTAACTGAGAGAGATAGAGAAGACTAAAGTAATGCTGGAATGCATTAGTAGCAAACTATACTGGATCTAATCAAGCAGTCTGTGCTATTAGATAGATCAAACACTTGTTGATTACTCACATCTTTGACAAGTTTGTAGCCCTTAACCGGGTAGGCCCAAAAGCCTTTGTAAAATCCTCTAACAAGGTGGTTCACCTCTGTGAATCTAAAATCCTCTAGCAAGGTAGTCTTTAATCGAACTTATCTCCTAACAGAGATTGAGATTCCTAACAAGATCTATTCTGGTGAAGAACATTGTAAGACCTTAACCGGTCTGGTTTCTATTCTGCAGATAATGACTTGTGAGTTCCATCTCACCGTAGTTTTTCCCATTTGGGTTTCCATGTCAAATATCTTGTGTTATGGTTGTATTGCTTTTGTGGGTGAATGCTCTACTTGCATTTTGGTTTGCATGTGTGGTAACCGGTCTGTCTATTAAATTGATTTACTAGTTTGTCTTCAGACTGTTTAAGGGTTTTAGTGCAGAGATTTTTGGCATACTAATTCACCCCCCCCCTCTTAGTATTCATCAATTGGTATCAGAGCCTACCTTTCTATAAGTTTAACCACTTGGAAAGAGATATGGGGGAATACACCTTGAGGGAACTTACTCGACGTCTCACTCAGTCTGAGCAAGCCTATGATGATCTTATGGTCAAATACAAGGCATCTCAAGCAAAAAGGAGAGAACATGCAGAGAAGCTAATGGAGCTATCTGAAAGTAGTTCTAAAGATGAAGCAAATATGGAAGCCATGATTACAGAAGTAAATAAGTTGAATGATTCAAACTCCAATCTAAGAAAGGAGTTGGAAGGATTGACTATTCGGTTTAGTCAAGAGCTTGAGAACCAGAGAAAAGCTGAAGATCTGGTAAAGGACAGAGATCATGAGATCTCCAAGTTGAAATAAGAGATTAGTGCACTAACTGCTCGCCTTCATGAGAGAAAAATGGAAAAGGAAGACATGAAAGGAGAATTGAACATAGCCATCTCTGAAAATGCAAGCCTAATGGAGACAAACACTGCTATTTCCAAAGAACTCTCTGAGTCAAAGGAAATACTTGCTAAGTTTAGCAAAATTACTATCAAACTAGAGCAAAAGCTTGAGTCATCAAGACCGGTAAAGAATACCAATGGACTTGGTTTATTTGGACATGAGGAAGGAGAATCCTTAGGAATAAATGCTGAAGCATCAGAGAAGCAACCGACACTCAAAGGAAAAGGTAAGAAAAAATTCAAACCTATTTGCTTTAACTGTCTTAAAGAAGGACACACTGCCAATGTATGTAGGAGCAAAGCCTACAATAATTTTCCTTATTTTATCAACAATGTACCTAGATCCAATAAGTTCAATGGTCATTGTTATGCATGCAACAAGTTTGGGCATAGAGAATCTGAATGCAGGTCTATCATGAACAATACCAGAAGATATCCTCAGAGGACCCAAGGAGCTAGTCTGGAATCTTTTGTGAATCGAAACCCTGACCGGTTTAATGCTTACAATTATCAGTCAGGCAACAATGGTTATCAACCAGCAACCGGATGGAGAGAAAACTGTTGGATTTGTCATGGACATGGTCATACTACTACTACATGCAGAAGAAAGAATGGAAACATGAACAATGGACCTTAGAGAGCACCTGGATTGGTTTGCTATCACTGCAACAAACCGGGTCACATTGCAAGATTCTGTAGAAGCAGAAAGAGTATATCTGATGATATACCAGTCACTCAGAAAGGAGAAGTTGATGTTGAAAAAGTTCAAGCAAACATGAACAAAACCTGGAGGAAGAAACCAACAATGTTTGAAGAGGAACCGGTTTCTACACCTAGTGTAGAAATATCAAAACCGGCAAACTAAGCTCCAAAGAGGCTTAGGGGGAGCAAACGGCGAAATGATTGTGAACCCCTGATTACACCGGTAAAATACCTTAACCGGTATGTAATACCTGTCGCTTGGCAGAAGATCGGAAACGGTAAAAGAGGCAAATTAGGGTTTACGCCCTAATAGAGGAGCATTAATGGTGGTAGGTGAGAGACATGTATAAAAGCATATTTCAAATCATTTCTCACTATCTATTTTTGAGTGAAGAAAAGGTGATTTGAGCTAAGATTTCAAAAAATTGACAAGTCTTGAAGGAGATTCAAATCTAGTTTGCAAACGGTCGTGTAGAACACAAAGTGGTGATTTGGCAACCGACGGAGAGTAGAGTGAAGCGAAATCTGGAAGCCCTAAATTTGCGTTGTAAAGGTATTTTTTGTGTTCTTGAAATACTCAACAATGGCTTCCACATCTCATACCAGTTCTAGTACATCAATTGAGTCGGAAAGTTTTATTCAAAGGAAGTCCAAATATGATGCCTTATCACAAGTTTCGGCTGGAGTCATAGTTGAAGAAGGAATTTTGGATTATATTGATTGCAAAATTGAAGACCTAGGGTCTTTAGCTATTCACACCCAGTTAGGTTTATTTTGCGGCAAGGACAAGAAAATCAAACCGGAGTTTAGTATCCTAGAGAAGAAGAAACTCCATAATGCAGTGTATTTTCTGGAAGACTTCACAGAGGATCACATCAGGATCATCTTGAGCAGAGTCCATGGTGACAAAATGTACCTGGAGAGGATGTGTGATATCACGCCAAAGGCAATTCATGCAGTCACCAGTTTTTGCAACACAGGGGAAGTGCCAGCCCTAAGAACGGTAAGCAAAACGGAAATAGCCAAGCTCACCGGTTCAACAAGTGACTCACAAGGAATGACAGTCAATCCTATCAAGGATGATCTAGTGAAATACGCCTGCATGGTGATAGGCTATAGAACATTTTCAGCCAGCAAGATTAATTCTGTATCTGTTGCAGTGGTAAATGTCGCTTATCGGATGATCAAAGAGGATGCATCATTTGATTTATGCACCGGTATGCAGAGGCAACTCCTGTCTAACCTGAAGTCAATTAAATAGGATAATGCACAGCGATTCAAATTTGGACAACTATTGGTTGGGTTGTTCTTCTATTTCCAAGGCTTCTTTCCTGGAGTAGGAGATGTCCAGTGGTCTCCTGACCAACCGGTAACCAAACAGATCAAGGAAAGCATACAAGCCATTGGAAGCAGTTACCCTGAGGTGCTGAAAAAATATTTTGATGAATTCAAAAGAAAGATGAGTCAAAGGGTAAGGATCTAAGGTGACATCATTAAGAAATACGAAGATGACATCTGTTTCACCATTCAGGTGGACAAATGCCTAATGGAGGTTGTTGAGCCTAGAATGGAGGAAGTGGAGCCAATGGGCTATGAGGTTATGTATGATATGCTGGAAGGGTATGCCTCAACCCTTATTGCCTCGCCTCTTGATCCGAAGGCTAAGAGGATCGAAACTTATTTGGAGAACCCTCTGTTAAGAAAGGAAAAGAATTGGCTGCAAAGAAAGCAAAGGCAGTGCCTGCAACATCGGCACCGGTTACCACTACAACTCCAAGAGTGACCAAGTGGTCACCTGCAAAGAAGAAACTGGAAGTAGCACCTACAAAAGTCTTCGAAAGGAAAAGGAAGACTAAGTCAAATGAACCGAACTCTAAAGAGACCGAGTCTGATGAAAAGCCAAAGAAGGCCAGACAGACAAACAAAATGAAGAAGAATGAACTGGCAGCATCCACACTGGTAAATATTGATATCTCCTCATACAAACCTTTGACACATTTTTAAAGGACAATAAAGAATATTAGGAGAAAATTACTTCATGATTTAGTTGATTATTATGATTATTTCAGTGAAGAGCAAAAAGAAGAAGTATTATAGGAAATCATTCTTTATTTGTGTAACAATGACCGGTCACCATCAGAGATTAAATCTCAGACACTGGATTCATTATTTAAAGCATTAGATAATAAATGGTGCATTGCCATTGAAAAAGAACATGAGATTAGGGAGAAAGTCTTTGTACAGTACTTTCCTGACCTCTCAAATTCAGAATTATTTAATGTCCTGGATCAAAATAAAGGACTCTTCTTCACAAGGAGAAGAAGACTCTGGTTGTTGGAGGGGAGAATTGATGATGTTGAAAAAGATACTCATCAGCATATGGATTATGCTATCAATTCTCACAAAGCACGAATGGCCAACCTCCAAGCGGAAAAAGAACCTGTTGTATCCAAACTGGATGAAGTTTTTGATGAAGAAGGGAACCTGGTTGAAGAACCAATCGACACTATTGATGTCGATGCACTGGACATAGAAGATGTCACTCAGGACATACCTTCTAAAGGAATAGAATAGGGGCAACAAGCCGAATAGGGCAGTAAGCAAGCCGAGGACACATAGGAAGCGGCTAAAGAATAGACAGAGAAGAAGAAGAGGGATAAAGATGAGGAAGAGAAGAGAAAACAGGAAGAGGAGAAACAAAAAGATGAAGAGAAGAAGAAGCAAGAAGATGAGAGGAAAAAGAAAGATGAAGAGAATAAGGAAGAGAAGAAAAAGAAGGAAGAGGAAGAGAAGAAGAAGAAGGAAGAGGAAGAGAAGAAAAAGAAGGAAGAGGAAGAAAAGAAAAAGAAGGAAGAGGAAGAGAAGAAAAAGAAGGAAGAGGAAGAAAAGAAAAAGAAGGAAGAGGAAGAGAAAGAAGGAGAGAAGAGGAAGGAAACAGAGAGGAAAAAGAAAGCAGAGGAAGACAAGGCACAAGAACAAAAGCACAAAGAAGAGAAAAGGAAGAAGGAAGAAGTAGACAAGGTAGTGGAGGCAATGAAGAGCACACAGATGGAGACTCCGAAGGCAACTGGGAGTCAAGCCAAACTGGCTGATATCTCCGGTCCTATCGATCTCTAGTCTGCTAGTGAGTTAGAGCTTATGCGGAGCATCAAGGTTGCTCAAGAGTGCCTTGAAATCATACAAAGGAAGAAGGAGCAAGATATCATTCAAGCGGTTGTAGACACCCTTACCGGTTTGATCCCCAGTACCAATCTTCCTAACACTGAATCATCACTAGCACAGCTCAAACTATTATGTACTGTAGTGGATGATCAGGTGCAAAGCCTGGAAGAAGCAGCTGAGGCAAATGTCAAGAAAGAGCATCAAAAGGCTCTTAACATTGCTCTAGTAAAAAAGTTGAATGAGCTCCGGTCTGAACGTCTAAAAGACCAAAAGGATATAAGGGATGCTTTGGATGAGGGAAACTTGCTACTAAGCAAAATCTGTCAACCCCATCTATTTTGTGATGATGTGCTAACTCAACAAAAAAAGATTCAAACAGACTTACAGTCCTACTTGAGCACATTTAAGCCACCCTATGATTCCTTTGCAACTTATGGGCAAACCGTTCATCGGTTCCAGATCTAGTCAGCCAAGATGGAGCAAGAGATCAGTACATGATCTAGGGATTTGCAGGAGCTTCAATTGGTTTTACTTCCACATCTACAAATTCTTCAGAAGTGTTATCTGAACCTGGATGCCCTGACAGTCATGCAGGAACTGAGCACAGTTGATGCCATGGAGGACTAGGTATCCCAGATGCAAACAGAGAAAGAAGTGGCAACCTCCCTACTTGAGTCCTGGTCTCTATCCATGAAATAAATTTTGTAGGACTATAAATCAGTTTTTGACAAATATTATTCATTATTGTCATAAACTTTTATTATTTCAATGGAAATAGGGTTATTCAGCGGTACTTTGTCATTGTTGGCAAAGGGGGAGAAGTACCTAGTTTTAAAATTTTGATCTTATGATAAAATGGGTTTTTGAAGACATGAAGACAAATAGGGAGATGTATCTATTTTTGAAACGTTTGATATATGTTTTGATATCTCAATGTTTATGCTCTGTAAGCAAAATTGCTATACATTGTATTGATTAAGGGATAGTGTATATGCTTAGGGGGAGCAATTTTGTTAATGGCATGTTTTTTATTGTAAAACACTTAGACGTCAAAATTTTATTTACCTAAGTGTTGCCATCAATGCCAAAGGGGGAGATTGTTGGCATTTTTTATGTTTATGTTGTGATTTTCATTGATGGACACACACTTGTATTGAGATCCCCTATATGTATGAACTAGAGCACAACCGGTATTTGTTCCAATCGGTATGTTGTATTCTAGTCTTTAGACTATTGGTTATTTTGCATAATGTGTTTCCCGGTCTGAAGCGGCATGTCGACCCCAAGCGATTCGAAGATCTCAAGTGGTACGAGGAAGCAAAGTGGCATAACACATGCTTACCAATCTTCATTTTTGTCAAACCGGCAACCAGTATTTTGTATGAACTAGTAATACTCTGTGATGAGTTACCAACCAGAATTTTTGATGAGTTACCAATCCACCAATTGATTGACAGTGCCGACACACTGACGGTGCTTTTTGTGTCGTGTTACTGAGTATGTCTAGATTCATTGTACCTAGGAAATTGTAATGTAATCCTATTGGATCGACATGAAATCAGATTCCTTTAAAAGGACAACATGTCTAGGGTTTTTGTTGTTGCTCAAAGGTTTATGTTGTGCTAGGGTTTAAGGTGATTATTGAGTTGTTGAAGAGAGATCTTATCTGAGAAGATCAAGTTATAACTGAGAGAGATAGAGAATACTGAAGTAATGCTCGAATGCATTAGCAACGAACTATACTGGATCTAATCAAGCAGTCTGTGCTATTAGATAGATCAAACACTTGTTGATTACTCACATCTTTGACAAGTATGTAGCCCTTAATCGGGTAGGCCCAAAAGCCTTTGTAAAATCCTCTAACAAGGTGGTTCACCTCTGTGAATCTAAAATCCTCTAGCAAGGTAGTCTTTAATCGGACTTATCTCCTAACAGAGATTGAGATTCCTAATAGGATCTATTCTGGTGAAGAACATTGTAAGACCTTAACCGGTCTGGTTTCTATTCTACAAATAGTGACTTGTGAGTTCCATCTCACCGTGGTCTTTCCCATTTGGGTTTCCACATCAAATATCTTGTGTTATGGTTGTATTTCTTTTGTGGGTGAATGCTCTACTTGCATTTTGGTTTGCATGTGTGGTAATCGGTCTATCTGTTAAATTGTTTTACTGGTTTGTCTTCAGACTATTTAAGTGTTTTAGTGTAGAGATTTTTGGCATACTAATTCACCCCCCCTCTTAGTATTCATCATAATGACTATGAAATTGCACATGAGGATGTCATCATGAATTTTTTTGTGCAATCTTTGATTAAGGATGCTAGAGATTGGTACAAAGGGTTACCTGTAGATAGCATTAGTTCTTGGGAGGAATTCAAGAATTGCTTCAAAGAGCAATATGGAGATAAGATAAATGTGAGCTTCATTCTCAATGAATTTAACAATATCAGGAAGTCTGATAATGAGGTTGTTACAAATTTAATGCATGGTTTCAAAAGGAAATGCATAGGCTCCTTCAATGTATGAGCTTAGATGAGAATGTATGTTTAACCACTTATTACAATGTCTTTGATCCTAAGATGGCTTACATTCTCAGAGATAAGAACCCACATAGTTTAAGAGATTCTTTCAGAATTGCAATCAATGTAGAGAGTAATTGAAAAACATCAGGTAAAGTGGGAAGAAGTACTGATGGAAGATTGTGGCAGGAACAAAAACCACAACAAAATAAATCCTCTAAAGAAGAGGATAAAATAGAGAAATTAATGATTGTTGTTAAGGATCTTACTGCTAAAGTAAGTAAACCTGAGAAGACTCACTACAACTGGCAAGACAAACCTTCTAGATTGCATGATATGCCATATAACACTGCATGGAAAGATGGCAAGCCTGTGCAAGATAGATCAAAAGGCACACAAAATCAGGACAACCCTGACCCTTTAAAGGGAGGAAATGTACATAATATGGAAAATACCCCTTGGTGTATGGCATGTGATGGGCCACATTCCCCCTATCAGTGTGTTGTGGCTCAAGCTCTAAATGAATCCATGAGAAATGAGGGTGGACCTGCAGTTAATATGTTTGAGTATACTGTGGACAGTGACTGTGAGTCTTTAGAAGATGAAGCAAGTGAATATGATGTCTTGAGGAGAAATGCAAATTGCCAAAGGCAATTAACAATTGACTGGCATCCCACTTTGAATGTAGTCACAATAGAAGATCAAGAGATTCATCTCAGAAGGCCTAGTGAGGAGGAAGTCAAGAATCTCACTAAGGTTGCAATAGCCAAAGCTAAGCATAACTATAATCTGAGAATCAGTAAAGATGATGAAGATCAGGGTAAGCCTGGTTCTATGTTTTTAAAAGAAGTTTCTTCTAAGAGGACCACTAAAAATAAAACTCCTGTCAAAGGTAGTCAGGCTAAAAGTGATCAGTCTAGTAATTCAGGGAAACCTGATATTGTTGATACCACTGGTAATAAGGTAGAGACTACTTGTGACAAGAGAACAAGTCACTAGAAGACAGAGAAGGTTAAAGCCTATGTTGATTCTAATGTTAACACTGCTTTTGATATGACCCAAGCTTTAACACAGATGAAAGTTTTAGTACCTTTGATAGAGCTGTTGAAAATGAAAGAACATAGAGAGACTATTTTTTCTTTGATTTCAAGTCTATCAGATGTAGATGCTTCTTCTTAAAGCGGAAATGAAAAAGATGAGAAGGATCAAGAACAAAAGGTCCCAGAAGTTTATGTGGGCACCACTATTAATCAGGAACCATCACAGATTGATCCCTTTTATGTCACACTGTTAGTAAATAACAGATTGATAAAAAATTGCATGATAGATTCTGGTGCAGCTGCTAATGTAATGCCTCATGGGGTTATGAGAGAGCTAGGTTTATCAATACACACTTTATATGGGAGGTGTTATGCTATGGATAATGGAAAAGTGCCTATTGTGGGTACTATGAAAGATGTAGAAGTAAAAATAGCAGCATTTCCTGAAGCTACTTATAAAATGGATGTAATAGTCACAGACACCAAGCCCCATTATGGCATGCTTCTATCTAGACAGTGGGTTGTTGATGTTGGAGGACATCTTCAGCTAGATTTATCATATACAACTATCCCAGTGAATGGTAATTCAGTAAAATTATACAAAGAACCACGTGCCTCAGTGGTTATTGAAAAAATAGACCCAAACATGCTAAATTGTATGATAGATGTAGATCTTGATAACTTCAGGATTGAATTCGTTCAACCTCAGTTGAAGAATAATGATCCTATTGTTGATGAGATGGAATCCCAACAAGAAGGCATGTGGCAGATGTACTTTGATGGAGCTTTCTCTAAAGAAGGGTCTGGAGCAGGAGTGCTCTTTATTTCCCCATCAGGTATTACCTTCAAGTATTCTTTTCTATTGGCATTCCAATGTACAAATAACACAACTCAATATGAGGCTCTGTTATTAGGCATAGAAATTGCTAAAAGAGATGGGATCAAGTTGTTAAGGATTTATGGAGACTCTGAACTTGTAATGTCTCAAATAAGGTCAAGATATGCATCTAAAAATGACAAGTTAAAAAAGTACAAGCATGTTGTTTGGGATGTCATTGAACACCTTAATGCATTTTCCATTAATTAGATTGAAAGGTCTAAGAACATTATGGCAGATTTTTTAGCTAATGTTGCATTAAAAAATGATGATGTAACATTGACTGGAGTTTCAATAACTAAGACAAAAGTCAGACCAGCCATCCCAGATAATGTGTACAATTGGCAAGTTTTTGAGGATGATGAAGACATCCTTAGATTTGTACAATGCATAGATGACTATGAAGGTCAAAAGATTGATTGTAATGCATTGGTGGAGGTAGTAGATGGATAGGAAATAATTTTTGGAAGTGACATAGTGCAGTTAGAGACAAATGAAATACCCAGGGGACTAGTTGAACTAGAGGGTATGTTTAGTTACAGTGATGGTCACTTACTTCAAGTGTCATCTACAAAGTTGGAGGAGTTGGAAGAGGTAAACTTGTCTCCCCATATTAAGACTAACCTCCTTAATTTGCTAAAAAAGTACAAACATGTTTTTGCTTGGTCCTATGAGGATTTGAAGGCGTATAGACAAGATTTATTTCTGCCTTTTAGACAAAAGAAAAGACCCATTAACCCCCTCCTAGAACCCAAAATGCAGCAAGAGTTGATTAAGCTAAGAGAAGGGGGATTATAAAGCCTATAAGGCATTCTTCATGGGTATCAAATTTAGTGTATGTTAGAAAAAAGAATGGGGACATATGGTTATGTGTGGATTTTAGGAACTTGAATGTTGCCTCCCTTAAAGATAATTACCCATCCCCAAACATGGAAGCCATGTTACAAAGGGTAACTGGTTGTGATTTATTGTCAATGATGGATGGATTCTCTGGTTATAATCAGGTATTAGTCAAAGAATCTAAGCAATTCAAGACTGCTTTTACTACCCCTTGGGGAACCTATGTGTATGTAAGAATGTCATTTGGTTTGAAGAATGCTAGTGCAACTTTTCAGAGGACTATGGATGTAGCTTTCAAGGAATTTATTAATATCATAATGGTTGTTTACCAGGATAATCTGACATGTTTCTCAAAGAAGGTAGATGATTATTGTGGCCATTTAGAAAAAATATTTAGTAACGCCTTAGAATTTGGTGTATCTTTAAATCCAAAAAAATGCCACTTTGTTGTAACTGAAGGAAAGTTACTAGGGCACATTGTATACAAGGAGGGAGTCAGGATTGGCCCTAAAAGAATTGAGGCTATCAACAGGGTGCCTCAACCAAAAAATATTAAAGGAATTTAGTCTTTTCTGGGTAAAGTAAACTTTGTCAGGAGATTTATTGCAAATTTTGCTGAAATTGTCAAGCCTATTGTGAAGCTTTTGAAGAAGGATGACAAGTTTGTTTGGGATGATGAGGCAGCACTAGCATTTGATAAGATTAAATAGGCTATCCAGGAAGCCCCAGTGCTTAAGTCCCCTGACTATAGTAAGCCTTTTTCACTATTTTCTTTTGCTTCATATCATACTATAGCAGCAGTACTATTACAGAAAGATGGTGACGATTATGAACATCTGATTGCCTTCTACAGCAAATCATTGCAGGCTACTGAATTAAAATATGAAATTATGGAAAAATAGGCATATTCTTTAGTCAAGGCTATTAAAGTATTTAGGCCTTATTTGGTACATGCCAAAATTGTAGCCTATGTACCACATGTAGCTGTGAAAGACATCTATCCCAGTCTGAAGTAACTAGAAAAATATGTAGATGGATAAGCAGAATACAAGAATTTGATCTTGAGATCAAAATCACAAAGTTGGTAAGAGGTCTAGGCTTAGCCAAGTTAATGACTAAGACAAACTTTGAGGATATTGACATAAATAATGTTGAGATAGAAGAGGTTATGGCTACTAGTATTGAGAGGCAGTCATGGTATTCAGATATGGTATACTTCTTGAAGAATGCCTCATGTCCAGAAAGTATGACACACAACCAGAAGAGAACACTAAAGCTAAAATCACATAAATATGTTCTTATTCAGGGAGACCTATATTGGAGGAACAATGATGGGATGCTACTGGTTTGTCTAGATGAATTCCAAGATGAGAAGGTTCTAAAAGAGACACACAATGGGGTGTGTGGAGGCCACTATTCAGCTAAGACTACTTCTAGTAAGATAATCAGAGTACGTTATTATTGGTCAGCTTTATTCAAGGATGCTCATAAGTATGTTCAAAAATGTGATCCTTGCCAAAGGTTCTCTTCTAGACTAAAGTATGTTGGTGCTTTGCCTTTGAATTCTGTTATAGTTGAAGCCCCTTTTGTTCAATGGGGCATTGATTTTGTTGGAGAGATAATAAAAAAATCAAGCAGGGGTCATAGATGGATCCTGGTGGCTACAGATTATTTCACCAATTGGATGGAAGCCACACCTACCAAATAGGCCACTAGTGCCATGTGCTTCAGGTCTGAGGAGTTTGCAGAGTTCTGTGCTAATTATGGGATTATTCTGTCATACTCTTCACCATACCACCCACAAGGAAATGGCTAGGCAGAATCAAGTAATAAAAGTATCCTCAACATTATCAAGAAGATCCTAGAGGAAAATAAAAGGTCCTAGGATCAAAAGCTCAAGTTAGCTTTATGGGCCAATAGGGTGACTGTAAAAAAGGCTATTGGTATATCCCCTTTTGAGATGGTTTATGGAGTGAAAGCCAGACTACCAATGAATAATTTGCTTCCAGTTTTACTTTTTTTTGGCAGATTGAAGAATTAGAAATGTCTGAGCCCATGGAAGAAAGAATGATCCAGTTAGTAGAGCTAAAGGAAATGAGGACTACAACCCATAAAAGGAATATGAAACTTCAATTACAGTCAAAGTAACTTTTTGATAAAAGGACTAGTACAAGAAAATTCCATATTAGTGACATGGTACTACAGTGGAATGCAAGTGATCAAGACAAAGGTAAGCATAATAATTTTGAATCGCTATGGATAGGCCCTCTGATCATTTTTTATGTCGATGGAAAAGATTCTTATTTCCTTCAAAGATTGAGTGGTGAGTTACAGGAACTGTCAATGCATGGATAGTTTCTGAAACAATATTTCTCATGAGTTTTCCATGCACAGTAGTTTAGGTTTGCTTTTGTTTGTTCTGCTTTGTTTTTGTTTTCTTTTGTTACAGTTTTGATTGGTCTGTGTTCCAGAGTTTTTGCTAAATTCTTGTGTTGGTCTTGCATCCAACCATCCCCAGTCAAAGCTGTTGTTATCACTATTTTAAATGTGTTGGAAGTCTTGCCTTTTATTTTTAAAGTCTGTCAAAATTCATATTTTGATCCTTGTCTGCGAGTCCATGGCCAAAAGGGTTCAGGGTTTTATTTTAAATTTCAAAATCTTTCAAAACATAAACCTTTGTGTCACTTTATCTCCAAATCTTTTATTTATGCCCGTTTCTTTTTCCACTTATGTGGAAGGGTCACCCTATCGTCGAAAAGGGGGCTGCTTTGTGTTTTAGGCTTAGGCGGGTTCTATTAATTTTGAAATATTTCACATTTTTTCCTAAGTCCTATGTCTTTTTCTTATGTATGTGTCAGGTCCTTAAAGAGCGGGTAAGTTTTTGTAAATATAACGATTGTCGATGCACCACAATGGGAAGGTGAGAGACGGTTATTCCTTGCAACCCAGCAACAAACCACTAGCGGCGGGCCCAGACAAAAGCTAAAACAGACAGTTAAACCGAGGTTAAGTAAAGGTGGCTATGTATCGAAGAAGTTCAAAGATCGAACGGTTAGTCCAAAATGATCAGCGGTTGTCGTGATACCGTGATCGAAAGTTGCACGATTTTTTTTCCTTGCGGATCAAAGACTAAGTGGAGCCAAAGCCTAAGGAGGGTCTAACGGTGCTGACATGGCGGGTGAGTTGGCGAATAGGTGGATCTGCTAGCCAAAGCCTAAGGTGACACATGGCGGAGCAAAGGGTATAAAACCAAGGTAAAAAAGTGGGTCTAACTCAAGGCGAGGTGGCGGCCAAGTTAAATTCCAAGACAAATCAAGAAGTGACACATGGTAGGGGTCTGCATATGAGTGAATGAATAATGGGCCCGCTTTGAAGGTTAAAATGGTTAACGAACGAACAAATCCGATGCAGATCAACGACTGTCGCTATGCCACGAAGGGAAGTTGCATGATGGTTATTCATTGTGATAGAGCGACAAACCATGAGAGGCAGCTATTAAGGCCAATGGCTAAGGCAAGTGGTTATGGTGAACAGTAAAATGATGGTGGTTTAGTGATAACGAATCATAAAGGTCGAGCAGTTTTTAGCCGATCTCACAGTTGTCGCTATACCACAACATAAAGTTCCACAATGTGTTGGATCTTGAATCAACAGATTGGATACATTCTAAGGAAATGCCAACTCCTATGATCAAACCCTCCAATTGACTTGGCCAACTTATAGAGCAAACCTATTTGGTTACTAACTCTCTCACTTTAGGCTCTACAAAACCTAGGCGAGTATACCTATTCACTAGTAGCTTTTGGTGACTAATTCTTTTTATAGTCGATTGAGTATCTTAACCTAAATATTTCCTACCTCAAAATGGCATAGGTTCCTATGATAGGTGGCTTTTAGATGAGTTCAAGATTGTTGTTGTGAAAGCTATTCAATCTTTGTGCTTGAAATTTATATGTATACACTATCGCTAATTGATTCTATATATCCTACTAAACTACTCCTATTTCTTTAAAGTAAAGGTGATTGATATGGTAAAAGTTGTGATTTGTGAATGACCATTGTCTTCCCTATTATTTGGGCTACAGAGTCTTATATTTCCCTAGGAATTAAGATATGATTTTGTGAGACAGTTTTTAAACCTACCCCTTTGGTAAATCGGTCAATTACTGTTTCTTATTAGATCTGCTAAATGCTCAAATCATAAACCACTTGAATGAATTTAACTTTAACCTTAAAGGACCATCCAAGGAAGAACTACAAGGAACAATTACAGTTCACAAGTAGATCCTTTTAATCCAAGTTTATAACATACAAACATAAACTTCACTGTAAGAATACAAATAACCTTATCTCCTTTAGATAATATCACAAACAACTGCCTACAGAAAATGAGATAATCCATAGCACGTATAAAGAGAGAAATGACTGATTCTATTAAAGCTTCAAAATGGTACAATAGTATGCCAGAGGCTATAGTATTTGTCTAGTATCTTCTATTCTAATTCCCTTCATTTTATAAAACTTACTCATATAAATAAGTGAGCAACACCTATTCTGTGAAAAGTTACATCCCTTCATCATTAACAGCCTAATTACAATTACTTAACAAAGTGAAAGATAAAGAGATTAAGCATGCCAAGATAATTAATATAACTGTCACTCTTATGGCACCTAATGGGTGCGCTCTTTTTTTTCATATCTATCTTCAGTGAAAAGAGATCAAACATCGCCTGGTTGACATGTGGGGCTATATCTTCATTCTAGTTAAATCTAGCCATTGCTTTCTCCTTAATCTATGCAAATTACTTTTTTCATTGCTCTAATGGAGTCAGTTCACCATCCTTGTAGATAACTGGTATCATTGCAACACAGTCTTCGTCCAATATTTGGAGATTTTTATTTAATATGTATGTGTATTTGTCATGCTCCATCAGGTATTGGTCCCCTTGAGCTCTTTCTTCTGCATTCATGGCGCCATTGTCCTTCAATACATCTTGCAATCTCTTCTTTAATCTCTCATTCTCTTTTAGAGCTTATACAGTTCCTGTGTATTCTTTCCAATATTCATTACCATGTGGCAACATAGCTTTGAACCTATGCTTAATGACATCATTTGCCAACTTGTTCATCTTTTGTTGGGCACTGGTTAACTGCTTGGCTAACTTTTCAGCCTTTATCCTCTAATAGGTAGCATCAGATATAGCATCTAAGACCCTTAGGTCAGGTTGATAACCCATATTTGGTTCATGTTCCTCCATAATAGGAATCTTTTGTGACAACTATCCTTGTAGCAGCTGGATTTCTTCAGTAGCCTTCTCATACAAGCCTCTGTAAATATTGTTCTCTTTGACCAGAAACTGTGTTTTTTCCTGGTTCAATTATGCTACATCCACGTTCAACTTGGTTGTGATTCTGGGATCAGTTTTCCCAACCTGCTGGATCATCAAGTGGCCAAAAACCTGATTCGTATCAACCAATATGGGTCTCTTTTCCTTTGGATACAACGCCCATATTATGAGAGCCTTTTGATCTGGATCATATCCTGAGCCCATAAAGATCTTGTCTATCTCCTCTGGTATGATTTGCATGTTGGGGTCTTGCTTCTTGAGGAAACTGTCAAACAACAATGCAAACCTCATGTCCCATCCTGAGTAGATCAGCACACCAACATCCTTGAGTATCTTCCTTCCTTTCTTAGGTGTCACTTCTTTCTTAGCAAGGTCCACCTCCTCTTGTAACCTTTGGAATTGTTCATCCTCTGTTTTATCTTTCATAGCAGTCCTAACCTGTATTCCTTTATGTTGGTATAGAAATGTATCAAATTCTTTGGAGGAAATGAAATCATCATCAGTAATGAAACCTTAATCTCCAACATCTTGGACATTGTACTATCCCGTCATCATATCCATCTATACACCACCCTCAAATCTAGGAGGATACTCTTCTCTAGGGGAGTCAATTGGAAAAACATTAGAAACAAATTGAGGAGACAATTGGGCCAAGGGCTTTGTATCCCTTACAGTTTTGATGTGCTTCCCATAGACATAGGCAGGTACTCCCTCAAGCAATTCTAGCTCATGCTCCATAAGTTTGTTTTCTTGATCTAAGGGATCTTCGATGTTTTGAAGCATGTCCTTTTTTATTCTCCCTTGGAAGAGCTTCCATTTGTAGGCTTGGAACACTCGCTCATACTTAGCCCTTCTTTCATTAACTTCTTCCATTCTTATATTTCTGATGAAATCATCAAGTATGAGTGACAAATTCTCTCCAGCCTTGAGTTGCTGGGATGACCTCACTACCCCTATGTATCCTTCTAGATCGAAATTTGGCCTAGGGTTTCCTTCTACCATCTTGTAGTAATCCAATTTATTCTGTAGCAAATTGTAACTCTTTGAACTTTTGATAATAAAGTCTGAAAAGACAAGTAATCTAGGCACAATGGATTGTTTTCCATGATCAGTTAAGTGTTGGGTACTTACTATTGACAACTGCCTAACAATCTCTAGGCATGCCACTCTGTTAGGCACAGTGATAGGCAATACATATGGTTTTCCCTTAAATCAATACACTCTTATCTGAGTGCAATCCTAAAATCAATAAAACTCTCCCCAGTTGTGCTCATTTGCAGTATCTTCACCATAATCCTTTTGCCTCAAGAAACTCTAAATTTCAGGAGACAAAGCATGATCACATGGGTATCCCAATAATCTATGTAATGTCTTAACAAAATATTCCTCGAAGTGCCAGTACTGGTTGTTGTTGTATCTTTGGTCCCATGAAGATACCAATAGTTGCACAGGCTTCCTTTCTCTAGCTTTATCATACGCCCTAATGCACAACTCGTCTGGCCATAGCCCTTTGTCTTGCCCGACATACAATAGCATATGTATAAGAACAGAGTAATACTTGAAATGCACATCAATCACATCTCCTTTCAGTTTCTCTAGTCCATAATTGATGGCATCAACAAGATAGGTAGAAAAATCAAATAACCGGGGATCTTTAGATTCCAAATTTGCACAGATGACCATAGCCATGATATCCATCAAGGGATGAGCCTCTATTCCCAAAACCTGAGCGGTGCAGTAGTATGTATACTTGAAGTATCGATGAAACAAATTGACATCATATGGAGCTTTATTATCTTTATCAAATGGCACTATCGATCCTGTAACCCTGGGTCTATGGATAGGGTGTCTCCACCTCTTATAGACTTCCTCTAGGTTGAAGTACTCTTGTGTCAATTTCTCAGTATCAATTTGCTCTTCGAATCCCCAATCTAAATCGAACACAATGTCAATAATTTCCTTGGTAATTGACAGTACTAGTCTCCCCATATAATCATATATGGTCCTGGTCTTGGGTTCATAGTTGTTGGCTAGGGATTTCATGAGTTCAACATTCACAAAGACATTAGCCACTACATATTTCCCCAAATTCAACCTCCACAAATTATTCATAGGCTTGGGTGCACTCCTTCATATATACCCAAAAATAAACAATTCATGACCCCTTATCTTTGTCCATGTATCTCCTAGGCCTTCAAATCTATCCTCCAGACCTTCCTCATCCATTTTAACTTTCTTAGACCTAAGGCTTGGCACAGGACATTGATCAATTAGGTCATGGGCCAAAGAGTGCCCTTCCTTCTTCTACCTCTTAGGTTTGTCTTTCGAGGGCTGGGTCTCTTTAACTTTCCTAGCCCTACTCTTTTTAGAAGATGACCCCTCCATTATCACTATAGAGCTCTGAGAGTGAAAGACTTACTTGAATTCGGGGTAGACCACTCATGAATTTGATCTCAAATTGTTTCGACTCTCTAAAACTCGTTGTAAATTCTTCAAGTGTTGCTCAAAAGTGTTTCCTCTTTTGCCAATTTATCGAGCATTCATGGTGATTTTATCGGTTACCATTACCAGTTGCACAACCGTCACAAACGCATTTATTTGAATTCATGATGAAGTAACTTTATTAAGACTTGTATTGATCCTCACAGTAGAAAGTAATCATTCATCTAGCAGCACTTCTTGTTGGCCATCGATGCTCATTAGTTTTATGGTCGGACCCTTTTTTGATGGAATCATGTACTTTGGTATCTTAACTTTATCTTCCCTCGAAATGTCATGTTTCATTGGTGTCTCCTTAGTTTTGATAAAACTACCATCATCGTCAAGGAGATTTGTGAATTCATCGACCTCTTCGCTTTCATCGAAAATCTTTACCTCACATGTTACATCTGCACTGGTGTTGATGAAATATCCCCTTTCGATAAAAGAAAAATACTCTCCTTCGACTCTTTATGCTTGGCCGATAAAAATTCATCGATGGTAATCTATTGTGTTTCATTGATTCCTTATTCTTCGGTGAGAAAGCTATCTTCAGCCAACATCTTTTGTGTTTCGTCGATACGCTCTTTTCCTCAAAAAATCTTATCGATGAGATCTTCCTATAGTTTCCTCGACAACCCATCTGTCGATGAAAATAATATTCTCAATGAGCCACTTTTGGAACTCATCGAGGCCCAAGTTTGTTCGATAAGTCACTTGTCGATGAAACACTAATGGGTTTCTTCAATATAATAGATGTACCATTTTGGTCAAACTAGATATTTCGGTAAAGGATTAGTATTTATAACTGATGTCTTTGGTTTGAGCAACAATTTTTTGGATTCTGATGTTGATGAAAATGCCAAGGGTTCTATCAAAATTCTTAAGGGCATGGTTGATTTCATTGTTTTTAAGAAAACTTATGTAGCTTCAATTGAAACCACAGAATTCTATTGATTTAAAATCAATTCTCAACAGTGGCTCTGACTGGGGATGGAGGTATACTAGAGATTCCTTCAAGAATCTAGAATCTCTAGTGAATAGGGACCTGCTAATGGTGGTTAGCAGTATATATAATGAAAAATGAACCCTAATCTACTATACATGGAATAATATTTTAAGATAAAAATTTCTTCAAGAACTGTCCATGTACTGGCAATTCCTGATTGTCTCCTGTCGCACTTTGTAGGTAATAAGAATCCTCCCCTTCTTTCTCTATAATCACATATGGCCCAAGCCAAAGGGCCTCAAACTTTCCGTTCCTACCTTTGTCCTACTTTCTGGCATCCCACATCAGGACCCAATCTCCTATCACAAACTTCCTATTTGTTGTCCTTTTGTCATATAACCTTTTCATTTGATTTTGTGCCTTAACATTCTACCTCTGGGTCTTTGTCCTGACCTCATCAAGCTCTACTAGCTGAACAAGCCTCTCTTGCAAAGGATCTTCCTCATCAATTTCTTCTTGTATCATAAATCTGTGGGCAGGCAGAAGATTATCCAATGGAAGTCTAGCTTTCTTGCAATAAACCAATTCAAATGGAGACTTTCATGTGGACTTCTTGATTGTTATTCTATCAGACAAAAGTGTCAAACTCAATTTTAAATCCCATGCTTTCTTATTCTATCCTAACATCTTCTTGATGATTTTGAGGATATTTTTATTGTTGGATTCAGCCTGTCCATTACCTTGGGGATGATATGGAGATGAATGGAATATTTTGATGCTATATTCCTCACAGAAAGTGTTGAATTCTTTATATCTAAAACACATACCATTGTCTATGATGATTCCCGCAGGGACACCAAACCTGACAATGATATTTTTCATCAAGAATTTGATTACCACTTTACTAGTAGCCTGCTTGGTAGGAATTGCTTCTACCCATTTGGTTAAGTAATCAATGGCTACCAATATCCACCTGTGACCTCCACTAGATTTGTCTGATATTTCCCCAATGAAATCCAACCCCCATTGCTGAAAGTGTTCTTCAACTTGCATAGGTCTTAATGGGAGAGCCCCCTAATACTTTAGTTTTCCTAAGAACTTCTGGCACACCTCACACTTTCTAACATATGCATAGGCATCATTGAATACATGCAGCCAATAATATCCAACCCTCAGTATCTTATGATTTGTGGTTTTAGCAGAAAAATGACCACCACATACCCCACCATGCATTTCCTGTAGGATTCCTTTTGCTTGATGTTCATCCAGACAAAGCAACAAGATCCCATCTTTGTTTTTCCAATACAAGTCACCATTAATGATCACATATTTTAATGATTTCAACTTCAGGGTCCTCTTTTGATTATCAGTCATATTGTTTGGACACTTCATACGTTTAAGATAATACACAACATTTGTGTACCATGTTGTGTACTCGATGTTGAAATTAGCTTCCTCAAACCCAACTTCATTTACTTGTAATCCTTCAGAATCTGCTCCTGCCATGAGTCTATCTAATCCCTAGCCCTTAATGACTTGTGAAATCTTGAGCTCAATGTTAAACTCTTTGATTTGATTGATCCATTTTCACCTTTTTCCTATTACTTCTGTTTGTCTGAAAATATCATTCATTGTTGTATTAGGAACATAAGTTGTGATCTCTGATCCTACCAGGTACGGTCTGAAGTATTTTACCAGTTTCACCAAAGCATAGGCCTATTTCTCATTTATATCATACTTGATCTCGGATGGGCTCAACGATTTGCTGAAATATGTGATGGGTTGCTCACAGCCATTTTGGTTCTTCTCTAATAATACTGCTGCTACCATGTGACAAGAGGCAAAAGAAAAGATCATAAATGGTTTGCTAAAATTTGGTGATATCTGTACTGGTGCCTTGGATATTTCCCTCTTGATTACTACAAAGGACTTCAATGCTTCTACATCCCAATCTACCTTGGCTCCTTTCTTCAACATCTGCACTATAGGTTTTACAATATCTCCAAAGATTAAGATGAATCTCCTGACAAAGTTGATTTGTCCCAGAAATGACTGAATGGCTTTAACGGTTTTTGTAATGGGGACTTCATTAATCACAGCCACTCTTTCAAGATCAATTTTTACTCCCTCCTTAGATACTATGTGTCCTAGGATTTTTCCTTCCTCGACTCCAAAATGAAATTTCTTTGTATTAAGAGAAATCCCATATTCTAAAGCTTTTCTGAATATCCTTTCAAGGTGATTGCAGTGGTCTTCGGCCTTTTTTGAGTAAGCGGTTAGATCATCTTGATATACCACCATTATCAAATCTATTAGCTTTGCAAATGCTACATCCATTGCTCTTTGGAAAGTTGCCCCAACATTAGTTAAGCCAAATGATATCCTTACATACACATAAGTACCCCATGGTGTTGTAAAGGTTGTCTTGTATTGCTCAGCCTCCCTGACTTTCACTTGGTTATAACCTAAGAGTCCATCCATCATAGATAATAGTTCACATCCAGTCACCTTCTGCAACATGATATCCATATTTGGTAATGGGTAATTATCTTTCAAGGATGATATATTCAAGTTCCTGAAGTCTACACAGAGTCTTATATCTCCATTCTTTTTTCTGGCAGGCACTAGGTTCGAAACCCAAGTGGAATACCTACAAGATTTGATTATCCCTGCATCTTTCATTTTTTATTATTTCTTCTTTCATCTTAGGTAGCAAGGTTGGATTTATAGGTCTTTCTTTTTGTCTAAATGGCTTGGCATCAGGTTTAAGGGGTATTTCATGCTGGAAAAGATCTTCTTTGTAAGCTTTGAAGTCATCATATGACCATGCAAACACATGCCTATATTTTTTGAGCAATATTGTCAGTTGTTGCTTCATTTTAGCGGTTAATTTATTTCCAAAAAATACATGCCTTGGTGACTCCTCGCTTCCCAAGTTTACCTATTCAACATCACTTTATTTAGCTGCAGTCACTTTAGTTTCTATATTATCCTGTGCATTGAAAGTTCTTTCCAATACAACCAAACCTCTTGGTAGTTTGTTTGATTTCAGTTGTATGATTTCTTGTCCAAACAAGGTTTCTTTCCCATCAGTCTTCTCCACAAAGTCATTAAAGTGAATAGCCTATGCCTGATAATGATCCACACACTGCAAGAATTTTAGCAAGTCACCATCATCTTGAAAAATCTGTCAGTTGTATAGATTATTAGGGATAGAAGGTCTAACTTTTATCTCTACTTCTGATATCCCATTCAATGTCATGTCATTTTCCTTAAGTGCAATATTCGCCAGAAAGTCAGCCAATATGTTTTTTGACCTATCAACCCAATTTATCTGAAAGGCATCAAACAATTCAATGGTGTCCCACACTACATTCCTATATTGCTTCAGTCTGATATGTTTAGAGGCATATCTTTCTTTAACTTGGGACACTATCAGTTTTGAGTCCCCAAATACACTAAGGATTTTAATTCCATGCTTAACTGCTAGGTTCAGTCCTATAATTAGAGCCTCATACTCAGCAATATTATTGGTACATTCAAATAATAACTTGAAAGAATACTTAAATGTTTCTCCACTTGGTGAAATGAATACAACCCCAGCCCCACTTCCCTTTTTACTGCATGAGCCATCAAAGTACATGCGCCACACTTGATCATTAGTTTCTTTGATGCAAAACTGAATTAGAGACAAATCCTCAGTTTTTGGCTTTGTCAATTGTACTTTTAAATTATCCATGTCTGACTGAATAAAACATATCAGCTCAGGCATTTCCACATCCTCAATGATATATGAGGAACAAGGCTCTCTTTCAATTCTCACTTCATGTTTGTTTACTGGTATGGTTGCATATGACAAGTATAACTGGACATGTCCCCCTATCAGGTTTGACCACTGTCTGGACAATAACATCCCATAATTAGGAGGGACATCTACCACTGTGATATCTGTTTTGTAGGATGCTTCAGGGCATGCTTCTAGTTTGAACTCTACATCTTTCATAACACCCACAACTAGAACAGATCTATTATCTGTAGCATAACATTTTCCAAATGTCATATCCACCCCCATTCCAAGCTCTTTCATAACTCCTACAGGCATAACATTTATCGTTGCTCTTGAATCAATCATGCAGTTTTTAATCATCTTGTTCTTGATCATCAAAGTTAAGTAGAAAGGATCCACTTGGGAAGGATTCTTTGTTATTGTTGATCCCAAGTATATGGTTGGAATTGGATCACTTTCACCACTACCATCTTGACCACCCTGCTTGTGCTCCTTCACCTTTTCTCCTGAGACATCTGGGATCATTTTTTTAGTCTTTTCTCTATATTCAAGGAACTTCATTATCTCAAGCAATGGGATAGAGACCTTCATCTGCATCAAAGCATTCGTAATGTCAAATGACGTAGTGGATGGTGTTGAGGAAACATTTGTTATACTATCTTTCTCTCCCTTCTATGGTTTTGTTATTTGAACATCCCTCTCTTTGGTTTTGCTTGAATCCTTGCCCTGGACATTATCCATTTTATTCATTGATTTAGATATCTTATTGGTTTCTTTCATGAACATATCGGAAGGCTTTCCTTGCTCGGGGTTTATAGTTCTATTCCTGAGAGCATATGTTCTTTTGGCTTGTTCCACTGCAGCCACCATGATTCTTTCTCTTTCTTCTTCAGTGAGGACCCTGAGTTTGATTTCTTCTTCCTCATCTGAGAATATTTTTTGTACACAACACTGTTGATTGATGCATTTGGAACTTACATCACTATCTCCCTCTTCCTTGGATGAGTTGTATTCTTCAAAAGATAGAAATTTTATGGTGTGATCATCTGTATATCCTTCACATACTTCTTCTTCTTCCTGTAGCTTCTTTGCTATTATACATTGGTAAGGAAAATGTGGCATATCACGGGTAAAGAACCACAAGTTATCATCTGACACCTTATTCATAGTTCTTCTTAGAGGATCTGGTATCTGCACATTATCCTTTTGATTCTTCTCCACTGGTTTCCCATCCTTCTAGGTAGTGTTGTAAGGCATATCGTGTAGTCTGGGTCTATCTTGACAGAAGAACTATTGTTTCTCTGTTTTATTTACCCTCATAGATAAATCCTTTAGAGCATTTAATACCTTGTCCAATTTATCTTCATCTTTAGTTTGTTTGGGAGCTCTTGGGTTAAACATGTAATACCCTAAAATTGGTCATCTAAACCATGGGCCCCTAATCTCGACAACATCACCAAGGTCCTAACCAAAGGCAATTAAATTAATCTTGAGCACATTATTATTTCTTTAATTATCAAAAATCACATGGCAAATCAACTACTCAATATTAATTAAATATTTATTTAATTAATCAAATCATTTCCAAGAATATCATTTGGATCAATTATCCCATTTTAATTTATTAAATATCCTTGCATATTTAATTAATTAATAAATTTGCCATTCAATCGTGCAAAAAGGATTAATTTATTACAAAGAGTTGAATTGAAAATAAAACAAAAAGAATTGAATTGAGAGAGAAATCAAACTTGAGATATTATTTCTTTTTCTAAATTTAGAACTTGAAATCAGAAAAGCAATTTAATTGAATTATTGAAATATTCTCTAAAATTGGAACTTAAAACTTTTCAAAAACAGAAAAAGAAGTTCAGTTGCATTGAAAAGACCTTTTTCTTGAATAAATTAAAGAATTATCTATTTTTATCAGATATGCATGGAATTAATTTAGTATTATTTTCCAATGCAACTTGGACTTCTAATTTGAATGCATTTCAATTAAACTATAATTGGAATCTATCTCAAGGTTAACTGAACATGATTTCTTAATTATTTCAATTAATCCTAAATTGAGCTTTTTTCTTGTGATTCTCTATAAATTCAGTCTTCAGCTCTCATTCCAATTCACCCCAGAAATTTTTGAGAACACGCTTGGAGATTATTATCACGCTAATTTTGCTCTGGAGTCATTGAAAATTATTGTGCTTTTTTAAATTATTTGCATCCATTTTACATTCATTATTGCTTGCATCCATTGTTTGCTTGAATTGATTATTATTGCTTGAATTATTCATCCATCTTGCATCCATATAGCTTAATATCATATAGATTAAATCCTTCATCTTGGTGTAGTCTAGTCACTAGTATTTCTTATAACAATCTGAGAGCAATCTTATACTCGCATCTTTTAGAAGGCAATTAGTCACTTTGCTATGGTTTATTTCTTATTGATTATTGATTACTAACCATGCATATAATGACTTAATTGAAGTGTTGTACTTGCAGCTACAGGTTCACTTTTTCACACACACATCTCTGGCACCCACCGTGGGGCCTGAAGACTACATTTTTTTGGCCTCCAATACTGACAGCTTTATTTTTTGTTATTTTCCATGTTTCAGATTTTTCAGTTTTTCATCCGTACATCTCGTACGACAATTCTTACAAGTTGAAACGACAAACTGCAGGTGTCGCACGAATTACAAATATATTATCATACGATCAGACCCTCTGTCGTACAAGTAGATCCTCTATCGTACGAGCAGAAATCCTCTGTCGTACGAGCCGACATCATCAGCAATCTTCTTTCGTACGATACTGCACCCTGTCTCGTACGAGTCAAGTGTCTATCGTACGATTCTGTATTTTCTGGTAAAAGAGGCAAATTTTTATTTTTTTTCATTGATTATTCTGACGACTTACCCTGACTATTTATCTGTCTATCTCAGACTTTTTCACAACCTAACTAGTTTTTGCAGAACGCTTGTCGCACAAAGACAATATGACTACTGATTCGTTGTCTTTGCAGGTTGCCTAAGAAGAATCGACTAAACATTGTGTATTCTTTAAATTCACGTTTAGGAACCTAACTTGCTATCTGGTTAAAGAACAAATCTATCTTTTGTGCTTTTAGAAGATTCTGAGAGGTAGGAGAGTATGCTCTTGTCTTTTTCTAGACAATCAGAAATCCAGACCCTTGAAGCTTTTTCTTTGTTTGAGATTTGCACATCTTTAGCAGGCCTGCCCTCCCAAGGGGTTGAAAAACTCTTAAATTCGTTACGGTCGATGTGAGGGAAACGACCTAAGTGGGAATGGCTAGACGCCAAGTACTCCAACCCACTATAAAATAAACGTGATTTGATGAAAATCAAGTCAACGGCAGTGCTTGGGAATAGCTCTCCTCCGTACCTTCAGGTATATTAAACCTTGGTTTTCAAGGCTAGTAGACCTCTTAATTGAGTTTATACCTCAACGTGCCGAACGGATCCCTGACTAAATCCAATTTAAAATTAGAAGCTACCCGGTTCATCTCCGAAAGGGGGATAATCTTTGTGCAAGAGAGATAGTAACTCTCCCAAGATACTTGTCATTTCGTGCCCCCATTAGCGTTTGGAGTCGGATAATACGGTGTTGAGAATCCATTGCGTGAGACTCAACGGCCGTATTTTGATTAGCTATTGGGTGTGTACCTGAGTCTACAAGCAAAGGTTTTCTTTCCTCACCAAATTCCTTAGGGTTTGCATGTTGTGATTGGAGTCACTATACATACTACTTGTTTTTTGTGTTTTCATCCCTGAAACAAAAAAAACTGAAATACCAAAAATCAGTGAAGACCAGAAACAACTCTGTGAGTTGAAACTCTGTCTGTGTCAGAAACTAGTCCATCCTAAGTCAAAACTTTGTCCATGTCAGAAACTAGTCCATCCTAAGTCAAAACTCTGTCTGTGTCAGAAACTAGTCCATCCTAAGTCAAAACTCTGTCTGTGTCAGAAACTAGTCCATTTTAAGTCAAAACTCTATCTATGTCAGAAACTAGTCCATTTTAAATCGAAACTCTGTCCGTGTCAAAAACTAGTCTATCCTGGTCAAAAAGTAGTCCATCTCAGAATTGGTCATACTCAGCAATCGAAAAAACTCAAAATTTCTAGGCTCTGTCCTGTGAACAGTCGTACAAGTTTGATAATTCATCATCCTATATCACATCCTGTGTCGTACGAGTTTTTTGGTTTGTCGTCCTAGACCCAATTCTGTGTCGTACGAGTCATTTTATTCTGTCATCTGACTCTGTATCCTGTGTCGTATGAACCAGAACTGCTCTTAGTCTTTTGTCGTCCTGCACATGCCCATTTGTCGTACGGTATGAGGCAGCAACTCGTACGAAATAGAACTATTGTCATCCTGTAGCTGCTAAATTGTCGTCCGGTCCAGAAAATCTTGTCGTACGAGTCTCTGGTTTTGTCAGAACAGAACAGTCAAACTTGCGTAGAAACAGCTTACAACAAACATAATACTGGTTATCATTTTCCTTAGCATAAATAGATCAAGACAATGTACCTCTGCCATTTGCGTTGCATGATTTGGTTGATCACCTTTCAGCTAGTTCAATCAACTACCTATAAAATTTTAGTCACTTAGATAATGTCTTATACAGGATAGATCATTCCTGAAATCAGACTGAATCTTACACTATTCTTAGAATCAACTTGGATAACGTCTTAGATAGGATAGATCGTTCCTCAAATCAGACAAAATCTCAATTGTTTCTCCCAAACAATACTTTAAATAGAACAACTAGCTCTGAAATTGATCTTGACCTCTGCATCACAAAATGACTTTAGGTCACACTAATCCATAAAAATGCATATTCAAACTAGGATTTCTCGTAAGAAACAAGGCAAAGGCAAAGAACAAACCTTCACCTATAAAGATAATCCATTCTATGTGAAGGATCCACTCACTGACATGCCATCGTCATCAGGCGGACCAATTTTTGATGAACCAAAATCTCCCACTATACATGAGACAGTATACAATGATGGAAACAAAAATGACCGTAATATTCTCGAAAATCATAATGACTCCTCATCATCAAGTGAGATTGACGAAGATGCTGAACCTCTAGAAAAACAAATCCTTGACTATCAGAAAGACAAAGACTTTAGAAAAATGATGAAAACTATCATGACCCGATAAAAGGAAGACTATTTCTTAGAACTAGCAAAACAAAGTGCCAAACTTCCTATTGGATATGATGTTTAGACACTTGTTACTAAAAGGGAAGACTCACCTATAATCATGGTACACAAACAGTTACTAGCTTTGCGGATGGAGGTCACAAAGCTAAAGAATAAGGACAAGTCCCCGAAACAATATTCTCTGGAAACAATATGTCCCTTTCCATTTGACAAAAATCTACACATGCCTCCATTTCCTTCACGAGTGGAAATCCCAAAATTTGACAAATATGATGGTACCTTAGATCCTCAAGACAATGTTAGGGAATTTAGTGTTGCTTGTATGGAATTCATGCATGATCAAACGTACCTCATGCGTCTCTTCCCAAGGAGTTTAGGGGGTCAAGCAATGGAATGGTTCTCAAGTCTACCCAAAGGAATAAAAACATTCGAAGAACTAATCCAACTATTTTTACAACAATACTCATACAACATTCGACATCCTGTGACAGTGATCGACCTTTGTAATACTCAACAGAAAACAGGGGAACCTCTTCTTACTTTTCTCCAACGCTGGAGGAGGATGTTCTCTAGGTACCCACGACCTATTCCAGACTCTGAGAAAATGGATATATTTGTCAATAACTTGGTCCCCGGACTGAAATATAGTATACAAATGCAAGTACACCCATCATTTAACAAAATGATAGATAATGCCATTCGAATGGAAGATGTGCTCATAAAGAAGGGGGATATCACACCTTGGAAAGAAACACAAACAAGATCTAGCTCCAAAGAGAAGAACAAGTATTGGAAATTTGCCAAAGACAACAACAAGAATGTTGTTAATGATGGGGTAGTAGACACTGTCAAAACCAACTCAAAATCCACAATATTCAACCTGGCTAGTGGTACACAAGCACTTAAAGTTGTTGAGATTGCAACAGAGAATCTGCCGAAGAAAACAAAGGAATGGTTCAAAGAAAAGCCTTGGCTTTCCAAACCTAAGCGTGATTTTACTCCTCTTGAAGAATCATATGAGTTCGCTTTCAAAACTCTGTTGGCAAACAACTTGATAACACTACCAGATAACTCCAGACCATATGATCCGGATGTCAAACCAAGATGGTGGAGAGAAAATGAATACTATGACTTCCATCGGAATAAGGGTCATAACATAAACAATTGCATGAAGCTAAAACATGAGATTCAGGATCTCATAGACGCTAGTAAATTTGTTGTTGGGAATCATCCAACCAATGCTGATCATAAAGCATTTAAAGACCCTTTGCCTGCTTACGAACAAGGTGACTCCTCAAAGACCAAAGGAGGTGCCAAGGTAAATTATGCTTATGCTAGCCAAGACAACGTTATCAACATGATTGAACCTTCACACTCAGAATATTGCAATGTGATTATAGTTCAAGATAAACCAAATGAATCACGATATGCAAAAGCTCTGACCAGATCTCAAAAGAAAGTTACCCTCCAAGGAGCTAGTTCTTCCAACCCGGCTCAAAAAACATCAAATCCAACAGCCTTGCCAAACAAACAAAAGGAATCAACCTTGGATAAATTTAAAAGATTAACCTCATCATCATCCTCTGGATATAGTGTGGTTGAACAGTTAAAAAAGACAAATGCTCAAATTTCAATTTTTGAATTGCTACAGCTCTCATCTACTCACAAGGAAATCCTAAACAAAGCATTGCTCACTACCAACGTTCCAAAAGATTTAGACATTGATCGGTTTCAGTCTATGGTGGGTCATCTGACTTCACCTCACTATCTGACCTTCTCTGAAGAAGATGACAATTCATTAAATCATCCACATAACCAGCCATTTCATATTGAAGCCATGATCCACAAACACAGAGTTAAACATGTTTTGATAGATGGAGGCGCGGGGTTGAATATATGTACTTATCATCTACTTACACAACTAGGATTCTCATAAAATGTCATTGATCCAGGCAAGAAAATAACATTTAAAGCCTATGATAAAGAAGAGAGGACCTCCAAAGGTCTGGTATCATTACCAATCAGAGTGGGACCGGTAGAGAGAGATGTCCTTTTCTAGGTTCTCGATATTCCATTGTCATACAATATATTACTAAGCAGGCCATGGATTCATGAAATGAAGGCAGTACTGTCAACATATCACCAATGCTTAAAGTTTCCTTATAACGGAACTGAAGTCAGTATTCCTACTAATACAAATGTCATCTGCAATGCATTGACAAAAGGTGCAGATACTTTTGTGCCTCATAATAGGGCAGCCTCTCCAAATGAAGATCCAGAAACATTGATGAAAGACTTAGAAAAGAGATTGAAGATTACAGATATCGGCATGGATGGCTACAAGATAGAACCGGTACTATCATTAGTTTCTCTCCCTCCATCACCAAAATAGTTGGGCAAGACATCAGAGGCTATGAGGACACAAACTTCAGCTCTGAATACTATATATGATGGTCTCTTCATACAGTCTTCTACCTCCTTGGTGGATGAAATAGAAGAGGATGTTGTGGTTAACTGGCTCTTTAAGGAAGATAGTCCAAATGAGGAGGTACGACATTGTGAGATTTCCTCAAACCAATATGGTTGTGGTTACAAAATGATTCAGCACATGGGGTACTCAGGTACTAGTCCTTTGGGCAAACAAAAAGAAGGTATTACTGAACCAATTCAGCTACAAACCAAATCCACACATGATAAGGCTGGATTGGGATACAATCCTAAAAAGACATCAGAACAAAAAACATGTTTCTAAGTCTAAAGGCTCGAAAAAGATATCACCTTTAACATTACATGAAGAAGACACTAAACAAACAAAAGTAGAGTGTAGAAAAGAGAAAGAGGAATCAACGGTCAAGAAAGAAGAAATAGTCAGTGCTCAAGCTTCGACGGTATCAGCTACGATAATAAAAGAAGTTGAGGTCCCTAAGGATATAAGAGATGAAGTTGTAAGAATTAGAGAATTGTTTGCACCATTAAAAGTTCCAGTCACATATACTGGAAGGCAACAAGTAGATGATTCAGAGACTGATTCAAATGAGTATGAATGGGGTCCTGACTATCTTTCAAACACATCCGCTACAAAAACTCCAAAAGAATCTACTGGTGTCATAGATGATACTCAAGAGTTGATGCGCATAAAACTAGAGAGGGAAATACAAGAAATTAGACAAAAGAGGCAAGCAAATTATGAACAAGCATTGAAAGAAGGAACAATACCAGAAAGCTTCTCATTTATACGTCGTTATCCTAAAATAGAACAAATAAGTTATAGCACTACACAGGAAGAGTTAGAAGCTGCAAAACAAGAACCAGTCATCAGTCCAGAAGAAGCTGAATGGAGTAGATGACAAAAAATCATAGAAACAATGAAATCATGTCAACAGGTGTGTCAGATACAAATGACAAATGAACCACAATATGAAGGAACTTGTATTATTAAAGATGTTAGTATTGATGCCATACATATGCTTACTAAATCACCTGAAAGAGACTTGGAAACTTCATCTGATTACTCTGATGACTCTGATGACAGTTTTGTTCATGATGATACCCACTCAGCCTCAAATTCTGAATCATCTGATACAAACAATGAAAAGGTGCCTACTATTCTTATTGTTGTTAAACCACAATATGACGTCCAGTCCGACGTAGTAAACGATGTTACAAGTATGTCTATTGGATTAGATCGATTAAATATTAACATGAACTTTAATAATCATGATCTGACTCTTCCTGGTCTCGAGACACTTACGCAAGGTATCATTTTGGAACTTGACTTTTCGATCCGCAGTTGTGATAACAATACCATGAACGCTCTTGAACCTATCCAAAATTTGTCCTTACTACATCCCGAATTGATTGACTATACTTTACAGAATCAACCCATGTATATACCTACTTTTGCCAATGACTATACTTTATCCTATTATCTCAATGCAGTCAAGCCTATGAACTCTTCCACCAGTGAATGGAGTGAAAATATGACTGAAGAGGATATCAAGTATCTTAGTCGCAAAAACAAGAAAAATAAAAATAAAAGATTTGATGGTGAAAACCATATTGTGTCGGTGTCAGATTCTAAAAAAGAGAAAATAAAGGACATACCTAAAGGTGAAAACCTCTTTGAGGCACCTAAAGATGAGATACTTGGTATACTGCCCAGTGATTTTCAGGAGAGGTCTTCCATATTGATCGAGCAAACTCAGCAAGTGAATATTGGGAATCAAGAGACACCACAAATTATTCACGTAGCTCAATCACTATTAGCAGAGGAATTGAAGGATTTCACTCAGCTATTCTTAGAGAAGAAAATAAACTTTGCATGGACGTACTCTGATATGCTAGGCTTGGATCCTGATCTCATTATGCACCATCTCTCAATCACACCAGGAGCAAAACCAGTTAAACAAAAACTTCATAAGATGCACCCGCATGTCGCACTATTGGTCAAAGTTGAACTAGAGAAACTACTCAAAGCTGGATTTATCAGAGCAATAGATTATGCTGAATGGATTTCCAACATGGTACCTATGTCGAAGGCAAATAAATCTATCAGAGTTTGTACATATTTTAGAGATCTCAACAAAGCATGTCCGAAAGATGACTTTCCATTGCCAAATATTGATATGATAGTCGACATGACAGCTGGGTATGAGATGTACTCACTGATGGACGGATTTTCCAGCTACAATCAGATTAAAATCGCTCCTAGAGATCAAGAAAAGATAGCTTTCAACTATGCATGGGGAACCTTTTGCTAGAATGTTATGCCATTTCGGTTAAAGAACGTAGGGGCAACCTATCAAAGAGCAGTTACAACTATCTTTCATGACATGATGCATAAGAATATGGAAGATTATGTTGATGACACCTTAGTGAAGACTATGAAAAGATCAACGCATATTCAAGAGTTAGGTCCTATACTTGACAAAATGGAAAAATTTAAGCTCCGATTAAATCCAAAAAAGTGTGCATTCGGAGTGACATCTGGTAAACTACTTGGCTACATCATTTCAAAGAAGGGCATCGAGGTTGATCCTGAGAAGGTCCAAGCTATAATGGAAATGTCGCCTCCAAAGAACATCAGTCAAATGAGAAGTCTACAGGGACATCTCCAATCCATTAGAAGATTCATTTCTCAACTAGCAGACAAGGCTCAACCTTTTACAAAAGTATTGAGAAAAGGAATAATATACAATTGGGATCAGCAGTGTGAACAACATCTTCAGTAGATAAAAGAGTACCTATCTAATCCATCGATATTGATGCCACCTATTCAGGGTGAGCCACTAATCTTATATATATCAGCAACTGATTCATCACTGGGGACACTTCTGGTGCAACAGGATGACAACAAAAAAGAACGAGCTATTTATTACATCAGCAGGACATTGGTGTCTTATGAAATGAGCTACAGTATAATAGAAAAAGCATGCTTGGCATTAGTCTTTGCATCACAGAAACTGAGGCACTATATGCTGGAACATTCAATCAAATTGGTGGCCAAAATTGATCCACTCAAGTATCTTCCTAATAAAGCAACACTCACCAGAAGATTGGCAAAATGGGTTATGATCCTTACAGAGTTTGACATTGAATATGTGGAACGCAAAGCCATAAAAGGATAGGTAATTGTTGATCAACTTGCTGAAGCTCCATTTGAGGATACTCAACCACTACACTTCGAGTTCCCAAATGAATCAATAATGCATCTTACTCAACAACCCTGGAAGATGTTCTTTGATGGTTCCTTTACTCAAAATGGTTCAGGTGCTGGCATACTATTCATTACTCCTCACAAGTATTCAATTCCAAAGTCTTATAAGTTTTTATTCCCTTGCACAAACAACATTGCAGAATATGAAGCTTTGGTGAATGGAATAAAACTAGCCATTGAATGGAAGGTTGTTGAATTACATATCTATGGAGATTCTCAGCTGGTCATCAATCAAATCAACGATACATATCAAACTCAAGATGAGAAATTGATGCCTTACAAGAGGATGGTAGATGATCTCAAGAAGTATTTTGCTTTTATATCATTCCAACAGATTCCTAGATCAGCGAATAGAGCAACAGATGCTATGGCTACCTTGGCATCTATACCTGAGCTACAGGAGTCCAATTTTTGCTTTGATTTCCTGGTGGAAGAGTTATATTACCCTGCTTATGATTCTCCTGAGACCCAAATAGTTTGTTCTATTATTGGACACGACTCATCCCAATATAGCCACATCTATTCCTATCTATGTGATCAAATTATCCTTGAAAACCTTACTCGTAATGAGAAAAGAAACCTAACTCAAAACGCTTCGTGGTATGCTATCATAGCTAACGATTTATTTAGACGAGATTTGGACGGTACTTTGCTTAGATGTCTAGAAACTCAAGAATCTAAACATGCATTATTAGAAGTTCATGAAGGTATTTGTGGATCTCATTCGAATGGTTTTACTTTAGCTCGGAAACTATTATGGGCTGGCTACTACTGGCCAAATATGGAAAAAGATGCCATAAAATTTGCTAAGACTTGTGAGAAATGTCAGCTTCATGGAAATCTCATACATGCCCCGGCAAGGGACCTCATACCATTTATAACACACTGGCCTTTTCAGCAATGGGCCTTTGATCTCATTGGTCAGATATATCCGGCTTCATCCAACGGACATAAATTCATCATAACTGCCACTGAGTATTTCACCAAGTGGGTAGAGGCAGTTCTGCTCACCAAGGCAACTGGTAAACAAGTCGCCTTATTCATCCTAAACTATATAATTTGCAGGTATGGGATACCTTCGTCCATCGTGACTGATAATGGAGGACAATTCAAGAATAAATATCTAGACAAGCTTTGTGAGAAATTCAAAATAAAGCAACACTAGTCATCAGTATATTACCCTCAAGGTAATGGACAAGCTGAGGCGTCTAACAAAAACCTACTGACTATCTTGTACAGAACAGTGAACAAGTCTGGGAAGGATTGGCATCTGCAGCTCAATCTTGCACTATGGGCTTACAAAACCAGTATCAAAACACCTACTGGGGCTACACCTTTTTCTTTGGTGTATGGGTCCAAAGCAGTATTACCTATTGAAGTAGAAATACCATCTCTAAGAGTTTCGTTGCAAGGTCTTGTTACTGATGAAGATCATAGAATATCTAGATTGCAAGAACTCGAATTGTTGGATGAGCGTCAGCAAGTGGCATTTGATCATCTCAGAGTATATCAGAAGAGAATGTCCAAAGGGTATAACAAGAAAGTTTGACAAAGAGAATTTCAAGTTGGTGACCTAGTTCTGAGAGAAAATCCAAAAAATCAACAGTTTCGTGACAATAAAGGGAAGTTTGAACCCAACTGGTTGGGTCCCTACATTGTTACTGCAATATTCAGCTCTGGTGCCTATCAACTCTCAAACTCGGAAGGAGAACAGCTCCGTGAACCAATTAACACCATCCACTTGAAGAAATTCTTCACTTAGCACTCTCTGCTCCAACAAACTTGTACAGTTGGAAAAAATCTTTAAAAAAATCTTAAAAATCAGAAAAAGTCCTGAAGAAATCAAAAAAAGAAAAGAAAAAAATAGAAAAGAAAAGAAAAAAAATTAAAAAGAGAGAAATTGCCCTGGTCAAAACCTGGTAAACAGGCACCTTGGTAAAAAAAAATGAATCTCTGCCAAGTAGGTGAAAACCTGGCAAACATGTGCCTCTTGTACTGAAGCGCTCCATCTATCAACGCAATGTTGGCATTTCCCGCTTTCAAGCATCTTTTGCTTTCGCTTGTACATATTTTCAGTCACTTTTGTGATATCCTGGTTCGTTGGAACCCTCATGACTTGAAACTGATCATGGTCCTAGTCTTAGGTTACTCAACAAAGCACATTACATATCCTAAGCAGTGTCAAACAAGTCATTATTCCATCAGTGAAACCTGGTCATTCACTCCGAGTCAGTTACCTGTCTCCTGACTACTACAGAGTTTTTGTCATTGAGTTCACAAGCAAAACAACATAATGGAAAACAATTACTAAACAGTTTGAGCTATGAATGCAAATTTTCTTTGTATGTTGTCTTTTATATTGATTTTTGGTTATTGTCCCTCTGAGTAACTCGAGGAAGTCTATTGTGACTAAGAGGAACAAGGATTGGGGGCATAATATTTTCTATGTTTTCTGCTTATAGGAATGATCTCGATGATCTAGAAACATATAAATTAGCTGGGTGTCTGTGATAAGAGTCTTCACATTAAGGTGAAATCGCCTCACATACCTCGACTCCGCTTATTTGTATGCTACAGGGAGGTCCATATCATTTCTTTGTTTGTTTTTTAGGGAATTTATTCATGATGCAATCTAGGTCCTTGCGAAATCTGTCCAAGGATATGAACGAAAAAAAGGGTCATTGCGGACAAGATAATTAATATTGCACATTGAAAAAGAAAGGAACTCTAACTTGCTTGTTGTGTTTGTTATGCTCAGTGATGAATCTTAAGTATTTTAAATCCAGTGACTAGGTTTAGGTTGCATTTCGCATATCATTTTGCATTTCATTCTGCATTTTTGTAAATCTAGAGTGATTTCGGTATAGTAATAATCTCTTTATCTTCTGAATGAGAGCTGGAAGCATCATCATTTCTTACGCTAAGTGGTCTTTTTATCATTATTTCTTCGATTGAGTACTTGTGTTTTGAGATGTTTAGCTGCATACATAACATTTCATATAGATTCATTCATTCATTTCATTTCATTTACATTGATCTCATTGCATAGAAAAACAAAAAAATTGCATTACTCATTACTCATTATTCATTTTCATTTATTCATTTATTTGCATATAAAAAAAGAAACCACAACATAGACATCCATATTCATTTGCATTACATACATTCATGCTGAAATAAATGCATATATATAGAATAAAGCATATAGAAACATCTCATAGTTGATCAACACAAGTACGATGAAGTCAAATCAGATCTCGTATATATATATATATATATATATATATATATATATATATATATATATATATATATATATATATATATATATATATATATCAAGTCTAAGGGTACAAAATGATGTCCAATGACATACAAACTCCCATCGGAGCAAGAATCGTATCGACTACAAAAAAATGGGTGTGTCTACAAAAAATATCCCAGCTACAAAAAGAATCATCTAGCTAGCACCCTCTCCCTCATCGCCTGGTGGAGGAGGAGGAGCTTGATGCCCGGGATCCTGTTGAGGTGCTCGTGCTCCCTCTGATCTAGCCATATACTATGAATAGGGTTGCACCTGTTGTGCAACAGGAACTGCGACACTATATGCCGCCACATAATATGCAGCCCTACTGCTCTGGAGAAGCACCTCCTGTCGAAGAGACTCTATCTCTGCTCTTGACTCGGCTCTCAATGCTATGATCTAGTGATCACGCTCGGCCCTAACCTCGACTAGTTGTCGGTCTCGCTCCGCCAGCTAAGTTTGAGCCACTATCAACTGTGACTGCAGCTCTGCAAGGTGTCCTCTCATCAACCATCCTGTGTCAGCCCCCTTCTCTCTCGTAGGCTCTCCGTCGCCATCTCCACCTGTGGCTCCACCCTGCTCATCCCGCCGCTGCCGGACCTGCCTCAGAGCTGCTTGCTCCTCCTCTCTGCCACCCAACCTCACGCCTACTCTCCCAAGGGATCCACCCTCACCCCTCTGTTGTCCAACATTAGCTTGCACTCCGCTGCTACTAGCACCAGGGTCACCACTAGTCCGTCGTGGAACATTTGGTCTCTGGCCTTGTCCCTGCCTATGGCCCTATCTCTGTGCCTGTCCCTGTGCCGGTGCAGGGGCATCATCCTCCACATCCTCAATATGAGGAGCATGCTCTCCTGGATCTGTAAACCGAGGGAATGGATGCTGCTAAAAGTAATCCCTGTACTGGGGCAATACCCCTGCATCTGCTATATCATCCAGGTAATCCCACCTCAGACAGTGTAAACCTGTCAGCTCCTGCATCGCTAAAGCATAAGATAGCCTAGGTGACCATCTTTTTCTCTCCTCATCGGCATATCAAGCATACGTTGTATACTCCTGAGAGATACCCTGAGGCCGACCATACTGCCTCATCACTCATGAAATGACGAATCGCTCCACAACAGTCTGTGACCTCCCAATCAGTGGGCGTGTAACAAAAAGATCTCTCTGAACCGCCCCCCAGTCATCCCATGACTCCAACCCCCTATACAGTCTCCATATGACAGCTATCAGATCATCGAGCTGTCGTCGCCAGAAGTCTATCTTGCCCAGATGGGGTTGCGTAATATATCTGGCATACCTGTAAATAATCAGTTGCCCTGGCTCTCTGCTATCATCAACTATCGGTCGACAAACGGGAAGGTGCTCCCAAGCCTACACCTGTAAAATGTACACCCCTACAGCCATGCTCCGCCCATTTCTGTAGATAATCTCATGCATCTCCCGATACATGTGGGCCAACAAACAAGAGCCCCAGCCAAGTCTCTGAGGGGTCTCTATCAACCTCTCCAGCATACAGCCCCATCCACTCTGAAAACCTTGTTGCCCTCTGTCTGGCATCAAGAAGCAACCAATGAAACCTGCTAGGACACATGCCAGCGGATACTCTCACTGTACCTACCCATCAATATATCCCAACTCATAGAACAAGTCAAGATATCGGGATCCCTGAATACGTTCCTAAGAGCCTATAGTCTAGGTAACAATGCAGTATCATAATCCACCTTATCCCCAGCAAAAGGGATACGAAGGATCCTGTACACATCCTCGGGAGTGATAGTCAACTCCCCAACTGGCAAATGAAAGGTATTATGCTCTGAATGAAACCGCTCTACCAACGTTGTGAGCATCCCATGGTTCACACGGATATCAGGTAACCTCATCAGGTGAGTCAAGCCACGCATATCAACATGAGCCTGCTCAACCTCAGACAAATCACGAACCAAAGCCATAGTGGGAGGATATACACATTTGAAGAGCACAGGAGGTAAGCACACCTGCAAAAAAAAACAACAACGATCATCAGAAAACATTCCAAATGAGCCTACAAGAGAAGTTAAACATCACGCAAATCCAACTAAGTCAAATGCAAAAGCAAAATTTCATGTTTACAATTTCAAAAATGATCACTGTCTTCTGAACGACAAAACACAGTCAAACAGCATCTCATATGAGTCAAGAATGACTCTCATATGAGTAAATAGCCTCGAACGACAAAATTTTACACATCGCACGACAAAATGGTCTTTTAACAGACCTGTCGTACGACACAAGGGTGAATCCCGTACGACAAATCTAATAGCTTTAAACGATAAAAGACAATTTGCCAGTTTCTCATACGAGATTAAACAATAAAAGACAATTTGTCAGTTTCTCGTACGAGACAGGTTCCTGTCTCGCACGATAAACCGCGACACCCAACCCAAAACCCGTGAAAAATAAACAAAAAAAATCAAAATTGGAAACATAAAGAGGCTAAAGATCGATCACTTACCCCTGGCTCATAGTTTTGAGGTCGATTGTGATGTCTCTAGCGCTCAAATCGATGCTGACAAGTAGGGACCACCATTTTTCTTCACATAAGGCTTTTTGAATTTTCAAACTTGGAGGGTTAAAATGATTTGAAAATGACACTTTCGTCCTATATATAGCCTAAAACCTAATTTTTCAACTTGCTCTGATGGTCATGAAAATTGTACCCTTAGCTAATGTGCCTGCTCTGATTCCATTTTCGGGATCAAAATCGAAATTCGAGATCATCTTGCTAGTCAATTTCACAATTTCGACCACTTAGCGCTTTTTTCATCAAATGCTCATTCTTTCTTCAAATTGCGCTCAATTTCAACGCTAAATCTTATTTCAATTTCATTCTACACATCAACATTACAATCAACTCTACGCTCAATTTCTTATCAATCATCGCCAGAATTTTCAGAAGAAAAAAAATCCTCAGAATCAATTTGTGCTCAAATAAGTTATTTTTGCCACACAATTGCCTATAATCAATCCCTCGCTATCTTTCGATTTCGCTCCTGAGGGGACATACTCACGACCTTATGACTTCACATCTCACAAGTCGAGAATTTTTTTAAATCTTCATCAAAAGTCGAGCAAAATCTTTCCAATTAAAGAAAAAAATCCTTATTGCTAAGGGGCATCTCAACTTCATCGCTTCACATCAAGTTGAGATCTCTTGATCATCTGAATCAAATCAATCGCTAGGGGCATATCAGTTTCATCGCTTCAAAACAAGCTGATATTTGTCTTTTATCTGAATTAATCTCTTAACGTTAATCAGTTTCATCACTTCAAATCAAACTGATTATTCGTTTAAACTCAATCAAAAGTTTAAAGAGTTTCTTTGATCACACTAAATCTAAGCAGGTGTTCAGTATTCGTTTCTTGATCAAGCTGAACGGTTTATTCTTCGCTCATCGTGTCTTGATCAATCAAGTTCAAGATCGATTTTTTTTATCATCACTCACTATATCTAAGATCAATCAAGTTCTAAATCAGTAAGATCTGCTTCTTGATCAATCAAGTTCAAGTTCGATATCTTTGTTTTCTATTGTTCCTCAGTTCAATCAAGTTCGGGATCAGTATCACTTTAATCAGACTTCATTCAGCTTTGTCGCTTCGAATCAAGCTAAACACCTTGCTTTTCATCTAGTTCGTGATCAATCAAGTTCAGAACTGGCATCTCCTAGACATCACACATTCTTTGAATCAAAGTGTTGCTCGCACATTAATTCGAAGAGGGGCAAATCTAATACCCTAAAATTGGTCATCTAAACCATGGGCCCCTAATCTCGACAACATCACCAAGGTCCTAACCAAAGGCAATTAAATTAATCTTGAACACATTATTAATTCTTTAATTATCAAAAATCACATGGCAAATCAACTACTCAATATTAATTAAATATTTATTTAATTAATCAAATCATTTCCAAGAATATCATTTTGATCAATTATCCCATTTTAATTTATTAAATATCCTTGCATATTTAATTAATTAATAAATTTGCCATTCAATCGTGCAAAAAGGATTAATTTATTACAAAGAGTTGAATTGAAAATAAAACAAAAAGAATTGAATTGAGAGAGAAATCAAACTTGAGATATTATTTCTTTTTCTAAATTTAGAACTTGAAATCAGAAAAGCAATTTAATTGAATTATTGAAATATTCTCTAAAATTGGAACTTAAAGCTTTTCAAAAACAGAAAAAGAAGTTCAATTGCATTGAAAAGACCTTTTTCTTGAATAAATTAAAGAATTATCTATTTTTATCAGATATGCATGGAATTAATTTATTATTATTTTCCAATGCAACTTGGACTTCTAATTTGAATGCATTTCAATTAAACTATAATCGGAATCTATCTCAAGGTTAACTGAACATGATTTCTTAATTATTTCAATTAATCCTAAATTGAGCTTTTTTCTTGTGATTCTCTATAAATTCAGTCTTCAGCTCTCATTCCAATTCACCCCAGAGATTTTTGAGAACACACTTGGAGATTATTATTACACTAATTTTGCTCTAGAGTCATTGAAAATTATTGTGCTTTTTTAGATTATTTGCATCCATTTTACATTCATTATTGCTTGCATCCATTGTTTGCTTGAATTGATTATTATTCCTTGAATTATTCATCCATCTTGCATCCATATAGCTTAATATCATATAGATTAAATCTTTCGTCTTGGTGTAGTCTAGTCACTGGTATTGCTTATAACAATCTGAGAGCAATCTTATACTCGCATCTTTTAGAAGGCAATTAGTCACTTTGCTATGGTTTATTTCTTATTGATTATTGATTATTGATTACTAACCATGCATATAATGACTTAATTGAAGCGTTGTGCTTGCAGTTACAGGTTCACTTTTTCACACACACAAAACAACCTAGTATCTTCTCTCTTCCCAACTCTCCCAGCAGCTTTTCTATTGTTTTCTATAGTTATGGTAGCTTTCATAACTGCTTGAAGAGTTGTAGGATTTTTTGTTTTGAGTTCATAATTTGTCTTGCTGTCAAATGCGTTTATGTAGTACAAGATGCTTACTTCTGGGACTGGTTTTATCCTATTAGGAATTTTATTTATAACTCTGTTGAATCTCTTATTGAAATCAACCACTGTCTCATTAGGTTCTTTCTTGATACTTATGATTTCATGTAGTGCAAACTCAGGGCTATTTTGATCTCCATATTGTTCGAGAAAAAGTCTTTTAAACTTTGCAAGGCTACTTATTGAAAAATCAAGTAGTGCTCTAAACCAATCTTGTGCATCCTCTATCAAAGACTGCATGAATAACTTCATTTTAACATCCTCGTATGGGAGGCAGAAATCTTCCATGACTGTATCAAAAGCTTTGCAATGTGCTTTTCCTAAAATAGCATTACTCCTAGTGAATTTTGGTATTGCAATTCTAATTTCATTTGGAATGGGATGAGGATACACCATCATTCCTGAAAATCAAACTATCTGATGTGTTCTGTATTCATCAATCCATATCCTTCCTAGAAGAAATTCCCATGGTTCTGACCCACATTATTATTACAAGGGGGAAATTGGTTTTGAGGTTGGAAATGGTTTTGATATGCAAAGTTGTTAAAATGAGTGCTGATATTCAGGAGGTATATTGGTGTATGTAAAATTGTTGAAATGATTGTGCTGGTGTTCAGGAGGTATATTGGTGTATGTAAAGTTGTTGCATCTATGATCATATAAGGGGTTTTCAAATGTTTTATAGGTATTGTTCTTCACGTTGATTTCATCTTTATTGCTTCCCCCCTTGTTTGATCCTTGGGTTGCATGTTCACACCTCGCCTTGTACTTATTCAGGTCATGATCAATGTCATCTTCATTGACATTAATGCCCAACTTAGCACATAATTCTACACACTCTCGTATCCGTCCAGTATCTTTCATTTCGGTAGATACTTCTAACATTTGTTTCAAAATATACCATACGGTCTGGTGCATCCATCTTGCTTGAACCTGAGGAACTTGATGTACCTGTCCTTGAATTCAGGCAGTGATTTTCAAAACCAGAAGGGAATTTTCCTTTTCATGCTTTATCTGCAGCCACCAAGTCCTCATTTCTTGGTTATGTAGGAACTGTGTTGTTCTATTTATTCAAAGCTGGATGTGAATGATTTTCAGAGTAATACTAATTATACTTTTCATTCATGAAGTCATTCATGTGTTCCATTGGATTGTCTATTAATTCTTTCTATGGATTCTTCTTATTTCTTTTTTGATCAAAGTTTAATTGTACTATTGGATGGCCTTGTGTTATTGACCTCCTTTCGTGCATAAAATTTCTTATTTCAGTGTCTTTCTTAAATGAATGCTTCCCCAGCAGAGTCGCCAATCTGTTGGATCTCAAATTAACAGATTGGATAGGTTCTAAGGAAATACCAACTCTTATGATCAAACCCTCCAATTGACTTGGCCAACTTATAGAGCAAACCTATTTGGTTACTAACTCTCTCACTTTATGCTCTGCAAGACCTAGGCAGGTATACCTATTCACTAGTAGCTTTTGGTGACTAATGCTCTTAATAGGAGATTGAGTATCTTAATCTAAATCGTTCCTACCTTAGAATGGCATAGGTTCCTAGGATAGGTGGCTTTTAGATGAGTTCAATATTGTTGTTGCGAAAGCTATTCGATCTTTGTGCTTGAAATTTATATGTATACACTATCGCTAATTGATTCTATATATCCTACTCAACTACTCCTATTGCTTTAAAGTAAAGGTGATTGATATGGTAAAAGTTGTGATTTGTGAATGACCAGTTTCTTCCTTGTTATTTGGGCTACAGAGCCTTATATTTCCCTAGGACTTAATCTATGATTCTGTGAGACAGTTTTTAAACCTACCCCTTTGGTAAATCTATCAATTACTATTTCTTATTATATCTGCTAAATGTTCAAATCATAAACCGCTTGAATGAATTTAACCTTAACCTTAAAGGACCATCCAAGAAAGAACTACAAGGAACAATTACAATTCACAAGTAGATCCTTTTAATCCAAGTTTATAATATAGAAACATAAACTTCACTGTAAGAATACGAATAACCTTATCTCCTTTAGATAATATCACAAACAACTGCCTACAAAAAATGAGATAATCCACAGCACATATGCAAAGAGAAGCGATTGATTCTATTAAAGCTTCAAAATGGTACAATAGTATACCAGAGGCTATAGTATTTGTCCAGTATCTTCTATTCTAATTCCCTTCATTTTACAAAACGTGCTCATATAAATAAGTGAGCAACACCTATTCTGTGAAAAGATGTGTCCCTTCATCATTAACAACCTAATTACAATTGCTTAACAAAGTGAAAGATAAAGAGATTAAGCATGCCAAGATAATTAATATAAATGTCACTCTTATGGCATCTAACGGTCTCACTCTTTTTTGTCATATCTGTCTCCAATGAAAAGAGATCAAACACCGCCTGGTTGACATGTAGAGCTATATCTTCATTCTGGTTAAATTTAGCCACTGCTTTCTCCTTAATCTGTGCAAATTTATTTTGCCATTTCTCTAATGGAGTCAGTTCACCATCCTTGTAGATAACCGGTATCGTTGCAACACAATCTTCATCCAATATTTGGAAATTTTTATTCAATGTGTCTATGTATTTGTCATGCTCCATCAAGTATTGGTCCCCTTGAGCTCTTTCTTCTGCAGTCATGGCCCCATTGTCCTTCAATACATCTTGCAATCTCTTCTTTAATCTTTCATGCTCTTTTAGAGCTTTTACAGTTCTTGTGTATTCTTTCCAATATTCATTAGCATGTGGCAACATAGCTTTGAGCCTGTGCTCAATGACATCATTTGCCAACTTGTTCATCTTCTGTTGGGCATTGGTTAACTGCTCGGCTAACTTTTCAGCATTTATCCTCTAGTGGGTAGCATCTAAGACCCTTAGGTTAGGTTGATAACCCATAACTGGTTCATGTTCCCCCATCATAGGAGTATTTTGTGACAACTGTCTTTGTAGCCTCTAGATTTCTTCAGCAGCCTTCTCATACAAGCCTCTGTAAATGTTGTTCTCTTTGACCAAAAACTATGTTAGTTCCTTGTTCAATTTTGCTACATCCATGTTCAACTTGGCTGTGATTCTGGAATCAGTTTTCCCAACCTGCTCGATCATCAAGTGGCCAAAAACCTTATCTGTATCAACCAGTATGGGTCTCTTTTCCTTCGGATACAAGGCCCATATTATGAGAGCCTTTTGATCTGGATCATATCCTGAGCCCATAAAGATCTTGTCTATCTCCTCTGGTATGACCTACTTGTTGGGATCTTGCTTCTTGAGGAGACCGCCAAACAACAATGCAGACCTCATGTCCCATCCTGAGTAGATCAGCACACCAACATCCTTGAGTATCCTCCTTCCTTTCTTAGGTGTCACTTCTTTCTTAGCAAGGTCCACCTCCTCTTGTAACCTTTGGGCTTGTTCATCCTCTATTTTATCTTTCATAACAGTCCTAACCTGTATTCCTTTATGTTAGTACAGAAATGTATCAAATTCTTTGGAGGAAATGAAATCATCATCAACAATGAAACCTTCATATTCAAACATCCTTATATCTCCAACATCTTGGACATTGTACTTTCCCATCATCATATCCATCTGTACACCACCCTCAACTCTGGGAGGATACTCTTCTCTAGGGGAGTCAATTGGAAAAACATTAGAAACAGATTGAGGAGACAATTGGGTCAAGGGCTCTATATCCCTGAGAGTTTTTATGTGCTTCCCATAGACATAAGAAGGTACTCCCTCAAGCAATTCTAGCTCATACTCCATAAGTTTATTTGCTTGATCTAAGGGATCTTTGGTGTTTTGAAGCATGTCCTCGTTTATTCTCCCTCGGAAGAGCTTCCATTTGTAGGCTTGGAACACTCGCTCATACTTAGCCCTTTTTTCATTAGCTTCTTCCCTTCTTATATTTCTGGTGAAATCATCAGGCATGAGTGACACATGCTCTCCAGCCTTGAGTTTCTGGGATGACCTCGTTGCCCCTATGTATCCTTATGGAACTAAGTTTGGCCCAGGGTCTCCTTCTACCATCTTGTAGTAATCCAATTTATTATGTAGCAAACCGTAACTCTTTGAACTTTTGGCAATAAAGTCTGGAAAGACAAGTAATCCAGGCACGATGGATTGTTTTCCATGATCCGTTAAGTGTTGGGCGCTTACTTTTGACAACTGCCTGACAATCTCTAGGCATGCCACTCTGTTAGGCAGAGTGATAGGTAATACATATGGTTTTCCCTCAAATCCATACACTCTTATCTGAGTGCAATCCGAAAATCAATAAAACTCTCCCAAGTTGTGCTCAATTGCAGTATCTTCGCCATAATCCTTTGGCCTCAAGAATCTTTGAATTTCAGGAGATAAAGCATGATCACATGGGTATCCCAATAATCTCTATAATGTCTTAACAAAATATTCCTCGAAGTGCCAGTACTGGTTGTTGTTGTATCTTTGGTCCCATGAAGATACCCATAGTTGCATAGGCTTCCTTACCCCAGCTTTATCATATGCCCTAATGCACAACTCGTCTGGCCATAGCCCTTTGTCTTTCCTGACATACAATAGCATATGCAAAGGAACAGAGTAATACTTAAAATGCACATTAATCACATATCCTTTCAATTTCTCTAGTCCATGATTCATGGCATCAACAAGATACGTAGAAAAATCAAATAACCGGGGATCTTTAGATTCCAAATTTGCATAGATGACCATAGCCACGATATCCATCAAGGGATGAGCCTCTATTCCCAAAACCTGAGCAGCGTAGTACTATGTATACTTGAAGTATGGATGAAACAAATTGACATCATATGGAGCTTTGTTATCTTTATCAAATGGCACTATCGATCATGTAACTCTGGGTCTATGGATAGGGAGTCTCCACTTCTTATAGACTTCCTCTAGGTTGAAGTACTCGTGTCAATTTCTTAGTATCAATTTGCTCTTTGAATCCCCAATCTAAATCAAACATAGTGTCGATAATTTCCTTGGTAATTGATAGTACTGATCTGCCCATATAATCATATATGGTCTTGGTCTTGGGTTCATAGTTGTTGGCTAGGGATTTCATGAGTTCAACATTCACAAAGACATTAGCCACTGCCAATTTCCCCAAATTCAACCTCCACAAGTTATTCACAGGCTCGGGTGCACTCCTTCGTATATACCCAAAAATAAACAATTCATGACCCCTTATCTATGTCCATGTATCTCCTAGGCCTTCAAATCTATCCTCTAGACCATCCTCATCCATTTCAACTTTCTTAGACCTAAGGCTTGATGCAAGACATTGGTCAATTAGGTCCTGGGCCAAAGAGCGCCCTTCCTTTTTCTACCTCTTAGGTTTGTCTTCCGGGGTCTAGGTCTCTTTAACTTTCCTAGCCCTATTCTTTTTAGAAGATGACCCCTCCATTATCACTACAGAGCTCTGAGAGTGAAAGACTTACTTGAATTCGAGGTAGACCACTCATGAATTTGATCTCGAATTGTTTCGGCTCTCTGAAACTCATTGTGAATTCTTCAAGTGTTGCTCAGAAGTGTTTCCTCTTTTGCCAATTTATCGAGCATTCATCGCGATTTTATCGGTTACCATTACCAGTTGCACAACGGTCACAAACGCATTTATTTGAATTCATGATGAAGTGACTTTATTAAGACTTGTATTGATCCTCACGGCAGAAAGTAATCATTCGTCTAGCAACACTTCATATTGGCCATCGATGCTCATCAGTTTTATGGTCGTACCCTTTTTTCGATGGAATCATGTACTTCGGTAGCTTAACTTTATCTTCCCTCGAAATGTCATGCTTCATCAATGTCTCCTTAGTTTCGATAAAACTACCATCATCGTCAAGGAGATTTGTGACTTCATCGACCTCTTCACTTTCATTGAAACGCTTTACCTCACATTTTACATCTGCACTGGCGTTGATGAAATCTCCCCTTTCGATAAAACAAAAATACTCTCCTTCGACTCTTTAGGTTTGGCTGATAACAAGTCATCGATGGTAATCTCTCATGTTTCATCGATTCCTTATTCTTCTGTGAGAAAGCTATCTTCGGTCAACATCTTTTGTGTTTCTTCAATACGCTCTTTTCCTTGAAAAATCTTATCGATGAGATCTTCCTACGGTTTCCTCGATATACCATCTGTCGATGAAAATAATATTCTCGATGACCCACTTTTGGAACTGATCGAGGCCCAAGTTTGTTCGGTAAGTCACATGTCGATGAAACACTGATGGGTTTCTTCAATACAATAGATGTACCATATCGGTCAAACTAGATATTTCAGTAAAGGATTAGTATGTATACCTGATGGCTTTGGCTTGAGCGATAATTTTTTGGATTCTGATGTCGATGAAGCCAAGAGTTCTATCAAAATTCTTAAGGGCATGGTTGATTTCATTTTTTTTACGAAAACTTTTGTAGCTTGAATTCAAACCACGGAATTCTATTGATTTAAAATCAATGCTCAGCATGATAGATATTTTCGTTGTGACATAGCGACAAATGGTGGGGCCTGCTGGAAAGGAGCGGCCAAGGCGTGTTAAAGATCCGGTAAGATAAGAAAAGATCGACGATGGTCGCTATACCACAAAGGGAAGATGCTCGATTGATAACCTTTCAGGATCAGCGACAAAGGGCAGATAAGTGACCAACCGATGGGCCCACTGTGGAAGTTGATGTTGTTAACGAGTGTGTTAGTTTTGCATGATCCGATGGTGGTCATTGTACCGCAGTGGAAATACATCCGAACTTTAATCATTGCAAGTTAGCGACTAAAGGAGAAATGTTCAGAGGGAGCCCTTTTGGGCCGTTGGAGCCAAATTTTTGAAATATCAAAAGGTTTAATTGCAAAAGTGTGCAGCTTTATGAATTGGTAATCAATGCTCAGTTATTGTTAAGGCTCATTGATAAGACAGTATTCAAAATTTAACATAGCGAAAGGGCATTCGAAGAGATTTTGCAGACAATAGATGTGTTGTCTGAATTCTCCCAAGCTACAAGTAAGTTTTTCTATGATCTACTTTGTACCTCTTTCTCTTGTGGTGCTCAAAATTCATAAGGAATTATCAGAAATAGTGATTGAGGTAGGGATAGTTTTTAAGATGGCACCACAAAAGGAACCCAGAGGAAAGGTGGATTACCAAGAACGAGCTATCTGGGATGATTTCTTGGAGCAATTGGCTCAATCCACCAATAGTGTGGCCAGAATGAAAGAACTTGTGCCTAAAGCTCCTCATCTGAAAATTGGTGATGGTTTGTATGATAAGGGATATTGGCTGAGATATGCCCAGATAGGAATGGCAGGTTTAGGTTTATTCAGAGTAGGATTTGGTCAGTGAAACTCACTTGCTCCTATTAACAGTATATGGGAATTAGATGTTGGAAAGCTTGTAGTGCCTAGAGTATTCATAGATGTCGATCTGTTAACCCAAATTGCAGAAAATTGTGACCCCATTACTAAGATTGTGAGAAATATAAATGGAGGAGTTTTAATTCAAATCAAGGATGATGAATTCAGAAGAGCTTTCCGACTTAGTTAGGTCTCAAATTACTTGGAGCCTATTGATTTCAACATGCTTAAAGAAGTCTATGATTCACAGAAAGATCACCTTAGGAATGGGCCATTGAAAGAATTCTTTGCAAAAATAGGAGGCTTGACATTAGTAGGCCCAAGTACAATGGAGTTTTTCCCTTTGAATTTCTTTACTTTGAGGGCTAAGGGAATATATTAGTCTTTATGTTAGATTCTTGGGGAAGATGCAGAAAGCACCATGCCAACCCACTACATGCTTATGATGGCACAAACTCTGAATCCATCTCTAGCGGTGACTTATGATTTTGCACCCTACTTTACTGATGCCATTCATGAAGGCCTAATTGGAATAAAAAATGCTAAAGTAGATAGACCTTTTGGATGGTATTCCCTCCTTATGCATATGTTCTTGTTTAAAGGTACTGAATACTTTGCAAATGAGATGGACATGTTAAGGGAAAAAGATGGAGAAGAAATGCATGTTCAATTATGGAGTACAGTTTTGTCTTGGGACAAGGAGGATGCAAGTTATCTAAAATTTAATAGATACTTTGCATCCAGGCTCAGAATCCTTTTATGCTAGGAAAACCCTAGGATTCCTAAGGCCCTCTTAGAATTCATTAGACCCAAAGAGTTTGTTGAAAGTATTAAAATTGTGCAAAAATGGGGTGACATAATCTTGTACCCAGTCTCTACTGTTTTTAGAGTATATGGTTTTAGAGGAACTCCAAATTTGCTCCCCTACCAAGTTCCTTTGAAGTTAGGCATTGCTGAAATCTTGAGGCAGATTGGGGGCCTACAAGAATCAGAGTTAACAAACAAAGGAAGGGGGACCATTTTCCCAACAATCAATGTAGCACATCAATTTGTGATCACCAAGGGTGGTTGGGTACATTTTGAGAATTTTCTTCAGCCATACAGGTTACCCACTGCAGTTGCTAGGTTTGTTGATCCAAAGGACTTCATCAACAGTATGTTTAAGAAGAAAGTCAGGTGTGGGGGTAGAGCTCATCAGTTTCATTTTCCTAAAGAACTAATAAGGAATGAATTTAATCTGGATGAACAAGAAGTAAGGAAGGAGAAATGGATTGCATTCAAGAAAACTCTAGATTTTATTCAACAATTTGATAGAAATTATGATCCCTTGGCTAGTTTTAATCCTTTGAAGAAAAGATTAAGTTTTTGGTGGTCTACTTTGAGGATCTAATGCAAACTTTAAAAGAGAAAAAGGAGGTTGTAATAGGAGTTGATCCTGAGAAAGCTAAACTTGTTTTAGCTAACCCTGCTTACGCCAAGGTGGTTCCCCCGAGTGAGTATGTGACGTACAAAAGATCAAGGTATAACATAGTAATGCCCAAAAGGGATGATCCCTCCACTTCAAAGGGACAAAGGTCAATAGAAGATGTCTCTAAATTGCAAGCTTCCCCAAAGAGGCAAAGGTTAGGGAAAGAAGTGCAGTCAAATGAGCCATTGTATTCTCCTTCTCGATCCCCAATACACATAGGAGATGAGCATGCAATACCTGAGCAGTTGTTGCAATTAGGGAGTCTTGGAGAAATTGCAGGCACCTATGGAGAGTTGCAAGAGGGAATGCCGGAAGAGCCAGCAAGTGCCAAGATGGACTTGACTATTGAAGAGTTTGCAGGCAAAGAACTGGACCCTGTCATTAAGCACTTGAGCATTTTTACAATTTGTTTGGAGGAAGCATATAGGGCAATTCAAGGAGAGGTGTGAGAAAGGGAAGATCGAACATCCCCACAAAGATGCATATGTTATTGAGGCAGAAGTAAAGCGGGGGATGTTAGTAGAATTTGAGGCAATTACCCTTGAGCAGGGGAGGAAAATGATTGCAAAAGCTGGAGTTTTGATTCTCCCTGAGTGGGATATAGCTGATGCATTGATTCTTGATGCAATTAGAAAAGAGACTAAGCCTATAGCGGGGGTAACTTACAACAATGACCATGCGGCCTTAGTTATGTGGTCCTTAAGAAGAGAAGAAAGCAAGAAGAGGAAAGACTCCTCAGAATCCAGTTATTCAGGAGGTATGATTGTTAAAAGAGTGAAGGACACAGGGGTGGTTGAGGCAGCCAGTACAACTATAGAATCTGCAAAGTTCAATATGGTTGTGGCTGAGAAAAAAGCCAAGGAGAAAGCTAATCTTCGAGTGAAGTTAGAAGTAAGCCTACAACGAAGCTAAACTTGAGATAGCTCGTAAGGACAGCACGATTGCTAGGCTGAAGAGCCAGATGGTAGGACAACAACAAAAGGGTGAATCTTCCAATTTGATGATTGCCTCTTCTCCATCCAGACATCCTTCTACTAGCCCAATTATTGAATTCCCTCCTTCTCCTAAGACTCCTGGTTTTCAATCTGCTGAAAGTATCCAAGATGAGATGGAAAGATTGAAGCAAGCTTAGACGATTTTTGCAAATAAATATGAAGAGAAGATCAGGGGCACAATTTTGAAATTTGTTCATATAGTTGGGGCTTCAATTGTGTATATCTATATGAACAAAATTGTGAACCTTTTGAATTCTTTGAAAGAGGATAAAGCTATTTTGGAGCCAATTTTGGATAAATGGATGGCTAAGGAGGATGATTTAGAACTTATATACTTATCCCAAGAGGAGGCAAATGTTGATGCCACTATTAAGGCCACTTATGAGCTGGTAAAAGATATGTCCAGGTTAGTAGAGGGCAAGGTCCATATGGAAAGAAAGGCAAACTTATATAGAAAAGAATATGCAGACCAAAAGCTTGAACTGTTCTCTAGAGGTTTTGTTAATAATGATAAATTGAAAGATAAAGAGGAATGGCTTGGTGAGTTAGGCCATAAATTGTCACTGCGGATAAACAACATCATAAATGGAGATGATACTTCCTTGTTTATTCAAACTATTGAGGAGATTGAAAAAATAAAGTCACATTATGGTTTTTTGGAAAAGTAAGTTAAGCAGCTAAAGAAGATGTTGAAAGATTTAGACAAGTTGAAAAAGAAAATTGTTAGCTTTTCCTGGCCTAGTGATGACACTTTTAAAGAATGGGAAGATAAGTACGTGATGAAAGGAACAAAGGCACAAATAGAATCAACTGACATTCCAATAGTTGGTGATCCTGAGGCAACTGGAAGCGGTTAGCTGTTCTAAAAGGCATTTTCGGGGATTATTAGTTTTGAAGAATCAAAGACACGAGGCATCCAATTTGCAATGCATTGAGAAAGTCAGTTGACTTGTTTCCAGCTGCCACCTTGTCTGTTAGGCTCTTTCTTCATTTGTGAGCAACGTAAGTTTCGAGGGGAATTACGGTTAGGATTAGAATATTTGTTTTCTAGGGAAGTTTGAAGCTTGTCGCAACCATATCTCTATTAATGTATACCAGGACTACTTAGAAAGGGATCACAACAATTTTGTAGCTAAACTCTGACAAAATTAATACAGATCATTTTCTTAAACAATTTTGATTCAGATATTGGCAGACTTGGAATCTTTTGATGGAAAAATAAATATACAGTCCAGAGGATTTGAACTCAAACTTGTATTGTCTCTATGTCATTGTACTGGTGTTCATTTCATTTAAGTAATCAAAGATTGTTTATCTGAATGATTTGTTAAGCATTTAATGAAGTTGTTTTAAGTCTTTTTCTCAAGGAAGAAATATAAACGTACTTTGAGCAAAGTCATTGATATCAATATTTTGGTGTGGATCTGATAATGAAGTCTGGTGTAGATTAGGACTATGTATATGTCAAGTATATACAAAGTTGACAGATCACGAACTTGTGACTTGTGTATGAGTTTGTTTTGTCAGGATGCAATCTGTTGTAGATGACTCTATTGCCCGGATAAGGCACTGGTTTACCTTTTGGTTTTTGTTGTATTTTGTGGTCCTATTCAAAAGTCAAATCGACTTTCCATTTTATGTTTAGTCGCACCAATCCTTAAAGAAAGTTTACAAGAAATTACACTGGTTTTCTATAAACCTTTTGCTATTTTTATAAGAAAGTAGTCATAAAAGGGTCCACCCGCCCAAGCTTTTTAAAAGGTTTAAAGTGTAGGAGGTTTCCTCAATTGGAACCTCATCTTGTTGTCTTTATTTCAAACTTTTGTTGCTCTCTTCCATTTCAGCACAGAGGCAGTAACTTTCACTTTTAAAAGAGAGGGAACAGAAGTATTCAAAATGGAGAACAACACCTCAATCACAATGAAATTCTTGGATCACTTCAAAATGGCTTCCACTTTTACTAAAATCCTAACAGTAGCTGAATTGTTGTTTGTTAATTTTTTATCTCAATTACTTCATAGATTTAACTAATATTTGATCTCAAACATAGACATCTATTTGGTGTAATTGGTGGCTGTTCTCTTAAAAAGTCAATTGAATATTTGTCTATGTAATCAGCAATATGATTATAAACAATAAAAAATATTTTGTACAATTCATTGATTAAACTCTATTTTATTTGCTCTCTATATCTTAATGGAAATGCACTTAAGATTTTTAAGAAAAGTCTTGTCTCTTTTTCTACAAATTTTTATGTTTTTTTTAAATCCGATTTTTTTCGATTTTTTTTTTAAAAACTTCCCAAACGATTTTTTTGCTGCTATGCTCTTGATTATTTCACGAGTTTCTGTTATCCATTAGTTTGATGGTTATCTCCAGGTATCTCAGGTTGGTAAAGTTCGTATTTTTCAGATTCTATTCCATAAAAGAGAGGATCCCAATAGATTCCCTCACTGATTCAATAAAAAAAATGGAAACCTTTAATCCACATTGGCATTTACCAAATTTTGGTTGAATAAAAAATACTTCGAAGACTTGGATCAGCTTGCCATTCTACCTCTTACATGATATCATTTAAAGAGTGAACACAAACCATGTACCTATCATTGATCCATAATACATATATTCAAGAACAGGCATTTATAACGTGGAACTATAACATTGGAAGAAAAGGAATTAAACATATGACCGATAATGTTAATCTATGGTAATATCAAAGCATTAGAATAAGGAGACAGTGAATTATCATACATCAATTACATGCATGACACTATTCTTCTGAGAATACATGTGCATCTAGGCTTACTTCGCTGACGCCTTGTGTGATTTTCTGTCACTTTTTCAAAAATATCCGTGTTAGGTAATTCTTTGTGAATTTTATAAAGTAAACTTCTAATTTCACCACAGTATAGGCAATGTTCAGATAAATTATAGAAAGAGAACTAGAAATATTTTATTTGCAGCTAGTCTTCAATAAATAAGAACTAGTCGAAGCTCCATAGAAAATATAGAATAAACCAAGTTCCTGTTGTCGGGGATTTGGATTCATCTCTTCTGCTTTTGGATAGGAAGCAAAATTATCTGCACCCAGTGAAGCTATTTTGTATTTACAACTTGGTTTCATTCAAAACAACAGTTGGCATGGCTATGTTTTTGAAAGCTCCTCACTTCTTTTAGCTGCAGCTATTACAGCACTCATAAGAGTAGCACGAAGTCCACCTTTTTCTAGTTCGTAAATTCCAGCTATGGTTGTCCCTGGAGACAATCTATATGGTCAGAAAGAATATGATACAATCTGCATATGCACATGATGCAGCATAAATATCTACCTTCGCAAAATAATTTCACGATCCCAAATGAGAAATAAATATTGCTCTTATGCAGGGTTCCAAATGCGATATTTTTGCAAGCATCAAAGGTCAAAAGAAAAACAATAGAAACCATCATTTTGTAAAGTGAGGAGACAGTGAAGGTCCGAAGGACTATCATGGTCATAGAAACAAATAGATACCAGCTGGTGACGCCACTTCATCCTTGAGTTGGCCAGGATTTTTCTTTGTGTCTCTTACCATCTTAGCAGCTCCCAAAACCTGAAGACGTGTCAAGAAATATAGCATAAAATAAGAAGGATTTTTAGAGCATGCAAAAGCACATAGATCAGTATCAACTAGATACACGTTATGCAATGAATTCAGTTAATATTAAAAAAAAAATTGTGAAGTACCATGCACAAATGCACAATTCTGCAACTTCCCATGATAGTATCTAATTGCACTCACCGTCTGAGAAGCCAGTGCTAATGCAAGATCCCGTGGAAGCCCGGCTGCCACACCTCCATCGGCCATTGCCTCTATAGCAAGATATATATATGCTGGCCCACTTCCACTGCAAAAACAAACAAGAGCTGAACTCGGGATATTTTACCAGGAGTTTTGCCCCTCATTCATTCTTCATAGATTTGAGAAAATACATGGATTGCAGCAAAAATCGGTAATGACAAAAAAATAGATATTTGCTAACAATGATATATCTGCAGAGTTAAGTGAACAAGCATATGTTTTCAGAACCCTGAACTTGAATGTCATATCTAATCAACAAATACATTCTTAGTAGCACGTTTAGAGAACAGTAGATTTCACACTACTACCCTCTATGTGCATGTAATAAGTTATATAACTGAACATTTTATTGAAGATGTCTTACAAAAACTCTATCCATCCATCTTAGGCACACATCTGTAAATGTAGCACCGAGTAAAATACCTTAACGATTCATTGTTAGGTTTGATATTGTTATCCCTCTATAAAACAATGTTAACCACCTAAAGGCTAAAACAATGATATACCTGAGGCCAGTGACAGCATCAAGAAGCTTTTCCTTCACTGTCCAAATTTCACCAACTGCTTCAAAGAGAGTTTTCACAAGCTGCTCATCCTTGGCAGTGGCCTTGTTGCCCAAGCTCATCACTGAAAAGAAAAGAAAGACATATCTAAAGTTGTCACATTCCGTTCAATTAGTCTAATTCAATTAACAGATTATATATTAATTGTCTAAATGAAACCAAGAAGTAAATAATTTGATTAAGAATTGTTGAAGCATAAATAAGAATGATTATGTTGACAAATAACTGTGCAAGTGTGATAGGAATCGTTGACATTTCTCAAGTTGGAGGAAGAGTATCATCGAGAAAAAGGTTTTAGCTGGTGTAGGTAACCTGTTATGATGGAATAATTATATTATTTGGAATAACACATAAATATAAATATATTTGGATGAGAACAAAATATCTATGTAAATTTTGACTAATTAAATAATTCAGATAGCTCGATTCAGCATTAGATTGGTAGCCTGACCTAGCACAAGAGTGTATTGCTTGTTGATATATAATTATAATTCAACATTCTCTGAACCCAACTAAATAAAAAATGACATCAGACTGTAAATAAGATTTCTCTTTTATAATTATTATAAGAAAATAAATTTAATGTTAAAGAAAACATTAAATTATAATATTAATACTAATATAATAAATGAACAGAATTAATATTATATTAATTCATATGTAAATATTCTTATTTTAGACAAAACAAAGGAAGGACAAACTATTTTAAAAGAAATAAAATCAGAATAAAGAGGGAAGAAAAAAAAAGAAACATAAATATCCTCCATTCATGCCTTGTGGACGCTTCAAAATATTTGCATGAAGATACAAACGTGGAGGATGTTGTAAAAATGGGCATGAACTTGGCAGTTTATTTTCCTTAAAAACTGTTGGTTGAAAATTTTGTACACCTGGTGGATGTGCAAAATTGTGGTTTCAACTACAGTGTGTGAGTATGATACTCTCCTAATTTAGGGAAGGCTCCCTCTATCTACAAACTAAACTAATCTAATATGGGTGAAACAACAGTCTTTCTTCTTCTTTCAAGAAAAACTATACTCTTTTCTCTTCACGAAAAAGTAATAGCAATTGGAATGAATAACAACAAATACAGAAATGAGACTTTTTTGTAGGATTTTTGGGACATAAAAGGAAGCAAAGTTTCCATGAAAGCACAAAGACTTTCGTTACTTCCCTGGGATGGGAAAACATAAATGAAAGCACAAAGTCTTCAACACTTCTACTGTCCTATCAACCTTTTTAGATGATTTCCTCTTAACCAAGCATAGTATGTAGGAGCTCAAAGTCTAACTACATGATGCACCTCTTATGCTCAAACATAGAAAATAAAAGCAACGCAAAGTCTACAAGTTACCTTCTTACTTTGAGCTTTCTACACTAGCTTCAAACATGATAAGTAGCTCAAAGTCTACAAGACCAAATTTGAAAAACCAATCTAAAACTCCAAACGCAATAAGAAACTCAAACTTTGCAAGATTGAGCTTGAATCCCACTTGTATAACACCTCAAAACTCACAATCAATCTCTAGAAAATATCGTCACATAACACCTTGAATCAACACAAAGTTTGAAAGCAATTTGCCTCTTTTAATTGACTGCGATCTGATTTACAACTAAACTCAAAGTCTTAGAGTGTACATAGTACATACAAACTAACAATGTCTTGTTGCATTGCCAAAAGATCTTAAATTACAATAGACCCCCTCAAGTATTTATAGGAGAGGAGCATTGAGAAAAAAGTGGGAGGATCCCAGCTAACTTGAGAAATTCTCTCAACCACCATGACTTATTCCAACTACAATCCTAATCTAACTCAGCTTGTAGTTACTTTACATGTAATTACAAAAGTGCAAGTGAAAGTAACACTTGCAATTACAAAATTTGTTTGTACATGTAACTTGTCAAAACAAGATTACAAATACACAATTGAAACTATTCTATGTGTCCGAAGACATGACTCTAACTACATCATCCTCTGTTTTGAAAATCTTCATGTTGCTTTAGGATGCTAGAACTTGAAGTATTTAGGATTGATGAAGACATCTCAAACCGGAACAAGAATTTGCATCCTTAATGATCTTTGTGTCCTTGGCCAACGAACTTCAATCTTATCTTCTTGCTTGGGGTAGTACTGGCTTTTCAGGAGGGATGTTCTTTGCAAGGCTGAAGTAAGAAGCCTATCTTTGTCTTGAAAGCATTCTATGCTCTCAATCATTCATATTACTTATCCATCTCCTTGTGTGGCTCCGTCATGTTGTTGTTCTCTCTTTATATCATCCTCCAATCTTGGAATCTGCTTGCAAAATAAGGCCCATGCCTTAATTTACTGATTTGGTAGGCCATGTGTGCAAACAGGACTGACATAGGTGAGACAAAGAGACTGCAAAAGTGGGACCAAAGCTCAATTTTGGGTTTTGGAGACTACATTACATGTGTGGAAAAACAAGAGCATTAACTTGCAATTGTGGAGAACAAACATGCAACTTCATATGTGTAATGGGTAACTATAAGTTTGCACTTGTAATTGAACCTTTAAGACTCATTTTCAAGTGTTCTTGAGTGCATTTTAGACCAATTTCAGGTTTTGGAAGACTAACTGCAAGTGCAATGAAGGGAAAAACTTTGCAAATTCACATGTATTCAAAGAGCAAAACAACTTGCGAAGATCATATAGAAACCCAAAATCTTGCTTGAAGAATGCCCTAGACCAAAACAAATCGTAATGCTCTTATAAATAGATGAAGAAGCCACCACGTTGGTATTACATGCAGCAAATAAATCGGTTTTGCATTCAATCCTCTCCACGAAAAACGGCTTGGAAAGAGAGATGTATTTGATGTCAAACACTCTTCAATGGATGAAGGATGCAAGACGTGTTGCAAACATGGCAACAATTGCAAAAGTCATGCTCCCAAAACTTGGCAACAAACTCAGCAAAAACGGAATCAAAAATGCCTCACATAAATACAAAAGGTGTTGCTCAAAACCGTTGAATCTGAAAAATGTGGCAAGAACCACCGATCTCCAAAACCATAGCCAAGATGAGGGACAGATTCAAGGGAAAAACACCACAAAAATCGAATTTTGTGGAAGCAAGACTGCAGTTCGGGTTATTTACCTTCAACCAAAAACAAAATGCAATGGGGTTTCTAAATCCTCTTTCCAAGTTTTAAATTGCATTACTTTTCCTTCATTTGGGCAAATCAGGTTTTTAGAAGAAAGAAGCACAAAACAATTTGTAATAGGGAAATGAAATCCCTATTACAACTTAAAACAATAAAACATAAAAACATGTAATAGGGAAATAAAATCCCTATTACAACTAAGAAGACATAAAAACATAACCAGACTTGTAATAGGAAAATAAAATCCCTATAACAACTAAAAAGCACAAAGTAGGAACTTTTATGAGAACTTACAAGTTCTCATTAAACTTGTATTTTTTTAAATTCACTTGTAATTTGTAAAAAGTTCCTACAAACAACTTAAAAGAAAAAAAATGGAAAAGGGAAATAAAAAGCAAGTTACAAGTTACAAGTCTTTTATAAAGTTCACTTGTAATTGCTTGAAAAAACCCCTACAACACAAAAAAAAAAAAAAAAACTCCTAACTTGCAAAAGAAGAAAATTTCCCACTTGCAGTTAGGAGGAAAAAACCCGAATTTGAAGGAAAGACATAGCAAACAAACTCGGATTGCGATAAAATTTGAAATATGGATCAAAGTTGAACCGAAGATCAGTTCAATTCAACAAGAAACAAAAATTTTGCCTTGAAAAGTGTGTCTTAAGAGTAAAATCTGCAACTTGCAATGACTGCTCTGAAACCTAAAATTACACAAAAAGCTAGGAAAATGAAGGCCAAAACTTGCCAAAACTTGGACAATGATGGCAAAGACAACCCCTGATCTTTTGACACTAACAACTGTGAGTTTTACCCTCGTAAAACATGCCTTGGAAACAAAAATGACGCATTTTCAGCAAAAATTTGTAGGGGTTGTCACATTTTTGAAAATTCAAATATGAGGACAACAATTGGCTCTGACTAGGGAACTTCCTTTGATTGTTGGAACAATTGAAGGGAGTAGAATTCAGAACTCTAAGTGCCTTAGTATCCATTGGGCTACAGAGTTGAACAACAAAGACATAGACGACAAGGAGGATGATATGACTGACGCAAAGCAACTAACTGAAAACAAGACAGATTTGTGCAACTGCACTTATTGGAACAAGGAATTAACCTAACCTAAATTAGCCACAATGAAAACCTTTCAAATGAAACCATTCACGGGCTCACCAAAGTAGTTGCCTCTTTTTAACAGCTTGCAGTACCTTGCATGATCATGAGCAGCCATAGCCAATAGAAGCACAAACAATTGTACCATAGCTTGATGCACTGCTCCTTGAAAAAGAGGAACAAATTCACCTTCCTCTTGAAATGAATCATATGTACTGCTGCTCCAAAATAGATTTTTGAAACCAAACTGCTCTTGCTTAGCTAAAAATGCATGTTTGGCCACTACCTCAAGTGTATCTTCAAGCTCATGTACAAGTGGAACCTCTGGCTTTCCATTAGCCTCCAACCAAGCAAGAAGTCTGATTGGACATCCTCTTGATCGTACAAAGACTGAATCTTTCTTACTAGTTGCAACTTGAACAACTGGTTTTTCAACCATCACAACCTCATGCTGAACAGAAAGATCTCCTTCATGTGAGTCAAATGAAAACATGACTACATTGCATTCCTCAATATGTTGTTCACAAACTTCTGATTGGAGAGAATCATCAACGAGACTTGAACAAAACTCCTCTATAGAACTTTCTTGAGGACTTGAACAAATATCAAAACCTCCACCTTGGAAAATAGACTCTTGATTTTCATCTTTCTCAAGCTGTTCATGATCTTCTAACTTATGGGATACTAGTTTGACATTAAAGCTTGAACAAAAAAGTTCCATCTCATCCCAAAATGTATCCTCTTCAATATCTTCTTTGCTCTTTTGAATAGGAGAGCTGAACTTTGCTTCATGACAACTCTCATCAAACTCTCCAAACTTCAAAATAGAATTATCTTTATGTTCTAAAACTATTGTTGATGTTGATTTGAGTAGCTTTTCTTCATCTTTCTCTACAAAAGAGGGCAATTCATCAAACCAAACTACAAAAACCTCATTTTTATCTTTATAAACCATCTTTTCACATCCCATGACATGATTGTCCTCCTTCATCAACACCTTGCAAAGGTGGCCTTCAACCTCTTGTTGTGTGTTCCTCATGGTATCCAACATGGTCTTTTCTTTTTGTTCATCAGCTTTCTGAAACTGCATAAACCAGATTTGAGAGTCGCCAGCAATGTCTGCTTCCTCCTCTTCTTAGAAGAAACCAGCAAGATCACTTTGTTCAAATTCAAAATCCTCCACTGCTGCATTTGTTGGTGGTACCTCAAGAACAAGCCCTTCTGGTGTTAAAGGAAGCTTGTCTTGATTTAGCTACATAACTAGGAGCATTATTTGGAAATGACCTCCTTGAAATGTCTTCATCATAAGGAGAAGAGAATACACCTTGAGCTATTTGCCTTTTGAGGACAACCAGCTCATTTGCCAACCTCTGCACCATGGGATTTTTTCTCTTGGTAGCCCATGATCCCAAAGAAGAGATTTCTTTGGACCCATTTAGTTCTATCTTTATCTTACCCGCAAGGATAAGATCATCTTCACCCTCAACTGCTAAGGTTTGTGTTGCTGCAAGGTCTCTTGAAACAACCCTTCTCAACAGAAAACTTACCTCGGGCACTTGAGCATTTATGAAGCACTTCAGATTTGTAGCAGTAGGTTGAGCAACAACTGGACTTCTGTTACACAACTTGTTAAATTTAGCCACAAACTCCCGCATGGTTTCATGTAACTCCTTTTTCATTTGAGTCAACTGAGCTAACAATGCATGCACATCTTCTACAGGTTTGAACCTCTCTTCAAACTTTTTTATGAGTGTAGCCCAATTTGTGATGGTCTGTGGTGCGAGGTGGTAGAACCAATCTGCAGCAACACCTTGGAGTGTCTCAATGAAAAGTCTCACTGAAACATCCTCATGTTCCACACCAAGCACACCACATGCAATATAGAAGGCAGCAATGTGCTCATCTGGATGTTGTCTTCCATCTCCAAAAAACTTGGGAAAGTTCTTCCTCGAACCATCAAGAAGAGCATGTAATGGCGGAGTCAGATTCAAAGGACCAAAAGCGTTCCCCCAAGGACTTGAGCAGCCATTTTACATGTCCTTGGTGAAAGCTTGAGAAATTACAAAAACAGGAATTACAATGAATAGGATACCGATATACTTCAAACAAAAGCATTAGGTTTTTGGATATGTACCGTATCCCTAGCAAAGTCGCCAAAAAACTATTCGTGACTTGAATGGGCCAATCTGCCATGTAATGATTCCACAAATGTATATCATATATTCTAAGATAGAATTAAAAAAATATTTCAAAACTCTTGTTCAACAGAAACCCAAGAAAAGTTATTCTTAAAACAACAAGACACTAGACTTCAAACGAAAGCGTGAGGCTTTCGAATGCGTTCGTGTCCCCAGTAGAGTCGCCAAGAACTTGCACCCTTGATGGTCTTTGTGTCTTTAACCCAGCGAACTCCAACCTTTCACGTGCTTGGGGTAGTACCATTTCTTCAAGAGGGAAAGGGAAGCCATTCTCTTTTCATGTTATGACCATCTCTGTCTTGAAAGCATTCTATAATTTGCATCCATAAATTGTTGTTGTATCTCTTCTTCTTTTACTCACTGATGAAGAACCCATATCACCTTATTCAAGAAGATATTGTTATAAAACAATACCCATGCCTTGATTTGTTGGATTGATAGATCGTGTGTGCAAATAGGACTAACAAGGGAAGGGATAAATTGATGCAAAAATGGGCTCACAAGTGAATTTCGGGTTCTGAAAACTAGATTACATGCGTGGAAAAACAAGAGCATTAACTTGTACACCTGGTGGATGTGCAAAATAGTGGTTTCAGCCACAGTGTGTGAATATGATACTCTCCTAATTTAGTGAGAGCTCTCCCTATCTACAAACTAAACTAATCTAATATGGGTCAAACAATAGTCTTTCTTCTTCTTTCAAGAAAAACTATACTTTTTTCTCTTCACATAAAAGTAATACTAATTGGAAATGAATAACAACAAACACAGAAATGAAACTTTTTTTGTAGGATTTTTGGGACATAAAGGGAAGCAAAGTTTCCATGAAAGCACAAAGACCTTTGTCACTTCCTTGGGATGGGAAAACGGAAATGAAAGCACAAATTCTTCAACACTTCTATTGTCCTATCAACCTTTTTAGATGGTTTCTTGCTAACCAAGCACAGTATGTATCAAAGTCTAACTACATAATGCACCTCTTATGCTCAAACATAGAAAATAAAAGCAGCGCAAAGTCTGCAAGTTACCTTCTTACTTTGAGCTTTCTACACTGGCTTCAAACATGATAAGCAGCTCAAAGTTTGCAAGACCGAGTTTGAAAACCAATCTAAAACTCCAAATCCAATAAGCAGCTCAGTCTGCAAGATTGAGCTTGAATCCCTCTTGTATAACACCTTGAATCAACACAAAGTTTGAAAGCAATTTGCCTCTTTTAATTAACTGCACTCTGATTTACAACTAAGATCAAAGTCTTAGAGTGTACATACAAACTGGTAGAGTCTTGTTGCATTGCCAAAAGATCTTAAAGTACAATAGACCCCCTCAAGTATTTATAGGAGAGGAACATTGAGAAAAAGGTGGGACGATCCTAGCTAACTTGAGAAATTCTCTCAACCACCATGACTTATTCCAATTACAGTCCTAATCTAACTCAACTTGTAGTTGCTTTACATGTAATTACAAAAGTGCAAGTGAAAGTAACACTTGCAATTACAAAACTTGTTTTTACATGTAACTTTTCAAAACAAGATTACAAATACACAATTGAAACTATTTTGTGTCCAAAGACATGACTCTAACTATATCATCCTCTGTTTTGAAAATATTCATGTTGCTTCAGGATGCTAGAACTTAAAGTTTCAGGATTGATGAAGACATCTCGAACCGGAAAGAGAATTTGCATCCTTAATGATCTTTGTGTCGTTGGCCAACGAACTTCAATCTTATCTTCTTGCTTGGGTTAGTACTGGCTCTTCAGGAGGGAAGTTCTTTGCAAGGCTGAAATAAGAAGCCTATCTCTGTCTTGAAAGCATTCTATGCTCTCAATCATTCATATTACTTATCCATCTCCTTGTGTGGCTCCGTCATGTTGTTGTTCTCTTTGTATCATGCTCCAATCTTGGAATCTGCTTGCAAATAAGGCCCATGCCTTAATTTACTGATTTGGTAGGTCATGTGTGCAAACAGGACTGACATGGGTGAGACAAAGGGACTGCAAAAGTGGGACCAAAGCTCAATTTGGGTTTTGAAGACTACATTACATGTGTGAAAAAACAAGAGCATTAACTTGCAATTGTGGAGAACAAACATGCAACTTCATATGTGTAATGGGTAACTATAAGTTTGCACTTGTAATTGGACCTTTAAGACTCATTTTCAAGTGTTTTTTAGTGCATTTTAGACCAATTTCAGGTTCTGGAAGACTGACTGCAAGTGCAATGAAGGGAAAAACTTTGCAAATTAACAAGTTGTATTGATGTCAAACACTCTTCAATGGATGAAGGATGCAAGACATGTTGCAAACGTGGCAACAATGGCGAAATTCATGCTCCCAAAACATGGCAACAAACTTAGCAAAAACAGAATCAAAAATGCCTCACATAAATGCAGAATGTGTTGCCCAAAATTGTTGAATCTGAAAAACGTGGCAAGAGCCACCGATCTCCAAAACCATAGCCAAGATGAGGGACAGATTCAAGGGAAAAATACCACAAAAATCAGGTTTTGTGGAAGCAAGAGTGCAGTTCGGGTTATTTACCTTCAACTTCAAGCAAAAACGTGGCCTTCAAAAAAAATGCAATTGGGTTTCTAAATCCCCTTTGCAAGTTTTAAATTGCATTACTTTTCCTTCATTTGGGCAAATCGGGTTTTTAAAAGAAAGAAACACAAAATGACTTGTAATAGGGAAATGAAATCCCTATTACAACTTAAAACAATAAAACATAAAAACATGTAACAGGGAAATAAAATCCTTATTACAACTAAAAAGACATAAAAAACATAAAAAAGACTTGTAATAGGAAAATAAAATCCCTACTACAACTAGAAAGCACAAAGTAGGAACTTTTATAAGAACTTACAAGTTCTCATTAAACTTGAATTTTTTTAAATTCACTTGTAATTTGTCCAAAAAGTTCCTACAAACAACTTAAAAGAAAAAAAAGGGAAAAGAGAAATAAAAAGCAAGTTACAAGTTACAAGTCTTTTATAAAGTTCACTTGTAATTGCTTGAAAAAACCCCTACAACACAAAAACAAAAGAAAACTCCTAACTTGCAAAAGAAAGAAAATTTCCCACCTGCAGTCAAGAGAAAAAAACCCGAATTTGAAGGAAATACATAGCAAACAAACTTAAATCGTGATGAAATTTGAAACATGGATCAAAGATGAACCGAAGATCAGTCTAGTTCAAAAAGAAACAAAAATTTTGCCTCGAAAAGCATGCCTTAAGAGTAAAATCTCCAACTTGCACAAAAAGCTAGGAAAATGAAGGTCAAAACTTACCAAAACTTAGACAATGATGGCACTAACAAATGTGAATTTTGCACCTTGTAAAACATGCCTTGGAGACAAAAATGACGCATTTTAAGCAAAAATTTGTAGGGGTTGTCACATTTTTGATAATTCAAAAATGAGGACAACAAAAGTTATAATGGAATTTTCTTAAAAAGGAGAAAAGAGGAGAGAGAAGGAACCTCTGGACACATATAGAGAAATCCCTTTAAGCTAGAGTTTTGCTACTGTCTTTTAAAAAGATTCCTTCTAAGAGTTATGAAGCATCAATTCTATAATAATAGGTGTGATTCAAGTCCAAGGAAACATTACAAGTGTTGTACAATCGATAAAGTTAATAAACACTTCGACAGATGCAAAGCAGATTTAGTTGCATATGAAAGAACTCCTAATGTTACTGGACTTCATGGTATAGGTGAGTGTGTTCCAGCACCAATGATTCTATCAGTAAGTATTTTATGACTATTATGTGGTTACAGATTATTAATATATAAGTATTTTAATATGATCTGTTATTTAATTTGTATATTAGTTATGTTGGATGTATGAAGTCCAACGGTCAATCTGTCTTTTCCTCCACTTGTCTCTTGGCTATTCATATTATGGTTTAGGCAATTATGTTTATTTATATGTAGAGCAAATTGTTGTTGAATGTATTGTAAAAACCAGAGATTAATAAAGAGTTTTCCTTGCTTCAAAAGTGGATGTAGCCTTAATGGTGAACCACTATAAATTCAATGTGTCTTTTGATTGTCTAATCTTACGTTTATTTTTTATTTTGCATTTCAATTTGTTTGCACTTCATATTTAACAATTGGTATCAAAGCTCAGTGTTGAAGCTGCTTGGAAATCGGTAAAAAAATTCCAGAAATATGGAGGAAGTGAATAAATGGAGAATAGAGAAATTCTTAGGGCAGAACTTCGGATTATGGAAGGTGCAGATGGAGTCACTGCTAATTAAACATGATCTCTCACTCAAGCTGGAGGGGAAAGCCAATAAGACGATTTCCAAGAATGATGGGGAGTGGGAGAAATTAGATAAGAGAGCAAGAGCCACAATCTTCCTTTCATTATCCAGCAATGTTCTCTTTAATGTTTTAGCTGAGAAGACATCAAAGAAATTATAGGGCAAACTTTTTGCCATGTATGAGATGGCTTCAACTTCAGATAAGGTTTTTATTATGAAGAAGTTGTACAATTTAAAAATGAAGAAAGGAGGGATCATGTCAAATCACCTCAAGAAATTTAATTCTCTCATTAGCCAATTGATTTTGGTAAGCCTAAATTTGGAGGATGAAATTAAAGCTATCTTGTTATGGTTCTCTTTACCAGATAGTTGGGAAGGTGTTGTGATGGCAATCAGCACCTCAGTATCTGGCAAAGGAAAACTCGTTTTTGATGATGTAGTTGGCACTCTTCTTAGCGAAGATATGAGGAGAAAAAATCAAGGGTCCTCATCCGGTGATGCCTTGCTTTTTGGTAATAGGGGAAGGCCTCAAGATAGAGACAGTAATAACAATAGAAGAAGGTCCAAATCTGCAAGAAGATTGAAATCAAGGGGCAGAAATGGAGGTTGCTAGTTTTGCGGTAAAGTCAGTCATACTAAGAAAAATTGTTGGTCTTACAAAAAGGCACAAGAACAATTAAAGGATAGTGAAGCCAACACTGCATATGACAAAGATGAAGGCGTTATGGTTTTATCAACAAGTGACACTATTGCAGATTCATGGGTGTTGGATTCCAATGCCTCTTTCCATGCTACCCCATGCCAGGAAGCCTTCACAAACTACCAAGAAGGTTAGCTTGGGAGAGTGTATCTTGGTGATAACAAAGCATGTGAAATAGTTGGCAAAGGTGATGTGATGTTTCAAACTTACAACTACAAAATGGTAATAAATGGCTTTTAAAAGATGTAAGACATGTTCCCAAGCTGAAAAGAAATTTGATATCTGTGGAACAGCTTGGTGCTCAAGGGTGTAATGTCAGTTTGTCTTCAAACACGTGGAAGGTGACCAAGGGAACCCTAGTGATTGCAAAAGGAAGCAAATTAGGCAATCTGTATGTGCTAGAGAGTAACTCTGAAATGGGAGTTGCAATGGTGGTTGTGGACAGTGGTACTAAGCTTTGGCATAAAAGGACTGGACACATGAGCAAAAGGGGATTTGAAGTTATGCTCAAAAGGGGTCAACTTCTTGGCTTGAAGTTCGTTGATTTGGAGCTATGTGAGCATTGCCTCTATGGCAAACAAAGATGGACCAGCTTCTTGAAGACTGGTCATGACAAGAAAACTACACCTTTGGAGCTCGTGCAATTGGATGTGCTCGGTCCTATGGAGGTAAACTCCATTGGAGGAGCTAATTGTTTTGTTACTTTCCTTGATGATTGTACTAGAAAAGTATGGATTTATATGCTCAATAGAAAATCAGAAGTTTGGGCACAAAATAAAATGTTTAAAAACAGACAATGGGGGAGCGTTTTGTTCTTTGTAGCTGGGTAGTTTTTGTGCAGATTAAGGCATTCAATGGGTAAAGGTTGTTCCATTCACCCCTCAAGAAAATGGTGTAGTTGAGAGGTTGACTAGGGCAATCTTAGAGAGAGATCAATGTATACTCTCTAATGCAAGCTTAGGCAAATAATTTTGCACAGAGGCATATAATACAACAGTTTATTTGATTAATCGAGCACCCTCTTCTCGAATGGATTTTGACATTCTGAAGGAAAGATGGCTTGGAAAACGAATCTCTTACAATCACCTACAGGTGTTTGGTTGTGAAACTTTCGCTCATGTTCCCCAAGAAAAGCAAACAAAATTGGATCCTAAATCTACACTGCGCATATTCGTTGGTTATGGTGAGGAGCAGTATGCTTTCGATTATGGGATCCAATTGCTAAATAGATTATTTGCAGTAGGGATGTTGCATATAATGAAAAAATGTTTCTAGGTTTGCAATTACAGGTGAAACAACCAAAAGAGTATATACCTCTATCCAATGTAACAAATGACAATATTGTATCTACAAATCAAAGCCATAGCTTGCAGCCCCTCCCATCCCTTGTCACAAAGGTAATTTCGATGCCCCCTGTTACGCAAGTTATGGGACAAGTTACTAGTAATATTGGGGAGCATTTGTAGTCTTACTTGCCTCGATGCTCTCTTCAAACTCCAACAATATCAGCAGACTTAGTGGTTAGTACAAGAAATGTTAGTCATTCTGTTTTCGGAGAGGATGCCATGTATATGCAACCTACTATCTTTTTGCCACAGTCAACAAATGGTGTGCGTGAAACTCATCCCGCACAATTTGAGTATTGCTCCCATACAAAATTCAAACTTGCCACAATCAACACTTTGTGTTTTTCCTAATTCACAGGCACTAAGGAGTGCTCTGCCTTTGCCAGCACATGAAAGGTTAGGTATTGATCCCACACTACAGACAGATATATTATCGCTCCTACTCTTTGAGTCACAAGGGATTAATAATAGATTGAATAGTGATATTTTTGGTGCTATGCAAACAGTGGAAAACAATAGAATTTCGTAGCCAGTTTCCTTTATGTCATCCCTATTACCAGAGATACAAAGGAATGACATTAGTAATGCGGGAAATTTGCAAGCTGAGAAGTATGTAAGGTGTTCGCAGGTGACATTGGATGAAGTCAATCCCACGCAAGAAATTGAGCAATCCTCTAACAGACGTGTGAGAAGTAATTTGTAGGTAGAGAGAAGCAATGAAAATTCACAATCAACAAGGGGTGTACACAGGAGTGGTAATATGCAGAGATATAATTCTAGCGTTGATAATTTTAGTTTACAAAGTATTAATTATGATGCTAATAATAATGTTGGGACTACTGGGGGGCCAAACTTGCACCCAGTACAAAGCCAAGCCCCATTGAGGAGGTCCACCTAGGCACATAAAACTTTGGCCAAGTTTGCTGATTATGAGTTGTTACTCTTCGATCGTGATTATGAGTTGTTACTCTCCAATCAAGCAGCGCCTGCAACATTCAAGGCTGCTTGCAAAAAGATTCAAACATTGATAAGTGGATGGAGGCAATGCAAGAGGAAATGATATCACTGATGCCAAACCATGCTTGGGATTTGGTGAAGCTTCCACCAAATCGAGAGCCTTGAAGAATCGATGGGTGTACAAATTAAAAGAGGAAGATGGGGGCTAGAAACGCTATTGGGCAAGATTGGTTGTGAAAGGATATGATCACCAGAAGGGGGTAGATTGTAATGAGATTTTTTCACCAGTTGTAAAGATGACAACCATTTGAGCGGTTTTGGGATTGGTAGCAGTCTACAATCGTGAGCTTGAGCAACTTGATGTCAAAACCGCCTTTCTTCATGTGATATAAATGAGCAATTGTATATGGAGCAGCCCGAAGGTTTTAAAAAATAGGGGTAGAAACATTTATATTGCAGGTTAGACTGAAGTTTGTATGGGCTCAAACAAGCCCAAAGGTAGTGGTACCTCAGGTTTGATAGCTTCATGAGTAAGCAATGTTTCACACGATGTGAATCTAACCCGTGTGTTTACTACAAGAAGTTAGATAATGGTAAATTTGTCTTACTACTGGTCTATGTTGATGACATGTAAGTAACCAACACTAGCATGAGGATTATTTATGATTTGAAGCAACATTTAGCTCACAGATTTGCAATGAAGGACTTAGGGGCAGCGAAGAGGATACTTGGCATAACCATAATCCAGGATAGACAGAAGAAGGAAATCAGATTGTCACAAAAGAAATATATTAACAAAGGTCTTGGACAGGTTTGGTATGACATGCTAAGGTTGTTAGCACTCCATTGGTTGATCATTTCAATTTATCTTTTGCCATGTGTCCCAAGACATAAGAGGAACAAGAAGAAATGAAAACTATTCCGTATGTATCCGTTGTTGGCAACCCCATGTATGCAAAGTTATGCACTCATTCGGACATTGCTCATGCAGGGCACTAGCTATGGAGGCAGCAGATCGCCCCTATGCCTGCCCTATGTCACTAAGATTAGGGCAAAACAGGACGACACGACACACACTAAAAATAGAAACTGCTAAAAATAGCAGGTTTGATTTTTGGCAAAATAAAGACAATCCAAGAGGCAATGAAATCCATAAAAGATAGGAACTTTCTAAAATAGAAAGTTGCTCAAATTTCACTGGTAGGTTCCTTGGAGGGCTTTGATTCCAATGCAACGTTCAATTTTTCCAAAACCCTAAAGGAAAGGCCTCAAAAAGGCCTCAAATCCAAGTCTGAGGGGCAAAACCCTAAAATGGACAACTGCCAAATTTATTCAAACGACTTGCAGACTTGATCAAATTTCATTCCAATCACTTGCAAACCAGGGAGACCGAAGGGATTGCCGTGAAAAGACCCAAAGAAACACAACCAAAAGACAAAGAGGACCTAAAAAGTAGGGGGTCCCCATTTACAATTGGGCGATGTGTGAAAACGTCACAACAAACCGGAACTCCCAAATTTAACTCTTTTAAGGTTCATGGTGTATTGCAAGGACAAAGGATAATTGTGCTAATTGATAGCGGAGCTACTCATAACTTTATTGATTCAGCCTTGATTACCAACAAAAGGACTTCCAACAATTGAGCATGAAGGATTGAGTGTGGTAGTGGCAGGTGGCTATCAAATTTCTTGCTCCACAAAGGTACCAAAATTGAAAATTACAATTGATGACTATACAGTCACCAATGATTTCTATGTTGTGCAATTGGGAGATACAAATGCAATACTTGGTATCCAATGGATGATGTCCATTCATAAGTACTCACAAAGCTTTCAAACAATGGAATTCAAGTTCAAGGTAGATGGTCAGAAAAGTGGCATTTAGGAGACTATCTGATGAAGCCCCTCGAGTTGTATCAGCCAAGAGGATGGAAAGCATACTTAGGCATGGAGTTATTGCTTGGACTACACAATGTCTTGTTCCCTCCAAATCATTGAGCAATAAACCTAAGTATTATCATGATGACTTGCAACCAATCTTGGATAGGCCTAAAATAGTTGTTGGGGACATACCACCAAACGGAGGATTTGAACCCACTATCAAGTTAGAAAAGGGGCATATAAGGCCTAGCTCAAGACCATTGGCATCTTTCGTAGTGTTGGTAAAGAATAAAGATTGAACTTTCTGAAGATGCATTGACTACCGAGCCTTAAAGCAAAAAAGAAACAATCTAAGGTTGCTTGTGGGCAAGCAATTTCAAAGAGAGGAGACTATAATATCCCCATCCAATTCCTAATACAAAACAAGTAAAAGAGTATTGTATGGTCCAAGGGATTGGCAGGCCCAGGACGTTTCCACCTTGATTAGTTAACAATGTAGGATCAATGCCAATGGAAGGGATGAAACAGATCAGTACAAGACATAGTTCGTCCCACACCTTATCACTGTCCATGAGGAGAAACTCCAGATCAAATGGACAAGTAATAATCTTCTAAATAATCGCTGTCAAAAGAGTTACTACAGATTGACCCAAGAAAAAGAGATTGTCCTCTATATTATTGAAGTCCAAGAAGGAAAATCACGCTCTGCAATTAGTTAACTAACTAATGACAAATTAAGTTGTAAGGAAGAGGCACGAATTAGGTAATTGTTGCAAAGGTTGTGGAAGTTGAGACACAACTTCTCACATCATGCCTCATCATGGAATACTTAAGGGTGATCACAAGTTCTTTACAAAACCATCAAGTTGTTTTATAATCTTGTTTCATATTCACAGCACTCGAGTAAGAGTGGGGTATCAACCCACCCCACTACAAGGGGAAATGCACACAAGCAAAAATCAGACACAGCGCCAAAGATTATAACAGGGATCTAAAGGTCAATCAGGCACAACTATTCGATTGAGGCATAGCCTCTCATATCTTCATCGCATGATCATATAGACTCAATCTGAAACAGTGATTACTTCTATTTCATTCATATTCAAGACAATTATCATATCAGATTTCATTAACAATAATTCAATATTCAGATCAGAATGTGGCACCATAATTAATCTCATTATTTCTATTGAAATATATATATGCAATCAACCATCAAAACCTTTATTAAGATAGAATTGTTTCCTTAAGCAGATCAAAGGTGACATCATAGTATTGGTTTCAAGCTATGGTCGGTATCTTAATCTATCTATTTGAAGACAAATTCTAAGTATATCTATAAGGGACATACACTAATCCTTGGTGGACATCTCATCCCTGTCAGGCATTTACATTCCCCATCACTGCCATCTTTTATTTTTGTCTCCTGATCGTGTGTCATTAGTATTGGAATGGTGGTCCCCAAAAACATTGTTCAAGTCATAACAAACAACACTAAAACTTTCTGGGCAATTGATCCAACATTGGAAGGTATATATATGCATATTTGTTGAACACCACGTGTCACCCACTCCCTCAACTTGATAATTGGAAAGATTGACATAGAGATTGAGTGGGTCAAAAGAATCTATACTAAGGCTAAGGAAATTCAAATGGTTGTATCATATGTCACAAGCCATCTTCAAAATGTTCTCCAACTTGGAGTTTTTGAAAGTAATTTTAGCTTTTAGTATATTTTTTTTATTTTTTATGTCATTTACTTTCTAATTTTATAATTTGTTTTATTTGTTTGCACCATGTTAGGTTGCCAAGACTAGCATTACACACAATTGTTTTGAGATGACTTGTGAAGGTACAAGAGCCACTGAGCACCATGGTCATCAACACTCTTTGGAGTGTATGGAGGTTATCAAATGATTATGCATACTAATATAGATTTACCATGTTTTGGTGAAATTTATGATACCATGGACTTCATGGTTCAGAAAATAAGGACCATTAATAGAACCCAAGAAGAATGAAACCTACAGAAGAAGCATTTTTCAAAAGGATGGAAAAAATCAGCCATGATCGTTCGAACACAATGATCACACACTTGCATCTCCTAGCATTTGTTTTTTTTTTCCAAAATATCACAACATAGAGATATTGTCCTTGCCGAGGAGGGTGGCACCATAGAGAGATCAAGTTGCTAGTAGTTACAAGTCCTCATTTAAAAGAATATTTCCATTAAGTGTTTCCTTGAGTGAGTTTAACCACTCTATATCTTCAAGGAAATCATGATGTTTGTGCTCTTCAAGACAAGTACAAGAAAGATGTTCATGAATGGTGATACATACATGGCCAAGGCTCTATATGCCTACGTCATCTTGAAATAAAAATTCTATCTGAAGTATGCATTTTTTATTTTTTAACTTCCTCACTTTTCTTTTGCTGCTATATATTATAATTAATGTTTTATAATTGTAAATGTTTTTTTGAGTGTGTACGCAATTTTAACAAGTAGCAAGTTCTTCAACTGAGAGGAATTGGGGCAAATACTCCTTTATCCACTTCATTAAGCTCAACCAATTGGGTGCAAAAATAATTGTAGATTTTGTAGGAGTTAATGGCGAACCCCCAACACCCCAAGATCAATTGCTAGACCAAAATATCTTCCACAAGAAAGAAAATGGACAAATTTACAGTCAAAATTTTCATTGCTCGGACCTCTTGAATGCAATGACAAAGTTTGTTTGGGCCCAAAGTGCTCCAAAAACTCGGCTATCTCTTGGATCAGGCAACCTTCATTCACATTCAAATCCTTGTAAATCTAGCAAAATATAACAAAATTTGACAAAACAAACACCAATTAAAACTTTCTTTGACACCCTGGATTCAACTATGAGATCCTTGATATCCTAACCTGCACCCAGAAAATTCTTCAAGCATGATGACGTCCCTCATATCTGAGAAGGAATCTACAGCACTAGAGCTCTGGTACCGTGTAGGAGCTGCAGACTCAAGATCGTCTACAATAACAATGATACCTTGCTAAGAGAGTATGCAAGAAATGAGTTTGCTTCAACAAACAAGGTCATTGTACATTTGTAATATATCTTGCATCTCAATATTCAAGCAAGCTCATGTCTTGCATACTCTCTTATGGAAGGTACCATTGTTATTGTAGGTGATCCTAGAGTCTACAGTCCCTACAAATTTAGTCTGTGCACTTGTTGATGTGTGTTTTATGCACATGCGAGCATCAGAATAAAATACCAAAGTACTTTACCCTCTCTTGAACAAAATCACCTTAGATGCTAAGGATAAGATCAACTAAAATGATTCCAAGGTTTCTACAGTCAGATCCTGACGAGTGGGTAACTCAATGGTCGATGTGAATTGTTGTTTTCACTTGGGGACTTACACAATTGTTCGAATCAACTCCATATATCATGAATATGGAAGGGGTGTGCTGATAACTTAAGATTTGGCAATATAGTTCTTGACTCAATTCCAACAAGACTTTCTAAAAAAGGCAAAAGGGAATAGGGTTCAGGAAATCTATTCTAAGCCTAGGAATGTAGGAAATGATAAACAAATTTAGATGAATTAAACTAGGCAAGGTCTCACCATCAAGTTGAACAAATTTTGACACAAACTTAGTGCAATCATCTAAGGTATATTTCAAAGATTTTTCAAATTACTACCATCAAACATTGAGACCATCCAAGTTGATGCATAACAATGGACGTATAATAATCGAAGTTAAGCTTGCTTAAATTTCTAGTTGACCATGCACGGCACACTTACAATCAGCAAGAGGCTAGTGGTATGGATTAATAGATTCCACACAAACATATTCAACAATTCTTTCATTCAATCTAACAAACATTGAAAGCAAATTCTAATCTAACTTGGAGGAATTGAGAACCTTGAATACAAAACAACACTTAAACAAAATCACCATCAAGACAAACAATGATTTATATTCAAAAGTTGCAGCATATACCAACAATTCTACAAAATCTCTCCCTTACAAATGAGAGGCGATGAGGTATATATAGAGTCTCATACAAAATGGATAGCCAAGATTAAATCAAAATCAAGGGCCAAGATCATGCCAACAAAACCCTAGAGTTGCCCTAGTTAGGGTTTACATCAAAAATGGGGCCACCAACATATGGCCCAATAGAAAGATACCTAGTCATCAAATAGGGAATATTCTAGAAGATTTTGTCCTGTATATCTTTCTCTCGCAACATAATCCAAGAATCTAGCTAATACGGAATCTAACTCCATGGAAATGCTGGGTAAGGTACCCTGTTGTAAATCAATCACGTCCAACACATCCGAGCAAGCATCCAAGGTGTTCTCTCAATCTGGCATGAGCTTCTACGAATTGTGGACATGAATCAACAAAGACTCTAAGTCATCCATCTAACTCTTCTTCAAAAAGTCCAACTGATTAAAGTACATGAATTTCATTTTGTCTCTCAAATCTACTAAGTGTAATCCACTGGCTTCACTGACATCAACTCCCAACAACTCATCAATTGAGGCAAGGATCTTCGACTGAATATCATGAATAGATCCTTCCATCTCTACACAACTCTTTTGTGTGCTCTCATAAGTTGATTTTTTCATGGCTAATGAACAATACCAGCCATGGAAATCGTATCTATCTCCATTGTGCACAATATTCTCCCTGATCAATGTGGACATGGGAATCTTCTTCAAAGCTCTGAGGCGTGGAATAGTCTTCTCCTAGATGGGTCAGAATTCTTCCCAAACTCCCTCCAAATACTGTATCCTGAATATGAGCCTTGTTGTCTTGTCAAAATCCTGGACAAAATGAGTAAGGAAATTATTTGCCCATCTCTTCGTATCCTCAATCCATTTCTCCACCTCCAAAAGTGAATCTCTCGCTGCCTCATGATGTGTATGTAGTCCACGATCAACTGCAATAGGGGAAATAAGGGTCGGATTCTCGAGCCTTATCCCTGCAATATACTCTCTAAGTCTGATATTCTTTGCTTCGTACTTCTCTCTTTTCTCTATCTCCCAGTTCAATCTCGCACTGATTGCCTTGAGGGTATCACCAACTTCCTGGAATTCCTGCTCCTTTGTAGTATGGCCAAGGGCAACTGAAGTTATCTGGAAATCCATGGGAGTAGCAATGTCCGCTGTCACATCTCCAATAGGAACAGCCACCTAGGCAACCCGCATTCCGGTCTCATCTCTAGCTATGTGTGACAAAATCTCTGCTTTCTTAGGATCTTTCTCCTTGTTGCTCCTAGCTAAGCAGTCATCAATATCATCAATAGGTTGTGCTTCTACCATCTTTGTACTTTTCTCCATACTCTTCATCAGCCAATCAGGAATAGCGGTCATCTCCATACCATCATCGAGACACATCTCTCGATCAAGCTCTCTCAATGTCGACATAACATCATCATCATCATCATCATCAGGATTATCCCTGGTCAAATCATATACATTCTTCCCCAAACTAACCTCCAAAAGGACAATAGGAGATCCTGGTTGATCATCATCTTCATTAGGTGGAGCAAATGTAGTTGTGGCATGTAAATCTTGAACATTCTTTGGTAATATAACTATGTTGGAACATTGATCAACCTCTATTTTGTTCTGGCACCTCAACTTCCTTGATTGATGAGACACTAAGGGGTGGTGAAGGAATGATAGTCTTTTGCTTCTTCTTGACCTCCTCAATCTTCTTTCCCCTAGCCTTGACTTCTCCTAGTGTGTTTTTCCTTTGTTTGGGAGCTTGACTCTCCTATCTGCATGAATTATTATGTCGCTGATAGTTCTTTGATCATCTTCGGAAGCGGATTCCTCCTATTTCATCTTTTCATAAGTGAAGGTAACACCCATGTCAACTAACTTGTTCATCTGATTATTTACCCATCCTCGGGAGAAACTCAAGACCTCTCTCATCAACTCATTCAAATTTGTCTCTTCTAGTTCTAACCAATTAGGCAATAGAATCACCTTTTTCATTTCATTCTCATATTGTGGATGCGTATGATCGTTATCATCTAATACCTGATCAGGAATGAGGAAAAGTCCACACTTTCTCATGAAATCCACAGACATCCTGGACCACATTCTTCTTTTCACTGCTTGCTCGTCCATCCAGTTGGCTCAATAATCTTCTATGTCTACCTTGTGGATGAACTTATCTCCCCTGATCCTTCCAACTTTCTAATCTGGATCAAATCTTTCTCTTCTCTTGTATGTTGCAAATCGATAGAATGCAAGTTCTTCAATTGTTGTGCTAGCTATTGTGGCGGATTGGCAAACCTCCAATGTCTTCCCCACTGAAATAGGAAATAACATGTCCATTCTATGTTTTTCCTTTTAGATAGAATCATACTCCAAAAGTTGTCTCACCACTTCCAACAGGATCATTTTGTCAGTAGGATACCTAGGAAGCCTGTAAGGTTCGAATTGAAATCCATGAATCCTTAGGTATGTGAAAGTGGGAAACTGTATGTACCACGATCCATATTTCTCTATCAGCTTTGTTGCCTCCTTGGACAACCTCCTGTGTATCCCGCCTTGCAACATCCGCGTTATGTACATAGTGAATGCATCATTCACTCTCTTATAATCTTCAATTCGATACATGTTCAGTTGTGGATAGCACTCATAACTTCCGAATTGTCCTTGTCCATTCCCAACCTCACCTCTGCATATCAATCCTTTGTAGTTAACAAATTGTGCAAGCAAGTACACCAAATAGGAAGTCATGGCGAATGACCCGGATCTCTCCACATTCCTCAACTGAAAATCCAGATTGTCACTTATGATTTTAGACCAATTAATCAAGGTTCCTTTCAGACAATCCTGGATGAAATCGAACATCCATCCATCGTATATTGCACCCTGCGGCATCCACATCACTCGGTTAAGCAGGAATACTAAATCACTATATTCATCTTTGAAATCTGTGCACGAGTGTCTTGGGAGCGCCTTGGAATGGTGAGTCCTAGGATCGATCATCCACTCCTTGTTCACTACGGTCTTGCATGCATCCATCTTCTTCTTATATCTTTCTTCATATTCATCCTTGGTTCTATCTTTCATGTCTGCTCCACGTGGAATTCCAAACACCTCAGCAAGGTAGGCAATAATGGCACCCTTAGGAGTCTTGATCATTTGGGAGCGAGGATCATAACATCGTGCATACTCCAAGATAAGCTCGTTGCACTGTATGGATTGCGGGAATCCAACGACCTGATAAATACCACTCTCCATAATGTTCACATAAGTTGGGGAAGGAATCTGGCTTCCAATTCCGAACATCCGCTGTCGCATCTGGCCCATGTTCAAGAAATGCATGTTCGTGTCTGTAATCTCCTTCCATCTAGATGACATCTTGGATTCTGGATAGAATCCCGTCTCAACAATCCTCTGTTGTTCCTTCCAGATGCTAATTCCCGACTTCGACATTGTACCTGTACAAAGCTAGAAATTAGCAACCTCGGAAAATATTCCTGATAACAAGTTCTGATTTCCTAATGATTGGACAATTTTAAGAATGGAAATCTGGAAATTTATCCACATTCTCCATGAATAGAAAGTAAATATGACAAGATTAGGGTATGAAACCCATATGAAAATTGCTAAAGTCATCAATTTTCAGACTTAAGAAAGTCTGAAGACTCCTCCTTATACTTTGAAATTTTATCAAAATTAGAGTGCAAAGGAGTATAGCGGATCAGGAATTGAACTAGGAAAGGTGTGAAAAGTAGTGTTTTCACACAAAAGTTGTCTAAGGACACCTTTCTGAGGTCAACAATGGCTGCCAACAAGTCTGAAGACAACCTGCAACTCTATAAATCAGTCCTTAAAATCATGTTGCAATCGCGTGTTATGCAAAATTTGATGAAAAACAATTTTCCCAAGGTGAAAAAAATCAATTGCGGGCATACATGTTGGCTGGTAAAACAAAAACTTTCTGAGGACAAGTCTAAAATGATGTTTCAGACTTACCAGCACCTTGCAAAGTGGTAAAAATCCCTGAAAATGATCAACAAATGTCAAAGGAATGAGCTCCAAGCAAGATCGCCAAGGTAGGTAAGAGGTCGGAAATGGTGATCTTCTGAGGACAAGCCTGCAATAACGAAGTTTCAGACTTGCAACAGCAATTGGAAGTTCTGAAAAATTGACTGAGAACACCTTCAATCAGCCTTTGGACAAAATCGCCTTAGGTAGAATTGAGCTGGAAATGAAAATATATGTCTGAAAATGAAATTCCAGCCAGCAATGAAGGTCACACAAGTCTGAAAATGATGCAAATCAGGTCTGAGAATGATAAGCAGCAAGCCCCCAACAATGGTGCCACCACCCAAGGAGATTCAATCACCAAAATGGAGGTAAAACCTCTCCAAAACAAAAATCGCCTTTCTCCTAAAATGGCCCCATCCTTCAAAAAATCGCCAAAGTCTGAAAAAATATGCTTCAAACACACTCAAATGGCAGCTAAGAAAAACCGCCTTGGCTGGGAATGGAGGAAAATGAACAATAAAACCAATCTTCAGCCTAATGTGTCAACTTGACACTTCACAAATTCACCAGCTGGAGGAAAAAATCGCCCAAGTAAGCACACACTTGGCAAATATAATAATATTATAATTCTGGCCTCTCTCTTTTGAACTTGTTTTCACCTTGAACTTTCACCACACAAGAAATGTGGGATAAAACATTTGTACTTCTACTTGCCTAGGGAAAATTGATTTGCTTCTAGAAGGTAAAAATTATTAAATGCTCATTGCAAATTATTTATTAATTGGTTTTATTTTTTAAATAATCGCTGACGTTTGTAAAAACAATTAAATTTGGGGTCAATTTATTTAAAAGACTTTAAAATTTGGATCAAAATGACCATCTAGGGGAAAATCGATTTTAGCTAGGAGAAAAATCCCAATAAAAATCATTAAATACCCCTTTGGGGGAAAATCGCCCCATGCTAGGATAAAAATCCTGACAAAAAATTTATCAACTTTGCACAAAATTGTCTCCAAGGGAAAATCGACCCCTATCTGGAATGAAAACTCCAACTCAAACTTGCCACTTAGCAATAAAAATCCTCTTGGGGGAAAATCGACCCCTGTCTGGACAATTATGCGGACCTAAAATCATTAAAATCATCACTTGTGGAAATTCGCCTAGGGTCTGGAATCACTACCCACATTAAAATCCACAAAATCTCGTCATAAAAGTCTTGGTGGAAAATCGATAGGCATCAGGAATCATCATTTCAGTCCTCATTAAAGTCATCCGCAGTCCTGATGGAGAATCGTGGGTTGTCAGGAAAAATTCCCACACAATCAAATTTTGAGCATCCTGGTGGAAAATCGCCCATGTCTGGATAATGAGTGGGGGAAAAATTAGGTCCATCTGGAATCTAGTGGAAATTCACCACCAATCAGGATTTTGAGCGAAGGAAAATCATGGGTCATCAAGAATGTGGGGGAAAAGCACCTCCAGTCTGGAATTTTGACATTTTGACCCTTAGAACATGGATTTTCATCGGGAATTTAACAATTTAACCACTCAAAATCACCTAAACACTTAGAATTTTCAATAAAATGCGTCAGGAGTTAGGCAAATTTACCAAAATTTGAGCGAAACACAAGGAAACCTATCGGGATAAAGTGCAAAATCAACTCGAATACCTTCCTAGGAGCGAGAAAACAACTCCTAAAGGTCCTGAAACACCTTAAGCACTTAAAAATCACCAACGAGGACGTTATAAAAAACACGTTAACGCTCAAAAGGTCTACACTTAAACAAAATTAGAATCATTTAAAACCTCAACTTTTACACACTTGATCCTATAACTTCAAAAACCCTCAACGACAATTAGGCATGATCAAAAATCCGAGACTCGAGCACGGGAAATCAAAATTGCCCACTATGCTGCCAAAACCCTAAACTAACCAACGCAAGAAGCGGGAAAGAGGGGGTCCCCGTTTGCAATGGGGCGATGTGTGAAAAGGTCACAACAGTACTCTAACTTGTGTCCCTTAGAAAACAAATTACAACGAGGGGTGAAGAGGAATTGAGATCTAATTCTTGAGTGTGGTGACTTAGACACTTCTATTGCCTAGCTTGTCGATGTCTCTTTAGATGAGGTATCTTCTACATATGACATGGATAGTGGGAGTGGCATTACAACTAATCATGGTTCAAACAGACCAAATGTTGACTTTGACACTCCTAGAGAAGAGCAATATGAAGATTATTGATTGTAATTTTCACTTTATATTGACATTTGAAAAATCAATGAATTATGAATTTATCAGAATTTTCCTTTTTGCAGTATTTTGTTTATTGGCACCTATGAGTATTACTATATATTTTTAATATATAATTAATAATTAAAATTGAGCACTGAAAGATCCCTGATGGATCCACTTGCTGATCTGCTGTAATTTTTAAAATAATAAACTATATTTTCCTGTGATTTTTGCTGATGGTCTTATAGAATAGAGAGAAGTTGCAGAATGTGTGGTTTCTTTTTGTATAATTTGAATATATAAGCAAGTAATGAATAAAGAACAGCAAATAAGGAAGGAAACTGAAACAAGTAAGAACATTCAATTAAATCAGAATTGATACAAATCGTACCAGGCAGATTTCTGATTTATAATATCCAGATTATTCCCTACGCATTGGGGATGTGCTTACATCCAATAATGGCGCCAACTGAAGGGTAGATGATGAACACAAACCAAGAACACCAGCTGGCTGAATGAAAGTCTTCACCACTTCCAGCGTTAGTGTTCTTAAGGCATGTGTACTTCTTAAGACACTAAAACACAGGAAGCAGGTTCATGCCCAAAATCATAAAGAATGAGTATGAAATGAACACTCTTTTGTTGAATACTCTTGTTGGCTTATATGCCAATTGTGGGAATTTGATTTATGCAAGGAAGGTATTTTTGCAGTTACCCATACGGGATGTTGTTTCATGGACTACAATCATTGAAGGGCATGTTAAGCAGGGACATGGTGAGGAAGCTCTGACACTATTTGCAAGAATGTTAGGAGAAGGGATGGAACCGAATGTATATATATAATTATATATATGAACTTGTAACCTACTCAAGGGGGAACAAAAAATGTACCAATGTACCCACATCCATTCCCATACCAAGACAAACAACATAGGTAAACATCTTTCATTGTAATAAATTAAAGCTTCTAGATTTCTTCCATATGTTTGATGCATTCAGTTACTTGCTTAGTTACAAGTAAGTTGTCTAACAATAGACATTTTTACAGTTTCCCCCTTAGAGAGAACCATTGCTCATGATAAGCTCAAATTTTATTGCAAAATGTAAAATTCACAAGTCACTTTTTGACATGCTTTGTTTGTTTTTGCCAATCAATGAGGGATTAGTTACATGGAATTTTCCTAATCATATAAAATCTCCTCCCGGTAGAAATTCAGTCCCCTCCACAAGCCCAAGTTTTATTAAAAATATTCTAACTCACAAGTGGCTTTTTCAACTGCTTTTTTGCTTTCCCAAGTGAATAAGGGATTTTAATAATTCTAAGATTGTTAAATTTCTTGTTCTTTATTTAAGTATTCTTAGTGGGTTCTAATTCGTGTTCCACTTCTACTATTGCTACTCATTTTGAAAAGGATGTAGTCGGAGCTCAATGTTGCTTCACTTAGGAAGTTACAATGAAGATCATATGTATTTTGAGCTGTGATGTTAGATGTTATTTCCATGTTTGCTCATGTACGTAGTTTGCAATGTCTTAGAGCTTGTGCATCTTCTTGTTAATTGATATCTAGTTTGTTTGACTCAAATAATGCCTAAAGAAAACATTAATAATTTCCGTGCCCTTTTATATTTCTTTCTTTTCTTTTGAGCTTTCTACATTTTCTATGGCATTCAATTGGTGTTGATTCTATTTAAGGTTGGTGTGCTCCCAGTCCTTTTTTTGGGAAACAATACACTACATTTGCTTCTTGTACGGATTAGTAGCAGAATGAACTGTTGAAATTTTTAGTTTGTAGCTAAAAGTTAAACTTCAAATAACTAGGTTTTGTGTTGATTGTGTACAATTATTTATTGTTTTGAGAGCATATAGGTTGTATGATAATCTCAAGATAGATGTAATGTTGGAGAATTGGTAAGAAGCCCTTGTCAATAGTGGCCGTGTGTTCAAGTTAAGCATTGTTGTGTTCTACGCTATTATCTCCTTTATCCTCAGGTCACAGCATGGGTGTGCCAAACTAAGAAGCATATTTTTCAAATGACACAGAACATATTATAACAGACGTGCCAAATCAACACCTTAAAAGGCATTTAAATCAGAATACCTTAAAGGCTTGTGAGATACCAACTTCAATCCTCTGGAAAACTATTACAAGAGATGTGTCCACCAAGTTATACATAGATGGATAACACAACACCTGATAATCTTTTTGATGTTGGCTGCTATTGTCTCATCGTATATTACATAATAGTGATTAAACAAATTAAAATATGTGAGTATATCAAAGATTGAGATGAATCAAAGGTTACAAAAATGCCTTGACAACATGGTATGTTTTACTACTGTAAAATTTAGTAACATGGTAGCCATATAGTAGATTCCAGTGTGCAGTTTTTGCAGCAACAACAAGGATGATTTGGAGTTTCCATGTTGATTTGATCTCAAGAATACATTGACATGCTGTTGGTAAGAAAGGTTCCTATGAGTTCATTAAAAAATTAGCCTACGATTAGTGTTCTTTATTGCTGATTTCACTAAGCAATATTTGAATTATGATAGTAAGCTCCATAATGTCAAAAATCATTATCAGCCTAGTTTTCTCTTGCCGGTTGGAGATTAAAACAAGCTTTCGAGATAATTACATTATTTATAGAATAAGTAAAACCAAATAGTGCAATAGAGGTTCTATGTAAAATGTGAGGTGATGCACATTAATCAAGGAGAATGTATTAATGCATCAAGGGTGAATATGTCTATTATCACCTGCTGTTGTTTCACCCACAAGGCAAGGTGTATTTGGCATCACCCTGACCACTCTTGCATTTCCTGCCCATTCCTGCATGCATTAGAATTGCTTAGTAACTACTCCAGTCAACAAGTCTGGAAAATAATGCAATGGAATATATAAGCATTAACCCAAGTAATACAATGCATAGATATAAACTTCAAGTTCTAGTAGAACTCTTACAACAGCATCAGCTAAGTAGTTGAGATTTATAATTAATGCTCCTAACTAATTTTGTTCTTCTATAAATGGGAAAAGAATTAAAAGAATTCAATTAAATAGTACATGTTTTCAATTTGATTGATCTCAAAGGGATCATTTCTTATAGCTTTTTCCTTTTGGATCCCATGGTTCCTCAGGATTTGGAGACTTAAATATAACTGCTACTTTTGTTTTAGCTAGTTATTCAAGGGCCCTTTTCAATTTGATTGAACTTGTAGGAATCATACTCTTATAACTTTTGAAATTTTGTCACATCAATTTCATAGTTCCTTAGGATTTGGAGTTCTATATTAACTGCTACTTTTCTTTTTATCTAGTTACTCCAAGTACTTTATGTTGTCGGGTAATTATGTCATATTGTAATTAGAATGTTAAGTGTGTTAAGGGTCGGTGGTTACCTAACGGTTGCCGGCAGTTGGCACCGGACAACCTGTACCAACACCTATATATATGTACTTGGGCTTCTATTTCAAGATATGTGATAGGCGTAAAGGAAACTATGTTTTGAATGTACTGGCATTTTGGAATCAATGAATACAGACATATGAGTTTCTCACTTGCATCTTTGTGTACTGTTACATTTCCTATATTTATGTACTATTATGCACTGAATGCACACACACCCCTAGGGGGCAAAACATCTGGTGTCGTTGTCGAGTTAAACCTGGAATGACGGGAGCATACTACATGGCACGACGATAATGGGACAACCATTGAGCGAGGGGACAAGTAGCAATCCTGAGGAAGAGCCGGAGGAGTTGTTCGAAGGAGAGAGGGCACTGACAAGGGATTTCACCTGCATCTTACAAGCATCAATTGAAATTTATGTACAAAGGGAAGCCACCGTGGAGGACGTCCCTAAGAGCGTCGTGTGGAGTGCTCTTGGCGTAAGTCTGGCGGTGAACCGGTTGATCAATAACCAGCCTAGCCTATTGGCACAAGCATTTCTTGCCCTACAAACTCGCCGAGAGGAAACCTACCCTGAGAACCGTCGGCAACAAATTTTACAACAATTCCAAGAGAGGAGTCGACGAGAGGAGGAGGAACGTAACGAAGGCTGACGAAGAACTTTCCACTCGAAGGAACGTAGGAATTGATGCCCGTGACGTAGAACAAAGACCGAAATCGTGTACCGCAGGGACAAGAGGAAGACGGGCACGAGGCAGCAGCGAGGGCACTAAGATTGGAGCAACAAGCCGAACGAAGGAGATGGCTGAATAAAATTGCCAAGGAAGGAAGTGGAGGGAATGGCAATGATGGCTCCACTGGCGAGGGCCAAGTTTCTATATTGATAGAAACCACTAGAAAGCAATTGGGGACCTTTCCTTCACGTTGGAAGAGATTGGCAACGAGAGTAGGGTAGAGTTGTACACGCCATTTAGAGGTGACGAGACCAAGAGAGAAAAGGAGACCGAGACCGAGACCGAGAACAGAGAAGTGGGAGATACCGGTGCGGCCGAAGGTGTCGAGAGGGCACAAGGGCACGGTAGTAGAAGAAATTTGTTCAGTTCAGGCTCATCAAACCCTGGAAGTCAGAGTAACCTGGTGGGACCCAACGTACCAAGTTCCGACGGACCAAGTCCTAGAGGGCTAGTTTCTGGAGGACCAATTTCTGGAGGGTCGAGTTCGGGAGGGCAGACTGGGCCACAGCCAAGGAGCCTAATGGCGAACAAGCAGAAGTTGCCTAAATTCACTGGAGACGGGAAGGAAGATCTTGTACGGCATTGTTGTACATGTGAGACGATCTAGTCGGCCAATGGAGTGACCGACAAAGCTGAATGGGTGGTGCAGTTCCCTGCCACCCTATGCGGGGTAGCCATCGACTGGTACTCTGATACAGACAAGACGAAGGTAGGTACTTGGGACGAGTTACAGAAAGCCTTCGAGGCAGAGTTTCGACTCCTTCGGGACAATAATGAAACATACACACAAATTAGATAGGTTTGTCCACACCTCTTAGCTGCCTGCACCATTCTAATTGATAGGTTTCAAAATTTAGTACTCCCTTGCAAGCTTGCTGACGAATTCTATGTTAGTGGTGGAATAAGTGGGCTTATCACCCTTCAACCGGTCATTTCAGCGCGATATCATTTTGCCCCACTCCATGTTATCTTTCCAGTCGCTGACTAACGCCTTGAGGGCATTCTCACAAAAAGTCTCGACACCAAACAAGGTTTCCCTATATTCCTCCGATCCTTTGCTGATGGTGACTGCCATGTCATTCTTCATATTAACAATCCAATACCATTCCTTAAAAGTGTTGATACGATGGGGGTCAAGGATTGTCTACAGCACGAGAATCCGGGGTGACTCCAGAACAAAGCCCTTATGATTGGTAGAGCCTTTTTCAATTGCCTCCTGGAATCTGATGTATTCTTTTTCGGCATCCAGCACCTTTAGGCGGGTTAGTTCTAGATCGATTGCCATGTTGGATGCATCCTTGATCACTTGGTTTCCTCTTGCCCTGATGCTCTTGATCCATTCTCTAACCGCCTTGGCTGTGTCGCACACTGCCTCAAACTCAGCTATAGTTTTATGTGCTAGTACTAATGCAGGAACATGGGTCTCGATGGCATGTTGTAGTGGCTTTAGTAGATGATCTATGTAGTCTTCGACTTGCTCAGCACATGCTCTATACATATTCCATTCAGCAGTCACTTCATCCAGCTGTCTAAGTATATTTTGTACAGAGTCCTTGAACTCTTTTCTTTCTTGCTCTTTGGTCGCTTTCCCTAGCAAGACAGATGCAATGTTGTAATCAGCCAAGGCGACCTCTTCTGCTGGTTTGTCTTTTGGCGGGTCAGCAATTTGAATTGTTCGATTTCTCTGTTCATCCCTAGTGATTCTGGAATAGGTTCTCGAATTCTTCCCTTTGGCTTGAGATTCCCCCATCCAAGAAGATATATCTTCCAGGTTGATTGGCGGCTTGACAGTTGCCTTCCGCTGGGCTCGGGCTAGTAACCACTTGTGAGGGATAGCTTGTCCTGAGGTGACTACTAACTCCCTGCCTTTTTCTCCGGATACCTTAGCGGATTCACTGCATACCCACGGCTGATCAGATGTGGAAGAAAGCGGGTTAGGTGTCGTGTCCTGGCCTTTGCTTACAGTTGAATTTTCACCCACCTAACTAAGCAATTGCTGAGTAGTTTCTAATGCATGTTGCTATTCAGTCTCTTGGGGCTCCTCAGTTTTATCTTCTTTCTCTCCTTCAACTGTAGTATTATCTCTTGCATCACCTTCTTATTTTTCTTCATGCCTATCTTCTTGTTTTTCACACCTGCTTTCCTGCGTGTGCTCTTGCCTGCTTGTTTCCTCATTCGAAACAAATTCTCCCTCCTCGACCTGATTTTCAAGCCTATCCAAATTGATGATCTGCATATCTGCTCCTAGCTCATTAGTTTGTTGCGGATCATTTGCCTCTTGCAGACATTTGTCTCTTGGGCAATTGGATCATTTTGTGGAAGAGGGGCAGGTAGAGAATCAATTTTGACTACCTCATCATTTGAATTAGGGTCCTTCGATGATGTAGCGACCACTGGCCTTCTTATTGGTATCTTTTCTCACCCGTGGGCCTCAGGTGACTGGCTGGGATTTCTCTTTATCCTCTTGGATGCTCGGGTTCCCCTGCTAGCCTTTGCCTTTTTTCTTTTCTTTTCGGGCTTTTCAACCTCTTCCTCCCTAGTGGCACTTGATGCTTCTTCGTCTTCAGAAGACTGGAACTCAAAGCCTCCCATCAAATTATATGTGAATTGGATCCCCTCATGAGTTAGTCTCTGAAGCTGCTGGTATAACCAAGCATCTGTATACCACTTGGGACCTTCCATTATAGCTTCAAGATCTGTGACTGGGTTTTGGTTCCAATTGATAGATGGTGGGAGGCCCTTGACTACCTCATATTCCTGGGTTTGCAAGCAATCCCCATAATTGGTTATCTGATCCAAGACTTGGCGGTACTTGAAAATTCTCATTTGCTAAACACTTAACCTTGAGTATTCCCGCGACGGACCTCAAAATCGTCTAGGCAGTTAGTCCAGTAGTCTTCTATGGCCCTTTGCTTCTGTAGTGCTTGCCATAAGCCTTCTTCCCTAATCCAGCGGGGTCGAAGTACTTCCTAGAGAGGTGTTCTTGTAGGCAATATGATGCCAGTTCCTCAAAGGATTGCTCGGCCTGCACAGAGGTCTTGAAATATACATCATTATCCCCTATGGCCATTGGGAATGCAAATCCTGATTGTCTCTTCTCCATGAGTATGTGCCCGACTAGATGCGCTTGTCTAGCAACATCCAGGAGGATCATTCTATTTGACAAATAGCGGGGAAGTCGAAATGGAGCTCCCCCAAAACCTGAAATTCTGATATAGGAGAAACAAGGGAATTGAATGAACCATGCCCCGTACCAACATGTTAGTGCATTGCCCTGCTTTGACAACCGTATATGCAACCCTCCTTGCATCATTCGGACCATGCGCATTGTGAATGCATCAATCACACGCTCATATTGGCCTATTGCATAGGCGACGTTGTTTCTTTCCCTCTAAGCTATGTTGTAATAATGTAACTGAGGGTAACAATCGTACACTTTTACCTAATTTGGCCCATTTCCAATTTCGCCTGTGCGAATCAATCTTGGCAGTCTCTAATGTCTAGCGAACACGTAAACCAGGTAGGAGGACATGGTTAAATACTTCCTCTCCTCGAGCTCGACTAGCTGAGTATGGATGTTATCACTTATGATCTATGCCCAAACAAATTTAACATTCCCATTGAAGACCTGCTCTATGCAATAAAACATCCACTCCTCAAACAAGTTGGAGTAGGTGAGTCCCATGACTCAGCTAAGCAATGTGATCATATCTCCGTATTCCTCTATAAAATCACTCCTATATGTCTTCTTAATGATCCTAGTGCTCAGGGGTCTTCTAACTTTGAACCAATCCTCATTTATCATCCCTTTGCACCTGTTGGGATTCATATCATAAGCCAATTGGGCTTCATCCATAGTCACTGCAATGGCCTCCTTAGGAAGTGGGATGTCAAATGCTTCCCCAATGGCCTCTAGAGTGAAATTGGTCATCACCATTCCATTTGCAACCACCACCCTGCTCTTTGGCCGATAATGCTTTGCAGCCTCAACCACAAGCTCATAGTTCTGAATTGTCGGTGTGAAACCTACAGGTTGTGCAATGCCACTCTCTACCATCCGTTTCAGCCTGCCATCTGCGTTAGGAGCATACACCCTGTCTTTGAAATTCTGAATGTCTACATGCCTGACATCTGTATCACCAACATTTTCCCAATTGCTCAAGACTTTTGACTCATTTATTACCCCCTGATGCTGATATTTCATTTTATCAAGCTTGCAGGGAATGTTCGTTTTAGATACTAGGAATGTTCCTAGTGCATCAGGTGCTTTGGAAGACTCTGCCCCTTGATTAGGCATCTACCCTGCACATCCGGACACGAATTACAAGGCAATTTTGAGGTGAAAAACACGGGTTAGCAGTGTCAGAAGACGGCATTAGCACTAAAATCATTTAAAACAGCAAGGTAATCAAATTTTGAAAATATGTTAAAACACACTACTGGAATAATTTGAATTTTGCAGATGGAGATTAAATGCGTTTTGGATTTGAAAATTTGGGTTGGTTGTTGGTTTGAGCGAGTTTCAAAATATCGTTGCTCCCTATGTTGATGATTTGAGAATTGCAAACGCTTTTAGTTAAGTGTGTTTCGTTTTCAGACTCGTTTGCTTTGTTGGTTTGGAAAGATGATTTTGTTTCTGTTTAAGCCAACGTCTCTAAATTTGCCTAAGTTTCAAATCTTGGGAGGCCGAATTTGATAGTCAATGGTTGTTGCCTAGGGTTAAGTTTAAGATTTACTTGAATTTGCTTTGCATATTAACCCTAGTTAAAAACATGTTCATTCATATGCAAAATTTTAACCATTTGAAGGGCATTTTTAACTTACCTGGTTGTTACCGTTAGGGGTTTGTTGACTGCAAATTCTGAAAGAACTTGGTGTTTGAAGAAAAACCTTGGCTCTGAAGAGAATGTGATCTTATGTTGCAACAAAACGCCTTCCTTTTGTTGTAGCCTCAGGATGAAATGGGCAATTTATCTCTTCAAGTTCTTTGGCCGTCCCCTTGCAAAATATGAATCGCGCCCAAGTTTATTTCGCCCCATTGACTGAATGCAATATGTGAATTTGTGCTTAAAACCCTACACGCCCCTTGCCATTTGCAACTCGAGCATTCAAAGAGATTCGCAACCTTGGAAAAATATGCGATTCACAAACCTTCCATTCTGCAATGAAAAATGGAATTCACCCTATTCTCTTTGAACGCGTGATTTGTTGTTGAGTTATAACACCCCTCTTATTTGCAAACCTCAGGTGTTCTTGATTTTTGCGATTTTCTCCTTGTGTTGCAAAACGTTAAAACGCCTCTCTTGCAAACTTTCAGGCAATTTGATCTAAATGGGCGAATTGTTTTTTTTTGTTTTAACTTTGAGCACTCCCTCTAGCATTTTGTGAAACTCGCGCATTTTAGGCGTTTTGCGGGATTTTGGACTTAGGTTTTAAAACGACCCCTTCACTTAAGTTTGGCAATTTTGACAAAAATGTGCGATTTGCTTTCTTTTGTGTTAAGTTAAAATGCCTCTTGTTATTAAGTCCAAACTTCGGGTCTTTTGGACGTTTTGATCAATTTTATATTCCTTTTGTTACACCTGATTTAAAGAAATTCGGGCAATTTGATTAAAAGGTATGAATTTTGTTTTTAAGTTCAAATGACTTTCCTTTCAAGTTGCAAACTTCAGCCAATTGAGTGGTTTTGGGCGATTTTGTTCTTTAAGTCATAACGCACAACCCTTTTAGAAATTCGGCCCATTTGGATTAAATGAGCGATTTATTTTTGTCTTGCAAAGCGTCTGGAAAGGGCGAGTTTAGTTTTTGTTAAACCTTGGTTGAAACTTGGGCATTCAACATGAAATGCCTGATTTCCTATATGCTTAAAAAAAAGTGTCGAGCTTCATATTTAAAACGCCCCTCTTTCTCTTGATGAAATTTGCCCATTTCAAAAAGGTGCGATATGTTTGCTTTAAGTTTTGAAACTTGCAAATCCATGTGTTTGAGCGATTTTGACTTGGCAATTTTGCAATTTTTGCTTTGCCTTAGGCATTTTGTCTGACTTGCACAGTTTCTCGATCCTAATGAAGGCTTCAAATGTGGAGGTCTCTTTCCCATTCAATTTCCACTTGCAAATCCTTGCTTTCAAGGTGTGAACCCTCTAGAACTTAGGACTCAGGACTCAGGACTCAGGCCAGTTTAATTTCATGTGGAATCATCTTCTCCAAGCTCAAATTCCTCACTGTTGCTATCCACTCTGCCTACTTATGAAAACTCCTACTCAGGACCTCAATGAGGCAAACAACGAAAGGGGGGACCCTGTCGACAACGGGGAGTGTGTGCAAGGCACAACAATACGTATATGTGTATATATGTATATACGTACGTATGTGTGTGTGTATGTACGTATATTCATTAATCAGCAAAAAATTCAAGAAAAACTAACAAAAACACAGCATGGGCTAGTAGATGGATGAGCTACTCAGCTGTTATATTTTCTTGCAAGTACTCAACAGGTTTCCAATCTATGGATTGTATAATAGTAGCATTACTCAGAATCAAGATTCATTCAACAAACAAAAAGTATAAATGGAATTCAGTTACAAAGAATTTACCCTAGAAAAACTTAGGAAAAAACAATACTTTTCCGACTGGCAAAATGCAAAACAAATTTTTAATTTTGTTTTTAAAAACTAAAGCAAGGGTCTGGGGGCAGCAGCCACTAGCAAGGCCCAAGAGCAACCCCCCTTGTGGGGTCTCTAGAGTGGCATTGAAGGGCAGAGCCCTCACCACCAAGCCCAAATTAAGGCCTTTGGGGTTAATAGTTTTTTAATTCTTCTTTTTAGTCATTAAGTGATATGCAAAGGACATCACAAGGATGTAAAGCCATCTGCAAAACCTTGTTATAGAGGTGGACACATCCCAAGAAACATCTGTGAGATTGGGGAGACATCCTTGGGGCATTTCCCATTCTTTTTGCACAGTGAGGATGGAGAGGGAACATTCTGTCCCCATCACTCTGTCTCATAAATGTACCCAGATGGAGTGCATTGGGAAAACCCCAAGGATGCATCCCTAAGATATGTTGATTTCAAACAATACTGATTAAAAAGTGCCAAACAAATCAGTTTAAAAGCTTCTTTTTGGTAGCACAATATAGTATATACATCATTCTGATGAGATCAATTATCAATTATGCAATGAGTTATATTTTATATTTGACATCACCAAAATCTTATCTCTACAATCAAGTTAAAATAAATTAGATAGGCATGCTAAACAATGACATTTTGTTCAAAAAAAATAAAACTCCAATTTGGGGACTATTTGGGTTTTTAATCAGTCAAACCATATACTTGCATAGTATTGCAATGTTATAAACACCTATTCTAATGTTGCCTGATCTTCAGCTATATAATTGGCTTTTCAACAGTATTATATTCAAGCAATGTGTTGTTAAATTTAGCTTGTGTTCACCACCAGATCTAGCACGTTTGGAGATCAAAGATAGTTTTGAGACCGTTTTTTAGGAGTAACCTTTTGTTTAACTCTCATTTGTCTTCTTTTGTGAAGAATTAATTGTTCTGACTGTTGTTTCTTATTCTGATGAGTATGGATAATCACCATTGAATCCTTTTGGCAGTTGATGTCTTCGATCTCAAGTTCAATTTGGATATTTGTAGTTGTCCAATTATGTCAACATAAGTCAACTTCTACCTCTGACACAAGTATCTTATTTATGTCAATGTCAAAAGAATGCCCTTCCCTCTATTGGCACCCTATTTGACCATGTCCGAATTTGCCTATGTCCAACTCCATTTTGTGCATCTTGTCTTGTCTAGCCCATCATTGATAACCGATCTAAGAAACTTACCAAAGGACTCATTTGGTAGAAATCACTTCTGCATTGTTCCTTGCCATCCTCCAAGTTTATGTCATACAATAGAAGTTGCAAAAATCTGAGATAACACAAGTCTAGGAGTAATTTAGTCATTTCTTGTGGTTTTTACGGGCGTATGGCCTTCGGTTGTGGAACTGAACATTTTCATGCCTAGCCAAATATTCACATTTGATAGCCAATCCTGCATATAATTTTCCACAAAAATCCTTCTGCTTCCTTCATCCCTTCACTTCTCTTCTTGATCATCATTTGCAGATTTTCAACCTAGATCTTCACGTTTTTATGTCCTCCAGTCTTCTCCTTTCTGGTATTTTCCATGCTTCCTCCTTCACATGAGATTTTGAAATGGATATAGATATTTCCCATATCTAGTTCTAACATCCACTTCCCCCTCATTTTTCCACATTCTTTCATTGCCCACTTTTTCGAACTTTTTGAAATTTGTCAAGACAATTCCCTAATCCTCTTCCCTTGTCCCATCCTCCTATGTGCTTCCATTCCCAGTCTCTATAAATCCTTATTCCTCCATTCTCTCCACCCTTGTGGTCTTTCAAGGTGGATGCAGACATTTGCCTCACATCCACATTCTCTATCCTGTCTCACAAGATTTCCCAACAAATTTCTATTCCTCTCCTCTTTCCCCATTTGTGATTTCCCTAATGGGTGTAATGTCCCCATTTTCAGTTTCTCTAGCAGTGCAGTTGTTACTGACTTTCTGGGTTTGTGCCAGCATGTTCAAGGGGGTAATTTGGTGTTACCAGTGTGCTCAGTTGGTTTAGAGGAGTCATATAATGCTTTCAGATGTTATTTCCAGCTTTTGATTTGGGCTCCAAGATTCTTGGAGGGAGCGTCTATTTATAGTGAGACACCCGATTGGCTCCATTTGTCATTATTCTTCATCAAGGTCACTCCAGTATGATCAGATTTCGATTCTGATGCTTTTCGACAATTTTCGTCAAATTGGTGCATTAATAGTTTATTTTTAAGTATTTTAATAAGGTTGCAAAAAAATAATTAAAATATTTAAAATGCACCTTAGTGTGATAGCTCGTCGGAACCAGGAAAAGGAGTTTTAAATCTTGGAAGCACAAAACAGGGACCTTGCATATCAAATTTTCATTATTTTAATGCAGAGATCATTTTTGGAGCTAAAAAAGAAGTTTAATTTATGAAGTGATTTTATAAAGGGGTACTTGGGAGGCATAAGTTAATGTTTCTTTATATTTATTAAAGAGTCACTTAAGTGGGAGACTAAAAAGGGGAAATAAAGGAAAAGTTATTTATCCCACATCGGCAAGGCAGATGGGCAACTTTCAAGATGAAGTTATAAAATGGATTGAAGAGCTCATTCTTGAGCATGCTTGGTTGGTATATATATCTATTCCATTGGATTTTCGCTGGAGAATCTGATTGTAGGGCTAGGAGGACGAAATCCCTCTTTGCTAGCAATTCCTACATTGTTGGAAGACACGGTCTGGGAATTTATTTGAAGCAATAAGGTAAAATCAGAAGTTTGCGTTGAAGTTCTATTGTAGCATTGCCTGGAAGATTCAATTGTGTATTGAGGTCTAGTTTCCAAGTATGTTTGTTGTTGCACACTCCTTATAGCTGGCCGTACTCATCACTCATGGGCTGCACAACCTCTTGACTGTGTCGTACACACCTGTAGAGGCAGATTTTCACGTGCTGAACACAGTGGCAAGCTGGGCATTGAGATTTGGAGAGAATCGGCAGGGTTTCTGGACTCATATTATCTGCTGCACGTTACAGCTGTACCAGCCCATTATACTGGAGCAGCGCCTGGGGCTTTCCAACATACAGTTGCTGTTGTATTGACTGGGAAACTTACATTTCAGCATGGCCATTAAGGATTTGGAGTTTTAGAGACTCAAAAACATTTCCAGAATTTTGCACTTGACATCTTGGACGCCTAGTTGGTGCTGGTCTGATTTTCTGAGTGTTATTCTTCATGGTGGGAGACCATTCCAGGTCTGCTAATTAAATTAGTCATATTTTCAGAAAAAGATTGTTCACTGATATCTGATTTGTAATACTTGAACAAGCTCTATGAGGTTTTCAAAGTCATGTGTTATCAGCTTTTAATTTTCAATGATATGTTGCAAGTATCATGCCTATGTTTAACATACTATTTTGAAGGCAAATCTGAAAGTGACAATCAGCAAAAAAAAAAAACACAAACAAACAAACTCAGAAAAAGTCCTAATGCTGAATGCATGCCAAGTGTTTGATGAAATGTCAAACCACACAAACTGAGATTTAAAGTGCAGAGAGGACAGGGATCATTTCAATGGGCCAAAACTTCTTTCGATCCAACATCCACTTCTTTCATCCTATTCCAACATCCACTTCCAAACTGTTTTCCTACAAGGACTTTGCTTAGCCTTTTTCATTCATTTTTCCTATTGCAAAGGTAAACCTAATTTCCAAACCTTCATACCTGCATCCACTTCGAAAATCTAATCCTAGCCCAAAATCTGGTATTTTATTTTCATATCTAATTCCCCATTGAATTTTCACAAATCTTCCAAAATGCCTCCTGTTTTCTCCCACCTCTTCCAAATTGTTCTAAAACCACCATTAATGACTTGATAATACTTTGCAACTATCCAATCAGATTTTCCTACCTAAAAAACATTGTTTAATCTTAAAGGTGCAATTCAAATGCACTTTCACAAATGGAAGAGGGTGGCCATGTCATCATTGATGAGGTAGGTGAATTTGTAGCTCCCAAGGATCTTTGCACCAATCCTAGCTCATCAAACAAATTTGTAGGCCTTGTCTTGCATTGCACTCCAAAATGGTTATGTCCACTTCTCCATCGAGTATTTTTATTTTCCAGCAATTAGGACTTGAAAATTCATCAAAGAGCCCAAGGATGAACACAACCAGAGAATGATTTCCACACGCTTCCAAGTACAGGGCCATGCAATGGTGATGTGAGTAGGTCTGAGCAACCTTTGCCATTGCAAGTGGTTGTGATTCTTCTCCCAAGGCAGCTCAAATTCATTGAATGATATATATTTTTCAGATTTTCATTTGTAGTATAATGAAAAAATAGGTCACGAAATAAGAACAAGAGAAAAACCATTGCAGACTAGTAGGGTTTCAATTTCCACCAAAGGGTACAGACATTTCTGCATTGTAACAATCTAGGTTTCATCCCAAGTCTATAATATGATATTGTAATCCCAGAAGAATGAATCCACCATGCAGACTCAACATTATTAAGTGTCACCATGTGTATAGTGTACATCTTTGAGGGATTCATTGTTTTTCCCAATCACATCCTGTGATTTAATCGTTAGTTCTAACTAGTTCGTCATCCAAATGGCTGGAAAATCTTTGCAAAGCTTTGTAAGGTATTTTTCAGATTAATACAAGAGATGTATGGGTTTACTCATGGATAACTAGGTTAGAATCCTTTAATCTTCTACAATTTCATTTATCTTCTGATTTGTACGGATAAAGCCTAGCTAATGTTTACAATTTAAAGATACATTCGTAAGTAATATCTTGGTTAAGATGTTGCCAAAAGATCTCAATTAATTACATCCTTTGTATGAAACTTTCAGGCTCTGTTCACCCAACTAGATATAGGCACCTATCTGCCTCAAGCTGAAACTCCCATCACTTAAACACACCTAAAAAAACAAATCTAAGCATCATTCAATATTGTGTTGTAATTAGTCTCACAACCTGCCATGTCTACATGTGTATAACAGCATTAGGAGCTACCAAGAACACATCCTTACACACACTGTGTGATAGTTCATCTACTTAAAAAAGGTGCACAACCTTGTATTATCAAACCAACATACAGATACAAAGTGACAACCTGAATAGGAATATACTATGCACTGGGTATGGTTTGTGGCGACATACATGTCCATTACTTATAATTGTATCTAAATATCAGCTTTGGGAAAGTCAAATGTCTTACCTACCTTAGTAAATTAATCCAAATTTGTCCTACCTGAACATAAGTGTGAATTCTTCCTCACTGAAATTGACACCCCTAGCACTTAGGAGAAATTTACCTTTAGGGATTTAGGGACTTAATTTTGTGCACCAACACCCTCCAAGACCTTGAGGATCTTCTCACATTCCTTATATTTTGCTTGGTCGTTTGTCTATTCTTAGGTACATTCTCATTGCCTTGACAATACCAAAAATACTTTCCCTTTCCATGAGTAATGGCATGCAGTTTTTTTATGCTGCTATTTCACGTTCCCCAATGTAAACACACATAGGGTCTCAAGTGTTTGCTACAGCTTAGATTGAAAATAAATTATCAGATATAACCAACAGTAATAGAACAACTCGCATTAGTATGCACAAGTTTGCTATGAATGCAAATAACAACCATGAATTGCTACATGTACAGAGTCTGGACTGTTCTTTACAGTTTCAATTGACAGTGCATTGTCAAATCTAACAGCAAGCAATATTATGCACAACTCTGCTACAAATTGCTATTGAAAGATGATGTTTCAATGCCAAAGAAGTAAATAAAAATGGGTCTACTGTGATCATCAAAGGTCACATCGTTGTTGATACCTCTTTGTTATCAAAATGATATATAATTGTAAGCATTGAGAGAACATAAAAAAACAAGATTAAATCAACCAAAGCACCAAACTATCTATATGTGAGCGTCATCAAGTTCAGCAGTCTGGAATGTTCTCCAAAAAAGCATAGTCAATTAATGTTTGATCTCTCTTTTCACCACTCCTTGGTGTTTTGCAAAGTTTTCTAATGTTTGATCTCTCTTTTCTTCCAGATTCATTAATTGCGTCAATCGGGCTTGAACAGCATCGGTGCCTTCCATGTACTCCTGAATAAATCTCAAAGTCGGGATCCTGAGTTGCATGGGAAAGACTGGATCTTGGCCATAAACCAGAAAATAAGGTGAAATTCCTAAAGCGTTCTTGGTCCTGATTCTGTCTGCCCATAAGGCGAATCTTAATTGGGTATGCCATTCTCTCGGACTTCTTTCTAGCAACTTCTTGATAACGCTGAGTAAGTTCTTGTTGGTTGACTCAGCTAACCCATTACCTTGAGGATAATAATTTGATGAAAATTTGAGGGTTATTCCATATTCAAAGGCCCAATTCGAGAATCTCAATGATGTAAATGCCGAGCCATTGTCGCAAACCAATGCATAAGGACATCCAAACCTTGTGATTATGTTTTCCTCCAGGAATTTGATTACAACTTCAGTAGTGCAAACTTTGAGTGCCTGTGCCTCTGACCATCTGGTACAATAATCAGTAGCTGTGATGATATACTTGTGTTGCGCCGAGGATGCAGGATTGATGACACCAATCAAATCCATTCCCCATTTGGCAAATGGTCTAGCTTCAATCACTGGATTCAGTGGCATAGCAGGGTTTCTTTCTCTAAAAGCTGCGACTTGGCATGTGTGGCAAGTCCTGATATGATTAAATGTATCTTTGAAAAGTGTAGGCCAATAATATCCTGCCCTTAGGATCTGGTGAGTTGTAGCAAGGTTAGCTCCATGTCCGGTTCCAAACTTGGAATGAAAATGTTCGATTATCTGTTTAGCTTCATCTTTGCCAACACACCTCAGATATATTCCTTCATGATTTCTGCGATATAGAACAGATCCTTGAAGCATGTAATGTTGACACTTTATCCTTAGTGCTCTTTTCTGCGTGGGTGTCATGCGAGCAGGACATCTGTGATTAAGCAAGTATGTCACAATATCTTTGTACCATTCATCAGGGGTGACATCCTCTAATTCGTAGATTTGCTGGACTAATCCTGGTCCATCAATTGCCAATGTCTGCGCCAAAGCTTGTCCTCGAACAAGTTTCATGGGCTGGATTTCAATATCAAATTCTTGGATAATGGCGACCCACTTGCCTCTTCTTTCTCCTAATTCATTTTGCATGAGAAGAGTCTTGACTGCCGCATCAGGCACTATTGCATAAATTTTGGCCCTCAAAAGGTAATGTCTAAATTTCTTAACGGCCTTTACTAGGGCATATGCTTGCTTTTCGATGTTGGGATATCTGAGTTCTGCATCTTTCAGCGGGGTACTCATGAATGCAATTGGATTCTCATCCCTTTCTTCACTTCTCTGGGTGAGAATGGCGGCACAAGTGTAGTCAGAAGCGAAGGAATATAGATAGAAGGGCTTGAGATAATCTGGACTGATCAATACTGGCGCTTCTGTGATTGCCGTTTTTATCTCCTCAAATGCCCTTTTGGCTTGTGGGGACCATTCAATCTTTGCGTCCTTCTTCAGCATCTCATTCAAAGGTCTGACAATCTCGGCAAATCCGGTAATGAATTTTCTGACAAAGTTGATCTTGCCAAAGAATGATTTGAGTTCCTTCTTACTAGCCGGCAAATTGATAGTGGATATAGCTTTTACTCTTTCAGGATCGATGGAGATTCCTCTTTCTGAAATAACATGTCCTAAAAGTTTTCCTTCTGTTACTCCAAATATGCATTTCTTCGGATTGAGAGAGACACCATATCTTCTGCACCTTTGGAAGACTCTTCTTAAGTCGTCCACATGATCTTCTCTTTGCCTGGAGAAAACTGTGATGTCATCCATATATATAACAATACATTTTCCAATTAAGTCCCTGAAAGCGATATCCATGGCTCTTTGGAATGTGGCCCCGGCATTGATAAGTCCAAAAGGCATTCTCTTGTATGCAAATGTTCCCCACTTGGTGGTAAAAGCAGTCTTTAGTCGATCTTCAGGTTCAACTAGAACTTGGTTATATCCTGAATATCCATCTAGAAAAGACATCATCTGCGACCCGTTGACAATCTGCAATACTTCATCTAGTGATGGTAGCGGGTAATTATCCTTTTCTGATGCTCGGTTGAGATTTCTGAAATCAACACACAATCTAATCTCTCCATTTTTCTTTCTGACAGGAACCAAGTTGGCAACCCACGTCGAGTGTCTTACTGGGAAGATGATCTTGGCTGAGAGCAACTTCTTCACTTCTTGGTATATCAAGGGTTCCAATAAAGGATTAACTGGTCTCTGCCTCTGCCTAAATGGCTTGCTTCCTGGCTTCAAAGGGATTGTGTGAGTAATAATTGTCGTGTCGTAAGTCTTGAGATCTTCATAACTCCATGCAATGACATCTGGGAAATCCCTCATGTTTTTCAGGATCCCATTTCTTTCAGTTGCTGTGCAAGACTTACCAATAAACACATTCTTAGTTTGTATATCATCACCTAAATTGATTGTGTCGCACATGTTTCCCTCCATGCTGTGGTTCTTCATCTCCTTCAATTTGTCGGGATCAAAAATTCTTTCTAATTCTACCATTCCCTTTGGAATAGTGTTTGTCTTTAAATTCAAAACTCCTTCGGCATCAAATTCTGCTTCTCCCACTTCTTCTTCATCAATGACCTGGGTTAAGAAGACATCTGTGTTGGTTAAGAAATCCAGGATATGCTTGTCATCTTCAAAAACTTGAAAATTGGTGATGTTATCTGGGACCGAAGGGACTGATACTAACTCAACTGTGAATTTCTTTAATCCTTCCATTGCTAATGGTATCAATGAACTGGCAGCCTGTGCGAGGGAATTAGCCACTTGATTCTGATGTCTGTATATAGAATTGATGTTGAAGGCCTCAAAACTTTCAATGAGGTCCCAGACTCGGTTTCTGTATCTGGTCAATCTTTTGTCATGGCAAACATACTGCTTCCTGATTTGCCTTATAGCTATTTCTGAGTCTCCATATACTTGCAGTATTTTCGCCCCCTTTTTGATGGCTAATAATAGTCCATGAATCAAGGATTCATATTCAGCTACATTGTTGGTGCAAGGAAATTGTAATCTGTGAGCGGCGAGGTAGGTTTCTCCCGTTGGGCTAATCAATTCATAACCGGCTCCAGATCCTTGTTTAGACTTAGATCCATCGAACCTTAATGTCCATATTGCATTTTCTTGATTTTCTGTTTCTTGGTCTTCCTGACTTTCAGTTGATGTATCGGATAAGGTTTCATCTTCCACAAAACTCTCAGTCTCCGAATCTTGAATTTCTTCTAAGATCAATGTTTGTGGGGCTCTTTTGTATACTTGTTCTAATGCAGTCTGACATAAAGCACAAGATAGTTCTGAATGGACGGCATTGTGAATTCTACACCAATTTGGAAGGAGCAAATCCCGGACGGATGCTAAGTTACCAAGTTGCACACTTTGTTGTATGTTTCTATGTACGAATCTCCTGAAATTTTCAAACATTCCATCATCTTCTTGGTCGGATCCTTGATCACTTTCGACGACAATTTCGATAGATTCCATCACTTCTTGCTGGCCATCTTCATCTCGTATGTTTTGTATCATCAGGATTTCTTCCACCTTAGGCTTGTATGTCCCTAGGTCGGATTCTAAGAACAGAACTTCATTGTCTTCCCCATACTCGGTTATCATGAGTCTCAATCTTGGAGTGCTATCGATCTTGATTTGATTTGGGACTCCTCTCCATGGTAGCCACATGTGTGCGAAATCTGTCGACACATATCCATTCAATTTTCGGGACCAATCTCTACTCAGGAGCATCCCATATGAATCAAGAATATCAACCACCGATATGTCTATAAAATTCTGGACTCTTGGGTCGGCAGCCAATTGCATGTGAATATTGTTCAACTCGCCCATGACTGGAACTTCTGTCTTGTCTAGCTAGGTGACCTTTCTTTTGGTAGGAGCGGGAGTTATACCTAGTCTTTGACAGACAGCCAGGGGCATCACATTACTGGAAGCTCCTGAATCATACAGGCAATTGTGTAATAATTTTCCGAAAATTCTAACTGATAGCAGGAACGGGGCCGGTTCATCTTTTCCTTGAGAAAGGCCTGAAGAATCCCCACTGTGTTCTTGATGTTTCACTTCGTTAACCTTTGAATGATTGTCTTTTACTAGACTCTCTTCTTTTGAGTGATCTGCTTTGTTTGAAGATTTCCCTTTCTTGACCACATCTTTCTTAATTGCGACTTCCTTTTCTGGAAGAATCTGGCTAGTGGCGAGGCCTTCTTTGATAGTAGGTTGAGTTTTCTTAGTCTCGCCCCTTTTGAGTAATACCTTTCCTTCCAACATATCTTCCTTTTTGGCTGGGAAGGTTATGGTCTGGACCATGCATTCATTTTGTTCAGATTGTCCTTGGTCATTGGCTTCCTCTTGGGTCACATTGATAGTAGCTTGAGCTCTGTTGGTCGCATCCTGAACATTTGACCTTACTGTACTAGACTCACTCAAACTATTGATCACTGCATCTTTGATTTCTGAAACTTTGAGCAACTCGTAAAGTGGTAGACTAACTTTTACTTTCTTGAGTTCCTCTAACACCAACGTGGCCAGTCTTTTCATTTCATTGCCCACGGGGGGTGTAATATTCCTCTGTCTGTATTCTTGCGTGTTGTGTGGATATTCTGGATTGTTGCTGGCCTGGGGATCGGGAGGAGTAGAGAAATTGTTCGAAGGAATTGATGTAGTTAGGGGCTCTTGATTCCTCTGATTTCTGTGATAAACCCTTCGGTTCACACCTCCCGAAGATTTGTGAAAAACCTCCTTTATCCCTTGAACTAGGACACTGTTGTTCAATGGTGGAAAATAATACTCTGAGTCTTCAATGGGTCCATTTGCAGATGCAGGTGGGAACTAGGAACCTGGGGGTACCATCGGTCCATTAGCCGATTCTGGTGGGAATCTCCCATTTCGTGTTTGATTAACTTCTTCTTGTGAATACTTGCAGCTTTCAACAATCATGGCTTGACCGTACTGCGTGGTTGGGACCATTTCGTATCCTGTCGTGGGCGGATTTTCGGGTGGATCAGTGCTACGCATCTCTTGTTGGAAAATGTCGGCCGCGATCTTGAATTCAGGACACTGTAACTCAGAGTGTTGATTCGTATTATGGAGTCTACACCAACTGGACAAGGCCGCCTCTGCTAGAAACACTTTGCTGGTAGAGGGACTTTCTTGATTCTGAGAATTTGGTGGATTGTCTAGTGGTGTCACCACATTTCCATTATTGGGAGCCGTATTCCATGGTCTCCTCTAGAAGCCTTGGTTATTATTTCCTTGATAGTTGTTTCTGAAACCTTGATTGTTATTTCCTTGGAAATTTTGATTATTCGTATGTTGGCCATGATTTATCCTTTGCATACTTTGGAGTTGATTATTCTGGTTCCTCAAGTGAGTTACCTCGGTTGATAGCTTCTTGACTTGTTCAATCAACTCTTTCATTTCGTCCTTTTCTTCCTGTGTCCTTGACGAGCTTGTGGCATTTTGCAGGTACACAGGTTGTGCGGGTGGAGCTTGGGAAATTGGAACTCCAGGGTGAAGGACCAACTAGTTTGTAGGCTATACGCTCGGATATGCTGCTTGTGGAATCGGATTCATAACTGGAGTCTGGTTAGCTAACGCCATCCCAATTGTCTGCATCTGGTTTGGTGCTGCGACAGGTCCCATGTGTAGTAGTGGTCCAGTGATATTCTGTCCCATGTGCTTGCTAACTTCAATAGCCTTTGCATATGCTGCGTTTAGATCATTTGGAGTTGGATGCGTCCTTACAAACATAGCAGTGAGATGGTCCAAAGCTCCGTAGTAAATTTCCCTAGGATCTGCAATGAGATAAGGATGTCGTAGCATCGTGTATGCGCGGTGAAACTTGTTGTTGAAAGAAGTGATGGGCTCATGTTCTCTCCTTCGGACTTCCACAAATTGTCTATACAACTCAGCTGGTGTGGTTGGTATACCGAACTTTGCAATGAATGCATCTTTCATCGCGTCCCAAGTCCTGATTGACCCTGTAGGCAAGTGAACGAACCAAAAGTATGCCTCTTCTCCCAATGAGTAGGGAAAAAGCCTACATGCAACATCTCCATATTCAATTCGCCTATTACGAAGAAGGTCTTCGAACATCTTGATATGATCCTCAGTTGTGCGATTGAAATCGCTGACATTGAACTTGGAACAGAAATGCTCTGGATTTTTGGGCATATCATGATAGACTGCAAATTCCAGTGGTGATGGGTTGTTAATTAGCCAAGTTGCGCCATTAAGCACATGAGGAGGAGGAGGAGGAGGAGGCGGAGCCTGGTGAGCCATTGTACTCTTCGAGGTTTGAGAATCTGAAGCAGGACTTGATGAACTGGCTTGGCCCTTTGTCTGAGAGATTGCCTGGATACTTGATTGGATTGCCACCTGTACTTGTTCTTGAAGAACTTGTGATGACTCCGGAGATTCCTCTAGTCTTAGCTCAAATTCCTTGGGAGTGTCCTCTCTTTTGACTCGTTTCGCCTTTGAAGTAAACTGAAGTTCACTAAAGTTCTTGATGCCTGGTGTTGACCTCAATAATCTTTGATGTTTCTCTGGCGAGAAAGAACCAATGCGATCCAGCGTGAAGTCTTGCGAAGATTATTGTGGGTTCCTTTGATTACGAAGCTCTCTAGCTGCGACCCTTTGATGTTCCTCGGCTCTATCTTCTTCTTGTTCCAAGATGATTCTGACTCTGTTATACTCAACTTCACTTCTCCTTATGTTCCACGCTAGATGATTCAATCCTGAAACGATATCTTCTTGAGTGTTGCCTATTTGTAAATTTGGTTGTACTACTTGATTCAATCTTTCATGTGGCAACACCATCGTGATTCATGATCATGTTTGAAATGTATTCTTCCCCAAAATTTTCGGACTTCGGATACTAGGCCCTCCTTCTAGCACCAATTCTGTTGACGTGTATTTTGTACACAATCATACACAGAATAAAATACCCAAAGGCATCTTATCCTCTCTTGAATAAAGTCGCTAACTGCTGAAGATATCGCAAGAAGGATCAGTTAGGATGACTCCAATGTTCTTTTTAGTAGGGTCTCTACGTGTGGATAAGCACCAGTGGTCGTTGTGATTGCTGTGTCATCAAGGGGCCTTACGTCGCCGAAGATTTTGCTAAACTAAACAAGCTTTTCAAAAAAAATATCAAAAGGATAGGGTTTGCAAGAGGTCTAATCTAGTCTAACCCTAAGAATGACTCAATGTGGACAAGACTTGGTGAGATTCTACCAACTTCAATATTGCCATAAATTAACAACTCAATTGAAATTGATGCGATCTTCTAAGGTAACAAATGATTTTCAATACATCAAAGATCAAGGACACTATCACGAAGGTACATATCCAAGATACAACAACGATTGAAGTTTTAGGCGATTCAAATATCTCCAGTCAACCACGCAAGGCGTTCCTACAATCAGCAAGAAGCTAGTGGTTTGGAAAGCGAATCCTACCAAAGATCAAGTCCAACACTTTGTCCTTCGAATTAACACACTACTTTGATTGAGAATGATTCAAGAAAAATGAACAACCATGAAGATAACCAAGAGGATTGCAACAAAACACCATAACTTCAATATTTCATTGATCTCAAAGCCATCATGCACAACAATTGTTTGAATTCCTTTCTCAAAACTCAATCTTGCTACAAAAGTAAATTGCTTCTAAACTCTAATCTCTCTAATACATCAATAATCTGATCTTCTAATTTTCTAGTTACAAAAAATGAAAGAAATGAGGGCATAAATAGCATCCTCAATTACAATGAACGGTCCAGATCGAAAGAAGATCAACGGCCAAGATTATGACACCTAAATCCTAATTAGGGTTTTATTACAAAAGTTCCCCTTTTATTGCACAACATTAAATGCATAGCCAATTATTAAATTTGGCACGAAAATCTAGGAGACATAAACCAATGACAATTAAGGTGCCATGTCATCTATAACAATCTCTCATCTAGAATCTTATTCCCTTTCCAATGCTCCTTTTTAGCATATGCAATGAATCTAGACACGATTCCTTCGATCTCAGCAATTGGAATCTCGGGAAGATTCTTCATTCTCTCTTCCAAGTGGATGACCTGATCAAATGCCTGGAGAAGAGCAGCGTCCCAACCAGGTTCAAGTTCCTTAGTCTTTTCAATTAGCAGCATGGTAACAAACATCTGGTCCCGTTGCTCATCTGTGATAACATTTGCATCCTTGCAAAAGATAACCTTGATTCTATCCTCCAATTCCTGCAAATCCACATCTGTCTCAATCTCGATCCTCCTGCCAAGAATGGTACGTAGTACCTCAAATACTCTGTCCTGGATCGGGTGGATAACCTCCTCAACATGGCTACATCTAGTACTGATGTCCTCGAAGAGAACTTCCTTCATCTGGAGTAAGGTTGACCACTGAAGTAAACTGTGAGGTCCTCCATCCATGATCTTTTCCTGCGCTAAGACCTTCCTCGATGTTTGTCTGATTACTTGCAAGACAGGAACGATAACCTCTTTGGTATGAGCAAAAGCAGCTACTGTTATCATCAAGTTGTGGATGATCTCAAGAACCTGGATAGCCCTATGAATAGTCTTCATCATCCTTGTTGCAAATTCTACGGCAACTGTATGGGATTTGTCCATCCAAGTGCTCATATGCTGGACCAAACTCCTGAATCTCTCTGCCTCACTAATTGATTGAAGGGGAAGTGCCTGTACGGGTGATCTTGCTGGATCCTAACGTCCCAAAGGCTGATTGAGATGGCTGAAATATGTTCTCCATGCACCAACTTCTCTCTCAAGCTTTCTATTTTTCTCCATTTCTTCCCTAAGCTTATCTTTCAATGCCTCAAACGAATCGGTGGCATCATCTAGTGTCTGCTCAGCTGTGGATGGACCTAGCTCAAATGTCTCTATATCATATTCTTCTGCAAGGATCTCACCTTCATACTTGTCCACGGCCGGTGTAGCTATCTGCAATATTCTGGATCCAGTCTCATCTCTAATCATCTTGGACATCTTGGTAGCTTTTCTCTTCTCTGTCACTTCCTGGGAATGTCCAACAAGGCTCTCTAAATCAATTACATTGTCTTCGTCCTCGATCACAATTACCTTCGTTAATCTTTCCTTCAACCAATCTGGGATGGCGGATCTTGTCTCTTTAACCTGTATTTCCTTGAGCAATTCTTCTTCTCTGGGAGGAGATGTTACTTCATTATCTTCCCTATCATCATGCAACTCATTATCTTGGAGAGATCCACCTGGTGACCTTCGAGGTGCCTGTCCTTCTTTATCATTTTGTACCATTGATTCCATGGATTCCTCTATCTCAGATGTCCTCTTCTCTTGTCGAGAAGATGTGCCGGATGAACGATCTCGGTTGGCCTCTTGCTTCTTCTTGGAAGATTCTCTCTTCTCAAGTCTTTCTTTCCTCTTTGAGCCTCTTGGATGGAGATTGCCTTCACTTGCACTTCGAAGGTTGCCTTCACTTGCATTTCTGGGATTAGGATTGCCTTCACTTACACTAGCTCCGCCTTCGGCGGATTTCTCTTCCAAGGTGAAAGTCATAGCTATGCCTTGCTCTCTCAACTTCTGATGTTGCACATCAACCCATCTGCGAGTACAAGACAAGACTGGAGCCATCAAAGCATCTAGATCCACAACCTCGGGCTCATTCCAATCTAACCTTACTGATTTGCTTTCTCGATCATAGAATGACTGGAGATGTCTGCCACTGTCCTGAGCTTGGTCGGCCACTCTGTAAATCTTGCATTTCCTAATGAAATCCAAAGGCAATCTAGAATGCATCTTTCTTTTCACTTCAAGATCGTCTAAGAGATTCATCATAAAATCTTCTATCTGAAACTCATGCTTAAATTTCCTACCGACTGTCTCCTCTATATATCCATGTGGATCAAAGCTTTCTCTCAAAGCAAAGAATGAAAAAGAATACAAAGCTAACTCCTTCTCTGCGTCATCCATGGCTAAAGCATTAGGACATACCTCAACTGAATTGCCTAAGATGATAGGTACAGGAACTCCATTTCCATGTCTGTGTCTGAATGCCTTCGCATAAGCTGTCAACCGTCTTGTTACCTCAAGTAACACTATTCTGTCTGTTGGATATCTCGGCAACATGTATGGAGGTGAAGGGCATCCATGGACTCTGATATAAGTAAATTTCGGAAATTGGATAAACCAAGCACCGTACCTCTTTACTAGTTCCTGTGCATCCTGAGATAATCTATTGTGAATCCCGCCTTGCAACGTCCTGGTGATGTTCATCGTGAAGGTATCATTAACTAACTTGTAGTTACTTCCTGGTGGATGATGCAAGTGAACATAGGAATCACAAACTCTGACCTCGCCGGGTCCTCTTCCAATCACTCCTCTATGAGGTAGTCCTGCGTACTCAAAGCTCCTAATCAAGGCATATATGACATATGAACTCATGTGGAAGGACTTGGTAGCCTTGAGTCTCCTTAACTGTACGTCCAAGCAATGGCTAATCATTCTAGCCCAATGAATTGTTCCTTTTCCCTGAACTATTACCTGGATAAAGTAGAACATCCACTTCTCAAAATAGAAGGCTTGAGGAGCTCCTATGACTCGATTGAGCATTGTTATCAAATCTCTGTACTCCTCCTGGAAGTCGATCCTGTGTGGTGTGTTCGAGATCTTGCTCAGGCGAGGACGACTCTTAAGTAACCAGTTCTTGTTGATGATGCTTAGGCAAACATCTGGATCATCTTCGTACATAGACCTGGCTCCTTCTATGCTCTTGTAGACCATATCTCTGTGCTCTGGAAGATGGAAAGCCTCACTTATAGCTTCCTCTGAAAGATAAGCTAAAGTGTTTCCCTCATTGGATACGATCATCCTGGACTGTGGATCATAATGACGAGCACACTCAATCATCAACTCATGGCACTGAATTGCTGGAGGGAAGCCGGCCGCCTTAATGATGCCACTCTCAATTATCCTCCTGGCGACAGGTGATGGCTTGCCAATGTAAGGGACCTCTCGAAACTTCTTCGTGCTGAAGTTGCCCAAGTTGGTATCTCCAATGTTGCTCCACTTAGACATGATCTTGGTCTCCAGTTCCTCGTTCTTTTGATCTTCCTTCATGAGAGCTGGACGACTGGTGGATGCTCCCGCCTTCGGGGTCGCCATTGTAATACCTACACAACATTTCATAATAAGAACTAGATTTTGCAATGCATAACATAGATTAGATCAAAGATTAATTTTAGGAAACTTCATGATAAGTCCTTGAGTTATCATTTCCTAAACAACGATTGAGCTATTGAAATTCAAATTTTCAAAATTCAAAATTTAAGGTAATGACGATCAAAATTCAAAACTAAAACAAAGGATTACATCGCCATACCTTACTTGAGATCTAACTCTAAAATGCAAAATAAAGAGATTCGCCTAGGCAAAATCAAAATTTGAAGCTTTCCCATGTGATCTTCCTCAAGCGAATGTCCTCCCTTGCAATTTCGCCACCTTTGGGGGGTCTTCAACGTCTTGATGGCAAGCTCGCTTCACTTGAAACTAAGTTCGCACTCCCCTTTGATGATGCTTCGTACTTTGTATTCTTGATGAAATTCGCTCCCTCTTGAACACAATTCGCACTCCTCCAAAATCGCATATGAAAAGATGATAAAATAATGATTTGAAATACAATATCACCTCCCCCCCTTTATAGGCGCTTCCCTCATCAATCCCCATAGGCCGACTTTGTAAAAAAAATAAGGTAATTAAAAGCAATTTTTAAATAAAAACCAAGGGCCGACTTTGTAAAATAAAGCAAATAAAACCCAAGCGCCCCAATTTAATTTTTTATTTAAAATAATAATTAATTCATTTAATGCCCTTGCAATTAATTTTTCGATTTTTTAAAGGCAAGAAATAATTAATTAAATGCTCACGCGCAAATTTTAAATGCTAACTTTTAATTGAATATTCAAATTTTATTGATTTTTAGCATTTAATATAATTTAAAAATTGTGTTAGCGCCAAAATTTGGGAGAGGGAAGGGTACAAACCACATCGCTCTGGTCCCTGGGAGAGGGACAGGAGCGAATTATCATCTTAGTCTTGATTCTTTTGCCTTTTACGTTCAAAATCTCCATCTTCACGTTGAAATTGACATCTTCAACAAGGATCTTGAGCTTGATTGACTTGATTTCGTAGACGAATGCCCCCTGTGACCATTATCGCCTTGGTCCCTGACTGAGGGACAGGAGTGAACTTCCATTTTTAGCTCAAATTTGTGATCTTTGACGTTCACCTCTTGTTTGTCGCCTTCCAAATGACGTTTTCAACCTTATGCATCTTTGTTTTGATGTGATCTTTGGAAGAAAATGAGTGATGTAGTTAATATCGCCCTGGTCCCTGGGAGAGGGATAGGAGCGATCTTGTCTCCTTGCTCTAGTTGACCACCTTTTGATGTTTGGTTTCTTTGCATATCATCTTCTTAAGAACATTTTAACCTTTTGCAACCTTGTACGACCTTGGTTTGACGTAAGTTTCGAAAGAAATGGCCAATATAGTGAATATCGCCCTGGTCCTTGCCTGAAGGACAGGAGCGAACTTTGGTGTCTTGGGCGCATCCTTGTTCTTATCAACTTGCAATTGCCTTCACAATATAAAACGATGTCCTTTGGTCCTTCTTGAACACTTGAAACGTGATCAACGTCCAAAACTTAAGCCTTTATAGAGATTTCGCTCTGGTCCCTGACTGAGGGACAGGAGCGAATTTGAGCATATAGTGTAAATCTTTCATCATATTAACTTGCAATTGTCTTCAAGGTTCAAAATGATGCTCTTTACTCCCTTTCGAACACTTAAAATGTGAGTGGCAACTTAAATTTGGACACATTTGAATATTTCGCTCTGGTCCCTGACTGAGGGACAGGAGCGAACTTGAGCATATAGTGCAATTCCTTCATCTTTGGCGGTCCTTGCAACTTCATTCTTCGCCGAGACACCCCAAAACGTCATCGCCACCTTACACCTTGACTTAGAGTGACTTGAATTTGGGTGGAAGGCAAGATAACTAACATTTCGCCCTGGTCCCTGGCTGAGGGACAGGAGCGAATTTTCATTTTCAAGCTCAATCACACTTTGCCAACTTCCAAAATTATCTTCAATGGACTCGTTGTGCCCCCTTTCATTTATCTTTGGCCTGGAGTTCGTTTTAACTTGGCAAGAAATTGATCTAAGGAAGAAATCGCTCTGGTCCCTGACTGAGGGACAGGAGCGCCTAGGCAAATATGAGCCTCCTTTTGGTGTCTTGCAATCTCCAATTTGTCTTCAACAGGTTCGTTATACCTCCTTTACTTGCTTCAAACTCAAAACTTACTTGATCTTCACTCGAATTTTGCCCTATGAGGAAAATTGCTCTGGTCCCTGGGAGAGGGACGGGAGCTATCATCAAATTTCGCCCTGGTCCCTGGCTGAGGGACAGGAGCGATTTTGCTTCTAAGTCTAATTTTCTTTATGATGACATTTCCAAGTTATATTCAACTGACAGGATGTACTTCCTTGGTTCTCCTCAAATCACGAAATTGTTGAAATCTTGCAAGGACGAGGCAATGCTGGATTTTAAGCTCCGGTCCTTCAGTGAGGGACAGGAGCGATTTTTGCTCCTGGCACATTTCCATGCTTGTGAAATTCTTCTAATTATATTCAACGGAAAGAACATGACTCCCTTTATCACTTCCAATCCGAAATTCGTCTTGATCCTGCAGAGACAGTAAAATTTTGAGAAACAAGCTCCGGTCCTTCACTGAGGGACAGGAGCGATTTTGCTCCTACAGGCCAAAATATCATGATTTCAAGGGTTTAGTCACTTCACAAGGCAAAAACCAGACCTTTCCAATGCCCAGAATCAATCATCAAAATTTTCAAAATTCGGTCAAAATCACTCAAAAAGTCAAAAATCTCATCATTCACACTTAGACAAATTTTGGACTTTGCATTCAAAATTCCGACTGAAACTAGACCAACTCGCTTAGCCTCTGGCGAATTCACTTTATTTCCAAAATTGCATCCCTCGGGAGGAAGCTCTCAAATTCAAAATTGGACTGGACTCTGGCCTGAAAACACATTAACAGAAACCCTAAGGCTTGACCCTAGTCCAGACAACTAGCATACTAAACCAAAATCCTAAAAAGCAGATAGAAAGGCGAGCAAAAACGAGCAAAAAGAGGGGGTCCCCATTTTAATGGGGCGATGTGTGAAATGGTCACAACAGTACCCTCGGCCAAAGGTGTACCAGCTATTAACATGGCGACCAAGGTCGCCTCCTGAACTCCCTGTGATGTGGAGATGTGCAGTGTGTTGGGTGCACACACGTGCGCTGAAGGGGACAACTCCCTACTCCGTGTGGCATCACCAGGTGTGTTGTAGGGGACAATTGAGGTGGTGCAAACACAACTCTCCCTGATGTAGCTTTCCTCGCTCCCCACTCGGCCACTACAACCCATGATGGTGGTACGGTTTCCTTGGCTACCATTACTTTTGTCGTAGACTCCTCCCCTTCACCTTCGGCAACCCACGCCTCAACTTCTTCCCTGCCACCCTGCTCTCTATGGCGTTCCATTCTAAACTCATCCCTGCTCTCACCCTTGAAAGATGACACCTCTACCATTTCCTCTTCCTCAAGGCCGTCTTCTTCCTCCTCGCTCAGCCCAATACTATCCTACCTTCTTCTCTTTCAGAAAAGTTGCATGTGCTACCCTTCAGTCGTAAGTGTCCAAATGGGTCCAATAGAACATGGCCGGTTTGTGGGGATCCACTTGGTTGGCCGGTGTAAACCTCGTCCACTAATCGGTTGGTAGCTAGGTTCTCAATGCCTCAAGAAAAAGTGCTATGGCATGGTGGCACATGTAAAAAGTCTCATGTTTGAGAGTTAGAAACTCCCCAATGCGCTCTAATAACAGCTTTGCCCAGTTATAGACTTTTCTCGTCATGATGCCATCCATGAGTTTTAGCATCCATACAGCTATATCCAAAGCCCTGTTGGCTCTTGTGAGTTGGCTCTTTATTAGGTCAAGAATGCACCTCCATTCTGGTGTCGCAATGAAAGATTTTTTCACCCCTTAGTTGTTGCTGCTACCCCATAGACTACCCCACTATTTCGGCAAGAGGTTGCTTCGACACACCAGTATGAGCAACCTTTCTTTCTCCTTAGTGGGCATCTTGGTCGAGGGCTTGGCCACTTTGGCACCGCTGGATAGGATATCAAGAACCCTTGTGAACTCTTTCGGCTTGAATGATATCACAACTGAGTTTCCCTGGAACTACGCGATGGACATGTGCAAGCATGAGTCATATCCAACCACCATCGTCTGCAATATCAGCTCAAAATCTCATATGTTAAACACAGGCATCAAAATGGTTTTGTCTACCTCTGCCCTTTTGAGCAAGGTTTTCATTGGGTGGTTCTCTGCAATGCTATCCCACCATGTGTGACAATCGCTACCAATGACACTCTCAAATGTCAGGGTGTCCACTGTCACCCTCTCGTCCTTCTGCACCTTCGGCCTTATTTTCTTCTTTTCGCTACTGCTTGTTGCCATGGTTGCGTGATGTGAATCTTTCCTTTGTCTTTTCCAGTTTTGTCCTTTGTCAAATAACTACCTCTACACGGATTCCCGTAACTAACTTTGACCATTTCCTTCCATAGGAAACTCTCGTGATATGTACCAATTTCACCTTTGGTCGTACCAATTTCACCTTCAGTCGTACCAATTCCACCTTCAACCGTACCAATTCCACCTTCATTCATACCACTTCCATCTCCGACAGTTGTCACCTTCAAAGAAAGTACAATTCTCTCAGCCACTATCCTCTCGATAACCCCTTCGACAGTTGTTACCATCGATGAAGGTAAGGTTCTCTCAGCCACTATCCTCTCGATAACCCTTCAACAGTTGTCACCTTCGATGAAGATACGGTTCTCTCAACCACTATCCTCTCGATAACCCCTTCGACAGTTGTCACCTTTGATGAAGGCGTGGTTCTCTCAATCGTTGTCCTCTTCGTGACCCCTTCAATGGTTGTCACCTTCAACGAAGGTATGGTTCTCTCGGCCACTGTCCTCTCGATAACCCCTTTGGCAGTTGTCACCTTCGATGAAGGTATAGTTCTCTTTGTCGTTGTCCTCTCAAAAACCCCTTTGGTAGTTGTCACTTTCAAGTTTCAACGAAGGTATGGTTCTCTCAACCACTGTCACCTCCATGGACAACAATTCCTTTTGCATATTGTTGTGACGTATGCACACATCGCCCCATTGCAAATGGGGACCCCTACTTTTTGCTTTCTGGGGTTTGTTTTTCTAGGTCTTTTAGGGTTTTGTCTATTAGCCTTTGCATGTTGATTGTTGCCAGAGGGATCACTAAGATAGCAAGCTCTGTTTTAGCTAAAGGTGAGTCAGTGGATGCTCCGGGTTTGGGTCATCTTTGAAAGTCTTCCTTAGGACAAAGTTTTGCTCTTGTTGCTAATTGTGTCTTGTTTGAGTTTGAGGAAGTCAATGAAGCTTGGTGAGTGCATATCATCTTTGAAGGTCTGAGTTAAGTCAAATTGGTGAGTGATGAAGTCTGGAATGTCATCCTGATCCTCAAATGTCCTGAAATTTGGTTAAGTCTGGAATGTCATTTTGATCCTGAAATTTGACTAAGTCTGGCAAATTTAAGAATCCTCCAAAAACTAGATTTTGCATTATAACTCCTGGAGGTCCAAAACCACTCTCAAACATCCTAACAATATATATGGAATATAACTTAAAGTATAAGAAAGAAGATTATACTTAAATGTTATATTCCATATATGAATCCTGACGGAGAGTCCAAAATGTCAAATTTCGCTCCTGACCCTTCCAAAGGGTCCAAAGCGAATTTCAATTTCGCTCCTGACCCTTCCAAAGGGTCCAGAGCGAATTCCTCTATAGGACATTCTACTTTGATCCAAACTCAGAACTAACTCATTCCCAGGCATTATTGAGGGCAAAACACTTATTTGGAGTGAAGAAATATGAAAATGAAGTCAGGATTTGAGCCTAAGGAGGAATTTCACTCCTAACCCTTCCAAAGGGTCGAGAGCGAAATTCATATGAGACCCCTTTTTTTTCACAAAACCTTGAAGTGAATGCTAACTTGGACTAGAGGATGATCAGGAGAGGCCTAATAAGTTATATCCAAGCCAAAGAAGGGAGGAAAAAGGTGAAAATGAGCCTAAAATGAGAATTTCACTCCTGACCCTTCCAAAGGGTCCAGAGCGAAATTCACTTTTCCTCTATTTTGCTCTTTGATATGGCCAAGTTTTGGATTTTTGAGGCATGGTTGAGGAGGCTTTTATGCATATTTGCCTTTGAGAAGAGGTTTGAGGCGATGAAGTGGTAGAAATCAACCCAAAAGGAGAATTTTGCTCCTGACCCTTCCAAAGGGTCCAAAGCGAAATTCCCTATAGGTCTTGTCCTTGGCCTAGGTCCAGAGTGAAATCCTCAGTTTGACCCCCTATCTTGCCTAAAATGATGAAAACGACCTTGTCTTGAGCTAGTTTGATGGTGGATTCACTTAAATGTGGAGAAAGGACCTTGAATTTGATAAAGTTTGAAGGAGAATTGGATGAAGGAAGTGGAAAACCAACCAAGAATGTGGATTTCGCTCCTGACCCTTCCAAAGGGTCCAGAGCGAAAATCCCCATAGCTCTCATTTCCTTCCTAGTTTTGGCCAAGTTCTTAGTTTCTAAGGCATGTTGGAAGGTGGATTGAAATGTTTTTGCCTTAGAGAGTGGCTCAAAGTGAAAATGTGAAGGATTTTAGCCTAAAATAGAAATTTCAATCTTGACCCTTCCAAAGGGTCCAGAGCGAAATTCTTGGAAACTCCTATTTTCTTCTTGAATGAGGTCAAGACAGTGGTTCCTATGGCGTAGAGTGGTGTATTTTTGTCTTTCAAGGAAGATTGGAGTTGAAAAGATGAAGAGTTAAGCCTAGAATGTGGATTTCGCTCCAAACCCTTCCAGAGGGTCCAGAGCGAAATTCCCCAAAACCTCCCTTTTTTCTCAATTTTGTGCCAAGCCAAGTGTGGGTTAGGGTGAATTAGGATTGGAGATGTCCTTAAGCATGGCTTTGAGTTGCTAGTGATCACCAAATGTGAAGGATTTTGGCCTAGAAGGAGAATTTCACTCCTGACCCTTCCAAAGGGTCTAGAGCGAAATTCTTAAGAGTACCTATTTCCCTTTCAAAACAAGTCAAGTTCTTGGTTTTTATGGCCTAGATAGGAATAGATTGATATGTCCTTGCCCTTTGAGGTGAATTGAAGTGGAAAAATGATGAAATAAGCTCAAGAAGGTGAATTTCACTCCTGACCCTTCCAAAGGGTCCAGAGCGAAATTCCTAAAATCCACCTTTTCCTTTCATTTTTGTGTCAAGCTAAGTGTGGATCAAGGTAGATTGAGCTTGGAAGGAACCCTAGGCATGCCTTGGAATGGATTGTGGCCACCAATGATGGAGATTTTAGGCTAGGACATGAATTTCGCTCCTAACCCTTCCAAAGGGTCCAGAGCGAAATCTTAGATACGTCATGTCCCTGGCCATGATTTTTAACGAATTCTCCTTTCTAGCCATTTTGAGGGTCAAGCAAGTGTTGCATGTATGGGAGAGGGATCCAAAGATGAGAGTCCAAGTATAGAGAGTGAAAAGGATAGACCTTGGTGAAGGAAAACAAGCAAGTCAAGAATTTCGCTCTTGACCCTTCCAAAGGGTCTAGAGCGAAATTCTCAATTTCACCTAATTTGCTCATGATGAAGGTCAAGAGATGGATTCCCAGGCCTTGGTGGAGAGAACACTAGGGTATGCTTGCCTTGGAAGGCATTTTGGAGTAGAGAAATGATAGAATTTGTCCTAGAATGTGAATTTCGCTCCTGACCCTTCCAAAGGGTCCAGAGCGAAATTCTTAAAACCTCTATTTTGCTCCAATTTCGCATCAAGCCTAGTGTTGATTGAGATTAAAGGCATCCTTAGACATGCATTTGAGCAAGTTGTGGTCACAAAATGTGAAGATTTTGTCCTAAAATGCAAATTTCGCTCCTGACCCTTCCAAAGGGTCCAGAGCGAAATTCTAAATAGGTCCTGTCCTTGGCCTAGATCCAAAGTGAAATCCTCTCTTTTGGTCTTTTAGGAGGTCAAATCAATGATGTCTTCAGGAGAAAGCTATTCAAAGGTCAAGGGAAGTTCAAGGCAAGGAGATGGTGAAATTTGAGCTAAAATGCAAATTTCCAAAGGGTCCAGAGCGAAATTTTTATAGGGCCTATCCCTGGGAAGGATTTTGAGCAGGCTTCATTTTGTTGTCTTCTTGTTGATGTTTTAAGGTAGAAAATGCTATGTTGAATGAATTTATTATGTGTCCTTAATCACATTTTGGTTTGTTTTGCAGATGGAAAAAGATCGAGACAAGGACGACCTGTTCTAGTCCATCATCATCAAGGACATTCCAAAGGCATAAAGGTGGACTACATGTGTTCTAGGAGTTGCCAGCTACCTCCAAAACCTTCACTTCGCCACACTAAGGAACCACAAGATGACAAAGAAAGGCTTCGCCAACACTTCAAGGCAAGGTATGCTACCGGAGAAAGAAGAACTTGACAGTAAGGAAGCCTCATCAAGCACATAGAGAATCAAGGAATACATCATTCATCAAATTGAGACAGAAAAGAGATCAACCAAGACACAGACGTCAGACAAGGTGGTATCCAAGTCATCATTCCTCCGGTCGGATTGGTCCACCTCAGCATGTCCAGATTCAATGTACCTGACTCATCGGGGATGGCACAAACTTCGAGGCACCTACCCTTGTTTCCTATTGGTTCTCAATTATTGAATGTAATTTTCTCATTGGCTAAGGAAGTTTGTTATAACAAACCCTAATTAGAGTTTTGTATCCTATAATCCTAGCCATTGATTCTAAGTCAATCAAAGCCATCAATCTATAAAGGGCTCTCTATATAAGGCCCTGGCTCCTCATTTGTAAGGGTTAATAGTGAATAGTTAGAGAATAGTTAATAGTCAAAGAATAGGAAATAGTTAGAGAGAATAGTCAATAATTCGTAGCATTTTAGAGTAGAGTAGAAAGAGAAGGCAAAGATTGTTGCCAAGACATTGTTGCAAAAGACTTGTAAACTTCATTGAAGAAATGGTGAATTCTATGTGTCGATTCAACAATTTGCATGGTCTTTATACTTCTCAAATTTGATTTCATGTTATTAGATGAGTGGAAGAAATGTGTATGATCGATGGTGAATTTTGTATATCCATACTACTAGCAGTTTGTTGATTGCAAACTTGCTTTGCGTAGTCAACTGGAATCATTCGCTTAAGTTTAACTTCAATTATCGCTTCTTCGTTGATATGCATCAACCTGACGATGTCTATGTTGTAGCGGTGATCTAAACATCATAAAGCTTTCCTCAAAAGATCGCACTAATCTTGTGGAGATGATCCTAGGATGTCAAAACAAGACTTAGTTAGAATTTCATCAAAGGTCATCCATTGCTCTTACGTTCTTAGTGTTAGAAATAGATCCCGTTCCAACCCTTATCCTTTTTCTTTTTGTCAAAATCAAGGATCGGTAAAGACCCACGTTTCAGTGATATCCAAAGCAAATCAGACGCTCAGGTCATTGAATGTAAGTCCCCTTGTGATTCCAGCAAAATCACATCGTACCGCAAAGAGCTTATCCACACGTAGAGAACCTACATATCAGAACCTTGGAGTTACCCCAACTGATCCTTCGGCGAGATCTTCAGCAGTCGGAAAACTTTGTTCAAGAGAGGATAAGGTACCTTTAGGTATTTTATTCTGTGTTTAGTCGTGTACAAAAGACACATCAACACATATCCTCAGTCATTGTCACTGACAGTGCTACTGCCGAGGGTGTCACTGGTGTCAATGTCGAGTGTGTTGGAACACTCGACCCTGCCTCTACTAGTGTCAATGGTGCTGGCACACTCACCACCAATGGTGTGGGCACACTTGGTGACGATGGTGTGGGCACACTTGAAGCCGATGGTGTGGGTATACTTGACCCGACCACTATTACTCCAACTATGGCCACCTTGTCACTATCTGTCTGGATTGCCTCGTCATCATCATCATCATCGTAATTTCCAATTGCACCCACTACTCCCAAAGATACATCATCACCAAATTGGACATCCTCTACCACAAGTAAATCCTCTGCAAACGCTTCCTTTGCAACTTGCATAACCTTCACAATCACTTCGTCTGTAGGCACCTGTTGACGTGTATTTTGTACACAGCCTAACACAGAATAAAATACCTAAGAGTATCTTATCCTCTCTTGAGAAAAAGTCTCTAACTGCTGAAGATTCGCATAAAGGATCAGTTAGGATGACTCCAAGGTTCCTTTTAGTAGGGTCTCTACATGTGGATAAGCTCGCCGTGGTATGATGTGATTTGCTGGGATCACAAGGGGACTTACATGTGATGATTGAACTTCCGATCTGCTTTGCTGGACACAGGCTCTGACTAACTTAGATTTGAAAAAATGAAAAAGGATAAGGGCGAAGAGAGGATCTAATCCTAATACTAAGAATGTAGGAGCAAAGACTTGATTTTTTGATGAAACTCTAACTAGATCTTGTTTTGACGTCAATGGAACATCTACACAAGGCTAGTGCGATCTTCTAAGGGAAGCTTTATGATGTTCAAATCATCACCGCAGGCATAGACACCATCCAAGTTGATGCATATCAATGAAGAGGCAACAAATTGAAATTGAGCTTAAGCTGAACGATTCCAGTTGACTACACAAGGCAAGTCTGCAATCAACAAACTGCTAGTAGTATGGATATACGAATTCCACCATCAATCAATCACATTTCCTCCATTCATCTAATCATCTACCATCTAAGATTGAAGACTCAACAAGAAACCATGCAAATTGCAAGAAAACGACATATTTCACCATTACTTCAATGAAAATGGAGTTTGTTTACAATCAATGGCAACAATTTCTTGCCTTGTCCTCCTATTCTACTCTAATTACTATTCTATCAACTATATTCTAACTCTTCCAACTATTTACATGCTATCTCTAACTTATTGCTAATTGGCCTTTACAAATGAAATGCCTAGGCTTATATAGTACCCACAATACAATTTGATGGCTTAGATCAATTCAAGATCAATGGCCAAGATTTTACAATGAAAACCCTAATTAGGGTTTGTTACAACCATTACATAACATTTAATGCTTGACCAATGAAATAATTGTATTGCTTGGACACATGTCCCTTCTAGAAAAATCGACCAATGGATAGCCGGGGTAGGTACATCGGAGTTTGTGCCACCTTCCATGAGTTAAGTACATTGAATCTGGACATGCTGAGGTGGACCACACTGATTGGAGAAATGATGACTAGGACGCCACCTCATCTGACACTTGTAGCTTGCTAGATATTCAATTTGATGTCGTTGAGAGGCTTGCTTTAATTAACTCTTGTTCTAACTCCTTTTGTCCTTGATTTGCAAGATGATGATGTACCTCGCCTTGGAACGCTGGATTGAAAGAGGTCGCCCCTGTCCTGGCTTGATCGTCCCGGCGAAGACCGTCCTTGATCCGGCTTGATTTTCCTTGATGAGATCTCCATTTGATGCCTACACAACATTTCAAAATTAGAAACATGATTTTGCAATACATAACATAAATTAGATAGCAAATTTTAGGAAACTTAATGATAAGTCCTTTATTAATCATTTCCTAAAAACGACTGAGCTAAGGATTCAAAATTCAAAATTCAAGCTTAAGGCAATGACGATCAAAATTCGAAATTAAAACAAGAGATCTTGCCATACCTTACTTGAGAGCTTAACTCTAAAATGCCAAAATAAAGGAAATCGCCTAGGCAAAATCAAAATTAGATGGCTTCAACGTGATCTCCTTTAAATGAACAATCCCTTTATCAATTCATCACCCTTGAGGATATCTTTGACGTGGTCTTTGGCAAGTTCGCCCAACTTGAGACTAAGCTCGCACTCCTTTGATGATGTCTGCGCCCTCCTCTTGAATGACAATTTCGCACCTCCTTTGTATTCTCCAAATCGCATGCTAATGAAGGATGTTAAATGATGATTTGAAATGAATAAACCACCTTCCCTTTATAGGCGCTTACCTTCATATTGATCTTAGGCCGACTTTGGTAAATAAGACAAATTTAAAATAAACTTAAAAGGCCGACCCTTGTAAAATGAAACAAATTTTAAATCAAGCGCCCCATTTGATTTTTTATTAATTAATAATTAATTATTAAATGCCTTTATTATTTAAATTAATAAATTTCGATTTTTATAAAGGCAAAAATAATTAATAGATATCAAGCGCAAATTTTAAATGCCATTCTTAATTAAATTTGCAATCCATCGATTTTAGCATTTAAAATAAATTTAAAGAAATGTGTTTGAGCGCCAAATTTTTGAAAATGAAATAATACATACCTCATCGCCCTGGTCCCTGACTGAGGGACAGGAGCGATCCATCAATTTGGTCTTGATCCTTGCATTTTTGACGTTCAAAATCTTGATCCTTACGTTCAAATCGGCATTTTAGCTGGGTCCTTCAAGTTTGATTGACTTGTTTGTGCGAAGGAATGTCTTTAAGATGTGATATCGCCCTGGTCCCTTGGAGAGGGACAGGAGCGATCCATGTGTTCTAGCTAGAATTTGCCACCTTTCAACCTTTGTTCCTCGTTCATTATCTTTCAAATGGCGTCCTCGATCTTGCCCACCCTTGCATTGTCTTGATTTTGAAGGAGCATGAGTGTTTTAATAGAAATCGCTTTGGTCCTTGTCCAAAGGACAGGAGCGATATAAGTTCCTTAGCTCAATTGATAGCATTTTGACGTTCAAAACTCTTGTATATCGTCTTCAAAAGACACCTTAGACCTTTTACCACTTTGCAAAACCTTGACTTAACGTGATTCATGCATGAATTGGCCAATATAATCAATATCGCTCTGGTCCCTTCCTGAGGGACAGGAGCGAACTTCAACGTTTTGAGCTTGTCTTTGCCTTCTTCAACTTGTAATTGCTATCAACGAGTAAAATGAAGTCCCCTTGATTCTCCTTGGTCGCTTGAAACATGATCAACTTTAAAAATCTAGGCCTTTATGAGAATTTCGCTCTGGCCCCTTCCTGAGGGACAGGAGCGAACTAGGAGTCTTGATGTAAATCCTTCAATGTTGACGATCTTTGATGCTTTGCGCTTGATTGGGACGCTTCGAAATGTCCTTGCCACCTTGTTCTTTGTCTTGGAGTGTCTTGAATTTGGAGGAACGGCAATATAATCATCATATCGCCCTGGTCCCTTGGAGAGGGACAGGAGCGATCTTGCTCTTGTAGGCTCCACATCATATTGCTAACCTCTAAAATTATCTTCAACGGATTCGTAACATTCCATTCCATTCATCCATGCCTTGGGTTTGATTGTAACTTAGCCAGAAAATCATCTATAACAAAAATCGCTCTGGTCCCTCCCTGAGGGACAGGAGCGAACTTAAGCATTTTGGTCCTTTGATGGCATTTGGTAATCTTCAATTTATCTTCAATGAGTTCATTTCACCTCCTTCCTTGCCTTCAAACATAAAATTGACTTGATCTTTGCCGAGATCGTACCTTATGAAGAATTTCGCTATGGTCCTTCAGTGAGGGACAGGAGTGAATTTGACCCTCTAGGCAAAACTTCATCATTTCGTTGTTTTTGATCAAGTCTGGATGCTCTATCATGCTCATTTCGTCCTTCACCATGCCTTTGATGTCTCGATTCGTCCAAACAAGGTCAGGAATGGCTCAACTAAGCATTTTCGCTCTGGTCCCTTGGTGAGGGACACGAGCGATTCGCCTTGGTCCCTTGGAGAGGGACAGGAGCGCTTTTCGCTCTGGACCCTTGGAGAAGGACACGAGCGAAATTTGACTTTTCGAACTCTCTATCAGGATAAATTTGATGGAATATAACATTTAAGTGACATTTCCTTCTATCTTTCTTCTTTCTTATACTTTAAGTTATATTCCATATATACTTTCAGGATGTTTGAGAGTGGTTTCAGACCTCCAGGAGTTATATTGCAAAATCTAGTTTTTGGAGGTTTTTCAATTTCCAGACTTAGTCAAATTCAGGATCAGGACATTCCAGACTTAGCCAAATTTCAGGATCAGGACTTTCAGACTTAGCCAATTTCAGGATCAGGACCTCACTCAAGCCGGACTTGCTATCCAATGTGATCCGCTGGGCAACATTCAAAATGCAAAGGCTAGCTAACAAAACCCTAAAAAACCGAAAGAAAACAAACCCCAAGAAGCAAAAAAAAACATGGGTCCCCATTTGCAATGGGGCGATGTGTGAAAACGTCACAACAGCACCCTACTTCCCCAGACCGCCATCCAGAAGGTATCCTTGGCACTCTCCCTTTTAGAGGATGAAACTTTTCCATACAACCTTCCTTGTTTGGCTAACACGTACCACTCCCTCCTTGTTTCGTACGGATTGCTCTTGTATCGTACGGACCACACCCTTCCTTACACAACCAAGAGAAGACATATCTGTACTCCATGAAGGTTCTGATTGTTGTTGCCTTGAGTACAAGGTTCCAGTCATTCCCTACCGATATCACCTTTGAGTTGTACTCTTCCCCCGGGTTGACCTTCTTTATGTTCGGTTCCTAATATTTTATCATTTTATCCCTCTTGAACCGATGGGCAGGCATATCATCTACTCTCACCACTCCCTCCTTGTACTTTTCATATTTTGGGGGGAAGGTGGCATTCTCTATACCAGCTTCTTCAATCTCTTCGATTTGCAGCATGTTGCACTCGAGGTGAAAAACTTCATAGTCCTCCATCTGCCAATGAAACAACCTGTTAAGAGAACTTGTCTCGTCCTCCGAGCAACTTCCAAATTCTGGCACCCCTTCATCGTTGGGCTCCACTGCACTTCCTCCATCCTGAAATCTCCGCCAACTCCTGGCTTACTGCCTAGCTCCACAGGTCATTAACGTACTTCCTTTTGTCACTCTCGATGGAGTGTATTCTTCCAATTGTGGTTCGTCTTCGTTGTGATCAACCAACGCCTTCCGAGGAGAGTGTCATACGCCTTCTTCTCTAGCAAGATGACAACAAAGTGCAGAAAGAATGCTAAGTGCCAATGGTGACCTTTTTTGCCATGAGCATCCCAAGAGGTTTGATGTCGTGCTAGTCAGCACCTACTAGATGGAAGGTTGGTGGCCAGAGTGTTGGCTTGCCAAGCCCTTTCCATGTCTCCTTCGATAGTACATTCACGCCAGAGCCTCCATCGATGATGGTGTTTGTCAACTTACATCCCATTATCTCCATCTCAATGATGGGTGGCTTCCTTCCAATGCCCACCGTCAACAACATCGGATCAATGACTAGGCTACCTATTGGCTTCTTCGTTGGCTTGTCATGCTCTTGGCTGACTACGTCGTCACCGACTACGTTAGTAATGGCCATCTTTAGTTGTGGCATGGTTTGCAGAAGATTGGATACCCATACAGGTACGATGGCCTGCAACATCTGTCTCATGATAGTTTTCTCCGACTCCGACCATATTGGAGTATTGGCGGCCTCATTCGAAACCCTTCTCTCCTTCGCCATCGCCCGTTCAACATCAGCCTTAGCTTCCCGAAGTCTTTCCTTCTTTGTACGATAGTCAGGATATGCTACCTTCTTAGTCTGGAGTCTGGTGATAGCTAGTACTTCTTCATCTAGTTCTTTTACGTCCAGCATATTCACCCCTTTTTGTTTTGGGCAATTGGTGTCTTTGTGGTTTTCGGTTCCACACCATTTGCATACCAACCCTGCATTGTTACTTTGGCCACTCTAGCAATCCCATGCGAAGTGACCCCATTCATTGCAACATTGGCATTGGATCATGGGTCTACCCTTCGTGGGGTGTTGTTATTGCTATTATTGTTATTCCCTCGCCCGTTATTTCGATACCCTCCAAGATATGCATTAGAGTTGGCAAGTGGTTTTGGAGGTGTGGCCAGAGGTGTTGTTTGTTCCCCTTGGGCAAAGAGCACTTGTGCACTTCTCGTTTTCAAATTGTACGTGCATTCCTCGATGGAATGTCCCAATAGCTGACAGATGTCACAAAATGACTTCTTCGAGCAAGTAGTCTTTGTATGACTTTCTACTTTGTAGTCGATGCACCACAACTCTTTACCATCCTTACCATCGCCTTTCTCTGCCTTTAGCTCCTTCATCATCCACAACATATCCCTCTAAAGGGCCTGCACAGTCTTGGATTCTCCATCACTGCTCTCATCCGTCCTATCATCATCATTGACCTTCTTTTTGGCCCTCAATGTCTTACTCTCGCTCTTGATGTCCATGGCTCAATTTGTAGACGTCAGTGTACGAGGACGAGGGTACCACTTTCATCTTTCTCCTGAGGGAGGGGATCAACACTTCAACAAACCACCATTTTTTCAACTCGTTAATCAATTCCTTTTCCATCTTGCTTAACAATTCTTTGAGCCTACGATTGTATCCCCATATGTTCTCTCGTTCTTCCCTTGTCTATTGTTGTAAATTTCAACAACAATTTCGTTGTCATCTCTCAATACTTTGAATTCCTCTTAAAATGCCTTCTTTAGTTCAGTCCATCCCGCCTTGTGTTCAGCCACTAGGTCTATATACCAGTCGATAGCAATTCCCCATAGGGTGGCAGGAAATGCCTTCAGCCAGTAATCCTGGTCATCCTGACCATTTGCCTCCCATATTGTTACACAAGTCTTTCAATGGCGTACGGGATCCTCTAATCCGTCCCCTAGGAATTTAGGGATTTTTTGCTTCTCCTGGGTGTTCATCGTTGTTTTCATTAGAAGGTACCGTGTGTATCTGACCAGATTGGACCATCTTGCTCTCGTTCGCGTTCCTGTGCCTCTCTTGCACTCTTGGCCACACACAATCTCTCTACATAACCACCTTTTGCGTCTTCTACACCTTGGTCACCTTCTTCGTTTCTATACTCTCTCCTCCCTAGTCTTTTTGGCTCAGACCCCCCTATTTGTGGTTCCTCTATGAGGTACAGGTTCTCAATACAGTGCAAGTTTGTTTCAAAAAGTTCATCTACTTCGGTTCAGAGGTTCCTTTCTTCCCCTTCGTCCCATACCGACTATACGGACAGCCTACTGGTATTGGTACTATGTGTAGATTCGAAGTCTTCACTTGACGCAGAGTGTACAGTTTGGTTACTTGCCTAGTCGGCGGGATCTTCATTTCGTCGTTTGGGAGTGGCAGGTTTCTAGCAACCTCTTCCAACTCACTCCAGGCACACGGTCTTTCTCTCTCCCAAATCCGGCTTTGGTTGGCGCTCCGACTCCTCGCTGGACTCTTCGAACCTTCAATGATTACTCGTAATTGTCGTCTCCACTCACTTTGCTCTCTTAGGCGGAGAGATCTCCTTACTAATCCCTCCCCCTCCTCTCAAGTGTCTCTGGCACGTTGGTCCTTATTTGGTCATAGGGACATTAATGGTCAAGGGTACAGCGTCTGCCAGTATCCCGCTCTTCTTCCTCCCTATTGGTCCTTCATATCGTTGCAATATTTTCTGCCAACGCTGCTCTCGATTCCTTTCCTCCCACTGGTCTTGCAATTCAATCAAGTTTCTTGCCAACAGCCTTGGAATTCTCCCATCAAAGACCATGTGATTTATTGAGAGTTTGTCACGTACCATGCTCCTTCCAAGCTTCCCTCTGCACGTACTGATCGAGGGAAACTTCCCACAGGTTTACCAAGTCTTGCATCAATCGATCTTCCAATATTTCTTCGTCATTGTCACTTTCCATTACTAGTACTTGTTGTTCAAACGATCGGCCCATTACTCTACCATGCCAATCGCCACTCTCAGGTACTCTCAGATCTCTAGATTTGAATCGGCAAGAGTGCCAAAATGTTTACTCCCTTCAGTGAATGCTTTAACTTACAGAGTAAATAGAAATATCACAATGATCATGTTCAACACAGTAATTCAGATACAACACATTGATATGGCCGAAAGATGACTTTATTATCAACATGTAATGTGTACAATAACAAAGAGTCCCAGTTCCCAATACAAGCCAGAACTATATAGCACTCGGCGGTTGGTTAAGAGTACCAACCACTGACAACTAACAACTACCCGAGAGCTACAAACCATTAGCTACAAACCATTACCTTGCTATTTATTAAAACAAAACATTATTTATTCTTATCGACAAAACTGCTGCCAACAAACATTCAGAAAATTATACATAACAACAAAGGATTGTATCCAAAATCATATCTTTTAATTAAGTCCACATATGCTGCAATTAATAAATAGGCAGTACTTCAAATGCTTTCTGAAAGCATGCAAACAAGCACACAAGTGTCCATTATAATTAACATATCAAATCCAGACACCCTGCTCACTTTGCACAAATTCAACTCATGGAAAAATAGACTTCAAATGTTTTTTGTATTACAATGGGCAATTACTACAGAAACTGCCAATGAAACATTAAAATAAGCTTTCTAAACCTGATTTCTCTTGCAGAAATCGACTTCCTTATGCATATTTTAATATGCCTAAAAATCACAATTATGCATCCTCATGCATTGTATGTAGGAGCATTAACAAAATTCTTAAGCCAACAAATAATAACACCAACCTCCAAGTCTTTAAGTTTGACACCTGCTGCAATTGATAGCAGCAACTTGTCTTCTGAAAATAAAGGCTTCAGGTCCACGAGCACTTCTTTAACTGTAAAATGTAATATGCAACTTGAGAGGAATCTAACCTAACAACACTTCATTTTTTAACAAATCCACAATAAACACGTTAGTTCATTGCAGAAAGTGAAAAGGAATAGAAAACAAGCACCACAATTCACTACACTATGATATAGGGAGAAGAAATTAGAGAAAAATAATTTGAATGAGAAGCTGGTGACAAAAACTTACCAACCTGGGGCTTGACTCCAAGAAGAACAACTTGACATTCTTCGACAAGCTTGGCATTGGAAGGGAGAATAGTAACGCCGAAAGAAGAAAAAGCTTCGCGACGAGGAAGGCGGGCGTGGGCAGTACGCATGCGTGAGGAGGGAAAGACACCGGCATTGCGCAGCCCCCGCGCAATTGCCTCAGCCATCTTTCCTGCTCCGAGGAATCCGATCTTCAATTCTCCTACTTCGCCCATCTCTGCTCACAAACTCGCTCTCCTTTCCCCTTCTATTTTTCCCCTCCTCTCGGTTTCCAGATTTTTAAAAACTCTTGCCTGTAACCAGCATAACGAAATTTTGTTAGACCGATTTTTAGATTTTTTTTTTTTTAATATAATGCAATGATTTTTGGATTCACCTAGGTAGTTTTGAGTTAATCTTTATCAACTTATGTTTTACAATATGTTATTAGAGGATTTTTATTTTTTATTCTTTTGAGACTATTTGACCGTCATTTGATGTTCATAAGTGTGAAGTATCATAATAGATCATTCATGATCTAATTTTCAAGATGAACATGATGATAATCTTTTAGATAATAAAATGTATAAAAGAAAACATATTCAAATGTAAAGGTTTCTTGAAAATGTGTCACTTGTAATCAAAATGATAAGAAAAATATCTAGAAAGCTAAGACAAGAATATATGTATAATTCATCTATTCTACAAAATGTACAAAGCAAGTATTTTTATAAATTGTCAACTAGGTTCCACATAGATGTTGGTAAGTGTCCTACACATATGGCATGTTGCTTATATAGATGGGCTAATAGCATATGTGTATGGTACTAGTTGAATAATAGCATGGCATGGATGTTGCCATATGTTTAATGCATATGGTACTAGTAATCTAACCATGTTGTGCATAAAGGTCATCAACTGAAAATATTACATGTGGTTATTGGTGCTCCATGTGCTACACATGTATGATCTAACTAAGCATAAGCACATGCAACCATGTGTAAGGCCACACTATGTGCATAAGCAATGTTGTGTAGTTGCTCATGAGAACTTATAAAAAGGTGTGAGGACAATATTGTGCACATGTGAGAAGTATTGTGTTACATGTATTAAGTGATATTAATTGCACTAATGAACTTGTTGAAGATTAAGTGCAAGACTAAACTCAAATCATTCATCTACCCTCAAGGAATAATGATCCCCACTATATCGACAATAAGTTGAAGGAACTACATGAGCAATTGTTGAAAAGTATACCTTTTACCCTAATATTGTTGTAATATAAATACTTATTTTATACCTATAAGAATTATTTTAATATGTAACATAAATACTTATTTGTGATTCATCTTTAAAAATGTGTTTAGCTAATTTATGTTACATATTTATTTGGGTGCACTTGTAAAGTTGTATGTAACACTGGTTAGATAATTTATGTGTGGGTTGCACATTAGAAAAATATTTAATATTGAGAAAAGTTAGTATCAAAAAGTAAATGTTGGATTCAATTGTTTTGAGATACATGTCTTTCCCAATACCATAATTGTATTTGTGTGAATTTGATTCTATAAAATAAAGCACATGTTTAGTGATTGGGGTTGGTTGGTTGGCTATCACAACCTTTTGAGTTGGTTGTCATTTGTATTAAGCTCTCTCATAGAGTGCATATGTGAAGCATGGCATCGAACGTGTCATTGCATGGCTACAAATTATGCTTGGACACACAAAGGATGCATTGGAGGAGCTTGATGTTCTAGAATTATCTATGGAGACTCTATGAGTGTATTGCAATAGTTCATAGTTAAAAAATACATTTTGGATGCTTTTTTAGGTTGAGATTTTCCCTTGAAGATTTTTCCAAGGTATATCTTGTATAATCTTGTGATATGCTTTTGATATTTTCATTATGGTTATTTTGTAAGTTCATACATGTATGCTTGTCTCTCGCAATGTCATATATGTAGGAAATTGTTTGATCAAACTAGTAATTTCCTAATAAGTGGTATTGAAGCCGTAGTTGTGAATGATGGAGGTGAGAGGTCCTTATTTCAAGGTGTGAGATGTGGTGTATGTGTACATCTTCAATCAATATTTTTCATTCATAATCAAGCAAGCTATTATCTTGTCATACTCTTTTGTGAAAGGCTCTTTTATTTTGTAGGCGATCTTGGGGGTGGAGTTCACTATCAATTCCTACATGGTATCAAAGCTCTAGATATGTAAACTCCTCATATTTGAGGGTGATTTGGACACAAGATTTTGTGGCTACTTTTTTTGGGTAAGAATACCTCACCATTGAGTCCAAAAGGCCTAAAAAATTATTTTCATATAAAACACTTCATATTTTGTTGATATAATATTTTTAGCCATTTTTGCTAGGGGTTAGCAAATTCTACAAAAGATTACATTCATACAACTGTATAGAACTAATAAAATATGAATCATATGTGATCATACAATTGTTGATGTCACCAAGGCACATGTTTATAGTTAATAGAATATGTTGGGGTATCAACATAATCTATAGAGAATATTCTATATACAAGCATTGACATAATTGTTGGTATGAGTTGATGTTACCCACTACATCACATAATGTCAAATATAGTACAATTTTAGGATTTTTATTAATTATTCTTTTTAATTGTCAATTGGCCTTATGTCACAATTAAAGGCAAGTGATAGGTTCTACTATTTAGCGATAGGGTTAAGCCACAAGCAGCATGGGCACTTGTCACCTACCCAAGCACCACCACTGCTTTGCCCACTGAAGAGGGTAAAAGACTAGTGAGGCAGATTAGATAGCAAATATGCAAATCAAACATATATGTTAGCATTTCACAAAGGGAGATTGTTGGCATTCCAGTAAGTTTGTTGGTATAAGGATATTGAGAAGGTTGTTGAAGATTATGGATATAACTGAGAAAGGATGATTACTGTCTTAATAATATTATTTTGTCATTGATGTCAAGCAATTGATTTTCTGATTCAGTATGATATTGCCATATCTTAATGAGTATATTTTGATAAGTATAAAGATGTCGGTAAGTGACACGGAAAGAATGAAAATGAAGGGGAGTAATAAGTTATTCAATGGGCAACTATTACCAAGTAAGACAATGATGAGATTTTGTTGTTTTGATTATTTTGATATCCTATATAATGAGTATTCAAAGACTGAACATGAAGGAGAAAAGATTTCATTCAATAGATGAATATAGGTTTGATATTGTTCTATGTTACCGAGCAAAGAAGGTAGTCGGTAAATCCTAAGGTTATCGATATCCGTTAAAGAAGGCAGAATATCTACCGAGTAAAGGTTCAGTATTTACTGAGTAACAACCAAGTAATAACAGAATGCATTGGATGGATAAAAGCATTATTAAATGAAGGATTCCAATGAGCTGGAGATGTATAGATGATTGGTATGTCATGCAAGAAGTTTGTTGAAGATCTACGACATCAAAAATATAGGAGTTAGATCTACAGCACAGATTCATCGGTCATAACCTAGCACAAGTTCCAAGGAAGGAATACAAGTTCCAAGGTGAGATAAAACGTTTTCAGATCAAAGGATACAATGAACCTAGTCAAGTTTGAAGATCTGATGGCTAAGATTGATCATGGGAAATGTGATCAAGGAGATTAAGCAATTAGGAATTGTTTATAAATAAGAAATTGTTGATGAACAATAGATGCGGGCAAATAGAAGAACAGTGATACTACAGCAGTAATCACCGAGCATAGAAGATTGAATATCTGATTAAAGAACAGATTGAGAAGCCCAGCAAGGAGCAAGATAAGTCTTATGACAAGATTATTTTGAGCACACAGAGTCTGCTTTAGCATTTCAGATGTGAAGTTGCAGATATATCTTATACTGTTATTTATTTTGTAAGTGACAGGAAATCTCTTAACCGAGTGGACCCAACAGTCTTATTTGTAAATCCTCTAGCAAGGTAACATTCTGAATGAGTGTTTGAAATCCTTTAACAGGGTCGCTTCTAACAAAGTGCAAGATTCTAACAAATCTGAGGGAAATCCCTTAACCGGGTCACATCTAGCAATGTGTTTATGTAATCTGTAACAGGATTGGCTTTTAACCGAGCATACTCTAGAAGGGTATATTTCGTAGTGGGTCCGAAATCCCACAGTGGTTTTTCCCTATTTGGTTTTCCACGTTAAATCTAGTTTTAAATGTGTTATGATGTTTTAAGTGTATCTGTTTATGATTTTGAATGATTTACAGTCATAGTTGCATATCAGTAAAGGCTACCGAGGTTGAATCTGATGTATACAATGATTATTGAGTTTTTATGATTCACCCCCCCCTCTCTCATCTTACTAACAATATAATCATATGAAATCCAAAGACATAATTTGAAATGCTCAAAACAAGAATGAAATGCATATACCTCACAACCAATACCTTCTCCTTCAGATGGAGCTTGATGAAGTGAAGGCGCCCTTAGATGATGCTCTGCTTGATATGCTCCTCTTGCTTGCTTGATGTGGATGGCTCTCCAATGTTGTGCACAATATGAAATGGATTTTAGGAGGATGATATGAATAAAATCGTTAAGTGTGGATGAGATATGATTTGGACATGATAAGGTTGCTAAGATGATTTCCTAGGCTCAAAAGGGCAGCATAAGATTACTGAATTTGGAGATGATCAATGAAGGGATGGAGTCCTCAATTTATAGGAAGAAGAGAGGAAGAATGGATGGTTGGGATGGATCTAAGATGAAGGGCTAGGATTGTTTGTGAGCTCACACAAGGTCCAAGAGAGGGTGTGGAGACCAAGAGATATGTCTTAAAGGCATTTCTTGTCTCAAGGTGCATTGGGAAGACTTCCCAAGGTACCTTGAGAAGAGCAAGGTGCATTGGAAGACATCCCAATGTGCCTTGAGAGGAGCAAGGTGCATTGGGAAGACATCCCAATGTGCCTTGAGAGGAGAAAGGGATGTGACATTCCTTGAAGAATAGAGAGGAGGAATAAAAAATTCTCCAAAAAGGGATGATCATGGGGATTAGAGGAATAAGAAGGAATTAAAAATTCCTTGGGAGAGGAGATGCCTAGAGGATTGCGAGATTTTGAAAATCTCACATTCACTTAGGAAAAGAGCATTGAAAGCTGGTGGTTGGATGGAAGGGACAGGGGATTGACTTTGTGGCTAATCATGATGATTAGCCACTAGCAACTCATTAAGAGGGGATTAGAGGAAGAATTAGGTGGGATAGGATTTGTAGGAGGATTTGACTAGGAGAGAGAATGAGTGGGGGAATTAAAAATTAGAAGAATAATGTTAAGTGGGTTTAGGGGGATTCTAGAAGACTTTATTAGGTTAATGATAAATTAGAAAGGTGATTTAAAGGAGTTATGTGGGATAACTAATTAATTGGAATTAATTAGCTAAGAGGAAGATTTGTGAGGATTTAATTTTTTAGAAGAATAAAGAAAGGGATTGATTTATTAAATAAATCAGTCACATACTATAGTGACAATATTATTTAATTAATATTGAGGAGAATTTGAATTAACATAATTAATTAATTAATTATGTGAGGAATTAAAAATAATTAAAAGTAATTATTTTTAAGTGTCTACACCCACCAATCACCCATGGGAAACGTGTTTTTTGTAAAACTCTATAGTGTCATAGTTATGTGGAAGATCAATGGCTAGGCCCAAGGGCCCAATTTTGTCCCCCATATTGCCCAAATAGAGCATCTTTTTTCAAAATTACATAAGTTTTGATTTGGGAGTCCATTTTTCAAAAATAAAATATCATCAAAAGGCAAGTTTTAAACAATTCGTAGTGATGTAGGTAATATTTTGTTTTTTTGTGTATGTTATTGTCCATTAAAGTCAAATCTTATTTTTCAGTCTCCAAGCTCATAACGTTTTACCTAAATCCCTTGTTTTTGTGATTCATGTGACATCAAAAACATATTCAAGAGCTCTATAGATCTACATATACACTTTTTGTAGATTTTTACCAAGCACACAAAATTTTAGTTTAAACTGAGATTCGGTGCTTTGGCTTATCCTTTTAACAATTTGCAAGAAATTATAATTTTCTATTGAGCAAAGGGGTTAATTTCCTATATTGTAATGGGTAAATTGTTTTTCCTCTATTGTATTCTTTGTATTCATTATGGGTTTTTCAAAAGTTGTTCCTCTTACTCCATATAATTATCATGAGTGGAGATCACATATGGAGTTATTATTGCTCAATTTGAAGTTACAAAGGATCATATTATGGATAGATCCAGGACCCACAAGTGTTTTAAAGAGAAGAAAATGGCTTGATAGGAGAGATGAAGCCCTTGTTACTTTAGGTTTATCCATTTTTTTTAGATCTTCAATTTCATGTTTCATCTTGCACAACACCAAATGAGATTTAGACTACCTTGGAGCATCTTTCTAGAAGGCGAGATGAGATGAGGAATTTCAAGTTGGAGAATGAACTTACTTACTGGCCTTAATTCATCATATTTTGACAATATCCAAGACTTCTTCACCAAGATCAAATCTGTTAGATTGTAATTAAAACAATGCAAAGTTGGCAAAGAGGATGATCAATCAATTCTTTCTATTTTTGTTAAACTTGGTTCTAATTATTCAATTTTTATTTCCACATTCTATTTTATTATGGTTTCTCTTGGTACTACACATAAAATTCCTACTATTGATGCATTTAAAGGTTCACATAAAAGGTAAAATTAAAGGTTAGTATATATGGGCATGTTGAAGTCTTTAAAACCACAAAATCTTATTGAAAAGGATCTAAAGGCTTAAAATAGCAAAGGTAAGAAGTAGAACAATGAGGACTCTAATCACAATGAGAAATCTAAGGAATCACCATTATAAAACCCCTAAGTTATTTTCCTCTTCCAATAGGGAATCATCCAAGAAGGAGAGTACGAAATGTGTGTACTAGAAATATTTAGGACATAGTAAGAATAAGTGCTACAAAAAGGAGACTGATGAGTTGAATCGCCTCCTTTTTAAGCACAACATATAATTTCCTTCATCAATTTTCTCCTCTTCTTCACCACCCTCTCCATCTACATGTACATCTACAAGGTCGGGCACAATAGGCGTGGCAAGTGGGATAGAGAAAATGAAAGGAAAAGCACTCTTGGCCTCTACAAGTCCTAAATTGGAGAGATGGCTTCTTAATTCTAGAGCCTCTCATCATATGACATCATCTAAGGGTACGTCCTCTTCATTTTATCTTGTAATTCAACAAAAAAAATTATGGGTAACAATACAAACATGTGTGTGTGGTAAAGGTCATATTGACATGAGAGAGGCCACTTTCAATGATGTACTTAATGTTCCATCCTTCTTAATAAATATCTTTTTTATCTATTAAATTGCACATAACAAACAAGGTAAAATAATAATGTTCACACCTAATTTAATGTTTGAGGACTTGGAGACTAGAGAGATCATAGTTTCTGGTATGGTTGATAATACATCTTGTTTGTATTATTTTTCTTATTTCACTCCTAATTACAAAACAATTTCATTAGTTGACATTATTACTCATGTATCAAATGATAATTATGTGTGTGAGAAGTTTGGTCATTTGAATCTTGGTATTCTTGATACTATTGTTGAGCTTTAGTATCTTCCACCTCTTACTTCTTTAGCTTTGAATGTGGCCAAAGCTTCTATACTTTGATTCAGTAGGACGTGACATAGGTTTTTAGATCTAGTTTTTTAGGATGGTTATTTGATATGTATTTAAGACTTATTTATTGAGTCTCATATTACAAATTTAGAATACACACTTCAAAGGGTATCTCCCCTCTTTGATGATAATTACAACACTACTGTTATCTTGCCTTTGTGATATATGGAGATTAATGTTCATGAGTTTTCACATAATGTTGATGCATCGTCTTTATTTATTTGGATAACACCTAATTTTGTTGTGGCGCATTCTAGCATCGAGAAACTTCATCAACTTTTAGATACACACATCATGAGAATTCTTCCCTCATTTATGCACTTTGTTATGGAATTTATTCTACATACACCATTTGATCTATTTATTGGTAAAGGAAAGCAAGTTTCTTATAGGCATTAGATCATCTTTTATCTTCAAACATTCTTCATTGCCCTTGTACCTACTTCATTATGGGGGGATACGTTGTCTCTCTTTTTCCCTCTCAGGGGGGGATATTTATTGTATATTTGTGATGGAATTACTCCTTGGGGGTTTATGTATATTCCTTCATTCATTACTTATTTCATCACTTGCATATAATTTTGTATATTTTCTCTCTTATGGAGAGGATTTTTATCTCAATGGATTTTCTCTCTTTCTTCGTTTATGAGATTACATTTGTAAATGGCTACCTAACATGGCATAGTATTTGGGACTTATAATCATCTTCATTGACATATTTGAGTATGCATATATTTTCATTCTCCTTAAGTTGCACTTAAAGGGGGGCCTTGTTGTGAACTATGGTGTTTCCTATCCGATTTCAATTTTGTAGTGTAAACAAGGCACATTATCTAACTAGACATTACTTAGGCCAATTTTACACATACTCACATGTTAATTTTAATTAAGGATCTAGGAATATTCTTAGAAGTCCTTAGTTGTCATGTAATCTTATCTTATATTTAGTTGCTTGTTTCATAGAATTAAGATGCTTGTCATGATTGTGTCCAATCCTACCTCTCACTATTTCCTATGTATTATCAAGATCTCGTATGTGCATCTTTAATCAATATTTTGCATCCACACTCAAGCAAGTTATTCTCTTGCCACACTCTCTCATAGAAGCCTATTTATTTGTAGGTGATCTTGGGATGTATGGAGTTCACTATCAACTCGTATAGAGGAATTTTTGTAAATGACCTCCCAAATATAGAATAGACCTCACCATTGGATCTAAGAGTCCTGAAACATGAAGATTGGTATAAAATTTTATCTACTTTGGCCACTAAGACTCGAGGAATGAAAAACTTCCCCCCATTTTTCCGTTGTATGGTCATAGTTACAAGTTTAAGAAAATATTTTAAAAAAATTGTACAATGAATAAAATAAAGAATTAAATGGGGGTTGTATGGGATCCATAGACCCCTATACCCCCCACTACCCTACTAGCAATGATATTGATAGTCACAAAGCCAATATATGGGTGTCAATCCTCATTGACTTTCACATTATCCATGATCCCAACCACTACTTAAGTGGGTCCAAATATCAACCCTCACAAACTTATTTAAAAACAATAATTTTAAAGGTTTTCAATTTCACTTTTAAACTTTTAAAATTTGTTGTTGATTGTTTGTTCAACCATTGCCACCACCCAATTATCACTTAATAATGCTTTTTGAATTTACCAACTATACAAACATGATCCTTTTGAACCCACTTCTAGCCCTTAAAGTGTTTTTTTTTTTCAAATGGCATAAGTTTCATCTATGGTATGAAATTTTTTCGTTTCCTTGAAGTCATTGAAAAGATCTCTTCAAGAATTATGTAGTGGCATAGGTTTGCGTTTTATATTTTTCTTAGTATCAATATTAGAATTTGGTGCCTATGTTGGCATTGTGTTGTCATTGATGTCAACTGGTATAGCATAACCGGTGTGGGAGATTGAAGTGTATTGGTGACATTGATGTCAGCCAAGTATTGCAGGTTACCAATACACAAGTCAGTGTTGGCATGTGTTGTTGACATGCACTGGAGAACGGTATGGTATGATGACCGGTAGGTAATGTGTTGGCATTGAGCGGCTACGAACCAGAATGTTACAAGAATCACGTCAACACTGGAGGCGAAGCATGTGCAGTCCATCGGTAAGAGTTGGATGTTATACAATAGGACTCCCACCAAATGAAGAGAAGAGTGACAAAGAATGTGTTGCTTCAATAAGAAAGGATGGCATATGGGAAAGCTACTTGGTCATATGTCAAGTTGAAGATGCATCTAATCCTCAGGTATGCCACGTGGAGTTGAAGTGGCAAGATTGCAGAGGTCGGTGACGTGTCGTGAAGGTGAGGTTTTTGCATAGTTGGTCGACATTTAATGTTGACCATGACTGCTGTGGGTCGAGTTGTTGAGGGGTTGCGGCTTGAGGCAGGGCATATAAGATCGGATCCATGGAGTGCACTAATCGATGCAGGATGTCTGGATACAGATCGAAGTAGGTGAAGTAAACCATCGAACCATTTATGGTGATTGACCAAAATATGAGCTGACAGATTGAATGCAGATTGCTAAAGATGGAAGGCCTGCACTGGAAGGGACAATGTTGGCAATGATGTACAGGCAATCATCTCTGAGACATGATTTGAGGAGATTTGATTGGATATGGTATGGCTCGTTGGTCAAAGAAGAAACCCTAATCGCACCAGTGTTTGAATTTGTGTTTTGGTGGGAAAACCTAGATATATGTATGCAGAACAAAGACCAAGAGATGATGATGATGTTGCATGCCGAATGTTGAAGTGTGGAGTGTGAAAGAGAAGAAAAGAGCCAACTATTCAGTGACTCCATCGAAGATCATATAAACTATGTGTTAGAGATGCAACCTGTGAGAGGGTATTAACCAATAAGGTAAAGGCCACAAGTAAAGAAGTATTTCAGCATGAATGTCAATTGAATGGTGAATAAGAAAAGGCAGTGAACTGGCGGAGGAGAAATAGAGTAGGGGTAATTGGTAGAGCAGAACCGGTAAGGCAACAACAGAAGAGTGTAGCAAAGAGCAGAAGATAGTGATCCAACATAAATCTGAAGAGAGACAAAGTGATAGGAAGACTATAGAACCGATAAGGCAGACAATGGGTGATGTCGGTAGAGAGATTATATGCAATGGTTACAAGATTCACTTGTAATAGGTTATTACTTTTGTAATTGATAATGATTCTTTGAATATCACTGGGCTGGTGCTCGGTGCAGGGGTTGTAGCTCCTTTGGGTTGGTGCCCATAAAGAACAGGGGTTGTAGCTCCTTTGGGTTGGTGCCCATAAAGAACAGGGGTTGTGGCTCCTTTGGGTTGGTGCCCATAAACAACAAGGGTTTTAGCTCCTTTGGGTTGGTGCCCATAAACTGCAGGAGTGGTACTCCTTGGGTTGGTCCCCTAAATGTTTTAACCGAAATGTTTTATTGTGAGGCTGGATTGGAGCAGTAGACTCCAACAACATTTCTCACTGAGGTTTTTCCCATATTGGGTTTTCCTCGTATATACTGGTGTTATGGGATGTGCCCTTGTGTATGCTTGCATTGCATTGTCTTGATTTATCTTACTAGTAAACCCACTAGGTAATAGGATGATAACCGATATACACACATAGGATAGCTAAAGGGAAAAGATTGAGAACCACTGATTCACCCCCCTCTCAGTGGTATATTGTGTCTAACAATTAATATCAGAGCCCTAGGTTCCCGGTTGATAAGCTTTCTCCAGCTTGGGTAGATTCTGGCTTGAGGACACAATGGTTTGCTTTAGTGTCAATCTTTGCTCCAGTTTTTTATGGTTCAAACTATTCCATTTGGAGTTGTAGAATGAAAGTCTACCTATCCTCTCTAGGATTTGATGTATGGATGTCTGTTGTAAATGGTTGCCCTAGTAAAGTCAGTCCTCCCACCTATTCAAATGCAGAAAGAAGATCTACATGCAATAAAGAATCCATGAAGGCTATATTTAGAGGACTGACCGGTGATGTTTCTTCATAGCTAGATAAGTGTAGATAAATCCTATGAGATAGATTGAATAAATTGTATGGCAATTAACCTTGCACTGCAGAACTAGTTTGTGGAAACAAGAAAAGGAATGAAGCATGTGTGTTTGCAGATGATGAAGGTAAACCTGTTAGCAGCAACATAAATGATGAAGAGGAAACTTACCTCTTTATGACTCAAGAATCAGAAGATGAGAGGCACACATCAGAGAGTAATCATGCAGATCAATCTTACCACCAAGATGTGTTTTGGAGTGATGATGAAGAAGAAGGCGAAGTAGATCTTGAATGTGAACTGGTAAGTGCACTAGAAGAGTTGTGAAATGTTAGAAAGGAATTTAAAAGGTACAAAGATTCAGTTCATGAAAAATGCAGTCGGTTGAGAATATGCCTTGAAGAATCAAATGATAATATCTACATATTAACATCTCAACTAGAAAAGGCAAAAGGATTGACTGGTGAATTGAAATCAGTCTTTGATGTTAAGGAGAGAAGATGTGAGGATCTCCAGCTAGAAGTGGAGACAAAGTTCAAAGAATGTCAGGACCTAAAAGGAGAAATGGAGAGCATCAAGAAAGACCTTGAGAAGTGTCAAAATGAACACAAGGTAGGGCTCTGGTATGATGGAAACACTGAGGCCTTGGACAAAATGCTGAGTAAACAAAAACATACCAAGGATACCAGAGGATTAGGATATGTTGTTGGTGAATGCTCCACAAGTGTGAATATTTGTCACGAGGACATTCAGTTTGTCTCCTCTAATGGAGATAACAAGGGTCAGACCTTTACAGTACGAAGTGCACCAATAAAGAAGGTTGACCTAGCTACAACCGGTGAGGACTTGAAGCTAAAAATGAAGATCGATGCAACAAGAAGAAGTAATGCAGATCCTAAAGGAAAGGGAAAGTTGAGAGAAGATGGGCTCACCGAAAACAAGAATGCAAGAAAGAAGCCTAAGAGATTCCCCACTGGTGGAAGACAAAGAGATGCAATGCCCTAGAGAAGTAGAAGTGGAGAAGCCAAACCAGTCAGATCACCTCATGTTTGGCAAAATGAATTTGTAAGTAATATGTCTCCACTCTTCGGTTATTGTTTTGCTTGTAAAGGATATGGCCATAGGGAAGAGGAATTCAAGAAGATGTCTAGGAATAGAAAAAGTGTTCTTCCTAGGAATAGAAATTCAGTTTGTAGAAGATGTAATGCATTTGTTCATAGAACATCAGAATGTAGAAACTTGCATAAGCCCACTCCCGGTTATGATAACCATAGTCCATTTGTTGCCTCAAGAAATAAAAATTATATATGTTATAACTGCAATGGATTTGGCCATAGAAGTAATGTGTGTAAGAAGAAGATGTTTCATGCACATGGCAGTTGGCATAACAGCTATGCCCAAAGAAGATATGCTCCTGCAAGATCAAGAAGTCAGTCGAAACTGGTAGTGGGCTACAACGACATGACCCTGAGAAGAAGATCAAATCGGTCTGATAGAAGGTCTTTCAATCATCCAGCTGGGATGAGTGCAGTATGTTTCTATGGCAATGTAACTTGTCACATTGTAGAATCTGGCAATGCAAAGACCTATCAGCAGAAGAAGATGAGACATGCTCCAAAGGCTATATATGAGAAGAGGAGGGAGTCCTAGCAGGTATGGAGGAAGAAGGAAGAGAACATGACCATGGGTCAACACTGTGCACTCAATGCATAGGTGATATCTCCTAAAGTTTAAAGGAGATGCATATCCTTAGGGGGAGCTATATATTGATAAGATCATTCACCCCCACATGTTGAGAAGGACATAGGAAAGGATGGGCAACCACTGACATGATGAAAAAGATGAGATAAAAGAATGTGTGCAAATTGATATCTTGGCTACACATTCACATGGGTGAGATGGATCACTGCTACAAGTGTCAAAGTGGGATGTGACACCAGAAGGAGAGCCAATGGACAAAGTATACTAACAGAGATACTAAATTGGTATAGTAAATCGATAGGTGGAGTATGTTGTCGGTAGGGATAGTTAACGGTATTGAAGAATATGTGGGTAAATATGTTTTGGTTGTGGTGTCGTGGCTCTCGTGGCCTGGTCATATGAGTTTATGTCTCTGATGATATCAAAAGTTGTCCTATATGACAATGTGTTGGACCAGTAGCCAATCCCATGCATATGAAGATATCATGATGTCAACCGGTGCGAGTGTTGACATGTGTCAATATGACTTGGCATTGTGGTCAGTTTGGGATACCAGTTTAGGACTTGACAGAAGATGAAGACCAGAGGGTTGTGATTCATGGGGAGTTCACAGTCATATCTTATGATTGGTGCTTGATACACTTGACACGGGAGGAAATCAAGTGCCATTGTCGTTGCACCGTGGACCGGTATACAAGGAGATGTAAGTTACCTGCCCAAGAGAACATGCAATTGTTGTCAAAAGAGATACAATTGGTATCAATGTTAGCTTCAACACTTGGTATCAACATTTTGGGGTCAGAATGGCTTCTGCATATCAAAAGGAGATGATGCAATTTGATTGGTAGGTATGGTGTATTCACTAATACATGGGTCTTCAATTGGTTTCAGTATTGTATATGCATATTTCCGGTCTGCATATACACTCGGTTGCTAGGCAATTGGTTTCAGATGGTGGTTGTGCCCTCCATCTCAAGTGTTATGACTTGATAAAATGTAACAAATGATGATTGAAGGAGGAGGAGCATCCCATAGAGAAAAAAGGGGCTATACCAATCTGTCAGTACCCGGTAGACACAAGAAGGAGTGAAACCTTGACAGTGCCCTTTGCCATTGTTGTCAAAGGGGGAGAGAGAATGTATAGTATGTCAGATATTGCATGTGATGACATCAATGCTAAAGGGGGAGATTTTTGGCATTGTGTTGTCATTGATGTCAACCGGTATAGCATAACCGGTGTGGAGATTGAAGTGTATTTGGTGACATTGATGTCAGCCATGTATTGCAAGTTACTGATACACAAGTTAGCGTTGGCATGTGTTGTTGACATGCACTAGAGAGCGGTATGGTATGATGACCGGTAAGTAATGTGTAGGCATTGAGCGACTGCCAACTAGAATGTTACAAGAATCACATCAACACTAGAGGTGAAGCATGTGCAGTCCATCGGTAAGAGTTGGATGTTATACAACAAGACTCCCACCGGATGAAGAGAAGAGTGACAAAGAATGTGTTGCTTCAGTAAGAAAGTATGGCATATGGGAAAGCTACCTAGTCATATGTCAAGTGGAAGATGCATCTATTCCTAAGGGATGCCACATGGAGTTAAAGTGGCAAGATTGCAGAGGTCGGTGAAGTATTGTGAAGGTGAGGTTGTTGTAGAGTTGGTCGACATTTAATGTTGACTGTGACTGTTGTGGGTTGAGTTGTTGAGGGGTTGCGGCTCGAGGCAGGGCATATCAGATCGGATCCATGGAGTGCACTGATCGATGGAGGATTTCTAGATACAGATTGAAGTAGGTGAAGTAAACCATCGAACCATTTATGGTGATTGACCAAAAGATGAGCCGACAGATTGAATGTAGATTGCTAAAGATGGAAGGCATGCACTAGGAGGCACGATGTTGCCAATGATGTACTAGGAAATTATCTCTGAGACATGATTTGAGGAGATTTTATTGGATATGGTATGGCTCGTTGGTCGAAGAAGAAACACTAATTGCGTCAATGTTTGAATTTGTGTTTTGGCTGGAAAACCTAGATATATGTATGCAGACCAAAGACCAGGATATGATGATGTTGCATGTCGAATGTTGAAGTGTGGAGTATGAAAGTGCAGCAAAGAGACAACCATATAGTGACTCCATCGAAGATCATATAAACTATGTGTTGGAGATGCAAACTATGAGAGGGTATTAACCGATGAGGTGAAGGCCACAAGTAAAGAAGTATTTCAACATGAATGCCAGTTGAATGGTGAAGAAGAAAAGGCAGTGAATCGGCGAAGGAGAAACAGAGTAGGGGTAACCGGTAGAGAAGAACCGGTAAGGTAGAAACAAAAGAGTGTAGCAGAGAGCAGAAGATAGTGATCCAACAGAAAGTTGAAGAGAGACAGAGTGACGAGAAGAGTAGAGAACCGGTAAGGCAGAGAAGGGGTGATACCGGTAGAGAGATTATATGCACTTGGTTACAAGATTCACTTGTAATAGGTTATTACTTTTGTATTTGATAATGATTATGTGAAGATCATTGGGTTGGTGCTTGGTATAGGGGTTGTAGCTCCTTTGGGTTGCTGCCCATAAACTAGAGGAATGGTACTCCTTGGGTGAGTGCCCTAAATGTTGTAACTGAAGTGTTTCATTGTGAGGCTGGATTGGAACAGTAGAATCCAATAGCATTTCTCACTGATGTTTTTCCCATCTTGGGTTTTCCTCGTATATACTAGTGTTATGGGATGTGCCCTTGCGTATGCTTGCATTGCATTGTCTTGATTTATCTTACCAATAAACCCACTAGGTAATAGGATGATAACCGGTATACGCACATAGGATAGCTAAAGGGAAAAGATTGAGAACCACTGATTCACCCCCCTCTTAGTGGTACATTGTGTCTAACAATCTAAAGTTGGAATTCTCTAGAATGGTTAACAAGTCATATATTTTATATATCTATTTGGATTTTGGAGTTAAAATGGGTTACGGAAAGAATTTGTAGCATAATACATAATAGATCAATTGGTTTCTCAATTTGATGAACAAATAGAATATTTTACTTGTTTAAGAACTTGTAGGAGATTAAAAGCAATTAAAGAAATAACTAAGCCTAGAATAGCGTGCGAGAAGGAGCGGTTTCGAGGAGGTCAGAACAGGTGGGAATCAGATTTTTTGAATTTGGATCAGGTAATGACAGAAATGGGAAGTAGAGTTTTCAATCCAGCCATTGGGGTTACAGAAATGTTGACAGGTTTTTGGCAGAGTGCAAACACTTGGAGGTATGCAACACATGAAGCATTGAAGATAAGGTATCAACCCCAACACAGGAAGCAAAGGTATCAACCCCAACATAGGAAGCAACCCGTCTTTGACATCTGTGATAGATCACCCCCTCCTCCTCGAAAATCAGCAGATGAAGTATCACATGCAGTTGCTACTACAACCGCGCGCTTTTTGAAAACCCCGTCTTTTGTTATGTGGCTGAATAATCTCTATGTTCAAAACCCTAAATTTCTCAGTTGCCCAAATGATATTCCAATACAGAAAAGGATTTTCACATAGTTCATAGTAAGGTTCAGGAACCTAATGGCCCGAAAGAGAAAGATAGAGCTTTCTTCAAACCAAAGCAAGTTTGGAGGAAAAAAGAACTGATTATGCAGAATGATAAGGAGTCTAGCGAAGTAAATTTAAATCAGCTTGGAGATTCAGATCACTGTATCACACTCGAGGAGCACCTCCTATCACCGTAGATCACATTCTTAAGGGAAAAGGCCTTGATTGGTAAGTTTTGGATTTTCTCTTTATTGATTTCTGAGGTTCTGCAATAGGCTAAATTGAAATGGAACGACCTTCAAGATATTTTCTTTATTGATGATCATTCAAAATATTTTATCGCCCTCTTTGACTCTAAGACCCATAGAGATATTGTGCATAAGTGTAAGGGTTGGTTCTGTAAGGGCTTTGGGCTTTATACTTTTCCTTGGATTCAAAACATTAAGGCTGAATCAACAGTGTGTAATTTTAGGTCCTTCTGGATCACCTTCCCATCTCTCCCCCTGGAATATCGTGATCCGGAACTCATTGAATTACTTGCTAATAGGTTGGGGATTTTCATCAGACATGATCTAATCCTCTTTGAGTTTATACATACACCTGTGCGTGTGTGTTTACTTTTATCCATGGCTAAACCATTTCCAACTAATTTGACTATAATTTCAAAATGGGGGAAATGGGAACAAAAAATTCTCATTCAAGATGCCGAGATTGTGGACAAGCATTCAAAAAATACTGATGTAGACGTATAAATTCGACCACTTTCCTAAGTGAATATTTAATATTCATTTTAAACCTCATTCCCCTTATTAATTAATTTCTCTGCATTCATCTATTTGATTAGATAAGTTACTTAATTTATTTAATAAAGTTCACCTAAACCTTTTCTAGCCTTTGATTAAATAAATCAATTTATTTAATTAATTCCCCTTTCTCCCTTTTTAATTGAATTTACATTTAATTAGATTAATCCTTGCAAATAAATAAATCTAATTTATTTATTTAAATCCCCCGCTTGTATTTATGCAAGTTTCATCTATTTGATTGAAATAAAGTAATTTTATTCTTGCATTTTCCTACATCTCCCACTTGCCTCTAGATTCTTCTAATCACTTCCAATTTAGCCTAATCCATCTCCTAAATATTGTCACAATCCAAAGAAAAGGGAAGTCACTTCTTAAAGTCTCCAAAGTCTTTGAAAACCATTAAAGGCTTTATGTCCTCAACAAGTTAACCCTCAAAGTCTTCCAAAACATTAAAGGCTCTTACATAACCATTAATGGTTAGCTCAACCTTCTTGCATGATTAGAGACTTTCTCTCTAACTCAACCCTCATCTAACCCAAGGGTCTCATCAAGCATTCATGGCTTTAACCTTGGTTATCCCTTTAACCCTTGCACAAGAGTTTACCCCTTGGGTAAAAGCTTTATCCATTGGATAACCCTAGTCTAACCTTAACCCTTACCTCCTAAGGTAACCTCCATGTCTTCTCAAGCATTTAATGCTTCTTTCATCTCCTCTCAAGGAACCTCTTGTTGACAATTGTCACCATTTCATTGGTGAGAATTGTGAACATGGATTGATTAACTTTCAATCCTGGCCCTTGTTAAGATTATCCAATCTTGACCATCCATTGCCCTATTTTCCCTATAAATAGAGCTCTCATTTTCTCATTTTGAGATAGAAATCTTTCATACATCTAATTTATAGTTATTTTTACTAAGCATCTAGCCTCTCTTTGTTAAAACACATTAAACATTTAGAAGCATTTTTAATATCATAGCATATCCATGTCAGACTAGTGTATCTTCTTAGGATAGGATTACTAATCTTTATCATAGCATCATATTCATACTAGTTTAAATCATTATAGTTTCAATATTATACATGTTGTAGTAATTCATTCATGCTTATAAGCAAACATCACTCGTTCTTGGAGTTGTCATTCCTAAGCCACTTTTCTCAATGATCTAAGAGCAAGAGTCAGACCTTAGGAATCCTGTGAGATAGAGAACAATGGGACACCCCTTGGGAAGTTGAGCTATTCAATATAGCTCTTATAACTTGAACCAAGAGTCTCATTGGTGTGTGGACACTTTGAAACTAGACTTTTACGTTTATGTCGCCCACATTTCCCGCACACATTTCTAGCACCCACCGTGGGGGCTCGAACCCACTAATCCTATCATTTTGATACAGGAGCAAGATTGAAAGCACGCAGAAAAGTTATTTTAGCGCATTGTAACCTTTAATTAGCACGTTGGAACCTTTCATTAGTGCTTTGGAACCTTTTGTTAGCACTTTCAGTATATTGTTTAGTGCATCAAACCCATCACGTAGCGCATATAGACTTCCTATTAGCGCATAACATTCTGGTTCTTATGCTTCACATTGGAAAAACAACGTATCACATTCGGTAACTAGTGTAGTGCTTAGGGACCTTTAATTAGCGCATCAGTAACTTCTTGTAGCACATCTGTGCAACAGTCTAGCACATGACTCTGACAGGAAAAAAGCAAAAAACTGTAACCAAGGGAAGAAAATTTAGGCTTGTGTAAGCCCACCTTCGATTTTGGCTTTCACTAACTTTCTTCTCGCAGGTAACTAACCATTTTCTTGCAGGTTTAGATTAAGTTAAAATATAAATTTTCATTCTTTCTATCTTTTTTTAGTTAGATAAAAATAATTCACCTTTCTTAAAATTTGAAAAGAATCTCATTTTTGGGGGGGTTTAAAAATTCACCACATCTTCCTTTGGGTTTTAAAAAGAATTTCATTGTTGGATAAAAAGAACAACAAAACAAACTTTTCATTTTGGCGAGTTAGGCAAAACACTTCAATTTGGGTTTAAAAAGAACAAACAAATTTAATTTTTAGTTTGCAAAAGGTAAAAAGAACTTCATCTTCCCCTTGTGCGTAACAAAAGAACTCATTTTCATTTTCGCAAAGGTTAAAAAGAACCTCATCTTTGTTTTTGTGCAAAAGCAAGAAATTTTCACATATTGACTTTTCTTTTGTTGACCAATATTGCAATTTCTTTTGTTGATCGGGATTTTCACTTTCTTAGATAGAAAATCATTTCTATGAAGAGTTAAAAGGAACACCATGCTTTTGGGAGCAAAATCTCCAAGTAGAAGTTAGCAAATCAGTACTTTGAAAGCTAAAAAGAACTTGTTTGCTTTGTCTCAAAAGTGGAAGGTGTATGGCCGGTGAGAGGGGAACAACCTAATTGGGAAACAACTTTATCACCAAGTGTTCCAACCTACTATAATCAAATGTGGAGGCTGACGAAAGTCCCCTTCAATGATTTTGCTCAGTGATTAGTCTTCCTCCTGTATCTTTAAGATACGTAAAGCCTTTGTTCTAAAGGTTGGGAAGCCTCCAGAGGGAGTTTATCACTGAAGATCGAATGAAAACCTGATTAAGAACCTTAGCACTAGAAACCTTGAACCGAGTCAGTATCCAAACATTTTCAACATCATAGTGCAAGGATGGGGAAGAATCCATCCCCAAGATCCCTCACCATATATCTCCCAAGATAACTACTCAATTGTGAAGCAATTCACTTTGGGTTAATTTCTGGCGAAAGGCAAAAAAACAGGCGCCCTCTAGGGGGTGACACAGTTGTTTGAGCTGACAGAGTATCGAGACTAGTGGGATATGATGTTGTTGATTACCATTGAATGAAGAGTCTACTTGATCTGTATTTCTTGTTATCTAAACCAGTGAAAACATCAGGGATTTGAACACATCCTCACAGAACATACACTAATTGTCTAGCATAGGCAAAATTTGTTCTCTCTTTCATGTTGTGTTTGCATTTTGTTTTTCAGAAAATCATCCATCCAACACACAAGTGTTACAAATCCAAAAATGGTAGAAGCAAAGAAATCAGGACATCTTAGTGCGTAGGAAAAACTTCCTAGCGCGTGTCAACCATTCTGTAGTGCATTTCAACCAAAGCATAGCACTCTCAGCAATCATATTAGCGCATAACCAATATCACACTGGTAAAAATTTCAATGGTGCTTTTTGGCACCAACCTAGCACATTTAAACATCATCTTAGCGCATCACAGACATACCTTAGCGCTTTCAGCTTAAACAGTAGCGCATAATCCGGACATATTAGTGCATGACTTTTCCAACCAAATCAGTTTCAAACAATCTAAGTCAGCGCGTAGGAGAGGTAGCTTAGCGCATAGAGAACCTTTTGTGGCGCATCTGGAACATTCATTAGCGCGTCCAGTCTCTGTCTTAGTGCATATTCAAAAAACAAGAAAAATAGAGAGCAAATCAGACCTTTCAAGAAAATTTTATCAACGGTCATGAGTACCCTTTTTAGTCTTTTGTCAAACTTAGCAGTCAAAATCCGAATCAAAATATCAGAGAAAACAATTCCAAAATCAACAAGGCATCCTTACAACAAATTTTTTGAATCTAAAACTAATTTGAGACAAGACTTCATCCAACAAAATTAGGCAGTATCATAGCAGTGATCAAAGTTCCACTATCTAACAGATTCTATCAAAACAACATACCGAGTTTAAATCTTAAGTTGTCAAATCAAGTTTCCATATCGGGAGACTTTTATCCATATCATTTGACACACTTTGTCATGGAGGCAAATCTAATTTAACCTCTACTTTATAAAGTAAGCTTGAGTTTTTCAAACGAAGTATCCAAATCAAACATCAACATCAACATTGATCATTCGTGTATGATCACTCCTCATATTTTGAGAAGAACAAGTCTTCATCACAAAACTAAGTTAAAGAAGAGACAACCTAGTTCTAAGGCACTTGCAAAAAGGAATAAATTCCTCTATATCAATCACCAACTCTTTGCATCACATCACACATTCTTGCGTCACATGCAATTGTATATCCAAGGCAAAACACATGAGTTTGACAAGGAACCTTTGAGAAGTAGAGCTTATATTCAAAAAGCGACATTCAACCAATGCTTAAATCATGGAGGAAGGATCAACCCTGCTTTATTCCCATAGTTTTGTATCCCATATAATGAAGCTTGACCTGAACCACCAACACCACCCAGAACTCCCATAGAAGATGAATAATTCATCATGGTAGAAATTTACTAAATGCCCACTGTCACTCGATCTCGGAGAAACAAACAAAGAGAATCACAACCAGATTCAAGTATGGGTCGTAGATTATCCAACCCTTTTGATGAGTATGCCAATATGGGCGAAACAAATATCGCTAAAGAAATTCTCCAAGAGTGTCAAGAAAACCCATCATTCCAAAAGCTCATGGAAAGACTTATTGAAGCAGACAAAGAAAAATATCTACTCATGCTAACTAGCAAAGGAGTTAGACTTCATGAAGATTTCAATATCAAAAAATTAAGGAATGTAGACGAAAGAATTTTTAGAACAAGGTCTAGAAAATATACCTATCACGACCAACAAAGAGAAGAAGAAGCACATGACCCGAAAATCATATATGAGCAAAACAAAACCCCTGAACACAACCGAGCCCGCAATCAGGACAATCTTAATGAGAGAGAAGAAGCTCTCCTCAAAGTACAAATGTGTCAATGGTCTCTCTTACACAACAAATCCAAATGTTGCAAAGGCAAATGAAAGACATGCAACAAAGAACCATGGTGCGATACCCCTTGGATGAGATCTGTCCTTATCCTTTTGATAGGAGATTGAACATGGTACCTTTTCCCCAAATTCAGATATACCAAAGTATGACAAGTATGATGGTAAAAGTGATTCCCGTGATCACGTTCGAGAATTTTGTACCTTAAGCCTAGATTTTTCTCACGATGACACTTACTTAATGAGACTATTCCCAAGAAGTTTGGGGGGGCAAACAATGGAGTGGTTGTCTAAACTCACACCTCCCATCAGATCATTTGATGAGTTGGTAAACAAATTTATCATGCAATACTCCTATGATATTCAACACGCCATCACCATGTTGGATGTATGTAACACCAAACAAAAGAACAATGAAACATTCATGGTGTTTCTTCAGTGTTGGAGATGCATGGTTTCAAGATATCCTCGAGACGTGCCTGAAAAGGAAAAGATGGAGATCTTTATCAATAATCTAAATAGTGAGATGAGTTATCAACTCAAACTCCAATGCATACCATATTTTTCCAAATTGATAGAAAACATAATCCAAGTGGAGGGAGCCTGCATCAAGAAAGGAACATTGAAGTTCTTTAAGGAAGGAGTTAACTTGTCAAACTCTAACCCCTTTAACAATCAAAACAACAACAAAACTTTAGACAAATCCAGATTTTGGACAAGGAACAAAAACATTGTTAATGATGGGGTAGTTGATGCTAATAATGTAAAGTCCAAACAACCAGTGTTGGCCTTATTAGGTAACCCACCATCTAACAAAAATAAAAAAAAGTGTTAATCAAGGCACTAACACTTTTCCAAAAAATACCAATCAAGGACCTTCAATTTCAAACACCAACAACAATACCCAAGGAAATACCAATAACCAAGGCAACAACACTAACCGAGGGAATAATGCAAACCAAAGAGGCAACACCAACACTTTCCCGAATAAATGCATCTACACACCATTGGGGAAAACCTTAGAATCAACGTTTTGAGAACTCTTGGTGAACAAGATTATCACATTGCCAACCATAAACAACTTTGAACCCTAGGTCAAACTACCTTGGTGGAATGACTCGCATTTTTTGTGATTTTCATCGAAACAAAGGACATCACACAAATGATTGCATAAGGCTTACAAACATCATTCAGGACATGATCGATAGAGGCGATTTGACAATTGATGGTCTCAAAACAAACAGTGACCATGACGCCTTTAAAAATCCTCTTCTGAATTACAACAAGGGAAGAGCTTCATCATCAAACAATACCAGAGGAGCTTGTATAAATCACCTATACAATAACACCATCAATCACATATCGACAGATGACAACCAAATAAATGTCATAAAAATCAAGGACAAACAAGAATAGGTGTCAATCAATGTGATAACCAGAGCTCAAAAATACGTATTGAAAGGGCATATATCAACATCCACCACTATCCCCAAGACTCAATATAATTTGGTTGATCAACTGCGGAGAACTCCTGCTCAAATATCCATACTTGATTTACTCAAACTCTTGCCAAAACATAAGGACATCTTAGAGCTAGCACTTTTTGAAACCAACGTTCCTAAAGATCTGGACATTGATAGATTCCAAGCCATGGTGGCTCATATGGCAGGGCCTCATAACCTTACATTTTCTGAACATGATGATGTCTCCTTGAATCATCCCCATAATAGTCTGCTCCATATCAAAGTCTTAGTCTATAAACATCGAGTTAAGAGAGTGTTAATAGATGGAGGAGCTAGTCTCAATATCTATACTTTAAAGCTTATCTGTGCATTGGGCTTCTCTGAGCAATCTATTGATCCAAACAAGAAAATCACCATCAAGGCCTATGCTGATGAAGAAAGGTCATCCAAAGGAATAGTGGTACTACCTATCCAGGTAGGACCAATACAAAAGGACTCTGTGTGCTAAGTCTTAGACATAGACTTAACATACAATATTCTATTGGGTCATCTTTGGATACATGAAATGCAAGCAGTGCCTTTGACATACCATCAGTGTATCAAGTTCCCGTATAATGGACAAGAAATTTCTATATCTGCTGATAATAACCCTTTTCAGCATTGCAATGCTATGGGGGTAGCTCAAGACAACCTGGTTCCACACAACAGGGAGGCTCAAGCTTCCTCAACATTCGGTCATCATCAAGAAAAACTCAAGTCTTTATCCATAGACTTGAAACAAAAGATGAAAATCAAAGATCAAGGCATGGGGGAATACTCTTTTGAATCCATGTGTCTATCAAAATTACCAACGCTGCCAAAATCATATGGAAAACCTTTGGCATCAACACATCAAGCAACATAGCCCATCACCAAATTTGATGGCAAATTTATCCAATCGGGCACACTAGCAAATGAATCAGAAGAGAAAGACATCCTTAGTTGGCTATACAAGGATGAGGAAGAGGTTAGAGCTTCTACCCTAGAGGTGGCCATACCAACACAACAATATGAAAAATGATTCTGGATCATGCAACAGATGGGATACAACGGTAAAGGACCTATAGGCAAGCGTCAAGAAGGCATTACAGAACCTCTACAACCTCCTTTACAATTTTCACGAGACAAAACAGGACTGGGATATGGACACATTATACCACCTAGGCAAAAACAAAATAAGTATCAGAAACCTCAATGGAAAGCAAAGAAGAAATACAATGAAAACTCATGGCAAGAAGGACTACACCAACCAGCCGAAATGACAAGGAAAGAGCAAGAAAAAGAGAAACGACAAGAGGAAGTGGCCATTCAAAGGGAAGAAGCCTCTTATAAGAAAGTGCATCATGTGCAAGAACCTATTCAAACCAAGGCAGAGTCACCACCCGAAGAAATTCCTACTCCCCGAGGAGAAACAATGTATGAACAAATGTAAAGGGTACAAACAGGCTCCAATTGTGAATAAGAAAAAACTACAAGACGGGTATCAATTGTCAAAGATCTTTTTCTCACCCTACAGCGTACCTGTTAGAAGCAGTGAGAGACTTTAGGACCAAATGTTACCAAAGATATCAAGGTAGGTACCATCCATTCACCCACATCCCTTTCTCAGGAGGGACCAGGTGCAGAGTCTCGATCACTTGAATTTGAACCACGACATATCTATGAGGCTAAGGAGAATGAGAAGCAACAATACGAACAAGTCTACATCAAAGATAATACCATCGAAGACCTTGACAATATCATAAACCTAACCAACATCCCAAACAACTATAACGCTACCTCTATCATGACACTTACCACAGTCGATCTCAACCCCCCAAATGACTCTCTATCGCTCGTATTTCTTGATTTGATAGACTGGGAAGAACTTGAACACCATGATATACCCATTTTCCCAGATGATGAATCCATTTTCTAGTATCTATGTATAGTCAATCCGGAAACGTGCTCTACTAGTGAACCAAATAATGATATCTACAACTAGGGGAGTGCAAAATCTCTCAGTCGCAAAAATGAAAGAAACAAAGGGTCTAATATTGAAAACCCGTCAATGGCAGTATTAGATCACAAAAAAGTAAAAATAAAGGACGCATCTACGAGCGAAAACCTTTTTAAGGCACCTAAGGATGGGAGAATCAACACTTTTCCTGAACACTATCAAGAGAGGTCACCCATATTGATCGAGCCCACTCAATTAGTAAACATCGGTACAGAAACAATATTCAAAGCCATACACCTTGCTGAATCATTGATAGAAGAAGAGCAACCAAATTTTATCAAATTCTTTAAAGAAAAGCAAATAAATTTTGCCTGGTCCTATGTTGATATGCCGAGAATAGATCCAAACCTAATCATGCATCATTTGTCCATCACTCCAGGAGCTAAGTCGGTCAAACAAAAATTAAGAAAAATGAACCCACATGTGGCATTGTTGGTCGAAGATGAGCTAAAGAAGTTATTAGACGTTGAATTCATTCAACCTATAGACCATGCTGAATGGATTTCAAACATTGTACCAGTTTTAAAACTTGATGGAAGCATCAAAATATGCACAAATTTTAGAGATGTCAACAAAGCTTGTCCAAAGGATGACTTTCCTTTGCCCAACATTGACATAATTGTGGATCTAACAGCAGGCCACACAATATTATCATTAATGGATGGTTTCTCTAGCTATAATCAAATCAAAATTGCCCCAGAGGATCAAGATAAAACTGCGTTCACCTATCCATGGGGAACGTATTGTTGGAATGTCATGCCTTTTGTCTTAAAGAATGCTGGGGCAACTTATCAAAGAGCTATGCTGACAATCTTCCATGATATGATGCATACCTTAATGGAGGACTATGTGGATAATTTACTGGCTAAATCATTCACCTGGGTAGAACATCTGGGCATATTAGATAAAATATTTCAAAGATTGGAACAGTTTAAGGTCAGACTAAACCCTAAGAAGTGTGTTTTTAGGGTCACATCAGGCAAACTATTAGGCTACATTGTGTCTGCAAAGGGCATTGAAGTAGATCCAGCGAAGGTACATGCCATCATGGAGATGCCACTTCCCAGGAACATTAGCCAACTCAGATCTCTACAAGGATGACTGCAGTCTATCAAGCGATTCATAGCCCAACTAGCAGAGAAAAGTCTACCATTCAATCATCTGCTACATAAGAATATACCTTTCAGATGGGAAGCCAAGTGTGCAGAATCATTCTACCAACTCAAGCAATATCTAATGAATCCGCCAGTTTTGGTACCACCAATAGCGGGCAAGCCACTCATTCTCTACATATCAACAACTAAAGTATCATTGGGGGAATTTCTAGCACAAGAGGATCCAAAAGGTAAGGAAAGAGCTATATATTACATCAACAAAACATTAAACAACTATGAACTAAATTATACATTCATTGAGAAGGCTTACTTAGTTGTGGTATTCACCTCTCAAAAGTTTCATCACTACATGCTAGCCCATACAATCAAGCTAGTAGCAAAAATGGATCCTCTCAAGTATTTACTCAGCAAAGTGTTGGCATTTTGATGATTATGTTGCGATTGTCATTGATGGACACACACTCACATTGAGATCATTTTTGTATGTATTAATTAAAGCTCAACCGATACATGTTCCAACCGATATGATGCATTATAGTCCTTAGACTATTGGTGTTTTGCAGAAATTGATTACCGATCTGAAGTGGTATGTTGACCCCAAGCGGTTTGAGGATCTCAAGCAGTATGAAGGATCAAAGTGGAAGAACTCATATTTCCCAGTCTTCATTTTGTCAAACTGGCAACCAACATTTTGCTTGAGCTGGTATTTTGTATGAATCGGTAATATTCTGTTATGAGTTACCAATCGACATTTTGTGATGAGTTACCATCCACCGATTGTTTGACGGTGCCGACACTTTAATGGTTCTTTTTGTGTCGTGTTACTGAATGTCTAGATGCATTGAACCTAGGAAATTGTATTGCAATCCTATTGGACCGACATGAAATCAGATTCCTTTATAAGGACATCATGTCTAGGGTTTTAGGTGGTTGTTGTTGATGTTGTTGCGAGGGTTTAAGGTGGTTGATGAGTTAGAGAGAGTATGAATGTGTAGAAGACTGAAGTAATGCTGGAATGCATTAGGACCGAGCTATCAAGGATCTAACCAAGTAATCTATGCTATTTGCTAGATCACTCACTTGTTGATTACTCACATCTTCGACAAGTCTGTAGCCCTTAACTGGGTAGGCCCAAAAGCCTCTTGTAAATTCTCTAACAAGGTGGTTCACATCTGTGGATCTGAAATCCTCTAGCAAGGTAGTCTTTAATCAGACTTATCTCCTAACAGAGATTGAGATTCCTAACAGGATCTATTCTGGTAAAGAACATTGTATAACCTTAACCGGTCTGGTTCCTATTCTGCAGATATTTACTTGTGAGTTCCATCTCACCGTGGTTTTTTCCATTTGGGTTTCCACGTCAAAATATCTTATGTTATGGTGTTTGTGCTTCTATGGGTGAATGCATTATTTGCTATTTGGTTTGCATGTGTGCTAACCGGTTTGTCTGCTAAACTGTTTTACTGGTTTACTGTTAGTCTAGCAAAGTGTTTAAGTGCAAAGATTTTTGGCATACTAATTCACCCCCCCCCCCTCTTAGTATTCATCACAAAGTAGCTCTTACAGGCCGATTGGATAAATGGGTCATGATTCTCAGTGAGTTTAATATCTAGTACACAAAGCATCGAGCTATCAAAGGATAAGTAATTGCAGATCAACTGGCTGAAGCACCACTACCAAATAAACAACTAATGCAAGTGGAATTTCCAGACATGGATGTACTCATTGTCACACCCAAACAATAGACCTTGTATTTTGATGGATCCTATACACAACATGGATCGGGTGTTGGCATCCTTTATGTCACTCCAAAAGGGAACACAATTCCATAATCTTATAGACTATTGTTTCCATGCTCCAACAACATCGTTGAGTATGAAGCCCTGGTCACAGGAATCAGAATGGTTGTGGAATGGAGAATCACAGAATTGAGAGTCTATGGGGATTCTCAATTAGTCGTCAATCAGATCAATGATGAATATTGGACAAAGGATGATAAGCTAATGCTCTATAAGAGAATGGTGGATGATTTTAAATAGTACTTTTTACACATCACCTTCAAGCAAATACCAAGGTTGGACAACAGAGCGACTGATGCAATGGCCACTATCGCTTCACTACTGCAAATTCTAGAGAAACAGAGTCGTTATGAGTTCTTGGTAGAGCAACTGTTTTCCCCAGCATATGACAATTCTGCATCCCAAGTCATCTATGCAATAACTGGTTCAAACTCCCCTCTATATAGGATAATCTATGATTATCTTAAGAACAATACCCTTCCACTCAACCTATCTCACAACTAAAAATGCAGCTTCATCCAGCAAGCCGCCCGTTATACCTTAATTGCTGACACACTTTACTGTCGAGGTCTAGATGGTACTCTTCTTCCTTGCCTTGATCGTAACGAATCTAACTTTGCATTACACGAGCTTCATGAGGGTATCTGTGGTATGCATTCAAGTGGTCCTACTCTTGCCAAGAAACTTCTGAGAATGGGATATTACTGGCTGACAATGGAGAAAGATTCATATCAATTTGCAAAGCAATGTCCTAAGTGCCAAATTCATGGCAATCTTATCCATGCACAAACACAGGAGCTACAACCGTTTACAACATCTTGGCCTTTCTGTCAGTGGGGACTTGATCTAGTAGGGAAAATCCATCCTTCCTCTTCAAATGGACACAAGTTCGTTATCACTACAACAATATTTCACAAAGTGGATTGAAGCGGTCCTAATGACCACAGTAACTGGAAAACAAATTGCCTCATTTATTCTCAATTATCTCATTTGCAGATACGACATTCCAAGTTCCATCATCATAGACATTGGGTGTCCTTTCAAAAATAAAGACGTACAAGAGCTATGTGAAAGATTCAAAATCCAACATTGCTTCTCTACACCTTACTACCCACATGGGAATGGTCAAGCAAAAGCATCAAATAAAACAATCTTAAAAATCCTCAAGAAAATAGTAAATGATGTGGGTAAAGATTGGCATGCACAACTCAATCTGGTACTCTGGGCATATAGGACTAGCATCCAGACACCTACAGGGGCTACACCATATTCATTGGTGTATGGATCTAAAGTAATTCTTCCTCTCGAGGTATAAATTCCATCTCTCAGAGTATCTTTGAAGGCCTCATATCGGATGAGGAGTATCGAGTCAACAAATTACATGAACTAGAGATTCTGGATGAAAAATGACAACATGCCTATGATCATCTGAAATCATACCAGCAGCTAATATGTAGGAGCTACAATCATAAAGTCATCCCTAGGGCTTTTAAAGTTGGTGATCTTGTACTAAAGGAAAATCCCAGAAATCAATAGGATTGAGAAAAGAAGGGGAAGTTTGAACCTAACTGGTTGGGTCCTTTTGTCATCCTATCAACCTATGGATCAGGTGCCTATCAGTTAACAACCTTAGAAGGGGAAGTGCTCGATGAACCAACCAACAACATCCATCTGAAGAAATTCTACACTTGAGTCGTCCAATGCACGGAAAAGGCAAAAATCAGAAAAATACAAAAAAAAAAAAAAAACAAACAAAAAAGTGCAATAAAACCAAGTAGTAAAAACCTGGCAATAGGCACTATTTGTGAGAGACTGGCTCCTCTATATATCAGTACTCATATCTTTTACATCCATCCAAGTCTCAGCTAATGGCCATCCCCCAACACTTATTCACGCAACATTATCTCGATCATACTTAGTGTAGTCACTGTCCTTGATTATCCAAATACGCTTATCTATATCATATCCCACCATGGCTTGGTGATCAACATGTATATCCACATCGATAGATATCTATAACTAGGGGAAATATTCCTCTTGCTTTAACCATTCTGACAACAAACAACAAGGATCGCAACATGCTAAGGAAACAATGTCAACAACTGCTCATCAGGCTAGAAAACAAGACCATTATCAACTAAAACTTTAACACACACATGATGGATGATTTTCTGAATTATAATTTCCTTACATCTATCATGAAGTTTTGACTATTTTGTATTTTTGAATCATTGGATCTCCTAAGCTACTCAAGGATGCATTGAGCTCGAGAAGCAACAAAGGAATCTAATATTTTTTTATTTTTGGTTTTTGGTTTTTCTGTCTGTGAGGCAATCATTTGTACGGTGCAAATATTATCTCGGGACATGATTGGAAACATATCATTGAAGACATTGTTCCACTTTGCGCATACAAATGGTCAACTCTTGTCTATTTTACGCAAGCAACACTCAGGTCGTCTTGGTTCAATTATACCTCAACACTTGTGCCACCTTGCAATATCAAAATCCATGTAAGTTTCACTCAGGTCATTATGGGTCAATTATACCATTATGCTTGAATAAACTTCCAACATATCAAAAGCTCAATGATGACAAACAAAAATAGAGCACAAACAAGTGACTAACAAGAATGACAATGACAAAATTAAAGTAATCATTTAGTTGCATATCATTTTAATCTTGCATACATCTCACATCATAATCATTATCATACATCTCATTTTCAAGATACATCTCACATCATAATCATTATCATACATCTCATTTTCAAGATACATCTCACATCATAATCATTATCATACATCTCATTTTCAAGATACATCTCACATCATCATCATTATCATACATCTCAATTTCAAGATACATCTCATAAATTACAGTAATCAATACATCATCACATTCTCATCTCATCATAAATCATACATCATCATCAAAATCAAGAACATCATTATCTAAGCATCACATCATCGTCATAGAATCATCACATCAATGCATATCATCAATAACACATGTGGATCAGAGAAAATCAGTGCTATATATACATACACACACACACACATATATATACATACATACATATATATACATACATATATATATATATACATATATATATGTATATATACATATACATATATATATATGTATATATACATATACATATATATATATGTATATATACATATGTATATATATATATGTATGTATATATATGTATGTATCTATGTATGTATATACATATACATAGATACATACATATATATACATACATACATAGATACATACATATATATATATATATATGTATATATATATATATATCTATGTATGTATATATATATATTTATGTATCTATGTATGTATGTATGTATGTATGTACCTATGTATATATATGTATATATATACATATACATATACATATATATACATATATATGTATATATATACATACATACATATATACATATATATATATATATACATATATATATATATATATCTTAAAAATGTTCAAAATGTACAAGGGATATCATGCCTGTCAAATACAACAAATGATCAAAATACAACAGAGATAAGTCTCTTAGGTATGACTATCTCCTGAGGCTGACGGTCTCGTAGTAGATATCCCAACCCCTGGATCTCCACCAGGTGGATCACGTCGGTCAAGCCCCATAACACCTCTACTCTCTGTCCATGTATGACTGTGAGTAGATCGACTGGCTGTATAACTGGGAGCTCTATGATCTCTAGGGACCACCTCCTCATATAGACACCTGTAGTACTCAGCCTCCTTGGCCATATACTGTATCTCTCTCAACGTGTCCCGCATCGGGGCACCACTTGTCGCTCTCTCCAATATCTCAGCAAGATCCTCTGACTGGCCCCGATGCTCTCTCTATATCCCACTCTGTCATAATATGTGTAATCTGGCGATGTTGTGCTAGCACCTATGCCTTTAGCTCCTGCACTGTGACCTGTAGGGCTCTAATCTGTGAATCATGTCAATGGGTGGGTACCCTAATCTGAACGGGTACCTATGTCACGATACCACCCATACTTGTCCCTGTTCGAGGCATCGGTGGAGGTAGGACATCAGATCTCCTCCTCTGGGAAGGTCACCTAACATCCTCTATACCACCCACCGCCGCTAGCACTGCACCTACCCTACCAGCCCCACCAACACCAAGAATGAGCCCTCCTCCTCTCCCTCAATCTCCCCCTCATCCTCTATCTAATCCACCACCTCCTCTATCTCCTCCTCTCCCTCTATCTCCTCCTCTCCCACCTCCTCTATGACCTCCTCCACCACCTCCTCCTCCACCTTCTCCATCATCTCCATCTCCATCTCCTACCTCCTCTCCCTCCTCATCTCTTTGTCTGCCCCTCCTTGCCTCTATAGTTTCTCATCCTTCTCATCATCAAAGGCAGCTAGCATCTCTGTCGGATCAAATATCCGTGTCACTGCATGTACCACGGAGTACGCTGTGAACTCCGCTATCATCCCAACATCAATGACCCTAGCTATCCCAGATCTGGCCTGCCAGTGTCATATACTCCTCTACTGCTGCTACACTATCTACAATGGGTCCCCACTCAGGCACATCATGTCTTTGGAGAGCATACAAACACGCTCCCTGTAGCACCCCCTGTTGTCTCCCATATTGCTGTTGAACACAACTGTGCAAGAATCACTCAATAATAAAGGGCATCCACCCGATCAGGTATCTCGACATATAAACATAGGGCATCTCTAGCTCATCCTCAACCCACAACTCACAATCCATATATGGTCTCCAAATGACTGTATCGATGTCATCTAGTACCCTCTACCAATGCTCTAGTTTGCCCAGCTTCCGCTGGACAACTATACCTGTATATCCATAAGCATACACTCGCCCAACTAGCCTATCCCTATCTGCAAGTGGCCTTGCTGCAGGAATGTGCTCCCATGTCCACACCTGTAGTAATGTCACCCCAACTGATAAACTCGTGTATCCTAGATACACCACCTAGTGAAGCTTTCTATAAATGTGGGCTAACATACAGGACCCCCATGTGAACCTGCATCCCTGCATGACCATATCCTCCAACACCAATCCCCATCCCATAGCTAGTCCCTTCGACCTACGGTCAGGACACAAAAATCCACCAATGAAACCTGCTAGTACCAAGGGCAACAAAGCATAATCAAAATCCATGAACTCTTGCCAGGGGATCTCATATCCATTGATCTGATCATCCTGGAAGATGTGATGGAGAGCCTCTATCCCACCCTCCTCAGTCTACTCATATGGAAACAAGGCCCCAACTATAGGAATCTGCAGAATGGGATAACATTCCTCTGGTGTGATTGTTATCTTGCCCGTAGCCAAGTGGAAGGTGTTCGTGTCACTGTGCCACCTCTCTACCAAAGTTGTCAACAAACCCCGGTTAATGATATATCAAGGCATGCCTAGTAAGGATGATAAACTACATCTCTCAATCACATCTCTATCAGCCTGTGATAACAGTGGAATCAATGACCACAGTCTCAGAAACCGCTCTCGAGACTTAAGCACGCCAAGTTGTGCCTGCAAAACAACAAATATCCATCATCAGTTCCCACATCTATCTGATATATCCAATCAAAACAAAATCAACTTGAAACAACGAAGCATCTCAAGTACACAACATTAATCAAAGACCCATATCACAAGCAACATATCGAAAGCAGCATCAAAGAACCATATTGAAAATCAGGACCCATATCGAAAATCGGGAACCATATCGAAAATCAAGACCCATATCGAAAATCAAGAACCATATTGAAAATCAAGAACCATCTCGAAAATCAAGACCCATAACGCAAGCATCAAATCAGGACCCATATCGAAAGCAACATCAAAGACCCATATCGAAAATCAAAAGACCCATATCACAAGCATCAAATTAGGAAGCATATTGAAAATCAAGAATCGAGACTCATATTGGACATCAAATTCATATCGCAAGGCAAAAATCATAGATCCACATCAAAAGAAAATCAGGATCCTCATCAATACAATCAATCAGCTTGGCACTCCATATCGAAAGCAATTTCAACAGACTCTAAATTATCATATCAAAAATTGGACATCATCACAGCAGGCAAAACATTGACTCAAGACGCATCTCAAAACACTCAATAGGTGCGTATCAACCCCTAAGCCATCTATGTCATCTATCTCGACTCGCAATGCATCCTTCCAAGCCTTTTCCCCATTTTGGACCCTACGCACTAAAACCAAGGCTCCTACGCGCTAAGGTGCCAGTTATGCACTATCCTTTTCCTCCAATGCACTAGAAACTTTACCCTATGTGCTAAAACCTCCTATGCGCTAACTGGTTCCGCCACTGTGCTACCCTGCTCGACGTGCTACTCTATCTACCCCATGAACCTTCCTACTAACCCTATGTGCTAACCTAACCTACTGACGTGCTGCAGAAAGCTACTTGGATGCTAACCTACCTAGGTTTACCCTACGTGCTATCTTGTCTATCGTATGCGTTATGGAAGTAAATCTACACGCTAAAATGACAAATTTTAAACCAAAAAAAAAAATGTGATCAAAATAGGCAAAATCAATTAAAAATGTGGCAAGATTTGGATCACTTACAAGTGGGCCATATGCGGCGGGCCTCCGGTATCGATGAACGCGCTCAAATCAGTGCGAAGCATATGGAATTGGCATCTTCATCAGAGCTAAAATGTCACAATCACAAGGAGACAAATGTGCAAATGATAAGAATCAAATCACTTTTTGCCTTTTTATAGGGTAAAAGTAAACAAGGTTAATAAGTGGGGCATGTATTTTCCTCACTTTTTCATTTTTAATCTTATCAACATCATTTTTGGGAGATGAATCAATAAAATGCATTCAACACAGTCAAAATATTCTAAACATGCAATTAATTCAAAAACACTCATCCAATCGACCACAATTTGAAAATCCTTGATTCATCTCTCGAGGGAACACCATCAATATCGTTCATCCAATTTGAGGCATCATATCGACATCTTGACACACAATATCATATCAACAAATTTTGACAACATATCCAACAAATTTTCTTTGAATCAACATGTGCAAACATGACACTTCAAAGAGGGGCAAAATGTAGACGTATAAATCTGACCACTTTCCTAAGTGAATATGTAATATTCATTTTAAACCTCATTCCCCTTATTAATTAAATTATATTTAATTAATTTCTCCGCATTCATCCATTTGATTAAATAAGTTACTCAATTTATTTAATAAAGTTCACTTAAGCCTTTTCTAGCCTTTGATTAAATAAATCACTTTATTTAATTAATTACCCTTTCTCCCTTTTTAATTAAATTAATCCTTGCAAATAACTAAATCTAATTTATTTATTTAAATCCCCCACTTGTATTTATGCAAGTTGCATCTATTTGATTGAAATAAAGTAATTTTATTTTAATTAAAATCCTTTTCCCCCCACTTGCATTTTCCTACATCTCCCACTTGCCTCTAAACCCCTTCTAGATTCTTCTAATCACTTCCAATTTAGCCTAATCCATCTCCTAAATATTGTCACAATCTTAAGCAGAGGGAAGTCACTTCTCAAAGCCTCCAAAGTCTTTGAAAACCATTAAAGGCTTTATGTCCTCAATAAGTTAACCCTCAAAGTCTTCCAAAACATTAAAGGCTCTTACATAACCATTAATGGTTAACTCAACCTTCTTGCATGATTAGAGACTTTCTCTCTAACTCAACACTCATCTAACCCAAGGGTCTCATCAAGCATTCATGGATTTAACCTTGGTTATCCCTTTAACCCTTGCATAAGAGTTTACCCCTTGGGTAAAAGCTTTATCCATTGGATAACCCTAGTCTAACCTTAACCCTTACCTCCTAAGGTAACCTCCATGTCTTCTCAATCATTTAATGCTTCTTTCATCTCCTCTCAAGTAATCTCTTGTTGACAATTGTCACTATTTCATTGGTGATAATTATGAACATGGATTGATTAACTTTCAATCCTGGCCCTTGTTAAGATTATCCAATATTGACCATCCATTGCCCTATTTTCCCTATAAATAGATCTCTCATTTTCTCATTTTGAGATAGAAATATTTCATGCATCTAATTTATAATTATTTTTACTAAGCATCTAGCCTCTCTTTGTTAAAACACATTAAACATTTAGAAGCATTTTTAATATCATAGCATATCCATGTTAGACTAGTATGTCTTGTTAGGATATGACTAATCTTTATCATAGCATCATATTCATACTAGTTTAAATCATTCTAGTTTCAATATTATACATGTTGTAGGAATGCATTCATGCTTATAAGCAAACATCACTCGTTCTTGGAGTTGTCATTCCTAAGCCACTTTGCTCAATGATCTGAGAGCAAGAGTGAGACCTTAGGAATCATGTGAGATAGAGAAAAATGGGACACCCCTTGGGAAGTTGAGCTATTCAATATAGCTCCTATAACTTGCACCAAGAGTCTCATTGGTGTGCGAACACTTTGAAACTAGACTTTTACATTTATGTCACCCACATTTCCCGCATATAAATGGGTCATTACACTCATCGATGTTGTAAATCAACTCAACAAATGCCTATAACTGTTTGCACTCATCATGCTATAGACTTGGCCAAATGCCAATTTTATTCACCCACATATGTTAGCTCTTTTATCATCACACAAGTAGCAGCAACATCTTCTCAAGATGACCAGTTGGTTAACAGGCCAATGTAGATTCAAAAATTGAATGTCAAGATCCCCCTTTCAGTGTATTACTAGGTATATAAACCTACAATATCTATAATTGTCCCAAGAGATCATATAACTGAATATCATCTGACATTAATAAACATCGGTCTAAAGGATGCAAATGTAAATTGCCTTGCTTCTAAAGAGCAGCTAATAATTCTGGAGAAAGCTATAAATAAAGATGCCATTGTTTATAAGCTAATGTTTCAAGACTGCCTGGTTAATTTGACTCTTCAACCTTCATTTGAAAACCTCAGCAAAAAACCATCTTTGGATATATTAGAAAAAATGGCAAACAACCTATTAATTTCGATGGCCTCAAAAAGATTTGATGAAATTTTAGAAGAAGTACTAGGCTACAACATAAATTTGGATAAAGATAATCACCAATCGAAAGGATATTTGTGGGAGATTTCAACATACCATGTACGAAATTATAAGTCAGATGGTTATGATCAGGAGAGTAATGCAAGAAGTTCTAACCTTATTAAGGAAAAGAAGAGTCTTAACATTGTGGGTTCCAAACATGCAGATGATGATTTATGGAATAATACAAAAGCTGAAAATTACTCTAACCAAGTCCAAGATCATCAGTGGGTTTATAAGGAAAACAACAATATAGAAGAGTTTTTATATGAAAGTATTATGAAACCCCCCAGATTTGATGTGATGGCAGAGGAGGTTCTCAAACATAGCTCAATCCCTGATGTTATGACATTGGAAGATATGGAATATGGTACGAATATTGAGAATCCCTCTTAAATGTTAGATAAACATATTCATGAAAGAGCTACAAAGTGTAATGAAATGAAACATGCTTTAGTTAAGGCAATGAATAGGCCGCCCTTAGGTGAAAGGGAGATTAATATTGATTTTGAGATAGATGGCCCAAAGCATAGGTCAAAAAACTCTCATAATCAACAAGAAACAAGTCCACTACAACAGGACAACAATGATTTGATTTCTCACAAACTTTGGCAATCAAACAATCCTCTTCTACACCATCTACAAACAAGAATACTCCTAAGCCCAGAGGAAGAAAATCTAAGAGCACAAAGATTAGAGAGGCGATTGAGGTAGGCATGCAATCCACAGTTGATGGAAAGTTTTCTTCCATAAAGAGATCAACAAGGATGACCAAGGGTTCTCCTTGTCTGAAATGAGGATTATCTCATGGAATGTCAGAGGTATTAAGGCCTTTGACAAGAGACATAGGATCAAGAAGCAACTTGATTCTTCTCAAGCAGATGTTATCTTACTCCAAGAATCAAAACTTTCTCATGACAATTATAAAAAAACAGTAGGGAAATGGGTTGGTTGGCTGTCAGTACAAGTGCATAAAGTAGGTGCATTTGGGGGTCTCATTAAAATATGAAATCCCCAAACTACAAAATTGTAGTTGGTCAAGCAAGATGTGCAGTGGCGGTTGTTAAAAATTTAAAAATTTTATCTTGCATTTTATTTAATTAATGTTTATGGGCCAACCTCTACGTCATATAAAAAAAGGACATGGAGTGCTTTAACTATTGTCATATAATAGTATGCAAATCTCAACATTGTCTTAGGTGGTGACTTTAATGCGATAACATCACATGTTGGAAAAATAGGGGGAATACTTCCACCTATTAAGACTATGGAGGATTTCTCAGCATTCATTAATGATAATGCATTACAAGATGTTGCCCCACAGAATGGTTTGTATACATGGACAAATAGAAGGGCTAATTTTCTTCAGATTGTGGAAAGATTGGATAGGTTTCTTCTGTCACAATGTTGGAAGATTAAGGATTTCACTCTTTCATCAGAAATCTTGCCATATACAAGTTCAAATCATTTCCCAATCTATCTTAACATTAGTATGTCATCAATATTAACAAATCATAGACATAAGCCTTCCTTTAAATTTGAAAGGATGTGGTTTTGCCACCCTCACTTCCAACCACTATTAAAGAAACGATGGTTCTCCTCTCCATACTGTGAAGGCACTAAGATGTTCCAGTTCTTCAAAAAGATACAGTTTGTCAAGACACAAATTAAAACATGGAATGTCCAAGTTTTCAAAAACATATTTGTTCAAAAAGGCATTGTGGAAAGGGAGCTTGTTGAGGTGAATGAGCAGATTATTAGACATGGGTTTGATCCAGAAATATTTCAAAGGCAAAATCAGTTAAAAGAGGATTGGGAAGAATTATTTAAGAGGGAAGAAGAGTATTGGAAGCAAAAATCTTGAGAATTGGGGCTTAGAGAAGGAGATAAGAATACAAAATTCTTCCATATGACAACAAAACATAAGAGAGAAGCAAGTACAATATTCACTATTCAAGACTCTAATACAGGTGTAGTAATCTCAAATGCTCAAGATATCCAAGATGAAGGGGTTAGATTTTTCCAAAATATTCTCGACCCTCCACCTTCCCCTCCCCCCCAAGCAGAGCAAGAATATGAGGTATTAGATGCAATTCCTACCCTCATATGTCCACGGGATAACCAAGCATTGATGACTCCATTCACCTTGTTGAAATTACAAAAGGTTGTCTTCTCCCTCCCTTCAAATAAAGTCTCGGGGCTTGATGGGTTTACTGCACTTTTTTTCCAGCAATGTTGGGACTTTATCTATCGTGACCTTTTGGCAGACTTGGAAGAGTCAAGAAAAAGTGCCTCTATCCTTAAATTTTTTAATGCAGCTAATATTGTCATTATTCCTAAGGTCAAGGAACCTAAGACATTTGCTGACTTCAGGCCAATTTCACTATGCAACACAATAGACAACAAATTTACAAAGGCCATTTTCTTGAGATTTCAACACATAATTACCAAAATTGTCTCCCCAGAACAAGGTGGATTTGTACTAGGGAGATAGACTATAGAAGGAGAACTTATTGCACATGAAGTTCTTCATTCCATTAATGAACATCAAACATATGCCTTTGTAATCAATCTGGACATGATGAAAGCTTATGATAAAGTTAAATGGTCTTCTCTTTTCAAAGTTCTCCAAAAGTTTGGATTTGCTGACAAGTGGTGCAAGTAGATTAAAGCATGCATTTCTGGTGCCTTTTTTTTGGTCATTATAAATGGGCTCATAGCTAGTTTTTTTCCATATTCTCAAGGGGTAAGGCAAGGAGATCCATTGTCCCTAGCCTTATTTATCATCATGGTAAAAACATTCAATCGGATAATTTCTCTTAGGCATGAACATGGGCTTTGGAAAGGAACAACTATAACGAGCACCTCCATATCAGTGGCTCATTCCTTGTTTGCAGATGACACTCTCCTATTTGGTAAAGCAAATGTTCAAGAAGCTAAGCAAATTAAGTAAACCCTAGACTTATATACTTCAGTTTCAAGTCAAAAGATTAATGCACAAAAGTCCAAGATCTTTTTATTTAATGTTAATGTTGTGATATCAAAGAGAATTATCAAGATTTTGGGATTCTCATTGGAAGGACTTCCTTCTACTTATCTCGATGTTCCTTTCTTTGTGGGCTCTAATAAGGCTGATTATTGGAAAAATATCATTGACAAAATTAAAAGTAGGGTTTTAGCATGGAAAGCTAGGTGGTTGTCTCTTTCAGGAAGGATATTGCTTATTAAAATTGTTCTTACTGCCATTCCTAATTACTACATTTTAGTGTTGAAATCCCCCTCTTCTGTTGTCCAACAAATTGGGAAATTAATCAGATAATTCTTATGGAAAGGAAACATGAATGAAGAAAAAAAGATTCTTTTGATCTCCTTAAAAAACATTTCCCTTACCAAAGATGTGGGTGGGGTAGGAATGCATGATTTATCAATAAGAAACAAAGCATTTGGGGGAAAACTCATTTGGCAAATGTATAGTTAGCCTCAAAAAAAGTGGTGCAAAATTATGCAAGAAAAGTAACTTGATTCTCCTAACCCACTTAGGATTATTACAATCCTGGATCTACCCGAGGGAACAACAATATGGAATTTCATGATCTCATCCAGAGGGGTGATATCTAACTATGTTTCCTGGGAAGTGCATAATGGGGAGAGCATTCATTTCTGGGAAGACTCCTAGAATGGTCTCCCACCCTTAAGCCAAAATGAGGAATTGAAAGAGGTAATGCAATTGAAAATTAGTTGTTGGGGCTCTAAACTCATTAACTATGTTAGTGCAGTATAACTTTTCTCAGGAAAGGTCATCTGGAAAGAAGTATCAGATTTTCCTATAGCTGCAGATCTCAAATCTATGTTCCATGATACACTTTTGAATAGGGTAGTCTATTTATCAAAGGATAAGGATAAGTTAATATGGGCTCCTTCAAAGGATGGCTCATACACAATCAAGATGAGATATAGAGAAGTTCAACAAATTCAAAACCAAAATCTCAAACATAGAGCATTCTTTTTTTGCTGGAATAGTGATGTCTTACCTAAGGTGGGTTGTTTTGCAAGGCTGGCATTGCGTAGGAAGATATCGACTAGTGATAAATTGGAGAATCTGCAAATTTCCCAATCTCTTTCCGATGTGTATTATGCAATGAAGATATTGAGATAGTTGACCATTTTCTTTTAAACTGCTCTTTTGCTCAGCAGTGTTGGATCTTCATTATGAACAAGCTCAATATTTTAATGCCACTACCATTCACACTTTGGGATTTGTTTCAGTCTTGGCCAACGCTTTTTCCTACTTCAATGTTTGCATGTATATGGAGATGTGCCCCTGCAATAGTAATTTGGTCTATCTAGTGGGAAAGAAATAAACAAATTTTCAGATAGAATACCTCCCCACTTCACAAAGTTTTAGATGGAATAGAGAAGTCTATATCAGAAGTAGCCAATGCCTTCATCCACAAAAACATTAAGAGTAATGTCCTCTTCTCTTCCTAGGATGGATCAATAATGGGGAATTGGCGTCGATTGGTTGCTCCATCTCCCCCTGCTTGTAACAATTATAGTCATCAATCTATTGATAGAGCAAATGTCAAATGGCAGCCACCACCCATTGGTTATATGAAGATAAACTTCGATGGTTCCTCAAGAGGTAACCCAGGTAAGTCGGGTATTGGTGTTTGCGTTAGGGATCATTCAAGCAAGTTGACAACTTTAAAAACATCTTCTATTCCCCCTGACACAAACAATGTTACAAAAGCGTATGCTCTCCTGACTAGCTTATCAGTAGCCCAAAAATTCATATCAAAGGAGACTCAAGTGTTATTATTAATGCCTGCATCAAGAAAACATTATCAAATTGGAAAATAGCATACATTTTAAAACAAATATGGTCTCTCATTGATACATTTCATGATCACTTAATTTCTCATACTTTGAGAGAGGGAAATAAAGCAACAAATTTTTTAGCAAACTTGGGATGCGATAACATTAATTTAGATTCAATCACATTGGGGCTCAGTTTGGTAGATTTTCCTCAGCAAGCAAAGATAATCATTAATGAACAAACTTGAGTTCGCACATATGCACATCAATCTTTAATGATCACTCAGTTTTTTTTGCACGGGCAAGGCATGGTAGTCAAAGTATAAGGCCAGATGCTGAACGCGTGCTAAATGACTTCTAGTGGTTGAAGATTGGGAAACACCCTTTGAAGATCATATTTCTGACTCTCAGCTCGGTTAGGGTTTTAACGTTCAGTATCAACATTGCAGAAGATGTGTAAAGAAAATTATTGGTGAAGAAGTGTTGTACCCGCAGGAGAAAAGAATCATATTTCCATCGCAACTAGTCTCCATTTTCTTGTCTAACATTTTGGACATACTTCAATCTTGGAGCAGTTTACAGAGTATTGCAAGTAAGGTCGTGAAACCTGAGTTCACATTAGGTAATAAATTACTTTCTGCGGTTCAAAAATATGATCTTTGGAGTGGTAAAGCAAATATTGGCGGTCTCTTCCCGAGACATTATTTGCAGAGTTGAGATGACTTTATCATCATATATGATAGTATTAAGTGCTTGTTGGACTTACTTTCAGTTCGACCATTTCAACAAGCAGCTCGGAATATGGGTAGAGCTCTTGATTGTGAGACAAGAAGTAGGATTTATTCAAAGCTTCATGCTCTCCTTGCAATCATGGGGCATGACCACGATGTCCCTAGCCCACCGACAATTTCAGGTCCAGATGCTCACACTTGGCTGCAAAGTAACACCAATCACCTAGATTCACTCGAAAGGCAATCTTTGTCTCAATTCACTCCAACTTCGTCATAGTTAAATTTGCAAATCCCTATTCTCCACTTTCTAAACCTGAGTTTGAATGAAGCTAGTGAAGAATCATGTGCACAACCTATGGAAGAGTAGTTGCCCTAGTCTCCAAATTTTGCTTCCGTCTCTACAATTTTGATACTGTCTCTTCTTGGCATTGACGGGTGATGATAGTCTGTGAAGATTTAGATGGTTATGCAAGCAATATCATTCGAGTTTATGCAAATTTTGCTCAATTTTGCTTCAGATATTATGGCCCTTATTACATAGTGCTCTTCGAAGGTCACATTGCTTTATTTTTGTTGCAGGCTTTCCTCCATCCCAATAATCTTTGTGTTGCTAATCCTTCCTTCTAGCCGAGTCCTCTTTGAAAGCTTAAGGGGCAATTTTCAGATGATAATTATTAAGTGCCCTTTTTTTGTTGCTGGTATAGCCCAGCCGGTATAGCCTAACCGATATACCCTAACCGGTATAGCCCAACTGGTATATCCTAACCAGTATAGCCTAACTAGTGTAGCCTAACCGGTATAGCCTAACTGGTTTAGCCCAACCGTTATAGCCTAACCGGTAGCGGAGTTAGGTATACATTTAACTGGTAAACAAGATAGCAAACTGACAAACAAGAATAGTGTGATGCTTAAGCGATCAGTAAGGACGATAAGCGAAGAGTTAGATGTTGCTATTTGGAACATATGTTTATGACATTGGCATGAGTCCATGACTATAATCACATCAACATTTTTGATGTATGTAGAGAGTTTTGATGTACCTATTTTACATACATGTAATTGGGGGGTGGCAGTGGGGGGCGGGGGGTGCTTTGTCTTTTCTATCATTATGTTATTTATACTTTCAAGATAAGAATGAAGGTTTTCTTGTTGGTTCTTTCCTCCAGGAGCCCTTGAACCAGTTTTATTAATATTAATAATATATTACTGGCTTTCCACTTTCACCAAAAAAAACAAAACTTGTAGGAGATTGAGATTTAAGTTTTGATTATGTTAACATCAAGATGAATTTGTGAGAAAAAAATATGGGAGTGTATATTTTCATGAGACTGATATGAGGGTAAAATTGATAAAATTTGGTGCTCTCTTATACATGTTTAGATGTATTTTCAAAGTATATAATTAGATGGTTACATACAAACATGATTGTTTTCTAGTTTGAGGACATCATTGATGTGCATGCGAGACTAGGAGTCTTGATTAAATGAGATTTGAGGATAGTTATATTGATGGTGATGATTATGGTATCATTAATATTCATGTACATTTGAGTACTAGCATGAAATGATCATGTTGTGGTTTACATTTTGTGGTATTGGTTAATGATTACAAGTGGTGGTGTGGTTCATTGTTAGGAGGTTGTTCATATCTACTAGATGCTTGTTTGGTTCCTTAAATATGGTCACTCAATTGTGTATTTATTTTTAAAATTAGACCTAAATATTATCTAGCATTTGACTCTTGAGATCTACAAGTTATCTTCTTTGTTATCTCAATTTGTGAGTATGATGTGATGATGAGTTTGCATGTTGCATTGGTTTGGGATCGATATTTCATATAATTTTGTGGGTTATCCACCCATTGGTTGCAATGGGATAATTTATATGTGGACTATTTATATGCATAGGTCTTTTCAATATAAATACATATTCAATTAGTTGCCCTTATTTGTGGTCATTTGTGGATTATTACATGTTGTATTGGGATAAGAGGATGGATGATTAGAGTGACTAGCAAGTCAATTATTGGGACTTGTAGAATTTTTTTAAATCACAATGGATATTGTATATCTTGGTTACACATTTAAGTAAAATCATTTAGTAGTAATGTTTTCATAATTTTTTAATTTATTAGCTTGAAGATCTTAGTTCCACTTTGTTTTTTTGAATTGGTGGCATTGAAGATGAGTATGTGTTGGCATGTGTGATCCTTATTTAGGATATGTTTATCATGATTCCATAGATAGCCTAGCAACATATTTTAGTGGGAGATTTAGAAACGATATGGATTCATCTCTTGGTGATGGATGACCTTCTGTAGTATTTGTGGGTGTCATGGAAAACTCTTGGATCATGATTATTGTATACAATCAGAGTAAGTTGACATCTTGAGTTTTATTGACTAGAGATGGATAAATTGATTTAATTATATATCTTAACATCTTGGTTAGCCATAGAAGACTATTTTTATCTTCAATGATGTGTCAATTTATAACTTGTTAATTTTGAGAGTTGATTCTTGGTTGATAAGATATTTATTATTGTTTCATGGTGGACTCTTGATTAGGGGTTATATTATTGGATATATAAAAGTACTCTTGGGACCAAGATATGTTTATTGGAGCATGTGATCTTCTAGGAGGATATTTTAAATCATGATGTATTCCTCAATCTACAATTGGAGCTTTGGTAATGATCTTGATAGTTCTCTTAGTATTGAGCATATGTAGTTAGTGTATAATTACTATTAGTATATTTTAAAAATATAGCTTATCTGACTATATATTATTTTTTTGTTGGCTTGATGTAGTTCTAAACATTAATCGATTGATCGCCGTGTTCCTTTTGGAAGATGTAAAGTCCTTTAATAGAATTGGTATTTTGAAGGAAAGGTAATATGATCTAGTCTAATTGAGTTTGATCCTTGACTAACCCATCTTTGGTCTAGTTCTGTAACAACTTCATGTGCAAATAAATATTTAATTTTAATCCTCTATTTGGCATGAATTATTAATTATGTATATCATTTCAAGTATTCATTTTATCAAATAGGAGAGTAAACATTATCGTTGTTTCCTTCAAACAAATTGGGTCAAATTTGATAGATTCATTCCCTTAGACCTTAATAAAAGTGAGAAAAGACCAAGAGGTGAAGTGATTTTTAAGGATCATAGAGCAAAGAGAACTAAAGAGAAGATAATATGATTGTACAATTCCCAATTCAAAGCCCTTCCTATTCGCTATTGGCTCACACATAGTCTCCTTGACTAGCGAATCCTTTAGGTTTCTTCATTGGGGCAACACTTCAATATTGGATGGCATTGATACTATATGATATTCCATACATTGAAATTGGCATTGAGGTAGTTTTTTGGTTGGATGTAATGAAAGAATGAAAGAAAGAAAGAAACCAATTTTAACATCCACGAGGCTAAGGATAGCCTATGGGACAACTTGTCCAATAAAAACTAACTTTTGTAGATCAGTTCTTTGCCTATGCAAGTTGATGATGAGTGCTCTAAACTTTTCGACTCCTCGTTGAATAAATTATACCATATGCTAGCGGTTAAGATATTAAAAAAATAATCCCTACTGTCTTTGAGTGCATCACACTCTAAGATAAAATTATTTTCAATTTCCAAATTCCTAGAGTTGCAAAAAGTGTAAACCCTTTCTTCCCAAGCCTCTTTCAAGGCCTTTTCCACTGTTGGTCTTGCATCAGAGTGGATGAGAGTTGGTTCTAATCTGATCAATAATAATTTTAGCTCTCTATGATATATTAACCCTATGTAAACTTTTTGAAGATGGTCATACGTGGGATTGAACTTGTTAGGATTCCCACAGATACTGAGAGGGGGCAGAGGGGGGTGAATCAGTATCTAATCGATTGAATGATTTTCTTAACTTAAAACATGTGAAGCATATCAATACTGTATACCGATAAATAGAAAGTAATGCAATAAACAAAGATAACAACAACCACATGAAAAACACACCATAACACAATAGTTTAACGAGGAAACCCAGTGTGGGAAAAACCTCAGTGGGATTTGTGACCCACAATATTCACTTATTGTCCAATAAGAGAATATTACTACTACAATAGGGGCCTACACATGTAGGAAGGCCAAGTGCTTAGAGCTCACTACTCAATTACAAAATGGGAAGTCTCACTGACTTACAAAATGGACTATATAAATCCAATGTCTTGTACTGCTTCAAAATAGCATCTACTATGCCAGATCCAGTACCGGTTTAAGCTCTGCTTTATACATAAAACCTTAACCTATAATTCGCATAATAGGTCTGCCTTAATGCCACCTATCTTCTTCCATCTTTTTTTTTTTATTACTGCAATGTTCTACAATGAACTCTTATATATATGAGTCATTTTACAACTTGCCAAGTCGGCTTACAATGTTTTTACAATAATTAACAAAATATATTATAAACAAAATTCCTGTCGGCTTCTGTGCCGGTATGCTTCCTTTCACTGCCAATGGTCTTTGTGCCAGTGTAGAGTCTGTCTTTTCTGGTGCCGGTAAACTGTCTTGCTGGTGTCATAGGATTGCAAGGTTGCCATCAATGACAAAACCTTCAATCACCTACAATATCTCATTGGAGTGTGCATTTGCCAATAGAACTCGTTGATATAGTATTGTTTATTTCGTCCTAGCCCAACACTCCAAATTATCTTGTAGAAATTATCCATAACAAAGGCCTTTATCTTCTTACTATTTATGGAGCACATATTTAAATAAATGTTTCATTTCCTCCTCCATTTGATGTTTTTTTGTATCCATGTCTTCTTATTTTGTAGAATATGTCATTAACGACAACGTTAGGCCATCTACCTTCTCCCATTTGCTTATTTCTTTTTATACAACTAATGAGGCACACCATAGCAATTGCTTCAATAGGGACAACTCTTGTTTCACTTAACATGATATCATACGTAACTGCACTTTTAATTTTGAGCTTGCTTGTGATTAAATGTTTTTTAATTCTCTCAATTTTTTTCCATTGAGAGATTGAGGTACTGTTGGCCTAAACTTCACACCCATAAAGGACAACCAATAGCATCAAAAGACTGAAAAGAGTTTGGATAGTTTTCTTGTCCCATAGCTCTATCTCTCTACATCTATTTTGAAGAGCATAAAAAGTTTTCCAACCTCCTAAAGTTATTTTATCTTGCAACCTTCCCAACTAATATTTTTGTTGAAATCAATTCCAAGGTATTTGTAATCTATAACTTCTTCAAGAATGTTGTTTTTAAAGTAAAACTTATGTTGATTTTGTTTTCTTCTATTTGAGAAAACCATGACTTTCATCTTGCTAATGTTAACTTGCATTCCCACCATGCTACAAAAATGCTCAAGAGCAAATAAATGCTCTTGGAAACCAAGGGCAAATTTAGCAATTTGTTGGTTAAAAATTTTGTTGACTCTAGAAGAGTTTACAAAATTGTGGTTTCAACCATAGCAATAGGAGATTATATCTCTCCTAATTATTAAGGGAAGGCTCCACCTTTGATTCACTACTTTATTCAAATAAAATAAGGTACAAATTTCTAACTCCTATTCTAACATGGGCAGTACATCATCTTATCCTCTTTTTTCAAGACAAATGTGTTGATAGGTGTTTTGACACACTCACCAACAATCAGGTAGGATAAGAGAACACATACCACTCTCTTGAAAATCAGTCAATCTTGAAAGACTAATTACTCCAAGGTCTCTATAGTCACTCAGTGGTTGATGCGATTGTACCTGTCAAGGGGCCTTCTGATTGTAACTAAGTAAACAAAGTTCCTTTTTTTTTGTATTTTTAAATTTTAACTTCAATATAATTTTTTTTCAAAAGATAGATCAGGGTAACGAGAGATGATAAGAAAATCAATACATAACAACTGAATGAACTATGAAGTTAGTTTATCATAGAAAGGTATTATCAATAACACTTACTCAACATTCAACATAATGCTCTAGCAAATATGCAAAGTCAAACAACTCACATATAAATGGAAATGAATATCACAAGAATATATAATTGCTCTACCATTTCATTCCTCATATACCATTAACACGTGTAATATGATTGACAAAAAAATAAAGTTGAAAGGACAAGTTGTTGATTTAAATGGAAGAAGATACCAGACTACAAAGAACAGTAACCAAGAGAACACATGTTGTAGATCAGGCAATCCACAAGTTGTTTTTGTATTAATCTTTGTAAAATGAATGAAAATATTTCAAGAGTCCCTGAGAAAGAAATTATTGGATATTGCTAATACTAGGATATGTTGTTGTCATTGATGTCAACATATTCCTGTGTTCAAGTGTTGTAGTGAGTTGGCTTGGTTGTTTCGGTTGGCATGTTGTAGATGTGCTGGAGTGGATTTGTGATTTCAGTAATTAAGTATCTCAATTTGATTCAATGTTGATTCCATGATGCTATGTGATGATTTGGTCGGATTCTCGTATGGATACTGGTTTTCAGTGTTCAATGTTGCAGTGTTCTAGTGTTTGATTTGTTGTGCTCTGGTATGATCATATCTTGTGTTTCAAATTTGGGAGAGTGTTTGGGATGTTCGTGTGTATCTTCATTTAAAATAGTTCATGATTTGGTGCTCCAGTAGCTATCTTTCTTATCCGCATTGGTGATGTTAATTGTTCTTGAGTGTTAGCGTGTTGATCGATGAAGATTTGAATAAGTGGTGTTGGTGCAGCTATTGTGGATGGTTCTAACATGATTTTTGGTGTTTCCTAATCATGTCCTATTTGTTTTGGTGGTTTGAATTGATCCTTGTGCGAGTTATTGACTATCTTATGAGTCCGGTGATATTCTTCGTGTTATGCAGTATTTTGGTGGTGTAATGTGTTGCAGTTGATCTTGACGAGATTTCTGGTGGTGGTGTGCATTTGACAATTTGGTTTAGGTCCATGCTATGTTTTCTATGACATTATATTGGTTTGGTGGTTGATTTATGTATCATGTGATGTAATTTTGTAATTAGGTGTTAAGGGTTTGTCTGACCTTGTAGTCAAGGTTGACGATTTGTATAAATGGGTGTAATATTCATGTAATTTGGTGATAGTTGTTGAGTCTACACTATCAGAGAGTGGTGTATGTGCGATCAAGCAAATTCATCTTTCGGTGTGGTGTGTTGAGAAAATATTGGTGAAGAGAAGACATTTGAGCTTAACCGAAACTGTAATCGGGCATTAACAAATGCTATTCTTGCAATACATCTTAACCGAATTGTAGTCCAAATCTTTTTGTAAGGTAGTGAATCTTCCTTGAGGGTTGTAGCCTTTTGGGTCATTGTAATTTGAGTAGTGAGCTCTAGGCAGTGTGCCTGAATGCATGTGTATTCCCCATTGTAATATTTACACATACTACTGCAAAGTATCATCTCATTGTGGGTAGGTTTCCACCATGATTTTTACCTTAATTGGGTTTTCCACGTAAAAAATATTGGTGTTATGTGTGTTGATATCATTGATGTTATCTTTCTTTTTTGCAATTGATCAGATCTAAGTTTGTGCTTAATTTGTTTAATCTAGTGAAAACCGATTCACCCCCCTCTCAGTTTTCCTTCTTTGGTGTTGCCAACAAGTGGTATCAGAGCTAGATCCTCCAGAAGAAGCTTAACTGCTTGAGGAGATTTGGGATGACAACCTTGTACTCAAGGAGAGTCATAGATTTGATGGAAATAATTATACTATATGGAAGGACCAGATGGAAGTACATTTGAAGTGTCTTGGAGATGATTATTGGAAGATTACAAAGAATGTCTACAATGTTCTTCCGAATGGACTGGTTACTACTGATGAAATCAAGGAAGCTGAACATAACATAAGGGCTAAGGAAGCATTGCTGAGTGCTTTGACCGATTCAGAGATGGCTAATGTGATGGTTGTTGGTTACCAAATGGGTTTACATTGCAAGGAAGCAAAAACCATGATGATTGTTAAAATAACTATGGAGAAGCCAACTCCAGCTATTAAAATCTTGAAGAACTTGGACCAACTGACAAGGATTCTACAAATTATTCTATGCTTTGGGCTCTACAAGACCCGAGAGGGTGATCCCTTTAGTGAATTTTATTGATCTCTGCATCACACTCAAAGATTCACTAAAAAAGGTAGATGATCTCATATACGGGCTAACCGACATGGAGAATGCTCAAGGATGGCAAATCCTCTAGTGATCCTTGACCTAATTGGACCATGAGACAGGTAGAACAGACAATAATAGGCAAACAAATTGAAAACTATTCTGATAATCAATAGTGTGTAACAAAAATAGATAAATGGAGCATAGAGAAAACCAAACAGACTTTGATAAGCTGACGACTAGTGCCTCATCCATTAGGCAGTCAAATTCATGAAATATAAGGTAAATTACAATAGAAACAATCTGATAGCATATTAATCTAAGAGTATATTGCCTTGCAATACACCTAAATTATAAACCAATCCTAAAACTACTTGTCAAAATCCATGCACAAGCCCTACCACTTTGTGACTTTATTTAAGCATTTAATCGACCCCTTGGATCAAAGCATAAACACAAATCACATACATCATAACAATGCACTGAAGGAAGTAAACCCTTGATTTATTTTATTCAAAAGATAGTAAGATCATACACTGGAGAGAAGTAAAGCCTGAATTTGATTTTATTTATTCAAATATAATATCTGCCATAAAATAGTATACAATTCAGTCCTTCAAAACCTGCAATAAACATGACACCAAACTCATTCTATTTTGCTATGCAAAAAGACTCTATACTTTGCTAATTCCACTTAAAAAGACTTGCTATGAACCATAAAAGGAACCCTAAAGGAACCAAAATTCAGATCTCTTCTAATGGCCTTGATTTCCCTTTTATAGAAGAAAAGGGAGCAACAAGCTTTAGCCCAAGAGACACATGTCAACAACAAATTTACTCTCAGCAATTAGGCCTAAAAGGCCATATGCGATTCTCTTACAAAAATATTCCTTATCCATACGCTGGCACCCGTGAATCAAAATTTTCAATTGAAAATTGGTAGAAACAAAACTGCTTGAGCCATGCCATTATCACCCTGATGCCTTCAGATGGAGTGTGAGATGTTACGTTCTGTCCTATAGAGCGTTTCCCTTCTCGGGAGGGAAAGGGGATCTTGTCAAGAAGTAAAGTCACGCCTGAACTAGAGGAGGAGCTCCAACCTTCATGCCTAGGATCAAAGAAAGTGGAAGGAGGAGCTTATAGGGAAACATAATATGTTGGGAAGGGGTTGTAGCTTCCATGCCATCACAGAGATGACTGGCTGCCGCTCCCCACCCCAACAAATCCTTCCTTCATTCCCCTATGGGCTCCTTCCTCAAACCCTTACCATCCAGTGGTAGAGTAGAAGTAGAGGATGTGCCATGTGTGATAAGCAAAGGCTTTCACGCCCCCTCTGGCAATCCTTCTCACTTTCACAACCCCTCTGACAATAAATAAACTCACACAGGAGAAAGAACACCCATCAAGTATCACAGAGCACACAACAACTCCATGCACGATCCTTCTCAAACACCATCTTCCTTGTTGAGGAAAAAACTGCTCTCAAAAAATGAAGAGGTTTATTTTCTCTTCTACCAATTAAGTCACCACCCCATTGTATTTATAATAAAAAACACTTCACCAAGTGATGCACATTCATGTGAAAAATCATCATTTTGGTGCTTTCAACCCACCCTGATAGCTATGGACTATAGAAATCATGCTTATCGAATGCACTGCCTCCTCCTAAGGCTCATCTTACATGAACAATTTTGGTCTGACCTTATTCTTCCTTGATTGCACAAGTTTCACTTCAGAATCCCTGACAACAAGCAACCTTTGATTTCCCAGAGAAGTTTGTGATTTCTTATCTCTACTTAGAAGTTATCCAAATCCCCTCATGCCTTTGAAATCATCGTCCTTTCTTGTCTAATCAACCTTAACTCCGTAGAAACCTTCAAACTAGTCCCTTAGGAATGAGTCTGCATCCAAGTGTCCCGACTTGTCTCTATCCCGTTCCATGTCGACAAGCCTGCATTTTGTCTGCTCTAATTTTCCTGCTTGGGTGACAAACAGAGCCTTTAATTTCCTTTTTTAAATTTAGTTTCAAATTCTATTGTAGATCTTACCCAACCTGGCAAATCAAATGATCACCAATGGTCAATCTGACATTGACCTTCCATCGTGGCTTGTGGACCCATCAAATATGTCATGTATCAATACCATGTCATCTCCTAACCTAACGCTGTCAGCGACTCCACCATCAATTTTCTTGGTTAGCCCGGGACACATGGCATCATCTTGTGATTCCGTGGTCCATAAATTTTTTGCATCTTCCTTCACGGGGTTACGAGAGTGAATGGATCTGTTTGCACTTTACCTTGTGGCCATAGTGCCTACCAACCTTTGCAAATTAAAAGTCGAGCACCTTTTCGCCCAGATTATAACATCGTCATCCATTGAAACATGTGCAAATTTTATAGAACCATTAGTAGTCCAATATTTACCTCTTGAGAACCGGTAACATCAATGGTTTAAAAAATTAAACCGTTGGCTTAACCTTCTCCGTTGGGGACACATGGCATCATCTCGTGATGTTGCGTTCCTTATGTTCCTTGTAGTTTCAATCGTGGGGCTACGCAAACCATAGGATCTTCTCGTGATTTAACATAAGGTCACCAATAAAATACATAAGACTTTAGACTAAGTAAAAATTAGGCGCTGGCATAAAATATTAAACGGGATCCGCCTAGGGTAGTTTTGCGTGCAACTTAGGAAAAACAATAAAGGGAACGACCAAATTCAACTTAATGCATAGGAAAAATAATGGCCTCGCCAACGGTAACCGACCCTTGGCTTTAAGTGGAAAAAGGTAACACCAAATTATAACAAGCTTAGAGTTTTTGATAAAATTTTATCAAAATGCATAAAACCCTAAAACCCTAAACTCTGAACCTTGGAAAGAGGGCAAAATTACTCCATAATGACCAATATTTTGACTAAGGCATGAATATTTTTTGCACAGTCATTTTTAGGACTATCAGTGGCTCTAGTTGGGGATGATCATTACTCAAGAATGATGCGAGAATCCAAAATCTTTGGTGAAGTAGACCATTTTACAGAGAAAACCAAAAAGAAATTACCTGGACAGGGCGACTTCAACAGGAAGGAAACTACGCTCCTTATGTACAAAACCTAAACTAATGCTCACGGAAAAATAACTACTTAAAAAAAAGTAGAGCTTCAAGAATTGTCCATGAATAGGCAATTCAAGAAGAAAAAGATAACTACTCCATTGGGCATAGAGTAAGAAATGATTACTCCACCCCAAGTTTCTTGTGGCCTAAAGGTCAAACCACATGTGATGGCCCAAGGCCATCTGAAAATTAGTCATTGTTTCCCTTGGTAAAATATGTAGTTGTGATCACATTACATTATAATCAATCTAAGGATATCACTGTCATATACCTGTTCATGATCAGAAAGCTCATCATCCTTCAGTATGTCATAAAAACCCTTTATCTCAGCACATTCTTCACTGATCTGAACTTTTTCACTAGACATTTCTTGAAACAAACAACACCAATGCTCAATGTTTGAAATAAAAACATGTTGAAAACAACATTCATCAATTTTTATGATAGCCCCATCAAGCTGAAAAAAGAAGTGAAACATTTCATATTCTATTCTGCAACTGGCATCATGAAAATTGGTTTCTTCTTTTGCTTGCACCTCCATAACATATTCATCATTGAAGTATTCTTGCAAACATAATACAAATTTATTACAGATGTCAAAGGAAGTGCTCTTATATGCTGGTCCATCCAACATAACAATTGGTTTATAAATATCCATATCTGAACAATCAACATTTAAAAATCATTCTAATTCACTTCTGTTTCCTATTGACAAAGTCACTGATTCTTGATCAACATTCTGCACACTCGGGTCACTGTATGATGAAAAGGCATCATCATTCACCTTCTCAACAAAACTATCCTCATGCATAATAAAATATTCCAAATTTGATTTCAAAGTGTCATGTGGAACAACAAGGTAACAATCTTCTTCATCCACTTCACAACCTTGGACAATATCAATGAACTCCACACTCTCATATTCGAAAATCACCCTCATATAAATTAGTTACAAATATTTCTAAATCAGATTTAAAGAAATCCTCAAAATCATCAGGATAACAGGTTTCATCACGACCTATTTCATCCTTTTCACTTTCCAATTATTCACATTAAGCAAACTCTTTACATAAAACAGACTCACTATATGGCTGATCAATAGATTTGTCTGATGTGACCTCTTTATTATTTTTAAATTTTTTGAGTCTCTTCATGTATAATTGTTTGTAATGGAAAAGATGGTATGCAACTATTTAAAACATTATTTTTAAGGACACATACCTCAATTAAAACTTCATGCACATTATTTTGGATGAATTCATGTGGGATAGATACAGGCTACAACATACTTTCCTTATTTGAACACACCATGCAACTTTCTATCTCAAAAGTATCATCAACCAAAAATGGTGGCACCTCATCATTCAAATTTTCATCATCACAAATAATTGATTCCCGAGAGACTGAATTTATGTCATCGAAATCTTGCACACTAGCATTGTCTTCATCAGGTGTACAACTTTCCAAATTTTCATACATGGTATTAGATTCACCTAAAACACCAGACTGTAGATAAACCTCTTGTGGGATCTCCTTGCCGAAAAACTACCATTGCTGTCATATGGTGTAATAATTGAAATGATCTCACTAACCTTTTCTTCATTAACACAAGGAATAACCACTGTCTGAGACAAGTTCTCTTCACTCATATTCTTGTTTGAATCATAATTCATGATACAGTTATTGTGATCAACAAGGGTGCAAGTGCTTTGACATTGGTCTTCACTTTTTGACTCACACCTTTCTTCGATATCTATCATCTTAGGACAACATATTCTTGCAGATAGATAACCCTTAAGGATTCCATATTTTAAGTTATTCTCAATATCCATTTCTATCCTATAAGCCCGATGCATGGTTTTGGGATCCTTGTCTCTCAACAAATAACTCATTTCCTCCTCAAATCCAGCTAGATAAACAACTAAACATACTGCATAATTTGGCCTATAACTACTAGGAATATCATCCAATGTTCTTGCAAATATGAGATTGAAAGCATGGATTAATTCATCTTCCTTCTTTTGAAAATCCATGAATCTTTTTATAACTGAACCTGGATCAACTCTTTCACCAAATTGTTCCACGAAGGTTGCTTTTAGTTCATCCCATGAAGAAATAGAACATGCTGGAAAATAAGAGAACCAATCTTTGGCACCCTCCTTCAAATATTGGACAAAAAACTTCATGATAACATCTTCTTGTCCTATCTCAAAATATCCCATCAAATCAGAAAACTCTTGCAGATGTTGACGTGCTGATTCTGATCCTTTTCCATTGAATTCTGGTAAATATTCCCTAACTTTAGTAGGAATAGGGTTTGGGAAACCCTGAATACCATTAAAACTAAATGGCTTATATCTTTCCATAGATAACATTTTTCTATGACTCGATAGAGTTTGCACACTTACATTTGATATTTCATAGGGAGGTATAGGTAAACGATACATCTTATCACTCACTTCCCTACTTCTTTACTTTATCACAACCTTATAATATTACAATGCATATCTCATAACATACTTTATCCAACTCAATACAGAATCTAAAAATTTTATCATAGAAGTATGTAAAATAATGACCACCATTCCCTTTCTTAGTGCTCTACTCACTTAATAGGGAAATATTTTCTACACATGATTTTCATAAAAACACATTTGACTCATGAAAATCAAAATACCTGGAAATGTTGTAATGACTAGAAATTAACCTTTCAGCTTGGAGCAATGATATATCTGAAACTATCTTCACCTCTCCATTAGGTTTTTTTGTAAAGTCACCACCTCTTTGCAAAGGACAAAATTTTAAGCAATTGAAATTTCTTCACAGGTCAAATTTGTTCAAAAACTAGCATTGCAACACGTCCTTATCATCATATGACATCACATGAATTCCATCTTCAACTTGTCAGGGTACTTCATCATGAGAGCTCAAATCTGCTTCATCTCTTCTTGAAATTCTCCAGTTCTTCTTTAGTCCTTCCTCAAATAATGCACACTGGTCCAAAGATCTCAGAGTCGTCACTCACAACTTGTGAGGTATTGAAATAATCATGAAATACAAACAAAACCTAGGCATAAATTACATTGAAAGATGAAATACAATAGATTTTCAGGGAACATTCATGAGAATTGACTCAGCTGACAAGGGACAATTTTAACAAGCTCATGACTCTATAAGGCAAAAGATTTGGGTCCTATGATGCGGGATAAAATCTCAACCATCAAATCACAGAAAGACATGGAAAACTTGTATGCAATGTCCCCTATAGAGTTGCCATTTTGTTGGTTCCCAAATGGGTTTACACTGCAAGGAAGTAGAAACCAAGATGATTCTTTAAATAACTATGAAGAAGCAAACTCCATCTATTAAAATCCTCAAGAACTTGGACCAACTGATAAGGATTCTGCAAATCCTTCTATGAGTTGGGCTCTGCAAGACCCGAGAGGGTGATCCCTTTAATGAATTTTATTGATCTTTGCACCATACTCAAAGATTCACTAAAACAAGGCAGATGATCTCATATATAGGCTCAACGACATGGACAATTCTCAAGGATGGAAAATCCTCCAGTGATCCTCGACCTAATCAGAGCATGAGACGGGTAGAACAGATAATAAAAGGCAAATAAATTGAAAAATGTTTTGATAATCAATAGTATGTAACAAAAATAGATAAATGGAGCACAAAGAAAACCAAAAAGACTTTGACAAGTTGACGACCAGTGCCTTATCCATTGGGCAGTCAAATTAATGAAATATAAGGTAAATTACAACAAAAACAATCTGATAGCATACATCTCAACTATAACCCAAGCCTAAAACTACTTGTCAAAATCCCTGCACAAGCCCTACTACTCCATGACTTTATTTAAGCATTTAATCAACCCCTTGGATCAAAGCATAAATACAAATCACATACATCATAATGCACAGAAGAAAGTAAACCATTGATTTATTTCATTCAAAAGATAGTAAGATCATACATTGGAGAGAAGTAAAGCCTGGATTTGATTTGATTTAATCAAATTCTATATCTTCAATAAAATAGTATACAATTCAGTCCTTCAAAACCTGCAGGAAACATGACACCAAAATTATTCTATTTTGCTCTGCAAAAAGACTCTATACTTTGCTAATTCTACTTTAAAAAACTTGCTACGGACCAGAAAAGGAACCCTAAAGGAACCAAAATTTGGACCTCTTCTAATGGTCTTGATTTCCCTTTTATAGAAGAAAAGGGATCAACAAGCTTCAGGCCAAGAGACACATGTCAACAACAAATTTACTCTTAGCAATTAGGCCTAAAAGGCCATATGCGATTCATTTACAAAAATATTCCTTATCCATACGCTGGCACCCGTGAATCAAAATTTTCAACTGAAAACTGGTAGAAACAAAACTTCTTGAGGCTTTCCATTATCACCATGATTCCTTCGAATGGAGTGTGAGATGTTACGTTCTGTCCTACAGAGCATTTCCCTTCTCGGGAGGGAAAAGGGATCCTGTCAAGAAGTAATGTCACCCCTGAACTAGAGGAGGAGCTCCAACCTACATGCCCTAGATCAGAGAAAGTGGAAGGAGGATCTTACATGGAAACATAATATGTTGGGAAGGGGTTGCAGCTTCCAAGTTGTCACAAAGATGACTAGCTACCACTCCCCATCCAAACAAATCCTTCCTTCATTTCCCTGTGGGCTCCTTCCTCAAACTCCCTACCATCCAGTGACAGAGTAGAAGTAGAGGATGTGCCATGTGTGGCCTTTCATGATAAGAAAAGGCTTTCACGCCCCCTCTGACAATCCTTCTCACTTTCACAACCCCTCTGACAATAAACAAACTCACACAAGAGAAAGAACACCCATCGGGTATCACAGAGAATACAACAACTCCATGCACGATCCTGCTCAAACACCATCTTCCTTGTTGATGAAAAAACTACTCTTAGAAAATGAAGATGTTTCTTTTCTCTTCTACCAATTAAGTCACCACCCCATTGTATTTATAATAAAAAACACTTACCTAGGTGATGCACATTCACTTGAAAAATCATCATTTTGGTGCTTTCAACCCACCCTGCTAGCTATGGACTCTAGAAATCATGCCTATCGAATCCACTGCCTCTTGCTAAGGCTCATCTTATATGAACAATTTTGGTCTGATCTTATCCTTCCTTGATTGCACAAGTTTTGCTTTAGAATCCCTGACAACAAGCAACCTCTGATTTCACAAAGAAGTCTGTGATTTCTTATCTCTACTCAGAAGTTATCCAAATCCCCTCATGCCTTTGAAACCATTGTCCTTTCTTGTCTAATCAACCTTAACTCTATAGAAACCTTCAAACTAGTCCCTTAGGAATGAGTCGGCATCCAGGTGTCTCGACTTGTCGCTATCCCGTTCCATGTCGACAAGCCTACATTTTGTCTGCTCTAATTTTCCCACTCGGGTGACAAACAAAGCCTTTAATTTCCTTTTTTTAAATTCAATTTGAAATTCCGCTATAGATCTTACCTAGCCTAGCAAATCAAATAATCACCAATGGTCAATCTGACATTGACCTTCCATCATGGCTTGTGAACCCATCAAATATGTGACGTAGCAACGCCATGCCATCTCCTAACCTAACGCTACCAGCGAACCCACTGTCATTCTTCTTAGTCATCCCAAGACACGTGGAATCATCTTGTGATGTCGTGGTCCATAAAATTCTTGTATCTTACTTCACGGGGTTACAAGGGCCATTGGATCAGTTTGCACTTTACCTTGCGTGTTGGCAATTGACACTCATTGGATTCTGTGAGAGTTGAGAAACACAACACCATAGGAGCCCAAATGATCTAAGCAAGCTGAATAACCTGTTACAAGGAGAAGCAAGGAAGCAAATAATAGATAAAACAAATACACATAGAATATGCTCAAAAGAATGAGAGCTCAATATTCACAAAAATGTGTAATATGATAATCCTTACAATACAATGAAAAGAATAATCCTCTAATAGGTCAAGAAACCCTAAAAAGGAAAACCTAGGTTTGAACATAATAATTAATAAAAGAATTAATTATTATGCACCTAAAGTTAGCTTAAGTGTAAAAGAGATAAAGAGAACTTAAATAATTAAACAAATATTGTTTAATTAATCAAGTAAATACCCGAATACTCTAACACCTCCCCTTAAGCTATACTTAGGGAGATGTTAAAACCTAGAACAACTACTGAAAGCAGGAAAGATGGGTGCCGACAACAAGGCCTGATCAGGTACCAAAATACAACCAAATCTCTATGAACCGGAGAAATAGAGAAAACCACGTGGGAAAAAAAAACTCTACTCCAAACAGAGATGGAAAAAGCAAGAAGAAGGGCTGAAAAAGCCTCCAAACAAGAATGTTCCAAAAAGATAGGAACAAGAGAAGATCAGAAGAATCACTAAAGCATGAAGAACCTGCAAACACTACCAAAGAATAACTGCTGATCTAAAGAACCTCCACTGAAATAGAACATGACCAGGTAGAGAAGATTGTAATCTATATGAGTGCCCTCAAATGACACTACTTGAATCAGAAGGCAAAAAAAGGCAAACAACTAAACTCGAAGATACAGATGGTATGAGAAACCAAAGCCTGAAGAGCTGATCAATCGAACCATAGAAGAATTAGAACCAATAGGAAAAACCTCCCCATAATGCTGAAAAGGGAGAGGGATAGGTACACTAAAAAGAACGGCCAACAGGAACTGCACGATGAAGAACCAGGAACATTGAAGGCACAGATAAAGTACATAGTGTCGTGGAAGGAACACTCACTTGACACACAACATGAGGTGAATGTCATGGAAGGAACACTCACTAGACAAAGGTAGATGGCAAACAAGGCAAACATCAACCCCCTCATGGGACTTTATAAGTAGTGCATGTACAATAAGGCACAAGATGTGCAAGGTCCCAAGTAAACAATGCATAATGACACTTTATCTTAGTGCATTTGCATAAAAGAAGCTACAATGATAAGAAGACTAGAAATAGAAAGGAGAACCAAAATAGAGACATCCTACTCAGAGAAGAGATCCCAGGACTTGGAACAACTCTGATACCATGTGAGAGTTGAGAAACACAACACCACAGGAGCCCAAATGATCTCTGCAAGCTGAATAACCTGTTACAAGGAGAAGCAAGGAAGAAAATAACAAATAAAACAAATACACAGAAAATATACTCAAAAGAATGAGACCTCAATATTCACAAAAATGTGTAATGTGATAATCCTTACAATACAATGAAAAGAATAATCCTCTAATAGGTCAAGAAACCCTAAAAAGGAAAACCTAGGCTTGCACATAATAATTAATAAAAGAATTAATTATTATGCACCTAAAGTTTTTGATTAAGTAAAAACAGGTTTTAAGGGACCCGAAACCCGATTACATTCGAAAGATAGCCAAGAAGGAAACAAAACTAGACAGCTGTAAAAGACTAGCAAAAAAACCAGTAGCAAAGAAAGGGACAACAAGAGGCCAGCAAGAAATTGGCCCCAAGCCCAACATTACATGTTAATTAAAAACTCTTAATAGATTCCTCAACATTCTGAACCAAGAGCATCATCACCTTGGCCGCTTCCCTCAGGTCGTTGTTTTGTTGTCCCAGCTGGCTCTCTTTCATTTTGGTGTCCTTCCCAGTAGTGGTCTGCCTAGTTCTGCGTCTGGGATTCTGGTGGGTGGGACTGGAGGTTGGACCGTCTTCTATAATTACCAGGTTCTTATCCTGATTTTTCCTTTCCAAATGATCCACCAAAGTGTTCATGTTTTGGGAAGAAACTTTAAGGACCTGGAGGCTGTGGTTCATGAAGCTTTTCAAAGCCTTCTCATTATGGGTGATCCGAGTGTTGATGTTGTCTTTTTCCTCCTCCGCCTGCTCTTTCAGAGTTTTGATAACATCCTCCAAGTGTTTCAGGTCCCCTTTGATCAGATCTTTCTCCAGCCAATCCTCCATCTCCATTTCCTCCTCAGCTTCACTATTTTCTGTATCATCTTATGTTTCCCAGAGTTAGAATCCTTAATCAATTTATTAATCTTATTTTCCAGCTCCCTTTGCTTACCTTGCATACTAGTAATATTTTTGACAACCCATTTATGGAAATTGAAGGATTCCAGAGTGTAGTTACGGGTGGTGTTCAAGATGGTGTTCGCAGAGTCCTTGCCCTGTTTAGTCTCCTCAAAGTTAGGGTTGTCATAGTCCTTAGAATTCAAAGCAACATTCTTACTTTCTGAGCCATTAGAGTTAGAGTGAGGGTTTTCAGAGTTGCCCCCTTCCTCCCCTTCACCATTGTTCTCATCCTTATTTTGCTCCATTTTTGTATCGATGTCCTTATCCTTTTCCTCTTCCTCATCACAGTGCACCTCCTTTTCCTCATGCTCTGTTTTGACTTTCCTTTTTTTGTGGGTAGGGGTATTGGGCTGATCCCCATTAGAGTCAGAGTCTTTGCAGCTCTCAGAGATATGAGCGTTAGTGATCAAGGGGTCATCTTTGGTTGCCTTGGCCCTGTCCTTTAGATGTTCATATATTAGCAGTATAAGCCCCTGGTGGGCTAAAGGGTAAGAGTTAGGATTTTTAGCATGGTTTGCAAGAGTCTCATTTAGAGAGGATGCTAAATAGAAAGGCGAGGAAATTTTAGTCCCATGATAAAAATGGTTCAAAATAGCAAAGTGATAGTTATAAATTTTTGTAAATCTTCCATCCACAGTCAAATACTCCATTAAAACCCTTAGAACTTTTTGCCAGAAGGGCTTTACCTGCTGGGGAGTGTAGTAGGAGATGTTGTCCTTCTTCACAAGCTTGCCCTTCTCATCCTTCAACTTGGGGAAGTTTTTGAAAGCTTCAACTACATACTTCCGATCCCTATAGAATTTAGTACCCTCCGACTGAAGACCCGTGACCTCTGCAACCAGTTTTTCATCAATTTGCCAAATCTCCCCGAACAAGGTGACTTTGTTGTTACTCCAGCTTCTAGAAAAACCATAAGACACAAAATTTCTACTTCCGTGAAGCTTTTCCATATAGTCAGTAAAGCCGTATCTATGGAGCCTTCTCCAAACCTTTCATTCACTTTTCCAATTTTCACATCCTGGAGGCTCATTCCTATTTAGGTTGCCACCCATTCTGAGCTCCAAGTAGAGATACCCACTGCTACAATTCACAGTCCGCAGATGAAACCCTAAAAACTTGTTATTTCTGGAATTCCAGTGTAGAGACTCTTTCATTGTTTTGAAATTACTGCTTATGGCCGCACAAACCCAGCAATTATTACTATAATCTTTCTCACACATATGATCTTGGAAATAATGCCAAAAAACACTCTTAGCTGACATTTAATCTGCCCCCCAAATCTATCTTTGGAATTCATTCCCCAAGAGGTAATCATGAGATTAACTTGACCCATTGATACGATCGAAGTATAATTTCTCTTTAACCTCCCTTTTAATGTGAGTTTCTCCAATGTATTTGACATCCTTCTCCAAATTGACCCCTTCATTGGCTAGGATATCCGCAACCTTATTGCCTTCTCTAAAGGTATGAGTTATGCTAATACTGACATAGTTATTTAACAAATATTTAGCACTTTTAACTAAGTTAGTAATATTCCAAGAGACAGAGCTTGTACCTTTGAGGGCTTGTATGATGTTTAAATAGTCCCCTTCGAGCCAAATTTTTTTGAATTTGAATTCCTGAGCTAGCTGGAGGCTCTTTAGCATTGCTTGAGCTTCAACCACATGGTTATTTTGAACCCCAAAAGGAGAAGCAAAAGCAGCAATGCAAATTCATTGAGCATTTCTAATAACTCCTCCAACACCAGCCTTCCTAGGGTTCCCCTTATCCGCCCCATCAAAATTTACCTTTATCCAGTCATAATCAGGAAAACGCCAGACAATATTATCTCTCCTATTCTTATTGTCTGATCTGTAGACCTTATGTATTAGGTTCCATTCAGTGAGGATGTCTCTTTCCATATCATTCATATCAGTAACAAACCATTGTTGATTGTTCTTGTGAGGAATATTGATGTTCTCCTTTATAGCCCTGCAGATCTTTTCAAAGACCACCTGAGTATTACACTTAGCTTCCCTAAATATCCTATTATTTCTTTCTTTCCAAATGCCCCAGCAAATCATGGGGAGGGTCAAAGACCAAAGGTTCTTGACAAGTTGGTATTTGGTTGGAAAATTCCATTGCCAGATAATATCCTTGATACTCTTGTTCATAACCCAATTAACTTTCCATTTTTCCCACATTTTGCACCAAATATCCCAGGTAAAAGAGCAGTGAAAAAAGAGATGATCAACTGATTCTCCATCCTTTTGGCATAACTCACATCTATTAGGGAATTTGAAACCTCTTCGAATTAAATTGTCAAGAGTAAGGGTACTTTTACGAGAAGCAAGCCAAAAGAAAATGTTGACTTTAGGGATCAAAATGTTGTTCCAAACTTTACTCCAAATGGGATTACTGGTTTGAGAAAAGGTGTTTTTGTAGGCTGAGGCAACCGTAAATTCACCTTTAGGATCAATTTTCTAGAGGAACACATCATCATAGTCTTTGTTAGGGGAAAAGGACAGCAGCTCCTTCTGGAGTAAGGAAAATCTAGAATGAATGTCATCAAGCCTAACCCACTTGTCCTCCTTCCAGTAGTCACACACCATAAGGCCAAACCTCCTTTTACATTCCTCAATAATTGAATCTTGCCTTGATCATAAAGAACTTCATTCTTCATCCAGGGGTCTTCCCAAAACCTTATTCTGTCACCTTTTCCAAGGACCCATCCAGCCCCAGCTTTGGCCACTTTTATGGATTTAGTAATGCTATTCCAGATGAAGGATCCAATAGGGATGTCTTCAGAATTAAGGATCCCTTGGATAGGCTGATTCTGAATGTATTTGTCAAACCATATTTGATTCCAATCTTTCTTAGTATCATAGGCTCTCCATAATTGTTTAGCAAGAAGAGCTTTGTTAAAGGTTTTTAGAGCTTTAATCCCCAACCCCCCTTTGTTCTTTGGTCTACAAACTTTGTCCCAAGCAACCAAGGATATTCTCTTTTTTACTTCCACTCCTGACCATAAAAATCTCTTCTGGATTCTTTCCATTGCTTCAACAAATTTAGCCGGGATGCCAAATAGGCTGAGGGCATAAACAGGGAGGTTTTGAAGAGTAGCTTGAAGGAGCTGCAATTTCCCAGCCTGCGATAAAATTGAACCTTTCCATCCAGTAAGTCTTTTATTGAATTTATCAATAAGCATATTCCAGAAGGAATTTGGGGGAGCTAAACCCAAGGGAAGACCTAGATAGGTGGAAGAGAGCATCTCCACTTTGCACCCAATAATTTTAGCAATTTTCTGTTGTCTTATGATCGGAGTATTCAGGAAGTAAATAGCCGATTTGTCCCAATTGACTTGCTGACCAGTAGCCAAAGCATAGGAATTAAGAGTAGTTTTGAAGGCTTCAACCTCCTTAATAGAAGAATATCCCGTGAGGATAGTACCATCAACAAACTATTGATGAGAGCAAAAAACATTGGCAGAGGAAGGTTGAAGACCTTTGATAGTTTTGCTCTGTTTCAGATTGTGAATCAATCTACTCATACTTTCAGCCAAAATGGTGAAAAGGATAGGAGATATGGAATCTCCTTGTCTGAGCCCTCTTGAAGTTTTAAATTTTTTTGTAGGAGATGCATTAATCAAAATAGAGAACATAGGAGTGGTGATCAACTCTTTGATTATTTTGGTTACCTTTTCATCAAAACCAAATGCCTCCATGATTTTGAAAAGAACATTCCACTCCACTCTATCATAAGCCTTCGCCAAATCCAACTTTATAAGAAACCTTCTTTTTTAGCAGCACTGAGGGAATGAATGTTCTCATGAACAAGAATAATAGAGTCCAGAATCTGCCTGCCAGGAATAAAACCTTTCTGCTCCTCAGAGATGATGAAGGGAAGCACCGCCAAAATTCTAGTGGTCAAAACTTTGGATATGATTTTGTAGAAAGAGTTACATAGGCTAATTGGCCTGAATTTTCCCATAGAGTCCACCCCAACAACTTTAGGAATTAGGGCTATAAACGTGTTGTTGAGTTCCTTAAGGATTCTTCTAGATCCAAAGAATTCTTTGACCGCATTAACCGTGTCTTCCCCCACAATATGCCATAATTCTTGGAAGAAAAACATAGAGAAACTGTCAGGACCCGGAGCTTTATCCCGAGAACTTTTTTAATTTCTCCAGCAGACGGGATAGCAAAAAGGGCCTTATTCTGAATAGGGTTAATGATCTTAGGAATGATACTAACCAAATTGAGTTGGTGGGTCTAATCAATGTCCTTGTTACTTGTGAGGAGCAGATTGAAGAACCTAATAGCTTCATCCCTGATTTCATCCTTATTAAGTAGAGTGCTATTTTCAACAATGAGTCTTGTGATTCTATTCACTGCCTTGTGTTTTAGAGAAGTCATGTGGAAAAATTTAGTGTTTCTATCCCTAGCCTTCAACCAAATAGCCTTGGATCTCTGCCTCCAATAGATTTCTTCCCTAGAAATAATGTTGTGGAGTTTGACTAGAACATCATCTCCCATGGCTTTGGAATACTTTTTGTAGCCATCTTTCTGTATTGAATTTTGGATCTAGTCCAGTTCCTCCTTTAGCTTTTTCTTTGAATCAAAGATATCACCAAAGACCTTCTTGTTCCAAATCTTAATGTTGGTTTTGATGTTTTTAAGTTTTTTGGCAACTTTATACATGACAGTTCCATTAACATCAATATTCCACTAGTTAGCAATAGATTTTTCAAGATTAGGGTGGGAAGTCCACATTTTTTTGAACCGAAAAGGGAAGCTCTGATTATTCTTAAAATTCTCAGCAACAAAAGAGATGGGATAATGGTTTGACCCAATTCTATTAATCACAAAAAGGGAGCATCTATGAGAAAGAATCCAATCATTAGTAACAAGGGATCTATCAAGTCTTACTTGGATGAGATCTTCACCATCCCTTCGGTTAGACCAAGTGTAGGAGGCCCCATTGAGATCCATATCAAGGAGAGCATTGACATTAATAAAGTCCATCAGGTCAGATCTCCTGTCTGGTTGAGCTTGGATGCCTCCAAATTTCTCAATGTCTTGCAGAGGAGTATTGAAATCTCCCATCACAACCCAGCTGTTCAATGGGAAGGAATTTCTTTTATGGTGAATTTTATTCTAGAATTTACTTCTAGCAGATTTGGAGTTAGGGGCATAGATATTAGTGATGACACATTCCTTACCATCAAAGATGCTTTTAGCTTTTAGGGATAAAATATTGCCATCAACATCAATCATATCTCAAGAGGTTGTGCTTTTGTTCTAGAAAATAGCAACCCCTTTAGAAGCTCCATTCGAGCTACTACCACAAGCCCCTCCACTTTTAAAGAACTTTAAGTTCTCCACTTTCTCTTTACTCATTTTTGTTTCCTGAACCAAGATAATATCCGGATTTTAATCTCAAATGAGGTTCCTTAATATATCCTGTCTGTTGAGACCATTTAGGCCTATGATATTCCAAGATATTACCTTCATTTGGAAGCCCGAGGGCAGGATTCCTTGATAGTTCGCTACCTTCCATCAGCTATGTTTTGCTTGCTCTCCTGGTCCCTATGCCATTTCATATTTTTGCATCCTAAAGTTAGCTTATGTGTAAAGGAGATAAAGAGAACTTAAATAATTAAACAAATAGTGTTTAAATAATCAAGTAAATACCCACATACTCTAACAGATTCATTTTGTTGTCATTGATGGAAATAAGATCATATAGAAGGCAATAAGACTTGATGGAAGCCACAAACTGACACTAGGAGGCATATATCAACAGATACTGACATTGGAAGCATTCAAGGCTACACCAACACCGACACCAGCACCGACATCAGTACTTCAGGAAGCCGACATCAAGGAAGATTTATTTTGTAAATCATTTTGTAATTATTGTTGAGGCCGACATTGAATATATTTTATAAATGCATTGTAAGCCGACATAAGGCATATCATATGTAATAGGTATATAAGTCAATCTGGTAGGTCAATTTAATATAAATAGAGAAGATGGTATCATGATGGTATAGAGATAAACATATAGAAGAACTGTGAGATGTGAAATATATGTATGGAGATCATTTTTGTATGCGAACATTGTATCATGCAATGATCTATAGTTAGCTAGGAAAGCATTCTTGGAGGAGAAGCAATACCGGTAATAGTTCAAGACTGTGAACCGGTACAGAGCAGAACCAGAACCGAAACTCTATCTGGCATAGCAGATGCATTCTTGAGTTCATTTTCAGTAATTTACTTTGGCATAAAGCTTGTAGTCAGTGAGGCTCTTTAGTGATGAGCAGTATGCCTTCCTGCAAGTGCAGGCCCCTGTTTATGTAATATCTTTTCATATGGCCAGTGAACTGATATTGTGGGTCACAAATCCCACCATGGTTTTTCCTCATTGAGGTTTTCCACATACAAATTTTGTGTGTTATGGTGTTCATTTATGTGGATGGTTTATTTGCTTCTTGTTATATGCTTATTTGTTTACCAGTACATAAATGCATGGTTTAGAAAGTTAAATATTGCTGATTTCGACAGAACACTGATTCACCCCCCTCTTAGTGTTCTCATATCCCAAGATTGCAGCCACAGTGCCTGCCAACCTTTGAAAATTAAAAGTCAAGCACCTTTTCACCCAGATTATAACATCATCCTCCATTGAAATACATGCAAATTTGATAGAACCATTAGTAGTCCGGTCTTTACCTCTTGAGAAGCGGTAACATAAAAGGTTTGAAAAATCAAACCGTCGGCTTAACCTTCTCCGCCTGGGACATGTGGCATCATCTTGTGATGCCATGGTCCTTATCTTCCTTGCACTTTCAATTGCAGGGCTACGCGAACTATAGGATCTTCTCGTGATTTAACATAAGGTCACCGATAAAATACATAAGACTTTAGACTTAGGAAAATTTAGGTGCTGACAAAAAATATTAGATGGGATCCGCCTAGGGTAGTTCTACGTGCGACTTGGGAAAAATAATCAAGGGACCAACCAAACGCAACTTAATGTCTAAGAAAAATAATGGCCCCACCAATGGTAACTGACCCTTGTCTTTAAGTGGAAAAGGGTAACACCGAATTATAACAAGCTTAGGGTTTTTGATAAAATTTTATCAAAATGCATAAAACCCTAAACTCTGAACCATGCAAAGAGGGAAAAATTACTCCAAAATGACCAATATTTTGACCAAGGCATGCAGATTTTTTGCACAGTCATTTTTAGGACTATCAACGGGTTTGAAGACTGCACATGAGATATGGAAGTAGCTAGAGATCGTCTATGAAGGAGATGCACAAGTTAAAGTTGCTAAGTTGCAGAGTTTGAAGGAAAAGTATGCGACATTGAAGATGGGAGAAGATGAGAACATAACTTCCTTTATGGCTAAGGTGAATGAAATTGTTATAAACATCAGATGTGTCGGTGGAACTCTTGAGGAAGATGATATTGTTGCTAATGTGTTGAGATCTTTGCCTTCTTCTTATAAAGCTAAAGTTGATGCTATTGATGAGATCCGAAGTGTGACAACTATGATAAGAGACATGTTGGTTGGTAAGTTGGTTGCATTTGAGTTGAGAAAATTTGGAGAATCACATGGTAAATCTAAGACTGCATTTAAAGTCTCTGTATCTAGGAAAAAACTATATGATCCGTGAGAGAGTTCATCTAGGGTTTCAAGATATGAAAGAGAGATGAGAGAGATGGAAGAGCAGGAGAGAGAGTTGGATGAGCTTGAAGCACTTATTGCTCAGAGATTTCCTAAGGGAGCTGGTAAGTATGATGGAAAGTTGCCTTTAAAATGTTTCTCTTGTAATAAGATTGGAGATTTTTATTCTAGCTGTCCTTAAAGAATGTCTAGGGATGATAAATTTGAAAGACATGATAGACATGATAGATTTGATAGATATGAGAAGAATGATAAGCACGATAAGCCCTACAAGCCCTACCAGAAGTACAAAAATCAAAAGAGATGCTATTATGCTTCTAATGAAGGGGTGACAGATGAGGAATCAGACAATGGGAATTTAGGAGATGAATTTGTATTTACTGCTATCAAGGAAGATGATCCAGTATCGGTGAATCCTACAAGATGCATTGTTGAGGAGAAAGCTTTGGTTGGTAATATTGAAGAGAAAGAAGAATGGGTAATTGACAATGGTTGTTCACATCATATGACAGGTTATAAAAGTAAATTTGTGAATATGGAAAGGTATGATGGTGGTATAGTAAGATTTGGAAATGATAAAGCTTGTGTGATTCATGGTAGAGGTTCTATATCTTTTGACGGTAAGAATAATATTGATGATGTCTTGTATGTTGAAGGTTTAAAGCATAATCTTTTGAGTGTTGGACAAATGGTTGACAAGGGATATGATTTGCAATTCAAGAATGGTAAATTCAAGATTTTAAATTCCTCTGGTATATAGATTGTAGTAGGGACTAAAACTAAAGATGATATCTTTCACTTGAATGTTGGTGAGAAAAGTTGTTTAATTACTCAGATTGATTGAAGCTGGTTGTAGCATGATATGGATAATTTCTACTTAAGTTGTTAGAGATTTGCCTAGGATTGTGAAACCCTCTAATCTGGTATGTAAGGAATGTCAGTTGGGAAAGCAAACAAAAACATCATTTAAGAGCAAGTTGTATACATATCATGGTATGTTGGATCTTGTGCATACTGACTTGTGTGGTCCTACAAGAGTGAGAAGCATGTAGGGTGACAGGTATTTCATGTTGCTAATTGATGACTACTCTAGAATTATGTGGGTGAATTTTCTAAGGGAGAAATCTAAATCATTGGAGAAATTCAGGATATTCAAAACAAAGACGGAGACTGAGACAGGGTTGAAGCTAAAGTGTTTGAGATCTGACAGGGGAGGAGAATTCACATTCAATGAAATTGATACATTATGTGAGAGGAATGGAATTAGAAGACAATTATCTACTCCTAGAACACCTCAGCAACATGGAGTTGTTGAAAGGAAGAATCAGAACAATCTAAAGACTCTGAGGTATGTGAAATTGAATCATTCTGAGAATCAGATTATTAGTGATAAGAATAAAGGTGTCATGGCTAGAAGAAGACTTGCTGCTAAAGAAATATGCTTGATTTCTAAGATTGAGCCTAAAGATTTTACCTAAGCATGTAAGGATGAGAACTGGATTAAATCTATGGAGGAAGAGTTGAATCAAATTGAGAATAATAACACATGGGAGCTTGTTCTGAGACCTAAAGAAAAGAATGTGATTGGTACTAAATGGGTATTATGGAATAAACTGAATGAAGCCGGTGAAGTGGTAAGAAACAAAGCAAATTGGTATGTAAGGGATGCTCTCAGATGGAAGGTATTGATTATGAGGAAACCTTTGCTCATGGATTGTTGCTTGCATATATTGCTTACAAAAAATTCAAGGTATATCAAATGGATGTCAAGTCGGCCTTTTTGAATGGTGATATTGAGGAGGAAGTCTACATTGAGCAACTGAAAGGATTTTCTCTATCAAATGAAGTATATATAGTATGCAAATTGAAGAAAGCATTGTATGGACTGAAGCAAGCCCCTAGAGCCTGGTATGCTAGATTAGATAAGTACTTGATGAAGTTGGGATTTTGTAAAGGTACTGCTGACAGTAATTTATACTTTAAGGTTGAGAATGATAACATTTTGATTGTTGAAGTATTTGTGGATGACATTATTTTTGGCGGTGATGATGATTTGAGTACAAAGTTTTCTGATGATATGCAAAAAGAATTTGAGATGTCTATGATAGGTGAGATGAAATTCTTCTTAGGATGGTAGATTACTCAGACCGGTAAAGGAATTTTCATTTCTCAATCTAAGTATGTGAAAGAACTGTTGAAGAAATTTGGGTCAGTTGAATCTAAACCTGTTGGAACTCCTATGGTGACTAGATGCAATTTGTCTAAGCAAGATGAATCTCAGAAAGTTAATCAAACTTTGTATAGATCTATGGTTGGTGAACTGTTGTACCTAACTTAGACTAGACTGGATATTATGCATGTTGTATGTCTTTGTGCTATATTTCAAGATGATCCTAAAGAGACTCATCTTACTATTGTGAAGAGGATTTTCAGATATTTGAAGGGAACTGTTGACTATGGATTGTGGTATCCGGAGAATGATGATTTCATGTTATGTGCATATACTAATGTTGATTGGGCAGGTGAGTAGATGATTGGAAGAACACTACCAGTGGAGCTTTATTTTTGGGGAAGAATTTGAATTCATGGGAAAGTAAGAAACAAGATGCTACATCTCTATCTGCTGCTAAAGCTGAATACATTGCTACTGCTATCAACTGTACTCAGGTAATTTGGATGAAGCTGATGTTGAAAGATATTAGAGTTGTGTATGATGAGCCTAATTTTATTTACTGTGAAAATTCAAGTACTATTAATATTTCTAAGAATCCAGTACAACACTCTAAAACAAAGCATATATCAATTAAATATCATTTCTTAGGGGAGAAAGTTAGTGATGAGGAAGTTAAACTAGAGTATGTATCTACAAAAGATCAGATTGCAGATATTTTCACTAAGCCTTAGCCTGCAGATACATTTGTGTATTTGAGAGACAAGTTAGGGGTCTCTGCTCCTCCTGACGAGAACTAGGTGCATGGAGATGCATCAATCCGGTGGACTTTAGAGTCTTATCTTCTTATCTAGGTTGATGATTTGGTGCAGCCACTCAACCAAAGTAGTTAGTGTATTTTTCAAAGATGTGAATTTATTCTAAGGGGGAGAGATTGTCCTTCTTAGTGGGAGAGAAGCTTGACCTTTTTATATCTTTGGCATTGTTGCCAAATGGGGAGAGAAGCATATGAAAATCTGCTTTATCTTTGGAGCTTTGTGTGCATGATCTAAGGGGGAGTTTGTTGGAATTTGCTGGTGTTGATTTATTCCTTTGCATTAATTATTTTTCATATTCATATGTTGCCATTAATGCCAAAGGGGGAGAATGCTGGATATTTTTGTTGCTAGGATATGTTGTTGTCATTGATGTCAACATATTCCTGTGTTTTGGTGGTGCAGTGAGTTGGCTTGGTTGTTTCAGGTTGCATGTTGCAGATGTGCTGGAGTGGATTTCTAATTTCAGTAATGAAGTATCTCTAGTTGATTTAATTTTGATTTCATGATGCTATGTGATGATTTGGTCAAGTTGTGGATTCTGGTATGGTGACTCATTTTTAGTGTTAAGTGTTGCAGTGTTATGGTGTTTGATCTGTTGTTCTCTGGTATGATCATATCTTGTGTTGCGGATTTGGGAGAATGTTTGGGATGTTTGTTTGTATCTTCATTTCATATGGTTCATTATTTGGTCCTCTGGAAGCTGTCTTTCTTATCTAAGTTGTTGTTGTTAAGTGTTCTTGAGTGTTAGCATGTTGATCGATGAAGATTTGAATAAGTAGTGTTGGTGCAACTATTATAGATGGTTCTAACATGCTTGTTGGTGTTTCCTAATCATGTCCTATTTGTTTTGGTGGTCTATATTGATCCTTGTATGAGTTATTCAAGATCTTATGAGTCCGGTGATATTCTTCATGTTATGCGGTATTTTTGGTGGTGTAACGTGTTGCGGTTGATCTTGGCGAGATTTTCACTGGTGGTGCATGTTTGACGATTTGGTTTAGGTCCATGATATGTTGTCTATGACATTGTATTGGTTTGGTGGTTGATTTATGTATCGTGTGATGTAATTTTGTAATTAGGTGTTAAGGGTTTGGCCGACCTTGTAGTCAAGGTTGATGATTTGTATAAATGGGTGTAATATTCATGTAATTTGGTGATAGTTGTTGAGTCAGCATTATCAGAGAGTGGTGTATGTGCAATCAATTGAATTCATCTTTTGGTGTGGTGTGTTGAGAAGAGATTGGTGAAGAGTAGGCAATTGAGCTTAATTAGAACTTTCATCAGGCATTAGCAAATGCTATTCTTGCAGTTGATCTTAATCATATTGTAGTTCAAATCTTTTTGTAAGGTAGTGAACCTTCCCTGAGGATTGTAGCCTTTTGGGTCATTGTAATTTGAGCAGTGAGTTCTAGGCAATGTGCATGAATGCATGTGCATTCCCCATTGTAATATTTACACATACTACAACATAATATCATCTCATTGTGGATAGGTTTCCACCGTCGTTTTTCCCTTCACCGAGTTTTCCATGTCAAAAATATTGGTCTTATGTGTGTTGATATCATTGTTGTTATCTTTCTTTTTGTTGCAGTTGATCAGATCTAATTTTGTGCTTGATTTGTTTAATCTAGTGAAAACTGATTCACCCCCCTCTCAATTTTCCTTCTTTGGTATTGCCAACATAAATTGCATAAAAACTAAATTCTCTAGCTAAATGGTCTCGAGTCATCAATTTGTAGACCCTCAAAATGGCCCAAATTTTATAATTTATAAAATTTCACCCTACACCCTAGGAAGGAATCATGCCTACAAACTAGGATTACAAAATGGTGGGAGTCACAGTTGGCATGCAAGTTGCTGCCTATGAACTCCACTTAACTATTACTAAACTGGTGCTTGCAGGGCATGCTCTTAACGGTGCTTCAACTCCAGGACCTCTTAATCATGCAATGGTGGAGTGGAAGTAAGACAAATGTAACAAAAAGTGCTAGTTGGTAAACTATAGTGATTTATAGCGACGATGTTGCTTGACATGCATCACATGGCTAACTACCCATTTTCCTTCTATTCTTCTTGTAGTTCCGGTAGTTGGTGATGAAGCAGTCTATGTAAGTAGCAGGTGGGTCAGAAATATACTGGATTCTAAATTTAGATACTCTAAGTATCTCCTTTACACTCTCTAATCTATTGACCATGTCATCCATTATTACTTCAACTCCCTGACATTGGAATACCACATACATATATCTGTTCATTATTTCCACGGTGAATCTCGTAGTGGCTGAGAAGTGGTTAGCTATATATGAATCCCATCTACTAAGTATGGTCTCTTGATGTAATACTCCATTTTTCTTATAAGGTAGTAACCATTATTTCCTAACAACTTAACCATGAGCTGCTCATATTGTTCAAGTACATTGAGGAGTGAAGGATGCTCTTTAAGAATCTTGATACGACACTACTCCATTATCTCCATCTTTAAGTCCAAAATGTTTATGCATGATTGCAAGCTATTGATATTTTCTCCTCCTAGTAGGTCCTCTTTTGCAATCACTTCCTCTCCTAATCTTCAGATTTTCTTAAGTATCTTATGTTGTTTTGAAAACTGAAGAAGTTGTTGTTCCCATTGTGCATAGAAGTAAATAAGAGTATTCTCATTTAAATGATCTTTTTCAAATATCTCCATTGTATCTTGCAGGAAAATCTTGATTTTACTCAGCTGGTCCTGAGCCCATGTTTTGACTGTTGTTGCCACTTTCCTCATTTCGTATAATGCTTTTATATCACCCTGTGAGAGAGACGAAGTAGATGACAAGGTGTCATCTATTCTAGAGTCAAGTGGCTTTTCTATTTCTATGATAAAATGTTTATATTGCCTTAGTTATGCTTTAAATTTTGCTTTTGTCTTATGCTCCTTTTCCATCCTAGTCTGAATAGTAGAAGTTGCAATAATTAAAGTGGCAATTTCTCGCCACTTGGTCTGTTTACCCAAATTGACCTCTGACACTTGATATTTTGGGGTGGCTTGAAGCTGTCTTCTAGTATCTTGTATAGGTACTAATACACTTGCAATTACATCTCCTGAGTTAGTTCTAGAAGAATAATGAATCATCTTGGCCTTCTTGGCTCTCCTGGGAGACTCAGTGATTGCTTGTTGTAAAGTGATATGGGAGGACAACTTCATCCTTTTTCTTGAAAGTGAAATTCAACCATTGAGGAATATTGTTGTCTTGCTCCTCTCTATGTACTGTTACTTTTGGAGTGATCTTGTTGGTCTCTAGATGTTGTTCCTACTCTTCATCTTGCTACTCTTGTCTCTCCCATGATTCATGAGTTTGTTGTAATGGAGGGCCTTCCTGTTGTTGAGACAATTGAGAAACTTGATGGGCCAAGTTTTTGGAAAGCATTTGTTCAGGAGTTATTTCTTGTTGTTTAGCTAGCTATCCTAATTTTTCACTTCTTCTTCAAACACTTTTTCTATTTCATTTGTTTGCTTATGTTGACCCTCCTCTAGCTATTTGAGTAACATGTCTTGATCTTGAGGAGTAAGGACCATTCTTTCATCATGTTCTTCTTGTCCTTCTTCCTCCATCATTTTCACTTTCACATCCAAAGGTTGCACTTGTATTTTAGGTTCCTCTTGAGGCTTAGGTGGTGCATGAGTTATATTGGGTTGCCTTTGCTTTGTTTCACCCCTTTTCTTTCGAGAAATCACTACAATAGGCTCATCATCTTGGTCATAATCAGTTTCAATATTATGAATAATTACCTACTCTTATGTTGGAAGAGGGGCATGTGTTGGTGTTTATGTCACAGGAGGGACTTGTTCTTCAGTAGTTTCAGTATGCAAAGTACCCTCTCATGGTTCCATTACAATGGTAGGAACAATAGGATGAATAGAAGCTTAAAGGATCACTTGTAATTTAGTGGTAATACTATGTTCGACAACTATCTTAAGAAATTGAGACTTTAATTTTTGCATTTAACTGCCTCATGAGCTCTTGATCATCAATTGTTTATGTAGTGGTTTCAGGATCAATAGGAGTATTCTTTCTTGATTTTGATCTCTCCCTTCTAGTATACTCCTTGGTTATTTTGGATTGAGGGTTGTCAATAGCTTTTCCTTTATTCTTTTATGTTGTCATGCTTGGCCTAATCCTCAAACCCAATCATTGCATTTTTCTTTCTATTACCTTTTTTGAAATTGCATTCACATCAACAACTTCCTGATTTGACCACCAGATAGGAGAGAGTGGTCTCTTATCAATCTATTTTACCCTTTATATTGGATCTAATATCTCTCTGTCATCTCTAAGATCTTGGGGAAGATTGGTTTCTATTTTAAAGTTCCTAATTTGAGGAACTGACAATCTATGGTATCTTCTCTCATGGTCCTCAAAACTATCCTACATGTCTGCCCAAAAATCCTCCAAAGCTGGCTGGTGACTTGTATACGAAACGGGCATCATTTTCTTCAGTTTGCCCAAAGGATCATATTTCTCTCTTGCATAATTCAACTCTTTTAAACTGAAGTACCACAACTCTTGTTCAACTACCTTATTTGCTTGCAAGAATAATACTCTAGTGAAATAGGGAAGGTGATCCCAATTTTGTGCTTAAGGATCAGAGGTGATTGCAACCCCACAATCTTCCATGTATACTCAAAAATAATTTTATTGTTACTATAAAATCTATTATGGAGGAAAGGCCTTCCAGTAAATCCACTTACTCTTATGTAAGTAGAGCATTGATTTTGAAGGAACCGACAACCCCTCTCTTTGATCATTTTCATAGCCTCTGGTGAAATTTTATTCCCTAGATCACCCGTTAGTTTGCATATGCCTGCATATATGAATGCATCATTTATCCTCTTGAAATGGAACTTAGCTTGTGTGATGAGTAATTGAGTGTAGTATTCCCACACCTTCTTCTGCCCTGGCTCTTCTCCCAATTTGCCTTCTTTATTCAGACCTGGGTATTTACTAGCTCGAGCTACTACCCATATGATATAAGAAGTCATGAAAAACTTCTTTTTTCATGGAACTATAGTTATACTTTTATGAATATTATCAAAGATAATCTATGGCCAATCAAATATTCTTTACCTATTAGGATTGTGTGCATGTAGTGGAACATCCACAGGTGGAAATACTGACAATTTGGCATACCGAGGGCACGACTTAGCATAATTACCAAATCATTTGGTGCATCCTTGAAGTCTGCCCTCAGGATATTTATTGCCTTTAGACCCGTCTTTCTAGGTTCTTCTAACCAAGCTTCATTGATGTGACATTTGTAATTAGATGCATTCTTATTGAATATAGAGGTTGCCTCTTCTTTTGTAGTTTGATGAACCTTATCCTTATCCGGGATCCCAAATTTCATCCCAATCATTTCAGGTGAGAGATCTACTATCACACTACTAGTTGCATGTACACATTTTCTGGTCTTCTCATTATAATGTTGAGCTATTGTGAGTATGAGCTCAGAAGATTGCATAGTCTGTAGGAAGATTATGACTTCAACTAATCAAGATCTCTTGATTCTTCTATATGGTGCATCCAAATCAGTTCGGGCCACTTCCTTTCTAATGTCTTCTATCTCAATGTGACCTACATTGGTGTCGATCACCCATTCTACCTCATTATCAAGCTTAGATACCAAGGTCTGCCCCTAGTATTGATACTTCATCGTGGGAGGATTCTTCTCCAATTTTATCTCTTTTCTAGTTTTCTTTCGACTAGGTACAGATGCTTCCATAAGTCTTCTTTACTTTGCAAGAAAAGATACATAATCAATTTACATACATTAACAAAATACAATAGACTTTGGAACTCGAGGATTTCGAGGTCCCGAGGTATAAAAGATGGAACAAGGACTCGTTTCGGGGTTCTGGAACCCCAAAGTAGGTAAAAGCATGAAAACAACCTATTTCAAAACTTTGAGGTTTTGGGGCAAGAAAACCTTGGCAAGATCGGATTTCAGAACTCCAGGGTTTTGGGGTTTCGAGGTGTTCACAACACTTCCAAAATGGTCTCCGGGATTCCAAGGTTTAAGGATCTCGAAGTTGTTAAGCTCAACTCTTCCAAAAAGGTTTCCGGGATTTCGAAGAGGATATACTTCTTCATTAAAATAAGTTTTAGGATTCTGGGGTTGTGGGATCCCAAGTTGGGTAAAATTGGGAAAAAGGAACCTCGAAACTCTGGGGTTCCAGGGTTTTCAAGGTTGGGCAAATCAAAACTTTGGGATTTCGAGGACCCGAAATCCCGAAGCGGGTAATCAAGGCCAAACTCTAAGGGGTCGATAAAAATCAACTTTATTTAAAACAAGAAATCTAATCTAAAACTTAAACTAGGAAAGTGATAAAAACACACAAAAAAGAGAAAAACACAACGGAAAAACCAAAAGACCAATCTGAACAAGGAAGGTCGAACGAAAACATGTGCACTGCGCGAGGTGAAAATCGCAAAGGGAGATCTCTAATTTTGGAATTGATGAGTGCACAAATGAGTTGAAATTACTCATTTGGACACTATTTATACCCCCTTCGAGCGATCATACAGATCGTTAAATGCACACGACTTCAGGGTTTTGGAACTCCAAAATCTCGAAGTCAATAGACAACACAAAGAATATCGGGATTCTAGGTTTCCAAAATCCCGAGGCTTTGGACAACAAAATGAAAACCACCTAGGGACTCTAGGGTTTTGGGGTGCACACAAAACAAAGAGAGCCTCGAGATTTTGGGATTCCACAATCCCGAGGCTCAAAACAAAAACAAACAAGCAAAATTCAGGGTTTCGGGATCCTGAGATTTTGAAGTTAGACAAACAAAACATGGAGAACCAGGGATTTTGGGATTTCAAAATTCCAAGGCTTCAAAACAAAGAAAATAGACAAAACAAGACTTCAGGATTCTGAGATTTTGAGATCCCGAGGTCTTGAGAAATAGAACAAGACAAAATGAAGCTTCGGGATTTCGGGAACTTAGAATTTCAAAGAAGAACATAGAAATAAAAAAAAGGGGGGGCTTCGGGGTTTTGGTAACTCAAAATCCAAAGCAAGACAAAGAAAGCAAAAATAACACAACACTCTGGGGTTTCAGGAACCTAAAATCCCAAAGAAGGAAAAACAAAAACAAAAGGAAAGAAGGAAAGAAAAAAAAAAAACAAATGAAAAGGGGGACTCATATTTTTGAGACAAAGAAAATGATGGGGCTAGATATGCAGGGCATAACAAGATGATATTCTTTTCCTCTTTTTTCAAGAAAAAATTTACAATATAGAGTAGAAAAAATTCTTACAATTTCTTTGTTACAAATAAACTTGGGAAGAAAGAACAATATAATATAGATAAGTAAAGAAGCAAAGTGTCCGTAAAGGCACAAAGTCTTTCGTTGCTTCTCTGGGGCTAGCAAGAGTGCTTAAGCTTAAAGTCTTAAATTCACTGCTATCCTATACCCAAAGAGAAAGCTCAAAGTCTTTAAAATTTATTCCTAGCTTCACCTTTGATAATGCTTTTGTGAAGTAGTAATATGAAGCTCAAAGTCTTCAAGTTACTGTTTCCTTTTCCAAGATAACACAATCAAGCACAAATTCTTCAAAGTGAAATCTTAATATATATGTATCAATTAATTGTACTTGAAATCACAAAATGAAGCACTAAGTATTCAAAATGATAATATGATTACCAATTCCTAATTTTAACAACAATAGTCAAGATATGACACAAAGTTCACAAGTTAACAATTGCCTCCATACTTTAATAATATTCTCTCAACACACCTTCACTTGAGTAAATAAGACTTTATAGTGAAAATGACATAAGAAAACTCTCACCATAAACACAAATGAATCCAACACAAAGTTTGGATGCCAAAAGCTTTCTTCTTATTTCATCAAATTTGCAAAATCACAAGAGGAACACAAAGTTTCACTTTTGCTCTTCACTTCAGTAGAGTTTTGACATCTAGATTAAATATATATAGATACCTATCACAAAGAGAAACCTCATATTTATAGAAGAGAGGTGCAACATAAAATTAGGAAATAACTATGACTAATTTAAAGAAGAGTCCTAATTGACTTTGGACTCATGCATTGCCTAAGCGCAAAAACTACATACAAAATTGACACTTAAGGTGTCAATGTCTTGTTTAAAAATGCATCTACTATGAAAATAACTAAGTATCACTAGACACTCCATTCTGATCCCACTTCATGAAATCCTCAAATTTTTGTAATACCACTTTTATTTGCTCTTGATCAAGTCCTTTAGTGTGACTTGTGATGACCTTGACCCAGGTGATAGAATCTCTGAGGTTCACGTAACATTTCTTATGCTTCTTTTTAAGCGAGGCTTGATCATCTAGATTAACTTGGATATCCGCCAACTTATCAATAGAGGATAGTGAGAAAGCTTGTTTGTCGACCTCTTCACCAATTAGTAGATTGAAAACTCTTTGACGATGATGTCTTCATGAAGAGGTTTTTGATATTCATGAAGAAAAGTGCAAGGAGGAGCTGATATTTTATCAATGATATCCTTCCCTTTATCATTACATTCCTTTTGATCTTTCCTCAAATCCTTGATAATAATTTCTAGGGTATTCATTTGATGTTTCAGAATTTCTCTTTTCTCAATGTACATTCCCCTTGACAGGATCACACCATTGTCAACTAGAACATCTAACTAGAAATATTCTAACTTCAACCAAGAGTCAAAGTCCTTTTCATGTGCTTCTAATTCAGTTGAAAAAATACAAAGTATTTTCAATCTCAACCTTTACCTCTTCCAGACTGCTTACCCAGGTAACTGCTAAACACAAGAGATCAGTCCCTTGACTCAACAATTAATCCATCCATTCTCCTACCGTCTTCCTAGTAGAACTTACCTATTCATCTTGTCTGACCACCTGTTAATCTATTGAAGAAGTGACTAGCTCAATTACCTCTGATGACTTAGAAATTTTGATCAAAACTTCAGCCAACTGATCAACCCATTTCTTAAGTTTATCCTTTTTTGCCCTTTCCTCATTGAACATGGATACAATTCGGAAAGAATATTCAACATCCTCAATTGTACCCTGATGTGTCTGTTTGCCTAAGTCAATATTCTTGATTACATAATCATAAGGTTGAATTATACAGAGATTTGTATTAGGAGGGGGAATAGCCATCTCCATATATTTATTCTTTGACTCATCTACTCTCACCCTAGATAGAGTTTTGGCCTTCTTCTTACTTTTGGGTTTGGTAGGTACCAATTGATTGAAGTCAAAATCATCACGAGACACAACTTGTTTTTTTCTCTTGGGAATGATAGACACTAACCAAGGTGGTAATGTGAATCTCCATCAATTCTGGCAGTCAAAACCTATGTAGCCAACTCTTGGGACTGAATACTGGTAGTAACAATAGGTGGAGTTGAGGTGACAACAATAGGTGGATTTGAAACAACATGAACCTTAGGAGGAACTTTGGTTTCCATCATGAAACTATCAAATTCTTCTAACATAGAAGAAGTGACCTTAGACAAATTAGGGAGAAAAATAGTCTCCAGATTGTCACGAGGTGTATCAAGGGCAAATTGAATCGTAGAAGTGGAAGGAATAGTATGAAATTCAGAAATTTGAGATGAAAATTACACAAATGAAACCAAAGGAATGACATCAACAACAAAAACTGAAGTAGTACTTGGGATATCACTTGATTCAGGAGGAATACCTTCACATGTCTCTTGAGACTGGGAAGTACTTGGGATTTCAGGTAATCCCTCATCAAATTCTCCTTCCTCTTTTTCTTGTTCATTCTTTGGTTCATCTTCTTATTGAAGTTGTTCATCTTCATTTACTTCTTCTTCCTCCTCAACTTCATCATGAACTTGATTCTCTTGTGCTGAAGACTCACCTTGATCTTTACCTTTTCCAACAGTAAACTTGAATTTAGGACCCTTAGGAGTTATGGGTTCCTGTTTATTTTTGGTTCTTAACTAAGAAGTTTTCCCTTTGGGGCCTACAACATCCTCTTCAAATGTTTAGTTTGAAAAGGTTTCATCTATACGCCATGTAGGTTTAACCAAACAGTAGTATTATCAAGAATTTTTTGGAACCTAGGCCTTATAGAAGTGTTTTCCTTCTAGGACCATTGTATGAGAGGAATAGGTAATCCAACAACTTTATTTCTTTTATATGTAGGTTTGAGAATGCCATCATCTTCTTCAATATCTTTAGGTACATCAACAAGATCAAATTTTTCAATCTGTTCTATTGTCAAATGACAGTAATCCATTTTTTGCACATCTTCTTCAGTCCTGCAATCTACCCATACATCCTAATTCGATGGGTATGAGTATAGTTCTTTTTAATCTTATTTTTCATACCCCTATAATCGAAGAACTTTATGGGTTTAAAGAATCTCATAGTCACTCTTCTCATCTCTTCCTCCATGGCACGGGCATTGTAGATGGAATTGATAGAGTATCTGCCTATGGCAATGAATAACTTAAGACTTGTCTTATGAGCTCCAAATTGATGCTCATGGATAGAAATCATTTGGCAAGCCATCTCCATAAGGATAATCTTATCAGATGGATATCTTGGGAGCATGAATGATTCTCTATCAAAACATCCAATTCTGATATATGTGAAGGTGGGAAATTGAAGGAAAATGAAACCACACTCGCTCACCACCTTCCATGCTTCATCTAACACTCTTTTATTCTGTAATTCCTTGTCAAGTAAACACATGCGGTGAGAAAAGAAAGCATCATTTACCCTCTCAAAATGATGTAAACTCTCTAAAAGAGTTAACTAAGAGAAGTACTTGTAAACATGAACTAGACTCCTGTCACCTGTATTTGATAAACCTGGAAAATGCCTCATCAAGGCAGCTGCATAAATAGGATAAGAAGTCATGCAAAATTTCAAGGTGGTAGGCACCTTGGTTAACTGTTCACATAGGGCATCCACAATTTGTTTGCCCCAGAAGATATTCTTCTTATTCTTCCTGGTGACATGAATTTATTGATACATCCATTTATAATATGTATTTGAAGTTGGAAGACCTTTTACTCTGCTAAGAAGAGTGGTTAGGTCATTGAATTCCTCAATGAAGTCACTACAGGAAAGAGTTTCTTGTCATCTAGAAATTGTAGGCCTAGGTGTTTTTAGCCAATTCTCTTTCATATTCTTCGTACATTTCTCTGAATTTTTATCAAAATATGCCACTGCTAACTACATATCAATATCTACATATTGATCAATAGGAGAATATTTGAAAATTATATGAAAGAAATCCTCAATGCTAAGAGATTTCCACAATCCATAGAATAGAGAAAAATTAGTTTTTGGATTCAATTTTGTATAAGATTTTTGTATCAACGTTTCGGATCACACTCCGTGATCCATCATCAGGATAATGAGAGCCAAAAGGAACCAAATGATTATCTTGATGATGGATCACGAAGTGTGATCCAAAACATTGATAAAAAAATCTTATAGACAATTGAATCCAGAAACTAATTTCAAAGAAATCCTCATCAAGTTTGATGAGTGTCTTCCCATCCGTATCCTTCACCGATCTGGTTGTAGAATCATATCTATTGTCAAGACCCAATACAAACTTTGGATTTTGAGCCGACATAGGGAAAGCGATCACTAGATGAATTTCACTATTAATGATGGGCTCCATCCTATAGGACACTTATGGTGATTTTACCCTCTTCAAGAATTAATCGAGATCCACATGACTGATCTCGGTGTCCCTGATATTGTGAATATTTGATGTCACTGAAGAAGAAGGAAACACTGGATGTATTTCTTGCTTTTTGAACTTCATCAATTTTCTTACTCGATGAGGGTCCTCACATTTGCAATGGATGCACTGCATCATGAAAACATCATCATTTGAAAAGATTATCCTTCATAAAAATATTCATTTAGTAGGAAAAGTTCATCGATAGATCACAAATTGATCAAAAATCATCAATTTGTATGTATGTACTTTAGATGCAAATTGGACTTATAAGTCCGATTTGCACTTAAACATAAGTGAAAAACCAAGGCAAATGCATATATGACTTATAAGTTTGACTTTTATTTTATATAAAAAATAAATATCAAAAGATAATGTATATTGGAGTTATAACTCTAAAATACATTATAGAAAAACTCATATAATAGTGCAAATCGGAGTTATAACTCTAATATATACTATAAAACTAAAATAAGCAACGTGTACATTGGAACTACAACTTTGATTTACACTTTGAAAGGAAAATGCCAAAGATATGTCGGGCGAGGATAGAACCTTGACTGAAACTATCGAAAGAAGGTAACACGGTGTCGAGCGGGGATATATCCCCGACTGACACTGTCAAAAAACTGAAACAATGCTGGGCAGGGTTTTAAACCCTCCCAACACTTTGCAAAAGGGAAGCGCAGTAACCTCAATGATGGTCGGGTTTTTAATCCCGAACACCACCAATACTTCAAAACAAGGTGGGTGTCAGGGCTAACAACCCAACCACCACCCTTATTGCAATAAATGAAGAAAATAATGGGGAGATCAAGGATACGACCCTGATCACAACCACAATCATAGACTGTGGTGAGGGTCAGGGTAATATCCCTGACCAAGCATAAATGACAAGGACAAAAATGAAAGATAATGGTGGTGGGTGTGTATGCCTACCACAACCATGAAGCATGCCATGGTATGTGATGAGCATACAGTCTGGTCACCACCATGATACATAAAATATATAAATTGAATTTGTATTCTTACATATATCAAGGAAACCCTTGATATGTGTCAGGTATACAAACTGATTTCAGTCTATTAAAAGCTAGGGCACGACAATATTGCAAATCAAAAGCTTAGATAATACATACGATGATAAGTCAAAATCAACCTTGTTAAAATCAGGCTCCTCCAACTGATAAGCTCCAAAATCCTCTCAAACAAAACAAAAATAAGGAAGAAATAGAACAAATACGGAGAAATAAAAAGGGGAAAAGAAACCTGATAAAAAACAAACTCCAAAATTGTAAATGCAAATCGTGCATATTAATGATGTAAATTGGACCTATAGGTCCGATTTGCATTCAAATGGCCAAAAAGGTGCAAATGGGACCTATAGGTCTGATTTATGCTCAAATTGATTACTTAGTGTATAATCGAAGTTTAAACCCAATTTTACATTAAACAACCAAAAAGAATGCAAAATTGAAGTTAAAACCCAATTTTGCATTAAAACAGGGAAGTTCACTTTTTAAATTAAAATCTCAAAATTTTAACTCAATGAGGGAATTACAACATCGAACAACGCATATTCGATGACGAACGAGATGACCAAAATGACTCATTTTCTTTACTATGAAGGAAAAGAGGGCGAATTATAAAAAATTCATCAAATGAGATCATTTATATAAAGGAGTAGTCTTACCATAAATTCACCCAACTAAATACCCTTGCCATTCTACATGCTTAACCACTTTTTCAAGCTTGTCAATATATAAGACAAACAAGGTAGTAGATAGAGGGTACCCTTTTTTTACCCCAATATCACTCCTAAAGCTATTTAAAATGCTAGTTGAAGTTTTGATTTTTAGTTTAACCTCCTCATAAAGCCTATGAACAATAGCCCTAAGATGTATAGGAGTCCCAAGTTCTTCCATTAAATTTTATCTCTAGGGACCATGTCAAAAGCCTTTTTGAAATTGACAAAGCAACAAAAGACTTCTTACTCTTTCTCCCAAACTTTATCAATGATATGCCTCAAAGTAATACCATAGTCAACTATGGAATATTTAGGTCTGAAACTTGCTTGACCTTTTACATGTTTATGATTTTCTTTCTCTCATTTGTTGATTCTATTTTCTATCATGATAATAAGACCGACATACCTCTCTATGGACATGGTCATTTCTCTATCACACCGCACCTTTCTACTTTTGTAGTGGGATTCCTTATTACTCACAAACGTATTACATAGGGATTCGGCTTCATTGGACTACTAGTTCAATATATTGGTGGCATTTCTCTTCCCATCGAACCATATATTCTTTCTGGAAGGCATTTATTAGATGTAGGCTCATACCCTTGTTTTGCACTGTTTATTATAGCCGAATAATTACTCATTGGTTGTAACTTATTTTAGCTACTTCACCATGTTTTGATTAAGGCTTAATATATTGATTGGTAATCACATCTTTGTTCATGCATAACAAAAATGTGGGTGTCTTGATCATCGATTTTTGGCTTGGTTAATATACCTTACTCATTTGCAGTGGAAGATATTTTTTTGCTTGCCTTCTTTATCAAATTATTGATACATTGGCTTCACGTCATTTTTTGGCTTGCGCCATTTATGTTTTGTTTACAAAAGTTGGATTAGTCTCTTATTCATAGGCACTTCAATCTTGATTAACCTAGGCAATTTCTCTCACCAAACACATACCTCCATTATTGTATTCTTCATCACAATTTTTTTTATCAACATTATGTATTTATTTCAAAGTAAAACACGTTGATTGGTCAATTTTTTAAAAATATACTTTATAATATTGTAAAGTATCGATTTGATATTTCTACCAATTAGAGTTTGAAAGACAATTAGGGGCCTATAGTGTTGAGTGCTTAAGCATTATGTCATTGATTTAGTCCCACATTAGATGGGTTGATGAATGTTTGAGTTCTTCTCTATCATAAAAAGGCAATGTACAAAGTTTGTTGAATATCCAGGCAACTGAGAGGGGGGTTGAATCAGTTGACAATAAAATTTTTCTTTAATTTTTCATTCATAGATCCAGAACAACTAGCATAATTAATCAAAATAGATAAAGCATGAAAGAATATGCACATAATAGATCAAACATAGAGAATAGTAGAATTTACGTGGAAACCCCAAGAAGGGAAAAACCATAGAGAATTGCTAATTCTCAATATAGAAACACTGATTAAGGTGACACTAGTTAAGGTGATTTTTACAAAGGGTGGCTCACTACCAAGATTCTCATTGTAGGTGGGCTCACTACCCAGAAAGACTCACTATCAGAGGGATCACCACCTAGAGAAAGGCTCACATATCGAAGAGAGAAAGATAAAAGAGAATCCACCACTAAAACACAGTTTGCACCGTTGGAGCTACTTCTAGTAATAGTCCGTAACACAATACTTACACATCAATTGGATTCTTTTAATCTTGCATGTCTTGAACACAAGAAGACATAACAACTCATCTAGATCATGATGAATACTAAGAGGGGGGGGGGGTGAATTAGTATACCCAAAAACCTTACCAAACACTTAAGCAATTTTACTGTAGACCGATATGGCCCTTTAAACATCAAGCCGATTAATACACGAACAAGCCAAATAGCAAATAAAGCATTCATGCACAATAACACAATCACCATAATACAAGATATTTTGATGTGGAAACCCAAATGGGAAAAACCACGGTGAGTAAAAACCACAAGTCTACTATCTACAGAATAGAAACCAGATCGGTTAAGGTCAGACCGGTTAAGGCCTTACAATGTTCTTCACCAGAACAGATCCTGTTAGGAATCTTGATCTTTGTTAGGAGATAAGTCCTGTTAAATACTACCAGGTTAAAGGATTTCAGATCCACAACTATGAACCACCTTGTTAGAGGATTTAGAACAGGCTTAATTGAGCCTACCCGCTTAATGGTTTCTGACTTGTTGAAGAGATTAGTAATCAACAAGTGATCTACAAAGTAGCACAAAATTCTTAGTTAGATCCTTGATTTCTCTCTGTTAATGCATTGCAACATTAATTCAGTCTTCTATCCTTCACACATTCAACCTCTGTCGCAAGATACTAATTGCAAAGACCTAATCTTCCTACACAACACACTCAAAACCCTAGACATGATGTCCTCATATAGGAATCTGATTTCATGTCGGTCCAATGAGATTAGATTAAAATTTCCTAGGTACAATGCATCTAGACACAATTGTAACATGACACAGAATCATCGCATCGGTGTCGGTGGATGATAACTCATCACACTTTACAAGTTTGCCAGTTAACAAAACAAAGTATATCAATTACCGGTTTACAAACAAAGACTGGTAAACTAGAACATAGTGTTCTGATCTTAAAAAGATTGGCTGCTGCTAGGGGTCCTCGTACCGCTTGAGGTCCTCGGTCATGCTTTGACCAGTAAGCTCCTTTTGTAAACATCGATATTCTTCTACAAACAAAGACTATGCATACATTGGCATATAATACCGGTTTGAATAATACATTACATACTACCAGTTGAGAATAACTCAATAAGTGTGCGTCCATCAATGATAATCACAACTAAGTACAAACATCATCAAAATGCCAACAATCTCCCCCTTTGGCATTGATGGCAACACAAGAAAATTTGACATCTAAGTGCTTACAAAACAAAAATGATGCCATAATCAAAATTACTCCCCCTAAGCATATACACTACTCCCTTTGCCAAAATTACAAGCATGTACTACTTCCATTTGCATAAAATTTTCATTCAATACCACTCCCCCTTTGCCAACAATGACAAATTAATGAAAACATGCCGTAGAGATTTACCAAAATCATATTGCATAACATGAAAACAAAGTATATGTTTATGACAATAATGAGTAAAACTTCTCAAAAATGAATTTAAAGTCTTTTAGAAATTCCTGCATGTCTATAGACCAAGTATCTAGGAGTGAGGCAGCAATTGCACTCTGAGTCTTCATCTGGAATGCTAACTCCTATATGGCATCCATAGTGCTAAATTCCTCAGTGACAATAATGGCTTCCATGTTCAAAAAGCACTTTTGAAGAATCTGCAATGTAGGTAACAAAAGCAACTTAAGCTTCTACAAATTTTGAGTCCGCTTGCAGATCTCTAAATCAATCCTGGCAACCTGTTACCTATGAGTCTGTATAGTCTACCCATTCACTATGAAGGAATCATATGGCACTTTTAAGGTCTCCATATACTGCTTTAATTCCAATTGGAGTTGACCTTTCTTCTTCATAGCACCATCAAAAAATAGATCGGGCTGGTAGATTTTGCTCAAAAGTTTATGTCCTTCAAATTTGCCAGACTGATATCATCTCTCTGATGGATCAACTTGGTTCTGTCTTCATCAATTTTCTTCACCAATGCAAATTTTAGTGCCTTTTCATGCCTTTTCTCTATAGTAGCTTGGGGAACATCTTCCAATGATTGCACTTGATCACCCACTATTGTGCCTAGAAGATTTAAATGGGCCAGTGAGGAAACGATACCAGAAAGATCAGTATTGGGGACTAAGTTTGAAAGAGTATCAACAAAAAATTGAATATCATATTTTTCTTTCTTCTTTCTTAGTTCCTCCAATCTTTCTTTAGCAAGTTGAATACTTCTAAGTAGCCCATTTTCGTCTTCAGATTTGGTAAGATAGGCAAGAGTCAATTCACTGTGACTGGTGGGATCAACCTATTTAGCTTGAACTTGATCTCCATTTGCCTTGGGAATCTTGAAAGTCTATCCTCCTTCCTTTGCTTTGATCTCCTCTTGTTTCTTCTTCTCCTTCTCTTCTTTTTCCTTGGTCTCCTTGTCGGCCTTCTCTTTTTCCTTGGCCTCCTTGTCAGCCTTCTCCTTTTCCGCTTTCTCCTTCTCCGCTTTCTCCTTCTCCACTTTCTCCTTCTCTACTTTCTCCTTCTTTGCTTTCTCCTTCTTTTCTTTCTCCTTCTATGCTTTCTCCTTCTTAGCTTCCTCCGGTTTAGTACCTTTAGTATCTAATGCATCCACATTGATAGGATCATTTTTCTTAGTTGCTCTTTCTCCCTGATCATTGAAGGCTTCATTCAGTTTTGATTTTGATAGGTCAATCACTTGCTCAGCTTGTAGATTTGCTTCAGATACCTTTTTCATCTTGACAAATTCTTGAGCCTGTAGACGAGTGTCCTTTTCTACTTAAGAAATTTTACCTTCAAGTAACTGAAGTCTTCTCTTTCTCATGAAAAATATGCCTTTGTACCGATCAAGAATCTCAAATAATTTAGAATTGGAAGCATCTGGGAAATATTGAGCAAAAATTTGCTCCCTAATTTCTTGCTCCTTTTCAATGACAATGCGCCATTTATTGTCCAAAGAATCATACAAAGAATTATAAACTATAAGTTTAATATTGGTTGGAGACCGATCATTATCACATAAATACTTAATGAGTTCTTTCTCTACCTCCTACTTTTTAGTATCGTTAAGATCATCAAAATAATCTTTTAGATCATCAAGAATTTTCATTTTAATATTCTTTATAGTCCTTTAATAATGTGTCATAGGCTTGTAAGAAGCAATGTGTATATTTACCAGTGCAGAGGTTATAGGTACATTACCGGTTAGCTTGGTCTTCTTACCCGATTGCCTCATCTTCTTCATTTTAGCTTCCGATTCAGTGTCTCCTGAATCCTGTGCTCCATTCTTGGTTTTCCTCTTCCTCTCAAATACCTTTGGCAGAATAGCCTCCAGTTTCTTCTTGGTTGGTGACCTCTTGGTCACTTTTGGACTGGGAACAGATGTAACCGGTACCGATGCCAATGGCACAACTTTCCTCTTCTTCTGCTTCGGTACTTCAATAGGATTAACTCTCTTAGAGTAGGTACTGGTCCTCTTCTTTGTTGGATCAAGCGGTGAAGCAAGTAGGGTAGAGGCATACCAAATGAGTATATCATTCACCACTTCTTAGCCCATAGGCTCAACTTCCTCTTTTCTTGGCTCAACTGCTTCCATTATGCAATGATCCACTTTGATCATGAAATAAATATCATCTTCACACTTCTTAACCAAGTCACCTAATAGCCTTGTTCTCTGGTTCATCTTCAATCTGAAGTCATTAAAATACCTGTTCAGAGTCTCCGGATAAGTAGATCCCACTGCTTGCAGACTCTCCTTGATTTGTCTTGTAACCGGTAGGCTACTTGACCATTGAACATCACCAACTCCCTGAAAATACCCTTGAAAGTAGAAAAACAACTTGATAAGTAGTTGACCAAATTTGAACCTTAGTATCTTGTCCTCTTTGATGGATTTCAAATTCTCCATGAGTTGTTTTTGCATGCAGGTACACAAGTCATACTTTGCATCTTCCTTGATCATTTGATAAGCAGCATGCACTGCAGCTGTAAGAACAAAATTCATCCTGCTGGTGTATAATACTCTATACCTGATCACCATTCATGCAGACTTCACCAAGTCATCTCTTATGGTGTTGACAGTCATTGCTCGCTTGTCGCTCACAAAATTGATGAGCACTTCCACTTTGGCTTTTGTGATCATACGAAGAACATGGATTTCTCCAATATTGCAGAAACCGGTCACGACATGGATTGCCTCCAGTGTGATATCATGGGTTCGCTCAAGATACATCTGTTAGGTCCCAGAGACAATTGAGAGGGGGGGCTGGAACAGTTGTCTAATAAATTCCAACCAAAAAAAACTTAACCAACTTAATGCTTAATACCGGTAAACTAGTTCAATATGCTGGTAGATAGTTTTAATAGTTAATTTCTATACCGGTAAGGATTAGTGTATGAAACATAAAGACAAAGTCATCCACAACACATAACACCAATATTTGTATGTGGAAACCCTGTAAGGGAAAAAACCATGGTGGGAAACCTTACCCATAATCAGATGATACTACTACAGATAGTAAGTGTACATAAATGGGGTCTGCACATGTAGAAAGACCAAGCACCTAGAGCTCACTGCTCAATAACAAAATGGGAGTCACACTGACTACAGTTGGATGGCTAAATCCAATAAGAATGTACTGCACAAAATAGCATCTTCATATGTTGGATTCAGTACCGGTGTAGTTCTGATTGTCTTCACAAAAACCCTCCTTCAATCTTCAAATGATGTCTGCGTGTATAGCTCTGCTTATTCTCGCATATACCTTCACACAATCCTTTTTCACATTCCACATTTGATCTTACAAATAAGATCTTACATTTATACCATAACCTAAGACCAATTTTAGTAGGTCGGCTCTACAAGATATTACAATAAAAACATTTTACAAATAGTATAATATCCGATGTAATAACCGATTGAACATGTCGGCTTAATGCATTTACAACAATAATTAATCATCTCCATAGTGTGCCGTGCTGATCTGGAAAAGATAAACCTGCCGGTGTAACCTGGACCTATTTACCGGTAAAAACAAATATACAAATGCTAATGTACCAATAAAAAAAACTCCAAGACAAAGTGTCCACATGATGTCTTCGACATAACCAAGTATTTTCAATATCATTCCAAGTGCCGGTGATCATTATATCTTGCCGGTGTACTAGATATCGGTGACTGTGCATGAGTCACTTGCTTGCCGGTGAATGTTGCTGATTCTCCAAAGTGCCAGAATTGATAAGTGTTTAGTATGTGTTGACATCAATGAAAAAACCATACCAAAATACCAACAACATCTTGTCACCATGAACCCTACTAAGAATAATTCTTATATGATCTTCTGTGAATTCCTCGAGAAAATATGCTGCATTGTGGAAATTCTTCTTCTCGATCACACTGTACTCCGGTTTAATCTTCTTATCTTCTCCACATAACAAACTCAATTGGGAGTGAATCAATAGAGACCCTAGGTCTTCCAGTCTGCAATCCATGTAACCAAAAACATCCCCTTCGACAATGACTCTGGTAGGAATTTGAGATAAGGCATTGTAATTAAACTTCTTCCTAAGAGATTTGGATGACTCCTCAGGTGCGGAAGAACTAGAAGTGACTTTGGATGGAAAAGCCATGTCTAAATAATTTCAAATGATAAGAGTGATTCGACGAAAAATACCTTATCACTCTGCACTAGGGTTCGCTGATGTCGAGCACAACACACTTCTCCAAAAGCTTGCTTTACCACTCTGACCTCCACTCTGGATAGCTTGAAACAACTGCTGGGTCTTGCACAAGATTTCTTTCTAGATTTCTTTGAATGCAAGATTGATCACTTTTGTTGCGCTGCTCAAGTTAGAAAAACGCTTCTTAAAAAATAGGTAAGTAAAAATGAGTACAAGAGTCACCTTTATACATGCTCCTACCTACCATAATAAATGCATCACCGATAGGGTACAAACCCTAATTTTACCTTTACCACTTCATTTCTTCTATCAGTCAACAGGTAACCAATACCGATAAAAGCAATTTATCGATATACTCCAGGGGTCCAAACATTGTTACCGATATGTTCCCCATTAATATTTTTGAAGCTCAATTTGCCGATTCAGGGGTCTCCACTCTAGGTGCGAAAAATGGTACATCTTGTGGCTTCTCTTTAGATTTCTTTTTCCAAATTTTATTCATATCAGCCCGAGTGGTTTCAACATCGACCTTTCCTTTACCTTCTGGGTCGACTGATCTATCTTTCAATTGATTCTGTCTCAGTCTACATGATCTAGCAAGATGTCCTAGTTTGTGACAATGATAGTATACCATACCAGGTGCTCTCCATGGTCCGGTGTTCACATTTCCATTCTTTCTCCTACATGTTGCAACAGTGTGACCACTACCATGACAGATCACATAGGTTGCACTCCAACCATTTGTCACTCCATAACCATTTGACCAGTGGTCATAGATTCTATATTGGTTTGGGTTCCAGTTCATAAGAGGTTCTTGGACAACTCCTTTTGATCTCGGTGCATAACCTCCAGGGTTGTTCATAACCGATCTGCACTCAAAAGATCTATGCCCAAACTTGTTGCATGCATAACAATGACCATTAAATCTACCAGTTCTAGCCTTGTGGTCATACACATTGTTTTGCATGTAAGGGAAATTATTATAAGTCTTGCTCCTATATACATTGGTAGTATGTCCTTCCTTATGACAGTTAAAGCATACAAGTTTGAACTTTGACTTACCTTTGCTTTTGCTGCTGTTCTTAGGTACTGGTTGCTCTTTTGGTGCATCAATCTTGGTTCCAGAGGATTCACCTTTCTCTTATGCAGAGAAACCACGTCCAGTGGTATCCCTTGATGGCTTCATTGATTCCAGCTTTTGGTCCAATTTTGCAGCATTCCGGTTGAACTTTGTAAGCATCTCCTTCATCTCAACAAGTTCTTTGGAAAGAGCTTCATTGGTCTTCATTAGGGTTTTATTTTGAGAAATGGTTGCATTGAGTTCTTCTTGCATTTCTTCTTTCTCTTCCTTACCCTCTTTCAAATAAGCGGTAATGGTACCAATTTCTTGTTTCAACTTAAAGATCTCGTGCTCCTTGTCCTTCACTAGATCCTCAGCTTTTCTTCGGTTTTCCAGTTCATGACTCATCCTAATGGTCAGTGCTTCCAGCTCTCTCCTTAGGTTAGTTTTGGATTCATTCAATTTCTCCACTTCTTCGACTAGGGCATCCATGTCTGCTTCATAAGAAGAGCTGTTTTCAGTAATTCTAGCATTTGCTCAGTAAGTTCTCTTCTTTTGGCTAAAGAGGCTTTATACTTGACCTTAAGTTCATCATAGGCTCTCTCTGATTCAACCAGATGGTGAATGAGTTCCCTCATGTTTTATTCCCCCATATCTCCTTTCAAGTGGTTAGACTTAAAGAAAGGTTGGCTCTAATACCGATTGATGAATACTAAGAGGGGGGGGGTGTGAATTAGTATACCCAAAAATGTTACCAAACACTTAAGCAATTTTACTGCAGATTGGTATAGCCCTTTAAATAGCAAGACGATTAAGAGACAAACAAGCCAAATAGAAAATAAAGCATTCACCCACAATAACGCAATCACCATAACACAAGATATTTTGATGTGGAAACCCAAATGGGAAAAACCATAGTGAGTAAAACTCACAAGTCTACTATCTGCAGAATAGCAGCCAGACCGGTTAAGGCCTTACAATGTTCTTCACTAGAACAAATCCTGTTAGGAATCTTGATCTCTGTTAGGAGATAAGTCCTATTAAAGACTACCCTGTTAAAGGATTTCAGATCCACAACTATGAATCACCCTGTTAGAGGATTTAGAATAGGCTTAACTGAGCCTGCCCAATAAAGGGTTTCTGACTTGTCGAAGAGATTAGTAATCAACAAGTAAGTGATCTACAAATTAGCACAAAATGCTTAGTTAGATCCTTGATTGCTCTCTGTTAATGCATTGCAACATTACTTCAGTCTTCTGTCCTTCGCAATTTCAATCTTTGTCGTAAGATACTAATTGCAAAGACCTAATCTTCCTACACAACACACTCAAAACCCTAGACATGATGTCGTCATATAGAAATCTGATTTCATGTCAGTCCAATGAGATTAGATTACAATTTCCTAGGTACAATGCATCTAGACACAATTGTAACACAACACAAAATCACCGCATCAGAGTTAGTGGATGATAACTCATCACACTTTACAAGTTTGCCAGTTAACAAAACAAAGTATACTGATTACCAGTTACAAACAAAGACTGGTAAACTGGAACATAGTGTTTCGATCTTAAAATGATTGGCTTCCGCTTGGGGTCCTCGTACCACTTGAGGTCCTCGGTCATGCTTTGACTGGTAAGCTCCTTCTGGAAACATCGATAGTCTTCTACAAACAAAGACTATGCATACATTGGCGTAAAATACCGGTTTGAACAATACATCACATACTACTGGTTGGGAATAATTCAATAAGTGTGTGTCCATCAATTACAACTATTGTTACACAATCTTAATGTCCAGACCAAAAGCCTCGACTTTCGGATCAATCCAGACCCAAAAATAACATTGATTAGTATTAGAAACACACCTTCTAAAAAGACAATACATCCGAGAAATCTCCAAATGCCCAACAACATCGCATACAAACACTACTGCTCAACATACCACATCCGAACCTAATCCGGATCATAAGATTTGACATCAATGACAACATATAGCATAATGCTAACAATATCCCCCTTTGCATTGATGGCAAGATCCATCAACAATATCAACCTATCAACATATAAACATACCCTCTCTCCCCCTTTGACAACAATGACAAAGGCGGGCAAAAACTCCCCCTATGGAACTCACTCCTGCTCCCCTAAGAGGAAGCACCCAAGCATCAGTCCAAATAAAAATATACAAGTTGCTCATTGGACCAATGCACATCAAAATGCACTTTAGTTCAAACTGGAAAGGGATAATACCCCTAACTTCTGCCAAAGATACTCAAAAGTATCCTTGCACAATGCCTTTGTAAAGATATATGCAATCTGCTCCTTTGTAGGTACATACTCAATTCCGACTTCATTATCCAACACTTTTTCCCTCAAGATATGGTACTAAATAGATATATGCTTTGTTTTGGAATATTGAACTAGATTCTTTGAAATATTTATTGCAATGGTATTGTCACACACAATTGAGATAGGGTCATCAAAATTTACATCAATGTCCTTCAAAGTCTTCTTCATCCATAAGATTTGTGTGCAACATGAAGATTCTGCAATATATTCTACTTCAGTTGTAGATAGGGACACAAAGTCCCGCTTCTTACTTTACCAAGCAACTAACTGCGAGACAAGAAAGAATGCTCCTCCACTAGTGCTTTTTCTATCATCAACACTTCCAACCCAGTCTGCATCTATATAAGTTGTCAGGGTAAAATATAAGTTCTTGGGAAAGCACAAACCAAATGCTTTTGTGCCTTTCAGATATCTAAAATTCCTTTTTACTACCACAACATGTGATTCTTTTGGTTCTTGTTGAAATTGGGCTGCCAAACAAACTGCATATATGATATCCGGTCTGGAAGCTGTCAAATATAACAGTCCTCTAATCATTGACCTGTATTGACTTGCATCTGCCTTAGGAGATTTATCATCTTTGTTTAACTTACATCCAGTGGTCATAAGTGTACACACCGGTTTGGAATTATTCAACCCAAACTTCTTTAACAACTCTTTGATGTACTTAGAATGAGAAATGAAAATTTCGTTATCATTCTGATTAACTTACAAACCGAGGAAGAAATTTAACTCACCAATCATGGACATCTCAAATTATTTTTGCATCTCATTAGCAAATCTTCTGCACATACCTTCATTTCCTCCAAAGATTATATCATCAACATATACTACAACAATTAGGATTTTACCTGAATCAATCTTGAAGCATAAATTGTTGTCAGCCAAACCTTTTTGAAATCCTTGATTAGTCAAATACTTGTCTAGTCTTCCATACTAGGCTCTAGAGGTTTGTTTCAGTCCATACAGAGACTTTTTCAGTTTGAAAACAATGTTTGGATCATCTTTCAACTTGAAACCTTTTGGTTGTTCAATTTATAAACCTCTTCTTTCAATTCTCCATTCAAGAATGTTGATTTTATATCCATCTGATAGACCTTGAAGTCCTTAAATGATACAAATACCAAGAACATCTGGATTGCCTCCATCTGAGCAACCAAGGCAAAAGTTTCATCAAAGTAAATGCCTTTAATCTGAGTATAGCCCTTGCAAACCAATCTTTCCATCTTCATGTAGCTTATTCCAGAATACCCATTTAGTTCCTATTACATTCTTTTCTTCCTGTCTATTGACTAACTCCCATGTCTGATTTTTCTTAATCTGATCTAGCTCTTCTTTCATTGGCTTCATCAAATTTTCATTATTACAAGCTTCTTCTATTATTTTTGGCTCAGTTTCAGATAGTAAACACAACAAAACTTGTTCTTTAGCTACTTTGCTTCTTATGATGATACCTTTGCTCTTATCTCCAATAATTTGGTCTTCTAAATGATTCATCCAAACATACCTTGGAGTCTTGGATGTAGATGTCGGAGCATCTTTATCATTCTTTTCTTCACTTCTGATTTCTTCCTCCTTTTTCTTTTCTCCGGACTCATCAGATTCATATCCTGCCACTATTTTTAAGTCTTTTAAAGTACTTTCATCAACCTTCAAATTTACACTTTCAACAATCTAATTCAGCCTTTTTTTGTAACACTGGTATGCCTTTCTCTTTGTTGAATAACCTAAGAGTATGCCTTCATCTACTTTGTTTTCAAACTTTCCAAGTGTTGGTTGAAAATTTTTCAAACTAGATGAGTTTACAAAATTGTGGTTTCAACCACAGTGTTTAAGATTGAATCTCTCCTAATTTCTAAGGAAAGGCCCCTCTTTAACTTACTACTCTATCTTCATAAAATAAGATACAACTTTCAATTTCTAATATAAAATTTGGTGGTGCATCATCCCATTCTCTTTTTTCAGAATAGATGTTATTCTTTCCTCTTTCTTCAGGAAGTAATTTATAACATAGAATAGCAATAATTCTTACAATTTCAATTATATAAATTAATTCAGAATGTAGGAATGATCAAAATACAAATAAGTAAAGAAGAAAAGTTTCTATATAGGCCCAAAGTCCTTCGTTGCTTCTTTGGGACAGGAAAGAGTGCTTAAGCTCAAAATTTTAAAAATCACTGTTGTCCTATCAACTTTTCTTCAAATAATTTCTTTTGTAACCCATGGTATCAAATTGAGATATTCAAAGTAAAGCTCCAAGTCTTTATCTTGATATCCTATTACAACTTTTAAACAATATTTTTCAAATGATAAAATGAAGCTCAAAGTCTTCAAATTAAGATTTATTTTCAAAGATGGCACAACAAAGCACAAAGTCTTCGAGATGCTATCTTATAATATTTCAACTAACTTTAACCTTGAAAATACCAATATGAAGCTCAAAGTCTTCAAAATGATATCACATTCACTAATTCCCAATTCTATTAACAAGAGCTGAAATATGACACAAAGTCCACAAACCAACAATTATTTCTACTCTTTAACAATATTTCCTCAACAACACCTATACTTGAGCAAAATAAAAATTTACAATAAGAATGACGTAAGAACACTCTCACCATAAATCACAATGAATCCAACACATAGTCTGAATGCCAAAACTTTCTTCTTATTTGATCAAGTTTGTAAAATAACAATAGGAACATAAAGTTTCACTTTTGATCTTCACTTCGGCAGATTTTTGTTGCATATCAATTAAAGATCCTTATTACAATGAAAATCCTCCTATATATAGAGGAGAGGTACAACATGAAAATAGGAAAAATATAACTAATTTGTGACTAAGTCAAAAGTAGAGACCTATTTGACTTAGGACATGTGTATTCCAACATGTGTACTAGTGTATACATGGAATGACACCTGAGGTGTCGATAGCTTATTACAAAATGAAACTTGAAGTGTCGATTGAAATTAAAAAATGCTACTACACTAAAGATGCATACAAAATAATAAGTGTTCAGAGACACATCTTCATTATCATTATCCTTCTTCTGAAAATATTCATATTGTTTGTAAGGTAGCTTGTATTTCAGAGTCATCTGGTCCTAGTGTGTGGAATTTGGCATCTAGAGTGGAGTGCAGTACTGATTTGAAGAATTTCCGAAGTTGGACAAAAAAGACCCAAAAAGAAAATAGGGGATACTTTGGTGCAATTTGGGTTTATAAACCCGATTTACACCAAAAAGGGTGACTTTGGTTCAAATTAGGGTTATAAAATTGATTTACACAAGAAGAGGGACTTTGGTGCAAATCAAGGTTATAAACCCAATTTAAACCAAGAAGAGAGACTTTGGTGCAAATTGGGGTTATAAACCTGATTTACACCAAAAAGGGGACTTTGGTGCAAATCTTAAACACTTGATTTTCTTATCAACCTCATTCTCAACCTTTGCCTTGAAAATATTTAACTTCTCTAATGCCTCAAACTTTTCTCTTAAAAATACAACCCAAGTCATCTTAGAATAATCATCAATCAATAACATGAAATACGTCTCATCTTGAAAGCTCCTTGTTCTGGCCGGACCACATAGATCTGTGTGAACCAAATCTAGTAATTCAAGGGACGAGTACTATTTTCCTCTGAATGTTCTCTTCGTTTGATTTCCTACTTGATATTCCCTACAGATGTTATTCAATGGCTTAGTCATTTTTGGTAAATCTCTCACTGCACTCCTTGAACTGATCTGCATCCAGTTGTCAAAGTTGGTATGACACATCCTCCGGTGCCATAGACAACTATCATCAAGTTGTGGTATTAAACAATGTCTTGTAGCTCCTTCCGACTGATATATATTTCCATTTGTTCTTCTTCTAGATGCAATAACCATCATGGACTCCTTCCAGATCTCACATCCATTATCCTGAAAAACAACATTATATCCATTTTTACACATTTGTCCAACACTCAAAAGATTATGATGCAAACCCTTCACATAGTAAACATTGTCAGTGTTAAGTTTTCTATCAAAAGTAATTGAACTAATTCCAACAATTTGTGTTATTTGATCATCTCTGAACCTAACAGAACCTCCATCATACTTTTAAAGCTTTATGGACTTACTCTTTTCACCAATCATATGATTTGAGAATCCACTATCAATCAACCATTCATTCTTGTCTCTTATAGTATGAAATACATTAGCAACAGTCTTAGAAATATCAAACCTAGGAACATCCTTTTCTACCATAAATAAATAATCACCTTCTTCATAGTTTGATTCATCATTTGAAATGCTAGAATCATCCTTAACATAATAGGATTTCTTGTTCAACTTTCCCTTGTTTTACTTAAAATTTTGTGTTGTTCCCTTCTCCAGATATCTAGCAGCTATATGACCAATCTTTGCACATCTAAAACATTTAAAGGGTAACATACCTTTGTACTTACTGATGCCTTTCTTTAGTTTCCTCACAAAGTTTGCTTCCATATCATTCGAGCTCTCAACACCATTTAGATCATCTTTAGATGCTTTGAATGCAGCCTCTGATTTCTCTTTGTCCTTTCCAAACTTTCTCACTTAAAATGCAATTGGAGTACCAAATAGCTATTCTCTAGTGAACTTCTTTAGATCTTAGGTTTCTTCAATAGCTAAGATCTTATAGCTATAACTCAACGGTAAAGTCATCAATATTTTGTCAATCACATCTTCATCATTTAAGGTGCCTCTGAGTTCTATGATTTCACTAACTGCATTGACAACCTTCTCAAAGTATCTTACTATGTCTTCTCCTTCTTCCATCTTCAGGTTTTCATACCTTCGCTTAGCTATTAGCCTCTTTGTCAACTTAACTCTCTCATTTCTTTCATAAATGTATTTTAGCTTCTACCAAACCTCATAAGCAATATTCAAAGAGATGACTTTCGTCAATTTAGTTTTTGATAATGCATTAAAGATAGCATACCTTGCCTTTTCATTTTCTTCATAGGCTTGAATCTCTTTCGGAGTAGTAAGACCATTCGCCGATTGACCATACTTATTCTCAACAACCTTCCAAGTGTTGTAACACAAAGAAACCAGGTAACCTCTCATATTTACTTTCAAGAAGCTATAATAACATCCTTTAAAGATAGGAATGGATAATTTGTGTGTCATCAAATAAAGATCTACCTCAAGCGGTTAAGATCTATATCATTGAACCACAATTCTGATACCAATTGTTGAATATCTGGGCAATTGAGAGGGGTGAATTAGTTCACAATAAATTTTTTCTTAAAAATTTTCATTCATAGATCTGGAACAACTAGCAGAACTAATCAAAATGGATAAAACATGAAAGCATATGCACATAACAAATTAGACACAAAGAGGACCATAATTTACATGGAAAACCCAAGAAGGGAAAAACCACAGAAAATGCTAATTCTCAATATAGAAACACTAGTTATGGTGACATTGATTAAGGTGATTTATACAAAGGGTGGCTCACTGCCAAGATGCTCATTGTAGGTGAGATCACTGCCCATAAAGGCTCACTACCAAATGGCTCACTTCCTAGAGAAAGGCTTATTGTGGAAGACAAAGATAAAAGAGAATCCACCACTGAAATATAGTCTGCACTGTCGGAACTGCTTCTGGTAACAATCTGCCACACAATACTTACACATCAAATGGATTCTTTCAATCTCACATTCATTCAACACAAAAATCCATACCAACTCATCTAGATCATACTCCTATATATTGTTTCCAGAACAACATAATCCTTTAAGTCAACCAAGATAAAGATCTAAAATAGGTTACCACTAAATATTTTGGTGGTTGGAAGGAATGATAAGTGGACCAAATCACAATGTTCCTCATCAAACACATCAACACATTATGTACATCACCAAAGTTGGACCCAAAACAATATTCACACGCTATACAACTATTGTTACAAAACCTTAACATTCAGACCAAAAGCCTTGACTTCTAGATCAATCCAGACCCAAAAATAGCACTGAGTAGCATTAGCAACACATCTTTCGAAAAGCCAAGACATCCAAGAAATTTCCAAATGCCCAACAACATCTCATATAAATATTGTTGCTCAACATACCACATCTGGACCTAATCTTGACCATAGGATTTGACATCAATGACAACATATAGCATAATGCTAACAAAGTTGAGTGGAGGAGCTTGTGTGGTATTGAGTTGAGATGATCTTAGAGATGTTCAAGTATGATTTTCCCACTAAAGGTATGGCTCTTCTTAGCACTCAAGGGTTTTTGTCTCTTGCACTTATTCAATTTGTGGTCATGTGGGCAATAAGATCTCTTGCACCCATTCAGGTTTGTGATCATGTGGGAAATAAGACAATAACCCCTGGTGCTTTAAAAGTGCCTATTATGGGCCTCTTTTTCAATTTTGATTAACTTTTACAAATGGAGGACAAAAATTGTAAATCATATATCAATTTTGCATAAATTTTGCAAATGGAGGAAAATTTTTGTAAATCATATTTTGATGGAAAGGTTTTTTTTCAACTTTGTGGTGGTGAATGTATTTTTAAGATATTTTGTTATTTGATGCTACTTTTAATTTGTTGAAGTTCAATATTGGTTTTTCTCTATTCTTGTGAACAAAGGGGTTGAATTGGTTATTTTGTGAAGAATATTTGTTTCATTCCCTTATTTCATCATAGATTTGCCTAAATTAGAGCTTCTAACTCCATACAATTATCATAAATAGAAATTTGATATGGAGATTTTGTTATTGAAATTGTAATTGAAGCGAACCACTTTTGGCCAAGATCTAGAATCCATAGGTGTTGCAGAAAGAAGGAAATGGTTTGATTGAATATATGAAGCTCTTGGTACTCTCATTATGTCTATTTCTATTGATTTGAGATATCATGTTGTATCTTGTAAAAGTTCTAATGAAATTTGGACTACCTTAGAGGATCTCTTTGGTAAGCTAGATAAGATGAGGAAATTTTGATCGGAGAATGAATTCATGAGTCTCGATCCTCAACATTTTGATAATATCCAGGATTTCTTTACAAAGCTCAATTCTCTCATATTGTAGTTTTCTAAATGCGGGGTGATAAAATATTATGAACGGTTGATCCTTTCTATTCTCTCAAAGCTAGGTCTTGATTATTTTGTATTTGTTTCTAATTTTATGCTACTATGGATGCTCTAGGTAGTGCAGACAAAATGCCTTCTCTTGATGGTTTTTTAGCTCAACTAACAAGGGAACAAGAAAATTTGGCACAAATGGGCATAGTGACATCACCAAGCTCTTGAGCACTACTTACAAAGGACTCAAATCCAAATGTTTCAAGTGGCAAGGGCAAAAAATAGGATATATTATAAGCCTAATGAGAAAGCTATGGATCCTCCTTCACGACCTACTCTTGAGTCCAAGACCTCTTCTAAAGAGGAATCATAAAAAAAGGAGAAGATGAAATATGCTTATTGCAGGAGATTAGGACATGATAAGAATAAGTGTCATACAATGAGATTTTACACCTTCTTCAAAAGCACAACATCCCATTGCCCTCATCATTGTCTCCTTCTTCTTCTTCAACTTCTCAATCAACAACATATTCATCTACACAATCAAGAAACACATGATTTATAAACAAGATAAAAGGTAAAGCACTCTTGGCTTCCACTATTCCTAAAAATGGGAGATGGTTCTAGATTCAAGTGCATCTCGTCATATGACATCTTCTTTGGATATGTTCTCTTATTTTGAGCCTTGCAGTTTGCCTAACATTTTGATGGGTAATAATACATATATGAAGGTTTGTGGGAAAGGTAATATTAATATGGGTGAGGGATCATTTAATGATATCCTTTGTGTACCCTACTTGACCACTAATATCCTTTCAATTTTGCAAATCATATATCAATTTTGCATAAATTTTGCAAATGGAGACAAAATTTTGCAAATGCTATTTCGTTGGAAAGGTTTTTTTGTCAACTTCATGGTGGTTGATGTAGTTTTCAAATATTTTGTTATTTGATGCTTCTTTTTGTTTGTTGAAGTTCAATATTGGTTTTTATCCATTCTTGTGAACAACGGGGTTGAATTGGTTATTTTGTGAAGAATATTTGTTGCATTCCCTTGCTTCATCATGGATTTGCCTAAAGTAGAACTTCTAAATCCATACAATGATCATGAATAGAAATTTGATATGGAGATTTTGTTATTGAAATTACAATTAAAGTGAATCACTTTTGGCCAAGATATAGAACCCACAACTGTTGCAAAAATAAGGAAATGGTTTTATTGAAGATACGAAGCTCTTGATACTCTCATTATGTCTATTTCTGCTAATTTGAGATATCATGCTGTATCTTGTAAAAATTATAATGAAATTTGGAATACCTTAGAGGATCTCTTTGGTAAGCCAAATAAGATGAGGGAATTTTGATTGGAGAATAAATTCATGAGTATTGATCCTCAACATTTTTAATATGTAGGATTTCTTTACCAGGCTTAATTCTCTCATATTGCAGTTGTCTAAATGTGAGATGACAAAAGATGATGAACGGTTGATCCTTTCTATTATCTCAAAGCTAGGTCTTGATTATTTTGTATTTGTTTCTAATTTTATGCTACTATGGATGCTCTAGGTAGTGTAGACAAAATGCCTTCTCTTGATGTTTTTTTAGCGCAACTCATAAGGGAACAAGAAAAGTTGGCACAAATGGGTACACTGATGCCACCAATCTCTCAAGAACTTATTGCAAAGGACCCAAATCCAAACATTTCAAGTGGAAAGGGCAAAAAATAGGATAATAATTATAAGCCTAATGAGAAAGCTATGGATTCTCCTTCACAACCCACTCTTGAGTCCAAAACCTCTTCTAAAGAGGAATCATAAAAAAAGAAGAAGACAAAATGTGCTTATTGCAAGAGATTAGGACATGATGAGAATAGGTGTTATACGATGAGATTTCACACCTTCTTTGAAAGCACAACAACCCATTTCCCTCATCGTTATCTCCTTCTTCTTCTTCTTCTTCTTATTCAACTTCTCAATCAACAACATCTTCATCTAAACAATCAAGGAATGCATGATTTATAAATGGGATGAAAGGTAAAGAACTCTTGGCTTCCACAATTCCTAAAAATGGGAGATGACTTCTAGCTTCAAGTGCATCTCATCATATGAAATCCTCTTTGGACACATTCTCTTCATTCGAGCCTTGTAGTTCACTTAACATTTTGATGGATAATAATACATATATGAAGATTTGTGAGAAATGTGCTATTGATATGGGTGAGGGATAATTTAATGATATTATTTGTGTACCCTCTTTGACCACTAATATCCTTTCAATTTATCAAATTACTCATGGTGCACTAGGTAAAATACTTGATTTCACTCTAATCATGTATTCATTAGAGACATGGATACTAAAGATATTATCACTACAAGAACAGTAGATCATGCATCTAGATTATATTCCTTTTCTCATTTTTTTCTTGATGATGATATTCCTTTTGTTGATGTTCACACCCTTCAACCATCAAGAGTGAATCATGTTTGTGAGGAGAAGTTTGGTCACTTGAATCTTCGTATTATTGAGACAAGTGTTGAGCTTCCTCCTTCTCCATCTTTGGCTTCTTCAGATTTGGGTTCCACTCTTATACAGGTTGATTATAGTATTCCAGATCTTTCTATGTTGGATGAGTATTTGGTAGGTACTTTAGACTTGTTTGTGGAATCTCATCTTGCAGATTTGGGAGACATATTTAAGGAATTTCTCCCCTCTTTGATGAAAATTCCAACATGACTATTGATTAATCCTCATCTTCTTTGGAAATCAACATTGATGGGTTTTCTCCTTCACTTGATTAGTCACATTTCTTGGTTCAGTTTGATCACAATTATATGGAGTCTTCTTTGAGCTTGGAGACTCGTATTTAGTTTTTAAAGAGTTCTATTTAGAGACTTCCATTTTTTTTAGTTGGACATGAAGTGTATTCTTCACCATTTAGTGGAGTTGTTTCTTCCTAAGGGGAGATCCGTTTCTTGTAGATATTAGATCATCTTTTATTTTCAAGTATACTTCATTGACATTGAAGCTTCTTCATTATGGGGGAATATCTTCTCTCTTTTTCCTTCCTATGGGAGGATAATTGATTGTATATATATGATGTATGTACTCCTTTGTGGGTATGATTGAGTCCTCCATGCATCATGCATCATCTTTTTTGATTTGTTTCTTTCTTTTGGATTAAAATTTTCTCCCACATGGTTTTCTCCATTTTTATACTTGCAAGTGATTTCTTTTCATTGCATTGAATTTGCATTGTACATGGGTACCTAAAATGGTTGTGTATCTATGAATCATATTGAATCTTGCTTATATTACATAATAATATCCTCCCTAAGTCACAATTAAGAGGGGGTGTTGAAATAAATGAGTTTTTACCATTTACTCATGCGTAAGTTTACTTAGGCATTATTATCTATTTTAATTATTAGTGCATTTAGTTTTGGTAATTGGTCATTGATTATCTGCCAACTCTCTCTCTCTCTCTCCTTAACTTTATAAGCAAGGCTTTGTAAATTATTTTTAGCATCTCAATCCAATTAATAATCTATCTGGTGAAATAAAGTTTTACCTCTCTCATATTGTGAAGAAGGATGTTTGTAGATTGTACTCTCAGGAGGTGGTTTACACCAACAACCTCAATCTGTAAAATAAAAATATTCCTACCATACAAAACTATATGACTAAGGATTAAAAATAGATAGCGAGACATTTAGCCTTTCTATACAAAGCATGGATTGACCTCATAGATCAATTTGAAAATTAAAGACAACCTTCCGAGAAAAGGGAATTTTAGAGACAAAGTCATATTCCTTCATAGAAGTGTATGTGAGCAACCTTTAAGGCAACAAGGTTCTCAATTGAAAGGGGAAGTCAATGAAAGGGTGTATAAAATACAATTTGAGGTAGAACAAATATGTGAAACATTGAGGTAAAGTTATTTGAGGATTCACACATGTCTGAAAGTATGAGAGAAGCACCAAAATATTTGAATTTTAAAAATCCTTAGGAAGATGACTCCAAAAATTAGGTTTTCATCATAATAAAATCATTGTAAGCCCTAGTGGAGAAAAGAAAAAAATTGCCTAGGTTTACAAGAAATATATTAGAGGATCTTATTAGGTATTGTAAGATGTAAAACAATCTAGACAAAAAATAGGCAAGATGATAAAGCAATTTGGCTAAGGTTTTTTCTAGCCATCTTGCAAGGTGTAGTGATTGACTAGCATATAAAAATTAACCAAACCTCTTGCAACACATGGAAGAGATTAAATAATGCATTCAAAGAAGAGTTTAAATCATTTCATTATGATAACAATATAGCAAAAAAAAAATTACAATACAAAACAAGGTAAGAATGAAACATACAAGACTATAATTTTAGACTTAAAGAATTGCTTATAAAATTAGAAAAAGAACCAATTGATGATCTTAATAAATTACGGTTCATTAAAGGTATACTTTTATAAAAAAAGTGAAGGTAGTACCACCCTCTTCCTATGGTGAAGCCTACAATTGAGAAGTGGACATAAAAAGTGAAGATAAAATGTCCTCACATAATAAAATATAATTAAAGGAAGATGAAAGGTTTTAATGATAGAAGCAATAGTGAATCAGAAATGACATCATCTCTCTAGGGGGACATGTTATGGATTATGAAATAATCAAAGGTGGAGAAAGAAACCAACAAAGAAACTAATGGAAAATGGTGTACCAAGTGCAAAACTAAAAGCCACACTAAAGGTAACTATCCTAGAAAAATATTTTGTGAGATTTCCAAATAATGGGTCACTTAATAATAGAGTGCCCATATAACTTGAATACTAGGAGTACACAAGTACTCTTCACATAAGGAGAGAACTACAGTCTGATAGTTCTAATACTTAATGTAAGTACAGATCCAATAGCCAACAAGATGAGAAGGGGGGGGGGGTGAATCATACAAACTTATTCTTCCATAAAAACATCCGATTCAACCTCGGCAACATATACTTTAGTAATATAACCAAAACTACTAAACATGCAAACTAAAAAGTATAGAAACATCATATCACTCATAACACTAGATTTAACGTGGAAACCCAAATAGGGAAAAACCACTATGGGATTTTGGACCCACTAAGAAATATACTCTTCTAGAGTATGCTCGGTTAAAAGCAAATCTTGTTAAAGATTACAAACACATTGCTAGATGTGACCCGATTAAGGGATTTCCCTTAGATCTATTAGGATCTTCACCTTGTTAGAAGTGACCTTGTTAAAGGATTTCAAACACTTAATTAGAATGTCACCTTGCTAGAGGGTTTTACAAATAAGACTGTTAAGTCCACCCGGTTAAGAGATTTTCTGTCACTTTCACAAAATAACAGTAATAAAAATCTATCTGCAACTTCACATCTAAAATGCTAAAGCAGATTCTTATTTGCTCAATACAATCTAGACATAGAACTAATCTTGTCCATCTACTGGTCTTCTATACTCTATTATTCAAATAGGTCTTCAAGCTTCTGTGCTCGGTAATCACTATGTAGCATCCCTGTGCATACATTGTTTATCAACAACTCCCTATTTATAAACAATTAGCTAACCGCTTAATCTCCTTGATCACACTTCCCATGATCAATCATAGCCATCAGATCTTCAATCTTGTCCAGGTTCAATGTATCCTTCGATCTGAAAAATGTTTTACCCTGCCTTGGAACTTGCATACATTTCTTGGAACTTGTGCTAGGGTAATGCAGTTCAATCTGCGCTGTAGATCTTCTTGCTGATTTTCCTTTGCCATAGATTCTTTAACAAACTTCATGCACGACATACCAATCATTAGTTCAGTTCCAGCTCATCAGCTTCCTTCATTAAATAACACATGTAACCATTTAATGTATTCTGTTACAGCTTGGTAACAACTTAGTAACAACTCGGTAAATACTAAACTTCACTCGATAGACATTCCGCCTTCATTAACCAATAGCGATAACCTTAGGGTTTACCGACTAGGTTCCTTAGGGTTTACCAACTAGGTTCTTTGCTTGGTAACATAGTATAGTATTAACCTTACAATCTACAACATATGTATGATGTTAAAACAATCTAAACATCATGATCTCATCATTGTCTGACTCGGTAATAGTTGCCCATTGAATACCTTATTCATCCCCTTATTCATCATATTCTTTCTGTGTCTTTTACCGACATCTTTATACTCATCAAATCATACTTCTCAAGATATGGCAACATCATATTGAGTTAGAAAATCAATTTCTTGACATCAATGACAAAATAATAATATCAAGATAGTAAATCATCCTTAATCAGTTATATCCATAATCATCAACAACCTTCTCAATTTTCTTATTGAAATGCCAACAATCTCCCATTGTCTGTTATAATGCCAAATGCCAACAATCTCCCCCTTTGGCATTGATGGCAAAACCAATTGATTTGACCTAATTGATTTGGATTGCTGTGAGTTGTTTGTGAGATTCTAAAATGCTCTCTTCTTGTCATCAGAATTCTCCCCCATACATTAGACTTCTCCTCTTTTCTCAGTCTTTCTTTTCCAGTCTTCTCCCCCTTTGACAACAATGCCAAAAAGTAAAGAATTAAGACATAATTTCTTCCTGTATGAAGTGAATTCCTACTGTAATGTGTCAACTTAGTCTCGGTCAGAGCATTTTGTCTTCAATTCCTGTTTCCTATATTGTTTAGCTATGCTACACTCAACAAATTGTATTTAAAACCTTCAACCCAATAAACATCATTGCATCTTGCATTGTCAAGAAGTGTTATAGATCCTTTACCTCTTACTGGACATGGTGCATCATTACCAAATCTTACATAGCCTTCATCATAATCTTCTAACATAACAAACTTGTGTTTATCACCTGTCATATGATGTGAGCATCCACTATCTATGATCCAAGAATCATTAGTATTTATGTGAGATATTAGGGCTTTTTCTTCATACCTTACTTCATCTAATCCATCTTTGATAGCCACATAAACTACTTCCTCTGTATCAGTTTCATCTGATTTATCATCATTGGATTCCTCATCAGCTATTAAGCATGTCTTTCTATCTCTTCTTCTAAAGTCTCGGTGTCCTCTGTAATGATTATCTTTCTGTCTGTCATCTCGGTAATCTCTCTTTTCAGTAGAATCTTTGTCAGGACAATTAGAAGCCATATGTCATATTTTATCACAATTGAAACATTTCAAAGGTATTTTTCCTTTATACTTACCTTTTCCTCTCGGTAACCTTCTGGCTAATAGTGCTTCAAACTCTTCCTGCTTTCTGATTTCCTCATATAGTTTGTGTACTTCTTCCATGTTCTTACGAAATCTTTCACTTGCTCCACTTTGATCTCCTTTAGAGTACTTATACTTTCTTTCATTGTAGTCATTAGATTCATCAAGATGAAAAGAACTGAATGCAGATTCAACTTTATTTATCAATGACCCACTGTTATCAAAATTACTTAACTCAAATGCATGTAGCTTACCGATAGTAGCATCTAAATAAACTGGCATATTAGGTACATACCTCAATTCATTGATTGCAGAGACTCGGATTGCATAAGCCTGTAGTAGGGTTCTTAACAACTTACTTGTTATATCCTTTTCTTCAATAGTTCTACCTGCTCCTTTGATTTGATTGACAATCTCCTTTAGTCTTGTACTGTACTGGGTTATGTTCTCACCTTCATTCATCCTCATAGATTCAAGTTGTCCTCTTAGACTGTCTACTTTTTCTCTTTGAACATATTCATCACTACCATATACATATATGAGCTTGTCCCACATTGCCTTTGCATCATTGCAACCTTCTAGATCATTAAACTCTGAGTCGGTCAATGCAGATGTTATTTCAATCATTGCTTGGATATGTTCTTGCTTTGCCTTTATTTCTTCCATAGTCAATGGATAGGTGCTTGGTGTGATGAAATCATTCTCCAGATAATATACAACATATTCTCCAACTCCTGATAGGTGCAGCTTCATCCTTTTCTGCCATGTAGAGAAACTTGACTTGTTCAGCTTTGGTGCATCCCTCTTATACATCTTTGGATCTTTGCCTCAAGTACCTTTAAACTTTTTCTTTTAGAGTCCAAAGCTCTGATACCAATTGATAGTTCTGATACTTAATGTAAGTACAGATCCAATAGCCAACAAGATGAGAGGGGGGGGGGTGAATCATACAAACTTAATCTTCCATAAAAACATCAGATTCAACCTCGGTAACATATACTTCAGTAATATAACCAAAACTGCTAAACATGCAAACTCAAAAGCATATAAACATCATATCACTCATAACACTAGATTTAACGTGGAAACCCAAATAAGGAAAAACCACTGTGGGATTTCGGACCCACTAAGAAATATACTCTTCTAGAGTATGCTTGGTTAAAAGCAAATCCCGTTAAAGATTACAAATACATTGCTAGATGTGACCCGATTAAGGGATTTCCCTCAGATTTGTTAGGATCTTCACCTTGTTAGAAGTCACCTTGTTAAAGGATTTGAAACACTTAATCAGAATGTCACCTTGCTACAGGGTTTTACAAATAAGACTGTTAAGTCCACTCGGTTAAGAGATTTTCTGTCACTTTCACAAAATAACAATAATAAAAATCTATCTACAACTTCACATCTAAAATGCTAAAGCAAATTCTTATTTTCTCAATACATTCTAGACATAGAACTAATCTTGTCCATCTACTGGGCTTCTATACTCTATTATTCAAACAGGTCTTCAAGCTTCTGTGCTCGGTAATCACTATGTAGCATCCCTATGCACACATTTGCCTGCATACATTGTTTATCAACAGCTCCCTATTTATAAACAATTAGCTAACCGCTTAATCTCCTTGATCACACTTCCCATGATCAATCATAGCCATCAGATCTTCAATCTTGTCCAGGTTCAATGTATCCTTCAATCTAAAAAATGTTTTACCCTGCCTTGGAACTTGCATACATTTCTTGGAACTTGTGCTAGGGTAATACAGTTCAATCTGCGCTGTAGATCTTCTTGCTGATTTTCCTTTGCCATAGATTCTTTAACAAACTTCATGCACGACATACCAATCATTAGTTTAGTTCCAGCTCATCAGCTTCCTTCATTAAATAACGCATGTAACCATTTAATGTATTCTATTACAGCTCAGTTACAACTCGGTAACAATCCGGTAACAACTCGATAACAACTCGGTAACAACTTGGTAAATACTAAACTTCACTCGGTAGACATTCTGCCTTCATTAACCGATAGCGATAACCTTAGGGTTTACCAACTAGGTTCCTTAGGGTTTACTGACTAGGTTCTTTGCTCGGTAACATAGTATAGTATTAACCTTACAAGTTACAACATATGTATGATGTTAAAACAATCTAAACATCATGATCTCATCATTGTCTGACTCGGTAATAGTTGCCCATTGAATACCTTATTCATCATATTCTTTCTGTGTCTTTTACTGACATCTTTATACTCATCAAATCATACTTCTCAAGATATGGCAACATCATACTGAGTTAGAAAATCAATTTCTTGACATCAATGACAAAATAATAATATCAAGACAGTAAATCATCCTTAATCAGTTATATCCATAATCATCAACAACCTTCTCAATATTCTTATTGAAATGCCAACAATCTCCCATTGTCTATTATAATGCCAAATGCCAACACAGTCCATGGGAGCCATATAACACATATTCGTGCACTTATCACAATCAAAGAGGAGACTGAAGCCAAATGTAGTATGACCCCAAAGCACTCCCTATCATACAATGTCAATAATGTAGCAAATGGGGACACTTTGTGAGAGACTATAAAATAAGTAGGACAAAGTATGATTATTGTACAAATGTAGTGGATGTAGAGAGCATGAAGACATTAGATGTTTGAAGCAAAATGTTGATTTCAAGGTAGTGCTCATTAACCATAGACAAACATCAGACTTGTTGCCTTCCCAACCATAGATGATAAGCTCTTATTGTCACCCCTGAGAATGCTACATAAATTTCTCACCATCAATTGATCTACTTGTACATGAATTCGATCTGCCTGATTATGATAGAACTTGCTGTCTGATCTTTTTTACAAAGAGGGAAGACTATGTCCATATATATCCATCGAAAGGAGATATCCAAGAGTCAGCTCTCATCAAGGAGGCAAGACCTTCATGAAACATCACATGCCTTCAAATGAGGGGTGGCAGACTTTAACCAAAAGTTGGCCCCTATGAAACAATTCCAATAAGTCAAACTTGATAATGTGTGTTTAATCACTAAACCTGATAATGCATGTGACTTAATAAAGATATTAAAGGATTAATATAAGTTGATAGATTCATCAAATGTGTAAGGCCAATAGGCCATTCACACATTTGATCTTGGTGAGTCGGCCTAAAGGATTTCTATCGATGCTATATCATCAACACTCCCTCTTAGCTAGGGATGAATCCTTCTTAATCTCTACAAGCCACATCACCTCATCGTGATGACTAACATAATGACTACACTCGTATGAATGAAAGAAGCTTATCACCTCATCGTGATGTTTGACCACAATGGCTACTCCCAGAGGGTGAATACGAACAAATGCTAAGTCATGACATCCACCATACCTACTCACAGAGGGTGGAACAAGGGCTGGAACCTCAAACTTCTCTCATAAAGAAGAATGCACAACAAGGGCTGATACCTCAAACTTCTCTCACAAAGAAGAATTCATAACAAGGGCTGATACCTCAAAATTCTCTCACAGAGAAGAATGCATAACAAGGGCTGAAACCTCAAACTTCTCTCAGAGAGAAGAATACATCTCCACAATGCCTACTCACGGAGGGTGGATCCACCATACCTACTTGCAAAGGGTGGAACAAGGGCTTTCACCTCAAACTTATTCCAGAGAAGAATTCATTAACAAGGGATTGCACCTCGAACTTCTCCTCACAAAGAAGAACTCATTAACAAGGGATTTCACCTCAAACTTCTCTCTCTTAGAGAAGAACTCATTAACAAGGGATTGCACCTCAAACTTCTCTCTTAAAGAGAAGAACTCATTAACAAGGGATTGCATCTTGAACTTCTCTCTCAGAGAAGAATTCATTAACAAGGGCTTTCACCTCAAATTTATCCATCACAGAGAAAAATGCATTAACCAAATCTTCACGATGACATGGCTCCCTCTGAAGCTGAAATGTTAGGCTCCCTTGAAGCTGAAAAACAAGCTCCCTCTGAAGAAAATATCAACCTTCTGACCTCTTCGTCCAAGGTTACTTCTGATGATATGTCATACTCCCTCTGAATGGTGGCTCTTCCTCTGCAAAGAAATGTAAGCAATCTTCCTTCCTTGAATAGAGATTTGTCTGTGCCTGAACCTTGGGTAGAGGGAATGCCAATGAAAAGCATAATTTTGGTAGTAGTGCCAGGCACACAAGCCCCAACTAGCCATGCAACCATGTTGAGAGTATTGCCAGTGCAAATCTTGCATCCGTCTGCACCTCCCACAGATCCTTCTGCAACTCTTCCAAAACCACATTCAAAGTGAATTCACATTGGGAAGCTGGCAACAAGAATTGGGTGATGCTCTGAGAAGAGAGGTCATCCTTGATGTTGATTATATCATCAACAAACTTGTAGATAGCATCAAGCATTCTATCAATCTGTTGCCACAAATTGGGATTGGGAGAAATACTAGACTTACTGAGCCAATAATGTTTGACCATGTGGCCCTCGTCCTGATTTGCAATGGAACTAGCCTCAAGCTCTTCCAAGGCCTTAAAAGTGCTTTGAAACTTGGCTTCCATCGGCTCCATGAATTCATCCATAAACCTGATTTGGCTGACATCGATATAAAATCCGATCTCCTTGTGCTGATAAAACCAATCCAAGTACCGATTTTATAGGACTGCGGGCTCCGTCTCTAGCCCTTTCTTCTTCTTCAAAGAATTTGTATCGAGAAAAGAAACCTCTACAGCCACAACAACCCAAGTACAAGTCACAAGCTGACATCTTTCAATGCTGACAAAGTTGAGCTATGAAATCTTGGGCAAAATCCTGTGACTGCGCAACAAGCAAGTTTTTGCATAGGTTGTTGTCTGGGTTTCCCCATAGAACTTCAGATGCAAAGGATTTTGGGCCATCATACTTGTGCTCATGGCTTGGGGAGACTCGATCCCCTAATTGCCACTTGATTTGTTTAGACGCCCGACTGACGCCTTTCAATTTGGAAGAGATCTTAAATCTGTAATTGTTTCTGATTAAATTGCCCTTGAGAGCACAAGATCTACCTTTAAGTGGTTAGGCTTTATAGAAGAAACCAGCTCTGATACCATGTTGATTTTAAGGTAGTGCTCATTAACCATAGGCAAACATCAGATCTATTGCCTTCCCAACCATAGACGATAAGCTCTTATTGTCACCCCCGAGCACGCTACATAAATTTCTCACCATCAATTGATATGCTTGTACATGAATTCGATCTGCCTGATTATGATAGAACTTGTTGTCTGATATTTTTTCCAAAGAGGGAAGACCACGTCCATATATATCCATCGAAAGGAGATATCTAAGAGTCAGCTCTCATCAAGGAGGCATGACCTTCATGAAGCATCACATGCCTTCAAATGAGGGGTGGCAGACTTTAACCAAAAGTCAACCCCTACGAAACAAATCCAATTACTCAAACTCGATAATATATGTTTAATAATTAAACCTGATAATGCACATGTGACTTGATAAAGATATTAAAGGATTAATATAAGTTGATAGATTTATCAAATGTGTAAGGACAATGGGCCATTCACACATTTGATCTTGCTGAGTCGGCCTGTAGGATTTCTACAGACGCTATATCATCAACACAAAAGGCCAACATTAACCTAATTGATATTGATAGGTAAAATGAAGTATCGATTGATACTTGTGACCAAGGAAAAAAGGATATGTACCTATATCTACATATAGAATAAGAAATATTTCATGAAGAAAGATACAAAGTGAAGCATACTATGGATAACAAATGATGCCACTCAAATACAAATATAATTACAATAACAAATCTATAATTTTTCCATGAATCCACTCAAATAAAAATATAATTGTGATAACAAATCAATAATAATTCAAGAAAAATATTACACAAGTACTTCAAGATACCATACCAATTAAAGTATTAAATTTATTCCAAACGATTACTTCAATTTAAAATGTTATGACTAATACAATTTTCAGGGACAAAGAGATGGTGCATGCTACAATTCATTTGAAATATAGTGAGAATAGAGATCCAATAATTGAACCTTCATTGTCAAGTGACCAAGAGATCGATCCAATGTTACTTATAGTTAACATAACAAAGAAACCAACAATGGTGAATATGGAGATTATTGGAAGGATTATAACCAATATTATTATTGATGACAAGCATGGTGTGAATGTACTTATGGAAGACACTTGGAGAAGTCTAGACAAGTTAACCATTTGGCCCCCAAATTTTTAACCAATGGGTGTATATCGACAAGGTATTAAGGTACTTGGAATTTTAATAGGACAAAAGGTAATAATTGGAACCAAATTATTTTATTAAATTTGAGGTTATTCTGTTAAATAAGAGAGTGTTGATACATTATTGGGATAAAGTTGGTTGGTAGCAACCAAAGCTAATCATAATTAGAAAAATAAAAAAAGATTTATTGAGAAAAATGGTCAAATAAATATAATAAATTCAAAGAATCAAGCAATCAATGTGGAAGAAGCTTCCTTAAAATTCACCAAATTTGGACTCTAGAGAAGAATGGACAAAGAACTAGGGTCTGATAGAATTGAACAATGAAATAATTTGGAGTTATAGTCATGTTTAGAGTATGAAAAAATTATCTATCTGGCCTATTTAATGAGAAAATGAAGAATTAAAGTATTTCTATCAAACAATAATTTCTTTGAAGCTATTAATATCAATTAAAATGAACAAGAATTGTGCAATGATAAGGAATTAATGAATAATGTCTTAAAAATGGATAATTTATGTGTGATAGATATAGTTAAATGATTGCAAAATATAATGATTTGAGTTCTACTATATGCATATACCTTTGAGAAATAAAAAAATTGTGTACAAAATATTTTTGTAATCAAAGTACAAAAGAAAAGGTGGGGCCCACATGAGAAGAATGAAGAAAAACATAAAATATATTGGGAATCTTGGAAGAAAATCGCATTGGTGCATCACTGCCACGTGTGCATACCCACCTTTTATTGAAAGGAGTTCGTAGTGATTGATTTCTTCCTTTACTTCATGGGTCAATTTTGGTTTGAGTGATGCTAGTTTCCCTCGAGACCACCAAAAGTATGGTCCTAAATATTAAAATCATATAATGCTCTTCACTAATTTCCACACATTTCCTGACTTGTATTTCAATAGAATCTCTATAGATTACACATATTCCTCCTTCATACTACCTTAGACTAGCATTCTATGACCCACACTTATTACACCATACAACCTAGAGGCTAGCCATACACCATTCTTAGAGCATTATCGTACCCCATTTTACCATCATACAACTTTATTTGTATTTAGACTCTACCACCATACAATCATTATAAAAATCCATTGTACACTCTTTCTTATACCCTTCTATATGATCTTCAAGTTTTTTCACACTACTTTCCCATCACACATTGCAAAACCTTACCTAAATCTTGTCATACATTGCATCAGTCTTGTTGTATAATTTTGAGAAAAATTGATTCTAAACTTCTCAATTCCTTTTCTCATGCACCCATTTTGCTGATTCAAACATGTCATGCAATACTTGGTTCTCTTATAACTGTCATTACACAACTAATCATCTTCAATTCACTATATTGTACATCTAGCATACTACATGTGATGTCCATTGTACGACTTATAAAACCTTTATCCTCTAGAAAATATTTTTATGTTGTAAGTCCCTTTGACATAATTTTTATTCTCAATTGTAGTAATTTTTTTGTATGCTTCATTCTCAGTTACATTTTGCTTCTAACATTGTGTATATTCAAGCATAGTCAAACTACTCCCTTGTTGCAATCCTATCTCAGCTCAATGATCCATTTTGTGCAATATTCTCAAATTTTAGTGTGAAATAAGATGGAAACCATTAGATTATGGGTTATAAGCCTTATTCACATACTAGGTTACATACTCTAGAATCATTTTTTTACTTTATTAGCATTATTTATCGGATCTTAAAAAATTATGATAATAAGGTGCACTATGAAGGACACCATAAGAGGCACTATCCCTTAGACCAATTAAGGGTTGTTGGAAAGTTTGTCATTAATATCAAGAAGATATTTATTATCTTTGATGAATGAACGAGTTTGATGGATAAATTATCATTGATGCCAAATATGTAACGCCCTGCTAAGGAACTCTAGAGGATAAGAGAAATGTACACAATGAATGCGTGGATATTTTTGAAGTAACAAGTGTCATCATGCACAATGATACAAGTATAATGATCACCTCAAAGTAACATTATTCCCGTCGATAGCCGACAAAGCACAAGTGAAAGACTATACACATAAAACTCCAAAACAACAATGTGAAAGGCCTCCCAAAATTTGTACAAGGTATAAGAGGTGTTTAGGATATACAATACCATCCCCTAAGATGCCAAGTTTGATTCTTCAAACACGATAATTGACAAAGTCTTAGGTGTCATAAATGGGCTGTGATAAAATCCTAACTACAAATTATGCCATTGACACCATCTGAACTCACTCAAAACTTAATCAAGACCCCTTAGAGGGTTCCTTGATGTCACCACCTTTGCAACACATAAAAAAATGGGTCAAACTGACCAATCTAGCCCCCAGAAACACCCTCAGATTGAATTGGAAAGAGAGGGCTCCCAATGGCCAACCAAGTGTCCCCATTGGACAGTAGCATACCAAGAGGACTCTAGCATTGCGTGCTGGTGTCCAATTTCCATGTTGGAGTCCTTTGGACTGGTGACTCCCGTGTTTGTCCAAAACCAGTGAGCTTTCCAGATAGATCATTTAAATCCTTGGAGACACTAAACCCTCTGGTGAAGTTAGAATGATCATATGAACCTCGAGTTGAGAGAATTGGGAAAAAATATAATAAAATGAGTCAACTCTTGAGATACTAGGTCACCAGATGACTCCTACAAGACAAGGCGAAGCCCAAAAGGACTCACTTCACCACCAATCCACCCAATTCAACCAAAATTGACACAAAGGGACACTTATGTGTTCAACACAACTAAATTCCTCAATTGGGCACCATGAAACACACATTTGGTTGGTTCCAATTAAGCCCAATTTGGCTCTTGAGAGCTCAATCCAACAAGGGCTTGGTCAACTTCACAAGACCACAATATGATATGACCAAATCAATCCTCAATACAATAAGAAACACATCTACATTCATTTTAAGCACCAAACAAAGTATTCCTATGATAACATCATATTAACTCATCAAATGAAAAACATGCAAGATCATGCTTGGTGGTCAGTTCCAAAATTGAATCACATAACTTAGATACATCCATACTTACAATATATAATACAATTACACACATCTCCTCTAGGAGTGTTCCATATAAAAATGATCAGTGATTACAAATCTTACATCCAATTACATAGATTGCAACTTGCAAGTAATGAGAGAAAGAGTAGAATAAGTGTTGAGGAAGGAGAAGGAAATATTCAACCGCACATGATCCAAGTCTTTGGTCCCCAATAGTGTTTGGCAATGTCACCCAACCATGTGGAACTCGTATTTTTCAACCTCACTGTACTTGTGTAGATAGCCACATGGCCCAACCAATCATACACTCAATCAAGAGAGACAAATAGGCTCACACAAGAGAAAACAAGGAGTAACACTTGACATGATTATAAAAATCATCCAAGCACATAATGCCACATCAATAAATGAACAAAAGAGAGGCATGATCCTCAATGTGACCCATATGCAAAACAAGTAAGAAAGAACACAACAAGGAGTAATAAACACCAAATAAAAATAGTCTTCACTGGTCATTCACATATAAACTCACATATTATATTGGTTATTCACATATGACTGATTATATGACCCCAAATTTGAAAATAAAACTAAGTGTTCAAAATGAATTTCAAAATTATAATATAAACTACTTTTGGAGCGAAAATATAAAAAATAATAAAAATAAAATTGGATAGATAAATCCAACTATTCCCAAAATACCCCCAAAGGTAAAATCATTCAATCCACATTAAATTTAATACATATAAGCCATATTTCACAATTAAATATTAAATTACCAATATTATTTAAATATCATTCATATATGCACTATAATAGTGACAATTCACATATGGTCAACTCTGCACTAACAGTCTTCATTGGTCATTCACAATAATGCATTGGGGTAACTGAACATCACCAAATTTTTAACCCGAGGTATAAATAAATAAAACTAAGTAAAATCATCCAAATTAGGAATGATGGCTATGGTTGGGTAACATTAATAGCTAGTGTGTTATCTCCTATAACCACCATCGAGGATATGAGCATGCTCAGACTTGTGGAGCCAAGTAAAGTTGATTCTCTATACCTACACCAACCAAAACATACAAAAAAATATGCATACATATGCATATAACATAATATAATCAAAAGAATCATTAACATTCCCTGATCGGGGTCACACAATAACATGGTTAGTAACATGAAATACCATTAACTCAATATAACATCATCAAATAAATATACTACTAAACATTTAATCTCATAAAAAAAATACCATAACAAGAAATATGATTTATTACTTTTAAATCAACCAACCAATTTTTTTGACAATCTAGTTATTAATTGAATCAACACCAACATTAATATCAACATCATAAATAGGGTAAGAACCCCTAATGAATCCACTATCCAAATAGATATGCAGTAACCAATAATGCCATAGTCCTCACAACCAGGCATAAGAAGAGAACATGCATCCCACTATAAAAGCATAATCACCATCATCATGAAGCAATCCAGAACATCATTGGTCCAACACAAACACATAACATATATCCAAACAAGGGCATAAGCTAGGCATTCAAGGCCTTACATTGATATCAAATGCAACATCCAGAATAATACCAAAGCACCACAAAAGGTTGACACCCAAAAAGAAAATGGCACAATCACTAGCTCATAGCCAAATCCACATCAAGGAGAAGAAATATAGAAGAGCAAATAGAGGGGTATTACATCCCCCCCAAGGGCTAGGCTTACTCTTGAAAGCCTACAATCAAATATAAGGCACCTTTAGTGCAAAATCTAACAATCACTTCAAGTACACAAAATCGACCCTTCAACTCTTCAAAAAGTCTAGGCCACATCACACAATTCTCTTACCATCACCAAAGCAATCAAGAACTTGACCTACCGCTCAGTCGCAAGAGCATAACAACTCGCTAACTCCAACAAACAAGCTACCACATAGTGATAGGAACTTCCATCTAGCCACCTGCTCTAATAGAAACCACACAAAATCAACCAAATCTACCTCATCTTGAGGCAACAAAGATGTAACCATGCCCTCAATGATCTCTCCTTAAACCAAGATACCCAACTCAAAAGGCTCCCTCTTGAAATATGGGAGGAAAATATCATTCTAAAAGACAACAAAACATCATCTTGCTCATCAAGAGATCACTTAAATGTGAAAGGAATCTCACTTACTGCACCATGATCTTACAAAAGCTAGGATTCAATAAATCATCAAATTCTCAAGAGAAACTAGGACAGGCACAAAGGTACTTAGAGATACGAATGTGAAGAAATTTAACTCTCATATTTAGGAGCACCCACAAAACAAAGGTTCAAAAACCCCTTAAGAATTGCAAGAAAGGCCACAAGACTGCCACTAACTACAAGGCATAAGAGAAAGGCACGTTTTCTCTATTACCAATCACTCAACTATAGTCAAGATGGGGTTTACTCAACTTGATCTTGATCATGATTTTACAATAAATGGGGTAATACCAAACCTCTCACTAGGGTCCACACCCCACACTCACAACTCCAACTAATCTTAGAATGGCCAAATCCACTTATGAGATCACATCCTCTTCTAGCCTTAGGCTAGGGATGCTAGAACCACCAAGGAAAACTCCTCCAATTCACACCAACATCCAACATAGAGTCTAGAAAAAGACACACATGTAAATATATAATAGATATACATATTATCATAAGTCACAAAAGCTCTATCTAAGGGCACTTATCGTCCCTACATAATGTAAACCATACATGTAGTTAGGGAATTTGTGTCCAAAGTGATGCATAGAGTAGGTCTACAAGAAACAAAATAAGCTGATCAATAGTGAATTAACACCTATACAAGCACTCCAAGAGCATCAAGCATAAGGCAATACACAATCTTAAGATCACATAAAGAGAAATAGGCATTCTAGGGAAATCAAATTACACCAAGACATCCCACTACAATAGGGTCAAACAAGAAGAATTCACATGATTTTGTTGCTACCAACATAAGTTATGCAAGAATATTGTAAGCACAATGAGGTAATCCAACAACATTTAATTCATAATCCCATCACATGGAAAAAATTGCCATTAGCATAATACAACATCAAATATACACAAAATATAACATGGTCATTTATGCTTAATCTTTATTACCTAAAACATACATTTAACATTTGCTGAAAATAGAATTTACAATTCATCATGATCTTCACTAATGTAATACTAAAAGATTCACATTTTTCCAGTCACAAATTTATAACCATTTCATATACCTAAAGAGTTTCAATCACATTCTACTACAAAAAGCATAGATTTTAATCCTTTTGTTGAATTACAATTCTATCTAATCAACAATCACATGTAATACATTCTCCATGATGTCTTTTTCTGTACATACTATCAGAGGTTCACAATGAACATGATAGAAAACAACACTTAACACACAACTAGGGCCAGCAACATCAAACATTTAGAATACTCACCATGACATTTGAAAAGAGAAAACCCAAGTGGGGGAATTCATCAATTCAACATTAAATCAAGAAGTTCCCACAATTTCCACAATAAATTAAGTGTGATAAGTGTCACAAAATAGATAGATAGAAGAGTTTGGTGATTCATTATAGGCATAAGAAAGTTTAAAAATTTAGTGCTAGGCCATGCAACACAAAAAACTGTAGACACTAAAAATCTCTCGAGGGGGCATCCTACCTCCATTCCTTAGTTTGCTGGGGCACAATCATTTTATCAATTTTCTTTGAAACAATGCTCAAAATCGCATTGTCTCAAAGAGGGGCAAAATATAGACACTAAAAAAATGGTCAACACATGTGTCTCCTATTTTTAACATATCATGCGCATAGTGCCTCTTAGGTTTAATTAATTAATTAAACCCCCTTTTACTAACGATTCTTCTAAGTCCTAAATAAATAAAATTAATAATTTATTTATTTATCCCTTTTGCCCATTAATTAAATAAATTCATTTTATTTAATTAAGTAATTCATAAATATGAGCAATAAATTAATAAATCATTTTATTAATTTATCATATTTATCTTCCTCCAAAATAAAGATAATTAATAAATTTTATTTATTAATTCATCTTTATTTCCTGCTTTTCTTAATTTTTTATTCTTCCATTTTATCCTCTTATGTGGAGATATTTAATAATTTTTAATTATTAAATCTTCTCATATATCCTCCTAATTTTCAAATTTGGAAACTGATATCTTTCCTTGATTTTCAAAAATCAATCTTTTTGGCAATGTCTCATTAATCTTAATTTTTAAATTAAAAAATGAGGTATGCATCTTCAAAAATCTACTTTTTGTGATAGGATATTTTATTTATTTTTAATTCTTCTATTTATCTTTTCGAATGAAGATATTTAATAATTTTTAATTATTAAAACCTTCTTGATATTTTCAACTTGCTAATTTTGTATTTATGAGAAGATAATTAAAGATTTTATTATTTATTCTCATAATATCTTCCAATTTGCTTTCTTCTATTTTCTTCCTTTCCTGAATGGCAGCTCTGTTGTGCACTCAATCTTGTCTGTTGATTATTTTCAGTCTCGAATTAATCTTGTCCATACAGTCAATCCCCAATTTTTCTATAAATTGGACTCTTTTATTCATCATTTTGAACCACTTTTCGAATATCCTCACGCTATCGAACTCATTTGCAATCTTGCTCTCTTTCTCACACTTGCATTTTGTAGGTGAAGCCCACATATTTGGAGGAAAAAGAGAAACAATGGAGAATCATGGAGGAAGTACTTCGTTGTGGTTTGCATATTTATTTTAAGTGCTTTGTCTTCATAGCTCTATTGAATGTATTAGGATTTCTTTCATAGCTTGTTAGTTTTTTGTGGTTAGCTAATATAGGTTATGAATCTTATGCTCAAATTCCCTATTACATTTTTTGGTGAACCCGACGTGAACACGTAAATCTGACAATTTTGTGAGTCTGATATTTGCATGTAGGTTTTATGTGTGGATTTGTTTTTGCATGCAGGTTTTTGGTGTTAATCCATTGTTGCATGCAGGCTTTTTGGACTAATCCATTGTTGCATGTAGGTTTTTTGTCCTAATACATTGTTGCATGTAGGTTTTTTAAACTAATTTGTTGTTGCATGCAGGTTTTATGTGAGGATCTATTGTTGCATGTGTATTTTTTGGACTAATCCATTGTTGCATGCAAGTTTTTTGCACTAATATGTTGTTGCATGCAGGTTTTATGCAAACATCTGTTGTTGCATGTGTATTTTTTGGACTAATCCATTATTGCATGCAGTTTTTTGCACTAATATGTTGTTGCATGCAGGTTTTATGACAGGATCTATTATTGCATGTGGGTTTTATGGAGTCTAAACAATGATTTATGCAGGATTTCTTAACATGCAATGAACAACAAATCTTCACATAGTTTAATTAGAGGGATTTAATGAACAACAAATCTTCACATAGCCTAATTAAGAGGTTTTAATGAACAACAACTCTTCACATAGCCTAATTAGGAGGTTTGAATGAATCCTACAATTCTCACATAGTTTTAATTAAGATCTGGATCAAAGAACAACAACAAATTCCATATTTCATGCATGCAAAGGGTTTAAAATAAACAACAAATTGCATTTAATCATGGCTTAAATTGATCAAATCTTTTTCAAATTAATATGGAATTAATCTCATCTAGTCTTAATTAGGATGCAAACGAATCAATAAACTCATTTGATTTTCTAAAGGTAAAAAAAACAATGCTTATCATGTCTTTTTTTTATTTTTTATTTTTTGTTTGTGTGTTTTTAGCCTTTAGATAGTGGGCCTGCCTCCCAATTTGTGAGAGGGAATGACCCTAAGTGGTGACAGGGTTGAAGATGAACCCCTTCCAAACCACTCTAAATAACTGTGGATGCAATGAAAGTTGTAGACAACGGGTGCTGGAATGGTATTGCAACGATTTATTCGCCAGATCAATACCCACCCAAACAAATGCCTTAACTAGAACCTTTTGTTTGTAGAGACCAAAAACCTTCTATCTATTGGCTCAGGTGTTGTGATACGTGCATGCCGAAGATACCTCTCATGTACTCCTTAGTTAGAGATAGCAAGTTCTTGGGAAGTGATGCCCCTTGAACTCGAAGCTTGGTATGCCTGAGAAGTGAGTGCACTATAAGGGGGAGCTAGTGCTACCAAGCATCTAGCTATCCGGCTGAGTCTTGTATTTTATGGTTAGAGGATTCAACAGATATTATCCCGGCCAGCCATAGGATATGTTGTGAATGAGCATGATTGTCTTGGGTCTAAGTCCAAACATCTTGTCTTTTGTGATTGTCAAAAGTTGAATTATACAATTGTCACAAAACATCATTTGTCAAACAAGTCCAAACATTGTCCAAACAAGGTTTTAAAAAAAAGAGCATTCATCCAACAAAGTTCAAAACATTTTCAAAACATGGCTTTCAAACACATTGAAAAACTTTGTCTCAACATTCATGTCACTTAGATTTAGGTCCTTCATAGTACATACTTAGGTTTTAGGACATAGTCATTGCAAGTTCCATTTAGTCCATTTCATTGTTAGGTGTCCTTATTTTGAACGTAGGTTCAACACCATTTTCCTAAGTTTTGCATGTCATTATTAGGTCCTCTCTTAGGTGTCCTTTTTCATGTCATTATTAGGTTTTATCCTAGGTGCCCTTTTGCATGCCATTATTAGGTCCTATCTTAGGTGTCCTTTTGCATATCATTATTATAGCTTCTCCTAGGTGTCATTCTGCATACCAAAGTTAGGTCCTCTCTTAGGTGTCATTTTTCATACCAACATTAGGTCCTTTATAGGTTTGCATTTTTCATAATCATTGTCAAATACCAAAGTTAGGTTTCACCTAGGTCATATTCTTTGCATATCAAAAAGTCATTCCTTTGCATATGTCCTTTTGCACGTAGGGTAATATCATTTCATAGTCTAACCCTAAGTTTGGTCTTAGGTTAACATTATCATACATTTGCACCTACGTCTTTAGTGTCATATCATTGTGTCATAATCAAATTTTGTCCATATCATCATATAAGGTCACATTTGCATACCCTAGGTCTCTCTTCATAACTTAGGTCATTATCATATCATATTGTAGGCTTGCACCTTAGATCATTGTCCTTTTGCATATAGTGTCAAAATTAGGTTTTTGTCATACTTGAGGATTCAATTCTTTAGATTAAACCCTAAGTTGTTGTTAGGGAGTCTTGAGCTCGTCCAACATTTTTATTCTGTCAACATGATTTTGTCAAACCTAGCTTAGTATCCAAGCATATAGGTGAGACATTTTCATTTGTCCTATTGTCATTTTGTCCTTTTTCCTTTTAAGGTCTAGACTTCATTTCAATATCCCAATGGTCATGTCTTTAGGGTTGCATTTCAAAGGTTTGTCCAAACCTAAAAAACAACAAAAAAAAATAGGTTGCATTACCATTGCTTAAGATTGCATATCATTTCCAAAAACTCTGGAAATAATAACAAAAAAATAGGTTGCACTTAGTTGCATAAAATTATCAAACCATAGAAAATCAAAGGTCCAAAGAAAGGTCACATTTTCATTGCATTTAGTTGCATCTAGTTGTCATTCCAAAAATTCAAAAAGTCCAAAAACATTTAGTTGCATTGTCATCCTTTTAGGTTGCATTTGTCAATCCCATTAGTTGCATTGCATAGTGACATGTTTGTTGAAATGAGGTCTCAACCTTCTTACGGAGCCATGTCATCACAATTGAGCAATCAATAATGTCAATCCAATCTCTACATGTCTCATAACTTGGATCAAACTTATCATGATGATTTAAATGTCCAAATACAAAAACTAGAGGAGAAACTAGCTCAAGAAAAAGAGATATTGGAACGAAAAGTGAAAAACAGTGAGAAGATTAGATCCCAAATGTCCAAAACATTTCAAAAATTTCAAGGTCCAAACACAAACTTTGAGCCAATTTATGTAAGATCTCTTATCGAACAATCAAACATACCATCTCTCCTCTCACAAATAGAGACGATGAAACAATTTCAAGAAAAGAGACAACAACATTATGTGCCTCCACAGCAAGAACAAGAAGGTGTTTATTATCAATCACATTTTCAACCATCACAACCAATTTGTTCAATAGTTTGAATGTTTCCAACAGACACAACCAATGGTCCAATTTCAACAATATGTCCAACCAACTATACAATGTCAACAAATGGTTCAACCAATGGTGGAATATCAATGTCAACAACTACAACCAAACATTCAAAAACAAAGGTTGCAGCAAACACCAACCCAAGTTTCAAACATGTCAAAACAATTGAACCAAGTCCAATTTCAAAACATTACATCAAACCAAGACCAAATTCTTGCCAAGAAAGTTAAAAATATAAATCCAATCATGTCAAAACCTCGCAAGGATTCAAATGTGTCTCCAAAGAAAGGTGGCCTTATTAGACAAATCTTAAAGAGAGTCCTAAGTGATTTTCCTAAGGATGATCAAAATCATACACCAATGTCTAGCAATGGCTCATCCATCCATCAAGAATTTGACCCTCAATTTGCCTCCACTTCCCCTCCCATTCCGTCATATTTTGAAGTTTCACAAGAGAAATTTACACCATCACCTCCAAATGATACATCAAATAATGCATCCTCCCAAGGATTGTTTGCCACAAAAATATATGCTAATCAATTCATTTATACAAATCCCTTGTACTATTTGGAAATGCAATATTTAATGCCATCAAATGCTTCTCTTTTAGAGAGTCCCATTCAAATTCCATCCCCTTCGTGCCAAAGCATTGATCCCTTGCCAAAATCCCCCATGCATATCCAAAGTCCAACCCCATGTCAAGAGGATAATTTAGAGCATGAAGAAACATGTCTTGAAATAGATGAAGATCAAGATCTTGAAACCTTATCATCCCATCCAATTGTTGACCAGGATCTCATCTTCCTAGAAACTCATGATGATTCCCCTATTCTTGTCCATCCTATCCAAAGTCCTATTGACACTCCATTCCCCGAGGAAGATCAAGATATCCCAGTCCATCCAATACCAAACGATCCCCTTCCATATTTGAAAAAAATGTCCTTTCAAATCCCATTGACATTTCACTTCCTAAGAAAGATCAAGATATCCCTTCCATCCTTTCTGATGATCCCATTGAAAGTCAAGAGCAAAGCACCTTTAAAGAGGATTCCAATGATCTTCCTCCTTGTCAAGGTCATATTATTTCTTTAAATCCTCCACAAGATCCTTTTGTTCCTCCATCTCCTTGTCTTAATCCTCCATATACACTCCAAGATCTCATTTCTTTTGATGATCCCATTATTTATCCCATTCCATCTCTTGAAGAGCCTATCATTGATCCATGTCCACCACACAATCCTAGCTCCCCTCGTGATCATCATCCCCCTAGTGATCCTGATCCCCCTCATGATTCTAACGTGTTGGTGCAATATGTTCATGAACCCCCTATATGCACAATGGGTTCTTCCACTTTGGTCCATTCTGATCTACTTTATGATCTCATTATTTCTCTCATGTCATGTCCACCTAACAATGGACTTGCATCTTCCTCTAAAATCACAAAGTATCCTACATGTCAAAATATTCATAAAGGAAAAGGGGTAGACCTTCATGAGAAAGAACCCCTTCATATCAAATAAGATCTTAAGGGTCATGTCTACACAACTCACTCTCACGACGTTGGTATCCCTCCATCAAAATCAAAACATACACCTTCCCCATCATACTTTCCAGCCATCTTAGGTCCTTATATCCCTTCATCCTCTATGCAAGGTCAGCAAATGCACACATCATTGAGTAAATTTAATCAATCCAAAAGAACTCCATTTCATTCATATCCATCCATGCATTCCTTTCCCCCTCCAAGCAATTTGAATGCCAAGTATAAAAGTCATAAGTCTAGAAATCCACATGTATTCAAGGATCAACATGTCCAATATAATCGACATGTCAAAACAAAAAACAATATGATCTATAAAGAAAAAAATATATCCAAAAGGCCACAAAGGCCCACTAAAAAAAATAAAGGAAAGTCAAAATCTATATGGGTTCCTAAATCCTTTATGCAAGCAATGCACTCCAAGGAAGTACAAAAAAATGAAACATCAAAAACCATGTGGATTCCCAAGAGGCTCCTTGAAGCACAAAAAGAAAAACCTAGATTGATATCTAAAATTGCTATTCCTCCATCTAAACTTTCCAAGTCTATTCCTACATCACCTTCTTCATCCGTTTTGGGCCCTTATGTCCGCAAATCCCTAGCTATTCCTTCATCAAAATCTCCATATCCAAAACCCACTCTTCCTCCATTAGTCCATCACCCCTCAAGGTGTGTGCCAATGTTGATCTTGCCTTCATTTCCATCTGCTCAAGCCCAATTCTTCCAATACCCTATCCATTATCCAATGCATATTTTCCATCCTTTGATCCCTTTGGTCCAATCCTTTGCATAAATCCTTTCCTTAGTTCCATCTCATTTTCCATATCCTTATCCTACCAACGTCTTTGAGCATGCTTTTAAAGGTCATGGTCCATTTATTTCAAGGTTACTATCCAATCAATAATATGCTTGAGTCCTTCTTCCATCCCCTATCACGTGTCCAACTTCTATTGAAAAAGTCAAAATACAAAAAAAAGAGTGAGAAAAAAGAAAAAACAAAAAAAAGTAAAGCAAAAATAATTAATCCACTGGTGAAAACCTGGCAAACAGACACCTTGGGCAAGTACCATGATGAAAACCTAGCAAGCAGGTGTCATGTGTAATCCATGAGCTTCTTGCATGTCATATTTGGGGGTAGGTTTTATCCTGTCATATCCTATTACCCTTCATTATCCTGTCATGTCCTATTACACTTCATTATCCTATCATGTCCTATTACCCTTCATATCCTATTATCCCTCATGCACATATCCCCTTTTCCACATTTGATCTTGATAAGGCTGAGGATATTCATGAGCATCATGTATCTTGTTTGCAACATTTAGTCTATCATAGCTTTTGGTCTTTATCTATTTGCTTATTACAACCTTTCATCCATATTCCTTGGCTTATTGCAACTTTTTGCCACTATCCCTTAGCCTACCCCAACCTTCAGTCCATGTCCCTTATCCATTCTTGGTCTTGCTTATCCTATCCATATCAAATCACTATGCATACGCTCTTTTTTTCATTCCTTAAGCTTGATCTGACATAAGGATGCAAAATTTAAACATGGATTCAAAAACCTCTTGACATGTCCCTCATGCCATGTCACTGCTTTACATTGCCATATCCAATCTCTTGTCCCATTGTCTCCATAATAAAAGGCCTTTGTCTTCCCTCTATCCACCATCATTTCAGCAAGCCTATTTATTCACCTGTCATATTCCTTGCCTTGCTAGACATTGGGGGCAAAATCATAAAAAATCCAAAAAAATCAAATAAAGTCCTAAAAAAATTGAAAAATGTCTCGAAATAATCCAAAAACATTCAAAAAATGTCCCGAAATAATTCAAAAACATTCATAAAATGTCCTGAAAAAAAAAAAACCCTAAAAATTTCAAAACAATCTCTTTTGTTTCATTTCACCAATAAACTGTCCCTTTTGTACATAGACAAACATTTGTGTAGACAACAAACAGATAACATGTTACAACACTGTGCTTGACTAATCATGCATTAATAGATGAACTTTTCAATCAAACCAGACATTCAAACTGATCAAAATTGTCATGTCAATCAATCAACATCAATATCATTTGTCCTTGTCACTATTATCATGGGTCTTATACAGGGTGTGGTATACTCAAAACCAGACTATGTCTTGTCTTAGATGGGGTACTGCATTCCCTGAAACTAGACAACATGATCCTCCTTTTATCATGACACTTTCACTTTGGCAATGAAGATTAGAATGTTTGTTTGACTTGTTTGAATTTGCGAGTCTTATCTTTTTATTGATTTATTTTTGGCTTCGATCATGTTCCTATGTTCCTCGATGATGTCACTAAGTGATTAGAGTGGTCAGGATGGCTCATGGTCCTTTATTATTTTTGTCTTCTATTTGTGGAGTGTTTCATAACATTCTGGGGCAAGTTTGTCTTAGGATTTTTGAACCATTCCTTGTCTGTGAACATGTATGTCTTACGCAAAGGGATTGTATTATCACCCTGGCCTTCATTACCGTGGTACACTGCATCTGTTTTGCCATATCAAATAAAGGATCTCACCTACTAGTTGAATTTGTGAAAGCAAGATTTCATCTCATTAATCATTCTTCACTTCTCGCTTGCATTTCTTCTGGCTAACATTTCCTCTATCCCATGAATCCTTCTATCTTTTCATCAAGTCGATCATTATCATGCTATTTATTCTCTTTGATCAATCAAGAATTTCTTCATTTGGTATCAATCATCCTATTTTTCTACAATCCCTTAACATTCTTCCCTTCTTATTAACATTTTTCTTCTTCATCATATTTTCTCTTTCTAACATTTTTTCTCTTCTTTCGAGAGATCATTCATTTCTTTCATCCATCAACAATCTCTCAAGGGGGCATCCTACCTCCATTCCTTAGTTTGTTGGTGCATGATCATTTTATCAATTTTCTTTGAAACAATGCTCAAAATCGCATTGTCTCAAAGAGGGGCAAAATGTAGACACTAAAAAATGGTCAACACATGTGTCTCCTAGTTTTAACATATCATGCGCATAGTGCATCTTAGGTTTAATTAATTAATTAAACCCCCTTTTACTAATGATTCTTCTAAGTCCTAAATAAATAAATTTAATAATTTATCTATTTATCCCTTTTGTCCATTAATTAAATAAATTCATTTTATTTAATTAACTAATTCATAAATATGAGCAATAAATTAATAAATCATTTTATTAATTTATCATATTTATCTTCCTCCAAAATAAAGATAATAAATAAATTTTATTTATTAATTCATGTTTATTTCCTGCTTTTCTTAATTTTTTATTCTTCCATTTTATCCTCTTATGTGGAGATATTTAATAATTTTTAATTATTAAATCTTCTCATATATCCTCCTAATTTTCAAATTTGGAAACTGATATCTTTCCTTGATTTTCAAAAATCAATCTTTTTGGCAATATCTCATTAATTTTAATTTTTAAATTAAAAAATGAGGTATGCATCTTCAAAAATCTACTTTTTGTGATAGGATATTTTGTTTATTTTTAATTCTTCTATTTATCTTTTCGAATGAAGATATTTAATAATTTTTAATTATTAAAACCTTCTTGATATTTTCAACTTGCTAATTTGGTATTTATGAGAAGATAATTAAAGATTTTATTATTTATTCTCATAATATCTTCCAATTTGCTTTCTTCTATTTTCTTCCTTTCCTGAATGGCAGCTCTATTGTGCATTCAATCTTGTCTGTTGATTATTTTCAGTCTTGAATTAATCTTGTCGATACAGTCAATCCCCAATTTTTCTATAAATTGGACTCTTTTATTCATCATTTTGAACCACTTTTCGAATATCCTCACGCTGTCGAACTCATTTGCAATCTTGTTCTCTTTCTCACACTTGTATTTTGTAGGTGAAGCCCACATATTTGGAGGAAAAAGAGAAACAATGGAAAATCATGGAGGAAGTACTTTGTTATGGTTTGCATATTTATTTTAATTGCTTTGTCTTCATAGCTCTATTGAATGTATTGGGATTTCTTTCATAGCTTGTTAGTTTTTTGTGGTTAGCTAATATAGGTTATGAATCTTATGCTCAAATTCCCTATTACACAAACAACTCACCAAAAACCATGATAATTCATCAATCACAAATAAATTTCACATAAATGAGTGACCAATATTAGCCACATATGAGGAAGTAACTACTACACAACACCCAAGGATACAATATCCAAGATGAGTTAGAGAACGCACACTAGATACAACAAACAATTGAGTCATTTTATTCTTCATTTTTTAGCAACTTTTATGCAACAATATATGCAATTGTGATTTCTAAGTTCTCTCACAGTCATTGACAAATTTTAAGCAATGCAGTTTCTTTCTTAAACAAGAATAATTATGCAATAATTTCTTTATGCAAGAAAACATATGCAAAGGAACATAACACCATGAAAAAAGGAAAATGTATTAATGCATGACACAACTTCACTTATAGAGACACACTTATGATGGAGTTACAATCCCATGGATTCGTGACACTGAATCCACCTTACACATATATTCATGATACAAGGCCACACCAACGGTACATTATTATTGCAACACAAGGGTACTTTACTCACATACACTAGAAGGTCACAATACACATATGATAATCATCACAAGGCCTAATGAGGATACACACAATCACATAACACAAGAGTACTTTGCACCTTACATCTACAAGCGTGACTAACAATTGCTCACATGAGGATTTATCTCATAAGGATATGCATATACTCACAACACAATTCACTATCACACGAGGGTACACTGAGATTCACATACTTACAAAAACAACACAACAAGAGCGCTTTGCTTAAATAACACTAGGCATCAAAATGCACTTTACACTGACAAAGTAAGTTGTTTTCTTAATCAATTAAGGTCATCACAAGGACAAGACTAACATGCCAATCACCCTTTTGAACACCCTATGGTGTACTCATATAAGGGAAAATCAACACACTATGATACTGGGGTCACAATGCAAGATATGCATAATGCAAATAAATCAATTATGCTCACAATGCCACAAGGATATGTAGCCACACAATACTCATACAAATATGATAAATAATGCAAATTGGGGACATAACTCTTGTTGGGACCTCCAAAATTTGGCAAATTTTGAGGGCCCATAGGGAGAAAATTGCTTATGACACTCAGAAACACCCCTAAAAAATCTTTTCAAATAGCCCACTTTGAGGGTCAATCAATTCACACCCTTTGATTATCATGATAAATCACTTTAAGATGTTATTTACCTCTTATCAGATATGGCCTATGTTCATTTGCAACTCCCTAGGATCATATTTGATGAGTTTTTGAAATACTAATTTTAGGGTCCTGAGCTAGGTTTGCTGATTGCACACTGTCAAATCTTTCAGAGTAGCCATTTTCAAAGGATTACATTTTTCTACTAGTAGGTTGTCAATTCGAACCAATAATTTCCAGAAATTGTTTATATTTTAATGATCCCCCATGTCAATTTTTAGAGCCCGAGGCCTCCATTTGATATTTTATCCAAGTCAAATCTAAACGCGGTTTACTTAGATTTGTTGACTAAACAATGTTGAAACTGCTAAAGTATCCCTGCATATTGTTTTTTATTTCATGGACTATTGACCTGCATGCCAAAGTGAATGTTTCTCATGATTCTTTGTATATTTATCTACCACTTCAACTGGTTGCGGCTGTTAGAATCAATGACAATCCCAAAGACACTGAGAGGGGTGGGGGGTGAATCAGTGTCTAACCGGTTAACAAAATATTTATACTTATTAAGAACTTTGCATCCCAAAATAGTGTACTGGTAGATAATAATTAATGCAACAAATAAGAATAATAGAGATAGCATAGAGAACACACCATAACACAAGATATTTAACGAGGAAACCTAGTGTGGGAAAAACCTCGGTGGGATTTGTGACCCACAATATTCACTCATTGGCCAATGAATAAATATTACTTACAATGAGGGGCCTGCACATGCAGGAAGGCTAGCAACCTAGAGCTCACTGCTCAACTGCAAAATAGAAGTCTGACTGACTTACAAAATGGATTATCAAAATCCAATATAATGTACTACTTCAAATCAGCATCAACTATGCCAGGTTCAGTACCGATTTAAGCTCAGTCTATAACCAAAACCTTCATTGTCATCTATATCACCTTATAAAAAATTGCCTTATACTTCTCATCTATTCTCTACACAAAAGACCTATAAGATCTCATACATATATGAGTCTTTTACAATATGCCATGTCGACTTTTACAAGAGATAATTACATTATAAAACAATAAAGAAAAGTTTATTCCATGTTGGCTTGAGTGTCGGTATGCATTGTTGCCGCTGCCGGTGAAGTGCCTGTCGGTGTATGTAGAAGTCTATTGCTGGTGCTGGTAACTACCGGTGGGTTGCTAGATGATTGCCAGTTGGTTGCCATCAATGACAACATCAACTATTCTCATAAGAGTGTAGAGTGCCAATAATCTCCCCTTTGGCATTGATGGCAACACTCATGAGAAAAATCCAAAAACTGTTCCAAAAAATGAAGTCCAAAAAGTTTCCAAAAAGATGTGGTCCCCCTGAGAAAGTGATCTCCTCTTATAAGTATTTTTATCTCCACTACTCCCCCTTTGACATCAATGACAAAGGTTGTCAAAAATAGTCAAACGAGTGCAAAAATTTCACCTCAAAGTCTATAACTGGTTGGTTACAATATGAAAAATATTTGCCAAAACTAGATTTGGACTCTGCATAAACCTTTTGCTGTCATTCAAGGTTGCCTTAGTCTGTTGGATCATGTCGGTGAGATAATGCATGTGTTCTTTCAGTGATCGCTCTCCTTGAAGTAATGCCTTAGATATTTTAATTCTTTGAGAGATAAGATTGTCCAACTTGGGACAAGTTAATTTTTAAGTTCCCGGGCATTTGACTTTATCCTTTCCTTCTCTTTCTCAAGTTTCTCTAATTTCTCCTAAAAAACTATCATTTCTTGCTCAAAAACTGATATATGTCTAGATGAACCAATTATATTATCAACTATGTCATCGATTTCTTTCAGTGTTTTACTGATCTCCTTATCTATGTCCTCTGTCAAAAGGTGAGGTTTTCTTGTTTCCCTATATAGCTCTTTGTACTCCAAAATTGTAGAGTTAAGTACCGGTAATAATGTATTCAAGTGTTCTGTACACTTCTTTATAGTGTCTTCAAAGAATTTGTTTTTCTCCTTTTCAACTCTCTCTTCGATTGTGTCCTCATTCACCTTGTCAATAGTTATTACATTGTCAACAATAAATTTGGACAGTGTGTCCAATTTACCAAAAGAATCCTTAATATGATCTATGTTACAATTTGGTGCAATCAATTTAAGAACTAGTAAAGTGTTATCAATTGCCTTGTAGGCCAATACATTGCAATCCATTATCTTCTTGATTGAATCCAAAAGTACCTCTGTAACATTGGTAGGTCTGAATTCACCTGTAGATGTGCCAGATGCATGACCAATTATCTTTATTACCTTTGTGCTTCCATCAAGTGTAACCATTTTTCTTGAAATTTCCTCTGGTGTATCAATCTGGGTTTGCATCTTAACTTGCAAAGGTTTCTCAGTCTATTTTAACATCTCTGTGATTGCCAGTTTCTTTGTTTCTGTGTGTACCTCTACCTCGGTTTGTTTTTCTGAAGGTTCAGCTGCTGGTATCTCTATCTCTAGTAGCCCTGTACAAGTATCTTTATCTTCAGTAGGTTTTTTAGTTTCTGACGGTTGCTCTGTTTGGGTTGGGATCTCAACTTCAACAGTTTCTACCAGTTTCTTTGTCATATTGCCATTGTCAACATTGTCTGCCTTAACCTCTGAATTATCCTTATCCACAACAATATTTACTTCTTGAGTATTTGTAATGCCCCGCCAGGAAACCCCTAAGGGTTTAAGTTAAAAACACTCAAATAGAGTGTAAATATTTTTTTTTTAATAATATTTAAGAGTATTACTGATTAGTTACAACATTAGGATAATTAGGAGTCATCTAAAACTTAGATAGCACAGTGGAAGGCTAAACGATCCTAAGGAGTTTCCCAATGCGATTACGTAACCTTACACCTAACTCAACTTGTGTCATTTGATCCATTTAACTGGATATCTTAATTGCGAGATAATGCATAAGACATGATTATATATATGTTCAATGACATGACATCTTAGAATTTTAGGAAGCGTTCATTTACTTTGGGTGGTTAGGAGGCCATTGTGAGGTTATTTACTCATTGCACTTTAAATCCTAATTACATTAAGAGGCCTCCCAAAAGGATCAAAGCGATTAATATACCGAAGTTCATTCATTGGGTTTAAGGTATCCCTCCACAATTGATATCATCCTTTAATATTAAAAGTATGGCTAATAAGATGAGATTCATTCATTAAGGATTAATCTACCATTAATAGAGTGAGGTTCCCTCATTAAAGTTTAAGCATAACCAACTAATGAGTTGTGGTTCTTTTATGGAGGATAAGATGCAAGAAGCCATAGAGTTCATTCATTGAAGCTTTAATAGTGCTATTAGATGGACTCAATTCATTAAAGTGGATATGTATTAGGACACATGAGAGCATCCTTTAAATTAAAATATAGTTAGCAAGATGAAATTCATCATTTCAGGATTTAAAATATAAGTTCATAGTGACGTTCTTCCATTAGGATTAAAATATAATTATCTTATTGCATTCATTCTTTTTAGTAAATGGAGTTAATATGAGAGAGATACTTTTACTAAGATTAAGATATAAACAACTAATTGAATCCTTCCCTTTTCAGTTCATTTTTAGCAATCATAAGAAATTCATTTATTTGGGTTATAATTATGGAAGGCTAGTTGAGTTCACCCATTTATAAAATTAATCTGATAAAGATTATTTGTTAAGATTAAAACATAAACAACTAAGTAAATTCATCTGATAAAGCGAAATATAATTAACATGGCGATACTCATTTAAGAAGATAAAGTAAATACCTATATGATGTTCATCCTTTAGATTTCAACTTAGAAATTATAACACTAATTCTGACTTTGTTACCCATTCACATTCGTTCGATTTACCAACTTATATCAAGCTAAAACATTAATGGTATCCTAATGAGATTCCTTCCACCATTATTTCCTTTAATTAACATAAACCAAATTCTTTTCCCATAATTATACTTACAATGTTTTATGAACCTTATTACTACATTTATCAAGATGAATAATTTTATGCACTTTGATTTAAATTCATTAAATTTCCACCATACACTTATACAAGATAACAACCATACATGATAACTTAAAGCATGAAACAAAGGAAGCTAAAACATCGCATAACACATATATGATCTCGGAGTTCACCCCTAAAGGGCTACATCTCCGGGTTTTCTCAACTGCAAGACCCCTTTGGCATTTATCATTGTTAGGAATACATAATTTACATGTCTTTTACAACTCTGCCCTTTAGGCGAACAGATCCACTATACAACATCTACCTCGATTGATTATTACATAGTGATCCCTTTTAGGAGCGGATCAAATTGAACCATAAAGAAAAAAAAACACAAACTTAGATTCCTTGTCTGACGGTACCCTAACTAGGGGCTTGACCGACTTATGACCAAACACTATCATATCAAGTCTTACCATTACATAACCAAATTCTATAATAGAAATTTAAATCTGCATAGGCATTATCTGGTAGAGGTATTCGTTTACCATACTGCTCTAACTATTAATGTCGATCAAGTTGGTGGAATTGCTAAATTAACTTTTATTTAAAAATTCATATTAATCCACCATTACTATTTAGTCCATGTTAATAAATAGTATTAACCCGAGTATGATGTAATCAATATGGAATTAATAACTTGTATTAAAGTATGGATTTACTAAATGTTGATTCTCTAAAATCCAAATATATTATTTAATAATCTGAGATTAAATAATATAAAAGAAACTGAATTTAAAATTAAATAATATAAAAGAAACTGAATTTAAATCTCTTAAACTAAATTTAAATTCACTTATTAATTTGATTTTTTTTTTGTTTCTTTTCTTTTTACATATTATATATATATATATATATATATATATATATATATATATATATATATATATATTCTTTTTTTAAAAACAATTTATATATAATAATAAAAAAAATATAAATTAAAAAAAAACACTTTTTTTTTTAATTATCAAAAAAAAGAAAAGGGAAGGTACCCACGTGGACACCCATGTGGCCCCCCCCCTTGGCAGCCCAAGCTACCATTGGTAGCGCTGCTACCAAATGGTAGCAGTTCGCTACCTCTGGTAGCGTTGCTACCATTTGGTAGCAGTTCGCTACCTCTGGTAGCGCTGCTACCAACTGGTAGCAGTTGCTACTAGCTGCCATGGGGTTTATAAAATTTTTTTCTTTTATTTTATTTTTTTGGTTATAGCAAATAAAATCAGTGTTAAAAAAAAAGGATAACAAATCCCCAATGCACACCACACAGCCTGAGACAGGGATATAAAGCATTTTTCTAGCAATCCCCCATTTTGAAAGAAAGTCACAGTCCATATATTTTCCAGCAATCTCCCATTTTTTTTTTAAGAAAATCATAGTCCATATATTTTCCAGATTGCTCAAAACCAACAACCAACTGGGGAACTATTTTTTTTTGAAATAAACATGAATGAAATAACCAAAACAAAACGTAAAAACCCCCATTCTCCATTTATTGGAGTCACAATCATTTTTTTTTTTTCTTTTTCCAGAATGTTATGGATTTCAAAAAAAAAATAGAAGAGTTTGAAGAATAACCACCAAATCCAAAACAATGTTTGCATTCCATTTTCCACACAAAGATCCAACAAAAGTTAAGCTTTACCAATTTTCTACAATGAAACTTAGTCACAAACATCAATGGAAAATCTGAAAAAAAACAAGGTTGCAAGAAAGAAAAAGATACAAAACCCCCCTTTTTTTTACAAACATTTTAATCAAGCTGATGATCAGATTCCTACCTCAAAACGCATTCCGAGAAGAATATTTTTGAAGAAGAGCTCCACCTGCAACTCAAGGCAAAACTCCATTTTCTTCAAAATCCCCAATCTCCATTTTTTTTTCCAAAAAGATGGCCCAAGGAAAGAACCCCCCAAAAAGCATTTCAAAAACTAGGTTAAAATGAGAAACCTCTTTTTTTTTGACCTAATTTTCAATTTCGAATTTAGGTATTTATTTTTAAAATAGAAGAAAATGAAAATGGAAATCATTCCTTTCCATTATTCAATACATCTTATTCGTTTTTTCTTATTAAAATTAAAATGCTTCTATTTCTTATTTAATTCTAATTTTAATTCCCCCATATTACTCTAGCCAACATTTATATTTTGAACTATTAACAAGGGTAAGGTATTTAAATTAATTTAAATTTCCAAAAATTAATCCTGTATACTATATCAACTTAACAAGTAAAAAAAAGAAAATAATTTCTTTTAAATAATAAAGTGTACCCTTTCCCTTCCAAAATGCGAAAATGATTAATTTATTTCTATTTCCCAAATGACTTTAAATCTTTCCTTTCTAAAACGCATAACTCATTAAATTCGTTATTTTTTTAAAATTAACTATTAAATTAACTCGCTATAACATAATAAAGCGACCTTTTTAATAAATGACTAATCTCATGAAAGAAATCTATTTACTCTAATTTTCTCAACTACTAATGCGTAAATGAACACATTAATTCAAGTTAACTACTTTAAGCTTGCTACAATTATAATTAAAGCGATCTCTTTAAATTAACGATTAATCATATAAAAGAAACTACCTATTTTAAATTTCTAAATTACTAATGCGTACATCTCCTCATTAAATTGAATTAAATACCTAGGATAACAAACTCCACTTACCCTGCGCAAGGCATGCAAACCGAGGAAGTCCACCAAATCACATGACACGCAACCCAATGAAAAGAAAGCCCCACAAACCACACACGATGCTCACCTAACCATGGCTAAGGCAAGATGAGAGTTTTATGACCCCCAAATCCAAATTCTGAGGATGGAGGAGGTTTACTCAAACCTGCGAATCCCGAAGGAGATGAACCTCGCCCTAGGCGGTGTTGTACCTACAATCTCTTGTACCCATGAATCACGCAAGCATACATATACATATACATATTCAATGAAGGCGTTAGCTCGAGATTTATCACAAGAGTTAGGAAACAATTACATTTACACAAGAATCGATGCAAAAGCACAATAATAGGTATGCACGATTATTTATATTATCTAAACTACACATTGCATCACGGTTAACCTACCATTCAAGAATGCCAAATAGGAAGTCAACCAAGGTCAAATAGGTTTTACAAGTCCAATTAGGGTAGGGGCATTACAGTATCCAAATTCATGGTAAAGAGTATCTCTGATTCAAGATTTGTATCATCATGTGTAATACCTTCAGTGTCAATAACCGGTGGATCATCAGTAATCTTAATGTTTGGAACTCCACCAATTTTTCCTTTGCCCTTGTCCTTATCCTTCTGATACACTTTGAATGTCTTTTTAGGTCTGTTCATTTCCTCTTGTCAGGTTATTTTGCAAACAAAATCCAACCATAATAATTCTCCATGTGCTCTACTCAATATAATCCTTACCACTTCCTCTAGAAATTGAGGGATATTCAATATCTCCACAAAACCTAAAGATTCAACAATCTTGTGTTCGGGTTTAATAGTACCATGTTCATCACAAATGACCTTATTAAACATTTTCATTAATTCCTCAGAACTTATTTCTTCTATATTGCAATGTATATAAATCCTAGGGTCTTCTGCAAATGCTACACCTTTAGGAATTTTTGAGAATGCCCCTATAGAGTCATCTTGCTTCGCAATTTTGGGAATTATCTTAAACACGGGCCTAGGGCGTTTCATATTTTCTACAATGGTAGGGTTCGGAATAAACTGGGGAACAAAAGAAGAGGCCATTGAAAAATACCTTTTACTGCTTGAAAATGTTTTGAATGTCTGAGGAAATCACTTCGCACCTTCGCCTTGAATGCCTTCGCTTAGTTTTCATGCTCTTTGATAATTTGAATGTTCCATGAGTCAAAAATGAGGGAAATTAGCTGATTTATAATGACATATCTTCCACCAACCGCATTAAATACTTGTCGGTTAAGTGAAAACTTAACACATCTGCCGGTAAAGAAGAAATCTATCTTCTCACCATCAACCGAGGGTAATCTGCATGATTTTCAACTTGCTGCAATACCCCCAAAGGGTTACTTCTCAGTTGGATGAAGAATCTCCTACCGGTGGAGAATTACTCTATTCTACCAGTGCAAAGATAGTTTCATCAACTTTCTGATCTCTCTTCTTAATCCATTGTTTCAAAAATTCTTGCTTTACTTCATCTACCTTTTCTTTGCCTTTCAATCTGGATCCTTTATTGTTTGCCGGTGAAGTCTTGCTTCTACAAAATTTAGCAATATGTCCAATTTTGTTACAAGTATAACAAGTCAAATTATTCCTCTGAATATCCTTTCCATATCCTATGCCAGTTTGTGTTCTGCATTGATTAGATAAGTGCCCAAATCTTCCACAAACATAACATTTCACATTCATTCTGCAATTTTATGAATTATGACCAATTTTGTTGCATTTAGAACATTGACCGGTGGGTGCATTAATATTTTGATTATTTCTAAATCTACACTGATTTACTCTATGACCATATTTGTTGCAATTGAAACATTTTCCATTAAACTTATAAGCATTAGGTTGTCTTACCGGTTTGTTCTGATCTAGATTGTTTGCAGTAGCAAAAATTTCTCCAACTTCAAATCCAAGTCCATTAGTATCTCCATTAGGTTTCTGAGTTTTCAGCATGTCATCAAGCTCCTCTGAAATTTTCTTGAATTTGTCTTTGTGTTTATTTGCAGTAGCCAACTCATTTTCCAGAATTCCCATTTGTCTCATAAGCTCAGTTTTATCATATTGCATGTGAATCAGATATGTCTTCAACATATCATTTTCATTTCCAACATCATTAAGTCTCTTAGTCAAGTCTTCTTCATTCTTCTTCCTATCTTCAATATCTTTACATAACCTCATAGTCCTATCTTTCATTTCATTCTTCATATTACTATTTTCTTGTTTCAATTTGTTTGCAAGTTCTCTAAGAGTTTATTTTTCATCATCATCTTTCTGCATCTTCTCATGAAGTTATTTTATTTTATTTTGTGCTATAGAAAAGTTCTCTTGAAGTCCTTTAATGAATTCCTATGCAGTCCTTAGATCATCTTCAAGTTTGATATTATTCATTTTCTGTGCATCATAATCTACAAGAGCTCCTTCCAATTGTTTTCTTAAGTTCTCCATCTATACCAGTGTTAGAATCTTCCTCAAGCTGTTAGGCTTTTGAAAATAGAGGACCAGGCTCTGATACCAATTGTTAGAATCAATGATAGTCCCAAAGACACTAAGAGGGGGGGGGTGTGAATCAGTGTCGAACCAGTTAACAAAATATTTATACTTATTTAGAACTTTACATCCCAAAATAGTGTACCAATAAATAAGAATTAATGCAACAAATAAGAATAACAGAGACAACATAGAGAACACACCATAACACAAGATATTTAACAAGGAAAACCAGTGTGGGAAAAACCTTGGTGGGATTTGTGACCCACAATATTCACTCACTAGCCAATGAATAAATATTACTTACAATGAGGGGCTTGCACATGCAGGAAGGCTAGCAGCCTAGAGTTCACTGCTCAACTACAAAATAGAACTCTCACTGACTTACAAAATGGATTATCAAAATCCAATATAATGTACTACTTCAAATCAAAATCAACTATGCCAGGTTCAGTACCGGTTTAAGCTCAGTCTATAACCAAAACCTTCGCTGTCAACTATATCACCTTATACAAAATTGCCTTATACTTCTCATCTATCCTCTACACAAAAAGACCTATAAGATCTCATACATATATGCGTCTTTACAATATACCATGTTGGCTTTTACATGAGATAATTACATTATAAAACAATAAACAAAAGTTTATTCCATGTCGGCTTGAGTGCTGGTATGCATTGTTGCTGCTGCTGGTGAAGTGCCTGCTGGTGTATGTAGAAGTCTATTGCCGGTGCCGGTAACTGCCGGTGGGTTGCCAGATGATTGCCAGTTGGTTGCCATCAATGACAACATCAACTATTCCCATAAGAGTGTAGAATGCCAACAACGGCTCCTTAGTACTTCATTTGATATTTTTTCAAGGCCACAATCAAACTGACTTTGCAAAGGTTTAAATTAGTATTTCCAGAAAAGTTCAGAGAAGGCAAGTTTGGATATTGATCCAAGCTAAACCCCTTTGTACACATGCTCACCATATATAGATGAATTTATTCCCCTAGTGGTGGTCTTTGAAACCAAAGTTTGATATTTTTTCAGAGCAGTGATTGGGCAGGGTTCAGAAGGTTTTAGAATGAGTACTTTTAGAATATGCTTGAGTAGGCAACTTCAAGCAATAAAATTTCTCATTTTAGGTATCATCATGTAGGTCCATTTGGCATTTTGGATTATTCATATTAAAGTTAGTATGTGTATCAGTTTCTCGGACTCAGGAAAATGATTTGATCAGTTTGTAGGGGTAGTTCTGGAGGCTACTTGAGTGGTTTTGGTTGCAGTCCAATGATGTTGGACGTCAAATTAAATGACAACTCACGGTCTAGAATATGTCCAAATAGGGTTTCTAAACATTTTCAAAGGCCAGTTTTTTGAAAATGATTTTTTTTAAAGTCAGGCCCACATGGGACTCGACATCCATCACATAGGTGTAAAGATAGCTCAAACAAATTAAAAATATTTTTTATTTAAAATCACTTTGTGGTTTAAATAATATTATACAAACTAACCCCATGGACCCCTAATCAATTTTTAAAGGAATGGAAAACATCAAAATTATTTAAATTATACCCTATGATTCCAATATACTAGCAAGTAAAAAATGCAAGTTAAAATTGTTTAAACCATATCATATAATTTAAATATAGTTTTGAAGTGTAAAATTACATTAAAAAATGTAATTAAAAGTTGGTGGAGCCCATAGAAGAAAATTTAAAAGATAAATATTGTAAGACTTTCTAGAGTCTCGGGAGCCCCTCCATCCTGCAAAGAAAAGAAAGAGAACAAATGTGTCTTGCGAGGATGAGGGGTGGGGTTTGTTGATCCCTCTATCCCACAAGGGAACTAAGGCAGACAAAAGATGACATGAGCATGTGGTGGAGGGAATGATATCTCCTCCACCTTGCAAGGAAAGTTAAGACACCGAAAAGTGAAGATCATATAGCTATGTGTCAACGAAATCTAATGCAATGAGCAACCATTATTTCTTTTCCATGCCTTTGATTGAGATGTGTTGGTATAAATAATTATTCATCATGGATATTACACTATACTTAAGTTTACTTAGGAAATGCATTTCATAGTAGTTTGGGTATGAGACACTTGGGTGTTTGTGCCACATTGGGATAGTGTGTGTAGGAGAATTTCCACCTTTTATGGTGTTGATCTTGTTGTTACACTCCACATTCAGTGGGTGATCCACCTCATGTGGACTATTATATTATTTCTCCTACCTACCCACACCTATTTCCTACCTACCCTTGTTTCTTATTGAGCCACATGTCATGTTTGTGTGCTCACATATCCATATAGCCTTGCCTATATAAGCAGGATTATATTCATTGTATGTAATGCTTAATGATCCAGTTGATCATATTTTTCATCTTGATAGAATACAGTTTATTTCTATCATCTATTTTGTTCTCTCTTATTTGTGCTTTCCATTGCCTCTTGATCTTGGCAAAATCTCACAAGATGATCAAATAATGGATCGATGGAAAGCTTCCTTGGAAAATCCTATGCCATGGTTCTTTTGAGAGGAACTTGTTACGCATATCGGAAAGAGAATTGAATGAAGCACAATTTCGTCCTTGTGCTAATGCTAGCCTGTCAGTAAAAACCATCAATAAAGTTGCATTTGTTAGCAGTGGATTCAGATGGATTTTTTTACACCATCAAATCACTATGTCGCAATGGATGTGGAAGGGCATTGCTATACTTGGGGACGCAATGACAAGGGATAACTAAGAAACATTTACAACTACAATTGTTTTAGGGATTGAGAATAGAAAATATGATCTTGTATTTCTATCCCATGGTATTGTGGCACCTTCTCGGACCTTTTTAGCTGAATGCATTGGGAGATCATCCAGTGTGTTCTAATTTCATTTTCAAAGCTTGCAAACAAATATTATATTTTATCATGATGCCCTAGAATGTGTTGCCAAAATGCCAAGGTTGAATCGCTATGATTGCTTGTATGAGTCAAACAAATGAACAATTGTGTGAGTCATTAAACTTGATTGCTAGGGCATGAATTGTGGTGCCCTTAAAATGCATTGTGCTATTAACATTGGATGCGTAGAGGAATCAGTCTTGTAGTGATATGCTCTAGGCATATCCAGTCATAGTATGTATTTATTGTAGCTCTCTTTGAGATCCATATGGTTGTTGTTTGAAGATGTTACCATTGTTTGTGGGGAGAAAATGGGAACTTGCATAAAAGGTCAAATGTATTGTTATAAACAAAGTCAAATTCAGAGCACTAGGTGAAATTATCGGTTGAAATAAAAAATATTTTCCAACTGCAAATAAGGAGGGTGGGAAGTCTTGAGATGAAAAAAAAAAAAGAGCTAGTTTTACCAGGGGTGAAATGCTTTTGCAAATGAGTGAATGAAAAGGATAAAATTTTCATTGCAAATGAAAAATATTATTCTATCACAGAAGAGGATAAAGATCTTACAGATATATTTTATCTGACATGAAAATTATCCACCAAGAGAGTAGGACATGACAGAGTTTGTTGTTGCGGGGGGAAAATTATTTCATTGGTAATGATACAACACTACAAAAATTATGTTCTCTCCCAAGAGTGAAATTTTCACACAAGCTACTAAGATGTAAATGAGAAATCATCTTACTAATAAAAATATGCCAAAGGGAGAAAGCTTAAGTCAAGAGTGAACAAAAGATGTGAAAATAATTTTGTAGGCAAATAAAATTGAATATGGAAAAATGGGCATGGGCAAAATGGTTTAAATATTTGTCACTAAGTTTCATTTTTACCATATTTGATAATAATGTCTTTGTGGCATTGAATAGATAGTGGGGGTAATGCATATGCATTTTAAATAAGAAACTCTAATAACAAGTGAATACCCTGTAGCTTGTCAAAGGTGGAATGCTTCTACAAAGTAAAGGGTGATTGGTGAGAAGTATTTTTCACACATGAAGGGATATATTTTACAATGAGTGAATTTTTTCTACCAAGGTCAATTTTTTTTACATATGTAGAAGAGGTAAATGCAACAAATAAAATATTTTTTATTAAGAGTGAAATAATTTCCACTCCAAAGAAAATTTGTAGAAAAAGACAAAGTAGTCACAACTAAAAAGAGGGAGTCCAACTACAACCAAAAGGCATGATATAGAAAAGGAAAAATTTGTTTGTCACAACAAAGGTATGAGGCTAAATAAGACAACATTTTAGTTGCAAGAAAGTGAAGGAAAGAAGTGGGAGAGTGTTGAAGTTATTTTTAGATTGCCAAGTGTCACAAGCAAGTTCCAGAAGTAGATGAAGGAATGCAAATCAAAGGGAGGGAGAAGAAGAGAAGATTCAGATTCAAGTTTGAAAATCAATAGTAGAGATGAATGTCATGTGTCACATTCAGGTTTATCTTAGGGTTTCTCTTATGTGTATTAATTTTGTGAGAATTTGCCAAGATCTAGAGGCAATGGAAAGCACAAATAAGAGAGAACAAAATAGGTGATAGAAATAAACTATATTCTATCAAGAAAATACTGATCAACTGGATCATTACAAGATGTTCAACGAATGCCCATACAAACAATGTAGATGAGCATGCTTATATAGGCAAGGCTATATGGATATGTGAGCACACAAACATGACATGTGGCTCAATAAGAAACAACGGTAGGTAGGAAATAGATGTGGGTAGGTAGGAGAAACAATATAATATTCCACATCAGATGGAATGTAACAAGATAAGATCAACACCATAAAAGGTGGAAATTCTCCTACACACACTATCCCAATGTGGCACAAACACCCAAGTGTCTCATACCTAAACTATTATTAAATGCATGTACCTAAGTAAACTTAAGTAAAGTGTAATAATATCCATGATGAATATTTATTTACACCATCAACCCCCCCCCTTAAGTGCAACTTAGGAGAATGCACTAAAGTCTACAATGCAACTAAGCAATGCAAGATGGGTCCCAGCTACGAGGCCATGCTAGGTACCCATGTACAAATGCAAATGCAATCTCCCATAAATGGAGAAAGAGAGAAAAATCCAATGGGAAAAAACCCTCCCCCAAAAGAGAGATGATGAAAGCACACAATGCTCTCAATGATGAATGAGAAGAACAAAAAATATGTCCCCCCCATAAGAGAGAAGAAGAGACCATGAAGTCCTCCCTCAATGTTAAATCTCCTGCAAAGATGGTCCAATGATGATGACCAAAATACCTCCCCATAAGGAAGAAAGAGAGCCAATGCTGCACCAATAATGTCAAAGTGTGACAAAACCAGGTACCAATATCGATGATGATGAATAACTCGCTGCAACAAAAAGAAGATCAGGCATGGAGACAACCTGCTTTGAGCATCATCTGGATACTCATAAATGACATAAATACTAGTACAATCTAAGTCTCACAGGAGCCATGCACAAATGTGTACAATCTAAGTCTCAACTAGAGCCATGCACCAAGTCTCACAAGATATTCCTAATCTACGTGTACAAGAGGATTACATCAAATAGGTCATCAAAAACAAGATACAAAGAGGTGTGACACTTTATGATAGTGCGGATACAACATTTCTCAAGCAAGAGCATACATCATGATAAAATATTCAAATGTGGAAACATGAAAATGATGCCACCAACAAAGAAGCCCTGTAGAATACTGCAGATGAAGATGCCTCCAAATGGAATTTCACCAAGAGATATAAATGAACAATTGGCCCCCCATAAAAATACCATGTTGGCACTTGCAAATAATGGCAAAGTGGACTTCTAATTTCAATGATTAAAACTTCTCAAAATGAGATATAAGAGACTTCAACAAATACTGCTAGTGATCTAAATTGAGATCCAAACAAAATACAAGTACCAAATAGATCAAAAAATGACCAAATACTGAAAGTACAATTTCTACTCACAATCATTGCAAACTAATGGCAGATTATGAAAGTAGACAAAAAATTATGCACTCTAAAAAAATGACACCTGAAAAAGGAGTCCATATGAGCCCAAATGAAGCCTCCAAAGATGTAAAAATTGGGATTTCATGATTTCCAAAAAACTTGTATCCAAAAAATAGAAAACTCCCGCACCACTATATAGATCACAAAATTCTACCCCAAAACAAAAAAAATTTCTCAAAAAAAGGAGTCTGGATGAGTAAGATATCACTATTTGCAAATTGCTTGCAAAATTATAGTTTTTGGAAAATTTCTGTCGCAGCTTCAAACTTCAAATGCCTCTAGATTTGGCCTCTGAAGTCTGATTTGGATGAAACAAAAGACAAAAATGACTTTCTTGGACCTCCTCAATCCAATGGTAACCTCATATTTGACCTATCAAGCTTCAATAATAACCTGCAATAGAAAGCTCCAAAATACACAACCCCAAATAGCATCAAATTTCTCTCAATTGGCAAACCAATGACACTCTAATGACTCTGATACCATGTGAGAATTTGACAAGATCTAGAGGCAATGGAAAGCATAAATAAGAGAGAACAAAATAGGTGATAGAAATAAACTATATTCTATCAAGAAAATATTGATCAACTGGATCATTACAAGATGTTCAATGAATGCCCGTACAAACAATGTAGATGAGCCTGCTTATATAGGCAAGGCTATATGGATATGTGAGCACACAAACATGACATGTGGCTCAATAAGAAATAAGGGTAGGTAGGAAATAGATGTGGGTAGGTAGGAGAAACAATATAATATTCCACATTAGGTGGAATGCAACAACAAGATAAGATCAACACCATAAAAGGTGGAAATTCTCCTACACACACTATCCCAATGTGGCACAAACACCCAAGTGTCTCATACCTAAACTATTATTAAATGCATGTACCTAAGTAAACTTAAGTAAAGTGTAATAATATCCATGATGAATAATTATTTACACCAACAAATTCTTCTCTTCTCCTCATTTTGAAGAATTATGATGTAATTTTCTGGAAGCAAGGCTTCCATGTACAACTCTAGAATTGGAGTATGTAGAGTGATATTTTCAACATGTATTTGTTTTACTATTTTAAAATAGTTTCTTACCAGAGTGCATGAAGGTTTTATATGTTTTGTGTAGCTATCTCCTAAATTTACAAGCACTATTTTATGAGATAAATGATCAAAGATCTTATATTTTATCTCTGCAAATGTCTTTGTAGTGTTTACCTTATTTTTTGCTTCTCTTCAATGAAGAGATTAAATTGATTTTAACAAGTTAGAGAGATGGTGTTGTGTTTGTGAAGGATTAAGAAGAATGGCTATAATAAAACTAGAATAAAGGATATTAATGTAATGCATTAATATTATGAGCTCATTAATTTATATTTAATCTATTTGGGTAGAATATTTGCATACTGTTGGTTGACTCTGCTGCCCTAAGGAAGCCATCGGTCATGGGGTTTATATCTAGTTTTCAAAATCAGAAATAATCTCAAAATATCATTTCCTTTATGTTGTAGTAGTTTTTAGTGTAGAAATTAGTCCCAATGGCTAAATGAACATTCAAAAAGCTAATATTATAGCCATATTCAAGGTTTGTAAACCTTCCTTGGTATATTTTTATTGGGAATATCTATTGTAATTTACAATGCCATGAGTATAGAATGTAGTGAATCATTTGGGCATTGTTAAGGGAGACCCACCTTGTTTTTGTAAAGCCAAAAGTGTAGGAGATTTTAGTCTTGTGACTGTATCTCGTTCCTTGGCCAAATTCAATCCCGAGCCTTAAAATAAGAAAGTGGCTAACCTTTAGGGTATAGGGAATATGTTGATTGGGAAACCAATAGGTCCTTAACCCAATTGATCTACCATGATGGTTTGTATATTTTCCACTTATGATGAATTGTTTTATTTATGCAATAATGCATTATTAGCAATGCTGGTACACCATCCACACTAATGCAGTCACAACAATATCAACACATCACTTTCATTAATCATTCCAATTCATTTCACATGTACAATAGTGTCCAATTCCTTTCACATGTACAATAGTGCATTTTCATGAACATGAAAAACAATATACACAATGCAAGCACAATGATTCTCAACATATTCTAATCATGAATCATTTATATCTCTATCACATCCGAATGCAACATTATACAATGATGAGCACAATGCTCAATCGAGAGTCAATCATAAGCACCTCAATCCAAGTTAATTAAATAGATAATCATACCTATTAGGCCCAATATGGAAAGTTAATGTACTGAGAGGGGAGGGGTGAATCAGTACTTCAAAACTTTTCTTCAACAATAACTTTACTGTTATGGATAAACCAAATAGTGTAGTAACATAATATAAAGCTAAAACAAATAGATAACAATCATACATGATTCACTCCATAACACATATATTTTGGTTATGCAAAAACTCTTGGTTAGAGAGAAAAACTACGGTGGGGATGGCACCCACAACTTCACTATTGCAATAATAAAGGTTGGTCGGTTAGAGCTACATGTTTAGCTATTTTTGATAGCTTACCCTATTAGGAGTATCAAGATCTGTTAGATCTACCTTGCTAAAGGATTTTACAACACTTAATCTAAATGCTGCACCTGGTTAGAGGCTTTACAATTTATAGACTTGATTAGAGTCTTTTACCCTATTAAAGGTTTCTCTTACAACTTCAAAATATTACAATAAAATCATTACAAATATCTGCAACTTTACATCTGGAATGTTCTAGCAGATTCTATGTGCTCAGAATAAAATTACCTTGCTTATAACATACCTCGGTAACCCATATAGTAACTCGGTAAACCCTTTTGTTTACTCTGTTCTTTGACTGTTCTCTAAAATCCTTCTCGGTGACCTCTGTGTCTCTGTAACAATCATAACACTTAGTGCTTTCACATGTCTTGCTTCATATATTTCTATATCTTCCTTTCTGTCATGCTACATGTATATATCTGATCTTAATCCATGTTGTATAAATAGATCTCTTATGTCGGTGATCCATTCATTGCTTCGATCTTACAAACATGTTTTATCGAATAAATAACCATGCAAAATATTTCATTGGTTAGATGACCTCAAAATCATACACAATCTTTAAGTGCAATTTCCAATGTGATAACGGTTCTATGTTCCTTGATCTTGTAACACATTTTCATATGTATGTCCAGGTTCAATGAATCTGGTAACATGTTTCACTCAGTGTATATCAACTTGGTGTGTCATCTTTGCTGCTCGATAGACATGGAATGATACTCAGTAGACAGCTCAGTGCATACTGGGCCGTTGACTACTTTCTTCTATAACCGACTTGACTGTGCATACCGACTAAATATTTTGGTAGAGATAATTGACTAGAGTACATAGAATAACTTTGAACATAAAACTAATGGAAACTTGATAAGTAGTAACAATCTCTCCTTTTGACTTGAGTTTAGATGTTTGACAAAAACTACTTTCAAAGTTGTAACTTAATAATTTATGTACTTGCAAAATTTGACTATACTGACAGTATATACAATAGTCAATAATATGTCCAGATATACTCCCCCTATCAATATACTGTACAAAACTTTGATTTTGCATGCTCAGTAATCAATGTTCTGTTCACTGCTCAATTCACTGCTCTTGGATACTCTGCTTACTCTACTCGGTATACTCCCCCTATATACTACACTCCTTTTGTTTGATATTATACCTTGATGCTTTGAATACTATATCATCACTCCCCCTTTTTGACAAACATCAAGACTTAGTTACCATTTGGTGGAGGTAACTGGTCAAAAATGGATTTGTGCTTTGTTCGTTCTTCAGTGAGAGTGATAGAGAGGGCATCCTTTACACTGTCCATTAAAGAATTCTATGCTTCAATATCGACCAATAATGATATTAAGCCATCTAGAGTGCTTCCCTCTTGTGTAGTAGACAAGTATGTGGATCGGTTGATATGTTCTTGGACAGATGAAAGATGAGGAAGGAATAATGTCTGAAGTGTCATTATGTCCATCCTGATCTTGTGTTCTTCATTTCTTAGGTCCAATTTTTGAGCCATGAGCTGTTGTAACTTTTTATAAAAATTCTGAACTAAATTGGGCTCTGTGGTCAACTTATTTGAGAGATTGGTGATCTCTTTCTCAATTGCTTCTATTTTATTTTTGATGTCTTTAATGAATAAAGAAAATGTATAGAGTTTTTGAAATAAATAAAGAATGTGCTTGAGTTGAGGGGTCAACTCAGCAATAAATTTGACAAGTTTAACTTTGCCAATAGCTATAGCTTTCTGTACCTCTTCTATCATTTTTGCAGTGAGCTCCTTGTCTTTTAGCTTGATCAAATATTTGGATGCATCGACTCCAGATGTCTCTATCATGGTTAGGAGTTCATCCAGTTGAATGTGGATGGCTGCATCTTTGGTTATTGTAGCTTCAGGTTGCATATTTGTTAAGAGTGCTTTTACCTTCTGATGTACTTTATTTTTCTTTTGAATAGCCATTTGCTTCTCTTGTTTGGCTTTTTCTTTGCATAGTTCACCGAAATCAATGAGTGCTTGCCTCTTTAATTTGGATATATCAACATTGGGCAACACTATTGGTTTCGACAAATCTACTTTGAAACTATGCTTTTTCATCTTCTTTTCTTTACCTTTCACCGATGGAACTAAGACAATGGCTTGTGAGGTTTGATGACCCTCGGTAGGTTGCTCAGTAGAGGCAACACTTTGGTCGGTTTTTTAGCCTCTGTAGAGTCCTTTGGTGTCTCGATACTCGGTGTCTCAGTTGCAACATTTTCAATGCTAGAAGGATCCTAAGATGTCTATTCTTGAGTAGTGCCTTCTCCTACTGTAGACTTGTGACCTTCGGTGCCTGTATCCGTATCTTGAGGGTTTTTGGTTGTGACAGGTTGATTGACCAGTGGATAAGGCTGAACTTGATCCAAGACTAATTCACTAGATACAAGTTTTGCATATGCATTTCCTTCTATCATTTCCTATTCTAGTGCCTCTATATCCATAATATCTTCATCTATTTGAATGGTGTCAATAGGATCTTGCTCGGTAACATCAGGATCTTGCTCGGTAACATCAGGATCTTGCTCGGTAACATCAGGATCTTGCTCGGTGACATCAACTATTTCAACTTCAGCTTGCTCATCGACATCCTTGTTTCTAAATATTTCCCACCACTTCTCTTTTGTCTCATTTTCCACTTCAATATACAACCCATTCATCGGTTTCAAGGATTTTTATTTGATGAGGAACTTTGTGTGGTAGGTTGTCAGATGTTCTTTTATTTCGGCTACCGACATGTTAGGAAAGAGATATACTAGACTTCTTTCTCTGATCTATTTCTCTGAGTCTAGGGCATATTGCCACCTATTATCAATATGTGCATATAATTCTTTTGGGAGAGAATTAGAAACTTCTAATGGGACTAATCAAAATTTTAGAAGTGTGCAGATGACAGCTTCTTCAATTTGTCTCTTTTCATCTTCATTTCTGGATTCATACTTAACATATCTGAATCCTCCAAATCCACCATGTTCTTTCAAATTAGCACAAAAAATTTCAACACTATGTACATTTTTTTTCTTGCTCTTGACAATTTGAAATTTGCTTGCATCCTCAGATTCGGTGTCACTAGACTCTTTTGCCAAAATGAGTCTTCGAGTAGATTTCTTGTAAGTTTTTGTTACCTTGGGAACAATAACACTCTTTGTTTTCTTACTCAGTGAAGCTGCAGATGCTCTTGTGTTAGGTCACTTTGTTGGAGGAGTTGGTGAGGCCTTTGATGTGTCCTGTTTCTTTCTTTTCAACACTTTTCCCTTAGGCAATTCGGTGCTCAGTGTTATAGCTGCCTCTTGGGCTTCAGATTCCTCTTCGGTTATGGCTATAGTGCCTTTGACAAGTGTGGAGTAAGAATCTTCTCCGAATTTCTCTGATAATTCCTTCATCATCTTTGTTGCCTTTCTTGTAGCTTTGGGTACTACAATGCTCATTTTTACTTTTTCCTTCACTTCTTCATAGGTTCCATACCTTAGCTTGGTAACATGCCTTGGCAATGTAAGAAATGCATCAATTTGCTAATGTGTTATGTCAAAATCAATCTCCTAACCCATAGGTGACAAGGATTGAGTTCTTGGTTCCACAACATTCACATAATAGTAATCAGTGCCTACTTCAAAATATATGTCATCTTTGTATTTTTCCACTAGCTTGGGTGGAATCCGGTACCTGTTATGCATTTTCTCTTGAAATTTATTGAAGTAATCATCCATAATATCATTAAAATTATCTCCTAGCTTCTTAATGAAGTCATTGATCTGATGGGTGATTGGCCGGTGTAGTTCCCAAACAACTTTACCGACTGATGAAAGAATTTTTCAAAATAGAAAAAACATGCATACAAGTAGTGATCCAAACTTTAGTGTATTAGCCGAGTTGTTCTTCTTCAGCTTCCTGATGGTGTTCAGATTCTCAAGTAGGTTTTTTAGCAATACCTCACATAGATCAATTTTTATTCCCTTTTTCACAATTTTGTATGCTAGGTCTACTGTTGCATAGGGTACACTATTTTCCCTTGCCAATTGGAAGAAACAGTAACCTATTAGTCTAATGGCAAATTTTAGTTTTGCATCAATGACATTGTTCAATTTTAGTCCTCTGCAATTTGATTCCACTTCGGTTAAACTGATCAATTCCTTCTGTGATATCATCTTTTGAGCTCGGGCATGATCATAAATAGGGTAACCAGTAATCAGATGAATGATTTCTTTGGTAATCTTAAATGGTTGCTCTTCTAACCACATGAAATCATTGTGAAATCTGCTCAGAACAAACTTGACCCACTGGGGTTTGAACACACAGGGATAGGTTAGGGCTTCAGTTAATCCCTTGATCTTAATATGCTCATACTTGCTCTTCAATTTACCATTGGTGCACAATTCATCATAGGTGTCTTTGATTTCAACGTGATTGAGTTCTTCAACATGACATTTGGTGAAGAATCTCACATCCTCGACTAATAACACTCTATCCGGGATGAGTGAAAATGCGGTTCTGTCATCCAGTTCAGATGCAACTTTGGGAGTTAACGAGTATTTTAGTGAGGGCTTTTCAACATTCTTAACAACGATGGGATCTTGGATCTTGGGTGCCATTTGTAGATTTCAAATAAAAACTAACAAAAGATCCTTAGGGTTTGAGGATTTTCAAATGGCAGATGCTTCACACTTAGCAGATAATAATAACTTGATAAGATCAGTAAACCAACATAACAATGCATTGAGATTGATGTAAATACCTTGAATTTTGCTTTGTAGAAGGTTTGATCGCCTTAGATTCATTATGCTCTTCTCTCTTGAAAACTTGGTAAGTGAAAATGACCGCATAAATGCTTTAAGTACACAATATACCTTATCAGGCTCCATGCGGGTTAGGTCAAAAACATTAAATGCACTCAGTTACACTAAAATTTCTTTCCTTTTTCCGTTTTAACCGAGTAGCCAGATTTCCTTTATTTACCGACTAGACAGGTTTCCTGTATTCACCGACTTGACAAGTTTCCTGTATAGTGCTCCAAAAGACTTTGATAGAATTTCAAACTTACTACTACATCTTGACTATGCAGATTTTGAATTAAGTACATAATAAAATAGGAACTGTTAAGATTTAACCTTGAGAGAATGTAGTCCCTTCATACCTTTACCGATTAATTTGGAATAGGTGCACCTAACTCGGTAGGTAAGGTGCTTTCTTCATTTGACACAATTTCCTTCTTTTTCCAAATCATCTTTAATTTTTCTTTTATTTCTTCAGTGTCTTTTCTAGGTTGATCTCTACAATCTCCAGCCAAGTGTCCAACTTTGTGACAATGAAAACATGCCATACCAGGATTTCTCCATGATCTTCGGTTGTTCATCCCAAACCTTATAAAGAAGTTGGCACTTATATGTCCATATCTTCCACAACATTCACACCATATCCTTGTATTGTAATCCCATGGTACTGTAGAATACTGTTGGTAAGGATCTGTGTGAGCTCGGTAACCTCTAGCATTTGCTCGGTGTGCAGACCACATATAGTTCTTTTGCTTAAGCCAACACTTCTCGGTACTGTTTCCATATCTATTGTAGTTTTTACAAAACCCTTTGAATTTTGCCTTCTGATAATTGTTAACAGACTTTGTCCTACATTGATTAGATGTGTGACCATATTTATTGCAATTGTAACAATAACCATTGGACTTAGTGACATTCAGTTGCTTACCTTTTCTGATTTGGCACATGTTGGTAGTGTGACCTTGATTTCCACAGTAGTTGCAAATAGGTTTCTTTCTTTTGATGTTCTTCTTGATTCCAACTTGCTTTGATGATTCTCCTCTCTCGGTAGTATGGATTCCCTTCTCGGTAGAGTCTTTTCCTTTGTAACCGAGTCCTGCATCTTTGTTGGGTTGTCTTGTATTCAGTTGCTCATCCAATATATTTGATGCTTCATAACTCTTCTTCAGTGTTTCTTTGGATTTCTTCTCTGTCTCAAGTTCATTGGTCAACCTTGATACTTTAAGTTTTAATGCTTGATTCTCATCATCTTTCAGATTTGCTTCATGGTGTGCATAACCTAGTTGATCTGACAGGTTTTGTTGAATTCCAGTCAACCTTGTGATTTCATCATTGTTATCAGATACTAAGGCTTCAAGTTGTTGTTTCTCTCTTTCGAGATCTCTTACTTTATCCTCGGCTGTCCTCAATGCATCAAGATTTTCAGTCATCTGTGTGCTGAAATGTTCATGTTCTCTTCATTGCTTTTAGTTGATCAGCCAGTGCTTTGTTCTTTTCTTTCAATACTCCAATCATTTCTTCAGTCTCTTCAGACATACTATTCTCAGATGATGTCTCAATTTGTTCCACTAACTCTTGAGAGTCTTGTAAATCATCAGATAATCTTCTTCTCACTTTCAGAGATTTTTGCATTTGCCTTTGCATGTCTGCAATCGCTTGATTAGCATGATCTAACTCTTCTTGTAGATACAAAATCCTCTGAGATTGTTTATAGCCTTCCATTGATAAGATCTTTCTCTTTAGGTAGTTAAACCCTTTTCCAATATTGAAGCTTTGATATCAATTGTTAGGCCCAATATGGAAAGTTAATGTACTGAGAGGGGAGGGGTGAATCAGTACTTCAAAACTTTTCTTCAACAATAACTTTACTGTTATGCATAAACTGAATAGTGCAGTAACATAATATAAAGCTAAAACAAATAGATAACAATCATACATGATTCACTCCATAACACATATATTTTGGTTACGCAGAAACTCTTGGTTAGAGAGAAAAATCGCGGTGGGGATGGCACCCACAACTTCACTACTGCAATAATAAAGGTTGCTCGGTTAGAGCTACATGTTTATCTATTTTTGATAGCTTACCCTGTTAGGAGTATCAAGATCTGTTAGATCTACCTTGCTAAAGGATTTTACAACACTTAATCTAAATGCCGCACTTGGTTAGAGGCTTTACAATTTATAGACTTGATTAGAGTCTTTTACCCTGTTAAAGGTTTCTCTTACAACTTCAAAATATTACAATAAAATTATTACAAATATCTGCAACTTTACATTTGGAATGTTATAGCAGATTCTATGTGTTCAGAATAAAATTACCTTGCTTATAGCATACCTCAGTAACCCATATAGTAACTCGGTAAACCCTTCTGTTTACTCTGTTCTTTGTCTGTTCTCTAAAATCCTTCTCGGTGACCTCCGTGTCTTTGTAACAGTCATAACACTTAGTGCTTTCACATGTCTTGCTTCATATATTTCTATATCTTCCTTTCTGTCATGCTACATGTATATATCTGATCTTAATCCATGTTGTATAAATAGATCTCTTATGTCGGTGATCCATTCATTGCTTCGATCTTACAAACATATTTTATCAAATAAATAACCATGCAAAATATTTCATTGGTTAGATGAATTCAAAATCATACATAATCTTTAAGTGCAATTTCCAATGTGATAATGGTTCTATGTTCCTTGATCTTGTAACACGTTTTCATATGTATATCCAGGTTCAATGAATCTGGTAACACGTTTCACTCGGTGTATATCAACTCAGTGTGTCATCTTTGCTGCTCGGTAGACATGGAATGATACTCAGTAGACAACTCGGTGCATACCGGGCTCTTGACTACTTTCTTCTATAACCGACTGGACTGTGCATACCAACTGAATATTTCGGTAGAGATAACTGACTAGAGTATATAGAATAACTTTGAACATAAAACTAAAGGCAACTTGATAAGTAGTAACAATACCATCCTATTATGATTGTAGCAAAAAAAAGGCCACTCAAGAGCCTCTAACATCCATAAAAGTAAAGGTCAATCATCAAGGAGACCATCACACAAGAAAGAAATCCTAGGCACATAAGAGGGTCAAATCAACCCCCAAACAACATACACTTATCATATATCATGCTTAGTCAAATGAGGCAACACAACTGTTGGTATTATGGATATGTTGCATTAGTTTTGTCATTGATGTGAACACTTATCCTTCTGGATATCTACATTGTTGATTTGGCACTGTGGTTATATTTATTTACTGTTGAACCGACACATTGTGTTCACCGGCAAGTTCAATGATTTATGCACAATCACTGATATATTGTTCATCGACACTGATGATGACTTCTTATCATCTAGAGATCACTTGATTATGTTGAAGACATGGTTTAGATACTTGGTTTTGGAGTTTTGGTTATTGGTCTAATCGAATAGACATATTTGCTGTTACTGACAAATTGGTCTTGGTTATGGACCAGTATATGTTATCTATTCCAGATCAATACGACACATTATGGAGATGATTTATTGATTGGATATTGTTGTAAATGTATTAAGCCGACATGATGCATCGCATCAAGACTTATTTGTAATTGATTCTATTGTAATATTCTTAGTGAGCCGACCTACACATTTGGTCTTAGGTTTTGTATATATGTAAGATCTCAATTGATGAGATATGTGATATGGTATTGTAACATGGTATGTGAGAATATTGAAGATCATATGAGCAGACCATAGAGAAGGTTGAAGGAAAGTTTCTTGAAGGTGTTTATCGAAGCTTAACCGGTACTGAATCTAGCATTGGAGATGCTATTTTGAGCAGTGCATTATTCTAGGATTTAACCATCCTACTGTAATCATTGCGACTCCCATTTGAGCAGTGTTCTCTAGGCAGTTGGCCTTTCTACATGTGTAAACCCCATTTGTATACACATACTATTTGCAGTAGTATCATCTGATTGTGGGTAAGGTTTCCCACCGTGGTTTTTCCCCTTACCGGTTTTGCTCTCTGTGTTATGTGTTGTGGATCTTGTTTCTCTTTTTGTTTCACGCATTAAGTTTCACCGGTATTGATATTAACTGTTAATCTACTAACCGACATTAAGTTTGATTTACCGGTATCAAGTATCAAGTATCAAGTTTAATTAAGTTATACTTGGGTTGAAATTCATTGACAACTGATTCACCCTCCCTCTCAGTTGTCCTTTCAGTTCCTAACAACAACCACTATCACCAAAAGAATCCACACACAAAACCTTCTAAAAGGTAAAACAAGAACTCACTCACATAGAGAAATGCACCAAACAACTGATCCTTAGCCCACTCAAGAGGCTCTCTCATGGATGTGTCCATCTATCCCTGATAGGTGCTTATGATCTAGGAGGTACTTTTCCTCCACCATGTGCTACTTGGGTTAATTCATCTCGAACTCTCCAACATAATACTCAAGGAACCCAAGCAAAAAACTAACAACTAACTCACCAAGCAAACACCTACACAACAGTGCACCAACAACATCATCTTCATGGGTAACATTGTAACTAGAGGTCCTAGTGCTGCAACATGGGCTCTGATACTAGATGTAACACCTTGCTAAGGAACCCTAGAGGATAAGAGAAAATTACACAAGGGATGCATGAATTTTTTTTAAAGTAATAAAGTATAATAATGCACAACGATACAAATATAACGTTAATCTTAAGGTAACATTAATCCTCTCGATAACTGACAAAGCACAAGTGAAAGACCATACATGTAAAAATCCAAATGAAAAAGGAAAGTCTCCCAAACATTAGTACAAGATCTAAGAGGTTTTTAGGATCACATAAGACCATCCTCGAAGAACCTATTGGTTGAAAATTTTGTAAACTTGTGAGGTTTACAAAATTGTGGTTTCAGCCATAATATGTGATATTGAAATCTCTCCTAATTATAAGGGAAGACTCCTCATTTTCTTATTACTCTAACTTTCTTGAAACAAAGTTATAACTACTAATCCTATTCTAATCGTGGGTGTTACACCATCTCATTCCCTTTCTTCAGAATATATCTTTATCCTTTTCTCTCTTTTCACAAAGGATATTATAATTGAGAGCAATAATGAACAACAAACTTCTAAGTTATTGAGAAACAACCTAAAAGAGTATGAATGAAATACACAAATAACAAGAAGCAAAGTTTCTATGAAAGAACGATGTCTTTCATTTCTTCCTTGGAATGAGAAAATGACACTTGAGCTCAAAGCCTTCAAAACACTATAATCCTATCAACATTTAACCAATAACTTTAGTAACCCAAAATAAACTTTCCTAGATAACAAGACAAAGCACAAAGTATATGTATTAACACCCACTTACAATTTAATAAACTTTTACTTAGGACAACAAAGTAAAGCTCAAAGTCTTTAAATGGTTATCTACGTACAAATTCTACCTTACAAATGCTGAAATGTAACACAAAGTTTACAAAACAAAATTTGTTCTAATCTTTAACTATACTTCTCCAACATTCTTTTGCTCAATCAAAACAAGATTCTAAAATAAGAATGATGTAATAACACTCTCACCATTAACCGCAATGAATTCAATGCAAAGTATGAATGCCAAAGATGTTCTCTTATTTGATCAAGTTTGCAAAATAGCAATATGAACTCAAAGCTTCACTTTGCTCTTAGCTTTGACAGAGTTTTGTTACATAAAATTAAAGATGAAGATAAGAAAGAGCCACCCTCATTTATGTAAGAGAGGGGCTATGAGTAAAATAAGAAAAGTTACAACTAACTATGACTAAATCAAAATTGAGTCCTACTTGACTTAGAACTTGTGCAAATTCTTGATGCAAAAGCTTATATACAAAATGACACTTGAAGTGTCGAATGCTTACTACAAAAATTCTCTTACAACTTCATAAATATAAAACTACTAAGTGTCACCAAACTCTCCATTACGATCTTGTTTCATGAATTCATCAAACTTTTGCAAAACAATATTCATTTGTTCTTCATTAGGTCCTTGAATATGACTCGTGACAATCTTGACCTGAGTGATAGAATCTTCTAGGCCAACATAACATCTCTTATGCTTCTTGAGAAGGGAAGACATTTTTTCCAAATTAACCTAGATATCTATCAATTTATTAATTGAAGATACTGAGAAAAATTCTTTATCAACCTCTTCTACAATTAGCAAGTTGAATTCTTTGATGATGATGTCTTCATGAAGAGGCTTTTGATTCTCATCAAGGAATGTACAAGGAAGCTCTGATACCTTTTCGATGATTTTCCTTTATTTTATCAATACATTCCTTTTGTGCCTTTCACATGTCCTTGACGAGCACTTCTAGAGTATTAATTTGATGTTCCAATGCTTCCCTTTGTTCAATATACATGTATCTCAAATAAAGTACTCCATCATCAATTAAAACATATAGCTCAAAATCTTCTAGCTTCAACCAAGAGTCGAAGGCTTTCTCCTATGTCTCTAGCTCCTATGAAAGTAGATTCAAAGTTTTATCTACTTTAGACTTAACACCTTCCAAATTGTTAATTAATGTGACTATAGTGAATAAAAGATGTGTTCCTTGAATCAACATTTTGCCCATCCATTCATCCATTGATCTTATACATGAAGTTACCCACACAACCTGTTTGATGACTTACTCATCAATTGATGAAGTCACCAGTTGAACTACCTCTGAAGACTATTTTATATTAATCAACATAGTGGTGAGTTGTTCCAATTGTTTCTTAAGATTATGTATTGATCTTTTCTTCATTATATCTCGCCACAAGATTATGAAATGATGTCTGAGAATCTTACATAGTTCCTTCATGGATTTTCTTTCCTAATTCAATTTTATTAATGACATAATCTGTGGGGTGGATTTTGTCAATATATGTATCTAGAGGATGTAATTCTAGTTCAACATACTTGATCTTTGACTTATCCACCTTGACTCTAGATAAAGTCTTATCCTTCTTTGTAACCTTTGGCTTAAAAGGAACCAACTAGCTGAAGTCAAAGTCATCTAGGGAAATGGCTTGCTTCTTCCTCTTGGGAGTATTAGAGACCAACCAAGGTGGTAAAGGTGTGTCATCCTCAACTCTTGTGGCCAATATCAGAGATGAAGGTTCTTTATCCTCTACACCAGTAGTGATAATGGGAGTCTAGTAGAAGACAAAATTGTAGGTGGGTTCTCTATGACTAACTTTGGGTGCAAGTTCAGTTTTGGACATGAATTTATCAAAATCTTCCAGCATAGAAGAAGGCGCTTCTAAATTTTTTGGGAGAAACACATTTTCAATATTGTCCTATGGAGTATCCAAGGCTGACTCACTGGTTGTTGTGGAGGGAATAGTATGGATCACTACACCAGGAGCATCTAAAGCATAAGAAATAGTGGAACCAAAAGGAATAAGATAAGAAATAAAAACTTGTGGAGGGATTGTATCCAAAGCATTATGAGATGTATGAGGAATGGATTCATGTTCCCTTTCAGACTGGGAAGTACTAGGAATTTCAAGTAATCCTTCCTCATCATACTCCTCTTGTTCTTTCTCTAGATTTTCTTCTTCTTGTTGCAGCTCCTCCTCAAGCAACTCTACCTCAACTTCTTGTTGTGAGATGATAATATATCAAGCTTTCTTATGCTTTTCTTTAAATTGTTCTTCATGCCCCTGTAATCAAAATCTTTCCTTGCTTTAAAGAACTTCATTTTAACCCTTCTCATTTCTTCATCCATGGCTCTAGCCTTGTAAATGGAACTGATTGAGTATCTATCAATGGTGAGAGAACTCGAATCCTTATTTATGTGAGTTTGATTGGTGCTTATGTATCGCTGCCATATGACGATCCAACTCAATGAGAATAATATTGTTTGATGGATACTTAGGGATCATAAAAGGCTCATCATCATAGCATTCTACTCTGAGGTAGGTGAAGGTAGGGAATTGTAATAACATGCATCCATATTGATTTACTACATTTCAAGCTTAATCTGATACCCTCTAGTTTTGGAGATCCTTTTCAAACATACACACGTAATGATAGAAGAAAGAATCATTTACCCTCCTAAAATGATGTAAAGCAGTCAACTTGGGGTAATACTGATACACTTGAATCTAACTTTTGTCCCCTATTGTAGAAAATCTTGGGAAGTACCTCATTGAGGCTACTACATATACTATATGAAGTCATATAGAACTTAAAAGTAGTTGGTACTAATGATCAGTGAAAATGACCAAGCAATTTTTTTCATGCCTTAGATTAAAATGAGTCATTTGGATCTTGTCTTGCTCTCTCTCTTGCGCTTCAAGCTTAGGGTTTTATGGATTTTGTTTAAATCTTGATGAGATCCCCTGAAATTGTTATAAATTTGCATTACCTTTTCACTTAAGCCTGAGGGTTCTAGTAACATTGGCGGGGCATTTTCTATGTCCTAGGTGTTTATTTGTGTTAGAGTATTTGGGTATTTACTTGATTAATTAAACAATATTTGTATAATTATTTAAGTTCCCTTTATCTCTTTTAGAGTTAAGCTAACTTTAGGTGCATACTAATTAATTCTTTTATTAATTATTATGTGCAAACCTAGGTTTTCCTTTTTAGGGTTTCTTGACCTATTAAAGGTTGAGTTCTTTCTTTTCATTGTAAGAAGAAGGATTATTACATTACACATTTTGTGAATATTGAGCTCTCATATTTTTGAGCATATTTTCTGTGTATTTCTTTCTTCTGTGATTTGCTTCCTTGCTGCTACTTGTAACAGGTTTTTCAGCTTGCAGAGATCATTTGGGCTCCTATGGTGTTGTATTTTCTCAACTTCAATATGGTATCAGAGCTTCAGATCTGCAGCTATCTGTTCTTGTTTTGAGAATTTTAGCATTGGAAGCAGATCTGGGCTTTCAGAAAGTTTTTTTATGCACCTAGGGATAGGCTTTTTTTCGAATCACTTTGGGCCTAAACGGACCTCACCATCATGCTCAGAAGGCCCAAAAATCCCTATGGTCATATAAAACTTGACCTTTTTTGGTTCCTGAGCCTCTGGGAGTATTTTTTCTCCATATCTAGGCCATAGGACCCTAGCACACAAATCGAGAAAAAAATATTTTTTTGCCTTTTTATGGCACGCAGGCCGATTTTTTGATTTTGTTAAAAAAAAGAAAAAAAAATCAAAAGGCGAAGGTTGTTTTTTTGTTAAAAAAAATCAAAATTTTCTTGGGGTACCCTTGCAACTGCCGCAGGTTGGTGTCATAGACTTTTCCAGGCCTCGAGCCCCATGCCGCCATCTAGCCCTGCCCTCTGGCCTTGCTTTCCTACCCCGACCCCGCCTTCCGGCCCTCGCTGGCCCTCCGGCTCTCACCGGCCCGACCCCCACTTACCCTAACCTGCTGACCCCCACCGGACCTCCTGCCTCTCACCGGCTTCTGTAGGCCCTCTGGCAACCTCGGCCACTGCTCGACCCAACCCACCACCACCACCGCCTGGCCACCTTGGCAGCTGCCCGACCCACCCTGCCGCCCGCAGTGCCCGCTAGCCCCGTCGCCCCCGGACCGCCGCAAACCCTTGGTTCCACTTGCCGGAAACTACATCCCCCACTAAAAATAGCTGCCCGACCACCAGAGCTCCACCCGGCTGCCACCAGACCGCCGCCCACTAGCCACCTCCGCCCACCCCAGCCACCAAACTACCCCTTCCTCTTGTTTTGAAGGGGGTTTGGTTTTTTGGCCATATCTTGGGCATACAGAGTCATTTTTTTGAAAATGAATAGGTGTCAGAAAGATGGTTTCGAGTTGGACCTCGTGATGTTGGTATTTTTTTCCAATTTTTCTATTTGACTATGTTTCTTTTCCAGTCAAAGTAGGGTCTCATTTTTGCACTCCAGGAGCCATAGAATGAGCAGCTAAACTCCGTTTTTCAAAAACTTTATATCGTTGGAAAGCTTGTACTATGTACTTTCTAGCCATATGAGTTTTATTTCCAGATTATTCTCTAGGAATTTTTTATTCAGGTTTTTTCTTTTCAGCACTTTGGTGGATATCTTGGTGTTTCAGGTCCTGGGATCTCTTCTCTAAGTAGGATGTCTCTATTTTGGTTCTCCTTTCTATTTCCTGTCTTATTATCATTGTAGCATTGTATTTATGCAAACACACTGAGATAAAGTGCCATCATGCATTGTGTACTTAGGATCTTGCACATCTTGTGCCTTATTGTACATGCACTACATATAAAGTGCCATGAGGGGGTTGATGTTTGCCTTGTTTTCCATCTACCGTTGTCCAGTGAGTGTTCCTTCCATGACACTATGTACTTTCTCTGCACCCTTGATGTTCCTAGTTATTTGTCGTGCAGTTCTTGTTGGCCATTCTTTTCAGTATACCTATCCATCTCCATCTTCAACATTATGGGGAGGTTTGTCCTGTTGATTCTAATGCTTCTGTGGTTCGATTGATCAGCTCTTCAGGCTTTGGTTTTTCATGCCATCTATATCTTTGATTTCAGTTGTTTGCCTTGTTTGCCTTCTAATTTGAGTAGTGTCATTTGAGGGCACTCATATAGATTACAGACTTCTCTACCTGGTCATGTTCTATTTCAGTGGAGGTTCTTCAAATCAATAGTTATTCTTCGACAGTGTTTGCAGGTTCTTCATGCTTCAGTGGTGTTCTTTTCCATCTCTTTTTGGAGTAGAGTTTTTTCCCACATGGTTTTCTCTATTTCTCCAATTCATAGAGATGTCATTGTATTTGGGTACTCAATCAGGCCTTGTTGTCGTGACCCATCTTCTTGCTTTCTGTAGCTGTTCTAGGTTTTAGCTTCTCCTTAAGTCTACCTTAAGGGGGGGTGTTAGAGTATTCGGGTATTTACTTGATTAATTAAACAATATTTGTTTAATTATTTAAGTTCCCTTTATCTCTTTTACACTTAAGCTAACTTTAGGTGCATAATAATTAATTCTTTTATTAATTATTATGTGCAAACCTAGGTTTTCCTTTTTAAGATTTCTTGACCTATTAAAGGTTGAGTTCTTTCTTTTCATTGTAAGAAGAAGGATTATTACATTACACATTTTGTGAATATTGAGCTCTCATCTTTTTGAGCATATTTTTTGTGTATTTCTTTCTCCAGTGATTTGCTTCCTTGCTTCTCCTTCTAACAAGTTTTTCAGCTTACAGAGATCATTTGGGCTCCTATGGTGTTGTATTTTCTCAAATCCAATAATTTGTTGCGAGGTTCCTAATTTTAGTAACTACGCGCTTTGATTTTCCTAGACGGGTCCCTTTTCAAGTTTTAGCCAACATATTTGTGATAAAGTTGGGCTACTAATGTTTTCCATTGTCTGCACATGTCGTAGTGGATGGGGATCTTTTAATCATGATAAAAAAACATGCTCAGTTGTTAAATGACTAGAGAAAGTGCACGTTGTGGCTAGCAGTATAAAGTTTTAACAGATCCGATAGTTCTCACTACTCTGCAGTAGAAAGTGCTCAAAAGATAATGATCGCAGCATCGCGAGAAGATGCCATGTGCATAGGGCGGGCCAAGAGAAGCCATATGGCGGGGGCCACTGATAGAAATGAGGAGGATGATGAGTTGGAGATGTCGTGTCATGCTTTTGATGTCTCCGCTTGCCATGAAAGATGGTCAATGTCAGACTGACTAGTATAGATCATGCAATGTGGCATCATGGAAAGAATTGACGACCTAGTTTCAAACTTGGTTCAAATATGAATTCGAGTTGTTTTCCACTCGCACAAGGAGTAATGGTGAACAATATAGTGACACTTGATCCCAAAATAGCATTAAAAAACTTTTTAGAATTATTTTTGATTCACAAAGAAATTTAGAAGTGACCAGAAGGCGATTCCAGAGTCGGGGAAGATTTGAGCAAGCTATCACGATGCAAAATTAAGGTTTTCTGAGTGCTTTCAAAATCATAAGTTTCTTACCTTCCCTTCTACGTTTTCAAAGTTGGATAGTGTAAATTGTGTGAATTTTTGGTGAAAGGATTGAAGATTGCTGTAGGGTTTTATAGTCTTGGCAAAAGGAGTTTAATAATTTTTCATTCTTCCGTGTTGGAATTTTCAATTATTGTGTTGAACCCTAGTTTCTATCCCCCATTTGTCAATAATTATTGAGAAGGCCCTAGTTTAGTAGAATGACTCTCTCATGAAACCACTTAGGACAGATAAAATATTTAAGGAGGAGTTTGTATGATGACTTTATGGACCAACTAAAACCATCCAAAAATGATAAGTATCAGGGGATAAATATTATTCAAGGGAAAACACTAGGATACGAGTTAGTTGATAAATCATACACAATTGCAGATACTAGGGTACCCATGACTAGGATAGACATGTCTAATTTATGGTACGGGTAGAGGAATTTGCAGTCTCCCTTCTCAAGTGCGGGTAGTATGAGCTAGGCAAGTTGGTGGTGCCTAATGTGTTCATGGATGTCGACCTTCTCAGAGTAGTTACAGATAGGTATAACCCCGTTTCAAAAGTGATAAGGGGGAATGATGGAGAGGTCTTGTTGACAATCCGAAGGGAGGAGTTCCAAGAAGTTTTTAATTTATATGAACCCTTTTCTACCCTGATTCAGGTAAATTTGGATGAAATAAAGGCTGAGTATCACAAAACAAACAGTTTTGTCAGATCAAACCTTCTCCTGACCCACTTGGCGAAAGCATGACACATTATACCATATTGGCCCAGGTTCAGTGGAGCCTTTTCCAATTAGTTCTTTTGCCAAGTATTTGCTGGCCACTTTCTTTTCTCTGTGCCAGGTTTTGGGTTTTAACCCTTTTATAGTTATACCACCGGATTACATGTATATGGCCATTTAGATTCAACATCCTAATTTTACAGTGGTTTTTGATTTCACACCATATCTTGAAGAAAAGATTCATGAGGGACTATTAGACATTAAGAATAATGTATTAAGCACTAACTTCTATTGGTATCCATTTCTAATGCATATGTTCTTGTATAAGAACTCAAATTATTTTGAAGATATTGTGAATCTTAGAAGGACAATTAATAATGTTGAGATACTAGTGCAACTATGGAGTATGGATATATCATGGGACAAACATGAAGCTAGTTTTGTAAGATTTGATAATAGTTTTACTTCCAAATTAAGGCAATGATTGATAATAAATCCGTGAAGGATTCCTACACAGCTACATTACTTCCTGAGACCGAAGGAGAGGTTGCCAATCATAAGAATTGAGCATAATTGGGGGGATATTATCCCTTACCCAGTGAACATGCTCATCAGAGTTTATGGTTTCTTGGGGCAACCTCATGTGTTACCTTTTAATGTCCCATTGAGATTAGGGTTTGCTGAAGTAATTTGGCAAATAGGATGTATCCAGGATAAGGATTTGAGGGGTAAGGATAAGGGAACTATCTTCCTTGATTACATTGTTTTTCCATACTTTGTTATTATGAAAGGAGGGTATGTGCATTTTGATAAATTTTTTGCACCATATCACTTGGGGGTTGTTGTAGTCAGGCACAATAACCTAGAGGGGTTCTATAATCTTTTCAGGGAAAGAATAAAAGGAGTTGCATTGCCTCATGAACACTATTTTCTTGAAGATGTAATTAGAAATGATTTTGATTTCTCTTCTCAAGATTGGAAGAAGGAGAAGTGGATAGCTTTTAGAAATCTATGGGTAATTGTACAAAAAATGGATCCATTGAGAAACTTCAATTCTTTCTATGCCAAAGTTGATTTTGTTATGAATAATTTTGATGAGTTAATTCCTTCTTTAAAAGAGAAGAAGACTGGGCTCGAGGAAATTCATGGCCGACAGAATGAGAAAAGGAATATACATCGGTCTACACCTATTTCACCTACAAATACAACCATAATTCATCAAATGAGGATGAAACAACCCGACTCACCTCTTCCTCTACCTCACAGAATGGATGGGCTAGAAGAAACTAGAACTAGTTATGAGCCCCCTCCGAAGGGTGGTATTGTAATAAAAAGAGTAAGGGATGAGGATAGTAGTGATGAGGATAGCGATAGTGATGTAGAAAGTTGGTGAGGAGGAAAGGAAAGATAATAATTAGAGAAGAGCTAGCCCTAGAGATATAGGCTAGACCTTTGAGAGGAGTCCAGATCATTGATCTAGAAGACTCAGATAGAAGCCCCGCACCACATGTGCCTTTTTTGCCTCCCAGACAATTTGAAGAACATGGAGGAGATCAAAAAATGGAAGAATAATAGGATGAAGACACCAGTGAAATTACAAATGTAGAAATATAAATTGGTGTTTCTCCTGAGCCACCCACTCTAGAATTCGACATCACTCCTCTGGATATTCAGGGAAGAGCATTTAGGGATTCTAGAAAGAAGGCATGTGACAAATTTTTTGAGGATGAAGCTATTGTGAGAAGCCTGGATTTTCTTCAAATGATGTGGAAAGTGAAAATGGATGAATATAAGAAGCGAAGTGCCAAGAGAATGGCCCAAAGGCCAGACATGTTTGACCAAGAAAATCAAGAGGAGGTCAAGACTGAAATAATGGAAGAGTTCAAGGCAATCACTGCAGATGAAGGTAAAAAGATTGTAAATCAGGATGGTATCTTGATTTTGCCTGAATGGGACATAGCTGATGTAGTGGCATTTGATACAACTAGAAAATCAAAAGGCCAACAATACAACTTAGAAGAGGAAGTAAGGTTGGCAAGCAAATGATCAGATTTTATAGAGGATCATGTAACCTTGGCAATATGGTCACTAGAGCAAGGGCCTAGGAGGCTTGATATAAATGATATAAATCAAAACCTGAAAGTAGGTCTCATTGTAAAGAGAGCCTCTAATACATCAAATGTTGAAGAAACAAAGTTAGTTGTTGATATGACCAAATTGGCCCATGAAACTACGAAAAGAGAGGCTAAGGAGAAGCAAGATTTAATGAAGAAGTTTGAGAAACGTTTTAATGATTATAATGCAGTCTAATAGAAATATGTGGAGCTGTAGTTTAAAGTTCAGCTCCTTGAATAGAGACAACCGGGAGCACCCTCTTCAACCCTTGCCAATACATCAATCCCATCAACATCCAAGTCTCCACTAGTCTCACACATAGATGCACCAGTTCAGTTCGACAGTGAGACAGATATTCCAACAATACCTCTAGTACCTTATGTTGATGATGATCATGAGCCCACTAGATCTACTGATCCAACCGGAGCTCAAATTTTGGAAAAGATTAATGAGTTGGAGCAAAAGTTAAAGGAGTCAGAAGATCAATATGCCAGTAAATAGAGAGAGATAGTCACCTCTGTGTTTACTCCTTTAAATGAGAAAGTATACAGTAGACTGAATAGTGTTCATTCTTTATATTCTTTATTGTTTAATGTTATTTAGAGTTTTGATAAAGATAAAGAGGTAGCAATCCCTTTGTTTACAAAATGGTTACAAAGGGGAAACAAGATTAGAATAATGTCCATGGTTTCAAAGTACTATGCTTTGAGGCCACCAACACTTCAACCAACTTATTTATTGGTAAGATCAATGTAGGAAGCCCAAATGCTGCCATATAGTATAGAAAGGAAAATAAGAGAGTTGATGAGATATTTCAACAAAATAAATGAGACACTTCTACCTAGTATTGAGAATGAAAATGGGAAAATTAAACCTTTACAGTTATGGGAAGAAGAGGCCGAAAGATTTATCAACACACAAGTGGATGTGATTTGTGATTATTTAGACACTGCCATGTTGGAAGACAACATGGATAAGATAATACACACAAGATCATTTTTTGAAAATTTTGAAAGGGAGGTGAATCAAGTAGCAATTAAGTACATTCCCTATAGGGAAAAAGCTAATGAGGTTTATGATTTTCAAATTGTTGTCAGACGAGAAATATGCTGAATGGAGTAATATCTATTTGAAGGATGAATAGGGAGATTAGTTTGTTAGTTAACTATGTGATGTGGAAGTCTGGCAAATAGTTTTGGTTCTATGCAATGGTCACTTTTTGGACATGAGCAGTAAAAGAGGTGGGCCCTTCCCAAATCTTCATCGACAAATAACAAAAGGGAAAATGAATGCATAAAGTGTGATGATGAATCAGTTGCAGATATTTTGGTCCTATTTGTGGCATTCCTTAAATGGAATATTTTGTAACTGAATTATAGTTAACCGATCATATTGAATGACAGGTGTCTCCTCTAGCCTATAGCTTGTTCTGCTACCTTATTTCTATAAAAAGGAATTGAAGGCCAAGAGAAAGGGTTCCGAATTTGGTCTCCGTACTTAGTAATTTTGAAAATTCTCAGAGTAATAAGGTTCTTGTAGTAAATCTTAGTGGTAATTGAGAAATTGTAAGGATTTTGGAATGAAATAGATAAGAGTCATGTGTCTAGCTTTTCTTACAGGTTCTTGAAGGAGCTATGTGTAAATGGTCTTTATGACAGAGATAGAAAATTGATTTAAAAGGAAATATAATTCTGATTTATTTCTCTCCTTTGTGCAATTCTATCATCTTTTGAATGAAATATGATATAAATTCCTTTCATTCAATGCATTGTTGTGGTGTATGTACTTTCTATTCCTACTTTGATCTAAGGGGTCAATTAAAACACTTGAGTAGAATTGCAAAGTGATAGGACTTGTTCGTGGATTTGATCAGTAGTCTAGATCAGGGTTGTAGATGGAAAATGATGTAAGGCAATGTTTTCTCAAGATCTGAATGCTATTAGATTAATTTTGTTGTAACTCATTTATATATATTGAGATCAAGCACCCAATGGATAGAGGCACTGGTCATAGTTTGTCATGACTCCTTACAGTTATTTCTAAGCTATATTCATATGTGTTTATTGCATAACTAATTATTATCAAGTAGCACTTTTTTTTATTTGTATTGTTGTGCATTTCGTCCATTTCAAGCTCCATCATCTAGGTTGAGGATCACTGAAGGACTAGCCATCCTTGAGAATTCTCTCCACTGTTGAGCCCATATATGAGATTATCTGCTTAATTTTAGTGAAGGTATAAGTATGGCACAAAGATTATAAGTTCATCAAAGGATCACCCTCTTGGGTTTTGCAGAGTCCAAAGTGTAGAAGCATAAGCAACAATCCTTCTCATATGTTACTCCAAGTCCTTAGAGATTTCAAATAGTTGGAGTTGGCTTCTCCTCTGATAAATCTGAAGAATCAACTTTGTTTTTGCCTGCTCGTAGTGTAAACCCCATTCCGGGCACCAACAAAAATTGATGACTCTACAAGAGAAGAATGCATAGTTTCAGTTGGTTGTGTTGTCCTTTTGGAAAATTGCGTTGAAACTATATCACATTTTTGTGACTTGAAGGTTGAGTCCGTGTTTTATGTTTTGAGTTCATGTTCTCGACTGTAAAGGTATTCTACATTTGTTAAAAGGATTTTTCTTTTTGTGAACAAGCTTCATAAATATCTCTCAAAGAGTACCAAATACTAATTGACTTGGTATCTCGTAATAATTTGGGTGGTGACTTTGAAATCTCTGTGCCAGTGCATGTATTTTGCAAATTTCAAATAACTCTTTGAAGGATTTTATCGCTATGAGTAAACCTAAGAACAATAGAGGTTACATGTTGCTACATCCCAAAGAAGGATTAGAAGAGCTTCCTGCAGTTACGTCAAGGATTGCAACAAGAAGAAACACAAAAAGAAACAATGCTCCCTTGTCATGGAAACCTAAGCACAAGAACACAAGTAAGTCATGCTTGCATCCTGTTTCTGAAGTTCATACAACTTCTTCTAAAAGTTCTGAATTAGATAACATGGGATTTTTTGATTATTTGTTTAACGCACCTATAGAAGAAGAAATACATCAACAAAATAAGGAGGTTACTCAGGTTCAATATTCAAAAAAGAAAAGAGCTTGGAGTAGAAGTAGAAGTCATCAAGATAGTATTATTGGTGTACCTCCTCCTCTTGGCCCTAGGACAAAATTTCCTTATAATTTTGAATCAACCTAGGAACAACCAACCTAATAGATTTAGGTGATACTTATGGATCTGAAGTAACTTTGCCAGATCCTGAAGAGGTTTTTGGATATATAAGCATATTAAAGAAAGAACTGCAAGAACAAATTGACTTGAGAAAAATAAAATAAAAGGAGGAGTATGAAGTTATGAATGCTGTGATTCAGAGGGACAACTTAATGAGACAATTGGCTACACTCAAGGCTTTAAAATCATGAGCAAGTTAAGCCTAATGTTGAGGGTCCTGTTCTAAGAGAAATTCTAGACATGAAATCCCAACATGCTGTAAAAGAAATTCCTAGGAGCCTTGCTGATAGCCAAAAGCTAGTACGTCCTAGTTAGTTGAATGCTTAGATTCCCAAGTTAGACCAGGACAAGGGAAAGTAAAAGGTGTTCAGTGTCAAAATAAATGATCAAAAGGGCCTCACTGTCTTGGATTCGAGCCATGGGTTGTCTCAAATAGATGATGAATTAGAAAGGGCTAGGATAGAAAGTGAGACTCTTTTCAAAAGAAGTAAAGAGAATTGAGATGGAAGCTTTGATAGGAGAAATGAAAAGGAAAATTGGTTTCCTAAAAAATGTCATCATTAAATGATGTTTCCTTCACCACTAGTCCATCTAATACCCAGGTTGTTTCAGGTTTGATTCCTACAACTATACCAATATCAGTACAAGTACTCCTACTAAAATTGTTCAGGGTACTAAGAGGACTGGAGTTGTTGCTGGGACTGGTAATGGAACAAAAATGTCTCGAACTGGTGCAATTAATAATGTTGTAGGACAAGCTGCTACTGGGTAGTTCCAAAGAAGACCTATCCACCTAGAAAGGTATAGGCAATTTTGTTTTGATGGGATACCAGGGTATCCTAATATAGTCCCAAATGAGTTGAGGGACAAAATAAATAAGTTTGTAGGAAATAATGCTGTCACAGGTGAGGAACATCTGAGAGCCTTCACGGATAAATTAAATGACTATGAAGTGGAGCATGAAGATGTTGTTATGAAACTCTTTGTATAGTCTTTGATTGAGGATGCCAGGGATTGGTACAGAGGGTTACCAAATGCAAGCATTAATTCTTGGGAAGAGTTTGAAAACAAATTCAAAACAAATGCAAGTTTCATGTTGAATGAGTTCAACAACATCAAGAAGTGACCAAATGATGTTGTCACTGATTTCAACCTCAGATTTCAAAAGGCTATGTATAAGTTATTTTAGGTTTTAAGGTTAGATGATAATGTTTGTCTAGCCACATATGTAAATACATTTGATGCTAAAATGGTATATATCCTAAGGGATAAAGATCCTCAGAATCCAAGAGATGCATTCAAGATTGCCATAAATGTTGAAGGAAATAGGAGAGCTTCAGGAAAGCTTGGGAGAAGAGAAGATCCCAAGTTCTCCAAGATTGCAAAGGATAAAATGGAAAAAACTTTGGGATTAAAGACAAAGGAAGAAGACAAGTGGGATAAGGTGGCCAACACCTTGAAGGATCTTAAGTTGACTATTGCAAAAAATGATAAGGGTGTTGCACCAGAAAAGTAATAGTTCAAAAAATTTAATAGACCTCCAAGGCTACAAGATCATCCTTACAACACAAATTGGAAGGATGGGAAGATGGTTCAACAATAACAAAGGAATAAATAGGAGAAACAAACTCTTGATTCATTGCAAAAACATACAGTGAATGTTGTTGAAGATACACCTTGGTGTATTGCTTGTCAATCACCTCATTCGCCCGAGTATTGTGGTGTTGCACAATTTATTTCTGCCAAGGATGAGATACAAGAAGAAGAAGAAGAAAATTTTAAAGAAGACAATGTAGATTGTCTTATGACCACTTCTTACTTAGGGGAAGTAGAACACTTCTCTAATACCGAGACTCAGGACTTGGATGTGGATTATCAAAGGTGAAGGAATGAATCGTATCATCATCAAGTTTTTTCTGATGATGAATTATGTGTTGATGACCAAGCATGTAATGCTGAGAAAGGAGAAGACATTGTATCTTTGAGAAGACCTTCAAACTAGGAGATTGCCCGAATAACAACTGCTATGGCAACCCAAGTCAAAAGTAGTTACCAACTAAGAAACATAATAGTTGGTGAAGATTAGGGTAAGCCTTCTAGTTTATTCCTTAAGGAAATGAAGAATAAAGGTCAGGAGGTCAAAGAAAATAAACTGAAGAAAGATGAGGTCAAGAAAAAAGGAATGGGCTAAGAAGGTTAAAATTGCAAAGCCAAATGAGGAGGTTGCTTCACCCAAAGTGAAGACAAAAATGGTTGAAAAGCCTGCAGCACCTATTGGATAGAACTTGAAGCAGAAACCAAATGTTGAAAGAAGCAAGTTGAAGAAACATGAAGAAAAACCAGGTATGTCCCTTGAATTTTGAGAATACACACCTATTGACATGTTTCAATTACTTTCACAAATTACAGTCAAAATTCCTTTACAAGAAATGTTCAGAATAAATGAACATAAGGAGAAATCCATGGGCTGGGTTAAGGGTGTTTCTCCTTCTGCCAAAATGGGATTTATGAGCACCATTTCTAATGTAAAGGAACAAGTGAGTAAAAATGAGACAAAAGATAAAGATTTAGAGGGAATGGTTTCTAAGATTCCCCAAATTTATCTCAAGGGTACAGTGGATGAGTCCTTAGAAAATGTAGATACCTTCTTTTTGAGCATGATCATAAATGGAGGGGTGTTAAAAATTTGTATGATTGATTTTGGGGCCTCAAATAATGTTATGCCAGTAAGGATAATGCAAGATATGGGTCTAAATGTAGATACCCATCAAGGTAAATGTTGTGCTATGGACTCAAGAGAGGCACTTGTGATAGGTACTATAAGAGAATTGCCTTATAAGCTCGCAGCCTTCCCTAAGAAGGATTTGACTATGAGTGTTTTAGTTGTGGACATCCCACCTCACTATGGGATGTTGTTATCTAGAAAATGGAGTGCTTATATGGGGGAAGTTTACAATGTGATCTATCATATACAACTTTTTGTATTGATGGTAAAAGTGTAAAAGTTGCAAGGGAGTCAAGGGTGCCATATATGATGGTACATGAAAGTGACTATGATCAAGACATTGCATGTTTCATAGACACCGACATCAATGCTTTTAGAATTGAAGATACCCCACAAGAAGAAAAGGAACAACCTGCACCAATGGAGACAGAAGCAAAGAACCCATTAGATGATAACAATTTGTGGACCATTTATTTTGATGGGGATAGCTCTAAGGAAGGCTCTAGGGAAAGAGTATTATTCATCTCACCTAATGAAAAAATATTTAAGTTTTCTTTTACTATGTCTTTTGCATACACAAATAATGTGGCAGAGTATGAGACATTATTATTAGGATCGAGACTAGTTGAGAATCATGGGATAAAGAATCTCAAGGTTCATGAGAGATTTCAAGTTATTCATATCCTAGATTAGATCAAAATATGCATCAAAGAGTAAGAGGTTGAAGCAGTACATAATTGTTGTATGGGATGAGATTGAAAATTTTGATGCATTTAACATTGACTGGAAAGAAAGGAGCCATGACAGGATGGCAGACTTATTGGCTAATATTGTTCTAAGGCTAGAAGATATAACTTTTGCAAGAATCTCAAAGACTGAGATTCAAATCAGGCCATCAGTCGCCAACAACATTCAAAACTGGTAGGTGTTCAATGATGATGATGATATTGTGAGATTTTTAACTTGTATGGAGCAGTATGAGGGTCAGGAGATTCATTTTGGTGCCTTTGTATAGATAGAGGGTGAAAAAGAAACAATCTTTGGGAATGAAGTAATCCAATTAAAGACTAATAAGATCCCCAAAGGACTGGTAGTATTGGAAAGGGTGTTTGACAATCAAGATAAGGCAAGGATTGTCATTGCTACCCCACACCCTGAATATTTGGAGGAAATAAACCTTGGCAGAGAGGGAGCCCCCAAAAAGGTATACATTGGGAAGAAGATGTCACCAAAGGTGTGAAAAATGCTTATTGACCTATTAAAAAAATATGCATGTTTTTTTTTGGTCGTACGATGATCTGAAAGCTTATAGGGAAGACTTGTTTCAACATGAAATTTGTTTGAAGGAAGGGGCTAAGCCTTTCAGACAAAAGCAAAGGCCAATCAATCCAACCTTGGCGCCTAAGATGCACAAAGAATTAGTTAAGCTAAGGGACACTGGAATTATAAAGCCTATCAAACATTCATCATGGGTGTCAAACTTGGTGCCCATGAGAAAGAAAAATGGAGATATCAGATTGTGTGTTGATTTTAGGAATTTGAATATATCTTCATTGAAAGATAACTATCCATTGCCTGATATGGAGGCAATGTTGTAAAGGATCATAGGTTGTGAACTTCTATCCACGATGGTTGAATTTTTAGGTTACAATTAGGTAATGGTTAAAGAGTCAGAGCAATTCAAAACAACATTCACCACACCATGGGGAGCATATGTTTATGTAAGAATACCCTTTTGGTTGACAAATGCAGGTGCAACATTCCAAAGAGCTATGGATGTGGCATTTTTTGACATCATAAATGTATTCCTAGTTGTATACCAAGATGATTTAACAACATATTCCAAGAAAGAGGGTTATCATTATGATCATCTGGAGAAATTTTTTAACAGAGTTGTTGAATATGGAATATCTTTAAACCCAAAGAAGTGTGTTTTTGGGGTGATTGAAGGAAAAATGCTAGGCCACATCCTTTCAAAAGATGGTGTGAGAATTGACCCAGAAAGGGTAGCAACAATTGATAAGGTCCCTCAACCAAATAATGTAAAAGGTATCCAGTCATTCTTTGGGCAGATCAATTTCCTTAGAAGGTTTGTTACTAACTTTGTAGAGATCAGTAGACCCATCTCTAAATTGTTAAAAAAGGGTGCAAAGTTAGAATGGGAAGGGGAGCCAACCAAGGCCTTCCAAGAGATCAAACAGGCTATTAAGAGTGCGCCTGTTTTGAAAATACCTGATTATAGAAAACCTATGCAAATATTTTCATTTGCATCTTTTCATACTATTGTTGCAGTACTATTACAAAAAAATTCAGAGGGTTTTGAACAACCCATAGCATTTTTCAGCAAGTCTTTGCAAGCTACAGAGTTAAAGTATGATATAAATGAAAAACAAGCCTATGCACTAGTGAAGGTAGTAAAAGATTTTAGGAGCTACTTGATGGGAGCAACTGTGGTTGCATATGTCCCTAGTGTTGCGGTTAAAGACATCTTCACACAACATGAAGTGTCTGGAAGAAGATGTAGATGGATCAACAAGGTCCAAGAATTCAACATTGACATCCAAATCACTAGGTTAGTGAGAGGACAAGGAATGGCCAAATTAATGTCTCAAAGTAACTTGGATGCCAATCAAATAAATATTACAGAGGAATAGCAAAGGGCTTATCTTTGTGACATGGATAATTGTGAATGGTATGTAGATGTAATACGCTACTTGCAAAAGATGAAGTGTCTTGAAGGAATGAGTGATAATAAAAGGACACTGAAGTTGCATGCCATTAAATACATCATTGTGAGTGGCAAGACCTAGTGGAAAAATAGTGATGGTGTCATGTTGAAGTGTGTGGACTAGGATCAAGCTCAGAAATTGCTAACATAAATGCACAATGGGGTTTGTGGAGGGAATTATATGGCCAAAACAACCACACATAAAATTTTAAGAGCTAGGTTCTAGTGGCCAAAAGTTTTTAAAGATGCACATCAGTTGGTCCAAAAATATGATCCATGCCAGAGGTTTTTCTAGAAAGTTGACGTTTTCAGGAAATTTGCCATTAAAGCCTGTGAATGTGCAAACCTCGTTTCAGTACTGGGGTATTGATTTTATTGGGGAAATAACATGCAAATCCTGTGGTGGTCATTCCTAGATCATGGTAGCCACAAATTATTTCACTAAGTGGGTTGAGGCTATACCAACTAGAAGGGAAACAAGTAAGGTGGTGATTGATTTTATCACTGATAATATATAGACTAGATTTGGTTGTCCAGAAAGAATAATCTCTGACAATGCTATAAGTTTTATATTAGAAGAATATGAAGATTTATGCAATAAATATGGTATCCAAATTTCATATTTGTCACCTTACCACCCCCAAGGAAATGGACAAACTGAATCAAGCAATAAGATCTTGATGAAGATCATCAAAAGAATCCTAGACAAGAACAAGAAATCTTGGGATTCAAAGTTAAAACTGACAAATTGGGTAGACAGGGTAATTGTTAAGAAGGCAATAGGATATGCTCCTTTTGATTTGGTATATGGTATACAAGAAAGGTTGCCCCAAAATAATTTATTGCAGATGTACAAGTTTGTCCAAACATATGATAATGATATAGATTATGTTATGAAACTGAGGGTAGAAGCTTTGATAGAGCTAGATGAAACCAGGAGAGAAGCTAGTGCCAAAAACGCAAAATTGAAAATGCAAGTGAAAAAATTGTATGATAAGAGAACAATTGCAAGACATTTTTAAACTCATGACTTGGTCCTGATGTGGAATGCAAGGATATAAGATAAAGGAAAATATGGCAAATTTGATGCCATTTGGCTCAGTCCATATCTAATCCAAAGCAAGTGGGGAGAAGATTCATATTTTCTCCAAGATATAAACGGTGAAATTCTTGAACTGCATGTTCATGGATAGTTCTTGAAACCCTAATTTTATTAAAGTAGTTCTTTTTCATGAATGTTAGATTAGACTAAGTCAGGTTTTGTATATAGGTTGGTTTGTTTCCTTTCTGGTTTGAGCTACCTTGTCTAGGTAGTTTCTTTTTTTGGTCTACTTTGTGGCTGGTCTACTTAACCAAAGATTCTGGATCCTCGCATCATCCCACAATGATGATAATCCCACACTAGATCCACTGATGGTCAATGAAAATGACCTAGCAATTTTTTTTCATGCCTTAGATTAAAATGAGTAATTTGGATCTTGTCTTGCTCTCTATCTTGCGCTTCAGGCTTAGGGTTTAGTGTTTAGTGTTTTATGGATTTTGTTTAAATCTTGATCAGATCCCTTGAAATTGTTATAAATTTGCATTATGTTTTCACTTAAGCTCGAGGGGTCTAGTAACATTGGCGGGGCCTTTTTCTACGTCCTAGGTGTTTACTTGTTGTGCGAGTCCTAATTTTCTAAGTATGCGCTTTGATTTTCCTAGGTAGGGCCCTTTTAAAGTTTTAGCCAACATATTTGTAATAATAGTCGGGCTACTAATGTTTTCCATTGTCTACACATGTCTTAGTGGATGGAGATCTTTTAATCATGACTAGAAAACATGCTCAATCCTTAAGCGACTAGAGAAAGCGTACACTGTGGCTAGCAGTATAAAGTGAAGATATATCCGACAGTTCTCGCTACCCTATGGTAGAAAGTGCTCGAAAGATAAAGATTGCGACATCGCGAGATGATGCCACGTGTATAGGGCGGGTGGAGAGAAACTAGATGGTGGGGGTCATTGATAGAAATGAGGAGGATGATGAGTTAGAGATGTCGTGTCATACTTTTGATGTCTCTACTTTCTGAAAGATGGTCAATATTAGATTGACTAGTACAGATCGTGCAATGTGCCATCGTGGAAAGAATTGACAACCCAGTTTAAAACTTGGTTCAAATATGAATTCGAGTTGTTTTCCACTCACGCGATCTATAATGGTGAACAATACGGTGATGCTTGATCCCATAATAGCATTAAAAGACTTTTCAAAATTATTTTTGACTCACAAAGCAATTCAGAAGTGACCAGAAGGCGATTCCAGAGTCGGAGAAGATTCGAGCAAGCTATCATAGTGCAGAATTAAGGTTTTATCAGTTGTTTCAAAATTGTAAGTTTCTTTCCTTCCCTTCTATGTTTTCAAAGATGGATAGTGTAAATTATGTGAAGTTCTAGTGAAATGATTGAAGATTGTTGTAGGGTTTTATAGTCTTGGCAAAAGGAGTTTAAGGATTTTTCATTCTTTCATGTTGGAATTGTCAATTCTTGTGTTTAACCCTAGTTTCTATCCCCCGTTTGTCAATAATTATTGAGAAGGCCCTAGTTTAGTAGAATGGCTCCCTCACGAAACCACTCACGACAAACAAAATATTTAAGGAGGAATTTATATGATGACTTTCTGAACCAATTAAAACCATCAACAAATGATAAGTATCAGAGGATAAAACGTATTCAAGGGAAAACATTAGGAGAAGGGTTAGTTGATAAAGCATACACAATTTTAGATGCTAGGTACCCATGACTGGGATAGACATATTAAAGTTATGGTATGTACAGAAGAATTTGCAATCTCCGTTCTCAAGTGCATGACAGTATGACTTAGGCAAGATGGTGGTGCCTAAACTGTTCATGGATGTCGACCTTCTCAGAGCAGTTCCAAGATGTCTTTGATTTATATGAACTCTGTGTTGCCTGATTCAAGTAAATTTGGATGAAATAAAGGCTGAGTATCACCGAACAAAGGGTTTTGTTAGATCAAAACTTCTCTTGACCCACTTGGTGAAAGTGGGAGACACATCATACCATATTGGCCTAGGTTTAGTCGAGCCTTTTCCAATTGGTGCTTTCGCTAAGTATTTGCAGGCCACTTTCTTTTCTCTGTGCCAGGTTTTGGGTTTTAACCCTTTCATGATTATGCCACCAGATTACATGTATATGGCTATTCAAATTCAACATCTAGATTTTATAGTGGTTTTTGATTTCACACCATATCTTAAATAAAAGATTCATGAGGGACTATTAGACATTAAGAATAATGTATTAAGCACTAACTTTTATTGGTATTCATTGCTAATGCATATGTTCTTGTATAAGAACTCAGATTATTTTTAAGATACCATTAATCTCAGAAGGACAATTAATAATGTTGAGATACCGGTGCAACTATGGAGTATGGGTATGTCATGGGACAAGTAGGAAGCTAGTTTTGTAAGATTTGATAATGGTTTTGCTTCCAAATTAAGGCAATGATTGATAGTAAATCTGACAAGGATTCCTGCATGGCTACATGACTCCTGAGACCAAAGGAGAGGTTACCAATCATAAGAATTGAGCACAATTGGGGGGATATTATCCCCGACCTAGTCAACATGGTCATTAGAGTTTATGGTTTCATGGGGAAACTTCACGTGTTACCTTTTAATGTCCCATTGAGATTAGGGTTTGCTGAAGTAATTTGTTAAATAGGTTGTATCTAGGATAAGGATTTGAGGGGTAAGGGCAAGGGAACTATCTTCTGTGATTACATTGTTATTCCATATTTTGCTATTATCAAAGGAGGGTATGTGCATTTTGATAAACTTTTTGCACCATATCACTTGGGGGTTGGTGTAGTAAAGCACAACGATCCAGAGGGGTTCTATAATCTTTTCAAGCAAAGAATAAAAGGAGTTTCTTTGCCTCATGAACACCATTTTCCTAAAGATGTAATAAAAAATGATTTTGATTTCTTTGCTCAAGATTGGAAGAAGGAGAAGTGGATAGCTTTCAGAAAGCTATGGGCAATTGTACAAAAAATGGATCCAAGTTATGATCCATTGAGAAATATAAATCCTTTTTTTTCCAAAGTTGATTTTATTATGAATGATTTTGATGAGTTAATTCTTTTTTTTAAAAGAGAAGAAGACTAGGCTTGAGGAAATTCATGGTCGACAGATTGAGAAAAGGAATATACAATGGTCTACACCCATTTCACCTGTAGATACAACCATAATTCATTAAATGAAGATGAAACAACTCAACTCACCTCTTCCTCTACCTCACAAAATGGATGGGATAGAAGAAAATACACTTAGTTATGAGCCCCCTCAGAGGGGTGGTATTGGAATAAAAAGAGTAAGGGATGAGGAGAGTAGTGATGAGGATAGTGATAGTGACAGTGGAAAGTTGGTGAGGAGGAAAGGAAAGGAAATAATGAGGGTAGAGCCAACCTCATAGATACAGGTTAGACCTTTGCGAGGAGTCTAGATCATTGATCTAGAAGACTTAGATAGAAGCCCCTCACCACCACATGTGCCTTCTTTTCCCCCTAGACAATTTAAAGAACATGGAGGAGATCAACAAATGGAAGAACAACAGGATGAAGACACCATTGAAATCACAAATGCAGAAATGCAAATTGGTGTTCCTCCTGAGCCACCCACTCTGGAATTTGACATCACTCCTCTGGATATTTAGGGAAGAGAATTTAGGGATGCTATAAAGGAGGCATGTGAAAAATTTCTTGAGGATGAAGATTTTGCTAGAATCCTAGCTTTCCTTCAAATGACATGGAAAGTGAAAATGGATGAATATAAGAAGAGAAGTGCCAAGAGAATGGCCCAAAGGTTGGACAGGTCTGACCAAGAAAATGAAGAGGAGGTCAGATTGAAATAATGGAAGAGTTCAAGGCAATCATTGTAGATGAAGGCAAAAAGATTGTAAATCAGATTGGTATCTTGATTCTGATTAAATAGGACATAGCTAATGCAGTGGCATTTGATACAATTATAAAATCAAAAGGCCGACAATACAACTCAGAAGAGGAAGCAAGGTTGGCACTCAAAGGATCATATTTTATAGGATCGTGCAACCTTGGCAATATGGTCACTAGAGGCGAGGCCTAATATAAATGATATAAATCCAAACCTAAAAGGAGGTCTTATTGTAAAGAGAGCCTCTGATAAATAAAATGTTGAAGCAACAAAGTTAGTTGTTGATACGGTCAAAGTGGCCCATGAAATTGCCAAAATAGAGGCTAAGGAGAAGTAAGAATTAATGAAGAAGTTTGAGAAACTTTTTAATGATTATAATGCAGTCCAATAGAAATATATGGAGCTACAGACTAAATTTCAGCTCTTTGAACAGAGACAACCAAGAGAACCCTCTTCAACCCTTGCCATTACATCAATCCCATCAACATCCAGGTCTCCACCAGTCTCACACATAGATGCATCAATTCAGTTTGATAGTGAGACATATATTCCAACAATATTGCTAGTACCTTATGTTGATGATGATAATGAGCCCATTAGATGTACTGATCCAACTAGAGCTCAAATTTTGGAAAAGATTGATGAATTGGAGAAATAGTAAAAGGAGTTAGAAGATCAATCTACTAGTAAGCATAGAGAGATGGCCAGCTTTGTGTTGACTCATTTAAATGAGAAAGTAGATAGTAGACTGAATAGTGGTCATTCTTTGTATTCTTTATTGTTTAATGCTATCTAGAGTTTTGATTCAGATAAAGAGGTAGAAATCCATTTATTTACAAAATGGTTACAGAGGGAAAACGAGCTCAGAATAATGTACATGGCTTCAAAGTACCATGCTTTGAGGCCACCAACACTTCAACCAACTTATTTATTGGTAATATCAATGCAGGAAGCCCAAATGCTACCATATAGTATAGAAAGGAAAATAAGAGAGTTGATGAGATATTTTAACAAAATGAATGAGACACTTCTGCCTAGTAATGAGAATGAAAACGGGGAAATTAAACCTTTATAGTTATGGGAAGAAGAGGCCGAAAGATTTATCAACACACAGGTGGATGTGATTTGTGATTATTTAGACACTACCATGTTGGAAGACAACATGGATAAGATAATACACACATGATCATATTTCAAAACTTTTGAAAGGGAGGCGAATCAAGTAGTAATTAAGTACATTCCCTACAGAGAAAAAGATAATGAGGTTATGATTTTCAAATTACCGTCAGACGAGGAATATGTTGAATGGAGTAATATCTATTTGAAGGATGAATGAGGAGATCAATTAGTTAGTTAACTATGTGATGTGGAAGTCTGGCAGATAGTTTTGGTTCTATGCAATGGTCACTTTTTGGACATGAGCAGTAAAAGAGGTGGGCCCTTCCCAAATCTTCATCGACAACAACAAAAGGGAAAAGGAATGCATAAAGTGTGATGATGAATCGGTTGCAGATATTTTGGTCTTGGTTTTGGCATTGCTTAAATGAAATATTTTGTAACTGAATTGTAGTTAACCGATCATATTGAATGACAGGTGTCTCCTCTAGCCTATAGCTTGTTCTGCTACCTTATTTCTATAAAAGGGAATTCAAGGCCAAGAGAAAGGGTTCCGAATTTGGTCTCCGTACTTAGTAATTTTGAAAATTATTAGAGTCATAAGGTTCATGTAGTAAATCTTAGTTGAAAGTGAGCAATTGTAAGGATTTTGGAAAGAAATAGATAAGAGTCACGTGTCTAGCTTTTCTTACAGGTTCTTGAAGGAGTTATGTGTAAATGGTCTTTATGACATAGATAGAAAATTGATATAAAAGGAAATATAATTCTGATTTATTTCTCTCCTTTGTTCAATTTGATCATCTTTTGATTGAAATGTGATTAAGGATTTCTTTCATTCAGTGCATTGTTGTGGTGTATGTACTTTCTATTCCTGCTTTGATCTAAGGGTTCAATTAAAATGCTTGAGTAGAAATGCAGAGTGATAGGAGTTGTTTATGGACTTGATAAGTAGTCTAGATTAGGGTTGTAGATGGAAAATGCTGTAAGACAATGTTTTCTCAATATTTGAATGCTATTAGATTAATTCTTTTTTAACTCATTTATATATGTTGAGATTAAGCGCTCAATGGATAGAGGCACTGGTCATAGTTTGTCATGAGTCCTTATAGTTATTTCTAAGCTCTATTCATTTATTTTTGTTGCATAACTGATTATTATCAAGTAGCACTTTCATTTTATATGTACTATTGTGCATTTCATCCATCTCAAGCTCCATCATCTAGGTTGAGGATCACTAAAGGACTAGCCATCCTTGAGAATTATCCTTGCTGTTGAGCCCATATATGAGATTTTCTGCTTAATTTTGGTGAAGGTATAAGTATGGCACAAATATTATAAGTTCATCAAAGGATTACCCTCCTGAGTTTTGCAGAGCCCAAACTGTAGAAGGATAAGCAGTAATCCTTGTCATATGTTGGCCCAAGCTCTTGGAGATTTTGAATAGTTGGAGTTGGCTTCTCCTGTGAGAAATTTGAAGAATCAACTTGGTTTCCACCTGCTCATAGTGTAAATCCCATCTGGGGAACCAACAGGTACCTTGGTAAGTTGATCACACAAGGCATCACTTATATACTTACCCCAAAAGATCCTTTTCTTGTTTTATTGAATGATATGGATGTATTGATACATCCATTCATGATAGGTGTCTAAAATAGGAAGCCCTTTCACCCGGCTAAGAAGAGTAATTATATCATTTACCTCCTTAATAAACTCACTTAGGTGAATGGTCTTAGGCCACCTTGCAATAGTGGGCCTTGGTGACTTTAACCAATTATCATTGAAGTTTCTTCTACATTTTTCTAAATTATTGTTATAGTATGTCTAAGTTGATTGCATGTCTATATTGGCATACTGATCAATGTTTGGACATTTAAAAATTTTATCAAAGAAATCTTCATCCAATTTGATGATAGTTTTCTTTCTTTCTTCATCCTTGACAGTTCTTCTCACTAGGTCAAACCTATTAGCCAATGCTAACCCAAATTCAGGGTTTTGTGTAGACATTGGAAAAGTTGCAACTAAGTGAATGTCACTATTGATAGTTTCCTCCATCTTGTAATATTTAGGTGGCTTTTTGACCCTCTTAAGAAATTCTTCCAGTTCCACATGACCGATTTTTGTGTCTCTAATTTTGTCAATATTAGATGACACTAAAGAAGGAGGAAAGACCGGATGGGGATTCTATTTTTAAAAATTCATAGTTCTTTTACTTGGAGATGGATCTGCATCTGATTGTAACTAAAACTACAACATTGGTAAAAATTTCATCACTCTGTTAAACATGCTAGATTCACATCATTAGGGTTTGAAAAACCTCAATTCATTTGGTAGTACAAAATCACCTTTGGATGTAAATTGAGTTTTCAACCCCGATTTACATTTGTGTAAGTTTGATGTAAATTGGGTTTACAAACCTGATTTACACCTAACATAAGTGTATGACTTATAAAGTGCAAACAGACACTCCCGACACCATCCAAACTTACTCAAAATCTACTCAAGACCCCTCAGAGGGTTCCTTGACATCACTACCTTTTCAATACATCCAAAACTAGGTCAAACTCACCACTCTAGCCCCCCAAAACACCCTTAGACTGAACTAGAAAGAGAGGGCTCCTTGTAGTGCCCCTCCTTGACTCATCCTTTATGAGAGGGTGTGATATACACTTTTAGATTTATGCTTTGATAGTCTCTTTGACATTAGTAGATTCATTATGATTTATGTGGATGATGTTATAACCTGGACTAATATGTTGATCAGGATTATGCGCACACTATTCATGTATGGATTATATGGCTTATGAGGTTATGATGACATCTTTATTATGCTAACCCTATTCCATGATTATGGTGATGATTGAGCTGATGTTATGATGATTGTGATTGTCTTATAATGTCTTCGTGATAGGGATGATGTCATACCACTCATTGCGAGCATGATATGGCATTCCGATTCTCTATCACTTGCTTGATTATATATGTTGCATCATGGATATTGGTGATCGTAGGATTGCAGGTACCAAACATTGACTCCATTTGGTCCAACAGGTCTAAGGGTGTTTAATCCCAATGAAAAGTTGTTGGATATGGCATGTGTTTCCCTCTTACACTCTAGGCTTAAGTTGTTTACCCTGTCAGTTGTGTTGTAGCACAAGTTGGTGGTTAGAGTCTTGCGTCGATGTTCGACCCTATGTCAGGTTGCTTGAGGTGTTATATGCGATTAATATTTATTTGGAATTTGATTAATAGAGTATTAATAATATAGTTGATTTATTTGATAATTTGATTATTATTTGGGTGATTATTTAATATTTAATTGTATTGGATTGATTTATTATTATTGAGCTTGATTTATTTAATTTATTGATTTATTACTTTTGTTTATTTATTAATTATTTATTGTTTATTAATGTTTTCTTATGTTGGTTGATTTTATATTTAAATGGATTTTACTTGTATTGGCTTTTATTATTTAATTTGTTTATTTATTAATTGGTTTTGATTTATTATTTCTCCTGTTACTAATGTTTATTATGTTATTATCTTGTTAATCGAATATATTATTGTAACGGGGAAAATTTGATTTGGCAATTTGCAACATAGAAGGAGAAATCGCCAAATCAATTTTTGCTTTGGGGGGAGATTTCCTTTACATTCAAAAGAGGGGAGGAATCCACTAGATTCAATCACAAATCAGATAAGGACTAAATATTAACTGGATTGATTGATTATGATGATTTTCAGCCTCTTTTATAAGTTGAAATGCTGATTTATGGTTAAGTGCCAAAATTGAAGACAAAACTGAAAAAATACTGAGCTACAGATATGGAAATAAGTTATGCACCTAGATCTGAGAAATACGAGTTGATTCAAATTTGCCCTGTGAAAATGGCTTGAAAAAGAAAGGACCGTTTGTCTTCCAAATTTTTCCCGCTCATCGCAAAGGGTTTTTCCATCTCTGCGTCTGAAGCTTATTTCCAGAAGTACAACTACGCACTTGTTTCCTGCACATAGAAAGAAAGGGAAATAGGTTGGGAATAGGGGCTTGCCTTTGGTCAAACCTTGGTTTTGGAATTAACCATGAATTTGAGATAAATGTAATTGAAATTATTGAAAGGAAATGTTCTCCTTTTGAGGGAGATGCTAAAATTAAAGTGATTATACCTCCTTGTGAAGTTTTCCTTGCCTGCACATGGAATTAGGGTTTGATGAAATAGGATGTAGGTCTCCACTTCAATGCTTGAATCTTGACTCTATTGCTGCTCCAAAGCTTGAAGGAAGATTGAAAATGTTCAATTTCTCTTGAATGCTTGATCTCTTGTGTGCTTGAATGCTCCCTTGTGTGATTGATAGATTGTAGATGTTCAAATGAGAGGGGAAATCCTCTTTATATACTTTCTTGTCAGATTAATTGGCTAATTTTTTGACATAGGCTGACACGGAGAGGATAATCCCTTTCAAAATTGAATTGGGAAAAAGGGTTTAAAGAGGGCCCAAAATGAGGGGGACCAGAGCATGGCACCCTTGTCCCAATGAGGACCAGGGCGCTACACCCTTGTCTTGCCCTATTTTGGGGCTAGGATCAAGTACAGAACAAGTGCAAAATTGAACATTTTTGGTGTTTGTGATGCGTATGAGCATAATCAGGTCTTTAATCAGACCAAGGGGCTCAAGCACTAAGGTGAAGACCTAAATGCAGAAGAAAATTACAAGGGGTGCAATTTTAGGATGCTACAATTATATAGGTTACCTACCCTTTAATCTAATTGTTTGATTTGGTGGGGGTAAGTAAATAATATTATTAAATAATACTTACTTCAAATTTATGCATGGTAGGTATATTATATGGTTTAATGGAATATTTTGATTGGCCGATGCATTCTATATTTTTGGCTTAATTTTTCTATTTATTGGTTTTTGTCGTGTGTTGTCGAGGTTGGCATCTCTGCAAATTTTGATTGAAGATTTTGGATTCTTGATTGAGCTTGGAATTGGATTGCTGGAGTTTTGGATTGGTTTGTTTGTGCTTCTTTGAATTGCTTTGGCCATCACTTCTAGATCTAGGTTGGAGGATTATACCCCTTTGCAATTTGACTTCTAAAAAAATAACGTCTTCTCTATGTTTGCATTTTGCATGTGGGTATGGGAAAAGAAAATTTAGTGTTTTATAGCATCTTTTTTATGAATTCTGTGTTTTTCCCTTCTTGGTGTTTTATATTTTATTATGCTATTCTACACCTTCCCGTGTTACTATGTAATTTTAGTGTCTTTCTGAGTAAGTTTGTGTAAAGGAGGTGTTGAGAATTGGTGTTGTTTTCAATTAAGAGATATTATAGTTTTGTTTTGAACATTCCGTTGGCTTTATTTTGTCCCCTTGCACCTTTTGGGAGCTTCCTCTATTCTTTTTGTGAGCCCATGAGCAATTATGGACATTTTCATCAATCTGTTTGTTCGTTTGTATTATTTTTGCATTCTGGGTTCTATGAAACACATAAATGCATGGATGTTCTAAAGATTGCATGGATGCGTTAATCTGCACCATGAATGTGCTGAACTACCCTGCACTAGACAGTTTGATAGTTTTGCCCATTTTGGTCACTTTTCGGGTTTCCAAGTGTCTTCTAGAGGCTCTGTGTGATTGTTTTGGATTCTCAGAGAGGTCATTTTATGTTGTATTAATCATTTCATATTTAATATTGGATTTGATAAGATAGTTTGTGCTTTACCTTGAGACTTGTGTATATATGTGATTTAGCTCCAACAAGATAGATATGCTTCACTTTTGAGGATTTGATGTTATTTGTGGATTCGATTTGTATGAACATTCTTATGGTTTGTGATTTATGTTTCACCCTAAGGTCTTGGTCCATGGATAGGAAAAGTGATCTCTTACATGTTTAGAACCGAGGTCATGAGCAATAGGATTCTAAGAGGATTCCTTGTATGGATTCTTGGGGTCTAGACCTGTCATGGGACCACATGAAGAGTTTTCCTTTGTAATTGAAAGTGATAACCTTAATAAATTATTAGTGGGTTTGGGTAATTAGGAATTTATTTAATCAAGATAATGAATAGTTTTGGGCCCCAATGCTTAGTCCTAGAGGGGATGTTTTAGGATAAGCTTGGGAAGATCATGGAGACAGTAAGCCAGACTCCATTGATTTCTCATAGGTTGATATGGCTCCACATGTCTATTAGGGGAAAGGGTGGAGATCCCAATGTTATATTTGTTTCCCTTCTCTATAAGGATAAAATGTGATGACAATCTTCTCTACATGTGTCCATGATCCTTATGCCTTTTTATTGATTATGCCTCTAGGAGTTTATTGATTTGTGATTAGCCTTCTGATGTGAATTGATTCATTGTTATGGTTGTTGTCTTTGTGGATGTCTTGTTGAGTCCCTTTGTTGTCAGGTGTCAATCTAGGTCTAAAGTGTTAGTTGGAACCTTGTCTCATCTCCTAGCATGGGGGGTGGTTCCTTATGGTTCCACATGGTTGGGTGGTTTTATGCCTTCTTCCATTGGGACGTTCTTCATCAGATGGATGTGTGCGTGGATATGGATTCTATGATTCTTCATTATGTGAATAGTTGTGGAGATGATTTATATGTATTGAGAAAGATATTTGTTTCATGATGATACTATAAATGCAAAAGAGACTATGTACTTGAACTATTTATACTTATGTAATAGGACATGATGATGTAGAGACTATAATCTTGTAATGGAATATGATGCTGTATTCATTGCATGGTTAATATTTTAATAGAATGTTCCTTATGTTAAGATTCAGATCTTATTTTGGATTAGGTAATTGAATTATTAGATTATGTGCATTATTATTGTATTAAATGGTTCTTGAATTGGTCTTGTTACATGAGATCCTAATTGGAAAGATGATTAGTACTTGCTATTATATTCTTGCATATGTTTGTGGATAGTTTAGAAGGTTAATGGGGTTAAGATGATAGGAATTTGATAACTCAAAATGTCATGAAAGGAAGAAAGTGATTGAGTATAACTTAATTGAAATGGATGTTAATGGTTTCATGGTATGGGTGTGTTTATTTTTTGTTGCTAGTAAGTAGTGATGTTAAAGTACCCTAGGGGAAAGAGTGAATGGATATATGTATGATAAGATGATTATAGTTATGATGTTAATTCCACTTACGTTATATGATGTTATGTATATGGTTATGTTTACAATGTTTTATGCATTCATGTGATATCAAACTATGATATGGAGTGATGACAGTTTGCCATGTTGCATTAGTAGATGTTTTAAATTTTTTTTTATCTCTATTTGATGGTTAGTTTAGTTATTTTCTCTAGGGTATTTTGGCGGGAATTATAATCCTAATGGCCAACCAAGTATCCCCACTAGACACTAGTGTGCCAAGAGGACACTAGCATGGTGTGATAATGTCCCTAACATGCACAGGTGTCTTAAACTCATTATGGTGTCCAATTTCTGCAGTAGAGTCCTTCTGACTGGTGAATTGAGTTATCGTCCCTAAGAAACATGTTTTCCAAAATTAGTGAGCTTCCCAGATAGCCCATTCAAATAAATAGACACACTAAACTCTTTGATGAAGTTAGAATGACCATCCAAACCATAAGTTGAGAGAATTGGGCAAAAAGGTGAGAAAATGAGTCAAGTCTTGAGACACCAGGTCATCAGATGACTCCTGCAAGACAAGAAAGAGTTCAAAAGAAATAAATTCACAACCACTCCACTCCTACTTAGGTTTCCAACATAACTAAAGTCCTCAATTGGACATCATGAAACACACATCAATTGGTTCTGATTAAGCCCGAATTGGCTCTTGAGAGATCAGTCCAACAAGGGCTTGGTCAACTGCACATGACCACAATAGGAGATGATCAAATAAGTATCCAATAAAATAATAAACATAAATAAATTAATTTTAAGCACCAAACCAAGTGCTCCTATGGTAACATCATATTAACTCATCAAATGAAAAGCATACAAGATCATGCTTGGCGGTCAGTTCCAAGACTGAACCACATAAAGATACATTCATACTTATAATATATATCACAATTACATACATCTCCTCTTGGAGTGTTCCATATACAAATCATTAATGATTAGAACCCTTACATCCAAATATATAGATTACAACTTGCAATTAATGAGAGAAAGAGAAGATAATTAGAGGAAGGAGAAGGAACTCTTCAACCATACACAATCCAAGTCCTCCAGTCCCCAATGATGGTTGGAAAAGCCACCATGTGGAACCTATAGGTTCCAATCCCACCATGCTCATGGAGATAGTCACATGGACCAAACATTCATACACTCAATCAAGAGAGACGAATAGGCTCACACAAGAGAAAACATAGAGTAACACTCATCATGAGCATAAAAATCATCCAAGCACATAATGACACATCAATAAATGAACAAAATAGAGTCACAATCCTCAATATAATCCACATGCAAAATAAGTATGAAATAATTCAACAAGGAGTAATAAAAACCAAATACAACAAGGATGATCCAATCTCATCAACCAAAGAGATCACAATGCCAAATGGCCACCAATATGGATACCTCTAGAATTCATCAATAAGCATAGTCAAATAGAAGGCTAATCCTATTTCAGGTGCTACTCACAACTACAAGGCTAGATACATAGGAAACAATAGTGGATAATGTCATCACGTAGCTTGAAGGAGTGACTCACGTGGAATCAAGCAGTCTTGTTATTTAGATAAGGAGACTCAATCATGCCAGATCAATGCCCCATGGACAACCAAGCCTTCCCAACTCATCCTTAGACTCAATAAGCACTCAAGGCCATGAGAGGGGCATCCACTTTATCTTGGCTCATTTTATTAATGTGTTATTAGTTTTCAATTAATTACAAAATGTCTATTGAGTCACCTTGTGGTCCCTTTATACCTCGACCCCCATTGGACACCACTCCCATCACTGGTCCTATTACCTACCCTAGGATCAAGTAAATCAAAACATGAGACTCCTAAAAAAATGCCAATATGCAAGACCATATAATATCACAATTGAGTCCAACAATTCCAAAATCCATCAATAAACATCAAATACATTGACATATTCATATGCATTCAAAACATAATCAATTGGCCCTAAATGCCAAGAGAACGGATCCAATTTGATCCAATGATTAAATTAAATATATAATAATATCATATTAAAAACACCATATTCATATTTTTATCAAAAGGCCAAATTGGCCAAAAAATAGTCATGGAGGCCATCCACCATTGCTGGACCTCGAAAAAGCTCAAATTTTCAAACATGCCCAATCAAAAATTTGGGAAAAACCATATGTCCATAGATGAAAAATAACTTAATTATGCAGTAAAATATAAAATCCAGGCATCTAGTAAAAGCCGAGCAACATATTCTTTTGTAAAGCCATGATTTTAAAATTTAAAACAAAATGAATTCAATTCTTTACTAAAATTCAAATTTCAAATTGGAGGAAAGTTACCAATCCATTTGCTAACCATAAGCAACGAGAATCAAGGCATCTCATAAAGAATCAAGGGATGAATCAATAAAACTCACCTTCAAATAGAAGAATTTAAAAAATCATATATGGAGCCAAAGAGTTCGAGAGAGCTCATGGAAACTGGGCCGCAACAAGTGTTCGCCCACACAAATCCAATGAGCTCTTTCCCAAAACAATTTTCCAATAATTTCTCTCCCAATCAACAAATCAACATTCCCATCGTAGGGTTTTTTTGAGAGCTCCAAATTTGACAATAAAACTAAGTGTTCAAAAATGAAATTCAAAATTATAATTTAAACTCAATTTTGGAGAAAAAATATAAAAATAATAAAAATTAAACTAGATAAATAAATCCAATACTCCCAAAATAACCCCAAAGATAAAAATCATTCAATCCACATTAAATCGAATACATATAAGCCATATTTCATAATTAAATATTAAATTACCACTAATATTATTTAAATATCATTGATATATGTACTATAATAGTGACAATTCACATATGACCAACTATGCACAAACAATCTTCACTGTTCACTCACAATAATGCATTGGGGTAACCAAACATTACCGAATTGGTAATCAAAGGTATAAATAAATAAAATTATGGAAAATCATCCAAATTAGGAATGATGGCTATGGCTGGGTAACATTAATGTCCAATGTGCTATCTCCTATAACCACCAATGGGGATATGAGCACACTCAGACCTACAAAGCTAGGTGGAGTCAATGCTTTGTACCTGCACCAACCAAAATATATAGACTCTTGTGCATACATATACATATTGTTAGCGTGAAATCCAGAATCTGCATTTGCAACACAAACACTCAATAGATCATTACATGCATGATTAGTTGATCAAAATCAATAAATGTAAAACCATGACAAATTGACCTATTGCCTCCTAAAAGATGCGAGTATAGATTTTCTCTCAGATTTGTCTAAGAAATACCAGTGACTTGACTACACCAAGACAAAGGATTTAATCTATATGAATGCAAACTATATGAATGCAAGATTAACAAATTAAGCTAGATTAATCCAAAATGATATGAGATACATGATTGTATGAATGATCAATCTAAGATGATAATTATGCTAGATTATTGAGATAAAAAATGACTATAGTAATGATGCTAAAATCTAGGATGCAAGGGATCTTTATTACTCCAAAATGAGGGGTATTTAAAGGAATTCCAAGGCCAAAATTGAGGTGGCAGGAATCGACAGTCCATATTTGATCTGAAGATATCAAGGGATAAGATTGGGGAAGTTGGAGAAGAGGTTGGAGGAAGGGACACTTGTCATCTCTATGGTGACAAGTGTCAAGGAACCTTTCTCATGAGAGGGCAAGTGTCCAAGGGAGGAGACATGTGGCAAACATGCCATGTGTCTCAAGGGGAGAATATCCAACCCATAAGAGGTTAGGATAAAAGAGGTTAGGATGTGCAAGATAGGATAGGGTTAGTTAAACCTAGGATTATATAGAATGGGTTAGGTTAGAGTGGTTAGGTTAGGTGGTTATAAGTTAGGAGCCATGTGCTCATATTTGAATTTAGAAATTCAAATATTAGAAAAACATAATTAATTTCAACAAATGATGATTTGACTTGTTTTACCTAATTATGGGATTAGAAGAGTGAATTAAAATGGGGGGGGGGAGGATTAATTAATTTAGATTAATTAATCAATTATTGAAATGAACTTAATGAATAAATCCTTAGATTTATTTATAAGTAGACTAGATGGGGAAATTAATCAAATTATAATTAAATATCTTCTGACCATTTTTAGGTGTATATCATTTTCCCCTCTTTGAAGTGATGTGTGATGACGCATTGGTTCAAAGAAAAATATCGATTTGATGCAGATATGATTTCGATATGATGCCCCAGATGCTGATCAATGGATTATGATGCGAGGATGCCCCAGATGTTGGTTGATAGATGACAATATGAGGATGCCCCTTCAGGAGATCAATTGAGAGAATGGATGATTGAATTGTTTGGATGTGTGCAAAATTGATTTCTTGATAAAATTTACTTGATTCCTACAACTTTGGTTGATGAAAGTGTTAGTTCTTTGATTACTTTGATGGTTTGCTGGAATTGATGATTGATAGAGTTTTATTGACCTCATGATCGATGAGGGTCAATGATATAAACTCAAGATTTGATGATCTGATAGGATTAGTTTGATTGACTTCATGATTGATGATTGTTAATGATGTAAAATCAAGATTGAAAATACTAGATGCGTGACCTCATGATGAATGAGAATCACTGATGGGTGCTCAAAGAGATTGATGGAAATCTCCAGTGATTGGATAGGATAGAATATCAAATGATCAAAGAGATTGATTGGATAAAGAACTGACATTTTGTTGATATTCCATTGTAGGAAGATTTAGATGTACTGATGTTAGTGCATTCGGGGGAGTAGCATGAGATTCATTTAGGCCAACAACATCTGGAGAAAGTTTTGGTTATCATCCTAGTGGACATTGATATGAGAGATTGATCATTGATCCGATTTTGTATACACCATTGATGAGACATTTATGATTCTTGCGATATATTCTGACATTTTTGTGATATATTGTACATTGGACCTTGATTATTTTGAATGATATGATATGCAGTCGATCCTATTTTCCTTATATGGTCTATGAGATTACGAATGCATCCTACTTGCTATATGATTATGGACCCTAGATGATGGATGCATGCCTCTTATATGATGATGCAAGATGATGCTATATGTGCTATGTGAATATGTATGGTTATGCATGTGCAATGAAATGATTTTTATTTGTATAATGCTTTTCTGACTTTTCCCATGCATGTTGATATGAGATGGATGCAACACAATGCAATGATGATGTCTTTTGACGTGATTTATATTTATGAAGGAATGAAAGTTTGAATGATCTATATGGATGATGGATCTATACGAATGATGTCTTATTATGCAATGCTGACATGTGATGAAATGAACTAACTTATCATGCCGAATGAATGAATTGATTATTTTTGTTAATGTCCAATATACTCAATCATGTAATAAGAGAGAAAACACCTATTGAAGTATTTGGCCTTGGAAAAATATGAGCTTTTGTGATCCCATGCTAAATGAAATGCAATCTACTTTAAATGAAAATGAGACGCAATGTTGCGATCAGATCAGTCACTTGGTCATTGCTTTTTGTCATCATTGAGCTTTTAATATGTGGGAAGTGAGTGCAAACATCGATGGTATAATTGAACCATGATGACCTGAGCACTACTTTCCTGGGTTTTGATATTGCAAGTTAGCACAAGCATTGAGGTATAATTGAACCAAGATGGCCTGAGTGTTGCTTGTGTAAAACAGGTAGTATTAACCATTTCTATATGAAAATCCAAAATGTCTTTGATGATACTCTGATGATAATGTCCTAAGACAAATTTACACATATTAACGATTAATTTACAAACATTAGACAAGAAAATATCATGTTCCATCCTTGTTTCTCTAGTTAGAGACATCCTTGAGTCACTCAAAAATCATGATAGCAAAAATCAAGATAAAATAGTTGAACCATTATTAGCAAAGTGTTAAAATCATTAGTCAAAAGATATCATCCATTGATATGTGTTTGTCATGTTTAGACTAACAGTGGGTAGTTGATGGTTGATAATTTGATCTTGTGTTCAACGTTGGATGTGTCTCAGGTTTCACTTGACAAGTGTTGCCTAACTATTGTTCTACCTATTTGATTAAGCCCAAGGAAATTTTACTACTAGCTCAGGATTTTGCCCCTAGTCTAGAAACAAACTTTATTATGGTATATACAATGATCCAAACCATGGTGAGAAATCACCTACGAAGCCTGCGCATGTACAAAGGTTTTATTATGGATATGAACAATGTTGATGAAAATGAATGCAAGCAGAAGGATGTATGAAATAATAGATGGAAGAGCTATCTGATAGATAGCGCCTATTGCTAGGTTTTCACCATCTGTTTTATTGCATTTTTTTCGCATATTTGATTTTTTTGTTTTTGATTTTTTGATTTTTCTATTGTTTTTTGATTTTTCTGCTTTTAGACCTAATTTTTTTCAGATGCATGCTATTGATGGGTTACTTGAGCTGATCCTCATCTAGTGTCGATGGCTAATAGGTTCCTGACCCAAATGTTGTTGCGACCACAAACAGACCCAACTAGTTTGGTTCAAATTTCCCTTTCTTTTCTCAATCTGATTGGTTGCGTGGATTTTCTAGCACTAGTTCCCCAACTTGAAAGGCTCTTGGTTTGACCTTGTTATTATAAATTTGGCACATTCTTTGCTGATACACCTTAAAATTATCAAAGGTATTTTGTCATTGTTCATGGATCAATTCTAGCTCTTGCAGTCTAGATACTCGTTGTTCTTCATCTGGGATAAGTCCTTTTAATGATACTCGTAGAGAAGGTATCTCTACTTCTATTGGTAGTATTGCTTATGATCCATAGATAAGAGAGAAATGTGTTGCTCCTTTTGGTGTGTGGATACTAGTACAATAGTCCCATAGAGTAGGGTTCAATTGAATATACCAATCTCTACCAACATCATTCACTATCCTTTTAAGGATTTTTAAAATTGTTTTGTTTGACGCTTTTGCTTGTCTATCCCCTTGTGGATAGTAGAGTGTGGAGAATCTATGTTGGATCTAAAATTTCTCACAAAGCTCTTGTACATCCTAGTTCTTGAACGATTGCCCATTATCAGTGATAATGGTCATGGGTATGCCATAGCGACATATGATGTAGTTCAAGATAAATGTAGCAATTTGTTTTCCTGTGGTATTTGTGAGAGGTACCACCTCAATCCATTTTGTAAATTATTCTGTAGCTACAAGGATGAATTTGTGACCATTGGATGAAGGAGGATTTATCTTTCCTACTAGATCAAGACCTCATTGGTAGAAGGGCCAAGAGGTTTCTAGAGCATGAAGCTCTTGTGCTGGTGCATGAATTAAATTACCATGGATCTAACATTGTTTGCATGTTTTAGCTATTTGAAAAGAATCTCATTCCATAGTTGGCCAATAATATCCCAAGCGTATGAGTTTTTTCAAAAGGGTAAGACCACTTGAATGAGTGCCACAAATGCCATTATGGACTTCATTTAAGGCCTTCTTAGATTCTTCTTGCTTGAGATATCTTAAGAGTACCATCTAGACCTCTTTTAAAAAGGGTATCCACGACAAGACTATAATGGGAAGATTGGCAAATGAAATTTCTCTTTTGGTTCTTTGACAAGTCAGGAAGGAGGGTATTATCTTTTAGGTATGTATAAATTTGGCCATAGCGAGAGGAATCATGCCCAACAAGGTGACAAATAATTTGGGAATCAGGATAGTTATGGGCAGGGCAAAACAACTCTTCCACTAGGAATTCATAACACTCTTGATTTTTTTGTGTCTGTAGTAGAGAAGAAAGTGTTACCATGGTGTCTGCTGCTTTGTTGTCATTTCTCAAAATATGATCAAAAGTGATTTCTACAAAATAATTTTTAAAATCATGCATTAAATTATCATCCTTTGTTTGATAATCGTCATTAATTTGATTGATGACGAGATGAGTCTCCAAAAACCTGTAATTATGTGATGTTCCATTCTATGGCCATCTTGATTCCTATGACCAAAGCTTTATATTTTGATGTATTGTTGGTGCACGGAAAACTCAATTTATATGCCTTTGGAATTGTATGACCTTGCGGTGTGATGAATAAAATGCCCGCCCTTGATCCATGCTAGGTATATGAACCATCAAAGTACAATTGCCATGTCTTTTTGGTGACTGTGAGTATATCAACATTTGAAAATTCAATGTTTAAGGGATGATCATCTTGAAGTGGTGCTTCGACTAGTTGGTTTGCAATAACTTGTCCCTTGATAGCTTTTCTATCCACATATTCAATATCAAATTCTCTCAGGATCATGGCCCATTTTGCTACTCTTCCTATTAATGTTGCCTTACTGAGAAAATACTTTAATGGATCTATTTTAGCAATCAGTTTGATTGAGTGAGAGAGTAGATAATGTTGTAACTTTTCAAAAGCGAATACTACTGCTAATGTAATACCCTAAAAATGGTCACCTAAACCATGGGCCCCTAATCTCGACAACATCACCAAGGTCCTAACCAAAGGAAATTAAATCATTCTCAAGCACATAATTAAATCATTAACCATTAATCACATGGCAAGTGAATTACTTAATATTAATTAAATATTTATTTAATTAATTGAATCATTCCAAGAATATCATTTTTGATCAATTATCCTATTTAATTTATTAAATATCCTTGCATATTTAATTAATTAATAAATTTGCCATTTAATCATGCAAAAAAAGAATTAATTTATTACAAAAAAGGAATTAATTACAAAGCAAGAGTTGAATTGAAAATAAAATAAAAGATTTGAATTGAGAGAGAAATCAAACTTGAGATATTATTTCTTCTTCTAAATTTAGAACCTGAAATTGGAAAAGCAATTAATTGAATTATTGATCATTCTCTAAACTAGGAACTCAAAGCTTTTTAGAAGAAGAAGTTCAGTTGCATTGAAAAGACTCTTTTCTTGAATAAATCAAAGATTTATCTATTTTTATCACAAGTGCATGGAATTAATTAAATCTTATTTCCAATGCAACTTGAACTTCTAATTTAGATGCATTTCAATTAAACTATAATTGGAATCTATCTCAAGGTTAACTGAACCTGATTTCTCAATTATTTTCAATTAATCCTAAATTGAGACTTTTTGTAATTCTCTATAAATTCAGCCTTCAACTCTCATTCAAAACACCCTAGAGATTTTTGAGAACACGCTTGGAGATTATTATTACGTTGATTTTGCTCTGGAGTCATTGAATATATTGTGCTTTTTTAGATTATTTGCATCCATATTTAGTTTATCCATTGTTGCTTGAATTCATTATTGCTTGAATCATTATTATTTAAATTATTCATCCATCTTGAATCTATTTAGCTTAATATCATTATCATATAGATTAAATCCTTCGTCTTGGTGTAGTCTAGTCACTTGTATTGCTTATAAAAATCTCAGAGCAATCTTATACTCGCATCTTTTAGAAGGCAATTAGTCGCTTTGTTATGGTTTATTATTTATTGATTATTGATTTACTAACCATACATGTAATGACTTAATTGAAGTGTTGTGCCTGCAGCTATCAGACTTATTTCACTTTTTCACACACACATCTCTGGCACCCACCGTGGGGCAAAAGACTACATTTTTCGGCCTCCAAGACTAACTTTTTATTTTTGTTATTTTTCAGATTTTAGACTTTTTGGATTTTTGGCCTACAGCTTCTACGTCATATCATACGGCATTTATCATAGGCCAAAATGACAAACTGCAGGTGTTGTACGAACTCAAATCTTGTATCGTATGATCTGGTAAACTCTGTTGTGCGATTCTATATTTTTTTTTGGTTAAAAGGACCAAAAAAGCAAATTTTATGATTCTAGTTTTCTGTTTAGATTGGTTATACTGATGACCGACCCTAGATGTTTATCTGTCTATCTTAGAATTCTTCATAGCCTAATCAGTTTTTGCAGAACACTTGTCGAAGAATATGCTTGTTGGACAAAGACAATATGACTACTGATTTGTTGTCTTTGTAGGTTGCTTGAAGAGAATCGATCAAACATTGTGTATTCTTTAAATTCATTTTTAGGAACCTAAATTGCTATTTGGCTAAAGAACAAATCTGTATTTCGTGTTTTAAGTAAATTTTGAGAGGTAGGAGAGTATGCTCTTGTCTTTTTCTAGATGATCAGAAATCCAGACCCTTGAGGCATTTTCTTTGTTTGCGATTTGTACATCTTTAGTAGGTCTACCCTCCCGAGGAGCTTAAAAACTCTTAAAGCCTTTACGACCGGTGTGAGGAGAATGACCTAAGTGGGAACGGCTAAATGCCAAGTACTCCAATCCACTATAAAATAAACATGATTTGATGAAAATCAAGTCAATGACAATGCTCGGGAATAGCTCTCCTCAGTACCTTCGAGTATATTGAACCTTGGTTTTCAAGGCTGGGAGACCTCTTAATTGATTTTATACCTCGACGTGCCAAATTGACCCCTTACTAGATCTAATTAAAATTAGAAGCTACCCGGTTCACCTCTGAAAGGGGGATAATCTTTGTGCAAGAGAGATAGTAACTCTCCCAAGATACTTGTCATTTCGTGCCCCCATTAGCATTTGGAGTTGGATAATACAACATTGAGAATCCATTGCGTGAGACTCAACGATCGTATTCTGATTAGCTATTGGGTGTGTACCTGAGTTTACAAGCAAATGTTTTCTTCTCTCACCAAATTTTGTAGGGCTTGCATGTTGTGATTGGAGTTACTATTCATACTACGTGTTTTTTGTGTTTTCATCCCTCAAACTAAAACTGGAATACCAAAATTAGAGAAAACAAGAAACAAATTAGTGATCAAAAACTCTGTCCGTGTCAGAACTAGTCCATCCTAAGTCAAAATTCTGTCCAAAACTACTCTATCCTAGTCAAAACTCAGTCCATCTCAGAATTGGTCATACTCAGTTATCGTACTCAGCTATTGAAAAACTCAGACTTTTTTGTCTCTATCCTGAGAACAGTCGTACAAATTTGATAATTTATCATCCTGCTTCATATCCCGTGTCATACGAGTCTGATTATTTCTCATCTGAGCTCAATCCTCTATCATATGAATCCTAATACTCTATCGTATAAAGTTGAATCCTGTGTCGTATGATATAGAATTGCAATGAATCTTTTGTTGTCCTAGACATACCCATATGTCATACGGTACTAGGCAGCAACTCGTACAAAACAAAACTGTTGTCATCCTGAAGCTATTAAATTGTCATCCGGCTTAGTAAAACCTATCGTACGAATCTCTGATTTTGTCAGTACAAAGCAGTCAAACTTGCCTAAAACAGTTTACAATGAACATAATACTGGTTATCATCATCCTAAGCATAAACAGATCAAGATAGTGTACCTCTGCCATTTGTATTGCATGATTTGGTCGATCATCTTTCAACTAGTTCAATCAACTACTTATCAAACCTAAGCCACTTAGATAACGTCTTATACAGGATAGATCGTTCCTGAAACCAAACCAAATCTTAGTCACTAATCTTGAATCAACTTAGATAAATGTCTTATATAGGATAGATCTTTCCTGAAACCAGACTAAATCTTAGTTGCTTCTCTCAAACAATATGTTAACCGAACAACTAGCTCTGAAATTGATCTTGAACTCTGCATCACAAACAACTTTAGGTCACACTAATCCATAAAAATGCCTATTCAAATCAAGAGTTCTCATAAAAAGAAGCCAAAGGCAAAGGACAACCCTTCACATATCAAGATAACCCATACTACGTGAAGGACTTGCTCACTGACAAACCTTTGTCATCAGGGGTACCAGTTTTTGATGAACCTGAATCTCCCACTATACATGAGATGGAATACAATGACAAAGACAACCTTAGTATTCACGAAACCGATAATGATTCCTCATCAAGTGAAGCTGAAGAAGACACTGAACCTCCAAAAAAAGATATTCATGACTGTCAAAAGGATAAATACTTCCGAAAAAGGATGAAAGATATCCTGGCTCAAGAAAAGGAAGACTATTTCTTAGAACTAGCAAAACAAGGTTCCAAACTTCCTATTGGATATGTTGTTCAGACACTCATTACTAAAAAGGAAGAATCATCTATACTCATGGTACACAAACAATTACAAGCCTTATGGACTGAGATCACAGAATTGAAGAATAAGGATAAGTCCCCAAAACAATATTCTCTGGAGACAATATGCCCCTTTCCATTTGACAAGAATCTATACATGCCTCCATTTCCTTCACGAGTTGAGATCCCAAAATTTGACAAATATGATGGTACCTCATATCCTCAAGATCATGTTAGGGAATTTTGTGTTGCTTGTATGGAGTTCATGCACTATCAAATGTATCTCATGCACCTTTTTCCAAGGAGTTTGCGAGGACAAGCTATGGAATGGTTCTCAAGTCTACCCAAAGGAATAAAAATGTTTGAAGAACTAATCCAACTATTTTTACAATAATACTCATACAACATTCAACATCCTGTGACTATGATTGAGCTTCACAATACTAAACAGAAAATAGGGGAGCCTTTTCTTACTTTCCACCAATGTTGGAGAAAGATGTTCTCTAGGTATTCATGACCTATCTCAGATTATGAGAAAATGGATATATTTATCAACAACTTGGTCCTAGAATTGAAATATAGTATCCAAATGCAAGTACAACTATCATTTAACAAAATGGTAGATAATACTATTCGAATGGAAGATGTGCTCATAAAGAAGGGAGATATCTCACCTTGGAAAGAAACACAACCAGGATCTAGCTCTAAAGAGAAAAACAAGTATTGGAAGTATGGAAAAGACAACAATAAGAATGTTGTTAATGAAGGAGTAGTAGACACTGTTAAAACCAACTCAAAGCCCATGATATTCAACTTGGCTAGTGACACACAAGCGCTCAAAGCTATTGAAGCCACAACAAATAATTCTCCAAAGAAAACAAAAGAGTGGTTCAAAGAGAAACCTTGGCTTTCCAAACCTAAGTGTTATTTCACTCCTCTTGAAGAATCATATGAATCCGCTTTCAAAACTCTATTGGCAAACAATCTGATAACACTACCAGATAATTCCAGGCCATATGATCCAGAATTCAAACCAAAATGGTGGAGATAAAATGAATACTATGACTACCATTGGAATAAAGGTCATAACACAAACAACTGCATGAAGCTCAAACATGAGATTCAAGATCTCATAGATGCTGGTAAAATTGTTGTCAGGAATCACCTGACCAATGATGATCACAAAGCATTTAAGGACCCTTTACCTATTTATGAACAAGGTGATTCCTCAAAGACCAAAGGAGGTGCCAAAATAAATTATACTTATACCAACAATGACAATGTCATTAACATGGTTGAGCCTTCCCAATCTGAATATTGCAATGTGATTATAGTCCAAGATAAACCAAATGAATCATTACAGGCAAGAGCTCTGACTTGTTCTCAAAATAAAGTCACTCTCCAAGGAGCTAGTTCTTCCAACCCAACTCAAGAAACATAAAACCTACCAGCCTCATCAAACAAACAAAAAGAATCAACCTTGGATAAATTTAAAAGGCTAACTTCAACAACATCCTCTGGATATAGTATTGTTGAACAATTGAAAAGGACAAATGCTCAAATCTCAATCTTTGAATTGCTAAAAATCTCTTCTGCTCACAAAGAGATCCTGGACAAAATGTTGCTCACCACTAATGTTCCAAAAGATTTAGATAATGATCTGTTTCAGTCTATGGTGGGTCATCTAACTTCACCTTACTATCTGACCTTCTCTGAAGAAGATGACGACTCGCTAAATCATCCACATAACCAGCCATTGCATATTGAAGCCACGATCCATAAACACATAGTCAAACATGTTTTGATAGATGGAGGCATGTGCTTGAATATTTGTACTTATAGTCTGCTTACACAACTAGGATTTTTTGAAAATATCATTGATCCCACCAAGAAAATAACAATTAAATCCTATGATGAAGAAGAAAGGACCTCTAAAGGTCTGGTATCATTACCAATCAGAGTGGGACCTATAGAAAGAGATGTCCTTTTCCAGGTACTTGATCTTCCTCTATCATACAATATCTTACTGGGCAGGTCGTGGATTCATGAAATGAAGGCAGTTGCATCTACATACCATCAATGTTTAAAATTTTCCCTATGGAGTTGAAGTCAGTATTCCTGCTGATACAAATGTCCCTTGTAATACATTGACAAAAGGTGTTGATACTTTTGTACCTCATAATAGGGCAACTTCTACGAATGAAAATCTGGAAGCTCCGATGAAAGACTTAGAAAAGAAATTGAAGATTACAAATACCGGCATGGATGGCTACAAGATAGAACTAGTACTTTCATTAGTCTCTCTCCCTCCATCACCAAAATAGTTGGGCAAACCATCAAAGGCTATGAGAAAACAAACTTCAGCTCTGAATATCATATATGGTGGTCTTTTTGTACAGTCTTCTACTTCGCTGGCAGATGAAATAGAAGAGGATGCAGTTCTTAAATGGCTTTTCAAGGAAGATAGTCTAAATGAGGATGTACAACATTGTGAGATTTCCTCAACCCAATATGGTCCTGGCTACAAGATGATTCAACACATGGGATATTCAGGTACTGGTCCCCTAGGCAAACATTAAGAGGGTATTATTGAACCAATTCAACTGCAAATGAAATCAACAAATGATAAGGCTGGACTGGGGTACAAACTGAAAAAGACATCAGACCAAAAACATACTTCTAAGTCTAAGTGGCAGAAAAGGATATTTCCTTCAACATTATAGGAAACAAACACTCAACAAACTCAAGCAGAGTGTGTAAAAGAGAAAGAGGAATCAATAGTCAAGAAAGAAGAAATAGTTAGCACTCAAGCTTCGATGGTGTCAGCTACAACAATACAAGGAGTTGAAGTCCCAAAGGATATAAGCGATGAAGTAGAAAGAATTAGAATAATTGTTTGCACCACTGAAGGTTCCAGTCACATAAATTGGTAGGCAACAAGTAGAAGATTTAGAGACTAACTCAAATGAGTATGAATGGGGTCCAGATCACCTCTTAGATACATCCACTACAGAACCTCCAGAAGAGTCTATTAGTACCACAAATGATACTCAAGAGCTGATGCACATAAGACTAGAAAAAGAAATACAAGAAATTAGACAAAAGAGACAAGCAAACTATGAACAAAGACTAAAGGAAGGAAGAATACCAAAAAGCTTTTCATCTATGTACCCCTATACTAAGTCATAGCAAGTCAGGTATAGCACTACACAAGAAGAATTGGAAGCAACAGATGCAGAACTGGTCATCAATCAAGAGGAAGCTGAATGGAGTAGATGACAGGGAATCACAGAAACATCAAGATCATGTCAAAAGGTGTGTCAGATACAAATGATAAATGAGAAAAATCTTAGAGGAACTTGCAGCATTAAAGATGTTGGTGTTGATACCATACATATACTCACTATATCACTTAAAGAAGACTTGGAAAATTCATCCAATGACTCTGATGACTCCAACAATAGTCCTATTCATGACAATATCTACTCAACATCAAATTTTGAATCATCTAATGTAAATAATGAAAATCAATCTACTGATCTTATTATTGTCAAACCACAATATGAAGTCCAGCCTGGTGTAGAGAACGACACTACAAGTATGTCTATTGGATTAGGTCAACTAAATATTAACATGCACTTTAATAATCATGTTCTGACTTTTCTTGGTCTCGAGACATTTACGCAAGGTATCCTTCTGGAACTTGAATTTTTGATCAGTAGTTGTGATGACAGTACCGTGAACTCCCTCAAACTTGTCCGCACTCTATCCTTGGTACATCTTGAATTAATTGACTGTAGTCTACATGACCAACCCATGAATATACCTAATTTTGTCAATGACTATCTCAATGCAGTTGAACCTATGGACTCTTCCACCAGTGAAAAAAGTGAAAACATGACTGAAACAGATATCAAGTATCTTAGTCGCAAAAATAAGAAAAATAAAAATAAAAGATTTGATGGCGAAAACCAAATTGTGGTGGTGTCAGAATCTAAAAAAGAGAAAATTAAGGATGTACCTAAGGGTGAAAACCTCTCTGAGGCGCCTGAAGGTGAGATACTTGATATACTGCCAAGTCACTTCCAGGAGAGATCTTCTATATTGATTGAGCCACCTCAGTTAGTGAACATTGGGAGTCAAGAGACACCAAACATCATTCATGTAGCTCAATCACTATCAATAGAAGAATTGAAATATTTCACTTCTCTTTTCAGAAAAGAAGATCAATTTTGCATGGACGTACTCTGATATGCCAGGCCTGGAACCTGATCTTATTGTGCATCATATTTTTATCACACAAGGATTTAAACCAGTCAAGCAAAAAATCTGCAAGATGCACCCTCACATGGCACTGCTAGTCAAGGATGAGCTAGAAAAACTGCTAAAAGCTAGATTCATCAGAGCTATAGACTATGCCGAATGGATTTCAAACATAGTACCTATGTCAAAGGTAGACAAATCTATTAGGGTTGGCATAGACTTCAAAGATCTCAACAAAGCTTGTCTAAAGGATGACTTTCCATTACCAAACATTGATATGATAGTCGACATGACTGCTGGGTATGAGATGTACTCACTAATGGACAGATTCTCTGGATATAATTAGATCAAAATAGCTCCTAGAGATCAAGAAAAGACAACCTTCACCTGTGCATGGGGAACCTTTTGCTGGAATGTCATGCCATTTGGGCTAAAGTATGCAGGAGAAACATCCCAAAGAGTAGTAACTACTATCTTTCATGGCATGATGCACAAGAATATGGAAGATTATGTTGATGACACTTTAGTAAAGACTATGAAGAGATCCACACATATTCAAGAGCTAGGCTCTATACTAGATAGAATGGAAAACTCAAACTCCGGTAAAATTCAAAAAAGTGTGCATTCAGAGTGACATCTGAAAAATTACTTTGCTACATCATTTCAAAGAAGGGAATCGAGGTTGATCCTGTGAAGGTCCAAGCTATAATGGAAATGTTGCCTTCGAAAAACATCAGTCAAATGAGAAGTTTACAAGGACATCTCCAATCAATCAGATGCTTCATTTCTCAGCTAGCAGACAAAGCTCAACCTTTCACAAAAGTATTGAGAAAAGGAGTAGTATACAACTGGGATCAGGAATGTAAATAACACCTTCAACAAATCAAAGAGTACATGTCCAATCCACCAATATTGATGCCACCAATTTAGGGTAAACCATTGATCTTATACATATCAACAACGGATTCATCATTGGGGCACTTCTGGCACAACAAGATGAAAATAAAAAGGAAGGAGCTATCTATTACATCAGTAGAACATTGGTGTCTTATGAAATGAACTACACTATAATAGAAAAAGCATGCTTGGCATTAGTCTTTGCATCACAAAAATTGAGACACTATATGTTAGCACATTCAGTCAAGCTGGTGGCTAAAATTGATCCGCTCAAATATCTTCTCAACAAAGCAACACTTACAGGAAGATTGGCAAAATGGGTCATGATCCTTACAGAGTTTGATATTGAGTATATGGAACGCAAAGCCATAAAAGGACAGGTAATTGCTGATCAACTTGCTGAAGCTCCACTTGAAGACACTCAACCACTGCATATAGAGTTTCCAGATGAATAAATAATGCACCTTACTCAACAACACTGGAAGATGTTCTTTGATGGGTCTTTTACTCAAAATGGTTCCAGTGCTGGAATACTATTTATTACTCCTCAGAAGTATTTAATCCCAAAGGGTTACAAGATTCTTTTCCCTTGCACAAATAACATTGCAGAATATGAAGCTTTGGTCAATGGGATAAAGCTAGCTATAGAATGGAAGGTTGCAGAATTACACATCTATGGATATTCTCAGCTGATCATCAATCAAATCAATTATATATATCAGACTCAAGATGAGAAACTGATGCCTTATAAGAGAATGGTAGATTATCTCAAGAAATATTTTACTTTTGTATCATTCCAGCAGATTCCAAGATCAACAAACAAAGCAGCAAATGCTATGGCCACCTCGGCATCTCTACCTGAGTTACAAGAATCCAATTTTTGCTTTGAATTCCTGGTGGAAGAGTTATATTACCCTGCCTATGATTCTCCTGAGACCCAAATAGTTTGTTCTATTATTGGACATGACTCATCCCGATACAATCACATTTACTCTTATTTATGAGACCAAATTATACCTAAAAATCTTACCCATAATGAGAAAAGAAACCTAACCTGAAATGATTCACAATATGTCATCATTGCTAATGATTTGTTTAGGCGAGGTTTGGATGGTACATTGCTTAGATGTCTAGAAACTGAAGGATCTAAACGTGCATTATCAGAAGTCCATGAAGTTATTTATGGATCTCATTTGAATGGTCTTACTTTAGCTCGGAAACTACTAAGGGCTGGCTACTACTGGCCAGACATGGAGAAGGGCACTATAAAGTTTTCTAAGACTTGTGAGAAATGTCAGCTACATGGAAATCTCATACATGCTCTAGCAAGGGATCTCATACTCTTCATTACACATTGGCCTTTTCAACAATGGGCCTTTGATCTCATTGGTCTGATATATCCTGCATCATCTAACAGACATAAGTTTATCATAGCTACCACTAAGTATTTCACTAAGTGGGTAGAAGAGGTTCCGCTCATCAAAGCAACCGACAAACAAGTAGCTTTGTTCATTCTAAACCATATCATTTTCCGGTATGGGATACCTTCGTCCATCGTGACTGACAATGAAGGAAATTCAAGAATAAATATCTGGAAGAGCTCTATGAGAAATTCAAAATTAGACAACATTGGTCATCTGTATATTACCCCCAAGGTAATGGACAAGCTGAGGCATCCAACAAAAACCTACTGACTATCTTGCACAGAACATTGAACAAATCTGGGAAGGATTGGCATCTGTAGCTCAATCCTGCATTATGGGCTTACAGAACAAGTATCAGAACACCTACTAGGGCTACACCTTTCTCTTTGGTGCATGGGTCCGAAGTAGTATTACTTACCATCTCTAAGAGTTTCTTTGCAAGGTCTTATTACTGATGAAGACTATAGAATATCTAGATTGCAAGAACTTGAATTGCTGGATGAGCGTCGACAAGTGGCATTTGATCATCTAAGAGTGTATCAAAAGAGAATATCTAGAGGATATAAAAAGAAGGTTAGGCAAAGAGAATTTTAGGTTGGTGACCTAATCTGAGAGAAAATCCTAAAAATCAACAGTTTCGAGACAACAAAGGGAAGTTTGAACCCAACTGGTTGGGTCCCTACATCGTTACTACAGTCTTCGGCTTTGGTGCCTATCAAATCTCAACATCAGAAGGAGAACAACTCCGTGAATTGATTAAAACCATCCATTTGAATAAATTCTTCACTTAGCATTCTCTGCTCCAGTAATCTGTACAACTGAAAAAGTCCTAAAAAAAAAAACTCAAAAAAATCATAAAAAGTCTTAAAAAAGAAAAAAAAAGAGAAAAAGAAAAAAAATGCCCTGGTGAAAACCTGGTAAACAGGCACCTTGGTAAAAAATAATGATGAATCTCTACCAAGTAGGTGAAAACCTAGCAAACAGGCGCCACTTGTACTCAACACTCCATCTATCAATGCAACGTTGGCATTTCCCACTTTCATGCATCTTTATTATCGTTTGTACATATATTTCAGTCACTTTTGTGACATCCTAGTTCGTTGGAATCCCCATGGCTTGAAACTAATTAATGTCCTAGTCTTAGATCAATTGACAAAGCAATTTACATATCCTAAGCAGTATCAACCAAGTCATCTTTCCATCAGTGAAACCTGGTTGTCCACTCTTAGTCAGTCACCTGTCTCCTAACAACCAAAGAGTTTTATCACTGAGTACACAAGCAAACAACAAAATTGAAAACAATCACTAAATAGTTTGAGCTTTGAATGAAAAATTACTTTGTATGCTGTCTTTTATATTGATTTTTGATTATTATCCCTCTGAGTAACTTGAGGAAGTCTATCTTGACTAAGAGGAGCAAGGATTGGGGGCATAATATTTTCTTTGTTTTCTGCTTGTAAGAATGATTCCGATGATCTGGAAACATCTAATAAGTTGGGTGTCTATGATAAGAGCCTTCACAACAAGGTGAAATCGCCACACATACCTCGACTCCGCTTACTTGTATGTGTTGGTGTAAATAATTATTCATCTTGGATATTATTACACCTTACTTAAGTTTACTTAGAAGATGCATTACATAGTAGTTTGGGTATGAGACACTTGGGTGTTTGTGCCACATTGGGATAGTGTGTGTAGGAGAATTTCCACCTTTTGTTTCTCCTACCTACCCACACCTATTTCCTACCTACTCTTGTTTCTTATTGAGCCACATGTAATGTTTGTGTGCTCACATATCCATATAGCCTTGCCTATATAAGCAGCCTCATCTACATTGTTTGTACGGGCAATCAATCTATATCTTGTAATTATCCAGTTGATCATATTTTGCATCTTGATAGAATACAATTTATTCCTATCATCTATTTTGTCTCTTATTTATGCTTTCCATTGCCTCTAGATCTTGGCAAAATATCACATAGTATCAGAGTTGGTCCATGTCTCACATGGTATTAGAGCCATCAGAGTGTCATTGGTTTGCCAATTGAGAGAAATTTGGGGTTTGCATTTTTGGAGCTTTAATTGGAGCTTGTTGGGTCAGATCTGAGGTCACCATTGAATTGAGGAGGTTCGAGCAATTAAGAATTGCCTTTTATTTTGTCCAAATCCGACATCTGAGGCCAAATCTAGAGCCGTTTGAAGGTGGAGGGTGGTGACTTGTCCCGACACTAATCTGCAATTTTGGAGCATTTTTGGTTAAATCTGTCATCGCCATTGCGCTCAAAAGGCCCAAAAATCCCAAGATCGACTGTCAATTTGTCAAAAACGACCTCCGTCACCCCAAGTTGAAAAAATCTCCCCTCTCAGCACGCTGTACAGACTTGTAGGTACAGTCTAAAAAATTTTTTTAATTTTTTTTTCCATTTTTAATTTTCGGAAAATTTAAAAATAAAACAAAAATTAATTTTTATTAGGTGCGAAGGGGGGGTTTCTTAAAAAAAAAAAAAAAGAAAATTTTCGGGGGGGGGGGGGTTCATTGCAGTACTGCGGGTGACGCAGCCTGCAGTCACCGTAGTACTGCGGCCCCGTAGTCACTACGGGTAACCGCAGTATACCTGCAGTCCCGCAGTCATTGTGGGTGACCGTAGGCACTGCGGCCCCACAGTGTACCTGCAGGTGACCGCAGTCATTGCGGCCTCGCAGTGTACCTGCGGGTGAACACAGTCAACTGCGGGCCCCTCCCTGTTTGGGGGGGGGGGGGGTAAATTGTTTTTTTTAAATTTTTTTAATAAATAAAAAAAAATTCTTTTTTCTTTTTTTTTTTTAAAATAATTTTTTTAAATAATAATTTTTTTTTTTCTTATTTAGTTTAATAAGTTTTTTTTCATAACAAAAAAAAAAAACTTTTTTATAAAGTTTTTTTTTCTCTTTAATAAATTTTTATTAAAGTTTTTTTTTCATTTCATTTTTTTTTGGCATGGGCATAATAATTGTTTTTATTTAGATTTTTAAAATCTTTTAAAAACACAAACATCATTTAATAAGTCAAATTGTGAACACTTTTTTTCTTGTCACTTCACACCTGTCTTGCAGTGCTTCCAACCGATAGTCAAGTGGGGGGGGGGGGTTGATTTGCTCCTTTATATCTCTTGGCCACATCCCAATCAGAGGCATCTTTTTCTGCAGTATTCTACAGGGCTTCTTGGTGGCATCATCTTCATGTTTCCAGATTTGCACTATCATGTTGTATGCTCTTGCATGAGCAATGTTGTACTCGCACTATCATAAAGTGCCACACCTCTTTGTATCTTGTCATTATTGACATATATGATGTAATCCTCTTGTACACATAGATTAAGAATATCTTGTGAGACTTGGTGTATGACTCCAGTTGTGACTTAGATTGTACACATTTGTGCATGACTCCCGTGAGACTTGGATTGTACCATTATTTCTGCTATTTCTGAGTATCCAGATGATGCTCACAATAGGTTGTCTCCATGCCTGATCTTCATTTTGTTGCAGCAAGTGATTCATCGTCATCGACTTGGTACCTGGTTTTGTCACACTTTGACATTATTGGTGCATCATTGGCCCTCTTTCTTCCTTATGGGGAAGTATTTTGGTCATCGTCATTGGACCATCTTTGTAGGAGATTCGTCATTGAGGGGGGGCTTCATGGTCTCTTCTTCTCTCTTATGGGGGGGACACAATTTTGTTCTTCTCATTCATCATTGAGAGCATTGTGTGCTTTCATCATCTCTCTTTTGGGGGAGGGTTTTTCCCATTGGGTTTTTCTCTCTTTCTTTGTTTATGTGAGATTGAATTTGCATTTGTACATGGGTAACTAACATGGCCTCGTAGCCGAGACCCATCTTGCATTGCTTAGTTGCATTGTAGACTTTAGTGAATTCCCCTAAGTTGCACTTAAGGGGGGGTGTTGGTGTAAATAATTATTCATCTTGGATATTATTACACCTTACTTAAGTTTACTTAGGAAATGCATTACATAGTAGTTTGGGTATGAGACACTTGGGTGTTTGTGCCACATTGGGATAGTGTGTGTAGGAGAATTTCCACCTTTTGTTTCTCCTACCTACCCACACCTATTTCTTACCTACCCTTGTTTCTTATTGAGCCACATGTAATGTTTGTGTGCTCACATATCCATATAGCCTTGCCTATATAAGAAGGCTTGTCTACATTGTTTGTATGGGCAATCAATCTATATCTTGTAATGATCCAGTTGATCATATTTTGCATCTTGATAGAATACAGTTTATTCCTATCATCTATTTTGTTTGTCTCTTATTTGTGCTTTCCATTCCCTGTAGATCTTGGAAAATCTCATAGTATGCTACAAGGAGGTTCCCATCATTTCTTTGTCTATTTTGAGGGAATTTCTTTATCACGCAATCCGGGTCCCTGTGAAATTTGTCCAAGGATATGAATGAAAAAAGGGTCATTGCGGATAAGATAATTAATATTGCGCATGAAAAGAAAGGAACTCTAATCTGTCGGTTATGTTTGTTATGCTCGGTGATGAAACTTAAGCATTTTAAATCCAGTGACTAGGTTTAGGATGCATTTCATTTTGCATCTCATTTTGCATTTCATTCTATATTTTATGAATTTAGAGTGATTTTAGAATGGTAATAATCTCTTTATCTTCTGAATGACAGTTGGATGCATGATCATTTCTTAGCTAAGTGGTCTCTTTTTCATCATTTCTCTGATCGAGTACTTGTGTATTGAGATGTTAGTTGCATACATAAGCATCTTATATAGCTTCATACATTTCATTATCACTCATTCACATTCATCTTATTGCATAGAGAAAAAGAAAATTTGCATTACTCATTACTCATCTTCATCATTTATTTACATATGAAAAGAAACAAAAACAAACATTCATATTCATCTGCATTACATACATCCATACTGAAAAAAAAAATTGCATGCATATAGAATAAAGCATATAGAAAGCATTTCATAATCGAATCAACACAAGTACAATGAAGTCAAATCAAATCTTGTATATATATATATATATATATCGTATAAAGTCTCAAAGTACAAAATGATGTCAGCTAACATATACAAACTCTCATCGGAGAAAGAATCGTATAGGCTACAAAAAATGGGTGTGTCTACAAAAAACTCTGAGCTACAAAAAGAATATCTAGCTCTCGGCCTCTCCCTCATCACCTGGTGGAGGAGGTGGAGCCTATTGACTGAGATCCTAACGAGGTGCTCGAGCTCCCTCTGATCATGCCATATACTGTGAGTATGATACTGTTGGAATTATGTGAACTGGTATGAGGACATAATAACATTGTATGTTGTCATTGATGTCAATATGCCGAAGAGAAGAGAACCGATATAACACTGTGAACTGACATTTGTGCCAAAGTGAAGCGGTGTGTTTGTTTAAGGTGAACCGGAATGTGGCTATGGGAACCAGAACATGGAAGCTTTGTATGACTACCAGTTGGTAGTCTCAACTTCAGGGTTTCCAGTTTAAGTGCTTCAAGCTTGTGTGGCTCAACTGGTGACTTTGTGTGATGAGTTAGCATTGTAACAAAGAACAAATCATGTTGCCACATCAACCTTGTGTGCATGAAGGATCTTGCATGAAGGAGATTGTTCCCATCTATCTCGGGAATGTGTGAAGCCTGTAAACGGTGATAACGCATGATGGTTTATCAGCCGCCATGAAATCGGTGGAAAACGAATGATGGAGAATGTCTTGAGATTGGATCAAGATTGTTGCATTTAATGCAATATGCTCAATGGTTAGGATTGAACAATTTGAATTTCTTAACCTAACAGGTTTAGGGTTTAGGGGTTATGCTACCGACCTATCTGTTCCCTATAAGGTCGATGTTGTGTTTCTTTCTGAGGTTGTTGGCAAAAGTTGTGAGTGTGTATCCAAGAGAAGAGATACGTGATTCTTGCCAGACCAGAGGAGAGAAGTGATACCTGCAGAGTGTAAGTGCAGAAGGTGAAGAGGAGCTAAAGTGGATCTGCATTAGCATTGAGTGCTGTTACCAGATCATTGTAATACCCGTTGATCTCTAACCACCTCAACAGTTGGGAAATCCCTTAATAGGGTAGCTTTAACCGGCTTGCTGTAAATCCTTTAACAAGGTGACTCAAAACCATTGAGTTCTTGAAATCCTCTAACAAGGTAACCTTTAACAGGGTTTAACCCTTAATCGCATATTCTAGCCATCCCTTAACTGGGTGATCCCTAACAAGATTAGTTCCTAACAGGACCTATTGCATCAGTCTTTAATTGGACAAGGCTCCTAATAGAGTGGACTTCTAAAGAGTTCAAAACAACTTGTGGGTATTCATCCCCACCATGGTTTTTCCCAGTTGGGTTTCCACGTGAAAAAATCTGTGTGTTATGTGTGGTGATATTCTTGTGATGGTTTGAGTGATCTGTGTCTGAAGGTAAATCATGTTGATCTAGTTGCTTATATATCTTTTGATGATAGATTACCTATTCATGCACTAGAGTGAAATGGAAATGAAGTATTAGAATGTATGAAAAGATAAGTGTCAACCAGTTTATGCTTGTCTCAGTTATTCTGGGTTTTGCCGGTTGTGCTTTGTTTAAGACCAGTGTTACTGTTTGTCTATTAAAGCACAGTGTCTACTGACAAACCAGTTTAGGATTATGTTTTTGCATGTACTGATTCACCCCCCCTCTCAGTACTGGTTTGGTACTATCTGCTCATCATTGAGTTATCAGATACAACTTGCTGTGCTATAGGAACAACTACGCTATAAGCTGCAACGTAATAAGCCACCCGACTGGTCTGGTGCAAAACCTCCTGCCGCAAAGCATCTATCTCTACCCTCCTCTCTACTATCATCTATGAGACCTAATGATCTCTCTCGGCTCTAAGCTCTGCTAGTTGTCGGTCTCGCTCCGCCAGCTGAGTCTATGCCACTGTCAAATATGACTGCAGCTCTGCTAGATGTATCCTCATCGACTGTGCTGCATCGGCCCACTTCTCTCTCGCAGGCTCTCCACCCCCATCTCCACCTCTAGCTCCACCCTACTCCTCCTATCTCTATTGGACCTATCTAGGAGCTACTCGCTCCTCCTCACCTCCACCCAACCTAACACCAACACTACCTAGGGATCCACCCTCACCCCTCTGTTGTCTAACTCCAACTGGAACCCTACTGTTTCTAGCACCAAGATCGCCACCTATCTGCCTCAAAGCCTCAACTCTCTGTCCCTGTCCCTATCTTTGCCCCTGTCCCTGTGCGGGGGCATCATCCTCAATCTCCTCAATATGAGGTGTCTGCTATGTCAGATCTGTAAATCTATGGAATGGATGCTACTTGAACCAATCCCTGTACTGGGGCAATACCCTTGCATCTGCAATGTCATCTATGTAGTCCCACTGGAGTCACTGCAATCCAGTCACCTCCTGCATACCCAAGGCATAAGATAACCTCGGTACCCATCCCTGCCTCTCCTCATCAGCATATCTCGTGTATGCTATGAACTCCTGCGAGGTTCCCTGAGGCCTACCATACTGCCTCATCACTTGAGATGCCATGAATTGCTCCACCACAATCTACTATCTGCCAATGAGTGGGTGCATAACAAACAGATCTTTGCGTACAATCCTCTAGTCATCCCATGGCTCTAGGCCCCTATAAGGTCTCCATACCACAACTATCAAGTCATCTAATTGCTATCGCTAGAAATCAGTCTTGCCCAGATGGGGCTGTGTGACATATCCTGAATATCTATATACAATCGACTGACCAGGCTCCCTGTCATCATCTACAATCAGCCTACAAACTGGGAGGTGCTCCCAGGCCCATACCTATAAAATCAAGACTCCTGCAGCCATGCGCTTCCCCTCCCGATAAACAATCTCATGCATCTTGCGATACTTGTGGGATAATATACAAGAACCCCAGCCTAGTCATTGAGGGGTCTCAACAAGCCTCTCCAACATCCTACCCCATCCACAAAGGAATCCATGTTGTTCTCTATCCGACATAAGAAAATAACCGATAAACCCTGGTATAACACAAGCTAGAGGAAAAGCCTCACTATACCTGCTCATCATAATGTCCCAATTGATAGAACGTGTCAAGATATCTGGATCCCTGAATACACGTCTGATAGCCTATAATCCAGGAAGTTGTGCTGCATCATAATCTACCTTACCCCCAACAAAAGGGATATAGAGAATCCTGTAAATATCCTTAGGAGTGATGGTCACTCCCCAACTGGAAAAATGGAAGGTGTTATGCTCAAGATGCAATCTCTCTACTAATGCTGTGAGCATCCCGTGATTCACACGGATATCGGGTAACCTAAGAAGGTGGGTGAAACCGCACAAATCAATATGTGCCTACTCAACATCTGACAACTACCAAACTAATGTCATACTGGGTGGATATACGCATCTAAAAAGAACATGAGGCAATCGAACCTGCAAAAAAATCAAACAATGAAGCATCAGAAAACATTCCAAATAGGCCTACAAGAGAAGTAAAAATCATACATATTCAACTACGTCAATTGTCAAGTCAAAATTTCAAGTTTGAACCTTAAAAAATGCTCACTGTTTTCCAAACAATAAAACATAGAAGGGTAGAAACTCGTACGAGTCAGGATTAGAGCTCATACGACAAAATAATCCAATACAATACAGGACTAGACTTAGGATGACAAAATGGTCTCTTATGAATGTTGTTGTATGATACAAGGGTAGGCCTTGCATGACAAAACTAATGACTCTAAATGACAAAATACACTTTATCAGTTTGTCATACGAGACAGGATCCTATCTCGCACAACAAAACGTGAAAGCTCCTATAAACGTGCCAAAAACAAGAAAAATCAATATAAAAAAAATCAAAATTAAAATGAATAACAGGCTTAAGATCGATTACTTACCGCTGGCTCATAGTCCCGAGGTCGATTATGTCATCTTTGTTGCTTGAATCGATGCTTATGGATGGGGACCACCATTTTTCAAACTTGGAAGGTTAAAATGACTTGAAAATGACACTTTTACCCCTTATATAGCCAAAACCCTAAATTTTCAACTTGCTCCGATGGATAATAAAAATTGTACCCTTAGCTAATTTGCCCATTCCGATTCCTTTTTCGAGATTGAAATCAAAATTCAAGATCATTCTCCTAGTCAATTTCACATAATTTGGACCACTTAGTGTTTTTCATCAAATGCTCATTCTTTCTTCAAATTGTGCTTAATTTCTCAGTAATCAACGCTGAATCTCAATTTTAATCTACAAATCAACTTTGCGCTCAACTCTTATCAATCAATGCCAAATTTTCAAATATTCCTCAGAATCAATTTGTGCTCAAATAATTATCATCGCCAAAAATTGCCTATAATCATGTACCCTCGCTATCTTTTGATTTCGCTCCTGAGCGGGCATACTCGTAACCTTATGACCTCACATCTTCAAAGTCGAGAAAATTTTCAAATCTTCATCAAAAGTCAAGAAAAAATATTTTCAACTAAAGAAAATCAATCAAAATCTTATTGCTAGGGGCATATCAGTTTCATCGCTTCAAATCAAGTTGATATTTGTCTTCATCTGAATCAATCTCTTAACGTTAATCAGTTTCATCGCTTTACATCAAGCTGATTATTTGTTTAAACTCAATCAAGGGTTTAAAGAGTATCTTTGATCACACGCTCAATCTAAGAAAGTGTTCAGTTTCATCGCATCAAATCAAGCTGGACAGTTTATCTTCGCTCATCGTGTCTTGATCCATCAAGTTCAAGATCGATTTTATCTTCGCTCACTGTGTCTAGCTCAATCAAGTTCTAAATCAGTAAGATCCTCTTCTTGATCAATCAAGTTCAATTTCGGTATCTTTGATCTCTATCATTCCTAGTTCAATCAAGTTCAGGATCGGTATCACTTTAATCAGACTATGTTCAGCTTCTTTGCTTCAAATCAAGCTAAACACCTCGCTTTTCATCTGGTTCGTGATCAATCAAGTTCAGAACTGGCATCTCCTAGACATCAACTATTCTTTGAGCCAACGTGCTGCTTGCACATTAATTCAAAGAGGGGCAAATGTAATACCCTAAAAATGGTCACCTAAACCATGGGCCCCTAACCTCGACAACATCACCAAGGTCCTAACCAAAGACAATTAAATCATTCTTGAGCACATAATTAATTCTTTAATCATTAAATATCACATGGCAAGTGAATTACTCAATATTAATTCAAATTTTTATTTAATTAATTGAATCATTCCAAGAATATCATTTTTGATCAATTATCCTGTTTAATTTATTAAATATCCTTGCATATTTAATTAATTAATAAATTTTCCATTTAATCACGCAAAAAAAGAATTAATTTATTACAAAAGAGGAATTAATTACAAAGCAAGAGTTGAATTGAAAATAAAATAAAAGAATTGAATTGAGAGAGAAATCAAACTTGAGATATTATTTCTTCTTTTAAATTTAGAACCTGAAATTGGAAAAGCAATTAATTGAACTATTGATCATTCTCTAAAATTGGAACTCAAAGCTTTTCAGAAAAAGAAGTTCAGTTGCATTGAAAAGACTCTTTTCTTGAATAAATCAAAGATTTATCTATTTTTATCACAAGTGCATGTAATTAATTAAATCTTATTTCCAATGCAACTTGAACTTCTAATTTAGATGCATTTCATTTGAACTATAATTGGAATCTATCTCAAGGTTAACTGAACCTGATTTCTCAATTATTTTCAATTAATCCTAAATTGAGGTTTTTTGTAATTCTCTATAAATTCAGCCTTTAGCTCTCATTCAAAACACCCCAGAGTTTTTTGAGAACACGCTTGGAGATTATTATTATGCTGATTTTGCTCTGGAGTCATTGAATATATTGTGTTTTTTTAGATTATTTGCATCCATATTTAGTTTATCCATTGTTGCTTGAATCCATTATTGTTTGAATCATTATTATTTGAATTATTCATCCATCTTGCATCCATTTAGCTTAATATCATTATCATATAGATTAAATCCTTCGTCTTGGTGTAGTCTAGTCACTGGTATTGCTTATAAAAAACTGAGAGCAATCTTATACTCGCATCTTTTAGAAGGCAATTAGTCGCTTTGTGCAACATATGAGTAAATGGTTGACACTTATCTGCCAACTGAGTTACAAATCTTCTAATTGACTAGAATCTTCCTTGAAGTGATCTGAGTTGATTGATATTTTGGGAGATGCCATTTCCATGATTGCTCTAACTTTAGTCGAATCTACTTCTATACCTCTAGCTGAAACAATGTATCCCAATAGCTTACCTAAAGTGACACCAAAGGCACATTTCTTGGGATTTAGCCTTAGCTTTTATTGTTCTAATCAGTCAAAGATCTTTTCTAACATTTCTATATGTTCCTCTCTGTTGTATGATTTTGCCAATATGTCATCCACATAGTCTTCCATGAATGTATACATCATGTCATGGAATATTGTTGTCATGGCTCTTTGATAAGTAGCACCTGCATTCTTTAGTCCAAATGGCATGACATTCCAACATAAAGTACCCCATGGACACGTGAAAGCTATCTTTTCTTGATCTTTTGGAGCTATTTTAATCTGAATATATCTTGAGAAATCGTCTGCTAGAGAAAACATGGAATGTCCAGCAGTTAAATCGACAATGATGTCAATATTAGGCGAAGGAAAGTCATCCTTTGGACATACATTATTGAGATCTCTGAAGTTTGTGCATACTTTGATACTTTTATCTGGCTTAGAAACATGAACTATGTTTGATACCTATTGAGGATATGCTAAAGGTCTGATGAATCCCATGTCCATTAATTTCTTCAGTTATGCTTTGATAAGGAGAGCTATATGAGGATGAATCTTCCTCAATTTATGTTTTACTAGTTTAGCTCCTAGAGAAACATTTAGGTGATGCATTATAAGATCTGGATCCAACCCTGGCATGTTTGCATATGACAAGGTGAAATTGATTTGTCATCTTTTGAAAAATTCCAGATATTTTTGCTTTTCTTGTTCTAATAGAGAGGTTGTTGGATGTAGAACCTTTGGTTTATCTATTGTGCCAATGTTGACTACCTCTGTTGGTTCAATTAGTATAGATGATATCTCTTGATAATATTCAGGCAAGGTTTCAAATCTCCCATCTTTCGGTGCCTCAAGGATGTTTTCACCGTTAGATGCATCCTTTCTTTTTACTTTTCTTTGATCTGATGTTGCCAATAAATGGTTTTCAACATTAGTCCTGATTTTTTTTTCCTTTATTTTTACTTTTGCAACTGTGAGATTTGGCACCCACTTGATTAGAAGACGTGTTGGCAAAATCCCTAGTCGAAGTTGTTATAGGCTCAATTGCATTGAGGTATAAAGCTATAGCATGGTCATTAGGAAAGGTGTCAATTTCTGTAAGTCCTTCATTATCCCAGTCAATAAGTTTAGGATGTATTAAAGGTAATGGATCTTTAGATTGAGATGTTTCAAAGGCATTAAGGGTCATGATAGAAATGTTAAAGTCTTCAATACATATTTCAATGTCTAGGATGATACTCTCATCAGAATGACCTCTCACAAGTAGTTCTTGATTAAATCCAAGTTGGCCTAATGTGATTCTAATTCAAGTGATCTAGTTCCTAACATTTGTCCTGCATACACATGGACTACATTGACACCCACATCTTCTTCATAGCAGGTTTCTTTAGATGATTGTTCAGAATGATAGGAATCTCATTCCCATTCATTGGAATCTGTCTCACTGGCAGCTTGCAATCTGCATATGTGTTCATATAGCTTTTGGTTTGTTTCTTCTATTTTCCTCGCTATCTCTTTTCTTTTCTCATATTCAGCTTCCTCTAGGATGATAGTTAGTTTTGTTAGTCTTTCTATTAGTTCTCCTTGCTTTATACCATCTTCTTGTCTATTTTTATTGGGGGTTGACTCTTCTTGGGAAGTGCCTTTATTTTGTCTTTCTTGCTGATTAGAAGCTCTCTCTTTTTGTGATCTTATGTTTGCTTGTTCTTGTTTTTTGGTAGAGGCTTCTTCTCTTTCGATTGCAAGTTGCTCTTGTCTATTGTCATGTTCATCTTTTTGTTGCCTAGAAGATGTTTCTTCTTATGGAGTAACTTGTCCATACCCTAAGCTTGATTTGTCTGTAGCCTGTTGAATATGAGGTTGTATGGGTTTTGAGATACTTTCTTTTCTTTTGCCCACAAGACCTATTCCAGTGTATCCCATTTTCTGAAGAATGTTAAATCCTTTTCCATATTTTTCTGTGGGTATTCTGACATTATTGATGTTTTGCTGAACTTGTTCATCTTTATATAGCCATTGTAGCACATCTTTGTCCTCTGTTTTTGCAAATAATTTCTCAACACTAACAAATGCTCCATCAAATATTGGAAGAGGTTTTACAAATGGTTGTTGTTTTGAGTTTGATGGTTTACCATAAGATTTAGGAGAAAGTGGTAATTGTGATAGTGAATATTCTCCATTCCCTCGATCCCTTAGCTGTATTTGTTTTTTAAAACTTGACAATATTAAGGAAAATGATTTTTCCTTGGATTGTGTGCTTGAAGACGATGCCTCTCTATTATGTGGAATAATGACCTTTTGTGTTGGCCTCAAATTACTACAATATTGGAATGGATTCAAGTCTGCTGAAATTGTGATTTCTTGCCCATTGTACATAAACTTTAGACACTGGTGATAAGTTGAAGGAATAGCTTGTATGTCATGAATCTACGGTCTTCCCAAAAGTATGTTGTATTATAAATCTAGGTCTTGGACTTGGCATGATGTATCTTTCTACAAGGGTCCTAGTCTGATGGGTAATACCAAAATTCCTTTGGAGGAACGTTATTCTTCATCATATGCTTTGATTGTGATCTTTTTACGGTGATCAACTGCATCTTTAGAATAACCTAAAGAATGGACAAGACTTAATTAGGACACGTTTAACATGCATTTTATGAATAAGGACTTCAATATGCAATGGAGCATTATGGGGATGTTGCAAAGACATGTCATCTTCTTCTATGAATAATAAGCAATGAGGAGCTGTGAGGTGTCCCACCATGGTTTGGAATTGATCTTTATCAATATTTATGGATATTGTCATATCTACTAGCGCTCTTTCTAATATTTCTTTATGTGCGGGTGAAAGTTTTAAAAGTTTTAAAATTGATATTTGCATGGGAGTTTTCTATAATTGATCCACTAGACTATATTGTTTTGAAGTGGATGATGTGGTAGTTGTAGGACCCGACAAAACAAAATTGTCTTTGCTTCTCGTGATAACATGAGCAGGTTCTTGTTGTTGCTTCTCTTTGATGACAATCAAATTAACCACGTTATCATAAGTATGAGCATAGTTCACTTTTGCTTTACCCTTGCCATTATATGCTGTTGATGATTCACCCTTCTCATAATTAGGAATTGGAGTTTTAAAAGTTGTGTGTGATTCATTTGTCATATGCCCATCCATAATTATTATGCCATTATCAATCAAATCTTGGATGGCATGTTTTAACCATGAACGATCATCTGTTTGGTGTCCTTTGTTTTGATGGAACTTGCAATAATGGTTGTCATTCCACCAAGCAGGTTTTACCTTGGGTTCAAAGTTTCTTTCTTCTGGCAAGGTAACCAATTTGTTTGCAAGAAGTGTCTTTAAGGTTGACCCAAGTGTTTCACCAATGTTTGTAAATTTCCTGCGAAAGAAATTGTTCAAAGATGATTTTTGTTGATTATTATCTTGTTGAACTGTTGTTGTGTGATTTGATAGATTGAAAACCGGTTGCTTTGGTTTCACATTACTATTATCCTCTATCCCATCATTTAAAATGTTTCGATTTCTATTCCAAAATTTGGGTTTATCATTGTTGGTATTGTTGTTGGGAGGAGGATTAACTTCTTTGTATATCTTCAACTCTCCCTTCTTTACCACAGCTTCCTCCATCCCAATTATATTATTAATCATCTTTTTGAAAATTGAATGACATTGCATTTATAGGTTATAACTCATTTGTTTGTTTAGATTGTCAATGAATATGTCCATCTTTTCATATTCTGACACCGTATGAGAATATCGTGCAACTAATTGTCTCCATCTCTGTAGAAATGTCATTAAACGTTCTCCACTCTTTTGTTTGGTGTTACACAAGTCTACCATTGTGACCTCATGTTATATGTTGTAAGAGTATTGTGAAACAAACTTGTTCACCAATTCTGAGAATGATCTAATTCCGGTGGAAGTTTCAAGAACCATTCCATAGATGGTCTAGTTAAGCTCTTTGGAAATAACCTCATTAAGTATGTGTCCTTTGTTACTACTTATCAAATTTCCATTAGTTTTTATATTCAAAGTCATACTATATATTCTAGTCGGTTAGCATTACCGAATCATGAAGTCGGTACACACAGAGAAGTCGATATGAACAATCTAGTCGGTTACAGAAGAAAGCAGTCACAGAACACAGTATTCACCGAGCTGTTTACCAAGTATCTTTTTATGGCTACCGAGTAGTAAAGTTAACACACCGAGTTGATATTCACCAAGTGAAACGTGTTACAAGATACATTGAACCTAGACATGCACATGAAAACATGTTACAAGATCGAGGCACATCTAACCATTATTACATTGGAAATTGCACTAGAAGATTGTGTATGATTGCAAGGTCAATTTAACTAATGAAATATTTTGTTTAGTTATTCATTTGAGGAATCTTGTTTGTAAGATCGAAGCAATGAATTAGATCACCGCTTTAAGAGATCTATATATACAACATGGGAAGAGAGTAAAAAAAAGGGTGTATGTGTGTGTGAAGGAAGACTGTTACAGAGACACAGAGAGGTCACCGAGAAGGTTATTAGAGAACAGTCAAAGAAAAGAATAAATAGAAGGGTTTACCGAGTTACAATATGGGTTACCGAGGTATGCTATAAGCAAGGTAATCTTATTCTGAGCACATAGAATCTGCTATAACATTTTAGATGTAAAGTTGCAGATAGCTGTAATGATTTTATTGTAATATTGTGAAGTTGAAAGAGAAACCTTTAATAGGGTAAAAGACTCTAACCAAGTCTATAAATTGTAAAGCCTCTAACCAGGTGCAGCATTCAGATTAATGTTGTAAAATCCTTTAGCAAGGTAGATCAAATAGATCTTGTTGCTCCTAACAGGGTAAGCTATCAAAAATAGCTAAATGTAGCTCTAACCGAGCAATCTTTATTATTGCAGTAGTGAAGTTGTGGGTGCCATCCCCACCGTAGTTTTTCTCTCTAACCAAGAGTTTCTGCGTAACCAAAATATATGTGTTATGGAGTGAATCATGTATGATTGTTATCTGTTTGTTTTAACTTTATTTTATGTTACTGCACTATTTTGTTTATGCATAACAATAAGGTTATTATTAAAGAAAAGTTTTGGAGTACTGATTCACCCCTCCCCTCTTAGTACATTAGCTTTCCATATTGGGCCTAACATTTGGTATCAGAGCTACAATCTTGGAAAAGGGTTTAACTACCTGAAGAGAAAGATCTTATCAATGGAAGGCTATAAACAATCTCGAAGGATTGTATATCTACAAGAAGAGCTGGATCATGCAAATCAAGTGATTGTAGACATGCAAAGGCAAATGCAAAAATCTTTGAAAGTAAGGAGAAGATTATCTGATGACTTGCAGGATTCTCAAGAGTTAGTGGAACAAATTGAGACATCATCTGAGAACAATATATCTAAAGAGACTGAAGAAATGATTGGAATGTTGAAAGAAAAGAACAAAGCATTGGTTGATCAACTAAAAGCAATGAAAAGAGAACATGAACATTTTAGTACACAGATGACTGAAAACCTAGATGCATTAAGGATAGCCAAGGATAAAGCAAGAGATCTACAAAGAGAGAAACAACAACTCAAAGTCTTAGTATCTGATAAGAATGATGAAATTATAAGGCTTATTGGTATTCAACAAAATATGATAGATCAACTAGGTTATGCACATCATGAAGCAATTCTAAAGAATGATGAAAATCAAGCATTGAAACTTGAAGTATCAAGGTTGACTGGTGAACTTGAAATAGAGAAGAAATCTAAAGAAACATTGAAGAAGAGTTATGAAGCATCAAAGATGTTGGATGAGCAACTGAATACAAGAAGACCCAACAAAGATGCAGGACTCGGTTACAAAGGAAAAGAATCAACTGAGAAAGGAATTCATACCACTGAGAGAGGAGAATCATCAAAGCAAGCTGGAAACATGAATAACATCAAAAGGAAGAAGCCTATTTGCTACTACTATGGAAATCAAGGTCATACTGCCAACATATGCCAGATTAGAAAAGGTAAGCAACCGAATATCACTAAGTCCAATGGATATTGTTACAATTGCAATAAATATGGTCACACATCTAATCAATGTAGGACAAAGTCTGTTAACAACTATTAGAAGGCAAAATTCAAAGGGTTTTGTAGAAACTGCAATAGATATGGACATAGTACCGAGAAGTGCTGGTCTAAGAAAAAGAACTACATGCGGTATCCACACCGAGCAAACACTAGAGGTTACCGAACTCACATAGATCCTTACCGACAATATGCACCAGTACCATGGGATTACAATACAAGGATATGGTGCAAATGTTGTGGAAGATATGGACATATTAGTGCCAATTGTTTTATAAGGTTTGGAATGAATAATCGAAGATCATGGAGAAATCCTAGTATGGCATGTTTTCATTGTCACAAAGTTGGACATTTAGCTAGAGATTGCAGAGATCAACCTAGAAGAGACACTGAAGAGATAAAAGAAAAATTCAAGATGATTTGGAAAAAGAAGGAAATCATGTCAGATGAAGAAAGCACCTTACCTACCAAGTTAGGTGCACCTATTCCAAATTAGTCAGAAAAGGTATGAAGGGACTGAATTCTCTAAAGGTTAAATCATAACAGTTCCTATTCTATTATGTACAAAATAAAAAATCTGCATAGTTAAGATGCAATTAGTCAGTTTGAAATTCTATCAAAAGTACTTTACAGGAAACCTGTCAAGTCGGTGTATACAGGAAGCCTGTCAAGTTGATTAATGAAGGAAATTTGGTTACTCAGTTATAAACGAAAAAAGGAGTAAATCGGTAAAAGGTGAACCGAGTGCATTTAATGTTTTGACCTAACCTGCACGAAGCCTGATAAGGTATTTTTGAGTACTTAAAGGTATTTTTGCGGTCATTTTCATTCACCAAGTTTTCAAGAGAGCAAAGAAGAGTGAATAAAGGTGATCAAACTTCATTCAAAGCGAATTTCAAGGTATTTACATCAATCTATTCACACTGTTAAGCTGGTTTCTAATCTAGTCAAATTGCTATTATCTATTGAGTGTGAAGTGTCAATCATTTGTAAACCCTAAGGCTAGTTTGCTAAATTTTAACTGAAACCTACGATGGCACCCAAGATCCAAGATCCTGTAGTTGTCAAAAATGTGAAGAAGCCCTCGCTGAAATATTCTTTGACTCCCAAATTTGCCTCTAAGCCGGATGACAAAACTGCATTTTCACTCATCCCGGATCGAGTCTTGTTAGTTGAAGATTTTAGATTCTTCACCAAATGCCATGTTGACGAACTCAGTCATGTTGAGATTAGTGACACATGATGAACTCTGTACTGATGGCAAAATGGGTAGCAAATTCAAGCATATCAAAATCAAGGGATTAACTGAAGCCCTAGCCTATCCACGTGTGTTCAAACCCCAGTGGGTTAAGTTTGTCTTGAGTAGAGTACATGATGATTTTATGTGGCTAGAGGAGCAACCATTCAAAATCACTAAGGAAATCATTCATGTAATCACCGGGTATCCTATCTATGATCATGCACGAGCACAGAAAATGATATCATAGAAGGAGCTAATTAGTCTAACTGGAGTAGAATCTGATTACCGAGGATTGAAATTGAACAATGTCACTGATGCAGAACTCAAGTTTGCAATTAGAGTAATTGGTTACTGTTTCTTCCAATCTACAAGGGAAAATAGTGTACCATGTGCCACAGTTGACTTGGCCTACAAAATAGTGAAGAAGGGAATGAAAGTAGATTTATGTGAAGTGCTACTGAAGAACTTGTTTGAGAACCTGAACACAATAAGGAAGCTAAAGAAGAACAACTTGGCAAATACACTGAAGTTTGGTTCTTTTCTTGTATGCATGTTTTTTTACTTTGAGAAGTTCTTTCCCTCAGTCGGTAAAGTAGTTTGGGAGCTACACCGACCTATCACCCATCAAATCAATGATTTTATTAAGAAATTGGGAGATAACTTTAATGATATCATGGATGACTATTTTAGCAAATTTCAAGAGAAGATGCACAACAGGTACAGGATTCCACCACAACTGGTAGAAAAATATAAGGATGATATATGTTTTGAGGTAGACACTGATTATTGTTATATAAATGCTATTGAACCAAGGACTCAATCTTTGCCACCAATGGGTTATGAGATTGACTATGATATAACACAACAACAAATTGATGCCTATCTATCATTGCCAAGGCATGCTACCAAACTAAGATATGGAACATATGAAGAGGTGAAGGAAAAAGTAAAAATGAGCATTGTAGTACCTAAGGCTACAAGAAAAGCTACAAAAATGATAAAGGTTTTATCTGAGAAATTTGGAGAAGAATCCTCCTCTACACTTGTCAAAGGCAATCTTGCCATTACCGAAGAGGAATCAGAAGCTCAAGAGGCAGCAATAACATTAAGTACCGAGTTGCCTAAGGGTAAAGTTTTGAAAAGAAAGAAACAGGACATTTCAAAGGCCCTACCGACACCACCAACAAAGAGACCCAACACTAGAGCATCAACTGCATCACCGAGTAAGAAACAAAAGAGTGTTACTGTACCCAAGGTAACTAAGACCTATAAGAAATCTATTCGGAGACTCATTTTGGCAAAAGAGTCTAGTGATACAAAATCTAATGATGCGAACAAATTTCAAATTGTAAAAAGCAAAAAGGTAAATATTCATAGTGTTGAAAACTTTTGTGCCAATCTTAAAGAATACGGTGGATTTGCAGGATTTAGATATGTTAAGTATGAGACTAGGAATAATGATGAGAAGCGACAAATTGAAGAAGTTGTCATCTGCACACTTCTAAAGTTTCAGCTAGCTCCATTAGAACTAGTAAAGTCACTTCCAAGTGAATTATACTTACATATTGATAACAGATGGAAATATGCAATGGACTCAGAGAGACAAATAAGAGAAAGAAGTCTAGTCCATCTATTCCCTGATATGTCTGTAACAAAAATCAAGGAGCATTTGACCACATACAATTCTAAATTTCTTGTCAAACAAAGAGCCTTAAAATTGATGAATGGGCTATACATTGATGTGGAAAATGAGACAAAAGCCAAGTGGCAGGAGATCTTCAAACTAAAGGATGTTAGTGAGAAATCTCAAATTGAAATTGTTGATGTCACTAAGCAAGATCCTGATGTCACCGAGCAAGGTCCAGACCCGACTGACACTATTCAAATTGATGAAGATGTTATGGATGAAGAAGCACCGGAGCAGGAAATGATTGAAGGCATTACCTATGCAAAACTTGTATCTAGTGAATCTATTTTAGAACAAGTTCAGCCTTATCCACTGGTGAAGCCACTTGTCTCAACCGAAGCTCCTAAGGACATAGATCAAGGCACCAAAGGTCACAAGTTTAAAGCAACATAAGATACAACCAAAGATCAGATGTCTCAAGCACCATCAAGCACTGCAAATGTTACAGCTGAGACCCCTAGCACCGAGACACCCAAGGACACTACAACGGCTACAGGAACTGACCAAAGTGTTGCATCTAACGAGCAACCTACTGAGGGTCAGAAAGCCTCACAAGCACTTGTCATAGTGCAATCGACCAAAGGAAAAGAGAAGAAGGTGAGAAAGCATAGTTTCAAAATTGATTTGACTAAATCGATAGTGTTGCCCAATGTCGATATCTCAAAATTAAAAGGGCAAGCACTTACCGATTTTGGTGAACTATGCAAAGCAAAGGCCGAAAATGAAAAACAATTGGCTATTCAAAAGAAGATTAAAGTTCTACAGAAGGTCAAGACACTACTAACAGAAATGCTACCTTCAGCAATAGTGTCAACCGATGCAGCCATCCACATTCAACTGGATGAACTCCTTACTTAAATAGAAACATCTGGAGTTGATGCATCTGAGTACTTAAGCAAGCTAAAAGATAAAGAGATTACAAAAACAATGATTGAAGAGGTACAAAAAGCTCTAGCTATAGGAAAAGTAAATCTTGTCAAATTCATTGCTGAGTTGTCCCCTCAACTCAAGCATATTCTTTATTTATTTCAAAAACTTTGTACATTTTCCTTATTCATTAAAGATATCAAGAATAAAACTGATGCAATTGAGAAGGAGATCACCGATCTCTCAACTAAGTTGACCATCGAGCCTAATTTAGTTCAAAATTTTTTATACCAAGCTTCAACAACTCATGGCTCAACAGTTAGAACTCAGAAATGAAGAGCACAAAATTAGGATGGATATAATGACCCTTCAAACATTATTCCTTCCTCATCTCTCATCAGTACAAGAATAGATCAACAGAGCTACATGCCTATCAACTACACAAGAGGGAAGCACTCTTGATGGCTTAATATCACTATTAGCTGTTATTCAAGCACAAAATTCATTAATGGAAAGTGTAAAGGATTCACTCTCAGTTGCCCTCACCGACGCCCGGAACAAGTATAAATCTATTTTTGATCAGTTACTGCCCCCGGATGGAAATTAAGTTTTTGATGTTTGTCAAAAAGGGGGAGTAATATTGTAATACTACAAAAGGGGAGTAATACCAGACAAAGGGGGAGTAATACTATATTTGGAGAGTGACACGGTTTTGGTAACACAGTTTTGAGTATTGTATACAAGGGGAGTATACCGAGCAGAATATACAGAGCAATCAGAGCACACAAGCACATAACATAACTGAGCAATGCAAAATCCGAGTTATGTACAAAATAATGATAAGGGGAGTATATCTGCATATACTATTTCATTGACTATTGTATATATTGTCAAGTGTAGTCATTTTGCAAAGTATATAGATTTTTTGAGTTATGACTTTGAAAGTAGTTTTTGTCAAACATCTCAACTAATGTCAAAAGGGGAGATTGTTACTACTTATCAAATTGCCATTAGTTTTTATATTCAAAGTCATACTATATATTCTAGTCAGTTAGCATTACCGAATCATGAAGTCAATACACACAGAGAAGTCGATATGAACAGTCTAGTCGGTTATAGAAGAAAGCAGTCACAGAACACAGTATTCACTGAGTTGTTTATCGAGTATCTTTTTATGGCTACCAAGCAGTAAAGTTAACACACCGAGTTGATATTCACCGAGTGAAACATGCTACTAGATACATTGAACCTAGACATGCACATGAAAATGTGTTACAAGATCGAGGCACATCTAACCATTATTACATTGGAAATTTCACTAGAAGATTGTGTATGATTGCAAGGTCAATCTAACCAATGAAATATTTTGTTTAGTTATTCATTCGAGGAATCTTGTTTGTAAGATTGAAGCAATGAATTAGATCACCGCTTTAAGAGATCTATATATACAACATGGGAAGAGAGTAAAAAAAAGGGTGTATGTGTGTGTGAAGGAAGCCTGTTATAGAGACACATAGAGGTCACCGAGAAGGTTATCAGAGAACAGTCGAAGAAAAGAGTAAACAAAAGGGTTTATCAAGTTACAATATGGGTTACCGAGGTATGCTATAAGCAAGGTAATCTTATTCTGAGCACATAGAATCTGCTATAACATTTCAGATGTAAAGTTGCAGATATTTATAATGATTTTATTGTAATATTGTGAAGTTGAAAGAGAAACCTTTAACAGGGTAAAAGACTCTAACCAAGTCTATAAATTGTAAAGCCTCTAACTAGGTGCAGCATTCAGATTAATGTTGTAAAATCCTTTAGCAAGGTAGATCTAATAGATCTTGTTACTCCTAATAGGGTAAGCTATCAAAAATAGCTAAATGTAGCTCTAACCGAGCAATCTTTATTATTGCAGTAGTGAAGTTGTGGGTGCCATCCCCTCCGCAGTTTTTCTCTCTAACCAAGAGTTTCTACGTAACCAAAATATGTGTCATGGAGTGAATCATGTATGATTGTTATCTGTTTGTTTTAACTTTATTTTATGTTACTGCACTATTTTGTTTATGCATAACAATAAGGTTTTTATTAAAGAAAATTTTTGGAGTACTGATTCACCCCTCCCCTGTCAGTACATTAGCTTTCCATATTGGGCCTAACATCCCCATGTGCGAACTCCATGATCATCGTGAAAAATTATCTTATATGATCTTGGGGATTAGAGCTTCCATTATATTTGTCATATCTAGGAGTTTCACAATTTGTAGGAAAAGGTATCATGTTGAGACTTCTATCAAATGGATAAGGACAAATTTCTTGAAGTGAATACCTCTTAGTAGTTCCCCTTTGTACATCTTGAATTTGCATTTGAAGCATTTGTATCTGTTGTGTGAGAGCTAAGACATGATCATTGACACGATTTCTCCTTGTATCATCATGATCCCTTCTTGTATCATCATGATCCCTTCTTGTATCACATTGATCCCTTCTTGTGTCACCATTAGGTCTTTGTGCACATACTCATTGGTTCTTGTGTCATCATTAGTTCTTCATGCATCCTCATTAGTTCTTTGTGCATCCTCATGAGTTCTTGTATCATCAAGAATTCTCGTGTCATCCTTTTTGCGACTGAAAATTTCTTCATTTTGTTCATTGTCATTGTAAGTGTCACTTGATCCTCCCCTTTGTCTTAAATTGTTTACGTCAAAATCTTGGGGGAGTATAGCATCAGATTTTGCTAACATTATGAAGTATTTTTCTTTTTCATTCTCCAATATTTTCTCCATGAATTTATCAAATTTAGGATCTAGTTTGATTTCTCTGATGTGTTGATCCGTTATCTCTTCTTCTTGTATTTAATTTTTGTGTGCCACTTCCTCATGATCTTCTGCCATTTCAAGCGTTTCTATTTCTTTGTTCGATCTTTTGTCTCTGAGCCTTGGTTAAAATGGGCATACACATGTTCTAGATTTTTTGCGAGGTTTCAATTTTCTATAATGTGCCCCAATAAGTGATCAATTATTGAGGTAAATCTGATAGATTGATAAGACACGAAATGGTCATTCAAGCATTTGCAAGTTTGTAAGTTTTTTTGATCTTAGTTTGGAGTGCAAATTTTGTGATTCTTTGATATGACCAAGTTCAACAGGAATGATATATCCTATGGCAGAGAAAAAAGTTAATCTAATCAAGCGTTGTAGTTTTGTGATAAATGATGATAGATCCTGATGAGAAACTATGCTTGAATGATCAATTTATCAAAGAAAATGTGATGATTCACTTTGAGATGTTAGATCTTGAACTTGTTGGAAATGAATACTTGAAACCCTTAGCGTGTCTAGTCTTGAATTTGTTTTGACAGAAGATAACCTAACCTAGCGACCCGGGAAGACAACCTATGCACAAGATGGAAAATTCTAGGTATATGTTCACTGTGGACTGATTAGGCAAGTACGACAGGTCGGAAAAGGCATACGAAAACATAGGTTTTTGAACTGATGAGAACAGAGTCTCGTATGAGAAAAGACTATGATCCAGACAACAAAAGGAAAATATTGTACGAATTGCTACCTATACTCATATGACAGTTTAAGGGTAAACCAGACAATAATTCTCAGAGACCACAATGACAAAATGGAATACTCGTATGATAGTTTAGAGTAAACTAGATGATAATTCTTAGAGACCAGAATGACAAACTGTAAGACTCGTACGATAGTTTATAATAAACTAGACGATAATTCTCAGAGACTAGAATGACAAACTGTAAGACTCGTACGACACAGGACTAGACAGGGATGAGTTTCTAGAAAGAAAAAAGTTTTGACCAATGAGTTTTGATGTTTTGATTATTTTCTCTAGTTTGAGTATTTTAGTTTTAGTTTCAAGGAAAAAAAAACACAGCAAACATGGTAGATGCAAAGTGACCTCAAGCCCATCACACTAATCCTAAGGAAGTTGGTTGAGAGAGAAAACCTTTTCTTGCAAGCTTAGGTACACACCCAATAGCTAATCAGAATACAACCGTTGAGTCTCACGCAATGGATTCTTAGCACTGTATTAGCTGACTCCAAACGCTAATGGAGGCATGCTATGGCAAGTATCTTGGGAGAGTTACTATCTCTATTGCACAAAGATTATCCCCCTTCCAGAGGTGAACTGGGTAGCTTCTATCTTAAAGTTCTTAATAAGGACTTCCATTCAAAATTACCCCTTGAAGTCATGCAAGCACGATTGAGGCCTATAGCGTGACAAGGTACCAAAATAAGATGTAGTCATGCAAGCGTGATTGAGACCACAAGGCCCTACAAAATGCCCGATATGAGAGATCTCAAAGAGAAAAATCAAAGAAATATATCCTTTGAGACTTCAATCCCTAGAGACCTATTTATTATAGTGAGTTGGAATGCTTAGGTCTAGCTGTACTCACTTGGGTCATTCTCATAGGGTGATTACTTTTTCCCATTGTGATAGGCCCGTTAAAAGAACACAAATCTCAAACTCAAAAAACTTCAAGGGTTTGGGTTTATGATTGTCTATATAGATAAGAGCACACTCTCCTACCTTTTAGACTCTTCTCAAACATGAAAAACAAATTTATTCATTTACCATATTGCAATTTAAGTGCCTAGAAAACTTAAGAATACACATAGTTTAGTTGAATCTCCTCAAGCAACTTGCAAAAATAACAAATCAGTAGTCATATTGTTTTTGAGTGACAAGCGTGTTCTTGGACAAATGTCTAGCAAAAAATGGTTAGGCTGTGAAAAATATCAAAACATATCAGGGTTAGTATTAGCATCATCAAAATTCAATCAAGAAAAACCTTAAAATGCAATCTGTTTTTGATACGAGAAAGTAGAAACTTGTATGAGCTTTCTCACCTAGCCGTAGGAGAATTCTCACCTAACCCTATGACAAAGAAAGTAATATTGTACTATGAAGCAAATAATGCCATACGAGATTATGTAGAATGTATGGACAAAATCTCAAAGGATGAGAATTTGATGATTTGCAAGGACAAAAATTGAGTTTTGGGCCCCACGGTGGGTGTCAATTAATGTTTGCGTGAAATTTGGAATTTGCATCTGCAACACAAACACTCAATAGATAATTACATGCATGGTTAGTTGATCAAAATCAATAAATGTAAAACCATGACAAATCGGCCTATTGCCTCCTAAAAGATGTGAGTATAGATTATGTCTCAGATTTGCCTAAGCAATACTAGTGACTTGACTACACCAAGACAAAGGATTTAATCTATATGAATGCAAAATAGATGAATGCAAGATTAACAAATTAAGCTAGATTAATCCAAAATGACATGAGACATATGATTGTATGCATGATTAATCTAAGATGCTAATTATGCTAGATGATTGAGATAAAAAATGATTATAGTAATGATACTAAAATCTAGGATGCAAGGGATCTTTATTACTCCAAAATGAGGGGTATTTAAAGGAATTCCAAGGCCAAAGATGAGGTGGTAGGAATCAATGATCCAAATTTGATATGAAGATATCAAGGGATGAGATTGGGGAAGTTTGAGAAGAGGTTGGAGGAAGGGATACTTGTCATTTCTATGGTGACAAGTGTCAAGGAACCTTGCTCATGAGAGGGAAAGTATCCAAGGGAGGAGACATATGGAAAAAGTGCCATGTGTCTCAAGGGGAGAATATCCAACCCATAAGAGGTTAGGATAAAAGAGGTTAGGATGTTCAAGAGAGGATAGGGTTAGTAAAACCCAGGGTTAGATAAAATGGGTTAGGTTAGAGAGTGGTTAGGTTAGGTGGTTAGAAGTTACGAACCATGTGCTCATATTTGAATTTAGAAATTCAAATATTATTGTGTTTTGTGTTTCTACTTGCTAGATCTTGCATTTGTGGTTGATTAAGTTTTGAAGTATTGCTATTGTGCTAATCATGTTTTAAAAAGAAAGTTTGTTATCATACTAATTTTACCTCCCTCTTAGTATAATTGTGTGTTCTTCATCTAAAACATTCCAAGTCACTTCCAAAAGTACCTTTGCATAGGTACGCATACCTATGACTCGAAAACACATAAAAATAGTATTGGACATGCATTTAAAATTCCCCAAATTCCCAAATATGAATTCCACCAGAAAAGATGAAAATAAATACATGCTACATAAAAAATTACATTCTCACCAGCAAAATAACATAACAACAAGTTGTCAACACTTAAGGAACATAATACATGGTTAGAACAAGGGTCTTAGCCACGTTTAGCTAAGACTATGAGATATCATAAGGTAATACATGATCAATTATGTTGTTGTTCCATAAGGTGGAATGAGACATGAATCGACTCTTGAAAATTCTTTGTTTTCATGTTTGGTGAATCTTGTAATCTTGCACACCCAATTTAGCGAACTTTGGATTAAATCCATTATGGTAATATATAGCCAAAAACTTTTTTAACATGCTAAACCAATGACATGCATACACACAACCACCTTTCACATATAATACTCCTAAAAAAATCACTTCTATGAGATTGTCTCGTTGTCATTTCAACATTATAATTACAGTTGTGTTAGTAAATAGATTTGTCATTGCAATGTTTTGGTGAAAGCAACTTGACTCACCCAATGGGAAAAGATAAAGTTTATATATTTAGAGAAACCACTATTGATTTAGTGATTTTCCTCTACTTTGAGAGGGGCATCTCCCTTGCATGATATGTTTTTAATTTATTGGGGTATGCTAACTGGAAAGCATGAAAGGTACAAATAATTAGAACTGAAATAAAAGAAAGGAAACCCTAGATAGTCTAATGACCAAAAATCTAGTATTTATAGGAATAAGAATGAGTAGTTTTACAAAAGAGGAAAGAACACAAAGTTTTAATCCTTATAAATGTGTTTATAAGAAAGTATCATCTAACATAAGAAAGATATGTACACCTAGGCTTTTCAGACATATATATGAAAACAATAATTTATCTCATCCAAGATTTCATGCGGAAAACATATATGTTGAATGAAACTAATTGCATTCTCCACATTACATTTTTTTTTTGAAAGAATGATTGCAAATATACCATAGGAAAAACCTACAACATAAAGAAGCAATACACAGGCTCATAGAAGAGCAATATCATTCTATATTCAATTAAAAAATGAAGAGCTCAAAGACTCTTTCTGCTCTTGTAAAATGCAAGAGAATAAAGAGTCTTTGGAAAAACAAACCCCTTAGATTTAGTTATTTTTACAATATATAGGGAAAATAAAGTAGCTACCCCCCTGTAATTGTCTAATTATGTAAACTTTATGCAATCTTAAAATAAAATTATAAAGCCCTTTTATAAGTGTACATCATTTAACTCATCAAAATAAAATTAGTTTAAACATCATATTAAATTTTAAAACAGACTTTATAATTAAATACCCAGTCCTTTCTGAAAAGTGACAGGTGCATGATCATCAAGGAATTATGTCAAACCGTTTGTGTGATTGATTGGAAAGTGGTATGGAATCAAACTTGAGGCCAGAGTTGGGGCGAGGTATGGAATCAAACCGTTTCCTTTTGAATCACTAGTTGGTGATGCAATGATTACATCTTTCTTGCAAACAAAATTGTACTTGGTTGTGTGAACCACTTTGTAAATGCCATTAGCTGCAAACATAGAAACATTCTTCTTACTATCCTTTGCATAAGATAATATCCATTTCAGAGTAGGATTTTTTTGTTGGTAAGGTAAGTATAAGGCATTTGAGGTTTCACTGAGCAATTTAATGAGACCTTTGAGTTTGAGAAATAGCCATTTCAAATTAGATTCTCTAAATCAGCCTACATCGTATGATTCAAATTAGTATGAAGGTGTCTTCCATACAAGCATGGATCTAATGATGATTGTAAGTCATAAACACTGGTACTTGAAGCCAAGCCTCATTCGAGTCTACACTTTTGTGATCATAGCCCATTATTGGAAAAATCAGTTGCTTGGGACTTGGGTTAGTAGTCATAGTCTTAGGTAGTGGACACAACTAGAGCCATTAACAATATATTTGAATATTGCACGACGAAATTGACGAGGTGTTTCTTAGCCATTAATAGTATATTTGTGATGTGCCCATCTTAATAATCAAAACATGCTAATACCGTTCTAAAATAGAATTTAATAATAAATAATAATACAATTAAAATATAAAAATATATTATTGAATAATAAATAACATTTATCTCTATAATAATAAATTATTAAATAAAATATTAGTTTGCAGTTAATACTAATCAGTATTAAATAATTAGTAAATAAACACATGTCAAAGTTGTGTGCCTTTGCATACATGTATAAAAGAGACAAGGGAAGCTACGTAGCAAAGATGGAAGATAGTTTGTTCATAACTCTTATCCATATTTGGGTCACAGACGGGGAGTTCATTTTTGGCGACACTGATCTGATTAAGGATCTATGACTGATTGCATAAAAATGCTAACGTTACAATGCTTAACAAATTGAAATTAGCATGTACATAAATGTTTAATTATAAATAAATTGAAGTGATGAAATAGAAAAATTAGAGAGAAAGAGAAAGGAGACACAAACAACAGGTTGATAACGGAGTTTGCCAATTGGCTACATCTCCGGGTCCCTCCAATGGAGTGGCCAATCCTTGTTTCAGTTCTAGAAAATGGTTACAAAGCACCTCCATGGTTACAACGACTCCTTATGTCTCCTCGGACAATAATGAATTAAAAAAGTCCTTCTCCCACGTACAACAAGCTCAAATTCAAGCTCCCAATGCACAGAGACAAACCATTCACTATCAAACTCTCTAGAAAAATTTCTCTCACACTTCTCCAGTCTCAATTCACTACCAATTTCCTCACAATTCACTACTCCCTCTAGCTCACAACTTGCCCCCATTTTATACAATTTTACATGCTAAAATGGGGTTAACAAACATATTCCCCATATCTCCCATTTACAACAATAAATCTCCTTATCTCCAATATCTCCCAAATTTAAAAGTATATCTTTAAAAATACCTTATAAAATGGGGCTTATTAAGTTTAATTGGCTTACATAATTTTAGCCCCCATTCCTTCTTATCGGGGTCCATTTACCTTGTTTGGTTTAAGGTCAATAATAGGGGGAATTCGAATTCAATATGGCCAAATTAAGTCCCCAAAACTATGGGGATCGTATGAAGTGGAGAGATAAATGGGATAGAGAGGTCGCCAGTTAAAATTGCCACCTTCATTATTTTAGAGACCTCAATCATTATAACTTGCACATATATGCGACACAATGATAATAGGGAGTGCATTGTATGGTGGGGGTCATGTGTTCAAACCATGAGGAATTCCCTTTTCAATTAGCAATGGCGGCAACAGTAAAGTTTAAATTTGTTTGGCGCCCATCATATTTTAAATAGTATTTGTGGTGTATTGGTGAGAAGAGATGTTTGTGAGTAGGTGGTCAAGGGTTCGATCCCACTTCACAAGTTTTATGCACCTATTTTGGAAACATTTGAATTTTCAATGGAAAATCCACCTGGGTCAGGCACTGGAAGTAGGTGAAGAGATGGGAGAATGCAACGATCTTCAGGAGAAAAAGAAGGAAACAATGATGGCAGAGGCTGTCAGTTATGAGGATGTCGTAAGGTATACAAACCATTGTCAAACAACTAATGATTAATAACATCGACTCTTCTACAACAACCAAAGGATATCAACCATGGTCCTCTCAACACAAAACTTCACATTCCCAATTAAGGTTGGCAACAATCCAATCATATCGATAATTCCTTTGCTATGGGGTATTTGATCAAATAGGAAATCACATTAAGGGTCATTAAGGGTATTGTTGATAGGAAATCAAATTATATGTATTAAGGTGACACACATTAAGGGTCAACAATACCATGAGATGCGATCATATTAGAAAGATCAATAAATCAATATACAAGGACAACATTATTCGATATTAAGTCCATCACTTAAATAGGAAAGATGATTACTTAAAGATAATCCATTAACTAATGACCTTGTTAGTAGTAAAGGGGAGGTGTGAATGGTATATAACTAATTCAGTTTGTTTGCAAGGATCATGAATGTGGAGATGCACCTTCTCATGAGAGCATCTCCACATGTCATCATTTGTTTTAACTAATTATGAGATTAGAAGAGTGAATTAAAATTGGGGGAGAATTAATTAATTTAGATTAATTAATCAAAGGGGAATTGTTGAAATGAACTTAATGAATAAATCCTTAGATTTATTTATAAGTAGACTGAATGGAGAAATTAATCAAATTATAATTAAATATCTTCAGACCATTTTTTAGGTGTATACACATATAACATAATATAATTGAAAGCATCATTAACATTCCCTAATCGGGGTCACATAATAACATGGTTAGTAATATGATATCTCATCAACTCAATATAGCATCATCGAAAAATATATTGCTAAGCATTTAATCTCATAAAAGAAATACAATAACATAAAATATTATTTATTACTTTTAAATCAACCATCTAGATTAACATCATTTGTCACATTCTAGTTATTAATTGAATCAACATTAACATTAATATCAACATCATAAATAGGGTAACAACCCCTAATGAATCTAGTATCCAAATAGATATGCAGTAACCAATAACGCCATGGTCCTCAAAACTAGGCAAAAGAAGAAAGAACACATCCCAACGCCAAAGCATAATCATCATCATCTTGAAGCAATTCAGAACATCACTGAGCATAAGATAGACACTCAAGACCTTACACTGAGATCAAATGCAACATCCAGAACAATACAAAAGCACCACATAAAGGTTAACACCCAAAAAGAAAATGACACAATCATCGGCTCATAGCCAAATCCACATCAAGGAGAAGAAATAAAGAAGAGCAACTGGAGGGGCATTGCAAAATAAATAATTGTTGAAAAATCATTTGAAGAAGACATTTTTGATGAAGTATTGATTGAAGACAATACAAGGTTCATGATATAATTAAATATCTATGATTGGTTGATCATGATTTGGGTTGTAAGGCAAAGTTACATATATAGTAGCTGACATGTTTGAAGGAATATAATTGTCATAAGGAATGCGATATGTAGCAATGATCACCAAATTTGAAGACATAATATAATTATCATAAGGGAAGCAATATATAGAAACAATTACCTTATTAATAAAAAATAATGGATAATCAAGTAAAAATATAGTAGTTATATTTCACAAAGCATGTTTGGCAACTAGAGGGTTAGGAGAAACTCATTATAATAGACAATAAAGGTGTAACAACTAAAGGAAGTGATCCTTATTAAAGAGAAGAGAAGCAATTAGTCAATGAGATATTACAACAGTGCTATGTGCAACAATTATATTTGTGACAAAGCACACAAACAATATGGATAAATTCATTAATAAAGGTGGTGCAAGATGATAGAAGAAACATCATAAACAAGGAGTAGTTTATCAAGAAAATGAGGATATTGGTTTTTATCATAAGTTAAAAGATTAAAGAAATGATGATTACATACAACAATGATCATGATAAAGATGACAATTTGTTTAACAAGTGCTTTATTTTTAAGAGCAAAACAACAAGCAACATAATTGATATGTTATTATGAATAATGTAATACCCCTTCCCTCATACTCTATTTGACCTAGTTGACCCTGGTTGACTTTTTTTAGTGGCTTACGTGGATGGTTGATACATTATATTGTGGTGTTTTTATTCAAGTACTATGCTTTGGAGTGCTATTTAGTGGATGTGATTATGTATTATTGCTTATTGAGGAGTAGATGTTGATTATACATTATTTCTTATTGTTGGTGTAAATAAATATTCATTTTGGATATTATTACACTTTACTTAAGTTAACTTAGGATAATGCATCTCTTCGTAGTTTGGATTTGAGACACTTAGGGAAGTGTGCACATAGGGATAGAGCTTGTAGGAGAAATTCCACCTTTTTGTGGTCTTATTTTGCTGTTACACTCCACATTCGGTGGGTCATCCACCTCTTGTGGAATATTATATTATTTCTCCTACCTACCCTTGTTTCTCATTGAGCCACATGTCATAATTGTGTGCTCGTACATCCATATGGCCTTGCCTACATAAGCAGGCCTATATTCATCGTATTGGTTAATCCAGTTGATCATTTGCATATTGATGAGAATACAGTTTGTTCTTGTCATTCTATTGTCTCTCTTTTTATGCTTTTCATTGTGCCCTTGATCTTGGCAAAATCCTACATGGTATCAGAGCTATTGGGGCTTCATTGATTAGTTTTTTGGAGACATTTTGGAGGCTTCTATTTTCATATTTGGGGATCTTCATTTTTTGGGAGCATCGTACAGCGATTTGGACATCACCGTTGAATCCGGGAGGCCATTTCCATAAATTTCGACTATAAAGTCGACCTATTTTGGTGAGAAATTTTTTTTCCCCATTTTGGCTATTATCGTACGGATTTCGAAAAAAATTTCAAAAAAATTATTTTTCGAAAAAAAAAAAAAAAAAGGGTGATCAAAATTCGAAAAATCAAATAAAAAAAATAAATAAATTTGGGGGGTCCGCAGACCCCTCCTGTGCCCTTTGTACCTGCGTGTTGTAGGTTGCAGGTCGTACCTGACTGTACTCTGCAGCACCCACAGACATACCTCCCGCCCCGACATGGACCGGTGTCACCAAGACTCCCACCGCCACCGCCGCCGGCAACCCAGCGCTCCCGCCGGCCGCCCCGGCCCCGGCTCTCTGGCTCCACCAGCTCCCGCCTCCGGTGACCTCGCTCCTGGCAGTTGGTATTCTTCGGTGACGCCTTGCTCCCGCCGGCATCCACTAAACTGACGGACTCGCGTCTGCCACGTGGCAGGCGGCCACTGGCCCGCGGTCGACCTCCGCACACACAGTCACAAAGTCACGTCATCTGTCCATACAACCAGTCAGTTTGCACAGTCAGCATGTCCGTACAATACGGACGCCACGTAGGGGGATGACATTTTTGTGATGGCCAGACGGGCGTCAAATTTAAGCTAGTGAATTGCTGACGTCAGTGCCACATCAGCAGCTTTTTGAAATTTTTTGACCCCCTCTTCATTGAGCTTTTCAGTTTTGCAGTCCAACTTTGAAAGGCCATATCTTGCTCATTTTTGCTCCTTTTTTGGTGCAATTATTTTTTGAAATGGGCTAAAATTTTGTGATCTTTGCAGTGGTGTGGTTATTTTCTGATTTTGGTGCACAGGTTTTTCGGAATTTTTGGATTCTCTCAGCTGTACCTGTCCAATCCTCAATTCTGCAGCTTCAAAGGCCTCGTTTGAGCTCATATGACCTCCTTTTCAGGTGCCATTTTTTTTGAAAGTGCATGTTTTTTCATCTACTTTCATAATCTATGATCAAATTTCAGAGATTTTGAGTGGAAATTGTACTTTTAGATATTGGTCTTATTTGGCCTATTAGGTACTTGTAAATTGCTTGGATCTTAGTTAGATCTCTTGCATTATCAGTTTGAGACTCTTTTGGCCTTATTGAGGCAGTTGTAAAATTGTAATCAGAAGTCCATTTTGCCATTTTTTGCAAGTGGCCCATTGTATACACACTAAGTATAAAGTGCCAAATCATCACTTTTGGGGGGGTTCTTTGATTGAGTGAATTTGGGGGGGTATCTTGTGTGATTGTGCCTCTCTTTGTGCTCTTTCCTTTTTTGTTGCAATGAGTCCTCATAAATTTCCACCTTTAACTCCACATAATTATGCATCATGGAAAATTAAAGTTTGGAGTAAATTAATGGAAAAGGGTCTCACACATTACATAGATGGAACAATAACAACACCACTTGATCCTAAGGTTGATCCTAATGCTCAATTAGAATGGCTCACTAAGAATTGCATGGCTATTGGAACTTTGCGCATATATGTATCATATGACCTCATTTTTCACATTGAGAAGTGTAAAACAATCAAAGAGGCTTGGGATATGTTTCAGAAATTGTATGGTCAAGTTGATGAAATCAGAGGCTATCAGATTGACAATGAGCTCACCAGCTTGGATCCCAAGAGTTTTGATACAATCCAAGATTATGTCACCAAAGCAAATGAGCTAAGAGCAAAGCTTAAGGATTGTGGAATTGACAAAAAGGATGCTCAGTTGATATTCAACTTATTGGACAAGCTTGCACCAGAATATGCAGCATTTGTATCTAGCTTCCAAACTCATCGTTTGACAGTGGGGAGTTCCTATGTTATGCCTTCATTTGATGCTTTCACAGAAATGTTGATATTGGAACAATCTAAGTTGTTGAACATGGGGCTTCTCAAGTCTTCAAAGTCCAAGGTTTTGGTGGCAAATCAAGGGAATCAAGGAAGTCAAGGCAAAGATTCCAACAAGAAGAAGAAGCACTCTAAGTCTAAGCCACACCAGGAAAAAGGACAATCATCCTCTCCATCACAAGGTGATTTTTCATCCTCTTCCAATAAGGGGACACCACCTAAGAAGGATAAACCAACTTGTGCATATTGCAAGAAGTATGGTCATGATGAGCATCGATGCCACGCAAAGCAAGTTGATGAGTTAACTAATCTTCTTAAGAAAAACAACATCAACTTGCCATCTGCCTACACAAAGAAGGATTCATCTCCTTCCTCTTCCTCACAGTCTAAGGGAAAAGGGCAAGCATTTGTGGCTACAACAGGTTCTTCACAGAAATGGATACTTGACTCGGGTGCCTCATATCACATGGGTTCTACAAAGGAGTAGTTTTCTTCATTGGAGCCATCTAAGGTACCTCACATTTACATAGGTGATGATACACAAGTAGAGGTTGAAGGGAAAGGTTCAGTTGACATGGATGATGGAACATTTGAGAATGTTCTCTATATTCCTAACTTGTCTACCAACCTTCTCTCCATCTACCAAATCACTCACTATGGGAATGGGAAAAAGGTAGAGTTTACACCAGATTCAGTTGTGGTAAAGGAACTTGATGATGATGCCTTGGTAGCAGTGGGACAAGTCAATGACAACTCAAGGCTTTATTCATTCTCCCACTTTGTGCCAAGTTCACCTTCTAGGGCCTTGCTTACTCATTCAAATTCAGAAAGTAAGTTATGGCATGAGCGGTTTGGTCACCTCAACTACCGCTATCTTTAGCAGCTAAGCACTAAAGACATGGTCATAGGTCTACCTCAAATCAGTTTTTCAGAGGGTATATGTTCAGGTTGTTCCATGGGCAAGCATCCCAAAGAGAAGTTTGATAAGGGGAAAGCTTGGAGAGCTTTGGAAGTTCTTCAACTTGTTCACAGCGATGTAGCAGGTCCATTTCTAGCACCTTCATTTAGTAAGGCCCACTATGTTCTCACCTTCATTGATGACTACTCCTGCTTCACTTGGGTCTACTTTCTCATTCATAAGAGTGAAGTATTTGACAGATTTCAGGACTTCAAGACTTGTGTGGAGAAGCAATCAATGAAAGTGGTCAAGATTCTTCATACAGATAATGGAAGGGAATATGTGAACAAAAGACTTGAGGATTTTTGTACATTTGAGGGGATTGATCTTCAGCATTCTGTCGCATACACTCCACAACAGAACGAGGTTGTAGAACGCAAGAATACAACTCTCAAAGAAATGGCTAGCTGTATGATACATGCACATTCTCTTGATCCCGCCTTTTGGGTAGAGGCTATCAGTTGTGCCACACACATCCAGAATTGGGTTCCTCACAAAGCTCTACAAGGTATTACTCCTTTTGAGGCTTGGGCTGGTAGGAAACTAATTGTGAGACATTTTAGAGTCTTTGGGTGTCTAGCATGGGCTCGCATACCTCCATAGAAATGCAAGGCATTGGAACCGCAGAGTCGGCCTTGCATATTTGTTGGATATCCTGAGGGTGATAAGGCATACAGATTGATGGATCCAGAGACACATGAGGTGTTCATTGAGAGGAGTGTTCACTTTGAGGAAAGCTCTCCTAGCCTAGCCTCTCTACCTCCTCCACCTTCCTCCATTGTGGATAGTGATGTTAGTGATTCAGATGATGAGACTCCTTCAACTCCGACTCATAGGGTTACACCTCCGCAGGGTCCACTTGCAGTTGAGGAGCCTTGTTCTCCACCTCCACCTCGACCTCATTGGGCTCGATAGACACTTGAGTTTGCGGATTCTCTTGTTGGGGATCCTTCAGATACATGAAGAACTCGATCACAGCATCAGGATCTACCACATGCATTCATTTCTACCGCTTCTGATCCACAGACATTTAGGGAAGCATCAGGGGTTCCTGAGTGGGACCAAGCTATGGAGGAAGAGTATAGTTCCTTGATGAGGAACAACACATGGGATTTAGTCCATCTCCCTAAGGGGAGAAAGATGGTTCGATGTAAGTGGATCTATCAGACCAAGTTTGCAGTAGATGGCAATGTGGATAAGTATAAGGCTTGACTTGTTGTGAAAGGTTTTTCTCAGGTTGCAGGTGTTGACCATACTGAGACCTTTGCACCTGTAGCCAAGATGAACTCCATTCATTTGACACTTGCTATTGTTGCAGCTCATGGCTGGGTTGTACATCAGATGGATGTGAAGAGTGCTTTTCTTCATGGTGACCTTGATGAGGAGATTTATATGGAGCAGCGACAAGGTTTCATCCAGGATACTTCCTTGGTTTGCAGACTAAGGAAATCTCTCTATGGCCTTAAGCAGGCCCCCAGGGCTTGGTACACCAAGATGGATTCCTTTCTTCTCTCCGTAGTGTTCACCAGGTGTCATTCCGATTCGAATGTCTACATTTTGTGACAGGATGACTCTCACTTGATACTTGTGCTCCTTGTTGATGACTTGATCATTACAGGGAGTACTTCATCCATCATTAGTAGGGTCAAATCTGCTTTGCATGACATATTTGCTATGACTGACTTGGGTCTTTTGTACTACTTTCTCAGGATAGATATTTCACAGTCACCTTCTGGGATTACACTATCGCAGCCCAAGTATGCTCTTGATTTACTTGCATGGTTTCATATGACTGATTGTAAGCCTGCCCTGACTCCCTTTCTTTCAGGAGTCAAGCTTGAGGCTCAGTGTTCTTCTCCACCAGTTGATGCCACTTTGTATTGTCAGCTTGTGGGTAGTCTCATCTACTTGACTCATACACGCCCTTATATTTCATTTGCAGTTGGCATGGTTTCCCGCTTCATGCAGGAACCACATGAGCTTCATTGGAAAGCCGCCAAACGCATCCTTCATTACATCCAAGGAACACATCACTATGGGATTCACTATACAGCAAGCACAGGACTTTGCTTGGTTGGTTACACAGACTCCAATTGGGCTGGCGATCTTGATGATCGTAAGTCTACTTCTGGTTACAGTTTTCACCTTGGTTCGGGCCCCATTTGTTGGTAGAGAAAGAAGCAACATGCTATTACTCTCTCTTCAATTGAGGCTAAGTATCGAGGCACTGTTAATGCAGCGACTGAGACCATTTGGCTCCAGCAGATTCTCACAGAGTTTGGTTCACCACTCCACGGCTGACAGTTCTACATTGCGACAATCAGAGTGCTATTGCAATCTTGAAGAACCCGATCCAGCACTAGCGGACCAAACACATCGAGATTCATATGCACTATATCTGAGAGCTCATCTAGGAGTAGGTCATTGATTTGCAGTATTGTCCTACAACAGAGTAGGTTGCTGACATATTCACCAAACCTTTCACTGAGAGTAAGTTCCAGCAGTTGCGAGCTCTCTTAGGGGTGCGGGATGTGTCATTAGGGGGGGTCAGCTGACTTCTCCTTCCTCTCTTATGGGGGGGACTTTTTCCTCTTTGAGGTTTTGTCCTTCTTCTTTGAGAGTCTTTTGTACATTCATCTCTCTTTTGGGGGGGAGTTTTTTCCAACTAGATTTTCTCCCTTTCTCCATTTGTGAGAGGTTGCATTGCATGGTTTTGCTTGCATTTGCATATTGTACATGGGTACCTATCATGGCCTAGTAGTCGGGACCCATCTTGCATTGTTGACTTGAGTCTTCATTCCCCTAAGTTGCACTTAAGGGGGGGTGTTGGTGTAAATAAATATTCATTTTGGATATTATTACACTTTACTTAAGTTAACTTAGGATAATGCATCTCTTCATAGTTTGGATTTGAGACACTTAGGGAAGTGTGCACATAGGGATAGAGCTTGTAGGAGAAATTCCACCTTTTGTGGTCTTATTTTGCTGTTACACTCCACATTCGGTGGGTCATCCACCTCTTGTGGAATATTATATTATTTCTCCTACCTACCCTTAGTATTTCTTACCTACCCTTGTTTCTCATTGAGCCACATGTCATATTTGTGTGCTCGTACATCCATATGGCCTTGCCTATATAAGCAGGCCTATATTCATTGTATTGGTTAATCCAATTGATCATTTGCATATTGATGAGAATACAGTTTGTTCTTGTCATTCTATTGTCTCTCTTTTTATGCTTTTCATTGTGCCCTTGATCTTGGCAAAATCCTACACTTATGAATGATTAGATGTTAATTCTACTTATGCATTATATTTTATAGATGGTGAAATGTAATTTTATTTGTGTTATTGACCATGGACTGACATATTTACTTTATGTGTGAGTTGCACTACGTATCTGTCTTCTTGTATGTGTGGAGTCTGTACGGGGTGCAAGGAGATGATTTTTCATCACTCACTTCGGAGAGACACAGAATGTCATGAGTCTCATTCACCGATGTGTCTACCATGTTTAAATGTATATATATGTGTACGTGTGGTTCGGTGATGCATGAATTGCATGTACAAGGTACCAACTCCACCTGGCTCCACAGGTCTGAGCATACCTAATTAACTCGATGGAAGTGGAGGAGATAGTCTTAAGGCCCTAAATATTATCCCTAGCCTTTTTCGATAGTGAGCATTGTCATCTTTCTGTTAACCTTTATGATGTTGGTATGTGGGTCATGCTTTTATTTTGTTTAGTTGAGTATTGCGTGTTATTAATACCTTAGTGTTATTAATAATTAATGTATATAGTCATGCATTAATTAAATAAGGAATAAATTTTAACAGGAACCTTATATTATTAAAAATAAATAAATCAATCTTACTAAGGAATCTAATTAAATTATTTTTTTAATATATCTTATAGTGGATTTTGTATGGTGTCATGTGTTTTTGTATAAAGTTATTTATAATTTTAAAAAATAAATATCTTGTTGACTTTTTTGATGTGTGAGGAAATTTAAATTTAAAGTTAAATTTAAATGTATTGAATTTGAAGAAAAGTATCTCAATTTTTTATTTTAGGAAAAGTAATATTTTCCAAAGAAAAGATTTTTGCCCTAAAAGGATATTTTAGGTAAAAATCCTATTGGGACTCATTAAAATTGAGTCAAGTTTAGAGGCCCAATTCAAATTTTGCTTTGCATTTCCAAATGAGTCAGTTTGAATGGCCTAGTTTGTGAGAGGTCAAAATGGAGCCGGTTGATTTTCAGAGGGTAAGGCTCGAAAGACTTATCCTACACCTTTCATTTGGCCTATGCAGTGATGTACAACTTTTAGAATTCAGTTTGGAGAAGTTTATCAGGTGCCCATTTCGATCGGTGAGCTGAAAGTGCATTTTAGGCACAAATGCAGATTTTATTGAGTAGCCTACTTTGGGTGTTTATATCTTTTGCCCTGTTGATTTTCATGAAGAAATTCAAAATGGATTCAATTATATTCATAAATGTGAGTCAGCCTACAAAGTTTCAAGTCTTAACGAATCCATTTGCTCAGTTTTTGAAGATCAATCCTTTTGCAGTTTGTGTGTTTTGGCAAGTCCCTGTTTCAACAGCTAGTCGGAGCCCTATTTTGCACAAGTGTAAAAGTTGCCTCAGTGAGTGTCATCACATAATATTTGTTCCAGGATAAAATTGGTATAAATGAAATGCTATGTTTCAAATTTTAGGCTCCTATCAATCCATTTAGTCGGTTTGCAAAAGGGTTCATTTAACCATCATTTTCAATTGTTTGTACTTTCAGTGCTATATCAGTTAAAGTAGCTATTTTTATGAGCATGCCATTTGCATCCAGACAGGCTTTTGGTCGAATTGAGAATTTAAAGATTTAGAATGTACTTCAAGGTACCTGTGTTTCAAATTTGAGGGCCTACGGAGGTCGTTTGATATTTTTGAGAAAGGCATCATGTGTTGCCAGAACATTGACTTCATCAGGTCCATAGTGTTGACAAAGCCAGTTGGCCATTTTTGCCAATTAATATCTCTTCACTCGGGACTTATTTTGAGAAACCGTTTGGTAGAGTTCATCCTTGTATTTCAGAGTACACGCCTGTCAGATGGCGAGACCCAGAAAGGTGTTTTGACAGGTTTGAAAATTACGTCTTCGCGATTAAATGCGAAAATGTGGTGTAATTGCTTGAATGTTGCAAATTTCAGTCTGATGATCCAAAAATGATGTCGATCATTTCCAGAGGTGTGTTTGAGGTCCGTGAAGCATTTCAGAGGTCAGTTGAACGAAAATGAATTTTTTTTAGTCAGACCCACTTTGGGGCCCGACCTGGCTCGATTGCAATTCGCCAATAGAATGGTGAAAGGCGACTTCATTTGACTAGTTACATATGGATGAATGGACATATATCCGAAATGCTAATGTGTAGGCCAAAGAGAGAAATATGGTCTTCATGTGATAAGATTATTGACATTTTTGATGGGATGACTCTTAAAGAAACATAGAGCAAATGAAATGGCATTGGTTGTAAGGGCAGTTTGAAATTTGTACCAAATTAAACCCATCTCCTCCTTACGTGGTGTTTGAAAGCAAGCTGGAATGGTGATTGAAGACACTGTAGAAACTTTCAGTTAGATGCAAACAATTCACACTCCCCTTTTCTCACGTGTTAGCTGGCAAAAGAAGTTTAAAACAAGTTTCAGCAAAATGAAATGTTAATGGCAACTCCTCTGCGTGGCAAGTGCTGGGTTGGAGTTCAATAAATAACAGTCAAATACAAAATGCCAGGCACGTGGTGTTTGGAAAATGGGTTGCAGAAGGTATGAAGCAGCTAAAACCCACGGTGCATACTCCTCCCCCGCGTGAAACACCAAATGCAAGCAGCAATCTCCTCCTCCTTATGTGGTGTGTGAATTGGCAATGCAGATTTTTCACACAAAGAAACATAGCAATGCAATTCCCTCCCTCACGTGGCATGTTAAAGCATTTTATGTCTGCAGCAAATGCACTAGTTGCTGGGTGTATAGTGATGGTTTTTTCTGAAGCAAATGGTCATTTGAAATAGTAAAGTCTTCCTTCCACCCACGTAGCAATTGGAAGTGACAACAATGGAGTTTGAAAGGCATTGATTCCTCTCCTCAGGTCACGTGAGCCTTCTGTGAGGCGTTGAAGTTGCAGAAACCTTCAAGCAAATTAAATGGTAGGTGTACTCAGTCATGGTGTTTGGGAGAAGCATAAAAGATTTCAAATACATAATGCCCAGCCATGTCCTCATTGTCTTCAACATGGAGTGGTGTTTGGAGTGAAGGTTAAAGCATCAAGTTAATTTAAACAGCCAATGCCTCCTCCCAGTATGGCGTGGTTGAGAGGGCCATTGAATTCCAAGCAAATGAAAAAGACTTCCATGAAAGTCTCAGGCAAAGCTCCAAAGTGCAGTCCCAGGCAAAGTCTTTTGTCCCACATTCACTGTGGAGAGGAATGTTTTGATGTTTAAATACAAATGTCCACCCATCTAATATGTCAAAGCCTCAAGGCTTTTGATGGATGGTGCCCGTTGGTGCCCAAGGTGGACCCCACATGCGTGGGCATGGATCCCAAGGTGACCCGAGGAGGTGACAGATGGCGACAAGTGGACCCCACACATGCATGCTTCCCAAGGCAAGAGGGTGAATTTTGCAAAGAAGGGTCGGCTTAACCAGTGAGCAAGTTCGAGATGATCCGACAAAGCACGTTGATTCATAGGCCAAAGATGCTCGCCAGTTAAACCCTACAAAACAGCGAAAAGAGGTAAAAACCCTGCAGGTTCAGGGAGTTCGGACGATCCGCATGACTTCGCGAAGGCGAGATGCATGGAGGATAAGGGCTGCGAAATGGCAAAAAGCTTAGGGTGAAAATGCAAAAGTTAAAGATCGTGCAAGTCCGAGATGATTGATGGTGCGCGTGATTTCGTGAGGCGAAGTTGCACACCGGTTACCATCTGTGAAATGGCGAAAGCTAGGTGGCGCTCAGGTGGTAGGTCTAGTCAGAGGTCCAGTAGGTGGGTCCCATCCCAGTGGCAGTGATGTGGTGTGCATTTGGCGTATAGGTGGAAAAACAAGTGGCGGTGATGTAGCAAACACATGGCGGTGATGAGGTGTCAGTTGAGGTGGCGCGCAGTGGACCCTGTGAACCAATCAGGGGTTGCCACATGGTGAGGCGTCAGGGCACAAAAGGGCCAAAAGTCAAAGTTAAATGCATATTAAACATATAGTTCAGACTATATTAAAAATTCAAAAATTTAAATGATTGTGCACATGTGAATGATTAATTTGCCCAAGGCTCTATTTTTAGCCAAAATATGAAGTATTATATGTTGCCGGAAAGCTCTCGAGATGAAGAATGCAGTTATGTGGTTAATTTTAACAAATATGGGATATTTCAAGAGAATTTTCCATGGGAAAGAAGAAGGTAAAGAATTTCAGTTAGAGAAAAGAGACACTTGGCTTGTTCTGATGAGATCTGATCTTTCCCTCCTCTTCTTATTCTCAATTCTTCTCATTTGTAGGGGTTCCAAAAATTTGGAGAAGGGCTCCATATTTTCATGGCTTCCAATTCTGATTTCTTTTCAAAATTGTACAGGGCAATGTCCTTTTCCATAGAATAGAGTTTGATTCATGCTATAGGTGTTATTTGTTGCAAGTTCTTGTGTATGTAAGGCATGCACAAATTCGCACAGAATTTGTCTCTTAAGTGTATCTTCATTTTATTCAAATTTGATTCTTAAGGAGGACCAAGTTTGTCATAAACAGTTGTGTCTGTGAGTGTAATGCTTGTTTGTAGGTAATCTTCAAGGAAGATTTTAAACTCTGTGAGCAAACATTAATAAAATAGGGTTCATGCTTCTGGATCTGATATTTTCTGTGGATAAGCTTAGTAATGCATTATGTAAGGCATTCATGCAGAAAGATTTCATGATGAAGATGGATTTTCAATGAGTGTTTTCACTTATAGTTTGATGTATGACTTTGTTTCCCTTGGATAAGGCACTGATCTTGCTATTAAGGGGGTTCTCAAACCAATTTAAAATCCAATCAAAATATCTTTAGTTTATGTTATATTTTGAAATGTTTCATCTATCTCATGCTCAAGCATAGTTGAGTTTTATGTGTAGATCTAGCCCATCTACAATAAACTACTTGTTTTAGAGCCCTGGTGAGATCTATCTGTTCATGTTGATGCTGTCATAGGTGTGTAATAGGTTTAATTCTAAGCATCAAAGGTATACTTGCCTAGGTTTTGCAGAGCCTGAAGAGTAGAAGGATTCATATCCTTGTCATGTTGTCCAAGCCCTAAGGTTCTTCATAGATTGAATTGGCTACTTCATAGATCAATTGCAGGTGTTCTTGGGTTATCACTTTTGGTGAACAAAAAATCCTTTATAATGGAATTTTTTTCCAGAATATGGAGTTCTAGCTTTTTGGAAAATTCCCTGTGGTGTTTATTTGTGGGTTTTCTGGCATTTTAAAAATTGGTTCTTTGCCATTGAAGAAGTTCTTGCATTTGGAAGGATTGGGTGTGTTGGGTCTCAAATCAATAGATTGGATAGGTTATAAGGAAATGCCAACTCCTATGATCAAACCCTCCAATTGACTTGGCCAACTTATAGAGTGAACCTATTTGGTTATTAACTCTCTCACTTCAGGCTCTGCAAGACCTAGGCAGGTATACCTATTCACTAGTGGCTTTTGATGACTTGTGCCTTTTATAGAAGATTGAATATCTTGATCTACCTTCCTCCTATCTTAGAATGGCATAAGTTCCTAGGATAGAGCTATAGAAAATGAGTTCAAGATTGTTGTTGTGGAAGCTTTTCGATTTATGTGTGTATACTTTTGCTAATCTACTCTATATTTCCTACTCAGCTACTCCTATTGCTTTAAAGTAAAATGTGAACTGATATGATGATCAATTGTTTTTTATAGATGACCAGTGCCTTCTTTGTTGTTTGGGATACAAAGTCTTTATATTTCTTTAGGACTTAATGTGTAAACTTATGAGACAGTTTTTAAACCCACCCCTTTTGGAAGGTCTGTCAGTTACTATTTCTTATGAGCTCCACTTTGATGTTTATATTGTAAATCGCTTGAATGAATTTAACCCTAACTTTTAAGAGACCATCCAAGGAAGAATTACAGGGAACAATTACAATTCACAAGTAAATCCTTTTGATCCAAATCTACAATATGAAACACAAAACTTCACTGGAAGCCTTTAGATAATATCACAAGCAACTGCCTGCAGAAAATGTAGTAATCCATAACACATACACAAAAGAGAACAACTGATTGTATTATATATTCATCAAAATTGTACAATGGTGAGCTTGAGGCTATAATCTATTTTTTGATCCCCTTGAATATTACAAAAGTTCCCTCATTTATATGAGAGTATACAATTTCACCAAAAGGTGTGACTATCTAGTATGTAACTACTAACTAGTGCTTTTGTTAACAAACTGAAAGATAAGCAAATTTAACATCCCCACATGTTCTATGTACTTGTCATCTTTGTACATTACAATATCATTGTTCATTCTCCTCATGTTGGTTTCTATCAAGAAGTAATTAGAGAGAATGTGATTCACATAAGGTGATAAGTCTTTGTCTCGATCCAATCTTGCCACTGCTCGATCCTTGTCATTAGCAAACTCTTGTTGCCACTGGTCCAGCGACACCAGTTCACCATAATTGTAAAAAGAGGGCACCCTAGGGGTATTCCCATTGTCCAATCTTTGAATCTCTTTTCTTAATTGATCTGCAAACTCATCATGTGACCTCAAGTAAGTCTCAACTTCAATCCTCTCACCAAGAGTTATTAAACTAATCATTCATCATCTCTTGCAACCATGATTTGAGCCTTTCATGTTCCCTCAAAGCTTTGGTTGTCCCAGTGTATGTTTTCCAATAATTCTCTGCAAATAGCATCACACTCCTGAACCTATGCTCAATGATTTCATGGACAAATTTATCCATCTTCTGCTACATCTTTTCTATTTGCCGAGATGATTTTTCTACCTTGCTCCTCCAGTATATTGCATCCGTCTAGGCATCCATAGCATCTTGGTCAATACCATATGACATTCCTATTTCACTTGTGCCTGTCTCGATCTGCAGTAGTCTTGCTTGCAGTCTTTGCTTCTCTTCATCAGCCTTTTCATATAGGTTCTTGTATGTAGATTTTTCTCTGACAAGAAACTCTATCTGATCCTGATTTAGCTTGTCCACATCCAAGTTTAGTTTGCTAGTGATTCTGGGACCAGTCTTTCCAACTTGTTGTATCATCAAATATCCAAAAGATTCTTCTATGTCAACCAGTGTGGGCCTCTTATCTTTAGGATAGATAGCCCATTGTAGAAGAGCTTTTTGATCTGGATCATATCCTGATCCCCTAAAGAGTTTATCAATTTCATCTGGCATTATTTGCTTACTTGGATCCTATTTTTTGAGAAAACCGTCAAATAACAGGGCAGACTTCATATCCCATCCAGAATATAATAGCACACCAGCCTCCTTAAGAAGTTGTCTCCCCTTTTTAGGTGTCATTTCTTTCATTATAAGATCCATTTCCTCCTGTAGCTTTTGGACCTGTTGCTCTTCATTGCTATCTTTCATGATGTTTTTGATCTGCAGTCCTTTATGTTGATACATGAATGTGGTGAACTCTTTGGAGGCAATAAAATCATTATCAACAATGAAATCCTCATGTTCCAGGAATCTAACATCAGCAACTTCTCGGACATTGAACTGTCATGTTGCCAAATCCATCTGCGTACCCCCTTCATAACTGGGGGGGTAATCTTCTCTAGGAGAAAATGGAATAACACCAGATGTAGAAGAAATGGACATATAAGCTAAAGGCTCTGTACTTCTAATGGTATCAATATATTCCCCAAAGACATGAGGTGGAACTCCTTCAAGTATTTCCAATTCATGCTCCATAAGTTTGTTGGCCAACTCCAAGGGGTCCTTAATCTTTTGCAATACATTTTCTTCCATTTTACCTCTGAAAAGATTCCATTTGTAGGCTTACATTGCCGTGTCAAATTTTCCTCTTTTTGCTCTAGCTTCTTCTCTATCAATGTTCTTAATGAGATCATCTGGCAAATATGATTTATGTTCCCTAGCCTTTAGCTTCTGTGATGACCGAGTTGTCCTTATATATCCCTCAGGATTAAAATTTGGCCTTGGGTCTCCCATTGCCATGCCATAATAATTCAACTTTGTCTGCAGCAAGCCGTAACTTTTGGAACTTTTCACAATAAAGTCTGAAAAAACTAATAATCCAGGCACAATTGACTATTTCCCATGGTTTGTCAGATGCTTTGCACTCACAATTGATAGTTACCTCACTATTTACAAGCAATCCACTCTGTTAGGTACTATAAGTGGCAACATATATGGTCTTCCTTCAAACCCGTACACCCTTATTTGTGTGCAATCTGAAAAACAATATCAATCTCCCCAATTGTGGTCAATTGAGGAATCTTCACCAGAATCCTTAGGTCTCAAGAATCTCTGAATTTCTGGTGCAAGGGCATGATCACATGGACAACCCAACAATCTGTACAATTTTTTAACAAAGTACTCTTCAAAGTGCCAATACTGATTATTGGCATATCTCTAGTCCCATGAGGAAACCCACATTTGAACCGGTTTTCTCACTCCAGCCTTGTCATAGGCTCTGACACATAATCCTTCCAGCCACAATCCTTCATCTTGTCCAACATATAACAACATATGTATAAGAAGGGAATAATGCTTAAAGTGCACATTGATCACATCCCCTTTCAACTTCTCCAACCCATGATTCAGGGCTTCAACGAGGTAAGCAGTAAAATCAAAGAAGCGGGGGTCTCTAGACTACAACTCAACACAAATGATCATGGCTGCAATATCCATTAAAGGATGAGCTTTTATCCGTAGAACCTGAGCAACACAATAATAGGTGTATTTGAAGTAAGGGTGGAAGGAGTTGACATCATAAGGGGCTTTTTCATCCTGACCTAATGGCACTAAAGACCTTGCATTTCTAGGCCCGTGTATGGGGAGTCTCCATGTTTTGTAAATGTGTTCTAGGTTAAAGTATTCACTTGTCAATTTCTTAAGGTCAATTGGTTCCTCAAACCCCCAATCTAACTCAAACACGGTGTCAATAACCTCCCTTATAATTGAAAGAATCAACTTACCCATATAGTTATATATCGTTCTGGTTTTAGGGTCATAGTTGTTTGCTAAGGCTTTCATGAGTTTTAAATTTACAAAGACATTAGCCACAACCAGTTTGCCTAAGTTTAATCACCATAAATTATTTATAGGCTGAGGGGAAACTCTTCTATTGTATCCATATACAAACAACTCATATCCCCTTAACTTGGTCCATGTGTCTTCAAGATCCTCAAATTGATCCTCCAGACCTTCCTCATCTGCCTTAATCTTTTTCGACCTTAAACTGGATGATGGCCATTGATCAATCAAATCTTGGGCCAAGGAATGCCTTTCCTTCTTCTGTCTTTTGGGTTTTTCCTCTGTGGTAAGAGGTTCCTTTCCCTTTCTAGTTTTACTAGCTTTAGATGATGATTCCGTTTGAATTTATAAAGGGGCTCTGTATATGGATAACTTACTTGAAATCTATGAGCCTTCTCTGTGAATTCGTCCAATTTCTACTTTTGGTTCGTCGCCCGTGGATTCCTCAATATTGTGTCCTTCATTATCAATTCATCACTTATGACGAATTAAGAAGTTAGTAATGGCAGTTCAACAATGGTCACTCAGATATACATTTGAACTAAATGGTGATGTGACCTAGATGAGATTTGATTCTGATCTTTGCGGCAATTAATAATCACTTCGATGAAAACATTTTTTTCGATCACTAGTTTTTTGGTCCATCGATCCCTTTATTTCCATCGAAGATGCTTTTGCTTCAAATATTATGTCAATGAGGTATTTCCTCCTTCTATCCAAACACTGTATTCGATGAGAGCGTCCATCTTTTCACCAATATACATTCCTATATCAATCGGCTTCCATGTCAAAGAAACTTCAAGCTGCGATAACTCCCTCTATCTTTCCATCGAAAATGCTTTTTTATTGATACCATCATACCCTTTCGATGAATGAGTATATCCTTTCATCGAAGCCCTTCTTTATTCGATGACCTGCTTTTATTAACATCTCTCATTGATGAATTCATTAATAGATTCTTCAATAAAATTCCCATCGGTGAAACAACATGTATCGGTGACTCACCTTTTGGTCTCCTCGAAAGTCATATCCTATCGACATCTATTATCGATGGAAATTTCTTTTGTTTGGTCGACATCACTCTTTCGATAAGAATGTTGTTTTCGGTGAGTCTTCTATGTGTTGAACCGATAGCATTATTTCCTCGAAAGCCTTTTCCCATCGATGAGACCATTTCCGCTTTCTTCGATATTCTTTTGTCGATGGAATCATTGCTTTCGGTGAGTCTCCTTTTAAGTTCATCTGTATTCCTTTTTCTTCGACAACCCTTGTATATCGATGAGACATCGCTGGGTCTCATCGATACCAATTTAATTTGAATCTTTTGATAGGATGCCATCTCACTTGTTCGACAACTTATAGGGTACTTTACTTTGGTAGGAAAATGATGACTTTTTCTTCTAAAAATGGAGGATTTTATGATTTAATTTTACACATCAAGAAGTTTTATTTAATTTAGATTTGGTGCTCAATAGGGTGATCTTCTTATGTCTTAAAGCATTTGAAGGTTAGATTATAAAACTTTATTTTGTTCATTTTGTTAAATAACTGAGAATGTGTGAGTGGAATTGTTTTTCTTCTTTTCCTCTCTATTTGGAAGAAATAATTGGTTGAGAATTTCTCTACTTAATTGGGAATTATGGGTTATCAATTTAAATTTTAAATGAACATTTATGCAAATCATTCTTCTTCTCTTGTGAAATTGGGTTAAGGGTCAGATTTCCCAATTTTGGAAATAAAGAAATTGGCTATGAAATATGGATGAAATAAAAATCTCTTTAAAATTTGTTATTTGAATCATTGTTTTCAGATTATGGGATGCATATTATTGAATTATTCACATTCAATTTATTTACCAAAAAATATTTACCCGTGACAGGGCAATGATTTTTATCCTGCTATTTTTTTTATCTGGGTAGAGGATTTTAGTTGTTGTTTAGATTTCATTATATAAATTATCAGAAGAAATTATTGTGTGTTCTGTATATATAGCTGGGTTTTGTTTAAAATTTATTTTAATTTTTTTTGTTTAGAATGCTCAGAAAGAAATATTGTTTTAAATTTATTACTTACTGGAGGGGCATTTTTACTTTGTTGTTGTGTTTTTTTCTTTTTTTTTTTTGTATTGGGGCATTTTATATGTTGTGGCTACCACGACTATGGGGAGCCACAACCACATTCGTGGGAGCCCATGGTTGTGGGCAGCCATAGCCATGGCCCCTCCCACAATCGTGGGAGTTCACGACTGTGGGGTGGAACCCATAATGTGGGCCCCACAACCCAGACCCTCCCTTGCCTTGCATGGGCCCAACAATTAATATTAATTTAAGTTATATATATATATATATATATATATATATATATATATATATATATATATATATATATATATATATATATATATATATATATATATATATATATATATATATATATATATATATATATATATATATATATATATATATATATATATATATATATATATATATATATATATGTTTCTGTTTGGAATATGGAGATAATTAATTTTTTTTATGAATATTAGTTAATTCTGCTTTTTAAACTATCAGATTTAAAAATATGTATGTATGAATTAAATGTGAAATTTGGAATTAAGGAAGTATGAATTGAATGTTAATATTGATTGGATATTATTGTAATAACTTTGGAAAATAAAGTTCGTGTTAGTAATCATAGATAAATTTAGTTAGTATGGTTTCAGTTGAAAAGATCTATATTTGGATTAAATAATGGTCTTTTTAAATTGTGACTTTCTTTTATTCCGTAAAAAAATGCTTGGAAATTATATTGCAAATATGAAACTTGTTTTAGTCATTTTTGGGTTTGAGAACCTAAGGGCTTAATTTTATTTAAATGGGAAAATTTTCATGCGGTTTCCCTGTTGTAAATTTCTTATCTGGGAGGAATCAATTAATTGAAGAGTTACAACTAGATAATAATAGTTTTTAATTATATTCTTGATTTGTCTTTATTATTACTTAAAATGGATATATGTTTAGTGTGCAAGTGAAACCTTTTGGATATTTACTCAGTTGGAGGATTTGGGAGTTTAATTTTGAAAAGAGTAATTCTTGTGTTTATGTTGGTATGTTGTTGAATGTGAGACGATCATGCAAGTTAATTGGTTAAGTGTTGATTGTGGTTGTTCTTGCTTTATCCCTACTATGATCTTGTCTTGTGAATAGACTAGTTTGTCTGTATCACACCTCCAATTGGTTACACCTTGGTAGAGGGTTTGTATAACTAAGCATGTTTCTTCAGTTTTGCTTGAACTCCCTATGTTTGGTTGGCTTTTGTGTTTTTCTTTGGAGTTCTTTGGAGGTTGTGTAGTGTCACAAGGAAGAGTGGCTTCTAAGTGGGGGCTAGGGCCCAAAGTGGCTGCCAAGATAACTCTTCGAAAGTTAGATAATTAAGTGATAACCTAATAATCCATTACGGGTTTGGATAGTTAAAATATTAATCAAGATTAATTGTGCCCCGCTCATGGTTGAGTGCTCGTACAGACTCAATATGTTGTGGGAAGACCTGGAATGGCAAAACCAACCACCTTGTCCTCACGAAGGGTTTGTTGGGTCCACATGAGTCTTGTATGGGGGTCGGGGGTTCGAGAGAGGCTACCAAGATAACCCAAGATGGGTGTTGAGGCCTATGGATGCCGGATAGGATAGCCCATACCATCTATGTGATGACACTCTTATCTTATGTTCACTAGTGTGTAGTCTTGTGTTTGTTTTGCTTGGAGCATTCTTGTGGAAGTCATATCTGTATGTTTATGCCTTATGTGAGTACCCGATGTACATGTTAGATGATGTGACTCTTTATTGTGGTTTCTTGAGGGCCTTATTACTATCTCCTAGCATGAAGGAGTGGTCTGGGCCACATGGTCAGGTGGTAGTGCCACTTTCCATCAGGTGTTTTGTTGGTTCCTTCTTGCGGGGGATTAGCTTCGCAGGTGCTCCAGTTGCTTTCTTGGATTTACTCCATTCCATGTACCAGTTGGATCCTTTTGTTCTTCTTGGATCATATTTGTATCTCTTGGACCTTATGTGGTTGGATGTATCATTTGTGTATGTATTCCTTCATGACAAGTTGTAATTTGATGTAATCATTATGCATTTTTATGAGACGTTGTGACCTAAATGAAACGTTATTACGGTGTGACTTAGATGGTAGATCTTTTATTTATATGAATGGAATTATTGATTAAATGCAATGATATGGACTATGAGGTTTATAACTTTAGAAATATAATGTAACTGAACTCAGTTGTATGAATTCAATCATGCTTATTGTAATCTCTTAATGAAACTTAATTGCTTTGATCTTGTCGTAATCATTCTATCATGAGTTGGTTTAATCAACCTTAATGTTAATTTTTTTAATTGAGTAATCTTCATTGGAAACCCTTTAGGAGTTTAAGGTTAAGTCTTTTGCTTGTGCAATTTTTAATGCAATGTTTATCTCATACATTTATGCGTTCGGTATTGTTTAAAAAAAAATGTTTTACACTCTTTTTGAGTGTTTGTAGTTGAATCCTTTAGGGTTTCTTGGCGGGGCATTACAAATAAAACATGCGTGACTTCACATATATTAAAGCAAATAAAGAAAATGTCAAAAAAGGCTTCAATTTTGATTAAGAAACTATTCTTCAAAATTGTTATTCATTAAAGAATTATTAGCTGCAAAGGTTTTAGTTTGCAAGGAGTAGGTGCAATTTATATTTTAAGAGATATGACTTATTTTTTATATGTATATTTGTTAAGAGACAGGTATTTTTGGAACTACATGACTTAGAAGGTATACATGGAGATTGGAAATGAAGGAGTGAATTGTGTGTGGAGTTAAAAGAAAGTAGAGAGAGTGAGATATAAAAGACATAATTCTAATATGAAGAATATTGCATATTTATGAAGGGTTACTTGTCTTGGTGAAGAGGTATGTTGGAGTAGTATAAGAGGAGATAAGTGAGAGGTGTGAAATATAAACTTTTTAATATACTATCCTTTCAAATAGTGAGAAGATTTATGAAGACTTTATAAATAGATTTTGACTCTATGAGCATAATTGTGAAGACTTTATGAGACTTGTGAGGAGGGATTCATGCAAGGATAAGGAAGACTTTGGAACATAGTTATGAAGCATATTGAATACAATTTTGTGAGAATTAGTATGGCATATTTATAATAAGTTTTATAAGGATATTGTGATCAATTTTATGGCAGATTTATTGTCACCATAATAGTAGATTTGAAGAAGAGAGTTATAGCTCTTGTGAAGAAATTTTGAATGAAGGGTTGGTGCCTCAGAGAGAATGAGGGGTTGGCACCCCTAGTGGGAAAGTTATCACAAATGAGTGAGGGGTTGGTTCCTCTATTAGGTTGGAAACTAATTTTTTTGTAAGAGATTATTATATTAGCAAGAAATTTGTCATGGTTTTCTCTTGTAAGGGTTTCCACATAAATATCGCATTCTTCTCATGTGAATGATTATTAATGTGGAGTAAATAGTGTTATTGTAAATTGATAAAGTTTTAAATTGACAAAAAATTCATTATATTTTATTCACACCCCCTCTCTCTCATTCTAGTCATGTGCTCATTAGGGGTGGTGCCCCCAAACCCTCATAAGGGGTATTTCCCCTAGAATACATTGGTGGTATTGCCTCTATACTCCCACCACACTAATTTTATTCTCCAAGTACTCTATAAGTTCAATTTTACAAATTACACTCCCAATTCTACCTTCAAGTCTTCATCTACAATATTGTCATGGGATTCGACAATTTTCCCTACTATTACTTGATACTTGTTTTCTTTGTCATGTGGAAAGTAATGGCTTATGAGCATAAGTACCAGTGCACTATATTTAAATAATAAAATACCATGTTACACTACATAATAATCTTGATGAGGATAAAAAAACTCATCGATTGAATTTTACAATTAGACATAGTATAGGTATGAGGCATTTGATACCTAAAGAACCTTAGTCATCATATGAATATTCTATCAAATTAGAACAAGAACCATTGTACCATTCCCAAGTGATAAACATAATTATACCATTTATCACCATAATGATAGAGAAAATAATCATTGATAGAATTTCATATCTAAATGAATTCTTAAATTTGTACTACTATTATGAAGCATACAATATTTCTAAACAATAGAAAACCAATTTATGATCATTCTATGACAACCACTAGATCACACATAACTTTGATAACATAATTTAATATAATAAGAAGAATATGATTTGAAATAAGAGTCATCCACCTTTTAATTAGAAAAAAATATAAAATTAACATTGCAAGAAACTATCATCTTCTAACCATTTTCCATCATCTGAGAAGAAGAGAGGGAGTATCACTGGAAGGATCTCCACCCTACCATGAAGCTATAGGCTTCATCGTGCTACCCCATGAAGGGATCATGACCCATCATGAAGATTCTAGCATTATATGGCTAACATGTATGAAATCTATGCAATATGGAGTAACTGGCACATGTAACCTACTAATGCCAAGTATAATATCAATGCATACGCCCCTTTACCCACATGTAGTGACTCACTTTTGGCTCAAACAATTATTTGTATAATTATTTGAAGTAATTTCTCTAGCCAAAGCATTTATTTTATTTATTTAGTGCTCAAGGTTGACTCAGTAACCCCTTTGCACCTTTACACACGTTGTTAAAGATTACTTATTTATCTATCAACATATTTTAGCCAATGGTATTAGAGAAGAAACCCTAATCTGCATCATCTCTCTTATCTTTTTTTTTGTTTCCTTTAAGATCAATCATCTCATTGGTTTGTTGTACTAATTAGAAATGCTATTTTCATGAATTCTGTGAAAAGGGTTATACTAAAGTGAATATGTCATATTTGAAATAACACAACAACTAGCTAACTAGACTTATAAGGTTGTTAGTCATAGCAATTTTCTAGTTTAAAGGTTGTGGGATATTGCATAGGTTCAAGAGGATATTAAACCTAGACTACATAGCTACAACAATATGAATCAATGGTGACCTTCATATTACCAATGTGGAATTGTTTATTAATCAAGTCATTGTGCTAGTATGTGTACAACTCATAATGTAGGGGTTAGAGTAAATATGAACAACATAACACATCTTATCATAGGTGTTAGGTTGAATGTGATTTTGATATATTGTACAATAGCCATGTGAAGGATTTTACTTCCTGACCTTTCCCCATGGCTATTGCATAATATGCCCTAGTCAAACTCAACCTTATACAAAGTCTTATGTATCTTTTATAGAAGAATGATGCTCCAAGAAAATTTTGTAATAGTACAGGGTTCAAATATGATATAACTTCTTAAAATAAGACAATTAGCTTTACAAACCCCTTAGGTTGTTTATAAGGTAGTATATTAGATCATGTTAAACAATGTTGCACAACTTTTTTTTTCTATACTCCTTATAGTACTATGATATCTTCCCAACAACTTATGAAAAAGAAAATAAAAGTTTCCATTAAAAATAATTTTGAAGTACTAGAATAACAATCATTATCTAGCAGGTAGGTTATAATAAAGGTATTAATCAACTAACAGATTTTAGTGTTAAGTAGATTTTAGAGAAAACAATATTACAAGATTGGAAGCCTATAAATTACTATACAACATATAGCTCAAGCTCAACAACCAATTCCTGGCTCATTCATAGGAAAATTATCTATTCAAGTTTCACTGATGATATAAACTAGTTTCTCATACCTAAATGGTTGAATATGTAGTATGATTTTCTCCTAATATCCTATAGCCTTGTCTCCTTCTCCTTTTTCTTTATTTTTTTTCCCCCAAATATTTTTCTCAACTCTTATTTTTAAAAAATAGCATGTCTTTTCCTTTTCTATGTAGGCAGAGGGTGCTCTTACGAATTAAAAGTTATTATTATTTTTTTTTTTGGAATTAATTCTTTCCCTTTCTTTTGGTAGGCGGGAAACTTCTTTAATAGATATCACTTTGGTTTTTGGCTCATTTCCTCATTTTAGGGAAGCCATTCTAATAGTTAAGAACATGAGTCCCACGTACCTTTTAAAGTTACTACTAATATGCTTTTTAAAATTTCTTTTTGACCCTTGGTTCCCATAAAAAAGAATAATATCCTTAATTATTACTCAACTTTATTCCCTCACTCTATAAAGAAGAAGATAAAAAAATATAATATTATTTCTTAATTGATTAACCACCTTTTAAATTTTTTTATTTTATTAATATGTGTAATGGTGAAAATGAGGGTTTCACCAATTAAGATAACAAAACCACTAATTTTTCTTAAGAGACCACCATATTGAAAGAGGGAGGGACCTAATAGATCTAGGCTTAATCCCCCTAGGGAAAAAGTCTGAGAATATTGATTAGGTTAACATCTGTTAGGGTTTTGATTCCCTCTTTCTAAGTTGAATTGTAAACATGATGAAATTAGGGTAAATGGGTGAATATTGACGAGATCATGCATAAATAGTAAGCTACATTCAGCATACAAAGACACCAACTTGAATCTAGGCAAAAGAAAATGTTTCAGATCTGTTCCCAGATGTACGACCTGATTTTTCAGGATCGTGCTCCTCCAATTCAACCCGGTGCTCTGAATTTCTCACCATCAAAAGGTGAATCTATTTGTCTTTGTGAATCTTGTTGATCCTCCTGAATGCAACTCTGTACCTACTTCTTTTACACAGAAAGAAGGGGGAAATTGTTCAGAATAGGGGTTTTCCTAAGTCAAACCTCAATTCAAAATCAACCTCGAATGAAATAATGTAAATACTAAAATAAATGCTAGATAGATATACCATAGATCTACTCTTGCTAGTGATGATGCTTTGTTCTTTGAATATAATCACATATGTTGTATGAAATAGCATGAACATTACAAAACCCTAATAACACACACATGCTTGCATGGAAATTGACATGACTTTGCTCCACAATGCTAGATGATGAAAATGCAGCCTTGAAGATCTTTGAAAATGCTTGATACTGAATGTTTCATAGATGCATAAGTGATAGCAATTTATTGCTTAGATTTTTGGGGGAAAATAATTTGATAAAATGTTTATATAGAGGGGTATATAGGTAAATTACCGAATAGGTTGACCTCCAATAGTCATGCGGAGCCATGGGGATCAAATCTTACTAGGGAGAAATAACACCTACCCCATTTTAAACTTGGGCAAGATTAGGAGGGACCGTCATGTTTTGGGGCACCGTGGTCTAGACCAGGGTGCTCCATGCCCTAGTCCCTCTCCGATCAGAACTCAAACAATGTTAAAATAGGGTGGGTGTCCCATGGGGATTAATAAAGGAAATGACACTATGTGCTCGTGTTTGGATTCTCACTCAAGTTGCCCTCAGATGGCTAGACTCCCTTTCTTGGTGATACTCTATAGCTTTGACAAGAGTGCCTAACTATCCTATGACAATCTAATATCAGGAAGAAAATTTTTCTGTTTCAAATTAAGGAATCCAAACTAAAACAATAACCCATAATATTGACATTTCTATATAAAATTCAATAATATCAATTATAACTACAATATGAAAATACATTCAGAACTATTATAGCTAACCACATTCTTTATATCATTATATAGTTTTCTTTAACAATTAGATAATGATGGAGGATTCGCACTTTAAATGAAGCTCTCTTGTCTAAACAAGCTTGGAGATGGTTTCACTCTGATTCTGAATGGTGCAAAATTTGGAGAAGTAAGTATTCTCTTTTGTCATCTTCTCTTTCTTTTTTTCTTAATTTAGAACTCAGCATAAATGGATCACATATCTGGAACCATGTTTCTAAATGTAAAGATGTGATTGCTAAAGGGGTGACATGGAAACTTGGAAATGGTAGAAAAGTTAGATTCTGGGAGGATCCCTGGCTTTTTGACAAACCCCTTATGGATTTCTATGAGTGGGCTTCCCATGCCCCCTCCTGTATTGACTCTTTTGGTACCTTAGTGGCAGATTACTGGAATGGGAACAACTGGCAGAACATTGATAGTATTCATCCCAGTCTCTCTAAGCTCAAAACCCAATTGTCTGCTATTTGGCTAAATAAGGAAGAGGATTCCCTGATCTGGAAATATAACCCCAAAGGTATTTTTACTGTATCTTCGATGTACTGTATCCTCTCCCCCTCCCCTCCTATGAATCCCTTCTGGTCTAAAGCTTGGTTAAAAGGTCTCACTCCCAAAATCAATTTGTTCTTCTGGACTATTCTCCAGAATAAGATCCTTACTGTTGACAACCTAAAATGCAGAGGTTTTTCCCTTCCAAACAGGTGTGTGCTATGATTTCAAGAGGAAGAGTCAGTGGACCATCTTGCCCTCCACTGTTCTTTCTCAACCTATGTTTGGGAAAGCTTCCTCAAGAGCTTTAGTCTAGCTTGGGTGTTTCCCAGTAACATTAGAGATTTGTTCTCTTCCTGGCAAATTCATTGGACCAACTCTTTTCTGAGATGTATGTGGTAGCTCTCTCTTCCACACATTTTGTGGGGTCTTTGGAAGGAAAGAAACAACCGAATATTCAGGGATGAGTCCTTAAATCAAGACATTGTTTTTCAGAAAATTCAGAGGGCTATTCAGGAAAATATGGGAACTATGGAGGTCTCTTGTTACTCTAACAACTCCTTGGAGTCAAACATCTTAAGAGCTTGGAATATGAAGATCACTGATGGTCATAATATCAGTAGTAATAAAAGGCTTGAAGTTAAATGGCAAACCCCTCCCCAAGGTTGGCTCAAAATCAATTTTGATGGAGTAGCCAAAGGAAACCCATGTCCCTTAGGCTGTGGAGCTATTCTTAGAGACGACAGAGGCATTTGAAAAGGTATGGTTGCTATCCCTATTGGCATTCAAACCAATCATAAAGCAGAAGCTATGGCAGCCCTTCAAGGCATTATTCTAGCCAAAAAATGGAACTGTCCCTATCTCTGGATAGAAGGGGATTCCAATAATATAATTAAGTGTCTCAATGGGACCTCAAAGACCTCTTGGTCTATTCACAATATAATTTTTTCTGCCATTGATATCATTAGAACCTTCAAAAAATGCCACATATCCCATATTTATCGGGAGGCCAACTGTTCTGCTGATTGGGCTGCAAACGTGACGGTTAAAAATGAGATGATTACCACGTGGACAGGTGAGAGTGGTCTCCCTGAAGATGTCAGACAAATCATAATTAATGAAAGATATCGAAGTACCCCAAAGACTCTTGATTGATAGGGCAATTATGATGAGTACTGTAGTAAGCACTTCGAGTTACTTCTATAATGAGAGAATTACTCATTATAATATCAAAGCCAGCAAAATGTGTGTTATAACCCATCAGATCATTATTGCTACGCACGCTTTCTGGGTTTTTGTTTTAACTTCAAAAAGCTTTCTATTTCACCAGTTCTATAATCTAAACTTGACTGTGAGAAATGACACCATGGGCGGAAATAGGAGAAGATATGAGCCAAGCAGTTGCAAGGAGTGGAAACAGAAAGAAGAGGTGTGGGAAATTTTGCAGAAGGGTGGTCTTTCAAGCTTCATTGAGAGACTCCATGGTCGAGATGGAAATATAACTAGCTTCTTCTGCAAAAATTGGAAGAAGGGCATGCTTAAAATGGGTGACCAACTGGTGGAAATTGACGAAGACTTAATAGCTAAAGCTACGGGGCTCAAAAGGGAGGGCTGCAACTTCTACAAAGATAGGAAGGTCAGCAGGGAAGCCATTGAAAGGTACCCAATCATAGAGAAAGAGAAGAAAAGACTGGTAAAGTTGAGTAAAACCTATTACCCACCTAGGGCTTTTGCAAAACCCTGGCGGAAAATTCTCTTTGTTTTAATGAGGTATATAACTCTAGATGGTAGGTTTACGAAAGTATATGGGTATCATTTTGTCCTCTTAAATCATTTTAGGCATAATGACAAGGTGGATTTCCCTTCTTTCTCTATTCTATGAATGCCTCCCTAAAAGCCTATAAAGAAAATCCTCGGGGTGATACTGCAATGCACTAGGGACTTATGGTCCTCATTTATGACCATTTAAAGGCCAGTAAAATCAACCGAATGTAGCTCTCTGTGGATTCGGAAGAAGATTTGTCTGATTCTAATTTCTCAAAGGAGGAGGAATCAGACAATGATTCCTCGACTGATAATGAGGAAAGCTCTGACGACTCAGAGTATGAGAGTAGTAAGAAGAGGAAATCAAGACCCTCTTCTTCAAAGAGCAAAAAACCCCAAAGAAAACCCTTGATTAGTATTTCTTTGAAAGAAGAGTACTCTGATTTCCCTGAGGAGAAGAAGAACCCTAAGGGGGTGCTGAAGGAAAAAAGTAAGAACCAAGCCCAGCCCAGGAAGAAGCAAAAGAAAACAGAGGAGACTGGCAAAGAACCGGAGGAGACCGGCAAGGAACCAGAAGAGGACAAGCAAACAAGGGCCCTGGAAGCTGAACAAAGCCTGGATATGGAGACTATGGAGGAGACTCTCAGGGCCGCTGACACTATTTCTGCCCTCCATATCTCTAAAGATGAATAGACAACCACTGGAAAAGTGACTCCTTCTCCTAGTCCACCTCCCGAGGCCTTGAAGGGTTTTATGAAAACCATAGAATGGCTTATTGATGGGAATAAGAAAACTATGGATGAGTACAAAAAACTCTACAACAAAGTCCTGATCTTGGAGACTATTAACATTGGAGAGGGGAACACTATGGCTGATTATATCGAAGATTTGAAGAACACAATTGCTAAAGTGGAAGACATTAGAGATGCCTTTAATCCCTATTTGAGAAAATTGAAAAGGAGATACAGAATAGAAAGACCCTGGAGGAAACTAGTGAAAAAACGCTCTCGGACACAGTTGCCAAAGTGGACAAGATAGAGGAGTGCCTCAAGAACATTGCGGAGCAGAGCCTCAGCATTTTGAAAATCTTAGCCAACAACACCCATACCCTCATCAGCAAGCTTGATGATGAAAAGGAAACCCAGGAAATTGATCTGGATGTAGAAGGAACAGGGGAAGCCCAAGGTCCCAGAACCTACACCCGTGGAAAGAGGAAGGAAAAGAAAGTGAATAAGGACCTGGAGGAGCTAAAAGTAGTTGGGGCAACCTATGATGAGCTGGTGACTAAGGCAGAGGATCTGCTAAAGAAAATTACTATGTAGTGTCTCCTTGGGTTCTTTGTTGTTTTTTGTTGTTTAGCTATTTTTTTTGTTCGTTGGTCTTTTGACCAGACGCTCTATATGTGGACTCTATTTTCTCAGCTTTCTTTATAACTATGTTGTAATGGTTTCGAGTCCTTAAAACCTATTTTTCAATCAATCAGAACAATTAGATAATGATCCAAATAAATAGGCAATCATATCCGAATCTTATTACAAAATATTAGGGCAACATGTTATGATGATTTGATTTCATATTCAAATAAGCATAAGTATAAGCATATCATTACAAAATCTAGGGCACAAAATTAGTCTCATGTTCAAATAAGCATAAATACAACCATTAAATTACAAGATCTAGGGCACAAAATTTAGGGGTGGGTCACAATAAGGTTTGTGACATCCCTCCCCACTAAGTATAATCATTGTTTCGATTATCAAAGCATGTCTGCAAAAATATACTAAAATAAATGAGGATATAATCATTGCAATTTTGCAACATCCTCCCATGTAGCACTTGTTAGACAGATCAGATAACTGGTAAACAACTGAGATGGGGGGTGAATCAGTTGTTAACAAATTATAGACTTTAAGCATTAAAACCTTATTACCGGAATACATAAACCAAATATCAGAATAGAAGATATAATAGTTAAGCACAAATATAATCCACAAAACATTTACCAACCATCCACAAAAGATAACACCAATATTTGTACATGGAAAACCCGGTAAAGGAAAAAACCATGATGGGAAGCCTACACAAAGTCATATAATACTTCTATAGTAAGTATGTGATTACATAAAGAGGGGCCTATGCATGTAGGAAGGCCAACAACCTAGAGTGCACTGCTCATCATAAAAGGAGCCTCAATGACTACAAAATAAATCTAGACTACAATCAGGAAAGAAGAGTGAACTGCAAGAATAACATCTCCTTTGCCTAAATACAGTTCTGGTTAAGCTCAGTACCAAAGGACTTAAACCTCTTTCACCAACCCAATTCGATCACCTATGATCGACCAAAGCCTTTGCATATGATTACAATATTATTTGCACACACATAATCCTATAACCTTAATCCCATGAATATGCTTATATGTCCATGATCTACAAAGAGATCTTACATCATATTTATACCAACCCAAGACCTAGATAGTTAGGTCGGCCACCTAAAAGATAATGCAATGAATTCATAACATAAAATCATAATCCAATGATCAATAAAGTTAGACTAAGACTGAAAAAACATAATCCAATCAATAGATCCAATCGAAGACGCATCAGGATCATCCACCAACATGTTACATAAACCGGTCCATAACCTAGCCGAATAAGATAGCATTAGGTCTGGACCCAAATCCAATACCAATGATCAATAGGAACATGAACAAGATAACCACTAGCATCTCGGAAGCCATCTAGAAGCATACCATAGCAAACTAGATCAATATCATAATCCAACTGCTCTACCAGAACCTACCAGAAATCGGTAAACAACCAAAACAACCAGTGTTGCCATCAATGCAACACATAATCCATTCCTCCAATTTGCCAACAATTTCCCCCTTTGGCATTGATGGAAACACTAGATGTGAAAAGACATCTAAGTGCCAAGAAATGCCAAACACGTCTCCCCCAAAGGAAGACAACCAACAATCTCCTTGAAAATGATATTACAACGAAGTTAACAAACTCCCCCTGTGAATGATATCCTTGTTAAGCTTTGTTTTTCACATATATCTCTCTCCCTTTGACATCAATGCCAAAAATCTGATATAAACATCAAAGAAAAATCATAAATCCATTGAACCACATAGCTGACTACTCCCCTTGAGTAGTAGCACCAACACATCAATCTAGAATGAATAGTAGTTCTGTAAATGCATACCAGATTGATGCCAATCAACATCACTTAGGTCTCTACCAGAGGGATAGAAACCCCCAATCAGTCTCTAAAGTACTCAAATGATTCCTTAGGAAAAGGTTTAGTGAAGATATCTGCAATCTTCTCTTTAGTATTCACATAAACCAGTCTGACTTCATTTGCTTCCACCTTCTCATTCCAAAAGTTGTACTTGATAGATATGTGCTTTGTCTTAGAATGAAATACTAGATTCTTTGATATGTCAATAGTAGTAGAGTTATCACAATGAATAACTACCAGTTCATTACAGTCCACCCTTATATCCTTCAATATTTTATTCATCCATAGAAGCAAAATCAACATGCTCAACTTCAATAGTAGATAAAGAGGTACATTATTGCTTCTTGTTGATCCATGAAACAAGTTTCTTTCCAAGAAAGAAATCTCCAGTGGATGTGCTCTTCCGGTCATCAACATCTCCAACCCAATATGCATCTGTATATGCACATAGTGTAAAATAACCATTTTTAGGATACCACAAACTATATTCAATCGTTCTTTGCAAATACCTGAAGATCCTTTTCACCGCACTCTCATGATTCTCTCTAGGATCACTCTCATATCTTGATACAATACAAATTGCATTCATTATATCCAGTCTATTCTGAGTCAGATATAACAAACCTTTAATCATAGACATCTCAAATTCATTCTTCATATTATCAAAGAATTCCATACATAACTTATCCTCACCTCCAAAAATGATATCATCAAAAAAAACTTCAACAATCAATATGTCATCATCAGTGATCATATAATATAAATTACTATCAGCATTACCTTTAGTGAAACCAAGCTTCAAAAGATATTTATCCAATCTTGCATACCAAGCTCTAGGGGCTTGTTTCAATCCATATAAAGATTTCCTTAACCTACAAACCATGTTTTTGTCAGCTGAAAGTGAAAATCCATCAGGTTGCTCAATGTAAACTTCCTCTTCAAGATCTCCATTCAGAAATGCACACTTAACATCCATCTGATAAACCTTTTAGTTCTTATGGGTAACATAAGCAACAAATAATCTCACAACTTCAATCCTAGCTATTGGAGCAAAAGTCTCATCATAATCAATTCCTTCCTTCAGAGAATATCCTTTACAAACCAATCTAGCCTTATTCCTCACAACTTGTCCATCTTCATTCAATTTATTTCTAAAAACCCATTTAGTCCCAATAACATTCTTATTTTTAGGTCAAGGAAATAAAGTCCATGTATTATTCTTTTCTATCCGATTTAATTTATCTTCCAGAACTTTCATCCAACATTCATCTTTACATGCTTTAATTACTAATGCCAGTTCAATTTGAGAAATTAAACATACCTCATCAGTTGCCAACCTCCTTCTTGTCATCACTCCTTTATTCTTGTCTCCAATGATTCGATCTTTTGAATGATTTAACCTAACATACTTAGGAGTCTTGTGATTTTTTGTTCCTCTGCTCTAATCTTTAGTTACTATTGAATATTATGATATTCTGGTGTAGGTACTACCGGTTCAGTTATGATCATTTCTAGTGTTGGTTCTCTCTTATAAGTTTTGATTTGACTTTTGTTCAGCTCATCCACATTGACATTAGTGCTCTCCACAATTCTCTACAATATTTTGTTATAACATCTATATGCTTTGCTTTCATTAGAATAACCAAGAAATATCCCTTCATCACATCTAGGATCAAACTTTCCAATGGAATCATCTCTTTTGATATAGCATTTACTACCAAAGATTTTGAAATACTTAACTGCAGGTGTTTGACCAAACCATAACTTATAAGGTGTCTTATCAGTGTCTCCTTTGATATGAACTATGTTGAATGTGCATACCGCCGTTGTCACAACTTCTCTCTGGTAGATATGAGGTAGATTAGCTTCCATCATCATAGTTCTAGCCACATCCAAGATAGTTTTGTTCTTCCTTTCCACAACTCCATTCTGCTGAGGTGTCTAGGGTGCAGATAACTGTCTCCTTATCCCATTCTTTTCACAATAACTATTAAATTCATCGGATGTGATTTCTCCACCTTGATCATACCTTAAGAATTTAATCTTCAATCTTGTCTTTGTCTCAACTTTAGCTTTAAATAATTTAAACTTTTTGAATGCTTCATATTTCTCCCTTAGAAAAGTAACCCACATCATTCTAGAATAGACATCAATGATTAGCATAAACTATCTATCACCCTAAATTTTTTTGATTCTAGCAGGACCACACAAATCAATATGAATAACATCAAGAAAATCATTAGATTTTTCTTGTATACTCTTAAAAGAAGTTCTGACTTTCTTTCCCATTTGACATTCCTTACATACCAGATTATAGGGCTTCACAATCTTAGGTATATCTCTAATTGCCTTAGTAGAACTGATCTTTACAATGCAATCAAAATTCACATGACACAACCTCTTATGCCATAGCCAACTCTCATCAATTTGTGCAATCAAACATGTCTTCTCACCAGAGTTCAAATGAAAGATGTTACCTTTACTTTGAGTACCGGTTGCAATCTCCAATCCAGATCTGTTGATAATCTTGCATTTTCCATGAACTGTAACTGAAATCCCTTATGCACCAACTTTACTACACTCAAAAGATTATGCCTTAAACCTTCAACATAATAAACATTATCAATATCATGTTTACCATCCAATAATATAGTTACTTTTCTCTTGATCATGCATGCTTTGTCATCTCCAAATCTAACTAGACCGCCATCAAATTCTTGCAAAGATAGAAGATTAAGTTTTTATCTCCAGTCATATTATGTGAACATCCATTATCTATCACCCATTCATCCTTGTCTTCAAGTTTAGCAGCAAGGGCCTTTTCTTCAGGTACCGAATCATCTTCCTTGATAGCCAAGAATACCCATTCCTTTCCATTGTTGTATCCACTAGCTAAATCTTGTGTCGGTTCATCATTAGAATCAGTCACACCTTCCTCATCCGCATAGTAACATTAGTTGTCTTTTTTCCTCTTGTACTTATGTTTGTTTTGATAATCATGGTTAGGCCTAAAAGATCTTTTAGCTCTTTCCTCAAATCTTGAATTTCTTTCAAGACATCTAGATGCAAAATGACCTATTTTATTACATGCGAAACATTTAAAAGGCGATTTTCCTTCGTACTTACTTCCTGTCAGATCTTTAGGTACTCTTCTAGAAAATAGGGCTTCAAGTTTCTCAAACTCTTCATCTTCTTTCTTTATTTCTTCCAGTTCCTTAGCATATAAGGCTTTCCAATCACTCTTTCCAGTAGATGATGTAGATGAATGAAAAGTAGGTTAAGATTTTGCAACTCCAAAAAAACCAAATTCCTCAAGCTCAAAGGCAGATAACTTCCCAACCAACTTGTCTCTATTAATAGAGGTGTTTGCCATTATTATCAACTCATTAATTGCAGTAGCCTTCATCTTATAAGCTAGTGACAAATCTCTCAATACTTTAGAAACTATTTCATCTTCGCTCAGAGATCCACCACAACACTGAATTGCCAGAACAATTTTATTTACTCTCTCCATAAAAGCAGCAATCCTTTCATCTTCTTCCATCTTTAGGTTCTCATATCTCACCTGGTAACATCAAGTTTAGCAATTTTAATAGTAGGGTCACCTTAATTTAGAGTCTCCAATTTATCCCATATAGCCTCTATAGTTGATTTTTCAGTTAGTCCCATAATTTGTTGATCATGAAGTGCACACAAAAGGGCTTTTCTATCTCTACAATCATTTTGAATTTCCTTATCGAAGCCTGCCAAAGTAGGATTTCCATATGTTGTATTATGAGGTATATATCCTTTCTCAGTGATTTCCCAAATCTCCTTGCCAAGACATCTCAGATGAGTCTCCATCTAAATATTCCATACTCTGTAATTTGTTCCATCAAGTCTAGGAATTTCTCTAGAAAACAACTGCAGATGAACTTGAACTATTAGATGCCATAGGATCTTCCTCAAGTGGTTAAGCTTCTGCAAAGAGGACCAAGCTCTGATACCAATTGTTAGACAACTCAGATAACCAGTGAACAACTAAGAGGGGGGTGAATTAGTTGTTAATAGATTATATAACTTTAATCATTAAAACCTTATTACCAGAATACATAAATCAAATACTAGAATAGAAGATATAATAGTTAAGCACAAATATAATCCACTGAATATTTACCAATCATCCACAAAAAATAACACCAAGATTTGTACGTGGAAAACTTGGTAAAGGGAAAACCCACGGTGGGAAGCCTACCCATAGTCAGATAATACTTGTGTAGTAAGTATGTGATTACATAAAGAGGGGCCTGGACATGCAAGAAGGCCAACAACCTAGAGCACACTGCTCATCACAAAAGGAGCCTCACTGACTACAAAATAAATCCAGACTACAATACAGAAAGAAGAGTGAATTGTAAGATTAACATCTCTTATGCTTGAATACAGTTCTAGTTAAGCTTAGTTCCAGAGGTCTTAAAGCTCTTTCACCAACCCAATTTGATCACTTATGATCAACCAAAACCTTTGCATATGATTACAACCTTATTCACACACAGATAATCCCATAAACTTAATCCCATGAATATGCCTATATATACATGATCTACAAAGAGATATTACATCATATTTATACAAACCCAAGACCTAGACAATTAGGTCAGCCACCTAAAAGGTAATACAATAAATTCATAACATAAACTCACAATCCAATGATCAACAAAGTCAGCCTAAGACCGAAACAACATAATCCAATCAATAGATCCATCTGGAGACACATCAGGGTTATCCACCAACACGATACATAAACCGGTCCATAACCTAGCCGAATAAGATAACATTAGGTCCGGACCCAAATCCAACACCACCGATCAATAGGAATAAGAACAAGATAACCACCAGCATCCCGAAAGCCATCTAGAAGCTACGCCAACACCACTAATCACATGCATCAAAATATCTTCAACAAAGCTCTACTGGTAGAACCCTTACCAGTGACCAAAAGGCTTAATAGAACAAATGATAGCTCTCCAGTCATCAAATCCCAAACCAAGTGATCATGATACACATCTGAATAGCATGAATGATAGATCCAAACCAATTCCACAAACCGAAGCATACCAGAGAATACCATATCAATATCATAATCCAACCGCTCTACCAGAACCTATCGAAAACCAGTAAACAACCAAAACAGTCAGTGTTGCCATTAATGAAAAAACATCAATGCAACAGATAATCAATTCCTCCAATTTGCCAACAATCTATCTTTTGAATATTGATCCCACTGAACTTTGTAGTGGACCAATTCTATATTGCACAACTAAATTTTACACTCTTCAAGGATTCGTAGGGTTTCCACCATAAGAAACCTCAAGTCCTATACCTACAAGGCCCACCAATCAAGAATGTGAGAGACATCTAGATGATAAGGTTTAAGATAAGAAACATGAAACACATTATGAATCCAAGAGGGAGCTTGAGGTATATCCAATTTGTAAGAAACTTGGTTTATAACTTCCAGGACATCAAAAGGCCCCACATATCTAGGAGCAAGTTTGGATGATTTGCTAAAAGTAATACAACTCTTTTGAGGTTTTACTATAAAAAATACTTCATCTCCTACAAAAAATTCCCTGAAGCTTCTATTTTTGTGTACACAACTTTGGTGTCTTTCTAAAGCTTCCTTTAGCCTTCTCTTAATCACATTCATTTTCTCTTCCATCTCCTTCAACATAATAGAACCCATAATTACTCTATCCTCAATCCTATCCCAACTGATAGGTGTACTATATTTCTTTTCATAAAGAGCTTTGAAATGTGTCATTCCTAGAGAAGACTGGAAGGAGTTATTGTAGGAAAACTCAACTGAGGGCAAGTATTCCTCCCACTTGTATTGTTAATCCATACAATGCATTCTAAGAAAATATTCAACTATATGGTTACTCATTCTATTTGCTCATTGGTTTGAGGATGATATATATACTAAAATTTAATCATGTTCCCAAGGTAGCATTTAAGGTCCTCCAAAACCTTGATATCATATGAGCATCACAGTCATATATGATTGTTTCAGGTACACCATGTAATCTAAATATTTCTTGAACAAATTTATTTGCTGAGTTCATAGAACCATCTATTAAATTCCTAGGTATCAAGTGTGCTACCTTGGTAAGTTAATATATAACTACTAAAATAACACCATGCTTGGTGTTGGGTCTCAAATCAACAGATTCGATAGGTTCTAAGGAAATTCCAACTCCAATGATCAAACCCTCCAATTGACCTGGCCAACATATAGAGTGAACTTGTTTGGTTGTTAACTCTCTCACTTTAGGCTCTGTAGGACCTAGGTGGGTATACCTATTCACCAATTGTTTTCAATGACCAGTGCCTTTTATAGCAGATTAAGTGTCCTGATCTGGTTTCCTCCTATCTCAGAATGGCATAAGTTCCTAGGATGGAGATATAGCAGATGAGTTCAAGATTGTTGTTGTAGAAGCTATTCGATCTATGTTTCCTACTTAGTTACTCTTATTGCTTTAAAATAACATATGATGAATATGGTGATAAGTGTAATTTGTAAATAGCCAGTGCCTTCTTCGCTGTTTGGGCTACAGAGTCATTATATTTTCTTTAGGACTTACTGTGCGAACTTGTGAGATAGTTTTTACCCACCCCTTTATGGATCTGTCAGTTATTATTTCTTATGAGATCAATTGAATGCTTATATCATAAGTTGCTTGAATGAATCTAACCCTACCTTTAAGGGACCATTCAAGTAAGCACTGCGAAGAACAATTATAATTCGCAAGCAGAACTTTTATTTAAACCTTATAACATACAACATAAATTTCATTCAAAGAATATGATTAACCTTATCTCCTTTAGATAATATCACAAGCGACTACCAAAAACAAAATGAAATAATCCACAACACACACGCAAATAAAAATGACTGATCATAGCATGTATTCCATCAAAATTTGTATAACAGAAAACTTACAGGCTGTCATACATCGTTGTCTTTTCCTTATAATATCTCATATGCATATTACAAAAACCTCTCTCATATATATATGAGAGCCAAAGTCATTTATGAAAAGACGTGTCTTTTCAAAATACTAATTGTTAATTTTGAATATTCCTAACAAACTTAAGTAAAAAGAGATTAAGAATTCCTAAATGATGAATATAATCATCCTCTTTGAAAGTCTTGATATTAATACTTTGTTTCTTCAATTCTTCTCCTTGTGAAAGGTATTCGAAGATCATCTGGTTGACGGTAGGGGCCATGTCTTTGCTTCGATCCAACCTTGACAGAGCCCGATCCTTGATGCTTACAAGTTCATTCCTCAAATCTTCCATAGACATTACTCCTCCTTCTTTATAAAATGAGGGCATTCCAATAGGGCTCCCATCATCCAATTCTTTAAGATATCCTTTTAACATATCTTTGAATTTAACATGATCTTCTATATATGAAGTCCCTTCAGCCTTCTCCTCTGGCGTCATCATATCAACACTGTTTATCACCTCATGCAATCGTGCTTTTAACCTCTCATGCTCTCTTAATGCTTTTATGGTTCCAGTGTATACCTTCCAATAATGTTCGACATGTATAAGCATGGTGTTGAATCGGTGTTCAATGATGTCATTAACCAATTTATCCATCTTTTGCTAGATATTATTTACCTGTTTGGTAGCCTTATCTGCTTGGTATTTCCAATATAGAACATCAGAAACATCATCCAAGCTCTGCCCTATGGGATATGAGGCATATTCATTCAAAGGAGTCCTTGTCTCAAGTTGTAATATTTTTATTTGTAACTTCTGATTTTCCTCTTTAGATCTTTCATACAAGCCCTTATAAGTAATATTTTCCCTAACCAAAAACTCTGTCTGATCCAAATTTAATTTGGCTACATCCAGGTTCAACTTTGCAGTGACCCTAGGGTCAGTCTTTCCAACCTGATGAATCATGAGGTGTCCAAAGGTTTCTTCGATATCCACAATAATTGGTCTTTTTCCTTTCAGATATAATGCCCATTGTAGCAGAGCCTTTTGATCAGGATCATATCCAGAGCCTAGGAATAATTTATCTATCTCTTGAGGCAACACTTGTTGATTCAAGTCCTGTTTCTTCAAGAATCCATCAAACAGAAGTGCTGAATTTATGTCCCAACCAAAAAAGATGATAACACCAGCCTCTTTTAATATTTTCCTCCCTTTCTCAGGGGTCATATCTTTCATGAGGGTATTGATTTCAGCCTGTAGTCTTTTCATCTATTCTTCTTCTGGTTTTCTAGCCATACTTCGTTTCACATGAGCCCCTTTATACTGGTACAAGAATGAAAGGAATTCCCTTGAAGAAGCAAATCCGTCATCAGCAACAAAGTCTTCATGCTCTGTCATCCTTATATCAACTATATCTCTAATGTTAAATTCACCAGTGTCCACATCCACCTCTGCTTCAAAACCAGGGGGATAATCTTCTCTAGGAGAGTCAGCAGGGATGCTACTAGCAGTTGATTTCGGTGACATGTGAGCCAATGGTTGACTATCCTTTTCAGTGTTGATAAAATGAAGGAATTGTGGGGGCACTCTATGCATGATCTCTACTTCATGTTGAAGTAGCCTTTTGGCTATCTCCAAAGGGTCTTGGAGGTTTCCAAGTAAGTCTCCATCCACCATCCCCCTTGCTCTTTTCCATTTGAAGGCTTCCCAAGTCATTTCGCTTCTTTCTCTCAAAACCCTGGCCTCTTCCCTTTCAAGGTTCTTAATTAAATCATCTGGCATTTTAGCAGCATGTATTTTGACTTTTAGTTTTTGTGACACCTTGGCAGCTCTTATATATCCCTCAGGATCAAAGTTCTCTCTAGGGTCACCCAGAGTCATGCCATAATAATCTAATTTATTTTGAAGTAAATGATAGCTTTTGGAACTTTTAACAATAAAATCAGAAAACACCAATAACCCTGGCACAATGGATTGCTTACCAAAATCCGTAAGATGTTTGGCACTGACAGCAGATAATTGTCTCACAATCTCTAGGCTAGCCACCCTATTTGGTACTGTAATTGGAAGCATGTATGGCTTTCCTTCATACCCAAATATCCTAATTTCTGTATGATTAAGGTGGCAATACCAGTCACCCCAGTTGTGATCAATCTGAGACTCTGGAGAAAAGTCTTTTGGCCTGAGGAATCTCTTAATTTCAGGGGACAGAGTATAATCTCTATGTTGTCCAAAGCCCGCACTAAGAGGTTTCACAAAATACTCCTGAAAGTGTCAATATTGATTGTTTATGAATCTTTGATCCCATGCAGAAACCCACAATTGAACTGGTTTCTTCATACCATTCTTATCATAAGCTCTGATGCTGAAATCATCTGACCAGAAATTGATTTCTTGTCCACAATAAAGAATGATGTGCATCAATAAAGAATACAATGAGAAATGGACATTTACAAGGTCTCCTTTCAACTTTTCCAACCCATGATTTAGGGCTTCTGCAACATAAGTGGCATAGTCAAATGACCTAGGGTCTTTCGATTGTAAATCAACACACAGAACCATAACCCCAATATCCATGAGAGGATGAGCCTCTAAGCCTAATACTTGGGCTGCAACATAGTATGTATACTTTAAATACGGATGGAATTGGTTGACATCAAATGGCACCTTGTCATCTTTACTGAATGGAACAAAGGACCCCCCTACTTTTGGCTGGTGAATGGGTAATCTCCACGTCCTGTAGATGTCTTCCAAGTTAAAGAATTCTCGCAATAGTTTCTGCATATCAACTTTCTCTTCTACTTCCCAATCTAGATCAAATACCATATCAATAATCTGTTTGTTAATCACCACCAAGGGATTTCCTCGGTAGTCACATATGGTTTTGGTTCTTGGATCATAGCAATCTACCAGAGCTTTCATTAATTCGACATCCACAAATACATTCGGGACTACCAATTTCCCTAAGTTTTTCTTCCACAGGTTACTTATGGGCTCAGGAGCATCCCTTCACTTGTAACTAAATAGGAACAACTTGTGTCCTCTGATTTCAGTCCATATGTCTCCTAGATGTTCAAATCTATCTTCCAATCCTTCTTCTTCACTCTTGATCTTTTTAGACCTCACACTGGATGTCGGGCACTGGTCTAGCAAATCCTGAGTCAAAGCTCTACCCTCCTTTTTCTGTCGTTTGGGCTTTTCTTCAGGGTTTAATTCTTTCCCTTTTCTACTCTTTTTAGAAGAAGAAGAAGGTTCCATAATTTTAGTAAATACGAGAAATCACACTTACTTGGAGAATTGTCGAACTCTTCTGATTGTTGTTCACGAACTTCAGCAAATCCCTTGCAATTCTCCGTCTTTTGGCATCAATCTGGTTCTTATGAAAATTCGATCAATTTAGCTGTAATTGCATGGGCAACTTGTGCACAGTTAATGTCTCTGCATCTATAACGGCTATTCAAATGTTTAAACTTAATTGCAGATGTGACATTCTCCACTTGGGCTTTTAACTCTTTTGCGGGACGTACTGTTCAACTGAAATGATCGTAAATCGAGTTTTCTATGAAACCTTTGTCTTCGGCCGAATACTTTGATCTTTCATCGAAAGCTCACTTTCCTCAATATCAGTTTATCAGTGAATAGTCCATGTCGAAAAACCATTTTCTAGTCTCCTCGAAATCATCTTTTCCTCGATGAACTTTCTTTCGATTATTCATTCGTGAGTTTCATCGAAATCATATTTCGATGGACACTGTTCTTCGGTGAAAGTCCATGTAATCCCTTCGAAAGCCCTTTTTTCTTCGATGTCCCCTTTATCGATGAAACCCCTTTATTCTTATTCGATATAATGTTATCGATGAGATCTGCTTTTCGATGAATAATTTTTAAGTCTCTTCGGTAGTTGGATTTCCTCGACTTCGCCTTTTGCTTTTTGCTTTTCACTTTTTGATGAAACTAGAGTATCGATGAGCGGCTTCCTTCATTTATCGAAAGTGATATTCCGCCGAAGACATCTTTACTTTAGTGTTTTACACATCATGTTCTATTTTGATGAAAGAATTCTTTCGGTGAAACTCCTTTTGAGATGCTCGATATGATATTTTGGCCGATAATCTTTTAGTTTTCACGCCTATGGGAAGATTTTTTTTTATTTTAAATATAGTGTTCAACAGTGGCTCTGACTGAGGATGGAGGCATATTGTGTATGTCTTCAAGAATTTAGAATCTCTGGTTAGCGAGGATACATTTTGACAAGTCATGTTATTTACAATGGAAGTGGATCCTAATCTACTGTACATGTAACAGAATATATCAAGAAAAGAAATGTTTTAAGAATTGTCCATGTACTGGAAATTCTTGGACTTCTCCTGTTGTATTTTGGAGTAGGTAGGAATCTTCTCCTTTTTTATCCATAATCACATATGGTCCGATCCATAAAGCCTCAAATTTGCCATGCTTGCCTTTGTCTTGACTCCTGGCATTCCACATTAAAACCCAATCACCCACACAAAATTTCCTATCTGTTGTCCTCCTGTCATACAACCTTTCATCTGATTTTGAATTTTGATATTCTGCTTCTGAGCCTCTACTCTGACTTCATCAAGCTCTACTAACTGCATCATCCTCTCTTGTGAGGGGTCATCAACATCTATCCCTTCTTGAGTCATGAATCTATGTATAGGCAAGAGATTGTCCAAAGGCAATCTGGCTCTTTTGCCATAAACCAACTCAAATGGAGACTTTCCCATAGATTTCTTCACTGTTATTCTATCTGCCCATAATGCAAGACTCAACTTTGAATCCCATGCCTTCTTGTTGTGTCCTAACATCTTTTTAATGATCTTTAGGATGTTCTTGTTGCTTGATTCAGCTTGCCCATTTCCTTGAGGGTGGTAAGGGGAAGAATGAGATATTTGAATGCCATATTCTTCACAAAAAGTGTTGAATTCCTCAGACCTAAAGGACATGCCATTGTCTGAGATGATCTTTGCAGGAACACCGAATCTAGTAATAATGTTCTCCATGATGAATTTTGTCACCACTTTACTAGTAGCTTGTCTAGTAGGTATTGCCTCTACCCACTTGGTAAAATAGTCTGTAGCGACCAATATCCATCTGTGTCCTCTGCTGGATTTTTCTAATATCTCTCCTATGAAATCTACCCCCCATTGCTGAAATGGTTCCTCAGCTAACATTGGTCTCAATGGAAGTGACCCTTGATATTTCATTTTGCCTAAAAATTTCTGACAAGCTTCGCACTTTCTAACATATCTGTATGAGTCATTGAAGACACATGGCCAAAAGTATCCAGCTCTCAATATCTTATGTGCAGTAGTCTTAGCTGAAAAATGGCCACCACAAACCCCATCATGCATCTCTTGAAGAACTTTCTCTGCTTGGTAGTTATCTAGGCATAATAATAATATCCCATCTCTGTTTTTCCAATACAAGTCCCCATTGACAATCACATATCTCGCAGATTTTAACTTTAAAGTTCTTCTCTGATTATTAGTCATATCATCTGGGCATTTCAAGTGCTTAAGGTAGTATATGATATCAGTGTACCATGTTGTATTCTCAATGCTGAAGTTGGCTTCTTCTAACCCTACCTGATTCACACAAGACTCTTCAATTTCAGTTCCTGTCATGAGTTTGGCCAACCCTTGTCCTTTGATAACTTGTGAAATTTTGAGTTCAATGTGGAACTCTTGTATTTGGTTGATCCATTTACATCTTTTGCCTGTGACCTCAGTCTGTTTGAAGATATCTTTCACTGCTGCATTAGGAACATATGCTATAACTTCACCCCCCACTAAGTATGGTCTAAACTATTTTACTGACTTGACCAAGGCATAAGCCTTCTTTTCATTCAACTCATATTTTATTTCTGAAGGGCTCAAAGACTTGCTAAAATATGCGATGGGCTGCTCATACCCCTCTGGATTTTTCTGCAGTAATACTGCTGCTATTGTGTAACAGGAGGTGAATGAGAATATTATAAAAGGCTTGCTAAAATCTGGAGAGGTTAGCACTGGTGCTTCAGAAATTGCTCTTTTGATCGCTACAAAGGAATCAATTGCCTCCTCAGTCCAATCAATTTGGACCCCTTTCTTTAACATCTTTACTATAGGTTTTATTATGTCTGCAAAATTTAGAATAAATCTTCTTACAAAATTTATTTGTCCCAAGAATGATTGAATGGCCTTGATAGTTTGGGGAATGGGAACCTCATTGATAGCTGCCACCCTTTCAGGGTCAATTTTTACCCCTTCCTTGGATACTATGTGTCCAAGTAACTTTCCTTCTTCGACACCAAAATGGCATTTTTTAGGATTCAAGGAAATCCCATATTCTAAGGCTTTCTTGAATATCTTCTCAAGGTGCTCACAATGATCATCAGCTCTCTTTGAGTACACAATTAAGTCATCTTGGTATACTACCATGATTATATCAATCAGCTCTGCAAAAGCTATGTCCATTGCCCTCTGAAAGGTAGCACTAGCATTAGTCAATCCAAATGGCATTCGTGCATATACATAAGTGCCCCATGGAGTTGTAAAGGCTGTTTTATATTTTTCAGTTTCTTTAACTTTCACCTGATTATAACCTGAAAACCCATCCATCATAGACAATAACTCACACCCTGTCACCTTCTGCAGCATGTTGTCCATATTTGGCAATGGGTAATTGTCCTTTAGAGATGATATGTTTAAGTTTCTAAAGTCCACACACAATCTAATATCCCCATTCTTCTTTTTGACTAGCACCAAGTTAGAGACCCATGTGGAATATCTACAGGGTTCAATAATTCCTGCGTCTTTCATTTTTATGATCTCTTCCCTCATTTTTGGTAACAATGTTGGATTAATAGGTCTTTGCTTTTGTCTGAATGGTTTAGCTTCTGACTTAAGTGGTATCTCATGCTGAAAAAGATCTTCTCTATAGGCTTTGAGATCTTCATAAGACCATGCAAACACATGTCTGTATCTTCTTAGTAATGTCACCAGTTGTTGCCTCATGGCAGGAGTTAGCCTTTTCCCAATGAAAACATTTCTAGGAGTTTCCTCACTTCCTAAATTGACTTGTTCCACATCACTTTCTTTAATAGCTGATCCTTTAGTCTCAATCACATCCTGAGCATTGAAAGCCCTTTCTAATGTAACTAAGCCTCTTGGTAATTTATTTGACTTCAGTTGTATGATTTCATGTCCAAATAAAGTTTCCTTACCTTCAGTCTTTTCCACGAAGTCACTAAAATTTATTGCCTGAGTCTGATAGTGATCAGCACACTGTAAGAATTTTAGTAGGTCCGCATCATCTTGAAATACTTGCCAATTATATATGTTATCAGGAACAGATGGTCTTACTTTCATCTCTACTTCAGATATCCCAGTTAGTGTTATATCATTATCCTTCAATGCAATACTAGCCAAAAAGTCTGCCATGATGTTCTTTGACCTATCGATCCAGTTTATTTGAAAAGCATCAAAAAGTTCTATAGTATCCCAGACAGCATTTCTATACTATTTCAATCTTAAGTACTTTGAAGAATACTTCTCCTTAACTTGTGAGACTATTAACTCCGAGTCACCAAACACACTGAGTAATCTAATTCCATGTTTAACTGCTATATTAAGACCAGTGAGTAAGGCTTCATACTCCGCAATGTTATTTGTGCACTCGAATAACAATTTGAAAGAATATTTGTATGTTTCCCCTGTGGGTGAAATAAATAGGATTCCAGCCCCACTCCCTTCTTTGCTACAAGATCCATCGAAGAACATTTTCCACACCTGATCATCTTTTCCAGCTAGACCTGATTCAATGGGGATCCATTCGTCAACCTTGGGTTTTGTCAACTGCACCCAAAAATTGTCCATATCAGTTTGCCGAAAGTATATCTGATTTGCTGATTCTTCCATGTCTTCTATGATATATGTGGACCGGGGTTCCCTATCAATATTTACTTCCTACCCATTTATTGGAATCGTAGCATATGACAAATCTAACTGTACATACCCTCCAATCATGTTCGACCATTGCCTAGATACCAACATCCCATAGTTTGGAGGGACATCCACCACTGTAATATATGTTTTGTACTATGCTTCTAGACAAGCTGCCAAATTGAATTCTACATCCTTCATGATGCCCACCACTGGGACTGACCTATTGTCCATGGCATAACATTTCCCAAAGGTAGTATCAACTTCCAATCCAAGCTCTTTCATCACTCCAATAGGCATAACATTTATGGCTGCTCCTGAGTCAATCATACAATTCTTTACTTTCTTATTGTTTACCACCAAAGTGAGATAAAATGGGTCTACTTGTGTTGGGTTTTTGGTTATGGTGGACCCTAGATATATAACTGGGGCCATTTGTTCGTTATTATTACCTTTTGGAACCTCTTGTTTCTGTTCGTTCACCTTTTCCTTCTGGACACCTGAAATTATCTTAAGAGTCTTTTCTCTGTATTCAGGAAACTTCATTATTTCCATTAAGGGAACATAAACTTTTAATTGCGTTAATGCATTTGAAATATCAAATGAAGTGGAGTGTTGTGCCAGAGGAAATTTTGTTATATCTTCTTTTTGAACATCAGGACCCTTTGTATTATTCTTTGGTACATCTTCCTTAGTTTTAGCTGCTTTATTTGCTTGCTTGGATGTTTCATCATTTTCTTTTACAAAAAGGCTAGTAAGTTTGCTTTGCTTTGGATTCACCACCCTATTCCTCAAATCATAAGTTCTTTTTGCTTGTGCAATGACATAATCTGTAATTCTTCTCTTTTCTTCTTCAGTGGGGATTCTGAACTAAACACTTTCATTTATATTGGTGGTTACAGGTAACACAGAGCATTGATCAATGTTCATGGAATCTGATCCTCCTTCTTCTGCAAAGGATATCATGTTAACAGTTGGGTCACCCATATGTTCTTCATAACCATTCTCTTCCTCCTGCAATCCTTTTGCTACAGTGCACAAAGAGGGAGCATGTGGCATATTGCAAGCATAACACCACATGTCATCATCTTGAGTATAGTTCACTGTTCTTTTCAAGGGGTCTGGAATTTGCTGGTTATCTCTATGGTTCCTGTCTACTGGTTTTCCATCTTTCCAGGTAGTGTTATAGGGCATGTCATGCAATCTGGGCCTCTCAGGATGATAATATTGCTGCTTCTCTATTTTGTTTACCCTTACAGATAAATCTTTTAGGGCATTCAAAACTTTGTCAAGCTTATCCTCATCTTTATTAGCCTTGGGTGCTTTAGGATTATACAACCTGGCATCTTCTCTTTTTCCCACTTTACCAGCAGCCTTCCTGTTATTTTCTATAACAATGGCATCTTTCATAACATCCCGAAGGTCTCTAGGATTTCTGGTTCTCAGCTCATAGTTTGTCTTACTATCATAAGCATTGATGTAATATAGAATGCTTACCTCAGGTACTGGTTTCATCCTATTGGGGATTTTGTTTAGAACCCTGTTAAATCTTTTGTTAAAATCTACCATTGATTCATTTTGCTCCTTTTTTATGCTAATGATCTCATGCAAAGCAAATTCAGGGCTGTTATGGTCTCCATACTGCTCAAGGAATAAGTTTTTGAATTCTGCAAGATTTCTAATGGATACGTCGGGCAACGTCCTAAACCAATCTCTTGCATCTTCTGTCAACGACTGCATAAATAACCTGATCTTAACATCTTCATGTGGTAAACCAAAATCCTCAATTACTGCATCAAAGGCTTTACAATGAGCTTCTCCTGAAATTGCATTACTTCCAGTGAATCTTGGTATTGCAGTCCTGATTTCATTTGGGATAGGATATGGGTACACCATCATTCCTGAAAAATCAAACTGCCTCATTTGTTCCATATTCATTAGTCCATGTCCCCCGTGAGGATTCTCAAAGTTTTGGTTCATATTACCATATAAGGCTATCTGATTTTGATAAGGAAAAGGGTATTGATATTGAAATTGATCAGGGGGTGGATGTTGGTTATAAAATTGACCTGGAGGTGAAAATTGGTGATGAGCAGCAAAGTTTTTATGTAAATTTGGCTGGGCTGGTGGTGCACTTGATTGCACATGATCATCCCTTTTGTTACCAAACAAGGGGTTCTCATAAGCCTTAAAATTATTACTCTTTGTTTTACCCACTCCCTGAGCACATTTTTTTTTGTAGTTGTTTACATCTTTATTAAAGTCATCCTCACCAACATTTATGCCTAATTTAGCACACAGCTCCAAACACTCCTGAGTCCTTCCTGAATCTCTCATTTCAGCAGCTGCCTCCATCATTTGTCTAGTTAAATCTGTAAATCTATCCGCAGGATTGGCCATACCTGATCCTGATGAAGGCGGTGTGTTTTGTCTAGATCGTGCTTCGTGATTTTTGAAATCAGGGGGAATTTGATATCACCCCTTCTGAGCTTTATATGCTGCAACCAAATCCTCATTTACTGGGCTCGAAGTAGTTGCTTTATCCTGTTCTCTCAAAGGTGAATGTTGGTTGCTTTCATGCTTATACTGATTGTACCTTTCTCTCATGAATTCATTCATGGGTTCTTTGTTTTTATTCTTTCATTGAGAGAAATCTAACTGGGATAAAGATTGTCCTTTTGTGACTAATCTTGTTCCGTGCAAGATATTCCTCCCCCTTTTTTTTTTATCTTTGAGTCACCACCTCTCTTATTAAGATGAAAGTTTTTTCTTTCTTTTGAGTTCTCTCCCACAACAAAGTCTTAATAATTCTTCCCCAGCAGAGTCGCCAATCTGTTGGGTCTCAAATCAACAGATTGGATAGGTTCTAAGGAAATGCCAACTCCAATGATCAAACCCTCCAATTGACCTGGCCAACATATAGAGTGAACCTGTTTGGTTGTTAACTCTCTCACTTTAGGCTCTGCAGGACCTAGGCGGGTATACCTATTCACCAGTTGTTTTCAATGACCAGTGCCTTTTATAGCAGATTAAGTGTCCTGATCTGGTTTCCTCCTATCTCAGAATGGCATAAGTTCCTAGGATGGAGATATAGTAGATGAGTTCAAGATTGTTGTTGTAGAAGCTATTCGATCTATGTTTCCTACTTAGTTACTCTTATTGCTTTAAAATAACATATGATGAATATGGTGATAAGTGTAATTTGTAAATAGCCAGTGCCTTCTTCGCTGTTTGGGCTACAGAGTCATTATATTTTCTTTAGGACTTACTGTGCGAACTTGTGAGATAGTTTTTACCAACCCCTTTATGGATCTGTTGGTTATTATTTCTTATGAGATCAATTGAATGCTTATATCATAAGTTGCTTGAATGAATTTAACCCTACCTTAAGGGACCATTCAAGTAAGCATTGCGAAGAACAATTATAATTCGCAAGCAGAACTTTTATTTCAACCTTATAACATACAACATAAATTTCATTCAAAGAATATGAATAACCTTATCTCCTTTAGATAATATCATAAGCGACTGCCAAAAACAAAATGAAATAATCCACAACACACACGCAAAGAAAAACGACTGATCATAGCATGTATTCCATCAAAATTTGTATAACAGAAAACTTACAGGCTGTCATACATCATTGTCTTGTCCTTATAATATCTCATATGCATATTACAAAAACCTCTCTCATATATATATGAGAGCCAAAGTCATTTATGAAAAGACGTGTCTTTTCAAAATACTAATTGTTAATTTTGAATATTCCTAACAAACTTAAGTAAAAAGAGATTAAGAATTCCTAAATGACGAATATAATCATCCTCTTTAAAAGTCTTGATCTTAATACTCTGTTTCTTCAATTCTTCTCCTTGTGAAAGGTATTCAAAGATCATCTGGTTGACGGTAGGGGCCATGTCTTTGCTTCAATCCAACCTTGACAGAGCCCGATCCTTGATGCTTACAAGTTCATTCCTCAAATCTTCCATAGACATTACTCCTCCTTCTTTATAAAATGTGGGCATTCCAATAGGGCTCCCATCATCCAATTCTTTAAGATCTCCTTTTAACATATCTTTGAATTTAACATGATCTTCTATATATGAAGTCCCTTTAGCCTTCTCCTCTGGCATCATCATATCAACACTGTTTATCACCTCATGCAATCGTGCTTTTAACCTCTCATGCTCTCTTAATGCTTTTATGGTTCCAGTGTATACCTTCCAATAATGTTCGACATGTATAAGCATGGTGTTGAATCGGTGTTCAATGATGTCATTAACCAATTTATCCATCTTTTGCTGGATATTATTTACCTGTTTGGTAGCCTTATCTGCTTGGTATTTCCAATATAGAACATCAGAAACATCATCCAAGCTCTGCCCTATGGGATATGAGGCATATTCATTCAAAGGAGTCCCTGTCTCAAGTTGTAATATTTTTGTTTGTAACTTCTGATTTTCCTCTTTAGATATTTCATACAAGCCCTTATAAGTAATATTTTCCCTAACCAAAAACTCTGTTTGATCCAAATTTAATTTGGCTACATCCAAGTTCAACTTTGCAGTGACCCTAGGGTCAGTCTTTCCAACCTGATGAATCATGAGGTGTCCAAAGGTTTCTTCGATATCCACAATAATTGGTCTTTTTCCTTTCGGATATAATGCCCATTGTAGGAGAGCCTTTTGATCAGGATCATATCCGGAGCCTAAGAATAATTTATCTATCTCTTGAGGCAACACTTGTTGATTCAAGTCCTGTTTCTTCAAGAATCCATCAAACAGAAGTGCTGAATTTATGTCCCAACTAGAAAAGATGATAACACCAGCCTCTTTTAATATTTTCCTCCCTTTCTCAGGGGTCATATCTGTCATGAGGGTATCAATTTCATCGTGTAGTCTTTTCATCTGTTCTTCTTCTGGTTTTCTAGCCATACTTCGTTTCACATGAGCCCCTTTATATTGGTACAAGAATGAAAGGAATTCCCTTGAAGAAGCGAATCCATCATCAGCAACAAGGTCTTCATGCTCTGTCATCCTTATATCAACTATATCTCTAATGTTAAATTCACCAGTGTCCACATCCACCTCTGCTTCAAAACCAGGGGGATAATCTTCTCTAGGAGAGTCAGCAGGGATGCTACTAGCAGCTGATTTCGGTGACATGTGAGCCAATGGTTGACTATCCTTTTCAGTGTTGATAAAATGAAGGAATTGTGGGGGCACTCTATGCATGATCTCTACTTCATGTTGAAGTAGCCTTTTCGATATCTCCAAAGGGTCTTGGAGGTTTCCAAGTAAGTCTCCATCCACCATCCCCCTTTCTCTTTTCCATTTGAAGGCTTCCCAAGTCATTTCGCTTCTTTCTCTCAAAACCCTGGCCTCTTCCCTTTCAAGGTTCTTAATTAAATCATCTGGCATTTTAGCCGCATGTATTCTGGCTTTTAGTTTTTGTGACGCCCTGGTAGCTCTTATATATCCCTCAGGATCAAAGTTCTCTCTAGGGTCACCCAAAGTCATGCCATAATAATCTAATTGATTTTGAAGTAAATGATAGCTTTTGGAACTTTTAACAATAAAATCAGAAAACACCAATAACCCTGGCACAATGGATTGCTTACCAAAATCCGTAAGATGTTTGGCACTGACAGCAGATAATTGTCTCGCAATCTCTAGGCTAGCCACCCTGTTTGGTACTGTAATTGGAAGCATGTATGGCTTTCCTTCATACCCAAATATCCTGATTTCTGTATGATTAAGGTGGCAATACCAGTCACCCCAGTTGTGATCAATCTGAGACTCTGGAGAAAAGTCTTTTGGCCTGAGGAATCTCTTAATTTCAGGGGACAGAGTATAATCTCTATGTTGTCCAAATCCTGCACTAAGAGGTTTCACAAAATACTCCTGAAAGTGCCAATATTGATTGTTTATGAATCTTTGATCCCATGCAGAAACCCACAACTGAACTGGTTTCTTTATACCATTCTTATCAGAAGCTCTGATGCTGAAATCATCTGACCAGAAATTGATTTCTTGTCCACAATAAAGAATGATGTGCATCAATAAAGAATACAATGAGAAATGGACATTTACAAGGTCTCCTTTCAAATTTTCCAACCCATGATTTAGGGCTTCTACAACATAAGTGGCGTAGTCAAATGACCTAGGGTCTTTTGATTGTAAATCAGCACACAGAACCATAACCCCAACATCCATGAGAGGATGAGCCTCTAAGCCTAATACTTGGGCTGCAACATAGTATGTATACTTAAAATACGGATGGAATTGGTTGACATCAAATGGCACCTTGTCATCTTTACTGAATGGAACAAAGGACCCCCCTACTTTTGGCCGGTGAATGGGTAATCTCCACGTCCTGTAGATGTCTTCCAAGTTAAAGAATTCTCGCGACAGTTTCTGCATATCAACTTTCTCTTCTACTTCCCAATCTAGATCAAATACCATATCAATAGTCTGTTTTTCTTAATCACCACCAAGGGATTCCCTCAGTAGTCGCATATGGTTTTGGTTCTTGGATCGTAGCAATCTACTAGAGCTTTCATTAATTCGACATCCACAAATACATTCGGGACTACCAATTTCCCTAAGTTTTTCTTCCACAGGTTACTTATGGGCTCAAGAGCATCCCTTCTCTTGTAACTAAATAGGAACAACTCATGTCCTCTGATTTCAGTCCATATGTCTCCTAGATGTTCAAATCTATCTTCCAATCCTTCTTCTTTACTCTTGATCTTTTTAGACCTCACACTGGATGTCGGGCACTGGTCTAGCAATTCCTGAGTCAAAGCTCTACCCTCCTTTTTCTGTCGTTTGGGCGTTTCTTCAAGGTTTAATTCTTTCCCTTTTCTACTCTTTTTAGAAGAAGAAGAAGGTTCCATAATTTCAGTAAATACGAGAAATCACACTTGGAGAATTGTCGAACTCTTCTGATTGTTGTTCACGAACTTCAGCAAATCCCTTGCAATTCTCCGTCTTTTGGCATCAATCTGGTTCTTATGAAAATTCGATCAATTCAGCTGTAATTGCATGGGCAACTTGTGCACAGTTAATGTCTCTGCATCTATAACGGCTATTCAAATGTTTAAACTTAATTGTAGATGTGACATTCTCCACTTGAGCTTTTAACTGTTTCGCGAGACGTACTGTTCAACTGAAATGATCGTAAATCGAGTTTTCGATGAAACCTTTGTCTTCGGCCGAATACTTTGATCTTTTATCAAAAGCTCACTTTCCTCGATATCACTTTATCAGTGAATAGCCCATGTCAAAAAACCATTTTCTAGTCTCCTCGAAATCATCTTTTCCTCGATGAACTTTCTTTCGATGATTCATTCGTGAGTTTCATCGAAATAATATTTCGATGGACACTGTTCTTCGGTGAAAGTCCATGCAAGCCCTTCGAAAGCCCTTTTTTCTTCGATGTCCCCTTTATTGATGAAACCCCTTTATTCTTATTCGATATAATTATATCGATGATATCTGCTTTTCGATGAATATTTTTTAAGTCTCTTCGGCAGTTGGATTTCCTCGACTTCGCCTTTTGCTTTTTGCTTTTCACTTTTCGATGAAACTGGAGTATCGATGAGCGGCTTCCTTCATTTATCGAAAGTGATATTCCACCGAAGACATCTTTACTTTAGTGTTTTACATGTCATGTTCTATTTCGATGAAAGAATTCTTTCAGTGAAACTCCTTTTGAGATGCTCAATATGATATTTTGGCCGATAATCTTTTAGTTTTCACGCCTATGGGAAGATTTTTTTATATTTTAAATATAATGTTCAACACTTGGTTTGTTATTTTGGTAGCCCTTGAATAAAATCCATACTTATGACTTGGTAATTATATTTAGGAATATTATGAAGGTATAAATTCCCTACTGGATGCATATGCTCAACCTTGACCAGATAGAATTCCAAGAATTTAGCAACAAATTTGGTTACATCCCTCTTAAGTCCTAGTGAAAAATATAATGGTTTTAATTCATCCATGAGTTTGGTTACCTTTGGGTGTTTGGAATATAGATACTATGTGCTTGTTGTTGGCATTATGTGAACCGACATGGCATTGCGTGAACTGGCATGAAGACATAATGATATTGTATGTTTTCATTGATGTCAATATGAGACATGGTGTGAACCGGCACATGTGATAGGTGAAGAGAGAGGAACTAGCATATGTATGAACTGGTTTATATGCCAAAGTGAAGTGACATATTTTTTCAAGGTGAACTGACAAGTAGCTATAGGAACCGGCATGTAGCTATGGGAACCGACACATGGAAGCATTGTATGACTATCGATTGGTAGGTACCTTCCACTTCAGGGTTTCCAGTTGGAGTACCTTAAGTCTGTGTGACTCAATCGGTGATCTTTGTGTGATGAGTTAGCAGTATGATGGAGGACAGATCATGTTGCCACGTAAGCTATGTGCGCATGAAGGATCTTGCATGAAGAAGACTATTCCTATCTACCTCAGGAATGAGCGAAGTCTGTCAAACAGTGATAACGCGTAAAGGGTTATCAGCTGCCATGAAATCGGTGGATAATGGATGATGGAGAATGTCTTGAGATCGATTCAAGATTGTTGCATTTAATGTAGTATGATTCAATGGTCAGGATCGAACGGTTTGAATTGCTTAACCTAACAGGTTTAGGGTTTAGGGTTTTTGCTAATGACCTGTATGTTTCCTATAAGGTCGATGTTGCATTTCTTTTTGAAGTTGTTGGCAAAAGTTGTGAGTGTGTATCCAAGAGAAGTGTTACGTGATTCTTGCCAGACCAAAGGAGAGAAGAGATATCTGCAAAGTGAATGTGCAGAAGGTGAAGAGGAGCCTAAACAGATCTGCATTAGCATTTAGTGTTGTTAATAGATCATTGTAATACCTGTTGATCTCTAACCACTTCAACAGTTGTAAAATCCCCTAACAGGGTAGCCTTAACTGGCTTGATTCAAAATCCCTTAAATCAGGTGGTCTTAACCAGCTTGAGTAAAATCCCTTAACTAGGTAACTCAAGGCAAATGAGTTTTGAGAAGCTAGAGAGCTTAGGAGATCCTTTAAGCTATTGAGCTCTTGAAATCCTTTAACAAGGTGACCCTACCAGGTTTAACCCTTAACCAAGTATCCCCTAACCGGTTGATCCCTAACAGGATCGATTCCTACCAGAACCTATTGTAATGTCCTTAATCAGACAAGGCTCCTAATAGAGTGGACTTCTAAAGAGTTCAAAAATTAGCTTGTGGGTATTCATCCCCACTGTGGTTTTTCCTAGTTGGGTTTCCACATGAAAAAATATGTGTGTCATGTGAAATGCTTTTGTCTTGTGATGCTTTGTTTTACCTGTTAAGCACATGAAGGTTCTATGTTTCATGCCTATCTATAAAACATATTGAACTCATTGTTGTGAAGATCTGATGGTTAAGTTTACTTGTTTATGCATGAGAATATAATGATACTATAGTATTGAGCTAAGAGGAAAGCGTATTGAGTGACCGATTCATGACTGATTGAGTTGTACTGAATGTTACCAGTTGCACTCTGTTTTACCGGTATCCCTATTTGTCAGTCATTTGGAATATTTGCTATCAAACCAGTTTTGGACTGTATTTGTGTTGGTACTGATTCACCCCCCCTCTCGGTACTGGTTTGGTACTAGTGGTTCATCATTGAGTTATCACTTGTTCTATAACCTTAAAGCTTAACACACCTTGGGCTAGAATGTGCATTTTTCCTTGAAATCTTAATATACCATTAGGTTCAAACTTGTATCCATTAAAAATGTTTTCTTATAGGGCTAATTTAACTTTGTTGTAGTGTTCATCATCCTTTATTTTATCAAGGACTTGTTGCTTGAAGATTATGTCAAAGTTTGTTATAACATTAAGGTACTTTCTTTAGCTGAGTGTATCAACCACCATGTTTTATTTTCCTTTCATGTAGTCAATATCAAAATCATACTCAATTAGAAACTTTAGACACCTTCTTTGTTGAGTATTAAGGTCGGGTTGGGTAAAGATGCATTTGAGACCCAAATACTTTTTTGAGTTTGAATGGTTTTCCTATAAGATAGTGCCTCCATGTTTGCAATGTGTGCATAATAGCTACTAGCTCCAAGTCATGTGGGGCATAATTAAGTTGATATTGTTTCAATTTCCTAGATTCATATGCTACAACTTGAGCATTTTGTATTAAAATACTATCCAACCCTTGACTAGAGGCATTTGTTATAACTGAAAATCTTCTATTGAGATCTGATACAATTAGAATTGGAGTTGTTGTAAGCTTATGATTCAATATATGAAATTCTTTCTCACATTTATCTATTCACTCAAAGAAAATTCCCTTTTCTCTAAATATTGATGATGGGGTTTGCAATTTAAAAAAAAACCTTCTACAAATCTTTAATAGTATCTTTCCAAGCCCATGAAGCTATGAACTTATTTAACATTACTTGGAGTTGGCCATTCCATGATGGATTTAATCTTGCCTAGGTCTACTAAAATCCCTTCTATAGAAATAATATGTCCAACCTAATATATCTTGCTTTGGTAGAAGGAGCACTTGGATAATTTTCCAAAAAGTTGGTGCTTTTGCAATTGTGGAAAAATTGTTCTTAGATATTCTTCATGCTCTTTCTCATCTTAGAGTAGACCAAAATATCATCAATGAATACAATGACAAAATAATCCAAGCAAACATTGAAGATACTATTCATTAAATTACTAAAGGTTGTTGGAGCATTAGTGAGGCCAAAGGGAGGAAAAATGAACTCATAATGTCCATATCAAGTTCTAAAAGCAATTTTGGGGATGTTTACATCTTTAATCCTTAATTGATGGTATCTCAATCTTAAGTCAACCTTGGAAAATATTATAGCTCCTTTCATTAAATCAAAGAGTTCATTGATTCTAGGTAGAGCATATCTATTCTTTATGTTTAACTTGTTGATCATTTGATTGTCTATGCACATTCAAAGTATGTCATCCTTCTTTTTAACAAAAAGTATTGGTGCTCCCATGGTTATGCACTCAGCTTGCTTGTGCCTTTATCTAGCAATTCCTACAGATGAATTTTTTATTTCATAGAAATCAGTGGTAGTCATCTCGATTGTGGCTCAACACCAGATAATAGGTCAATGGAAAAATCAAATTCTCTTCTTGGTGGTATCCCTGGTAATTCCTCAGGAAACACATCCTGAAATTATTGAAGAATGGGGTAATATTCCATGGATGGGATCTTATCACTTCCTTGGGATTCAACATGAATGGAATACAAGATTTATCCTTTTCTTTGGGCCCTTTTAAATTGCATGGTAGAAATTTATCTGAGGCTAATTGGTCTTTGAATACCATAAATTTTAATTGGGTTCCCATAGTCATCTAGACAGGTCACAGTCTTGTCCAAACAATTGATTGTGGCCTTATGTTGAGCCAACCAATCAATCCCCAAAATTACATCATATGACCCTAAGGAAGCTAGATACAAATTCACCTAAGTAGTGAATCTTGAAAGTTTTCACAGCAAGCCAAACAATTTTCTACCTTTAGTCATCTCAGTTTCCTTATTGAATGGTCCAAGAGTTTATGATGGAACCGGAAACTCTTCTAGGAAATTTTTGAACTACTATAGGGTCAATGAAGCACTTAGTTGTTCTTGTATAAATTGAAATATCAATTGAATAATCTCAAAGTTTACCTTTCATTTGAATTGGAATAGCTTGAAAGTTTGTTAGCCTGTCATTTACTCCTGCAAAAGTGTGGCGTGAACTGAATATTGATCACCCTTACCAATTTTACTTGTTTCCCTTCATGGTCATTGATTTACATAGTTCTCTACACCATAGACATAACACCCATCTTTTGGCCCCTTTTGGCCCAATGGTATACCTTGATTAGTTTCCTTATTATTTTCATTGCCATTGTGATTCTTGGGTTTAGAAATTTGCTTACTTGACTGTTTCCTTTTAGAAACTTATTCTTGTGTGACACCTTATCACCTATATGATCACCCTTCTAAAACTTCCTCTTTAAGGTATTTACAGATGGTGCATTGACCTAAATTATTTTATTTTCCCTTTATCCTTTTGAAGTCAACAATACTAAGTAGTCATTGTTCTTGTTTGATTGCTTTGTCAAATGCAACATCCATTGACTGGGGGCTTTGGAGATCCACTTCTACTCCAATTTGTGGTTTCAATCCTAAAATAAACTTCTTGATCTAGAAGCATTCATCCTGTTGGTATAGGGGCACATATTTCAATAATGGAGTGATTTTTTCCTAATACTATGTGACTGATAAATCCCCTTGTCTAAAAATTTGATACTTGATCATTTTTTTTAATCAAAATAGAGCTAGAGAAGCCATCACTTCCTAAACAAGGACAAAAAAAATTACCAAGAAAGATTTTCAATAGTTAACTATTTCTCAATTTTTTTTTCCACCAAATAGCTACCTCTCCTTTTAGTTGGAAAATTGTCCACATTTCTTTAGTTTCATTTAAAAGATTCATAAGTTCATAATACTTTTCCATTGCTACAATCTAAGCCTCATACCATCTCCTAATGTTTTTCCATCAAACATGGGAGGTGCAACCTTCTTAAGATGTTTTGCCAATTCAATTTCACTTGGCCCACTTCTTTGCTCACAATTCCCTTAGCTCTACCTTTCTTGCTAGCAAAGGTTTCTTGGTTTGTGATATGGATTGGTATTGAACAATTTTATTTTACCTCCTGCTCTAGAGCATCCATCCTAGCTTGAGTATCAATTAATAAATCTAGGATGTGATCTAATTTGTCCTGTTGCTCATTAACATTTTCAAGACCTCCAAGATCAAGCCCTTGGTTTCATTCCATGATGCTTCTTTCCTCTGTATAGTACTTGAAAGAATAAAAATGCATTAGGCAAGGTAGGAAAAAGGCCCTAGTGTTTAACCTAAAGCTCGAATACCACATGTAATGGGTTAAGAGAATAAGTACCATTTCACTATCTTTAAATAATAAAAGATCATGTTATTGAATATTCTAATGCACAAGACAATTGGGAGGGGGGGTGAATTAGTTGTATAAATAAGCCTTAAATCTTTTTCTTTAAATTAGATCCTCAATAATTTAACTTTAACACTTAATCTACAAAAATATGCGAGCATGAAAACCGTAGCACACCATACACAATGAAGTGCCAGATTTTATGTGGAAAACCTTGTTAGGGGAAAAGCCACGAAGAATTATAATCTCAATATGTGAAAACCTATTAGGATGACATTGGTTAAGGTGGTTTTTATAAAGAAATGATCATTGCTAGAGGCTCACTAGCAAGGGGCTCACTATCCAAGAGAAAGAAAGAAAGAGAGGCTCACTGTCAAAAGGCTCACTACCAAAATCAAGAAGAATACAAGAGAAATAATTCACCATTGATGCAACTCTACAACCATAATATTTGTAGATACCTTCATATCACTACTTTTGGTAGCTAACACATGAAAGTTCACACTGCTCAACACTTTTCACCAACTCAAACAATCAGGGAGATAGATCCTCTTTCACACATCTTCATCGCATTTCACTTTCTTTTACAACATACATTTGTTCTTTCTTCACATGCTCCTATATATAGATATCATCGTCACATACACAAAATCTCCCAAGGTTGCTAAGCATGTTAATCAAATACAATTCAAATTAGGTTGGTACTTAACATTCCCATGGTGGAAAATAATGTAAAGTGGACCACAACACATCTTAACTAAGACCAAAATAAACATAAAACATGTTATACAACAATCCATAATCACCAGAGTAATGATATGAAGTGTAAACACTCGAGGGATGCCAAACCTAGAGTAAATACCATTAAACTTTGAAACTATGCTTTTGAATCCCAAAAACATAGCCAACTAAATAAAATGGAGCTAAGGAAATTATCAACTTAACTCCAAAACCACAACATCAAAAACTATAACATGAAGAAATGTTGAGAATGAATTTTATATGGAAACACTATTAAACACTATCAAACATACTAGTAAATGCAACTTCCTTAGCACAACAATCTAGAGCACCGAATCCAAAATATAACATTTCTAAACACTTCTTAACAACATATCCAAACTGCATGAATATATGTACAATATAAAAGATATGTAGAGTAAATCTCTCACCACAACTGCACATAGAACCCCACATCGGTTACACCAACCAGTCACTAATTACAACCAAAGTATGTTGACATCAATGAAAACACATCAACAACTTATTTTGATCAACCTTGCAACAATCTCCCCCTTTGTCATTGATGGCAAAACATTATCAACAACAACAATAATATCAACAAATCTCATACCAAAATTTTCAATCTTCTCATTCTCAATCCACTTCAAGTTTTCTCCCCCTTTGCCATCAAGGAAAAAGGTACATATACAAAAATTGTTAGTTCATTTTGTTCAAATCTTCAAAAACTCATAATTTCACCTATCTCCCCTAAGAGGTAGCCCCAAATAATTAGTCTAGAATAATAATATTCATGAAGTTGATTGGACTAATACATCTCTATATGCATTCAATTTAGAAAAGGAGGTGCAATAACCCCCAATTTCTCCTAGAGATATTCAAAAGTATCTTTAGAAGGTGCTTTAGTAAAGATATCAACAATGTGTTCCTTTGTAGGCACATAATAAAGCTTCACTTTGTTCTCCAAAACTTTATCCCTCAAGAATACCAAATTCAAATGTGTTTCATTCTTGAATGCAGTACCATATTCTTAGAAATATTTATTGCATTGGAATTGTCACAAAAGATAGAAATAGGTTCATCAAACAATATTTAAATATCCTTCAAAGTTTGTTTCATCCATAAAACCTAAGTACAACAAGTAGCAACAACAATGTATATAGCTTCAATAGTAGACAAATATATTGAATCATGTTTCTTACTTGACAAAGCAACAAACTGGGGTCCAAGGAAAAATGAATCCCCACTTGTACTTTTCCTATCATCCACACAAGCAGTCCAATCTACATCGATATAAGAAATAAGAGTGAAATTAGATCTTCAAGGATACCATAGACCATAGTCTTATGTTCCTTTTAAGTATCTAAAAATTCTTTTCACAATAAAAACATGTGTCTCTTTGGGATCTTGCTGGAATCTAGCCACAAGACAAACATCATGCATGATATTCGGTCTAGTAGTAGTGAGGTACAATAATCCACTAATCATTAATCTATATATGCTCTAATCAGTCTTTTGAGATTCAACATCTTTACTCAACTTACAACCAATAGAAATAGAAGTACATACAAGTTTAACATTTTTCATTCCAAACTTCTTCAACATTTCTTTAACATACTTAGATTGTGAGATAAATATACCATCTTCCTTCTGACTAACTCTTAAACCAAAAAAGAAATTCATTTCCCCAATCATAGACATCTCAAACTCTTCTTGCATCTCATCAAAAAATTACCTGCACATACCATCATTTCCTCCAAAGATTATATCATCCACATAATCAACTACAATAAGATATCATTTTCCACAACCTTAAAATAGATATTACTATTAGTAGCACCCTTTTGAAATCTTTGCCTCAACAAATAGCTTTCAAGCCTTGTGTACCAAGATTTAGGAGATTTCTTCAATCCATACATCATCTTCTTTAATTTGTAAAACATATCCATAGTATCTAATAGATTGAATCCTTCTGGTTGTTCTATATATACTTCCTCTTTTAGATCTTCATTCAGGAATGTAGACTTCACATCCATCTGATAGAATTTGAAATCCTTGTGTGTTGCAAAAGTAAAAAACATTATGATATCTTCCATTCTTGCCACAAGATCATAAGTTTCCAGAAAACCTATACATTCTACCTATGAATAAAATTTACATACAAGTCTTTCCTTATTTCTTACTATGACCATCTTCATCCAATTTGTTCAAAAATACCCATTTAGTCCCTATCAACATTCTTGTCAGTTGGGCTTGGGACAAGTTCCCAAGATTGATTCTTCTCAATCTATTCCAATTCTTCTTTCATAGCTTTCATTTAGTGTTGATCACTACATGCATCTTTTACTGTTTTTAGCTCTATCTCTAAAATTAAGCATAAGTTCACCTATTCTTCAACATCTTTACTTCTTGTGATAACACCTCTGTTCGTGTCTCCAATAATCTATTTCTCTAAATGATTCCTTTGCAGATACCTCAGAGTCTTAGGAGCAATTTTCAGAGCATCTTTCTTATCATCCTGTATTTTTGTTTCTTCAACCTTTTCTTCTTTTGGTTTACCAGTAGACTCATTAGATTCGTATCCCATCTCTACAATTGTATCCTTCAAATTGTCTTCATCAACCTTCACATTTGTGATTTCAACAATCCTTCTCAGTATTTTTTTATAACATATGTAAGCTTTGCTTTTCATAGAGTAGCCAAAGAATATACCTTCATTAGCTTTTGTGTCAGACTTTTCCAAATTTTGTTCATCTCTTTTGATATACATTTACTTATAAATACTCTGAAATGTTTCACAGATAAAGTCCTTCCATACCAAAGTTCATAATATGTCTTCCAATGATTTCTTCTAATTTGTACTATGTTAAGTGTGTATACAACAATTCTTTCAAATAGATTTCTAGTTATAGACTTGTTTCATTTATCATTGTTCTAGTAGCCTATTCAATTTTTCTATTCATCCTTTCAACTGCTCGAGAGAAAGAAAGAAAGGTAGGATCACTACCAAAATGAAGAAGAAGAAAAGAGAAATAATTCACCACTGATGCACCTCTACAACCGTAAGATTTGTAGATACCTTCATCTCACTACTTTCTATAGCTAACACATGAAAGTTCACATTTCTCAACACTTCACCAACACAAACAATAGCCATCAAACAATCATGGAGATAGATCCTATTTCACAACACACATTTGTTCTCTCTTCACACACCTATGTATATTATCCTCATATATGAAAATCTCCCAAGGTCAGCTAAGCATCTTAATCAAACACAATTTAAATTAGCTTGGTACTAAACATTTCCATGGTGGAAAAGAAGGTAAAGTGGACAAAAACACATCTTAATTGAGACCAAAATAAACATCAAACACACTATACAATGATCCATAGCCATTGGAGCAATAATATAAAGTTTAAACACTTGGGGTCAACCAAACCTAGAGTAAATACCATCGACTTTGAAACCATACTTTCGAAGCCCAATAACACATGCCAACTAAATAGAAGAAGCTAAGGACATTACCAAATTAACTCCAAAATTGCAACATTAGAAACCATAATACAGAGAAATGTAGAGCATACATTTCATATGGAAATACTGTTAAACATAATAGAAAACATAACTTCATTAGCACAACAATCCAGAGCCCCAAATCTAGAATATAATATTTGTAAACACTTCTTAACAACATATAAAAATTGCATGAATAGATGTAAAATATAGAAGATATGCAGAACAAATCTCTCACTACAACTACACAGAGAACCCAACATCAGTTATAGCAACCGGTCACTAATGACAACCAAAGCATGTTGACATCAATGACAACACATCAATAGCTCATTCTGATCAACCTCGCAACACATGTTACACTACATCATAATAATGATGAGGGATAAAAAAACTTGTCAATTGAATTTTACAATCAGACATATTATAGGTATGAGGCATTCGATACCTAGAGAACCGATGTCATCATATGAATATTCTATCAAAGTATTACAAGAACCATTGGTATCATTCCCAAGTAATAAACATCATTATACCATTTATCACCATAATGATAGACAAACTAATCATTGATAAAATTTTATATATGAAGCAATGCATAAATTCACACTACTATTATGAAGTATATAGTAATTCCAAAAAATAGAAAACCAACATATGACCATTCTATGACACCGGATCATGGATAACTTTGAGAGAATAATGCAACATAAGAGTTATCCACTTTTTAATTAAAAAAAACATTAAAATTAACATTGCAAGAAGCCAACCTCTTTTGACCATTCTCCATCGTCTGAGCGAAAGAGAGGGAGAAGGAGCATCACCAAAACAATCTCTACCCTACCATGTATCCATAGGATTCCTTGTGCTACCCCACAAATGGAACTCAACCCATCACAAAGAGTCTAGCATTCTATAGCCAACATGTGTGAGATCTATGCAATATGGAGTAACTAACACACACAACCTACTAATGTCAAGCATAATATCAATGCATATGCTCATTTACCCACATGTATTGACTCAATCTTAACTAAAACAATTCTTTATCTAATATTTGAAGTAATTACTCTATCCATAGCATTTATTTGATTTATTTGGTCCTCAAGACTTACCCAATAGCCACTTTGCACCTTTACACATGTTTTTAAAGATTGCTCATTTATCTATGGGTATCTTTTAACCCAGGGTATTAGAGAATAAACCCGAGTTTGCATAATCTCTCTTAGATTTTTATTTTATTTCTCTTAAGACCAATCATATGATTGGTTTGTTGTACTAATTAGTAGTGTTATTTTCAAGAGTTATGTAAGAGGGTTGTACTAAAGTGAATATTTCATAATTGAAACAACACAAAAACTAAGCTAACTAGACTTACAAGGTTGTTGGTCATAAAAAAAAAAATAGTTTAAAGGCTATGGGAGATTGCATATGTTTAGGAGAATATTAAACCTAAACTACATAAATACAATAGTATGAATCAATGGTGAACTTCATTTTACTGATGTGAAGTTGTTTATTTTCTAGGTCATTGTGCTAGTATGTGTACAACTCATAATGCAGGGCTTAGAGTAAATATGAACAACATAACACATCTTATCATAGGTGTTAGGTTGAATGTGATTGTGGTATATTGTACAACAACCACATGATGGCTTTCACTTTCCAACCTTTCCCCATGGTTATCGCATAATATTCCCCAGTCAAAGTCAGACTTATGCAAAGTCTTCTCTTTCTTTTATAGAAAAATTGTGCTCCAAGAAAATTTTGTAATAATATAGGGTTTAGCTATGACATAATTTTGTAAAATAAGCCAATCATCTTTACAGACCCCTTAGCTTATTTATAGGGTAGTATATCATATCATGTTAAACAATATTGCACAATATTTTCTTTTCTATACTCCTTGTGCTACTATGATATCTTCCCAACTACTTATGGAAAAGAAAATTAAAGTTTCCATTTAAAATAATTTTGAAGTACTAAACTAGCAGTCATAATCTAACTGGTAGGTTATAACGAAGGTATTAATCAATTAATAGATTCTAGTGTTAATTAAATTTGAGAGAAAACAATCTTGCAAGATTGGAAACATGTAAATTAGTGTAACATATAACTTAAGTTGAACAACCAAATCCTAGCTCATTCATAGGAAAATTATCCATTCAATATGCATAATTATTTTCTCTTAATCTCCAGAACCTCATACTTGAATGGCTTAATATGCATATCATTTTCTCTTAATCTCCAGCAGCCCCAGTCTTGACTCCTTTGCTACATGGGTAGATGATGCTCTTTCCAATTAACAATTGTTATTATTTATTTTATTTAAATTAATTTTTTTCCCTTTGTTTTTAACAAGTGCCAAATTTGTTTAATAGGTATCACCTTGGTTTTTGGCTCATTTCCTCCCTTTAAGGGAGCCATTCTAATAATTAAGAACATGAATCCCATGTACCAAGGTACTAGTAATATATTTTTTAAAATTTATTTATCAGCCTTGGGTCCCACCAAAAGGAATAATGTCCTCAATTATTACTCAACTTTATTCCCCCCCCCAAAAAAAAAACATTTCTTAATTAAGTACCTTTTAAAAAAAATGGTTTATTATTATGAATTTAATTTCTTAAGGAAAATTAATTTGACCTCTTAAATATATATTTTATTTAAATTTACTTCTTTAATGACAATTATTTATATATTTTTAATTTTTTTCTTATAAAATAGAATTAAAAGGAAAAATAAATCAATGAAATGACATTAAAATAGTACTCCATAATATTAACATTTTTATATAGAATTCAATCACATCAATTACAATTGTAAATATAAAATACACATACAAAACTATTATAGCTAACCACATTCTTTACATCGTTAAATAGTTTTCTTTAACAATTAGATAACAATTCAAATAAACAAGAAAACATACAAGAATGTTATTACAAAATTTTAGGGCTGCATGTTATGATGATTAGGTTTAATATTCAAATAAGCATAAGTACAAGCATGTCATTACAAAATCTAGGGCACAAAATTAATTTCATGCTCAAATAAGCATAAATACAATTATGTCATTACAAGATCTAGGGCAAAAAATTTAGGGCCAGGTCATAATTAGGATTGTGACATGGAAGATGAATTTTCTTTTGGGGGTATGATGTAGTTATTATAAATTACTGATGCAGAGGTCTTGTGTCTAGCTCTCCAATTCACCCTTACTCCTCTACTCACCCTTCTACTCAAGCTCCTCCAAGGTAACTTGTTAGGGTACACTCCTTAGACCTCCAAGGCCTAAAATATACTAGCTTGCCTCCTAGGTATAGCCTCTTGAGGTTTCTTATTGGTTTTGACCCAAATCTCGGATTTTGAGATGGTCTCCTACTAGGCTCCCAAAGCTCCAGCTAGGCTCCAAAGACCTCCACCAAGGATCTTCACTCTAAAATAATGTTAAAAGGTTATGGTAATGTTGTGCAGGTATTTATAAGTTCATTTTATGCATTGACATGGTCTGCACCTTCCTCCCAAGCCCTAGGCTTTCAGCTTGCTTCTACCGGCTGCTATTAGGCCTAATTGACTAGCCCTTCTTGGACTTTTTTTGGTCTTTTTCCCCAAAATTTACTAACAACCCCCATATATTTTTACATATTCAGATACCCATTTGGAATTTAAACAATATCACAAATTTTCCCATTTGGGGTTGTCGTAAAACTAGGGTAACTGAAAAGAGCTATTTTTAAGGGGTTTAGGGCTTCCAAGCAGTTTCAGAAGATGTGCTCCAAACTCTTCACCGGTCAAAATCACCAACCCAAAAAATATTGGATTATTTAAGTAAACCCATATAAATTTCCAAAACACTATGGTTTTTTGGGGTATCACTTCTCCATGGCTCTAAAAATGAGCAATCTCTGCTGCCCTCACACACTAGCTACAAGCTTGTGTGTTATTCATCTCACCCATTATCCTCCTTGTGGCCTGCAGAAACACAAAACACCTACTCTAAAACTATTTAAAGGTCCTACCCAAGCCATCCAATGGATTTCAACTTGTTCCATTCATGGATGCTCAGGTAAAATGCATTTTTAGAATCAAAACCCCAAATTTCAAGGGTTTGTGAGCAACTTTTACAAAAATAGTAATAACTTTTGAGCCAAAGAATTTCAGACCTTCATATTATACTTGTTGGAAAGGTAAAAAAAATTCCTAAATTCCTATGCTTCTATGAGCACTATATCAGACCGTACAGGTCATACAAAATCATAAATTCAAAGCAAAAATAGTCTAAACGTGAGAAAAAGCATAGGAAACCCTTGGCAAATGAATTGAATGCAAACCAAAAGTTGATTAACCTGTTATTGGATATGCTTAGAAGTTTTTATACAAAATTTTAAGTTAGTTCCAACCAACTTCCAACGCCATTTCCTTCATGGACAACTTTTGCCTAAAAATGCAAAAGTTGTCATGACCAATTTTTTGACAACTTTTACCTATGAGTGCAAAAACACACTCCAAGGATCTCAAGGGATAAAACATCACTCAAATGGCATCTAAAAATGGATTTAAACCATTTCCAAAAATTCTAGAAAGTTTCCAGGTATCCACCTGGTACAAACCAAAAATTGACATTTTGACAACTTTTCAGGATAATGACAATTTTGGATCCTGAGCACAACAAAAGTGTGGACAACCAAACTATGGCTTAAAAAAGAATCATAGGATTTATTCCACCTTATTACAACATAAAATAACTTGAAATCACACAAGAACTCTAAAATGCAATAAAAGACAACTTTGAGCTAGGTGCTCTACACCATACTCCCTTGGGGCAAGGAAGTCAAGTCCCTTGAGTTATCAGGTCTGCTAGTTGCACTCCACGATGATTTATGTTAGATTTTGACATCCATGTAGCCTTTGAATCAGTTAGATCTTCCCACTTCACAAGATAATGTTTGTAGATGCCCTTTCTTGTCTTCTTGATCACCTTGGTATCCAAGATGCTTTCCAACTAAACTGGTTGACTAACTGGTAAATCCTTCACCCAATCCTCTTCAGATTGCAATGTGGTATCCAATTGAGAGGTCTAAGATTCTCCTTTATAGGGATAAAAGTCACAAATATTGAAAATAGGAGATATGGCCAAAGAAGGAGGTAGTTCAACCTCATAGGCATTTTGGCCAAACTTATGCACAATCTTGAGTGGCCCAATCTTCTTCATCATCAACTTGGTTGGCTATCCTTTTGGAAGTCTTTCCTTTCTGAGATAAGCCAAAACTAAGTCTCCAACCTTAAATTGCAAGTTCCTCCTTGATTGATCAGCTTGCTCCTTATATTTTTCTAATTTTTGTTGCAAGGACTGTCATACTTTGTCATGAATTTCCTTAATACCTTTAGCAAAAATCTCTACTTGAGCACTCTTGTGGGTAATTGTGTTGATATCACTAAGTTCTAAGACACCTCTAGGATGCATTCCATAAACAATTTCAAAAGGACTTTTGCTTGTGCTTCGGTTGACTGAATCATTGTATGCATACTCTGCTTGGTTGATCACCAAGTCCCAAGTATGACCATGTTGCTTAGTGAGACACCTTAGGAGATTACCCAAGGACCTATTGACCACCTAGTCTAACCATCTGATTGTGGTTGGTAGGCAAATGAAAATGAGAGTCTAGTACCCAACTTCTTCCATAAGGTTCTCTAGAAGTGACTCAAAAACTTAACATCCCTATCACTCACAATGCTAACTGGAAGTCCATGGATTCTTACTATTTCTTTGAAGAAAAGACCTGCAATATAGGTGGCATCATTGGTACTCTTACAAGGGATGAAGTGAGCCATTTTTCTGAACCTATCTACCACCACATAAACACTATCACATCCTCTTGGTGTTCTCAGTAAACCCAACACAAAGTACATGCTCAAACATTCCCAAGGCCTTTGGGGTATGACTAAGGGCTGATATAAACCTACATTACTTGTTGATCCTTTTGATCTCTGACATATGGCACATTTTTCAACAAATCTCCTTACTTCTGATTGCAACTTGGGCCAATAGTAGAACCGACTAACCTGCTCCATTTTTTTATCATTGCCAAAATGACCTCCTAGACCCCCTTGATGTTTCTCTTGAATGATGTTTTGTCTCATAGAGCATTGGGGTATACAAAGGAGATGTCCTTTAAACAACAAACCTTCCTATATCATATACTCTAAATAGGAAACATGGGAAGTGTTAGAAAAATCAGAACATGTAGCATATATATCAGCAAAATATTTGTCTTCTTTGTAGAGGTCTCTCAACTCCTCCAACCCCACACCGTGCAATTTAACCTCTTGTATGGTCATGAATCTCCTACTAAGTGCATCAACAACTTTATTTGAGGCACCCTTCTTATGCTTTATAGTGAAGGTATAAGATTGTAGGTATTTTACCCACTTGAGGTGCTTCTGACTCAACTTCTCTTGTCCATTGAGAAAACTAAGGGCATGGTTGTTAGTATAGACCACAAACTCTTTGGGAAGCAAGTAATGACACCACTTCTTCAAGGCTTGCACCATAAAATACAAATCCAATTCATACATATAGTACTTTTGTTTTGCTTCATTCAACTTTTCAGAGAAAAAGGCTATGGGAAGACCCTCTTGACTCAAAATAGCCCCTATTACTCTTTGACTAGCATCACACTCAACTATAAATAACTCATTGAAATCAAGTAACCTAAGGGTAGGTAACTCAACTATCTTCTTTTTCAACAACTCAAATCCCTTTTGGGCCTCCTCTGTCCACCTAAACTGACACTTGACTCCCCCTTTGATAGTATTGAGCACAGGAGTACACACATGACTAAAGTTTCTTACAAACTTCCTATAAAAGGATGCTAACCCATGAAAGCTCCTAACATCACTAATATTCTTAGGTGTAGGACAACTAAGGATTGCCTCATCCTTACTAGGATCTATTTTTAGACAACCTTGTGAAATGACAAAACCTAGATATACAGGTTCAGTCTTGAGAAACTCACACTTTTCAAGGTTGATTTTGAGTTGTGCCTTTTTTAGCTTCTTCAAGACCATCTCCACATCCTTGAGATGCTCTTCTTTGGACCTACTAAATATTAGAATTTCATCAAGATATACAATCAAAAATTTACAAATGAACTCAACCAAGACTTCATTCATGAGCCTTTGCAAAGTGCTAGGTGCATTGGTAAGGCCAAATGGTATGACCAACCACTCATAGAGGCTAGCATTGGTGCTAAAGGTTGTCTTCCATTCATCCCCTGGTCTTATTCTTATCTGATGATAACCTAATTTTAAATCCACCTTTGTGAAGTAGCTTGCACCCCCAAGATTGTCCAACAGGTCTTGTACCCTTGGCATAGGGAACCGGTACCTTATAGTGACCTTATTGATTGCTCTGGAATCTGTACACATTCTCCATTTTCCCCCTTACTTGGGTGCTAAGACAGTAGGTACAACACATGGACTCAAACTCTTTTTGATGAATCCTTTGTCCAAGAGCTCCTGCACTTGTTTGGCAATTTCTTCATTTTGAGTAGGTGTCATTTTGTAGGCAAACTTGCCCCTGGAATCAGGTCTATTTGGTGATTTACATCCCTCATTTGTGGAAAAGAATTAGGTAGATCTTCTCCTATTAATTCTACATATTGTTTGAGTATACCCTTCACCTCTTGTGGCACTTCTTCCATTGGATCTGCCTTACCTTCTTCACTAGGTTTGAGCACAATAGCATAGCCTTGATCTCCTTCTTGTTTCATCACCTTAAGAAACTCTTTCCCACTCATCATCATCACACTTGATCCCACTTGTTTTTCCTCTTTTGGATCAGGTAATGGATCCATTTGATACCTCTTACCATTCTTGATAATGATATAGCTATTCTTTTCTCCATCATGTTGAGCCTTTACATCAAATTGCCATGGACATCCCAACAACAAATGTCAAGCATCCATAGGAAATATATTAGATAAAATCTCATCCTTATACTCACCAATCTCATAGTCTACCCATGCTTGCTCATCAACTAAGACATGTTGGCCCCAGTTGAGCCATGACACCTTGTAGGGAGTGAGATGTGGCAGCCTCTTTAACTTGAGTTTATCCACCATTTCAGTTGAAACTATATTCTCAATTGAACCTGAGTCTACAATCACTTTGAAAATATTTCCTTGAGACTTACAAGTTGTTCTAAACAAACTCTTTCTTTGTGGTGGTTCTTGAGCTTGAGGAATCTTCAACAAGGACCTTCTTAGCATTAGACTTTCACCATCTATCACTGGGCCTGCCTTGTTGAGAGGGGAAGACACACTTTGATTGTCTTCTTCCTGCAGTAATTATGTTCTTCTCTCACCCATGTATGAGTGTGAAGAGCAGGTTGCTTTCTCTGGACACCTTCCCATTGTGTGGCCAACTTGATTACAATTGTAACATCTACCAGTGAAAACTGAATTTCCTCTTCCTAAGCTTCCAAATCTGCCCCTAGAATTGTTTCTTCCTTTGAAGGATCCTCTAAATGGCCCCCTTGAAGAGTCTCCACCACCTTCTTGCCTTGTGTTTTCGTCATTCCTTGATGTTTGTTGTCCTCTACTAAAAGTGCCCCTTCCTCTAAAGGATTTTCCACCTCTAAACTTTTGATTTTGTTCACTCCTCCTCTTTATTTTGTCTTCTTCCCTTAATGCTAACTGAAAACAATTATGAACGGTATCGAGAGTAAGGATATTGATTTCATCTTGTATATTTTGTCTCAATCCATTCATGTATCTAGCCAATTTCTCCACCTCATTCTCATGCTTCTTAGCTCTCAGGCTTAGCTTATGGAATTCCTCCATGTAAGCATTGACATCTAGCTCCTTTTGTTTCAGATTTCACAATCTCTTATGAATTTGAACTTCATAATCTCCTAGAAGGAATTGTACCTTAAGTCTGATCTTCATACGCTCCCATGAAGTTATCTTCTTTTTGCCTTCTTGTATCCTTTCTTCTTGCATCATATTCCACCAAACCAATGTTGATCCTCTCATTCTTGATTTGGCCACATTATCTCTTTTCTCTTCTGCTACCTCTTTGTAATCAAAATGAATATTGAGAGCTTCTATCCAATCTAGCAACTCTTCTCCATTGAGGTTTCCTCCATATGTGGGTAATCCATCCAGATTGTCCTTAGAAATGGATTTGACTGCATCTAGGAATGACTTTTGGTCTTGAGGCATAGCTACTGCTATTGGTTTCTCTCCATCTTCCACTTATTCATCAGTCTCATCACCCCATTTTGTCTTAACCTTTCCCTTCTCCTTCTTTGCCTCTCTGGTTCCTCTGGTTCCTTATGTATCCTTCAATCCTTCTATCATCTCTGCCACCATCTATCGAATGGCTTCTGGAGTCATTGCCTTTGGAGGCATTGAACTTGCTTCTAATTATTCACAATCTAACATACACCAAATATTTTAAAAAATGGATCTGATACCACTCTGATGCAAACGTCTTGTGCCTAGCTCTCCAATTCACCCTTACTCACCCTTACTACTCTACTCACCCTTCTACTCAAGCTCCTCCAAGGTAACTTGTTAGGGTACACTCCTTAGACCTCCAAGGCCTAAAATCTACTGGCTTTCCTCCTAGGTATAGCCTCTTGAGGTTTCTTGTTGGTTTTGACCCAAATATCTGATTTTGAGATGGTCTCCTACTAGGCTCCCAAAGCTCCAACTAGGCTCCAAAGACCTCCACCAAGGATCTTCACTCTAAAAGCATGTTAAAAGGTTATGGTAATGTTGTGTAGGTATTTACAAGGTCATTTTATGCATTGAAAAGGTCTGCATCTTCCTCCCAAACCCTAGGCTTTCAACTTGCTTCTACTGGCTGCTATTAGGCCTAATTGACTAGCCCTTCTTGGATTTTTTTTTGGTCTTTTCCCCCAAAATCTCCTAACAACCCCCATATATTTTTACATATTCAGATACCCATTTGGAAGTTAAACAAGGTCACAAATTTTCCCATCTGTATTTTCTGTACAACTAGGGTAACTGAAAAGAGCTATTTTTAAGGGGTTTAGGGCTTCCAGGCAGGTTTGGAAGATGTGCTCCAAACTCTTCACCAGTCAAAATCACCAACCCAAAAAATCTTGGATTATTTTATTAAACCCATATGCCTTTCCAAAACACTATGGTTTTCTGGGGTATCACTTCTCCATTGCTCTGAAAATGAGCAATCTCTATTGCCCTCACACACTAGCTACAAGCTTGTGTGTTATTCATCTCACCCATTATCCTCCTTGTGGCCTGCAAAAACACAAAAAACCTACTCTAAAACTATTTACAGAGCCTACCCAAGCCATGCAATGGATTTAAATTTGTTCCATTCATGGATGCTCAGGTAAAATGCATTTTTAGAATCAAAATCCCAAATTTCAAGGGTTTGTGAGCAACTTTTACAAAAATAGTGATAAATTTTGATCCAAAGCACTTCAAACCTTCATATTATACTTGTTGTAAAGGTAAAAAAAATTTCTAACTTCCTATGCTTCTATGAGAACCGTACCAAACTATAAAGGTCATACAAAATCAGAAATTCAAAGCAAAAACAATCCAAATGTGAGAAAAAGCATAGGAAACCCTTGACAAATGAATTGAATGCAAACCAAAAGTTGATTAACATGTTATTGGAGATGCTTATAAGATTTTTTATACAACATTTTAATTTGGTTCCAACCAACTTCCAATGCCATTTCCTTCATGGACAACTTTTGCCTAAAAATGCAAAAGTTGTCATGACCAATTTGTTGACAACTTTTACCTATGAGTGTAAAAACACACTCCAAGGCTCTCAAGGCCTGAAACATCACTCAAATGGAATCCCACAATGGATTTAAACCATTTCCAAACATTCTAGAAAGTTTCCAGGCATCCACCTAGTACAAACCAAAAATTGACATTTTGACAACTTTTTAGGATAATGACAATTTTGGATCTTGAGCACAACTAATGTGTGGACAACCAAACTATGGCTTAAAAAAGAATCATAGGATTTATTCCACCTTATTACAACATAAAATAACTTGAAATCACACAAAAGCTCTAAAATGCAAGAAAAGACAACTTTGAGCTAGGTGCTCTACACCAATTACCTATTAATATATTTCAATACTATGGTTTATTTCACTATATATTAATTTTTTAATAGCTTTGAGTAGTTATAAGAATCAATTTGTTGATGGTTAAGTTCCTTTAAATAATAATTGACCCCTTTAAATAGCTTTTGTATCCTAAAGGAAAGGGATCATGATCTAGTTGGATTGACTTATATTCTTGGTTGACCATCTCTAGTTTACTTATGTAATAACTTCATATGAAAATAAAGATATATATATTTTTTTAAATCTTTAAATAGCTGCTAAGGGGAAACACCCATTACATTAAAGCTTAAAAAGAGTTACATAGTTATGTACATGCTATGACTTTTTTTTTATGTCATCCAACCAAAAAACCATCTTGTATTTTCCCTATAAACTATTCTACCCAATAGCTATTACCGTTCTTCCTATATTAGTAGTGCCTATAGCTTAAAAATTGGGCCTGACATATTATCTAGCACAAAAAAAAAAATATCCCCATACTAGATAATGATGCAACCTTTAGGTTGCCTCATTTGCTACCAAATCCTCAGACCCAACTTTGTCCTCCATCCTCATCTTTTGTGCAGCCAGGGCTTTGGCAATCATTGGACAATCGGTTCCACATTCTGCATGTGCATTAGCTGCAACCACCTCTTCCACATCTTGTGTATCATTTTCAACCTACTCTTCTCTAAGGCCTTGACCCCAATCCTGTATCTCTTCTAGGTCCTTGATTTCCTTGTCAAGCTCCTCCCCATCATCCTTGTTCAGCAACCCTTCCTCCCTCAAATATCTTTTCACCCAACCCTTTGGTGTCCTTGGGCTCATATTAGCCAGCTTCATTAGGAAATTGATGCTCCACATCTTCTCATTACAGCTTTCCTCCAATGCCTTTGGTTCTAAAGTTTGGACAATGGGCTCCTTCTTGACTTCTGCCCCATTACCCAAGCTCATGTAGCAATTTTGAGACTTGGGGATTAAGAGATTTCCATCAATATTGTCCAAGACCATGTCAATTTGAGAAACCCACAAGATCAAAGGTGTTTCCATGTTTCACAAGATTGCTAAGCATTTAGCTTAAGCATTACAGGTGCAATCTTGGTGGCAATAGTAACCTTCCATAAATGCAAGGTTGAGACAACATTTTCCCAACAACACTATTATACTTTGTGATCTTAATCAAGTTGTGAGCAAATTTATGCTTTTTGGGGTCAAATTATAAGTCAAAATTAGTAGTTTCAGACCTATGTTTTGGTCCATCACCTCTTATTAGTAGTAGTTTCAGTTTTCAAACAATATTTTTTCCCTTTTTCCAATCAAATTTCAATAGTTCACGAGGTGTTCTAAAAGGAAACAACCCATAATCTAGAGATTCACCTTCACTGTGAGCAACCCACAGGCTTGAAGGTGTTTCCATGTTTCATGGGATTGTTGAGCTTTCATGTTAGCATCATTATTCAATGCTTCATGACAATAAAACCATTAGAAGGTAGAATCTATCTAAGAACGTAGAAGATGAAGTAAAAGATGAAGTAGATGTTTATTTTGACTCAGAGGAAGAGGAGATATTTGAAGATGAGGATGGAGAGATCTTCGTAGAGAGGAGCATTGAATAATATCAATCCAAGCTAAAAAAATAAAATATCAAACCTATAGGAAAGAGGGGACCAAATTCCAATAAAGTAAAATTGGAAATGGCTGCTAATGCTAAAGGGCAATAAAAACTAAGATTAGGGAAGGATATTCTCTTTCTCAAAAGGCCATGAAGCTCCTAACATAGAATTTTAGGAGCATTAGTGCTCCTAACAAATGGCACCTGATCAAATGCCAAATTTGATCAAAGAAAAGCTAATATTTTCCTATTATAGGAGACAAAATGGAGCAAGGATGAAAGCATGAAAAAATGACAACATGGAGACAATGGAATGGCCAATTTGTGGAATCAACTGGGGCCTCAATATTTTTAGGCATGGTCTATAATCCCCTAACAATAGCCTACAATTTGGAAGAGAAAAATTATAATTTCATAATCACGAAATATAAGTCTCTATAAAAGAATAATGTTTTCTTTGTTGTCAATATATATGGTCTGGTTTCAACCATTGGAAAAAGAGACGTTGGGCATCATATCACAATAAAATAGAATATCCTAGTGAGGGAAAATGGAATAATTGGAGGGGATTCCCATGCAACACTAATTTTTTTTTTAAAATTGGGTGGACTCCACAACCTCTACTAGGTTCATTTGGACTTTGAAACATTTTCAATGAAAATAGACTAAGAGATATACAAACTAAGTGTAGCATCATAAATTGTAACTTGGTATAATTCACACCTCATTCTTGTGCCCCTATTTTAGCATGTCCCATCCTAGTTCTCTCCTAGGTTCATTTTGGCTCCTTTTAATCCAAATCTAATGTTATCGAGTTGCATGGTTGAGTGTACCCCATCACATCATTGTGCCTTCCTATTTTCCTTATTGTTTTCCATAATTTTGAAAGTACAAGGGTTCTTGGGGCATCCTTGTCCAAAATAAGGTTTCCTAGATGCCTTGGTCCACTTTAAATAGGTCCTATTTCAAATAGGGGCACTTTCCCTCCTTGATGAGTTTTGGTCTCCATGCTTGAATGTGACCATTGGAGGTTGGCCTAATCGGTAAACTATCTAGGAAACCCTATATAAAGACACCATATCAATTCATTTTGAGATCACAATCATACCATAGAATTCGAGCATCCACATCAAGCATTATTAAGAATTCAAGGTAGCATTTCATCCCACCATATTCTTCAATTATTTTGGAGCAAATCACATCAATCCTCATGCAAGCTTATGTTTGTGTTTTAGTCTTCTATGTGTTGTCATGTTATTACATCAATACTTGTGATCACATCTAAAGAGTATTGCATCATCAACTTCGATCAATCATTCTAGATCTCTAGAGTATATCATCTAGCATTTACTTTAGAATTTAAATTTCCTACTTTGATCCAATTCAAGGTTAATTCCTAAATCAGAGTTTGACCTAAGGAAAAACCCTAGTTCAATCCTATTTCTTTCTTTCTATGTGCAAGAAATTGATTCAGAAGCTAGAAGAGAGCAGTCCAGTAGAGTAGACAATGATAATTAGACTAGGCTTTCAAAGGCACAAAAATGGAGGACCAAGATGGTCAGCCCCCTTGGTCTTAGGAATTTATGATGACCTTTTCATAGTATTATTATGTGCATCTTCATCCGTAAAACATCAAGTATGTCTACCCCCAATATTCAGAGGACCAAGATAGTTTATACCCCTGGTCCCAACAATTCAGCCCCAACTTTTCATCACAGGTTCTGATCTACTTTCCATTCTCAAATCTAAGTTTATAGCTTTGCATGATATCTAAAACATTTTATTACTATTTTTTTATGTCAATTTCTTGGTGTTTTCCCTATATCTAGCATTGCAATTTAACCCTAATTCAAATCCAATTCCAACTCAAAAAAGGATAGTTAATATGATCTATATTTGGCCCTTTTAGGATTGGATCAATCAAATTTAATTTCGTTCTTTATGTAAGGTTGGTTCCAAGTGAAGTTAGTGTCCTTATCAAAGTGGTAAAGCAATAATTACAACACCTTACATTTTGGTGAACCCTATGATTTTGCATACTTCTAATTTAGTATTTTAGATCTGATTTTTCATAATGAAATTTACAAAAGTTGATTGGTTTTCTATTTCACTTATGATAACATTAATTATTAGCTATTTTTATCAAAACCATGTGTTGGATAATAGCTTCTTCCATTTCATGTTGCTTAAATTCTTTCATAGTACCTTTACACATTGCATAATAAGGATTTCAACAATACATTCTACTTATAAATAAATTTTCAAAGCTTTTATCCATATATTATGTGGTTGTTGTTTGCTGCTATTTTTGATATATCAAATGTAGGAAAAAATAATATACATGAGAATGCATACTAGACACAACTGTAAAATATATCTTTATGTACACATGAAAATATTACAGAGAAGAAGACGAGAGATTGTTGGCCAAGGATTACAATAGATCTAACTATACCATACTACCTTTCTTGGTAGTTCAAAGTATATTTAAAGGACCTAATGATTGTCAAGAGGTACACAACCATCAACCAGCTAACACATTAACTACCCAAGAATGACAACCCACTTAATACAAATAATTAATACATTGGTAGATAACAAATATTATCAAATATAACAATAGGCAATTTATATCAACTACGTCACCCCCCCCCCCCCCCTCCCCCCCCTCAAAAAAAAAAAAAAAAAGAAAAAGTCATCTTTCAAATGACTAGTAAACATCGAGTAATATTCAAAAAGACTAATGACAAATAATTAGTTGGACTTGATGACCCCCACTTATAGTTGTGTGTGTGAAATTTGGAATCTACATCTGAAACACAAACACTCAATAAATCATTTCATGCATGGTTATTTGATCAAAATCAATAAATGTAAAAACCATAACAAATCGATGTATTGCCTTCGTAAAGATACAAGTATAGATTTTCTCTCAGATTTATCTTAGCAATACCAGTGATTAGACCACACCAATATGGAGGATTTAATCTATATGAATGCAAACTAAATGAATGCAAGATTAAACAAATTAAGCTAGATTAATCTAAAATGATATGAGAAGCATGATTGTATGCATGATTAATATAAAATGCTAATTATGCTAGATGATTGAGATAAAAATGCCTATAGTAATGATGCTAAGATCTAGGATGCAAGGGATCTTTATTTCTCCAAAATTAGGGGTATTCATAGGAATTCCAAGGCCAAAGTTGAGGTGGTAAGAATCGACGACCCAAATTTGATCTGAAGATATCAAGGGCTAAGATTGAGGAAGTTGGAGAAGGGTTTGGAGGAAGGGACACATGTCATCTATGTGGTGACAAGTGTCAAGGAACCTTTCTCATGAGAGGGCAAGTGTCCAAGGGAGGAGACATGTGGCAAAAGTGCCATGTGTCTCAAGGGGAGAATATCCAACCCATAAGAGGTTAGGATAAAAGAGGTTAGGATGAGAAAGATAGGATAGGGTTAGCTAAGCCCAAGATTAGATAGAATGGGTTAGGTTAGGGGGAGGTTAGGTTAGGTGGTTAGAAGTTAGGAGCCATGAGCTCATATTTGAATTTTGAAATTCAAATATTAGGAAAAGATAATTAATCTCAATAAATTAAGAATTTGTTAATCTTAATTAGGAATTAGAAGAATTGATTTAAATGGGGGGAGGATTAATTAATTTAGATTAATTAATCAAAGGGGATTATTGAAATGAACTTAATGAATGGGGAAATTAATCAAATTATTTGCGAATTTAATCAATTGAGAAGGGGTATTAATTAAATAACTGCGTATTTAATTAACTATCTTCAAACCGTTTTTAGGTGTATACATTTTTCTCCTCTTTGAAGTGATGTGTGACGATGCATTGGTTCAAAGAAAAATTCAATTTGATGATGTTGATGTGATATGATTTGATGTAGATCAATTTTGACATGATGCCCTAGATGCTAATAGAAAGATTGTGATATGATGATGCCCCCTCCAGAGATCAATTGAGAGAATTGACGATTGGATTATTTGGATTTTTACAAAATTGATTTCTCGATAAATTTATTTGATTCCTGAAACTTTGGTTGATGAAAGTGTCAATTCTCTGATTACTTTTATGTTTTGCTTGAATTGGTGATTGATAGAGTTTGATTGACCTCATGATTGATGAGGGTCAATGATATAAACTCAATATTTGATGGTTTGATAGGATGAGTTTGATTGACGTCATGATTGATGTCATGATTGATTAGAATCAATGATGTAAACTCAAGATTGGATGACTAGATGCGTGATGTGATGCTCAAACTTTTGGGCAAAAATACAACAACAATTTTTTTTAAATAACACTAAACTACTTGTGACCTACGTTCAAATAGATGTGATAACTTAATTTAGTTCCATTGAAAGATATTTTAAGTGTCAAAATGTAAGAGTCTCTAATGCGAGTGATAAATCATTTGTTTAACTAGAAGGCTTAGAACTTTTCCCAAGCGACTTAATAATCAAATAAACTAGATTTTATCTAAGTGTCGAAAGCCATCCAATAAACTTGAATACAATTCCTATTAAATTATATTTTAAATACTGAATGTTTTCATTAATTCCCATTAACTAAAGTTGAATAAATTAATTCTATAAAGTCAACTCAACCTTTATAATTAATTAATTCGCCCAATAAATCCTTCAATTTTAATTATATTAAGTGTGAATATTATTTCCTTATAATTTTTAAATAATCCTAAAATCCATAAAACTAATATTAATACAAATTCATTTTATTAATATTAATTGAGCCAAAATCGTAAGGCTTTCAAAAATGTCTTTAGATTAACTGAATCATTAATAATATTGCTTGGCAAATAAATCTTCCATTATTGTTTACTAAATCCCCCTTAAAGATTTTAAAAATCAATTTCATCCTAAACCACTAAAAATACCCTCATTAAATTTACACCTCACTATAAATCACCAATTTATAAATAAACTATTTCCTCTTAAATAAAATCTCCCTCTTCCTATGTTTTCCATTAGACTCAAACTATTCTCTTATAAAATCAATTATCCTATTATATTAAAATAAATCTCCATAGCTATTATAAAATTACTATATTAACCATGGGGATTTTCCCCCCAAAATCTTATTTTGAAAACAACCCTCTCTAATATTATTCTTTTTAAAATAACATGTGGGTGAACCCTATTTAGGGTTCCCCTTTTTTAATATATAAAACATAACTATCTATACTTTTTTTTTTCTTATTTCCTTTTACCCCTACCAAAGTTAGGGTTTAATGTTTCATTTTCTTTGTTGCAGGCCTAGCAACCACCATGGCCGAGGGACCTCCCATGGTGGTCAATCCCCGTATTGTAGGTACCGGCGGAGAGGAGGGTGACAAAGCTTTATGATCACATCGATAGTGAGAGAGGGAAGACGGTGGCGGTAGAGGGAAGCCAAGCCGCCCCCACTATGGGTCTCCCCAATTGGTCGTGTCGCGACGGTCGAGATGCCCCCACTGCGGGTATCCCCACAGTGGTGATGTCACGGTGAGCCGCCCCCACTGTGGGTCTCCCCATAGTGGTGACACCACAACGGCCGAGCTACCCCACTAGGGATCTCCCAACAATAGTGACATTGCGGTGCCACCATTGTGGGGAGACCCATAGTGGGGGTGGATCGGCTTCCCTCTGCCGCCACGGCCTTCCCTCTCCCGCCACCATCATGAGCATAAAGCTAAGTCACTCTCCTCTTTGTCGATACCTGCAATACGGGGGTCGGCCTCTATGGGAGGTCCCTCGGCCATAGTGGTTTCTCAACCTGCAACAAATAAAATGAAACATTAAACCCTAACTTCGGTAGGGGTAAAAGGAAATAAGAAAAAAAAGTATAGATACTTATGTTTTATATAATAAAAAAAGGGGAACCCTAAATAGGGATTCACCCAAATGTTATTTTAAAAAGAATAGTATTAGCGAGGGGTTGATTTCAAAATAAGATTTTGGGAGGAAAATCCCCATGGTTAATATAGTAATTTTATAATAGCTATGGAGATTTATTTTAATATAACAAGATAATTGATTTTATAAGAGAATAATTTGAGTCTAGTGGAAAACATAGGAAGGGGAAAAGTTTATTTAAGAGGAAATTGTTTATTTGTAAATTGGTGATTTATAGTGAGGTGTACATTTAATGAGGGTATTTTTAGTGGTTTAGGATGAAATTGATTTTAAAATTCTTTAAGGGGGATTTAGTAAACAATAATGGAAGATTTATTTGCTAGGCAATATTATTAATGATTTAGTTAATCTAAAGACATTTTTGAAAGCCTTACGATTATTGGCTTAATTAATTAATATTAATACAATGAATTTGTACCTCACGATGAATGAGCATCACTGATGGGTGCTCAAAGAGATTGATGGAAATCTCTAGTGAGCGGATAAGATAGCAGATCAAATGATCAAAGTGATTGATTGGATAAAGAACTAACATTTTGTTGATATCCCATTGCAAGAAGATTTAGATGTGCTGATGTTGGTGCATTCGGGGAGGAGCATGAGATTCGTTTAGGCCGACAACATCTGGAGAAAATTTTGTTCATCGTCCTAGTTGACATTGATATGAGGGATTGATCATTGATCTGATTTTGTATACACCATTGATGAGACATTGATGATTCCTGCGATATATTTTTGTGATGTATCTCTAACATTTTTGAGATATCATCGTACATTGGACCTTGATTATTTCTAATGATATGATATGCAGTTGATTCTATTTGCTTTATATGATTTATGAGATTATGGATGCATTCTACTTGCTATATGATTATGGACCCTAGATGATGGATGTATGCTTCTTATATGATGATGCGAGATTTACATGATAGATGTATGCTTCTTATATGATAATGCAAGATTTACATTATGGATGTTTATGCCATGAATGATCTATTTTAAATGAATGATTGAATGATCTATATGAATGATGTCTTATTATGCAATGCTTACATGTGATGAAATGAACTAACTTATCATGCAGGATGAATGAATTAATTATTTTTGTTAATGTCCAATGTACTCAATCACTTAATAAGAGAGATAACACCCATTGAAGCGTTGGGCCTTGGAAAAGATGAGATGTTGTGATCCCATGCAAAATGAAATGCAATGTTGTGATCAGATCAGTCACTTGGTCATTGCTTTTTGTCATCATTGAGCCTTTAAAATGTGGGAAGTGAGTGCAAACATTGATGGTATAATTGAGCCATGATGACCTGTGCACTACTTTCCTGGGTTTTGATATTGCAAGTTAGCACAAGCATCGAGTTATAATTGAACCAAGATGACCGGAGTGTTGCTTGCGTAAAACAAGTAGTATTAACCATTTCTATATGCAAATCCAAAATGTCTTTGATGATACTCCGATGATCATGTCCTGAGACAAATTTGCACATATTAATGATTAATTTATAGATAGTAGACAAGAAAATATCATGTTCCTTCCTTGTTCCTCTAGTCAAAGACATCCTTGAGTCACTCAGGAATCATGATAGCGAAAATCAAGATATTAAAGTTGAACCATTGTTGATAAAATGTTAAAACCGTTAGTCAAAAGATATCATCCATTGATATGTGTTTGTTAGGTTCAGGCCGATAGTTGATAGTTGATAGTAGATAATTTGATCTTGTGTTCAACGTTGGATGTGTCTCAGTTTTTGCTTGACAAGTGTTGCCTAACCGTTATTCTACATGTTTGATTAAGCTTAATGAAATTGTGCCCCTAGCTAGGTTCAGGATTTTTGCTCCTAGCTAGGTTTAGGATTTTTGTCCCCAACCTAGAAACAAACTTTATTATGGTATATACAATGATCCAAACCATGGCGAGAAATCACCTACGATTCTTGCGTATGTACAAAGGCTTTATTATGGATATGAATTGCATTGATGAAAATGAATACAAGCGGAAGGATACATGAACTAATAGATGGAAGAGCTAGCTGACAGATAACACATGTTGCCAGGTTTTCACCATCTATTTTTATTGCACTTTTTCTCATATTTGAATTTTTTTCACTATTTTTGTTGTTTTTTTATTTTCTACTTTTTCACTATTTTTTGAATTTTTTTGCTTTTTCACTATTTTTTAATTTTTCTGTTTTTTCACATTTTTTGGATTTTTTGCTTTTAGACACAATTTTTTTTCAAATGCATGCTTTTGATGGGTTCCTCGAGGTTATCCCCATCTAGTGTTGATAGTTGATAGGCTCCTGACCCAAATGTTGTTGTGACCACAAATGGACCCATCTAGTTTGGTTCAAACTTTCCTTTCTTTTCTCGATCTGACTAGTTGCATGGATTTTCCTTTAGCACTAGTTCTCCAACTTGAAATGCTTTTGGTTTGACCTTGTGGTTATAACTTCAACGCATTATTTGCTGATACACTTTCAAATGATCAAAGGCATTTTGTCATCATTCATGGATCAATTCTAACTTTTGCAATCTAGATACTCGTTGTTCTTCATCTGGGATAAGGCCTTTTAATGATACTCATAGAGAAGCTATCTCTACTTCTATTAGCATTATTGCTTCTGATCCATAGACAAGAGAGAAAAGTGTGGCTCCTATAGGGGTGCAGATACTAGTGCAGTAGGCCCTTAGAGAAGGGTTCAATTGAACATGCCAATCTTTGCAGCATCATTCACTATCTTTTTGAGGATTTTCAAAATTGTTTTGTTTGATGCTTCTTCTTGTCCATTCCCTTGTGGATAGTAGGGTGTGGAAAATCTATGTTGGATCTAAAATTTCTCACAAATCTCTTGTACATCCTAGTTCTTGAATGGTCGCTCATTATCAATGATAATGGTCATGGGTATGCCATAGCATCATATGATGTAGTTCAAGATTGTGAGATTTTTCCAAGATCAAGAGGCAATGGAAAGCACAAATAAGAGAGAACAAAATAGATGATAGAAATAAACTGTATTCTATCAAGATGAAAAATATGATCAACTGGATCATTAAGCATTACATACAATGAATATAAGCCTGCTTATATAGGCAAGGCTATATGGATATGTGAGCACACAAACATGAAATGTGGCTTAATAAGAAACAAGGGTAGGTAGGAAATAGGTGTGGGTAGGTAGGAGAAATAATATAATAGTCCACATGAGGTGGATCACCCACTGAATGTGGAGTGTAACAACAAGATCAGCACCATAAAAGGCAAAATTTCTCCTACACACACTATCCCAATGTGGCACAAACACCCAAGTGTCTCATACCCAAACAATTATGAAATGCATTTCGTAAGTAAACTTAAGTAAGTGTAATAATATCCAAGATGAATAATTATTTACACCAACACCCCCCCTTAAGTGCAACTTAGGGGAATGCACTTAAGTCTACAATGCAACTAAGCAATGCAAGATGGGTCCCAACTACTAGGCTATGTTAGGTACCCATGTACAAATGCAAATGCATGCAAACCAATCTAATGAAATCTCTCACAAAGTGGGGAAAGAGAGAAGAAGAAGAAGAAGAGAGACTAGGAAGCCCCCCCTCAATGTGGAATCTGCACCAATGATAGAAGCTCGATGTATGAAGAAAATGCTCCATGATCATCAAACAACATTCCTCCCCTTAGGAAGAAACAAAACCAAAGGTGTATCCATCATGAAGGGAAGATGTATGAAAAAAACTCATGATGAAAGGAATCTCTCAAAACTGCTCAAGTGTCCTCATGTCGATGCTGAAAGATACCCCCTCCAAAGGTGGTAAACTATGCCACACTGCTGAAAAAGGCACTCCAAGATCTAGTCGAGATGGATGTAGAACATGTCCCAAAGACTCACATGTCTCCTCAAAAAATAAAGAGACCTCCTCCAACTGTTGTACATAAGTATCCACAATCATGTCAACCTCGAAAGAATGATCATGTAGAGAATGAACAAGAGGGTAAGAGTGTTCCCTCGCAACAATCGAAGAAGGATCACCTTCATCAAAGAGAAGATGAATGTCATCAATGATGTCTCCCAAATCTGCAATGTAGGATTCCACAAACAAACTTGCAATGTTTGTCAAGTAATCATCCCATGAATCTGAAGCTAGAAGACAATGAATATCCTGCTGCACTGAATCACATGAAGGCAAAACTGTCACACTATCTACATCATCAGGTGCAATAGGTTATGTGATATCAATATGAGGAGATGAAATACAAGGCTCAAGAACGGGGTCACATGTGAGAATCCCCATGTTCAAGTGTCCAAAGTTCTCCTCAAAAACTGAACCATCACAAGAAGTGTGATCAACATGTGTAGAATCATCAAATGTGAAATCATCATCATCAACAAAATATGAAAAGGAGTATAACCAAGATGCATGATCAACCATCCCAGTCGCAATGATAGCTCTAGTCTCCAAATCTCTAATGAAAATTGACTCAGGTGTGAACTCCACAACTCTCTTAGTTGCGTCATGTGTGATTTGATAGATGGAAAGGAGATTGTTTGTCAAGTGGGGTACACACAACACATCGTTGAAGGAGTTATCCCCAATGTCAATAGATCCTTTCCCAATCACATCCATGTATGTATGATTTCCCATCAAAATCTGTGGCATGGTGCAAGGCTCAAATGTAGAGAACATAGACTGCGAAGATGCCATATAATGAGAAGCCCCTGAATCTAGAAGTCATCTGTTAGAACATAATGTTATTAGGGATCACATTCTTATAACATTTATATATAATGTTCTAATATAAGGTTATAAAACCTTATATATTATATGCTTTATAAGCATATCCCATTTGAAATAATTATAATCTAATAACTATTAGATTATTAATTATTTATGAGTGGGGGTTATTGAAAAGGTGTGACTAGTGAAGTCACACTTCCTCCTATATTTAAGGAGGTTCTCTCTCATTTGAGAGGCGTGTGAATTTGGAGCTTTATGGTGAGTTGTATCACTATGCATATGAGGTATTATTGGCCATGTGGAAGTATTGGAGGAGTGTCCCCAGGTTCATGTCTATTTTATTATAGACTATATTTGTAAGTGTTTTAATTAAATGATGCTTTATGGGGTTTTTTACCCGAAAGGGTTTTCCCCATGTATATCTTGTGTAATGTGTACATTTTGCATGTATGTTTCATATTTCATTTACTTTATAATCTTGTTTATAATGATTAGTATCCTTAGATCTTAATTTCTAACACCATCTCTCTGAATCATGACTGGTAGTAGCACAAAGAGCTTTTCCTTTTCTTGTCCCAAAAGAGTGAGTCTTCCCACTTGTAGAAGCCATGAATGCTTTCCCTTTTCCTTTTGAATGTGAGGAAGTGGAAGTTGGTGAATCATCCTTCTTGTAGACATTAGGCAAACCAATGTTATGTTTTTTGATGATATGTGTGAGCTCATCAATCTTCTTAGAATGGCAACAACGCTCCTCATGACCAAACTTTTTACAATAGGCACAAGTAGGTCTCTCCCTCTTTTGTGAGTTATCCCTCTTGGAAGAGGATGAATCTCCTTGTTGTAGAGAATATGGTGCTTTGTCCTTAGGCTTTGATTGCCATTTCTTCTTGTTTGAGTTGTCCTTTCCTTGATTTCCTTTGTTCCCTTGATTTGCCACTAATGCTTGAGACTTAGAAGCCTTAAGAATGCCCATGCTTATCAACTTAGTTTGTTCCATCATCAACATTTCATTGAAAGCATCAAAAGTAGGCATTGTGTAGCTTGAACCCATTGTCATCCTATGGGTTTGGAAACTAGAAACAAATGTTGCATATTCTTGTGGAAGCTTGCCTATCAAGTTGAATATCAATTGAGTATCCTCCTTATCAATGCCACAATCTTTGAGTTGTGCCCTCAACTCATTTGCCTTAGTGACATAATCTTGTATAGTATCAAAGTTCTAGGGATCTAACATGGTGAGATCACTATCAATCTGATATCCCCTAATCTCATCAACTTGACCATACAAGTCTTGAAACTTTTTCCAAGCATCCTTGATTAGAGTACACTTCTCAATATGAAAAATGAGATCCTTTGATACATACTTTCTTAAGGTACCAATTTCCATGATATTTTTAGTGAGCCAATCCAAGTGACCAACTAGATCAACCTTAGGATCAATGGGAGAAACAATAGTTCCATCAATGTAATGAGTGAGTCATTTTTCCATAAGTTTACTCCATGCATCAATTTTCCAAGTAGCATAATTATGAGGAGTTAAGAGAGGAAACTTAGAAGAACCCATAGTAGCAGAAAGGAAGGAACACAAGAGCACAAAAGCACAATATACACCCCCCCAAATTCACTCAATCAAAGTACCCCCCCAAAAATGATGATTTTGGCACTTTATATGTAGTGCATGTACAATAGGCCACTTGCAAAAAATGGCAAGGTGGACTTTTGATCTCAATTTACAACTTCTCAAAATGAGATCTAAGAGACTTCAACAAATATTGCTAGTGATCTAAACTGAGATCCAAGCAAAATGCAAATACCAAATATGCCAAAAATGGCCAAATAATGAAAGTACCATTTCTACTTAAAATTACTGCAAACAAATGGCAAATTATGAAAGTAGATGAAAAATATGCACTTTCAAAAAAAATGGCACCTGAAAAGGAGTCCATTTGAGCTCAAATGAAGCCTCCAAAGTTGTAAAAATTGAGATTTCATGATTTTTGAAAAACCTGTATCCAAAAATCAAAGAAATTCCACACCACTGTACAGATCACAAAATTCTACCCCCCCAAAAAAAAAATTTCTCGAAAAAAGGAGTTCGGATGAGTGAGATATTGCTATTTGAAAATCGCCTGCAAAATTATAATTTCTGGAAAACTTCCGTCACGGCTTCAAACTTCAAATGCCTCTAGATTTGGCCTCCAAAGTCTGATTTGGATGAAACAAAAGGAAAAAATGACTTTCTTGGACCTCCTCAATCCAATGGTAACCTCCGATTTGATCTATCAAGCTTCAATAATAACCTGCAATAGAAAGATCCAAAATGCAAACCCCAAATAGCATCGAATTTCTCTCAATTGGGAAACCAATGACACTCTAATGGCTCTGATACCATGTGAGATTTTGCCAAGATCAAGAGGCAATGGAAAGAACAAATAAGAGAGAACAAAATAGATGATAGAAATAAACTGTATTCTATCAAGATGAAAAATATGATCAATTGGATCATTAAGCATTACATACAATGAATATAAGTCTGCTTATATAGGCAAGGCTATATGGATATGTGAGCACACAAACATGACATGTGGCTCAATAAGAAACAAGGGTAGGTGGGAAATAGGTGTGGGTAGGTAGGAGAAATAATATAATAATCCACATGAGGTGGATCACCCACTAAATGTGGAGTGTAACAACAAGATCAACACCATAAAAGGTGGAAATTCTCCTACACACACTATCCCAATGTGGCACAAACACCCAAGCGTCTCATACCCAAACAATTATGAAATGTATTTCCTAAGTAAACTTAAGTAAGTGTAATAATATCCAAGATGAATAATTATTTACACCAACAAAGATAAATGCAATAATTTCTTTGCCTGTGATATTTGTGAGAGGTACCTCCTCAATCCATTTTGTAAAATATTTTGTAGCTACGAGGATGAATTTGTGACCATTGGATGAAGGAGGATTTATTTTTCCTACTAGATCAAGACCCCATTGGCAGAATGACCAAGATGTTGCCAAAGCATGAAGCTCTTGTGCTAGTGCATGAATTAAATTTCCATGGATCTGACATTGTTTGCATGTTTTAGCTATCTAAAAAGAATCTTGTCCCATAGTTGGCCAATAATAGCCCAAGCGTATGAGTTTTTTTGAAAGGGTAAGACCACTTGAATGAGTGCCACAAATATCATTATGGACTTCATTTAAGGCCTTTTTAGATTATTCTTGCTCGAGACATCTTAAAAGAGTACCATCCAGACCTCGTTTAAAAAGGGTATATGCGACAAGAGTATAATGAGAGGATTAGTAGATGAAATTTCTCTTTTGGTTCTTTGACAAGTTAGGAGGGAGGGTGTTATATTTCAGGTATGTATAAATTTGGCCATAGCGGGAGGAATCATGCCCAACAAGGTGACAGATAATTTGGGAATCAGGACAGTTATGGGTAGGGTAAAACAACTCTTCCACAAGGAATTCGTAATGCTCTTGATTTTCCTATGTCTAAAGTAGAGAAACAAGTGTTTCCATGGTGTCTGCTACTTTGTTGTCATTTTGTGGAATCTTCTAAAAAGTGATTTCTACAAAATAATTTTTAAAATCATCTACCATCTTTTTATAAGGCATTAGTTTGTCATCCTTTGTTTCATAATCATCATTAATTTTATTTATGGTGAGCTAAGAGTCTCCAAAAACCTCTAGTTGTGTGATGTTCCATTCTATGGCCATTTTGATTCTTGTGACCAAAGCTTCATATTCTACTGTATTGTTGGTGCATGGAAAACTCAATTTATATGCCTTTGGAATTGTGTGACCTTGCGATGTGATGAATAAAATGCCTGCTCTTGATCCATTTTGGGTATATGAACCATCAAACTACAATTGTCATATCTGTTTGGTGTCTATGTGTATATCAGCATCTGGAAATTCAATGTTTAAGGGTTGATCATCTTGAAGTGGTGCTTCTACCAGTTGGTTTGTAATGACTTGTCCCTTGATAGTTTTTCTATCCACATATTCAATATAAAATTCGCTTAGGATCATGACCCACTTTGCTAATCTTTCCGTTAATGTCTCCTTGCTAGTCCAAGGGTTTGAGCTTAGTTGGTTAAAGCATTGAGTTCTCAATGTGGGGACCAAAGTTCAACTCCCATGAGGGACACCTTTGTGTAGAATTCTAAGTTGTGACTCTTGGTCTTCCATTTTTGTTTAAAGTGGATTTCTAAGTTGTGACCCTTGGTCTTCCAATTGTTGTTTCTAGTTTGGTGCTCGAAAGGAGCTAGTATTTGTAATAAGTTTGCTCAAAAGGATCTGGTATTTGTAATAATTTTGTAACATGGATGCTCGAATGAGAAAAAAATGAGCTTTGTGATTCTATGATACTTAATACAAAAAATTGTCGCCTTGCTAAGCAAATACTTTAATGGATCTATTTTAGCAATCAATTTGATTGAGTGAGATAGTAAATAATGTCGCAACTTTTAAGAAGTGGATACTACTGCTAAGCATGCTTTTTCTATTGATGAATAATTGAGCTCGTATCCCACTAATGTTTTGTTGATGTAGTAAGTAGTTCATTCTTTTCCTTCATTATCCTATTGTGTGAGCATAACTCCTAATGATACTTATGTGGTTGATACATATAGTAACAATGACTTACCTTTAATTGGCAACATTAGCACTGGTGGTTGCATGAGATATTCCTTGATTTTGTTGAATGCTTCTTCACATTAATTGTCCCATTTGAAATGAACATTCTTGTGCAACAAATGAGTAAATGGTTGACACTTATTTGCTAACTGAGCAACAAATCTTCTAATTGACTGGAATCTTCCTTGAAGTGATCTGAGTTGACTGATATTTTTGGGAGATGTCATTTCCATGATTTCTTTAACTTTAGTTGGATCTACTTCTATACCTCTATCTAAAACAATGTATCCCAATAGCTTACCTGAAGTGACACCAAAGGCACATTTCTTGGGATTTAGCCTTAGCTTGTATTGTTCTAATCGGTCAAAGATTTTTTCCAATATTTCTAGATGTTCCTCTTTGTTGTATGATTTTGCCAATATGTCATCTACATAGTCTTCCATGGATGTATGCATCATGTCATGGAATATTGTTATCATAGCTCTCTGATAAGTAACACCTGCATTCTTTAGTCCAAATGGCATGACACTCCAATAGAAAGTACCCGATGGACATGTGAAACTTGTCTTTTCTTGATCTTGTGGAGCTATTTGAATATGATTATATCCTAAGAATCCATCCATTAGAGAAAACATGGAATGTCCGGTAGTTAAATCTACAATGATGTCAATATTAGGCAAAGGAAAGTCATCCTTAGGACATGCATTATTGAGATCTTTGAATTCTATGCATACTCTGATACTTTTATCTAGTTTAAGAAAATGAACTATGTTTGATACCCATTGAGGATATGGCACCGGTCTGATAAATCCCACATCCAGTAATTTCTTCAGTTCTGCTTTGACAAGGAGAGCTATATGAGGATGCATCTTTCTCAATTTTTGTTTTATTGGTTTCACTCCTGGAGTGACATTTAGGTGATACATTATAATATTTGGATCCAATCCTAGTATGTCTACATATGACTAGGCGAAATTGATTTGTCATCTTTTAAAAAATTCCAAATATTTTTGCTTTTCTTGTTCTGATAGAGAGGTTGCCAGATTTAGAATCTTTGGTTGATCTATCATTCCAATGTTGACTGCCTTCGTTGGTTCAATTAGTATAGATGATCTCTCTTGATAATATCTAGGTAAGGTGTCAAATCTCCCATCTTCCGACACCTCAAGGAGGTTTTCACCATTAGATGTGTCCTTTCTTTTTACTTTTCCTTGGTCTAATATTCCCAATAAATGGTTTTCAACATTAGACCTCATATTTTTTTCTTTATTTTTACTTTTGCGACTATGAGATTTGGAACCCACTTGACTGGAAGATGCGTTGGTGAAATCCCTGGTGGAAGTTTTTGTGGGCTCAATTATATTGAGGTATAAGGCAATAGCATGGTCACTAGGAAAGGTATTAATTTTAGTATGTCCTTTATTATCCCAGTCAATAAGTTCAAGATGTATTAAAGGTAAGGGATCCTTAGTTTGAGATGTTTCAAAGGAATTAAGGGTCATGATAGAAATGTTAAAGTCTTTAATACATATTTCAATGTCTAGGATGATACTCTCATCAGAATGACTTGTCACAAGTAGTTCTTGATTAAATCCAAGTCGGCCTAATGTGATTCTAATTCAAGTGATCTAGTTCCTAACATTTGTCTTGCATACGTATGGACTACATCAACACCCACATCTTCTTCATAGAAGGTTTCTTTAGCTGATTGTTCAGAATGATATGAATCCCATTCCCATTCATTGGAATATGTCTCACTGGTAACCTGCAATCTGTAGATTTGTTCATATAGCTTTTGGTTTGTTTCTTCTATTTTCCTTGCTATCTCTTTTCTTCTCTCATTTTCAACTTCCTCTGGGCTGATATTTAGTTTTGTTAGTCTTGTTATTAGTTCTCCTTGCTTTATACCATCTTCTTGTCTGTTTTGATTGGGAGTTGACTCTACTTGGGAAGTGCCTTTATTTTGTCTTTCTTGCTGATTAGAAGCTCTCTCTTTTTGTGATCTTATGTTTGCTTGTTCTTGTTGTTTGGCAGAGGCTTCTTCTCTTTTTATTGCAAGTTGCTCTTGTTTGTTTTCATGTTCATATTTTTGCTACCTAGAAGATTTTTCTTCTTGTGGAGTAACTTGTCCATACCCTAAGCCTGATTTGTCAGTAGCCTGTTGAGTATGAGGTTGTATGGGTTCTAAGATACCTTCTTTTCTTTTTCCTACATGACCCATTCTAGTGTATCCCATTTTCAGAAGGATGTTAAATCCTATTCCATATTTCTCTATAGGTATTCTAACATTATTGATTTTTTGTTGAACTTCATCATCCTTGTATAGCCATTCTAGCACATCTTTGTCCTCTATTTCTTTAGATAATATCCCAGCACTAATAAATGCTCCATCAAATATTGGAAGAGGTTTTACAACTGGTTGTTGTTTTGATTTTGATGGTTTACCATAAGATTTAGGAGAAAGTGGTAACTATGACAGTGAATATTCTTTGTTCCCTCGATCTCTTAGTTTTATCTGCTTTTCAAAACTTGACAAGATTGAGGAAAATGATTTTTACTTTGATTGTGTTCTTGAAGAGGATGTCTCTCTATAATGTGGAACCATGACCTCTTGTGATGGTTTCAAATTGCTACAATATTATAATGGATTCAAGTCTACTAAAATTATGATTTCCTACCCATTGTATGGAAACTTGAAGCACTGGTGATAAGTTGAGGGAATAAATTGTATGTCATAATCCATGGTATTCCCAAAAGTGTTGTATGATAAATTAGGTCTAGAACTTGGCATGTTGTATCTTTTTGCAATGTTCCTACTCTGATTTGTAATACCACAATTCCTTTGGAGGAACACTCATCTTCATCATATGCTTTGATTGTGATCTTTTTACGGGGATCAATTGCATCTTCATAATAACCTAAATAAAGCATGAACAAGACTTAATAAGAAAATATTCAAGCCAGCTGCTCCTTCTATTAGGACATGTTTAATGTGCATTTTATGATTAAGGACTTCAATATGCAAGGGCACATTATAGGGATGTTGCAGAGACATGTCATCTTCTTCTATGAATGATAAGAATTGAGGCATTTTAAGGTGTCCCACCATAGTTTGGAATTGATCTACATCAAGATCTTTGGATACTATCGTATCTACTAGCGCTCTTTCTAAACTTTCTTTTATGCGTGGGTGAAAGTTTGAAAAGTTCTAAAATTGATATTTGCACGGGAGTTTTCTGTAGTTGCTCCACTATACTATATTGTTTTAAAGTAGATGATGTGTTAGTTGTAGAACCCGAGAAAGTAACTTTGGCTTTGCTTCTTGTGATAACATGAGTGGGTTCTTGTTTTTGTTTCTCTTTGACCATGTTATCATAGGTATGAGCATAGTTCACTTGTGCTTTAGCCTTGCCATTTTGTGTTGTTGATGATTCACCCTTCTCATAATTAGGAAGAAGATTTTTGAAAGTTGTGTGTGATTTGTTTGTCTTATGCCCATCCACAATTATTACACCATTATCAATGAAATCTTGGATGACATGTTTTAACTGCTGATAATGATTTGTTTGGTTTCTTTTATTTCGATGAAAGTAGCAATAATGGTTGTCATTCCACCAAGTAGGTTTAACCTTGGGTTCAAATTCTCTTGTTCTAGAAAGGTAATCAACTTGTTTGCAAGAAGTGTCTTTAATGCTGACCCAAGTGGTTCACCAATGTTGGTAAATTTCCCGTGAAAGAAATTATTAAATGATAATTTTGGTTTATTGTTATCTTGTTGAATCTTTGTTGTGTGATTTGATAAATTGAACACTGGTTGCTTTGGTTTCACATTATTATTATCCACTATCCCATCATTGATGATGTTTCCATTTCTGTTCCAAGTTTTTGGCTTATCATTGTTGTTATTATTAGTAGTGTTGTTGGGAGGAGGTTTAACTTCTTCTTTGTATATCTTCAACTCTCCTTTCTTTACCATAGCTTCCTCAATCCTGATTCCATTATCAATCATGTTTTCAAAACTTGGATGACATTGCATTTTTAGGTTATAACTCATTTGTTTATTTAGATTGTCAATGAATATGTCCATCATTTTATATTCTGGCACCATACGAGGATATCGTGCAGCTAACCGTCTCCACCTTTGTAGAAATGTCATGAAAGGTTCACCACTCTTTTGCTTGGTGTGGCACAAGTATAGCATTGTGATCTGATGTTGTATGTTGTACACATATTTTGAAACAAATTTGTCCACCAATTTTGCAAATGATCTAATTTTGGGTGGAAGTTTTGAGAACCATTCCATATCTTGTCCACTTAAGCTCTTTGGAAATAACCTCATTAAGTATGTGCCTGATGTGCGAACTCCATGATCATCATGCAAAAATCTCTTATATGATCTTGGGGATCAATTCTTCCATTACATTTGTCATATCTAGGAGTTTTACAATTTGGAGGAAAAGGTATCATGTTGAGACTTCTGTCAAATGGATAAGGACAAATTTATTGAAGTGAATATCTCTTAGTAGTTTCTCTTTGTATATCTTGAATTTGTGTTTGAAGAGTTTGTATCTGTTGTGTGAAAGCTAAGAGAGGATCATCGACATGATTTATCCTTGTATCATCATGAGTTCATGTGTGATCATGATCTCTTCTTGTATCATCATGATTCCTTCTTGTGTCATCATTAGTTCGTTGTGTGTCCTCATGAGTTCTTGTGTCATAATTAGTTCTTGATGTGTCCTCATGAGTTCTTGTATCATCGGGAATTCTTGTGTCATCCTTTTTGCGATTGAAATTTATTCATTTTATTTATTATCATTGTAAGTGTCACTTGATCTTCCCCTTTGTCTTAAATTGTTTACGTCAAAATCTTGTGAAAGTTTAGCACCAGATTTTGCTAATATTAGGAAGTATTTTTCTTTTGCACCCTCCAATATTTTCTCCATGAATTTATCAAATTTAGGATCTTGTTGGATTTCTCTGATGTGTTGAGAAGTTATCTCTTCTTCTTATATTTCATTTCCTTGTGCCATTTCCTCATGATCTTCTACCATTTCAAGTGTTTCTATTTATGTTTCTTTGATCTTTTGTCTCTGAGCCCTGGTTAAAACGGGCATATACATGTTCTGAATATTTTGCAAGGTTTTGATTTTCTATAATGTGTCTCAATAAGTGATTAATTGTTGGGGTAAATATGATAGAGTGATATGATACGAAATGATCATTTGCATTTATGAGTTTGCAAGTTTTTCAATATTAGTTTGGAGTGCAAATTTTATGATTTTTGATATGACCAAGTTCAATAGGAACAATATATCCTATGATAGAGAATGAGGTTAATCTGATCAAATGTTATAGTTTTGTGATAAAGGATGATAGATCTTGATGAGAAACTATGTTTGAATGATCAGTTTATCAAAGAAAATGTGATGATGCACTGTGATATGTTAGATCTTGAACTTGTTGGAGATGAATACTTGAAAACCTTAGTGTGTCTAGCTTTGAATCAGTTTTGACAAAAGATAATTGGGCTGAGTGACTCCAGAAGATGACCTAATCAATATGTTTGACTGTTTGAGAAATGGGTTGCTTTTGTAACACAATGACAGGGGCATACTATCAAGATGTTATGCTCATGATGAAAAAAACTAGGTATATGATGTCCTATGATGTATCAATCTCAACTAGGAAAGTATGACAGAGGTCTATAAAAGATATCAAAATTATGCAAACAAAGTTTCTAGACTTGGGAAGATAGATTCTTGTATGACAAAATGCCTAAGACCATACGAAAAACTAAAGGTAACCAAACGAAAAACTAGGTTACTTGTACGAGATGTTGTTATGTATTCAAAAGTTGTTCAAAGAAGGCAGTGAAAGTTGCAAGCTCATACAACAATACACAGAGGCTCATGTGACAATTCTAAGGCAACCAGACAACAAAATAGGTTACTCGTACAAGATGCTATTATAAGTGTTCAAAACTTATTCAAAGCAGATAGTGAAAGTTGCAATCTCGTATGATAATACACAGAGGCTCATACGAAAATTATCAGATAGCAGTACAACAAACTGGGCAATTGAGGTCTTGACTCATACAGAATAGGATCAGACAAGAAATGAGTTTTGATAGGAAACATAATTTTGACCCTTGAGTTTTATGCTTCAGTTGATTATTCAGGTTCTCCAATTTTAGTTTCAGATTGTTTAGTGATAGTTTCAGATAGTTCAAGGATAAAGACACAACAAACATGCAAGATGTAAAGTGAATTCAAGCACAACACACTAATCCTAAGGAAGTTGGCTGAGAGAGAAAACCTTTGCTTGCAAACTTAGGTACACACCCAATAGCTAATCAAAATACGGTCATTGAGTCTCATGCAATGGATTCTCAATGTCATATTAGCTAACTCCAAATGCTAATGGGGGTACGATATGGCAAGTATCTTGGGAGAGTTACTATCTCTCTTGCACAAAGATTATCCCCCTTTTAGAGGTGAACCTGGTAGCTTCTATCCAAGAGTTCTTAGTAAGGGTTTTCATTAGAAGTTACCCCTTAAAGTCACGCAAGCACGATTGAGGCCTACAACCTGACAAGGCACCAAGAAAGATGCAGTCACACAAGCATGATTGAGACCGCGAGGCCCTACAAAATGCCCAATATGAGAAATCTTAAAGAGAAAACTCAAATAACTCCATCCTTCGAGACTTTAATCTCAAAGAGGCCTATTTATTATAGTGAGTCAGAATGCTTGGGTCTAGTTGTACTCACTTGGGTTGTTCTCAAAGGGTGATTACTTTTTCCCACTGTGACAAGCCCGCTGAAGGGTCAAAATAGAAAAGCCTCAAGGTTCTGGATTTCTGATTGTCTATGCAAACAAAAGCATACTCTCCTACCTTTTATACTTTTCTCAAACACAAAAAATAGACTTGTTTATTTACCACATCGCAATTTAGGTGCCTAGAAAACAATTAAGAATACACAAAGTTTGTTTGAATCTCCTTAGGCAACCTGCAAAAACAACGAATCAGTAATCATATTATTTTTGAGCGATACAGGCGTGTTCTTTGACAAATGTTTTGAAAAAACTTGTCAGGCTGTAAAAATCACTTAGATAGACATAAAACAGATCAGGGTTAGCATTAGTGCCAAAAAAAATCAAATAAAAAAAACCCTAAAAGTACTTTAGTTTTTATGGGAGAAATCAAAAAATCGTACAAACTTTCTCACTTACCATACGAGAATTCTCACCTACCCATATGACAGAAGATAAAATATCATAATATAATGAATATAATATCATATGAGATTATGCAGAAAATGTACGGACATAATCCAAAAGATGAGAATTTGATGATCTGCGAGGCCAAAAAATTGAGTTTCCAGCCTCACGATGGGTGCTAATTAATGTGTGTTTGAAATTTAGAATTTGTATCTGAAACAAAAACACTCAATAAATCATTGCATGCATGGTTAGTTGAACAAAATCAATAAGTATAAAAACCATAACAAATCAACCTATTGCCTCCTAAAAGATGCGAGTATAGATTTTCTCTCAGATTTATCTAAGCAATACCAATGACTAGACTACACCAAGATGGAGGATTTAATCTATATGAATGTAAACTAAATGAATGCAAGATTAAGAAAATTAAGATAGATTAATTTAAAATGATATGAGAAGCATGATTGTATGCATGATTAATCTAAAATTCTAATTATGCTAGATGATTGAGATAAAAATGCCTATAGTAATGATGCTAAAATCCAGAATGCAAGGGATCTGTATTGCTAAAAAATGAGGGATATTTATAGGAATTCCAAGGCCAAAGCTGAGGTGGTAGGAATCAATGGCCCATATTTAATCTGAAGATATCAAGGGCTAAGATTGAGGAAGTTGGAGAAGAGGTTGGAGGAACGGACACATGTGATCTCTATGGTGACAAGTGTCAATAAACCTTGCTCATGAGAGGGAAAGTGTCCAAGTGAGGAGACATGTGACAAAGTGCCATGTGTGTGAAGGGGATAATATACAACCCATAAGAGGTTAGGATGAACAAGATAGGATAGGGTTAGTTAAATTCGGGATTAGATAGAATGGGTTAGGTTAGGGGGAGGTTAGGTTAGGTGGTTAGAAGTTAGGAGCCATGTTCTCATATTTGAATTTTAAAATTCAAATATTAGGAAAAGACAATTAATCTCAACAAATTAAGAATTTATTAAGCTTAATTAGGAATTAGAAGAATTGATTTAAATGGGGGAAGAATTAATTAGTTTAGATTAATTAATCAAAGGGGATTATTGAAATGAACTTAATGAATGGGGAAATTAATCAAATTATTTGAGAATTCAATTAATTGAGAAAGGGATATTAATTAAATAACTCTATATTTAATTAATTATCTTCAGACCATTTTTAGGTGTATACAATAGTGTACCTGGAAAATCAAATGGGGGTTTGGGGGAAATGCTTCCAATAGGGATCAAGGAACAACACTCCTTGTGAGGTCAAGGGGCAGTGCCCCTTGCGAGGTCTCAAGGTAATGCCCAAGGTGTGCTCCCTATCGCGATACAGGGTGGGGTCAAGGGGAAGTGACCCTAGCGGGTCCCGAGGTAATGCCCAAGGTGCACTCCCTATTGTAATATAGGGTGGGGTTGAGGGGAAACACCAAGACCAAATTAAGACCTTCAAAACCATACAGAGCTACATGGCACACATGATTTGTGTGATTTTTTAAGACACAAAAAATAATGTTGATGAAACCATAAAATACATTTCACTCCTACCACATGCTTCTAACCACGTACGACTCCCCTCACCTCAAGTATGGTCTCATATGCATTGCATATGGTATGATACAAATTATGTATCATCTAAAACATGACATGTATTGTTTCCTCTCTGCCATGTATGGCTTGCACACCTATGTGTCTGTAGTGCTCAATTGTTGACCCTTACAACCTAGGCTTGTCGTTATATATGGCCAAATCTGGATGCACTCTTTACATGCTTTGATTCTCCTCACATATGGTTTCATATGGCTTGACGCCTTTGATGTATATACCACCTTCCACTAATGCTCATGCTCATATGGTTATGTTGTTCATGTATAGGTTGATGGTGTTCATGTACAACTCTTTTTTTGAAACTTCGTACAATGTACTTGTTCTTCCTCTATGCAGTATAACTTCCTTTGCATATGGCCTAACCTCTATGTATGACTTCTTCACTGAAGAATACAGTCTTCCTTTCTTTTATTAATGTATCTTACCTCCTAGCACATGTGGGTCGTATGACACCTTCTCCCTATGTGGTATTTGTTTCTTCTCCATGTACGACACATGTGCTTCCTTGTATGGCATGACCTTCTCCCTATGTAGTACCTATTTATCCTCCATGTACAAAACCCATGCTTCCTTTTACGACATGTTCAACTTGATAAATGTGGCATACAACTTCACCTCATACAAAATTTCCTTCACCTTATATATATATATCTATCTCCTTCAGACACCGTGTGTTCCTTTTTAATTATCGTATAGATCCCTCATATGGATTTGTTTCTTCTAGCCATCGTATGGGGTTTTTAGATGCCATGAAAAACTCCTCATATGGTTGAACTTGTATGGACTTCTCTTCCTTTACAATGTATGGATGAAGATGTTGGCATTATAATAGACAATAAGAGATTGTTGGCATTTCAATTAGGATATTGAGAAGGTTGTTGATGATTACGGATATAACTGATTAAGGATGTTTACTATCTTAATATTATTATTTTGTCATTGATGTCAAGAAATTGATTTTCTAATTCAGTATGATGTTGCCATATCTTAAGAAGTATGATTTGGTGAGTATAAAGATGTTGGTAAAAGACACAGAAAGATTGTGATGAATAAGGGGAGGAATAAGTTATTCAATGGGAAACTATTACTGAGTTAGACAATGATGAGATCATGATGTTTAGATTGTTTTGATATCCTACATATGTTGTTGATTGTAAGGTTAATACTATACTATGTTACCGAGCAAAGAACCTAGTCGGTAAACATAAGGAACCTAGTTGATAAACCCTAAGGTTATCGCTATCGGTTAATAAAGGCAGAATGTCTACCAAGTGAAGTTTAGTATTTACCGAGTTGCAACCGAGTAATAACAGAATGCATTCAATGAATAAAAGCGTTATTTAATGAAGGAAGCTGATGAGCTGGAACTGATTAAATGATTGGTATGTCATGCATGAAGTTTGTTAAAGAATCTATGGCAATGAAAGATCGGTAGGAAGAACTACAATTCAGATTGAACCGCAATACCCTAGCACAAGTTCCAAGAAATGTATGCAAGTTCCAAGGCGGGGTAAAACATTTTCAGATCGAAGGATACATTGAACTTGGTCAAGTTTGAAGATTTGATGGCTATGATTGATCATGGGATGTGTGATCAAGGAGATTAAGCGGTTAGCAATTGTTTATAAATAAGGAACTGTTGATAAACAATGCATGCGGGCAAGTGTAAGCACATGGATGCTACATAGTGATTACCGAGCACAGAAGCTTGAAGACCTGTTTGAATAACAGAGTAGAAAACCCAACTAAGGGACAAGATAAGTCCTAAGACTAGATTGTATTGAGCAAATAAGAATCTGCTTTAGCATTTTAGATGTGAAGTTGTAGATAGATTTTTATTACTGTTATTTTGTAAAGTGACAGAAAATCTCTTAACCGAGTGGAGTTAACAGTCTTATTTGTAAAACCCTCTAGCAAGGTGACATTCTGATTGAGTGTTTGAAATCCTTTAACAAGATGAAGATCCTAACAGATATGAGGGAAATCTCTTAACTGGGTCACATCTAGCAATGTGTTTGTATTCTTTAACAGGATTTGCTTTTAACCGAGCATACTCTAGAATAGTTTATTTCTTAGTGGGTCCGAAATCCCATAGTGGTTTTTTCCTATTTGGGTTTCCACGTTAAATCTGGTGTTATGAGTGTTGTGATGTTTATATGCTTATGAGTTTGCATGTTTAGCAATTTTGGTTATATTACTAGATTATATGTTACCGAGGTTGAATCTATTGTTTTTATGGAAGATTAAGTTTGTATGATCACCCCCCCCTCTCATCCTGTTAGCTTGGCATTTGTACTTGCATTAAGTATCAGAACTATCAATTGGTATCAGAGCTTTGGGCTCTGAAAGAAAAAGTTTAAAGCTACTTGAGGCAAAGATCCAAAGATGTACAAGAGGGATGCACCGAAGCTGAACAGGTCAAGTTTCTCTACATGGTAGAAAAGGATGAAGCTACACCTATCAAGAGTTGGAGAATATGTTGTATATTATCTGGAGAATGATTTCATCACACCTAGCACCTATCCATTGACAATGGAAGAGATAAAGGCAAAGCAAGAACATATTCAAGAAATGATTGAAATAACATCTGCATTGACTGACTCAGAGTTTAATGATCTAGAAGGCTGCAATGATGCCAAGGCAATGTGGGACAAGCTCATATCTGTGTATGGCGGTGATGAACATGTTCAAAGAGCAAAAGTGGATAGTCTAAGAGGACAACTGAATCTATGAGGATAAATGAAGGTGAGAACATAACCCAGTACAGTACAAGACTAAATGAGATTGTCAATCAAATCAAAGGAGCAGGTACAACTATTGAAGAAAAGGATATAACAAGTAAGTTGTTAAGATCCCTTCTACCAGCTTATGCAATCCGAGTCTCTGCAATCAATGAATTGAGGTCTGTACCCAATATGCTAGTTTCTTTAGATGCTACTATTGGTAAGCTACATGCATTTGAGTTAAGTAATTTTGATAATAGTGGGTCTTTGGTTAATAAAGTTAAATCTGCATTTAGTTCTTTTCATCTTGATGAATCTGATGATTACAATAATAGAAAGTATAGGTATTCTGAATGGAATCACAATGGAGCAAGTGAAAGATTTCATAAGGACATGGAAGAAGTACACAAACTGTATGAGGAAATCAGAAAGCAAGAAGAGTTTGAAGCACTATTAGCCAGAAGGTTACCGAGAGGCAAAGGTAAGTATAAAGGAAAACTACCTTTGAAATGTTTCAATTGTGATACGATAGGACATATGGCTTCTAACTATCCTGAGAAAGAATATAGTGAAAAGAGAGATTACCGAGATGACAGATAGAAAGATAATCATTACAGAGGACACCGAGACTTCAAGAGAAGAGATAGAAAGTCATGCCTAATAGCTGATGAGGAATCCAATGATGATAAATCAGATGAAACTGATACAGAGGAAGTAATTTATGTGGCTATCAAAGATGGATTAGATGAAGAAAGGTATGAACAAAAATCCCTAATATCTCACATAAATACTAATGATTCATGGATCATAGATAGTGGATGCTCATATCACATGACAAGTGATAAACACAAGTTTGTTATGTTAGAAGATTATGATGGAGGTTATGTAAGATTTGGTAATGTTGCACCATGTCCAGTAAAAGGTAAAGGATCCATAACACTTCTTGACAATGCTAAATGTAATGATGTTTATTGGGTTGAAGGATTGAAATACAATTTTTTGAGTGTAGCACAGCTAAACAACATAGGTTACCAAATAGAATTTCAGAAAGGAATTGTCAAAGTTCATGACAAGCATGGAAAGTTAGCTACTACTGGGACACAAACAAAAGGTAACACATTTCATCTTGACTCAACTCAGAACAAGTGTCTGTATGCAAAGATAGATGATACCTGGTTATGGCATAAAAGGTTTTGTCATGTAAATTTTGATAATCTGATCAAAATAAGTAAGAAGCACCGAGTAAGAGGTCTACTGAGTTTGGAAAAACCTGAGAATGCTATGTGCCGAGGATGCCAGATGGGTAAAATGACAAGATCAAGCTTTACAAGTAAGTCCTACACTTCTAAGGGAATTTTAGATCTTGTGCACACTGATCTTTGTGGTCCTATGAAAATTCAAAGTTATTATGGTGATAAATATTTCATATTATTTGTGGATGATTATTCAAGGATGATGTCAGTTATGTTTTTAAAAGAAAAATCAGAAGCTTTTCAAAAGAAAAATCAGAAGCTTTTCAAATGTTTAAATGGTACAAGGCAAGAGTTGAAAATGAAACAAGAAGACAACTAAAATGTCTTAGATCAGATAGAGGAGGAGAGTTTACCTCTGATGAATTTAACTTATTCTGCAATGATCATGGTATAAAAAGACAAGTCTTTGTGCTGAGAACTCCAAAGCAAAATGGGATAGCTGAGAGAAGAAACAGATCTATTGTGGATTGTGCTAGAACCCTGATGATTGAAAAGAAAGTGCCACAAACATTTTGGAGAGAAGCAATAAGCACAACAGTTTACACCCTGAACCGAGTACAACTAAAGAAAGGAACTTTGAAGACACCATATGAAATCTGGTATGACAAGAAACCTAATGTAAGTTACTTCAAAATCTTTGGAAGTAGATGCTATGTACACAAAGATGATAGAAATGGAAAGTTTGATCAGAAAAGTGAAGAAGGAACATTTCTTGGTTATTCTTCTAGAAGTAAAGCATTTAAATGTCTGATCAAATCATCTAACAAAATAGTAGAAAGTGCAAATGTGAAAATTGATGAATTTGCAGAAAGAAATGATGAAGGAAACTCTATGGAACCAGAAGATTATGAAGAATTTGTTTATATTCAACCAACAAGTCCTACCGAGAGAGTTACTGAAGGAAATGAAGATAATGTCTAGTTACTGAGTAATGAAGAAGATCATACAGAGCCTACCGAGCCTGTATTAGACAAGTATGTTGGAAGGAATCATGCATCAAGTCAAATTATAGGAGATAAAGATGATCTAGTGATGACAAGAAACAAACTGAGACAGAACACATGTTTGATATCTAAATTTGAACCGAGAATAGTGAAAGAGGCATTTAACAGTGAAGATTGGATAAATTCTATGACATAAGAGATTGATCAAATCAAGAAGAATGACACATGTACACTGGTCCCAAGACCAAAGGACTAAAATGTAATCGGTACAAAGTGGATTTTCAGAAACAAGTTGAATGAAAACGGTGAGGTCATTCAAAATAAAGCAAGACTAGTTTGCAAAGGATATGCTCAAGAAGAGGGAATTGATTATGGTGAGACTTTTGCACCAGTGGCAAGATTTGAAGGAATAAGAACATTGCTGGCATATGCTACTTACAAGAATTTCAAGGTATATAAAATGGATGTCAAATCTGCATTTCTGAATGGTATATTAGAAGAAGAAGTTTTTATTGAACAACCTGAAGGATTTGTTGAAAGAAAGAATAATGATTAGGTATGTAAATTGAACAAAGCTTTATATGGTTTGAAACAAGCACCTAGAGCATGGTATGAAAGATTGCACTCTTATTTAATCAAAATTGGTTTTATAAGAACTAGTGAAAATAGTAACATGTATATGAAGAACGATGAAAATGGAATGCTGATCTCAACCATATTTGTTGATGATATTATCTTTTGTGGGAATGACTCTCTATGCAAGAACTTTGGAAATGAAATGAGCAAAGAATTTGAGATGTCATTAATCAGTGAGATAAAGTATTTTATAGGTTTACAGATATTGCAAATGAAAGATGAGATTTTCATTACTCAATCCAAGTACATAAAGGAAATCTTGAAGAAATTTGGAATGGAGGATTCAAAACCAATAAGTACTCCTATGACTACCAACTATAAACTATCAAAGAATGATGAATCTGCATATGTTGATGAGACACTTTACCGATCTATGATTGGAAAGTTGCAATATGTTGTTCACAGCAGGCCAGATATAGCATATGCAGTAGGTATAGTTGCAAGATTTTCTGCAGATCCCAAGGAAACACACATGACAGCAATCAAGAGAATTTTTAGATACCTGAAAGGCACTGAAGATTATGGCTTAGTATATCAGAAAGGAAATGTTTTTGATTTAAAAGTTTATACTGATGTTGATTGGGCAAGCAACATTGATGACAAAAAAAGAACAAGTGGAGGAGCTTTCTTTTTAGGAGAAAGACTAGTGAGTTGGCTTAGCAAGAAACAAGGATGTGTTTCACAATCAACAACAGAAGCTGAATATGTTGTTGTAGCATTGAATTGTACCAAGATAGTATGGATCAAACAACTCTTGGAAGGTATAAATGAGAAAGTTACCAAGCCAGTAACTGTATTCTGTGACAATACTAGTGCCATAAACATCTCAAAGAATCTTGTTATGCACTCTAAGACAAAGCACATCTCTATCAAGTATCATTATCTTAGAGAAGAAGTTCAAGGGAAGAAAGTGGTGTTGGAGTATGTTAGCATAAAGGAACAAATAGTAGATATCTTCACCAAGCCACTGCCAAGGAACACTTTTGAGTATCTCAGAAGTCAGTTAGGGGTCCTACCCCTATCTTCCATTCACTGACCGAGTTTGGTGAAAGCATCAATTCGATGACTCTACAGAATATCTTTTAGGAGTTGATGCTGATTTAAACACTTTAGGAGGTTTTCTAAAGGTGTGCAAGAAATAAGAATTGTAGACATAATGCTTTGACCGAGACTAAGTTGACACATAACAGCAAGGAATTCACTTCTTAGCGGAAGAAATCATGTTTTAATTCTTTACTTTTTGGCATTGTTGTCAAATGGGGAGAAGACTATTGTATGTGGGAGAAGTCTAATGACATGGGGAGAGCATTTTAGAATCTCATAGCAATCCAAATCAATTAGATCAAATCAATTGGTTTTGCCATCAATTCCAAAGGGGGAGATTGTTGGCATTATAACAAACAATAAGAGATTGTTGGCATTTCAATTAGGATATTGAGAAGGTTGTTGATGATTATGGATATAACTGATTAAGGATGTTTACTATCTTAATATTATTATTTTGTCATTGATGTCAAGAAATTGATTTTCTAATTCAGTATGATGTTGCCATATCTTAAGAAGTATGATTTGGTCAGTATAAAGATGTCAGTAAAAGACACAGAAAGAATGTGATGAATAAGGGGAGGAATAAGTTATTCAATGGGAAACTATTATTGAGTTAGACAATGATGAGATCATGATGTTTAGATTGTTTTGATATCCTACATATGTTGTTGATTGTAAGGTTAATACTATACTATGTTACCGAGCAAAGAACCTAGTCGGTAAACCCTAAGGTTATCGCTATCAGTTAATAAAGGCAGAATGTCTACCGAGTGAAGTTTAGTATTTACTGAGTTGCAACCGAGTAATAACAGAATGCATTGAATGAATAATAGCATTATTTAATGAAGGAAGTTGATGAGCTAGAATTGATTAAATGATTGGTATGTCGTGCATGAAGTTTGTTAAAGAATCTATGGCAATGAAAGATCGACAGGAAGATCTATAACTCAGATTGAACCACAATACCCTAGCACAAGTTCCAAGAAATGTATGCAAGTTCCAAGGTGGGGTAAAACATTTTCAGATCGAAGGATACATTGAACCTAGTCAAGTTTGAAGATCTGATGGCTACGATTAATCATGGGATATGTGATCAAGGAGATTAAGCGGTTAGCAATTGTTTATAAATAAGGAACTATTGATAAACAATGCATGTGGGCAAGTGTAAGCACAGGGATGCTACATAGTGATTATCGAACACAGAAGCTTGAAGACATGTTTGAATAACAGAGTAGAAAGCCCAGCTGAGGGACAAGATAAGTCCTAAGACTATATTGTATTGAGCAAATAAGAATCTGCTTTAGCATTTTAGATGTGAAGTTGCAGATAGATTTTTATTACTGTTATTTTGTAAAGTGACAGAAAATCTCTTAACCAAGTGGACTTAACAGTCTTATTTGTAAAACCCTCTAGCAAGGTGACATTCTGATTGAGTGTTTGAAATCCTTTAACAAGGTCACTTCTAACAAGGTGAAGATCCTAACAGATCTGAGGGAAATCCCTTAACCGGGTCACATCTAGCAATGTGTTTGTAATCTTTAATAGGATTTTCTTTTAACCAAGCATACTCTAGAAGAGTATATTTATTAGTGGGTCCAAAATCCCACAATGGTTTTTCCCTATTTGGGTTTCCACGTTAAATATGGTGTTATGAGTGTTGTGGTGTTTATATGCTTATGAGTTTGCATGTTTAGCAGTTTTGGTTATATTACTGAAGTATATGTTACCGAGGTTGAATCTGTTGTTTTTATGGAAGATTAAGTTTGTATGATTCACCCCCCCCCTCTCATCCTATTATCTTGGCATCTGTACTTACATTAAGTATCAGAACTATCAGAAGACTTATCCATCTGTCTACAATTTGATATAGATGGAGCACTCTCCAATTGCATGTGATTTGATTTAGTTGTTATGCCCATATGATAAATGACATGTTCCTTGTATAACCCCTTCTTTCCTTTCATACAGTGTACGAAAATAGGCTCATGGAAAATCATCATGCTCTTCGTATGGTGTACGAACTTCCTACATAGTGTTCTTGTCTTTTCCTGTATTGTTCCTTCCATTTAATTTTTTCTCTCAATTCCATGTTTTTTAATAGTACACTTGCATAAATAATGACTCCATACAGGTATGATTTACTTTTGTGAAGGCCCCCTTGTTCATAAAACCTCTATTCTTCCTTCATGGGCTTTATCCTTCCGCTTTCCATCTCTGTACTACCAGATGTATCATTCATAACTTTACATGCTTTCGTTAATTGCTCTTCATTGAGAGCTATAGCTTCAAGAAAATTACATGTTGGTGATAATAACTCGTATTCCTCTATTTTTCAATGGAATTGTCCATTCAGGGAACTCATCTCATCTTCATATCAATCTTCTAATTCAAACACCCCTTCATCATTGGGTTCCACGCCTTTCCTCCCTTCATCCATATCTAACTCTCCACCCTTAGACTCTGAGTTGGAGGATGCCAGTTCTTCACTCACCTTTTAGTTCCTAAAACTCATGGTGTGCTTCCTCCCACCACTCTTGATCAAAAGTGTGTTCCGCTTCTAATTATGATTTTCTTTGGCAATAATAATGATCCCCTCCCAAGGAGTGCATCATATGCCTCAATTTGCAACAAGATGACTACAAAGTCCAAGAAAAATTGTTGTGTCTCAATTATTACTTTTTATGCCATCAATTTTCCCAATAGCTCTATGTTGCATTGGTTGCAACATACCAAGTGGAAGGTTGATAGCCAGAGCATCAAATTATCCATACATTTCCAAGTGTCTTCTGGTAGTATGTTTACTCTAGATCCTCCATCAATGATGGTGTTGTCAACTTCTTCCCTATTATTTCCATCTCGACAACCACCATCTTCCTATTGATGCTCACCATCAACAACATTGGATCACTAGCCTCATTCCATCAATGTGGTGGTTTCCCTATCAACTCCTCTTATGTTTTGCATTAGCTAACTATGTTTTGACTAACCATTTTGTTAATTGCCACTCTCAGTTGTGACATAGTTTGAAGAAGGTTTGTCACCTTAATGGGTATGGTTGTCTGTAGCACCTACCAAACTATGCTCTTCTCTGACTCCCACAATGATTTACTTGTAGTTCCATTGGAGGTTACTTGTTCATTTACCAACACTTGTTCTACTTCAGTTCTAGCTTCTTGGAGTCATTCATTTTTTGTACAAGAGTTTGAATGCATTTCCTTCTTTGTCTATGCTCTCATGATTGCTAGAACTACCTCATCTTGTTCCACCACATTCAACATATTAGTACCCTTTTTATTTGGGTAGTCGGTGTCTTCATGATTCCTTGATCCACACCATTTGTAGCACAATAATGTATGTTGTCTTGCTTATTTTGATAGTCTCTTGCAAAGTGTCCCCATTCACTACATTGTTGGCACTGTATGATAGGACATCTTCTAGAGGCATATTATATTTGATTTCACCCTTGTTGATTTCTATAACCGCCTACTAATACATTCTCTAATTTTGATGGGCTAGATCCTCCTTATGTAAAAAGTACTTGCTTATTTCTAGTCTTCAAATTATATTCACACTCCCTTATTAAATGACCCAATGCCTAGAAAATATCATAAAACATATTTCTAGAATAATTACCTTTCGTGTGCCCCTTAATTTTGCACTCAGTACACCATAGTTCATTACATTCTTTATTAGTTCCTTTCTCGGCCTTGAATTCTTTCATCATTTTTAATATATCCCATCAAAGGGCCTATATGGTTTTGGATTCTTCATCACTGTTATGTTTGGTGCTCTTGTCATCGTCAACTTTCCTCTTCCCTCAGAAGGATGTTTTATTTTCACTCTTGATGTCCATTGTTTGATTGCAAGCATCGACGTACAAGGTTGGAGGCACTAGTTTCATCTTCTTACATGATGAGGGTATCAATCTCTCAATGAACCACCTCTTCTTCAGCCTATCAACTGGATGGTTCTCCATCTTATTAAAAAATTCTTTGAGCCTACAATTGTAAGCATGTACACTCTCATGTTTACCTTGCTTGGTATTATAGATTTCAGCTACAATCTCGTTGTTGTCCCTCAGGAGATTGAACTGCTCTTCCAATTCCTTCTTTAGTTCACTCCACCCAACCTTTTCCTTAGTGTCTAGATATATATACCAGTCAATAAAAATTCCCCGAAGGGTCGTGGGAAACATCTTTAGCCAGTAACCATGGTCATCTTGGTCATTCACCTCCCATATTGGTATGCATGTATTGCAATGGCATACAGGGTCCTTTGATTCATCTCTTATGGACTTTAAGAGTTTTTGCCTCTCTTGGGTTTCATTATTGTTTTCACTTGGAAGGTATTGGGTGTATTTGATTAGATTGGACCGTCTCACTATCACTCATGTTCTTATGCCTCTCTTGCACTCTTGGCCACACATGACCTCTCTATGCATCCACCTTCTACATCTTCTACATCTTGGTCACCTTATTTATTTCTATAATCTCTCCTCCCTAGAGTCTTTAGCTTAGGCCCCCTATTCTTGGTTCCTCGACGAGGGGGAAGTTCATGCAAATTGGTTTCTTGCCTTCTTTCTCCCTTGTGTGCCAAACCTAGGTGGATTGCTTTGATCACTATGTTCTTATGCTTTTCCTTCACTCTTGGCCATGTGCACATCCTCTACACGTCCACCTCTAGCATGCAAAACACTTCAAGTACTTCCAATTTTATTGAATCTAGGTGGATTATTTCGATTGCTAGGTTTCGGTGTTTTCCTTGCACTCTTGGCCATGCACACATTCTTTACATGACCACTTCTAGTGTCCCAACACTCCAAGTACTTCTAGGATTTGACCCATCCCTATGCTCCCTTTGGCCAAGGATCACCCAATCACCTAATCACTTGGTCTTTACCACCCTGTGGCTTCCTTTCGCCTTTATTGGGATCTATGGGCATGTATCACTCAAGTCTAACCTGATTTCTTTTAAGGAAACAACACCAAATATTTATTACTACATCTGATAAATCAAATACATAATATAATAATGTACATGACAACACATACCAAACACATAAGTATAATATATCTTTATTCGCACATGAAATTATTATAGAGAAGAAGACCATAGATGGTCGGCCAAGGATTACAATAGATCCAACTATACCATACTACCTTCCTTGTTGGTACACAACATATTTAAAGGACTTGATGGTGACCGAGAGGTACACAATGGTCAACCCATTGATACATTAACTACCCAAGAGTGACAACCCACTTAATACAAACAATTAATACATTGTCAGATAACAAATAATATTAAACATAACAATAATGAATTTATGTCAACTACAGTTACATAATGACATTCTTTAAAACATTGACGGAATATGTAATATACAGACAATATTCATGATAATCCTAGAGATAACATGGAAAAGGCTAACACTTGTACCTCTCCTAGGGTATCTCATGTTATTGAGGAAAGAATCAATACTCCTATTAAGGATCTCTCCTTTGGAGATGAAGCATTGAAGAGTAATATGACACCATCTTCTTCTCATAAAGATACTTTAGTGCAAGGGGGCAAAGTAAATATGTTGGTATATCAATCTCTCTTGATCCTCCTTATTCTCCTCGAGCTTATCTTGATCGTCAACATATTTGTAGTCAATATGATGTTATAAAATTTCTTCATAACTTATCTCCTAACATAACACTGAGAAAAGATGAAGCCTTAGATGATGAGGATCCTCCTTCACAACATAACAAAGTGAACATTGATAATGATAATATAAAGGAGAATATCCCTACAAAGGATATTCCTTCGTCATATATTCATACTTCTAATCCTTCAACATGCCCTTACAAAACAAATTTCAAATAAATTCACAATGATATCTCTTCTCCTTCATAATTAAAAACATCCTATGAGGTTGGCTATGATAAAATTTTAAAACAAAGCTATAGAGGACACAAAATTGGAAAACAAGAACAAGGAATTAAGGTCCCTATAGATCCTCCCTCACAATCTACTACATAAGGTTTAGGATAACCCAATTCATCAACATCTATGAATGATCTTCTTAAAGTTCAAATTTTGGAGTATTTTGCCAAAGATAGAAACTATCATCCATCTAAAAATTCTTCTTCATCAAACAATATTCCTCCTTCCTTGTCAATTCTCTTACCACAAGAAAACACATCTAAAGAGAAAACTGTCCATAGTGACAATCAAGAAAAGATAGCTACAAGAATCTTTTGGAGGTTAAAATATGTTAAGAATGTTACTTTTCCCTTCATAAGATATATAAATAATTATAGAAACACATATGAACATCAATGTGTATTGTTTCTTTCATCATAGTTATTCTCATTCTCTTGGAAATTGTAAATATTTTAAAGAATTTGTTCAAGACTAAAATGATAGAGCTCGTATCACTTTTACAATTGATCTCATGCTTTTTCTCAATCCAAATTTGAAAGTAATTCCTTAGCACTCCATTTCCCTTATTTTATTGCTCCTTACCCTATGAAATTGGTAGTTTACCTTTACTGGGGGCTCTTTTTCATATGTGGTGGTACAACTTAAATTACAATAATACTAGGTTAGCAATATAATGGTAATTTGTCCTTGTCTCCATGCTTAAGGGGTAAGAATAATATTTCAATTCTCTCTCTTTTTCAAAGATTGTCTTTTCCCTTGTGTTGTATTTTTCATAACTTGAGGTCCTTTGTTACATAGAGTGGTCCTCCATGTGAGTACATATGTGCCTCTTGGTTGGACTTGTTCTTTGTTTCCATTAGTGCATCTTATTATGAATGATCTCTCCTTTGTGAATGTGTGCAATCTTTTACTAAGAATCCACTTTTTCCTAGCAATGGGAGAAGGTGTGTATTCTTAGTTTTCTTCTTATTTTCAAAGATGTTATATTTATAAAACATCTCTTCTTTTTTTCAAGCAAAATTTTTTATAAATAGAATTTTGTTTCTCCATTCATCCCTCAAAAGGATCCATTTACACTTGTTGCAAGATATCTCTTTTACAACTATCTTTTCCTTTCTTATAAGAGTTATGCCTCTTTAGCTTGGAGTTATGTACATTATTTACTAAAGGATATCTCATTGGTGATGAAGGTGTGTATCCTTGTTTCTATCTTCCTTAAGACATCAACATAGGGCTATTTTGACATCCTAAGGGGGTGTCATACATCATGGCATCCTTGTAACTTATGTTCAATTCAAGTTACAAATTTCATTTCATGCCTTGCTTGGTTATCCTTTTTTAATTCAAGTTTCAAATTTCCTTGCATAATGCCTTGCTTGGTTATCCTTTTTTAATTCAAGTTGCAGATTTCCTTGCATAATGCTTTGCTTGGTTATCCTAGTTCAATTCAAGCTGCACATTTCCTTGCACAGTACCTTGCTTTCTTATCCCTTTTCAATTCAAGATACAAATTTTCTTGAATAATGTCTTGCTTGGTTATCATTTTTCCAATTCAATTTGTGGATTTCCCTGCATAATTCCTTGTTTGGTTATCCCTTTTGCATATTTCCTTACATGATGTCTTATTGGGTTATCTTTATTGCACATGTTATATAGGTTGTTGCATGCTCAAATCCCAACCAAAGTCTTAGAAGAGATGCTCAACTCCTGAAACTAGACAACAACATGTACAATAGCATGTCAACTCATCCTTCTTTTTCAACTTCTTTAAGGTAGGTTCACTAGCATAACACAACTTGATAGATCTTTCAACCCTCCTTGAGCTACATTATCAAATGAGTGGAACTAGTAGAGCACAACTTGCTAGACTATTTTGACTTTTCCTTCCTACATGGATCACACAACATAACACAAATTGTTAACCCGTGAGAATTCATGTTTCCATGGATCACCTAGTGATGAGTACCTAAAAATGATATTTTAAAAGCTTAGTTTATACTTTAAAATTTTTTGCATTTTGTTAATTAATATAGTTGGCAGTAGACTATATAGTTACATGTTTACTCGTTTTGCATTTATACTTAACTAATTAGGAGATGTAAAGAAATAATATTTTGTATTGAATGCATTACTTCAAATAAGGAATTAATGAAAAAATAACCATTTATCCAAAATCATTGTTGTTATATTATTTGTTGTTTCACTAGCGATGAAGTTGTTGGTTGAAAACTTTGCAAAGTAGATAAGTTTACAAAGTTGTGGTTTTAGCCATAATGTGTGAGATTGAATCTCTCCTAATTTTTAAGGGAAGGATCCAACTTTAACTTACTACTCTACCTTTCTAGAAAAAGATACAACTTTTGATTTCTAATCTAAACTTGGGTAGTGCATCATCCTATCCTCTTTTTCAGGATAGATGTTATTCTCTCCTCTTTCTTCAGGAAAGAATTTGCAGCAATAATTCTTAAAATTTCAATGTAAAGAATAACTTACTAAAAAAGAAGAAACACTTATATAAAGGCCTAAAGTCCTTTGTTGCTTCTCTGAGATGGGAAAGAGTGTTTAAGCTCAAAGTCTTAAAATCACTGTTGTCCAAGTATTACCATATTTTCACTTACAACTTAATCAGGTAGAGATTATTGTTTTGAATTAAAAGAAGGGAAGGTACATTTATTTAACTTTCCTATATTACATTTAGGTGGATAAGCAGAAATCAAAAGATTACATTAACAGATTATTGCATTTATATAAGTGCATGTAACATAGGAAGGATTTATACAAATATTTTATGTGTAGAGAAGTAGTCTTTATTGAATGTGAAAATGTATGTTGTCTCACACAAGCCGTGAGACTAACTTTACTTATTTAATGAAAATGAAGAAAAACATATACATGAATAAGTAAACAAATGTAAATGTACATCTAAGGAGAGAGATTAGTCATTGTCTAAGAATAACTGATTCAGGGTGTGTTGTCTTGAATTGATGTTGCCTAAGCTGCTTGTGTCCCTCCTAGCTTCATATTGCTCCTAGTTCCTGCATTTGGCGATACCAATTATGTTAGAGAAATTCTCTAAACAATGAAATATCTCAAACATTATATGAACATACACCTATGCATGTGTAAGTTGATCTCCAAATGCATTGAACAAACATGCAAACCTTGGATGTCCTAGAGAATCATGAAGTCATCAAAAACATCTAAAGTATGCACATGTTTTTCTAACATATTTGTTTACTTTGTAGATACAGGTACATAGTTCATTAATGTTTCATCTATCAGATTACAACATGTGGAGTGAAATGGGCTCCCATAAGGTTTGAGCCCAACTTTTTGTGTTTTAATAGAAGTGTGTAATCACCATACCATGATAGTCCAATCAATGGAATTCATAATAGTATGACATCATGCACATTCATAAGCATATATAATAGTTTTCCAACTCATTACATAATATCAAAGACATTGCAGAGAAAAGAATACTACAAAGCAGCTATCAAGAGATTAACTATTCATGATGCATTTAAAGACAACTTTTAAAGATTATACTACAACAACAGTCATGAATGTGCAGAAGTAGTCATAAATGATGCATTGCCAAGAAAGAGTTTCAACATGAATATGAGAAGTCAAAAGAAGAACAATATTCATATATGAACAATAAAGAAATAGTACAATAAATGACCATCACAGTGGAGATATAGAATCAATGAATGGTAAATAGCCCATTAAAGGTATGATTATGAGTTGAAAAAACTCCATGGACAATGAATATTGGATTTAAGTATTCATGGATGGTCCATACTTCAAGAAGGTAGAAACCTTCAAAGAACAATAGCATCTAATGATAAGGACAAAGAGCAGTTTGCAGTACCCAAGACAAAGTTGTTAATGAGTGCCTTTCAAAATGGAGATAAGAGTAAATCACTATCAATTGACAACCACTCACAATACATTCATGGCCAATGGAGTCCCAAAGACAAATAGAGGCAATGCTCTTCAAGTTTTGCAGACCTAGTTCAGTATGATCCTAAAATCAAAGCAACTTTGAGATAGCATGGTGACAGTGGTCTAAATTTTTTATATCATTTGGTGTTATTGTCTGTAGAAGCTCCTGTACAACCAATAGGAAGACAATGGTAAAAGCCATTGAGGTTCGAGAATAATTATGAAATCTATTTGTGCAACATAAAAACAAGAGGGGAGAAATGATCTATTAAAGAGAATAATACATTCATGTTACAAATAGAGCAAGACTCATCAATGCCAATGTACAATCTTGAGGACATATGAACAGTCAAGGAATCATACAATGAGCATTCATCTTTAGTTTAACAGTAAGCACAAATAAGCACATTAGATACAAAGGCGGTGTATGAGATTTGATGACACTCAACAATGAGTAGGGCCCATTAAAGGAGGTCTATATACTGATTCTAAAGCAAAGACAAAAGACTAAATTTAGTGAATGGAATTCAAGATTTGAAATTGACAATCCCTTGATTTCAAAAGTGCAGATCCATAATAGAATGCAATCCGTATTATCTTCAAGAACTCAAGAGTGCATAAATGGGAGACCAAAGTATCAATGGTCAAGTGCAAAAGTAGAAATCCTTCAAAGGATAGTTTACCCTAATGTTAAGAATGCATTCGAGATGAAGGTAAAGTTTTTGTGCATAAAAGAAGATAAAAGCAACATTGGTATTCACTATAAAGCTTGCCAGTTTCGGCCTGTCAATGTTCAAAGCCAGCATAAAATATTTTAGAGATCTTTGTCTAAGAAAGAAGACTTCTTTATAAAAATTCTAAAAACCCTCATGGTGGCGCCGCAAAGTAGAGGAGAGAAGAATATTGAATGCAAAAAGATAATGAATACATGTTGCTTTAGGGTTTTTGTCTACCCTAAAAAGAATTCGACAACTTAAGAATTTCTTTTTTTTTGCCTCTATTATTTTTTGCAACAAACTAATTAACACGTGAGCTAAAACTTCCAAGTCATATGCCTTGAATATATTTTACCTTGTGTATGGTATGCATAGGGACTTTAATGACTTCTAATTTTTTGCATTGACTCTCATATGGTCGAGTCATGTTTTAAAATTTTGCATTCATTTTTAATATAAAGCATTTACTCAAGTGATATTTTATAAATCACTTAAGTTAAAATGTTACTTTTAATGCAAATAAAATGCTTTGAGCTTTCAATGCATGGATATAGATGTAATTATGTTTTTGCAAGCATCTAGAGGGAGTTAGAGGAAGTTGTTAAATATGTGGAGGAGATATAGGAGTTGTTTTGGGGATTTTAATAGTAGTAGAGAGCATCTTGGAGTTTGTTTTGCAAGTTATCATTTTTGACATGGTCAAACTTGACTTTTTCACCTATCTAGATCTTATTTGGAGAAAATATAGTGGCTAGATTTTAGGCTTTTCAGTTGCATTCGATCAAGGAGGTTGGGAATCCTATTATTTTGTAACTGCTTCAGAAAAGAATAAGTATGGTCTTAACTTCTTTTATGAAGTTATTTCTTGTCATTCACTAGCATTATTGTAGCTCAATTTTTAGAGCTCTTTGTTGTAGAGAGAGATATTGTAACTCATTTTTTCATAATTGTATATCAGAATACCTTTTGAAGATTAACAGATAAGTCTTTGCCTTCTTTATTTTTGTCATATTGTGTGAAACTGAGTGATTCAACATTTCTATTTGTGAAGTGTTTCTTCCTTGTAGTTTTGTTTAATTTTTAAGCATCTTTGTTGCAGAAGGAATATTCTTTATTACAGGTTTTTATGAGTTGTGTATGTTGCAGTTGTTCAAGTTGTGAAGTTTATTTCTTCTGTCTTGATTGGGTGTAGTAAAGTGTTCTTGTAGAGTGTTCTTGCAAGAGTATGTAGTGTGAAGTGTGCAAGTTAGTTTATTTCTTAGTTGAAATTGTGTCATATGCTGATTTTACAGATTTGGATAGTATAATTTGGTGCATCACCTATTAGTTTGTAGGTTTAATTAATGAAATCCTTCTTCCTCTTTTCTTAGTAAGATCATTAGAGTAGTTAAAACTAGGTGAAGCTCCATAAGAACCAGCTTCCTCTGGAGGCACACTCCAAGTTTAGGCAATCCACATGCCTAGGAGTGTTCCCATGTGTCACAAGCTTGCTGAGTTGAGAACTTATCAAAGTGGTGTAGATTTAAGTGATAATAGTTTTTGGTAATGTTCAGTGGGACTGTTAAATTATTTTAGTTCATAGAAGGCCACCATTGCTATTGTTTGGTGTGTGCAACAGTCATTTTTAGTATTTTATAGGCATTTTTCTTAACATACATGGTGGCTTTGAGCTAGAGTGCAAACAAGAAGCAACTATTTATCATTCAAATATTTGCAGTTGTCTCCACCTAGGAGAAAAGGTAGAGAAACTAAAAAGGCTGAGAAAATTGTTGTTTATTCTAGAAGAACTAAGTCTACCCCTCCAACTGCAAGATTTCATACTGTTGTCCCTCTTTTTGTTCCATCTAAGGTTCAAGTTACAATGATTCTAGTGAGATAACAACCTTTTTCCCCATTCAATGGTGGAAGCCCACTAAACTTGACTCAACATGACAACATTCCTATTGCTACTCTTAAAGGTCTTCAATATTACACAAGAGAAGAGCCTACAACACCCATTGGGCATATCAAGGATGTTGCCAACTTGTGTGCAGTTCATCATGTTACTAAGAAGAATGTGGCATTGAGGTTATTATTAGCTTTGCTCAAAGACAAATCTTGACAATGGTTTAGAGGCTTGCCAGTGAATTCATGGGATGTGCTCGGAGACTTTCTTTGCAAGCAATTTGATGATAAATCAGACAATTTGTCCCTAGTAGAGCAGCTGATTACTATCACGAATAGATTTCAATTTTCATTTTCAATGGACATGGAACCGAATTCCTACCATGGTAATACCTTCTGTAGTGCATGCATTTTTGTATTATGTAGGTGGGCGGATGGTTTGTGGCACTCTTCCTTTCGAAGGTTTGGGGCCTTAACAAGTAGTCTTTAGAGTAGAAGTTTGATAAGTAGTCTATCAAGGCAATGCAAGAATGAAAATTGCATGATCATCAATTAAGAGAAAAAGAGGGGGTGGGAGGGCCCCTACTATTAGACAGGGTAGTTTTCTTTATTGATTTAGAGATTCAAATACTCGACCTTTAGCAGGGTTGTGGGCGGGGAAGATGCCAAGATAATAACTTGGGGCCCCAAGGTCAGACAACTTGAACAGTAATATTTTTATCATGATTCAATCAATGGGAGGGACTGCATTACCAGCAGCATTTGATACTGTTGTAAGGACATAAAATAGCCTTATTCAAGCTAGAAAGATAGCGCCTAGGCCACATATGCTCATCTTTACTTAATTTAATTCTAGTATGTCTTTACAAATACCACCATTGGCTATTGTACATCTTGTTCTTTCTATAACAACAGTTCCTGCCTTATGAGCAATAAATGTGCCATCCTTTTAACCAAGAAAATAGTATCCAAAATTCATCTTTTGTGTATCAAGAGATAAATAATATATTACAAAATTTTGGATATGAGATTGTGAATTTGAAAAGGCAGCAGAACCAAAATTACATGTCAAATCCAACCCCTTATCAAGCCCCTTTTTAGTCAAACAGACCTCAATACCAGTCAAATTTTCAAGGTCAAAGGCTAGTGATGAATTAAAGACCATTTTAGCCCTATAATCCAAATATTGTAAGTACCTCAAAAGAATTGGTACCCACACAAAATAATTTAGTGCATAAACCTGAGTGGTGTTTTCCATGCAATTTACCTCACAACCAGGCCACTTGCACTAATGGTCTTATCAATCAAGCATTAATGGTACAAAGTGCGTCTGTTGTTCAACAAAGTCTAGTGGATGATACAGTGGAACAGAGTGCACCTCCACACTTGGATATGCAAAGAGAAATGTCTCTCATAAATTTCCAGAGGGAAGAATCTTGTGGAATGAACAATCCACAATAAACAAATCAATTTCATAGTAGTATTGCAGCAGATACAAGATCCAAAAAGAGAGTTCTAGATGATGGAGAGAAAGCTGATATTGGTGTTTCAAAAGAGAAACAAGTTCCAAACATCAACCAAGAGATTGTTGGTACATCTGATGGATAGAATATTCCATTTTCAGTAGCAATTCAATCTACAACAAGTACAAAACAACTAAAAGATTCAACACAACTAGTGCTTGCAAAAGGAAAAGAGGTTGTTTGTGCAAAAAACTCAGAACAAGATGAGTTTACTTACCTTTAATATTATTGATCATATGAAGAAAGATAATGTTACCATGTCCATGTGGGATTCATTGGCTATCCCTGGTCAAAAGAGTCTCCTGCAATCAGCCTTGTCAGATGTCAGTTCGTCATATGAGCCCACCAATGAACAATCTAGAGTGATGCTTATCAATGATCCCAAAACAAGTACTAAACAACTAGGAAAGGAAGTCAAACCACCTCCTTTTTTATGTGTCTCTAATCATTGGTAAGAACCTAGACCATAATTTCATGATAGACTCAAGATCTAGTAGCTCTGTAATGCCTAAACAAATATCTGACAAGCTAGGAATTGAGTATAAACCTCTTGAACAAGGTGTAGTCCAATTGGATTGTACTATTGTTAATACAGTTGGTGTCATAAAAAATATAAGTTTGACATTACATGCTTGCCCAAATTTTTCTATTCCTCAAGATATTTATGTCATTGACCTACCTCCCTACTTTTCTATATGTTTATCCTAGGATTTCACTGCTAAGATTGGTGGGTATTTATCTTTAGATTGGTCCCACATGTTTTTCAGGACTAGGTATGGTACTAAAGTTACAATTAAGTTAGAGGCTATTTCAAATGATCATGTAGAGCCTTATGTACCCCCTGCCATAAATGCTAACTTGTCTATTCTTGATCAAGAGGAATATCTTATGGCCAAAGAGTTGGAGAAACAAGTTGATGACATTCTTGATTTGATTTTGGATGAGTGGGTAGTTGAGAATAGTCAAAACATTGCAAACAAGTGGATGCAAGATCTTGGCTCTGGTGTTTACATGATACATGAACCTTATGTCTTTCTGCCCAACTTGGTGAAAGGTGAAGTACAACAACCTGTTCAGCAAGATAATAAGGTTTGGAATTTATTTTTTGATGGTTCTAGGAGTTCAAATGGTTCAAGAGGAGGTTGCATGCTTGTATCTCCTCAAGGAGATAAATATTCTTCTTCTTTTAGGTTTTCATTTAGTTGTACTAACAATATAACAAAGTATAGTCACTTGTTCATGGCTTGCTTTGGGCAAGAAAAGGGAAAATCAGTTGTCTCCAAGTTTTTGGAGATAGTTAACTTTTTGTAAATCAGGCAAGAGGCCTTCATTCCACAAAAAATGATGCTTTGAAATGCTATAAACATTGAGTATGAGAGCTGATAGAGGAACTGTATGCATTTAATTTGATGTCTATTCCTAGAAGTAAGAATAAAAATGTTGATAGGATTGCTACCATAGGAACGCAATATAATATGCCAAATAACCTGAGTACTGATAGTAAACAACATTATGTGAAGGTTTTTGTTAGACCTTCTATCCCAGATAATAATGTTTTTTGGAAAGTCTTTGAAAATGACGAGCATATTGTAAATTTTATAAGAGAGGAAGCTAAGTTTTCATCCAGAAATCAGGACATATTTCAACAGAAATATGAAGACCAAGTGATACAACTAAAAGGTAATAAATTTCCTAAGGGATTGGTCACCTTGGAGTCCATCCTCATTTCTGATGATCAAGTTAGGAAGAAAAGGTCCAACATTCAAATTGACCAGGACCACTATGAAGAAGTTGAAATTTAAAATGGTAAGCATCTTAAACTTGGCAAATTTTGTACTAAAGAAATAGAAGAAGCTTTTACTTCCCTTTGTCAAGAGTTTAATGATGTTTTTTCATGAAAATATTCTGATTTGAAGGGGTTTGACCCCAATCTTGTTGAAATTTCAAATGGTAAGCATCTTAAACTTGGCAAATTGCATACTAAAGAAAGAGAAGAATCTTTTACTTCCCTTTGTCAAGAATTTAATGATGTTTTTGCATGACAATATTCTGATTTGTTTGACCCCAATCTTCCTTAGCATACAATAGAACTTGAGCCCAATTCCAAACCAATAAGGTAGAAAAAGAGACCATTAAATCCCAAATTAGAGCCCCTCATGAAAAAGGAACTAGATAAATTGATTGAGAGTGCTATAGTATTTCCCATCAAGCATACTTCATGGGTCTCAAACTTAGTTCCTGTAAGGAAGAAAAATGGTGAAATTAAGCTCTATGTAGATTTTAGAGACCTTAATCGAGCCTCATTAAAAGACCATTATCCTTTACCTTCCATGGAGAAAATTCTGCAAGTAGTTTCAAGATCCGAAATGTTTTCTTTACTGGATGTTTTTTCTAGTTATAAGTAGATTTTAGTCAGAGAGGAGGACCAATATAAGACAAAATTTACTACTAAATGGGGCACCATGGCCTATAAGAAGATGCCTTTTGGATTATCTAATGCAATGGCAACTTTCCAGCGATCCATGGATATGGATTTTTTAGGCTTGATATATAAAATAGTGCTAGTTTATTTAGATGATCTCACAATTTTCTCAAAGGAAGCAAAAGATCATCTAAGTCATTCGAGGCTAATTTTTGAAATGTGCACGGAATTTGTTGTGTCTCTAAATCATAAGAAGTGTGTGTTTGTTGGGCATGAAGGAAACTATTGAGATATATTGTTTCAAAGTATGGTATTGTTATTGATCCTGAGAGGGTAAGTGTTATCTTAGATCTTCCCTTACCAACACATAAAAAGTGGCTGAAAAGTTTCTTAGGTCAGACTAATTTTGTTAGGCGGTGTATTCCTAATTATGCTGAATTATTGAAACACCTAACAACTATGTTGAGGAAAGGCATGTCTTTTAGCTAGACCAAAGAAGGTAAAAGGAGCTTTGAAGCAATAAAAGAGGCTTTAGCATCAACCCCTACTCTCTCAAATCTAGATTTCTCTAAGAAGTTTGTGTTATGCATATGGTAATATTGACAGTATTGAAGCCATGTTGGTACAATAATACAGTGTTGGAATGGAACAATCCATTGTATTTTTCAATCAAGTATTGATAGATTATGAGCTAAAATATACCTTTGTAGAGAAACATGTGCTTGCTATTATCAGGAGTTTTAAAAAATTTAAACATATGTTATCTAACAAAAAAAATACTTTGTTGGTTGCACATCATGTTGTTAAAGATTTCTTGTTGAGAAAATATTTGGGTGAAAATATAGTAGGCTGGATCACTAAAGTCATAGAGTATGACATTGAAATCAAGGTGATGAAGCTAGTAAGGGGTAACGACCTTTGTGAACAACTAGCTAGTCATTTGGGTGAGGGAGAAGATACTAAGAAGGAATCTCTCCTAGTTATCCAAGATGAAGTACAAACACCTGTACCTATTATAGCAGATAGTTGGATGCAAGAAATAATTCATTTCCTAAAAAAATGGTGAGTATCCTCAAGGAATGGATAAGGCAAAGAGAAGGTATTTTATTTATAGTATATTCCTTATGTTTTAGTTGATGGTATTCTATTCATGTAGGATCACAATGGAATTTTATTAAGATGCATAGACACTGATCAAAGGTATTACATGAGTTTTATGATGGACCAATCGGTGGGCATTTTGCCCTTAGAACTACAACTTGGAAAATCATGAGACATGGTTATTTTTGGCCAAGCCTTTTCAGAGATGCCTATGCTTGGTCTAGAAAATGTGTTAAGTGTGCATTGTTTGTAGGCAAGAAAAGTTGTACACTCTTCCTTTGCAACCTATACAAGTGGAGCAATGCTTTATGAGATGGGGTATTCATTTTATAGGTTCCATAAATATACCTTCTAGTATAGGGCACAAGTGGGTTCTAACAGCCATAGACTATTTCACCCGATGGACTGAAGCAGTGGCATTAAAAGAAGAAAATGAAGGTGTTATTTTGAACTTTAATGATGATTTAATAACCAGGTATGGTGTTCCTAATTCCATTATTTCTGACAATGTTTTGGCATTTGCTGGATTAAAACTAAGCATTTGGGTTGTTAAGAATGGTATACATCTAAGTATTGCTTCAAATTATTACCTTTAGGGTAATGGTTTGGCTCAGTCAACCAACAAATATGATTAAGATTATCAAAAAGAGTATAGATGATAACCAAAGAACTTGGCACACAAAGTTGAAATCTGCACTATGGGCAAATAGAATAACACCAAAGAGGTCAATTGGAAATTCCCCTTATATGTTGTTGTATGGAAAAGAAGCCAGATTGCTATTATCCACTGAGCTTCCAACACTTAACATTGTAAACCAATTGGGAATGTTAGAAGTAGATGATCCAATGCCAGTTAGATATGCACAACTCATGGAGTTGGAAGAAACCATAAATGAGGCTATGAAAAACATGGAGTTTCAGCAACTCTAAGTGAAAATAATCTTTGATAAGAAAGCTACACCAAGAGTGTTCAAAGAAGGTGATTTAGTGCTCAAATAGGATGAGCTGAAAAGAAGACCTAGAAAACATACCAAATTTGACAATATGTGGAGTGAACCTTTTATCATTATGGAGTTCAGTCAAAGTTGGATGGTGCGATACTTCCTATCCTAGTCAATGGGATACACCTCAAACTCTGTTTTGAGGCATGATCATTTGAATACTGCTTAGCTTAGGAGTTTTAGCTTTCAATAAGTGTTGTCATACATAGGTTAGAAGCATTTGGAATTTACTCCAAGTGTTGTTTATGCACAGTAGTTTAGTTGTAGGTTTTTATTTCCCTAAGTGCTTTGCGCACAGTTTTGTAGGAGTAATAAGGTTGATACTGATATAATGTATTATAGTTATAGAAGGAAGGTATTCATCATATGAAACAATGAATTTATATATCGACTATGACACACAACAAATATCTCCTTCATATAACTATTATAAATCATAGCGGTATGTCGTAACATAGCTAGGTGTTTTGTTGTTTCACTACTAATCCATCAATTACACATATATCATTCATGACAGTGAAATTTTTAGTTCACTCTCACAAATCACACACCTATACTCAATGCATTAGAAATGAAAAATGAGTTACAACTGTAAACATGAGTGTTCCAAAGATTGTTAGTCATTAAGTGACTCTATGTCCAATGGACAAGTTTAGGCAACTAGTCTTAATGTCTAGCAGGTAGACATATAGCAGATCTCACCAAAATGTTACCATATTTTCACTTACATCTCAATCTGGTAGAGCTTATTGTTTTAAATTGAAAGAAGAAAAGGTACATTTCTTAATCTTTCCTATATTACATTCAGGTGCATAAGCAAAAATCAAAAGATTACATTAACAAATTATTGTATTTATACAAGTGCATGTAACATAGGAAGGATTTATACAAATCTTTTTTGTACAAAGAAGTAGTCTTTATTGAATGTGAAAATCTAGATTGTCTCACAAGCCGTGAGACTAACTTTACTTATTCAATAAAAATAAAGAAAAGTATATACATGAATAAGTAAACAAATTTAAATGTGCATATAAGGATAGAGACTAGTTGTTTCTTGAGAATGACTGATTCAGGGTGTGTTGTTTTGCATTGTTGTTGCTCGAGCTGCTTGTGTCCCTCCTAGCTTCATATTGCTCCTAGTTCCTGCATTTGACAATAACAATGATGCTAGAGCAATGCTCTAAATAATGAAAGATCTCAAAAATTACATGAACATACACCTATGCATGTGTAAGTTGATCTCCAAATGTATTGAACAAACATGCAAACCTTGGATGTCCTAGAGAACCACAAAGTCATTAAAAACATCCAAAGTATGCACATATTTTTCTAGCATGTTTGTTTACTGTGTAGATATAGGTACATAGTTCATTAATGTTTCATCTATTACATTAAAAAATGTGGAGAGAAATGGGCTCCCACACGGATTGAGCCCAACAGGTCATGTTTTAATAAAAGTGTGTAATCACCATACTATGATAGTCCAATCAATGACATTCACAATAGTATGACACCATGCACAGTCATAAGCATATATAATAGTTTTGCAGCTCAGTACATAATATCAAAGACATTTTAGTGAAAGAAGACTATAGAGAAACTATTAAGAGATTAACTATTCAGGTTGCAGGCAAAGACAACTTTCAAAGATTATACTACAACAATAGTCATGAATCTGCAGAAGTAGTCATAAATGATGCATTTCCAAGACAAAGTTTCAAAATGAATATGAGCAGTCAAAAGAAGAACAATATTCATATCTGAACAATAAAGAGATATTACAACAAATGACCATCATAGCAAAGATATATAGTCAATGAATAGTAAACAACTCATTAAAGGCATGCTTATGAGTTGAACAAACTCCATGGATAATGAATATTGCAGTTAAGGATTCATGGATGGTCCATACTTCAAAAAGGTAGCAACCTTCAAATAACAATAGCATCTAATGATAAGGACAACGAGTAGTTTGCAGTACCCAAGACAAAGTTATTAATGAGTGGCTTTCAAATTTGAGATAGGAGTAAATCACTATCAAAAGACAACCATTCACAATGCATTCATGGGTAATAGAGTCCCAAAGTGAAATAGAGGCAATGTTCTTCAAGGTTTGTAGACCTAGTTCAGTATGAGCCCCAAAGGAAAGCAACTTTGACACAACATGATGGTAGTGGTCTAATTTTCTTATAACATTTGGTGTTATTGCTTGTAGAACCTCCTCTATAGACAATAGGAAGACAATGATCAAATCCATTAAGGTTCGAGAGTAATGATGAAATCTATTTGTGCAACTTCAAAACTAGAGGGGAGTAATAATCAATGAAGGAGAATAATACATTAATGTTACAAACGAAGCAAGAGTCATTAATGCCAATGCATAATCTTGAGGACATATGAATAGTCAAGGCATCATACAATGAGTATTCATCTTTAGTTTTAATAGTAAGTACAAATGAGGACAATATATAAGAAGGCAATTAATAAGATTCAATAACACTTAAAAGTGAGTAGGGTCCTTCAAAGGAGGTCTATATGCTGATTCTAAAGCAAAGACAAAAGACTAAGTTTAGTGAATGAAATTCAAGGGTCGAAATTGACAGTCCCTTGATTTCAAAAGTGCAAATGCATAATAGAATGCAGTTCGTATTAACTTCAAGAACTCGTGAGTACATAAATGGGAGGCCAAAGTATCAACGGTCAAGTGAAAAAGTAGCAATCCTTCAAAGGATAGTTTACCCTAATTTTAAGAATGGATTCGAGATGAAGGTAAAGTTTTTATGGATAAAAGAAGATAAAAGGAGCATTGGTATTCATTAGAAAGATTACCAGTTTTGGCTTGTTAATGTTAAAAGCTAGCATAAAATCTTTCAGAGATCTCTATCCAAGCAAGAAGACTTCTCTAGAAAAAATCCAGAAACCCTCATGGTGGCATCGTAGAGAAGAGGAGAGAAAAATATTGAATGCAAAAAGATAATGAATACATGTTGCTTTAGGGTTTTTGTCTACCCTAAAAAGAATTCGATAACTTAAGGATTTTTTTTTTGCCTCTCTATTATTTGTTGTAGCAAAATAATTAACATGTGTGCTAAGACTTCCAAGTCATATGCCTTGCATATTGTTTGCCTTGTGTATGGTATGCATAGGGAATTTAATGACTTTTAATTGTTTTCATTGACTCTCATATGGCCAAGTCAAGTTTTAAAATTTTTCATTCATTTTTAATATAAGAATTTACTCAAGTGATATTTTACAAATCACTTAAGTTTAAATGTTACTTTTAATTCAAATAAAATTCTTTGATCTTTCAATGCATGGATATAGATGTAATTATGTTTTTACAAGCATCAAGGTTGAGTTAGAGGAAGTTGCCAGACATTGGGAGGAGATATAGGAGTTATTTTTGGGATTTTAATAGCATTAGAGATCATCTTGGAGTTTTTTTTGCAAGTCCTCATGTTTGACATGGTCAAACTTAGACTTTTTCACCTATTTGGAGCTTATTTGGAGAAAATGTAGTGGCTAGATTTTAGGCTTTTCAGTTGCATTCGACCAAGGAGGTTGGGACTCCTATTATTTTGTAATTGCTTGAGAAAAGAATAAGTATGGTCTTAACTTCTTTTATAAAGTTAGTTCTTGGCATTCATTAGCATTATTGTAGCTCATTTTTCAGAGCTCTTTGTTATAGAGAGATATTGTAACTCATTTTTCTAGTATTGTATATCAGACTACATTTTGAAGATTAACAGATAAGCCTTTGCCTTCTTTATTTTCTATCATATTGTGTGAACTTGAGTGATTCAACATTACTATTTGTGAAGTTTTTCTTCCTTGTATTTTTGTTTAATTATTAAGCATCTTTGTTGCAAACGGAATATACTATGTTACAAGTTTTTATTAGTTGTGTATGTTGCAATTGTTTAAGTTGTGAAGTTTATTTCTTCCATTTTGATTGGGTGCAGTAAAGCCTTGTAGAGTGTCCTTGCAAGAGTATGCAGTGTGAAGTGTGCAAGTTAGTTTATTTCTTAGTTTAAATTGTATTATATGCTGATTTTATAGATTTGGATAGTATAATTTGGTGCATCACCTGTTAGTTTGTAGGTTTAATTAATGCAATCCTTCTTCTTTTCTCAGTAAGATCATTAGAGTAGTTAGAATTAGATGAAGCTCCATAAGAATCGACTTTCTCTAGAGGCTCACTCCAAGTGTAGGAAACCCACAGGCCTAGGAGTGTTCCCATGTGTCACAAGCATGTTGAGTTGACAGCTTAGCAAAGGGGTGTAGGTTTAAGTGATAATAGTCCTATCAGCCTTTCTTTAAATAACTTTTGTAATACAAAGTGTTAATTAAGAAAATCAAAGTAAAGCACAAAGTCTTTAGCTTGATTCCTTATTAAAAATTTTGATAATATTTTTCCAAAATAACGAAAAGGAGCTCAAAGTCTTCAAATCACAATCTTCTTACAAAGATGATTAAACAAAGCAATAATTCTTTGAAATTCTATCTTACTATAATTTAGCTAATTTTAATCTTGAAAGTACTAATATGAAGCTCAAAGTCTTCAAAATGATATCATATTCACCAATTCCTACTTTCATTAACAAGAGCTAAAATATGACAAAAATTTCCACAAGTCAACACTTATTGTACTTTGTAACAATATTTTTCCACAATTCCTTTACTCAAGGAAAATAAGATTCAATAAGAATAGTCTTACCAAGAACACAATAAAGCCAACACAAAGTTTGATTGCCAAAGGTATCTTCTTATTTGAATAAGATTGCAAAATAATAATAGGAGTACAAAGTTTCACTTTTTCTCTTTACTTCGTAGAGTTTTTTTGCATATATATCAAAGATAGATCATTACAATAAGCAACCTCAATATATCCATGTGAGGTGTGTTGAGAAAATCTAGGAAAAATTATGACTAAATCAAACAAGAGTTCTATTTGAGTTAAAACTCGTGAACACTCTAGGTGCAAAAACTTAAATACAAAATGACACTTAAGGTGTCAAAGTCTTATTACGAAAATGCATCTACAATTTTTAAAATATATAAAATGCTAAGTGTCGCTAGACACTCCATTTCGATCATGTTTCATGAATTTCTTGAACTTCTACAAAAATGCTTTAATCTATTCTTTATCAGGTCATTTGGTGTGACTTGTGACAACCTTGACCTAGGTAATAGAGTCTTTGAGGCTTATGAAACATTTCCTGTGTTTTTTTAAAAGAGAGGCTAGATCATTTAGATCAACTTAGATATATATTAGCTTATCAATTAAAGATAATGAGAACTCATGTTTGTCAACTTCTTCTATAATGCCCCGCCAGGAAACCCCGAAGGGATAAAGCTAAAACACACAAATGGAGTGCGATAATTTTTTTATTTTTTTTAAGATAAACACAACATTAAGATACAACGAGATAACAAAGTTCAGATTACACAGCGGAAGACATCAACTAACACCTAAATATTTTCCCAATGTGATTACTTAATTCCACATTTAACTTAACTCACACTAATTAATCCAATAAGTTGATTATCTTAATAATGAGATAATTCTTAAGCAAGGATAATTTCTTTCAGTAAGATAAAAATATAGATCACAAGATAAGGTTCATCCATTAAGATTTATTCATACCTTATGTTCAAGTTTTTCATTAAAATATAAGACATGCATCTAATTTAATAACACACTTTAATTTCATCATAAACTAATGAGATCTTTCCATGCATACTTAATTTCCTTAACATTAACTGAATATATTCCATTATTCTAATCTACATTCTTTCATGATCCAATTTACTACATTTAAAAGATGACTGCATACATGCATTTACGATTAATTTCATCTTATCCACTTTATACATTCTAACATAATGCCATTCATACATACTAAAACTAAGAAAGGAAACATAAGGACATAAGCATCACATAACACCAAATTGATATTGGAGTTCACCCCTAAAGGGCTACATCTCTGGGTCTGCTCAATTGCAAGACCCCTCTGATCATTAAATGAGTTAAGAATACAAAAGGTTCACATCATTTACAATCCTGCCATCAAGGCGAACATAACCAATATACAAACGACCATATTAGTCAATAAATACATAAATGATCCCTAAATAGCAAAGGATCCAACTAAACATAAATGAAGCAAATACAAAGTTCCACTAGAGCATCTGTAAAACTAAGTCGTCGCAACCCAAGGTCTAGCATGAAATCAGGTTCTTACAAGGGCATAAGCAATAGGACGACTCCACAAAATTGCTCCTATCAACACAACACAACAACACACTGGTGAGCATAAGGGACAAGTGTCATCACACAACCTGGTATGGCTACCATGGCAGGTCTTCATAGGTTCTGACCCCATCCACTGGGTTACCCTGGCAACCTATTCCAAACCTCTGGTCCATCCAAGCCTCATGTGGACCCACACATCCTTTCATGAAGACAAGGATGATGGTTTGCCATTTTAGGCCTTCTCACAGCATGTTGAGTCTATGTTAGGACTCCTCCCATGTGTGAGGCACAATTATCTTACTTAGCGATTCATTAACTAACTCTCTAATATACTATTAGGTTATCACTTATTAGACACACTTACGATGGGTTACGCAATAGCCACTTTAGGTGCGGCCCCCAATCGAAATCCACTTTCCCATATGACACTAGACCATACTCAATGAACTCCTGAACCCAGACATACATAGGGTCAAGCAAACAGAGTTCAAAATAGAGGGAACAACCATTTGGTCAAACACGACTTCATATGAGGTGCACTGACTGTCGGTACTCTAACTAAAGACCTGACCAGCTATGGTCAACCACAAAACATCATTCGACACCCACATAAAGGATATGACCAAATACAACACCACCACAAAACAACAGTCAAACTCGAGACTGAGGACAGAAACAAGTACCCCAAATCAATCCATACGACAGGGTCCAATCAAACAAAGCAAGGCTTGCCATGACTTAAGTAAAAGCGAATACAAAAATTTAAACTTGCATAGGAAATAACCGGTAGAGACAATCTTTTTTCCATATACATTTAAACATTAAAAGACAATCAAGTTTTCTAAATTATCTAAGTTAGATTGCAGTGATCTACCTTATCTAGGTGCAGGTTGTTCTTGGTTTTCTAACTCACTAAGTTCGTTTGCATCAAAACATAACATAAATACATCATTACGAGTTTTTAAACTAAGTTCACATGAATATAATTAAATAAACATTAAACCATCTAAATATGAATCCTTCCATAAATAAATAAATGAAACATTATTGCTAAAACCTTTACGAATGTCATTATCCATTGACAAGATACATCTAAAACCATACACTTCTTAAAATATTCTAGGAATTATCCACAATCATAGCAGAGAAACAAGAATTTTCTTCCTTTCATTACACCAAATTAAAGCATTAAAAAGAGGTAAGCAACAATTACTGTACTCATCTATCATACATGACAAGAAAACATGCCATCATGATAAATTTATTTTACCAGTACATATTTTTACAAAACTTGATCGCATAGAACTAGCTTCAATTATCAATTTCTACAACCAAGTTAACTTTCAATAATTAAGAGCAATGTAAATAACTCAATTGTTTACACTTTTCCAAGCATTTAAGAACCTTTCCAGTGACTATGTCCCATAACATAGTGACAAGTTAACACCATTTAATCCATGATTACACATAATAACCATCCCCATAACTAGAATGCACAACTCAAAAGGCCACATGTGAGCATGTATAATGCTCGGTCAAAGATAACATGCACGATCAACATCTCTATGCCTGATCTCTAGACAATAATATGATCATAAATATCCAATATCTCACTCAAAGGCTTGATGGTGCTAGGGCACACCATAGGGTGCTACCTTCATGAACATCCCTTGTTGAGTAAGGTGGTTAGCCTCCAAGAGATAGTCACCACACATAGGTAGGTAGTGGATCCTAGCTGCATCACAGCCTCACATACCCCCATCCTCAGGGTTCCTTACGTCTACTTCCTCGTACACACTCAACCAAGACCATCTCATACGTCCTTGGAGAGGAATTTCACATTTCAACACAAGACCAGCACATGAAAACAATAAGGATAAACCAATTTAGCCACCAAAGTACAGATGAATAAAGATAATAAATCATTAATTTCAACAATAAGGTAATAAAATAATCTGGAATTTGCAACACCAAAACAAGTAAGCAAAAGATCACAAGATCGTGGCTAAACCCTCAAAGTCGAAGTAGAATAAATTGCTGATCCACAAAGAAATAAATAAGAATATCTCAATTGCACATAAAATCACTATGTGACTAGAATCTAGCCACCAATGAGGAAGGAAGGAACAATTGTCTAGCTATCATAGTAGCTCATCATGTGGTGTGGCCTAGTCATACATCTCCATGGCATGGCAATGTGCACCTCGACATCACTCTGCATCACATTGTCACGCGGCATGGATCTACCCCAAACCAATCGGTAGGTCGCATGACAATATCTACTACATCCTGCATCGTGTCTCAGCATGACATGGCAATACTCCAAGTGGAAAAAGGAACACAATGGACATATCATGCATGGCAGTGTACCTCGCGGAAAAGGCATGTGCAGGTCACACCCTGCATAGCGACGTACCTCTCAGGATACTCACCATAAGCTAGAGGTATACATGGATAAGGTCCACCCACATGTCTACCAATGCTAGACAATTGGTAGCTCATGTGAAAAATATCATACCTTTATGAAGACAAGGCAAAATATCCTCCAATAAAACCATCATTCTGCTCAAGAACTGACATCAATATGCTCAAATAAAGGATAGGAATAGGTTGGCACACATGAACCTTATAAATTGGTCCATCACAAGGGAAAGTATTGAGTACACCTACAATACAGTTTCATTACATAACTATATTTTTCCTTGAAATAGAGAAGCTAAAGTCGCTTCGCGTCGACATTACTCGTATGTCATTCCATACTATTCAAGGAATGGTGTCTTCTAATACTACCCCTTCACATACTGACTTATCAACAACCTGTGGGTTGGCACTCAATAAGAAAACAAATAAGAAACATCACATAAATAGTATGGTTTCCCATACTCATAAGAAAACATATCCTCCATGGTTTATTACTTCACCATCCCATGGGTACACATAGCAAGCATAGGTTTCTTACAATACACATGGAATAGCACCATTACTGGTTTAGTCACATTTACAGGGAGTAATTTTCAATACACTATCATCTACTCAAGAAAGGTTTTACCTATGCTTTCCACATGAATCACTGAATAAAGTTTACTCTAGATACCAGTACTGAAATTCTTAACAATTCACCATTACATAAGGAAATATCATTCTGATGTATTTTCTAAATCCATTAAGCATTCACAACCACATTACTAACTATGCAAATTTCGTTATGAAGCTCAAGACTTTCATTTTTCCATAAAAAGCCAAAAATGCAAAAAGTACAATTTCACATGTTTTATAAACACTCTATTTAAATCAATGCACTCTTTAGTAACATTACTAAAATCTAATAATCTAGGAAAAGAGGAGGAAAAAGAGAGTTTGATAACCAGTCTATTTCCTACAAAGACACAAGATTAACAAGACCACACTACAAGCTAAAATTTCTCACTATCAGTTTATCATTTATTTGCACAGTTTTCATTTTGCTACTGTTTTAGAAGGATGCCAAACAACCTAACAAGACATTTCCAATTATTATGGTTGCAACAGAATGTTCTAGTTTTCCAAACAACAGAGATCAAAAGAGGTAATCTTATCGAAAATGCAAGACCTCTTGAGAACACTCACTACTTTAATACAATGCAACCACATATCATAATTTGCAACCTATCATTGAAAATTCAAGGTATAGTAAGAAGATAAGTGAGGAACTATCAACTAAATAATACACATTTATGCATACACATCAAACAAGATTTTCATTCACACTTTCTAAACATAATAAGGCAATTACATATATCCAAAGGCAAGTTCAATGGAGCATTGCTAAAATAGATCCTCAATCAAATTGGTTTAAAGAAACACATAAAACAACCTTTCGTGGAACACATTAATACACTCTCAAAGCTACTATAACATGTTCCCTTTTGATACTTCTTTTACTACCAAAGCAGTTTCACAAAATCAACTATTCGCATATTAATGCACCTTAATTAAGATAGAATTTAATTATATTACTCCTACGAAACACATGGAGAATTATTTAATGTAAACATACAATTTTTCTCAATATCCAATATGAACTTTCAAAACAAAGCCCTTTTATAATCTAAAAACACATAAGCGTTATAAGGCTCACACAAGGGCTCAAGAAATCACAACCTTTCTCTTGCAATAAGAAAACTCACATAAGAGATAAATACACATATAACAACAACATTTAATTTCTAGAGAGAGAGAGGAGGAAGGGTGATGATCATTCAATTTTCTACATAATAAGCATTCAATATCTACCACACTACTCTTTCAAGTGGTCAACACTAAGCTAGATTTTAATCTAAAAACAAGCACATTTCATACTTTCAGATTCAAGACAAGCACTGACCAACCCAAATGGATTAGTTTAAATAGTACAACAATAAAAAAGGAAGGTACATACGACTCTCTTTCAGAATATGAGTAATCGTAGACCAAGACATCAATAAGCAAACAAAGCACATATAATCACTCAAAAACACCAACATCGAGAAGGTGAAAACAAGGTGTGAACACACACATTACACACAAGTTAAGGTCTGCTCAATCACACACATACAAAAAGGAGGACAAGCATACACATAAGGTTGATACACCACACACCAACTAAGAGCACAAGCGAAACCAAAGATCTCAGTGTTTGCAACATGGGCTTTGATACCAAATGTAATGCTCCGCCAGGAAACCTCGAAGGGATGAAGCTAAAACACACAAATGGAGTGCAATTTTATTTTTTTTAAATAAGACACAACATAAAGATACAATGAGTTATCAAAAGCTTAGATAACATAGCCGAAGACTAAACAAAACCTAAGGAGTTTCCCACCATGATTACGTAACTTAACATCTAACTCAACCCACGACATCTAGCTCAGTAAAGTAGGTTAACTTAATGTCATGTTATTACTTTAAACAAGGATATAATTTGTTCGGTAATTTAAAATTTTAGATAATAGGACACACTCATCCATTATGGTTGAAGATGAGTCTAACATGAGGAAATTTACCCATAGAAGTTAAAACATAGATAACACATGAATTCATCCATTAAGGTTAAAATATGGTCAATTTGATGAGTTCATCCATTTTAGTTACAATGTAGCTAATATGATGAAGTTCATTTATTAAGGTTAAAATGTAGAGAACAAAATGAAGTTCATCCATTAGAATTATAATTTAGGTAACATGATGAGTTCATCCAATAATTTTTTAACCATTCATTATGTTCAATTTTACATTAAACACATGCCATGCTTCTTGTTCCAAAACGCACTATAATTTCATCATAACTAATAAGGTTCTTTCGTGCATACTTGTTTTCATTAACAATGATAGAATTCATTATGCTAATCAAACTACACTCTTTCATGAACCACTTTACTGCATTAAGAGATGACTGCATAGATGCATTTACAATAAATCTCATCTAATTCACTTATATATTCTATCAAAATGCCATCCATACATGCTAACACTAAAACATGAAACATAAGAACAAAAGAAACACACAACACCAAATTGATATCGGAGTTCACCCTAAAGGGTTACATCTTCAGGTCTGCTCAACTACAAGACCCCTCTGATCATTTAAATAAGTTAAGGTTACATAAGTTTCCACATCATTTACATTCCTTCCATCAAGGCGAATCATACCAATAAACAACCGACCACATCGGTCAATAATTACATAAATGATCCCTACATAGAAATGGATCCAACTGAACAAATTAAAAGCTAATACAAGGTCCATTGCCCGACAGTACTCTAACTAGAGACCTGACCCACTATGGTCAACCACAAATCAACACTCGACACCCACATAAAGGACAAAACTAGTTATAACACCATCACATGGCAATAGCCAAACTAGAGATTGAAGACATAAACAGGTACCCCAAATCAACCAAACGACAAGGTCCAAACAAACATATCAAGGCCTTGCCATTACTTTAAACAAAAGCGAATACAAAAATTAAACTTGCATAGGCAATAACCGGAAAAGGACAATCTTCTTTCCTATTGGTTTAAACAATAAAAGTTGATCAAGTTTTCTAAATGATCTAAATTTTCAAAAATACATTAATAGAAAAAATCACCATTGCAAGGTGAATACAATACTAAAATTGCAATATTACCATTTGTCTATTTCACAATACCGAGGAAGAATATAACTAAACCATTTATTTTACTAAATGAAGATATCATTAACTTACCACATTTCCAATCGATACATTATTAAATTTCCAGTAATTCTAATAGCATATCATTTAAGTTTTCAAAATATCCAATGATAAATAATTTATTTTTCAAATACTCATATTCTTTAGTATTTCATTTCTAAAACTCCCAGATGTCCTATATCATTCAAATCGAAAATAATACATATTCCTGAATAATATATATGATTTAAAAATTATCAGTTAATAAATATTTTTTATTTCAACAATTTCCAATTAAAATAATATTCTATCTATTTCCAAAAGATACTTCCTCAATAAGACAGATACCAAAATTAAATATTAATTATTATATATTTATTAATCCCAGATTAATAAAAAATAAACAATTAATAATTTAATGATACACAATATTAACGAATTAAGTATTAATTAATATACATATATATTAATATATAAATTATCATGATTAACATATATTTAAAATATACATTAATTAAGATTTATTCAGGCTCGTTGTCATGCGATTGGTTTCAAGTCTAACAATTGTGCTGAATTCTTTGCTTTGTCCTTTGGTTTGGATATGGCTATATCTTTGGGAATTAAGGACTTGATAATTGAGGGTGATTCTATGGTTATTATTCAAAGTGTCATAAAAAAGAAGTCGAATTGTTGGCAATTATAATATATACTTGATCATATTTTGCAAAAATTAGATTTTTTTGATTCCTTTTTTATTTCCCACTATTATAGGGAAGTGAATAAGATTGCAGATTTCTTGGCTAACTTAGCCATTGACAGTGAAGCTAATATGTGGGAGGTAAGTGTGGATGAGATCCCTTCCTCAGTTTTGGAATATTTGAAGTAAAGAAGGGCATAGTTGTAGTCTTCATCAACCTCCTTATTTGGTGTGGCTTTTCTTTGGTGTGGATTCTGCTATGCTTGATCACAATGTTTATTTTGACAGGGTCTCTGATTATGGTTTCATTTCTGCTATGTGGTATCATTCTAACCAGTGGTTTGGAGAATTGTGTTTCATAGACAAGGGTGGTTCAGACTGGTATTTTTTGGCAGCAATGGATATGCATCCTTCGATGATCATACTTTAATCGCCCTTCTATATGCTTCTATTGGTGGCTTCCTTTATATCTAATGCAGCTTATGTAATTGGGATGGGTTTTTTGATGTACTATGCCAATGGGCATTTGGTATTGGGTAGAATAGGCTTGTGTTACTTAAGCAATACTGAAGGGTTTTCTTATTGGTTCTTTCCCTTCAGTGCTTTTTGAACCAAACACTGTAAAAAACTTTTAAAATTTAATATAGTTCAGTGGTTCTATCCACTTTTATCAAAAAAAATTAAAAAATCAATAATTAATATATAATAATCAAATATATTAATTAATATTTAATAAAAAAAAATAAAAATTAAAACCCACATTAAATTTAACATGTTATATTATTTTTTTTGTTTTAAAAAAATAATAATAAAAATTAAAAAAATTAAATAAAATTAAACTTGCCCAATGGCAGACCCACGTGGGCCTCCCTTTCTCCAAGGGAAGGTAGGGGAGACCATGTCGTGGTCTCCACCCAGCCTTGGCTGCGTGGAGGCCATGACATGGCGTCATCGCAAGCCTCTCACCATGGTTTGGGGAAGCCTTGGCTCTCCCCAACCATGGGTCGAGGGCCTCGGCTTCACATCGCCCCTCCCCAAATCAGCCAAAATCAATGCTGAATAAAAAAATTGTTTATTGTTTATTTATTTTTTTATTTTTATTTATCCCTTTTTTTTTTATTAAACAAAAACAAAAGATAAACCAAAGCCCAGCTATTGGGTACTTCTCAACCAACAATTAAAAAAAAAAAATTTAACAAAACTCAAAAAAATTTTGAGAACAAACTGGGAATATTTCCAAAATCAATAAAAGATTAACATACACATATTTTAAAACTAAAAACACCATAAAGCCCCAATAGTGAGACTGGTAAAAATTTCTATCAATCTTCCCTTTCCATTTAACCAAGCACAAACAAATTTCTCTGATTAAAGCCAAAACTTGAAAGCATTTATTTGGAATTTTAACAAATTTTCATTGTAACCAGTCAATCTCAAGTTTATTTTTTATTTTAAAACAACTTCAGCAACCATAATCTAAACTTGGAATGGAAACAAAACAAGAGGGGTTTGGATTGGAAATAAAATTACAACTGTTTCATTTCCCCCAAATAAATGAGATTTTTTTTTAATCTTCACAAACAATTAACCAGAGGCCTACCTGGTTCAACAATCCTGACAAGATTGAAGAAGAGCCCAATCCTCCAACTCAAGAAATTCCTTCTCCTCCCAAAACCCCCAAATTTTTCCATCCAAAAAATGTTTTCCAAAAAAAATCAACCTCCCATATTTTTCCAAAAGTCTAGGTTAAATGGAAGAATAATCTGACCTAATCCCTTATTTTGGAATTTAAACAACTTTTAAATAAAAAAGAAAAATCATTATTTTCAACTATTAAAAAAAATCTAAACTTGTTTTTCTAATTAAAAAATCAAAATGCTTCTCTCCCTCATTTAATTTTAATTTTCTCAATATTAACAGGCTAATATTTGCATTTCACAATATTAATGAGGGTAAAATATTTTAATTAAATTAAATTCCCAAAATCAATCTTTCACACTATATCAGTAGGTTAATAGCAATCGGCGATTTGGCACATGGGTAGATGTTGGGTGGGATGATCCGCCACACGTGTCGCAGTGGGTGTTCTCCAAAGGCCATTGGGTGGATAGGGCTCTGTTCCTGCGAAGACATCGCAGAGAGTTTTGACCGGTATCAAAATATTTCCAGGGTTTTTTCAAAAGGGTTCCGCGGCGTGGAAGGAATAGCCCTAATAGGCAAGGATCAGATGGACAAAGTAGAAACAGGGGTGGGAAAGCATTATCTATTCATCACTCCTTCGTTGAACTGGTAGCCATGGGACCTCTAGTGGTGTCTAAGGCATTAGGTTTTATTAAACAGTCAAATGGAGCTTGTGGAACTAGGGTATCCGGGCCTGCTAAACAATCGGACATGAATGTGGCTGTAAATGTTAATGATGCGGGAAGCTCGAGCAGTAAAGAGCATGTGGAAACTGGTAACAAGGATCACTCTATTCCTTCAAAGGAGGTTTCATTTCCTCGACCTTGTTTTGATTTTTCTGGCTCTATTGTAGCCGATAGGGCCTCCAAGTTGCATTATGTGGCTATTTTAGGGGAAATCTGGGGTCCTCCGACCAATTTATCCAAATTACATTCTAAATTATGCAAGTGTTGGCCTACTTTGGTTTGTTTTCAGTTATTGTCCTCCAATTCCTATGTCTTGGTTTTTGAAAACCCCCGTTGCAAGGATGATGTTCTTAAAAGCTCATTCCACTGGTTTGGTAATGTTTTAGTTAGGGTTTCTATCTAGAAACCTTTCTTTGTACTAGAATGGGTCAAACCTAACTCTCTCCCGATCTAGTTTGGTTTGCCTCAACTTCCTTTTGAATTTATGGATTTGGAGGTGCTGAAATCAATTGGGGATAATTTTGGTTGTTTTGTAACATCTAAATCGGTTCTTGAGGAAGGGAAGGTTCTGGTAAAAATATTTGTTCTAATTTCCCCAACATTTGTATGCCCAATTTCTTGTAATATCAAGTCAAACGAAGGCATCTGGAAGCAACCTATTGTGAAAATGAAGGATGATCTAGTTCAAAATCTGATAATTGTGGATGCTCCTTTATTTTTTGACTTCCAAAATGTAAAAATTGGGATAAACAATGAGGTTGATCGAAATATTTCTTTTACTCCTGCTCCACTCAAAGACTCTTCTCAGGTCTTGGTAGGGTCTATTTATCATGGCAAGGAAGACCTAAACAATGTTGCCCAAATAAATCATAATAATCTTGCCAAAGAATCTCCTCAGGGATTAACTGGATCTGTCCGATATCTCAAGGAGGGACTTAACACTATCATTCTCCCTAATAGTAAAACTGACACTGTCATTTCTGCAAATGAGGTGAATATCTCATCCCAGGGTATGGGGAATGTGGGTCATGTTAAAGATGGCATTCTCAATTTTGGTAAATAGTCGGCTCTTCCTTCATTACATGAGTCTTTTGTTTGTTCTCTTAAGGAGGGGGGGTTGGATAGTAGCGTAAGGGTTGAGGACATTAATGTTTTAGATCGATCATCTGATCCTATTGCTGCAACCAGGATAAGTTCTCCGGTTGGGCCTAGCACTGTTAATCATGATGATGATGCTTTAATCAAACAAGTTAAAGAGTTACTACATAATGAGCCTCCTAGGGATAGTACTAAACCTCAATCTCTGCATATTCTTCCAGATGATCACACGGCTCAGCTAGTTGAATAGTTGCTTAAATCTAATAAAGATTTTGTCGAAGATGAGGTCTCGAAAAAGGTAGTGTTCTCTATTGGGAATGATCTGGATTTAATTCATAAGAGTTTGTCTGCCTCTCCTTCCTTAAATCACTTTGAGGCCCCTATTATCTCCTCTTAGGATGATCCAAATAGAGTTGTTCTTCATAATACGAGCTTGTTGCATTGTCCATCTCCAGTGAAAATGCCCATTAAATCTTCTATTGCTCAGGTTCAGCTGAATTTCCCTAACACTATAGTGTCTCCTGGTAAGGGTAGACCTCCAAAGAGTCAAAAAACTTAGTTGGAAATTGATGTAGGTGTTCAACAAGTTTTGTCGGCCTCTCTTGGTTTCAAGAAGGCGACCATCTTGAATTTTGGGAATGGATAGGGTAGTGGGTCACTCAAGTCTAAAAAAAGGTATGTTATTAGCCCTCTGGTTACTAGATCTACTTTGGTCAAGAGAAGTTTACACAAAATTTTTGGGGAGAAATGTTCTTCTCCCATTAGTGAAAAGAGGGGAGTGTCGACCTCCCCTTGAATCCAATGAAGATTATATCATGGAATGTTAGGGACTTAAATGCCCCTAGCAAGAGATGCTTGATCAAGTCTCAGTTAGATTTGGTTAAGTGGGATTTAGGGTTACTTCAAGAAACTAAACTTTCATTGGAAAACTCGGAATTTTTATTTTCTTCTTGGAAAAAATGGAAGTTTTTTTCTTATCCTGCTGCTGGGGCTTCAGGAGGTCTGGCTCTGTTATGGAATGATTTTGTAGTTGATGTAAAATTGGTCACATTTGAGCCTAGCTGGATGTTGTCATTAGTCTCTTTCAGAGCCTCAAGTTTTAAAGTATGGGTGTTCAACATTTATGCCCCCTCAGGTATTTTGGCTAAATATAGGCTGTGGCAGGAACTCATTAGGGTGTCTTCCCCCCTTAGGAATTCTTTTATCCTGTTTGGGGGAGATTTTAATGTAGTTTCAAATTTAAGTGAGAAATCAGGGGGGATTTACCCAAATAAGAAATCCATGGATGACTTTAATGCATTCATTGTTGACATGTCCCTTCTTGACTGCAAGCCCAATAATGGTCTATTCACATGGACAAATATGAGGAAATTTTTTTCTCAGATTGCGGAAAGATTGGATAGAGTTTTACTCTCAGAAAATTGGTTTGATTTAGACATTGAGTTTTTTTCTTCCATTCTCCCCATGGCTGGATCGGATCATTTCCCGGTCTCTTTGACTATTGTATGGGACAAACCTGGTCATAAGCTTCCTTTTAAATTTGAGCCAATGTGGTTTAGGGATCCCTCTTTTCTTCCCCTTTTGAGAAAGTGGTGGAGAGAGGCTCCTTTCTGTAGGGGTTCTAGAATGTTTCAATTGGTTAAGAAGATTTCTTTCTTAAAACAAAATATTAGGGGTTGGAACTCCCTTCATTTCAAGAATATTTTTGTAAAAAAATAGAGGGTGTTAGACATGTTAGAGGTCCTAAATAGGCATGTCTTGCTGCATGGTTTGGGCTCTAAGGTGATGGATGAACTCAGGTCTCTTAGGAGTGAACTAGAAGAAATCTTGGCTAGAGAGGAAGTGTATTGGAGACAAAAATCTTGGGAGCTTTGGCTAGCAAATGGTGATAAGAATACAAAATTTTTTCATGCTAGCACTAAATTGAAAAGGGCTAGGAATAGGGTCTCTTGTATTCAGGATTGCCAGGGGAATATCCTTTCTAAGGATGAGGATATTTCTAAGAAAGCGGTTAAGTTTTTTAAGAATCTTCTTTCTTCTAAAAATATTGAGGATTCAAACAATATCTCGTCTCTTATTCCTTCTCTGGTCTCTCCTGAGGATAATAGAATGTTAATGGCACCATTTTCAATAGAAGAAGTTCAGGGGGCTATCTTTGCTATGAATCTGGATAAGGCTCCCAGGCCTGATGGTTTCACTCCTTTGTTCTTTCAAAAATGTTGGGAGTTTATCGGTCAGGATGTCCTTTTGGCTTTAGAGGAAGCTAGGAGGAATAGGTCTATCCTCAAAGAAATGAACACCACCTTGATTGTCATTTTACCTAAAAAGGATGATCCTAAAACCTTCATAGATTTCCATCCTATAGCTTTATGTAACACCATTTATAAGATATTCTCTAAAGCAATTGCAATGAGGTTGGCTAAGTTATTACCAAGAATAATTTCCCTTGAGCAAGGAGGTTTTGTCCCTCATAGAGAAACTTCTGAAGGGGCTATAGTTGCACATGAGGTCCTATATTCGATTTCTACCCAGAAATCTCCTGCAATGATTCTTAAGTTAGACATGATGAAAGCCTATGATAGGGTTGAGTGGAAAGCATTAAAAATTGTCATGTCAAGGTTGGGTTTCTCCCTAGCCTAGATAAAATGGATTATGGCTTGCATTTCCTCGGTAAGATTCTCGATTCTTATTAATATATCCCCCTATGGTTTCTTTCACTCCTCTAGGAGTTTAAGGCAAGGGGATTCGATATCACCTTTTTTATTTATTCTACTAGCTGAAGGTCTAAGTCGGGTAATTGGTTCAGCTTGTGAGAGTGGTTCATGGAAGGGCATTAAAATTCAGAATTTTGATTAGAGGATCTCTCATTGTCTTTTTGTTGATGACACTCTTCTATTTGGTTATGCATCCTTGAAGGAGGCTCAGGCTATTGATCAAGTGATTAAGGATTATGTAGCTTTTTCGGGTCAGAAAGTCAACATTGAAAAATCTAAGGTTTTCTTCTTAAATACTCATTCCCTGCTCCGGTATAAGCTTCAAAAGTTTTGGGGATTCCAACTTGGGGTTCTTCCTTGTTCTTATTTAGGTGTTCCTTTTTTCGCTAACAAGGTTAAGGTTAGTTTTTGGGATAAAATAGTTTCAGGGGTGTCTACGAAAATAATGGCATGGAACCAAAAATGGCTTACCATGGCGGGGAAAATTGTGTTGATTAAGTTAGTCTTGAATGTGGTGCCAACTTACTTAATGTCAATTCTCAAAGCTCCAAAGGAAGTTGTTGTCAGTTTACAGGATACATTGAGGTTTTTTCTTTGGAATAACAACAGGGATGGGAAATCTATGATCCCTTTGTTAGCTTGGGATAAGGTGTGTCTTCCTAAAGAACTTGGGGGATCTGGAATTCATAGCTTGGAAAATCAAAATTTGGCACTGGGGGCCAAATTAGTGTGGAAATTATATGATAAGCCAGCCTCCCTTTGGGCTAGAATCATGTTCGCCAAGTACCTTTCTAATGGTATTAGGGAGTCTATATTTTGATTTGAGTCTCTACCTAAGGGGTCAGCCATTTGGAATTTCATGGTAAAATGTAGAAGAGTCTTGATGCCGCATCTTTCTTGGATTGTGCATAATGGTCTGAAAGTTAGATTTTGGGATGATACTTGGAATGGTCATTGTCCTATGGATTCTATTAGGGATTGGTCACCCTTGAAATCTATTCTTTTGGATAAATGGGGGGCCTACTTATTAGACTATTTCACTGTAGTTCATGATGGCAATATGGTGATGGCCCAGTGGAAGTCGATTGATTTTCTTCCTATTAGTTCTAGTCTTAAAGCAGATTTTTATTCTACTCTTAGAAACTGAATAATCATCTTGTCTGAGCTCGATGATGAGCTGATTTGGACCAAGAACTCTACTGGAAAGTATTCAATGAAAGATGGCTATAATTCCCTTATGACAGTCAAGGATCTCTCTTCTTGGCCTTACAAATTATTTTGGCATCCTGCATGTCTGCCAAAGGATGGAGCCTTTACATGGCTTGTTGTGCAAGACAGGGTTCTTACTAGGATGAGATTGGATAGGATGGGCTTATCTGTTGTCTTCCCTTGTGTTTTATGTAATTAGAAATTGGAATCGTCATCTCATCTTTTTCTTCATTGTGATTTTGGTTTAGGATGTTGGAATTGGTTCTTTGAGAAGTTAGGCATCTCTTTTGTTACTAGTGGGGACCTCCTCTCACACTTCAGAGCTTGGCCTCTTTTGTTCCCTTATTCTTTTTATGCATGTCTTTGGATCATAGCTCCATCGATCATTGTTTGGAACATATGGTTAGAGAGAAATAATAGGATCTTCAAAAAATCTTCCACGTTGCTCTCTGATATATTAGTTAAGATAGAGACTTCTATCTCGGAGGTGGCCCTGTCATATATTCATAAGAATTTAGATCATTTGACATCCTTCTCCCATTGGGATGGCATGATCACAAGAACATGGAAATCCCTATCTATTATTCCCTCTCATGGGTCAATTTTAAAGGGTATAGCTTTTAAAAATAAGAGAATTATGGCTACCTGGGTTCCTCCTCCTCTGGGTCATTATAAACTCCACTTTGATGGTGCTTCTAGGGGGAACCCGGGTATGGCAGGGGCTGGTATGGCTATTCTAGATCATAATGCAGTCTTAATATTGGCTCAATGTCATGCCCTTAGGTCTCAGTCAAACAACTTTGCTGAATCTGAAGCTCTGTCACTTGGGATTGACATGGCTATTTCCCTTGGGATAAAACATCTTCACATTCAGGGGGATTCAATGGTTGTTATCCAAAGTGTTTTGAATTGTAAAAGTAATTGTTGGCACTTGAAGTATTTAATTGACCACATTTTGGATAAATTATCTTTTTTTGATACCTATTTGTTATCTCATTGTTTTCGAGAGTTAATAAATTGGCAGATTTCCTGGCTAATTTGGCAATTGACTCAGCTGCTTTTCATAAGATTATGGAAAGAGATGACATCCCTCACGATGTCCTCCTCGAGTATATGCCTCTTCCCAAATATTAATTTCATTTGTTTGGAGCCTTTCCTCTACTTCTTTTTGAAGCATATAAATTATCCCCTTCTCAAATCTTGTATCGGGTTAGAAGGTAATATATGTACTTCTTGAGGATTGGGGAGGCAGTAAGGCAGCTGGCAATACATTATAATTAGTGCCTTCTCTTTATCTTCATTTCTCACTGAAGTATACATATTATCCTCTCCCTAGGATAGTCTGTATCTATTCTTTTTATGCTGATAGGAGTCTTTTATTTCTATCTGCATTTGAAGTACTTATACATCTTTGTTCTTGGGGTAGATGTTAATGTGTGTATTTCCTTGAGGATTGGAGTGGTTTGTTATAGTTAATTCTATTAATTCATGAGTTACATATGTCTTGGAGATATAGTTGGGTCAAGCAGCAAGATAGGGCATTTTTTGCTTATTGCTTTTAACTATGGGTGCTTGTTTCTATCATCTGTAAATGTTGTTTTAAGCACGCCCCTTATATTATTCACTTTCAGAAAAGAAAAAAAAAATTAAAATGGTGGTATCTTGTTCTGGGTCACTGATGCATTATTTTGACATAGTTTGTGTGTAATCCCAAATAGGGCTCGAGGCCTTTGCTTCCCCTATCCAGTTGGTCTTGTGGTGTTTGGAAATTTTTTTTCTCGTGCTTTACTCTTTGTTACCACTTTCAAGAGTTTTTTGTTTCTTACTCATTGGCAAAAAGCTTGTCTATGTACGGTGGCTAGAAGTTAAATCATAGGAATGCACTTCTATTTTTTCACCACACAGGGTGTCATTATTGAGAGTAATGTTTGCATGTTTTTGGGGTACGGGGGAGTTATTTCTTGTACGTGGTTAATCCTTCCCTCATAAATTTTATAATTGGTTCTCCACCCTTGTTGATTGCACGGTTTTGGTTTCTCCATGCTTTCATAACGTGGCAATAGTTTGTGATCCTCTGAGTAATTTTGTTTGTGTGGATATTTTGAGTCATTAATTTGCTTGGCTGGTTTTATGCTTCACATGGGTGTTGCCATCATCGTTTAGTAAGATGGCGGCTTTTATTTCTATCTTGCATTCTTGGTGCCGAGCTATTTTGAAAATATCATCATTATTTGTTTAGGGTGGCGGCTTGGATAATGACATCATTTTTTATTAGTGTGTTGTCCTCTCGTGGTTGTTATTACTATCTTATGATGGCATTGGGTTCTTTAATTCTCCTCGGCTCTCCTAGCTTTGCATTTGTTTTTCTGATGGAATCAGTGGGTTATCGCATTCTATTGCCCCGCAAGCACTATTATTTTCAAGACTCTTTTGTTTTGGATGATGAGAAGCTTAGGCGTTTGTTTCAAATTCATTTGGTGGATTTTTCTCTGGCTATTCGCAAAGTTTTGGGAAAGCGATGGCTTGTGGATAATCCAGGTTGTTTCCTTGCTGATATTGCATCTTAGTTTCTCACTGTATGTATGGATGTGCTTTTGGATTCTGCTATGGTTAGGGCAATTTGTGATACATACTTCAACCCACACTTTTACTCTTCGGTTGATTTGGATAATGCTCTTTCAAATTACCACTTTGATTTTGGTAATTTTGCATATGCTGGTTTTATTTCTCGTTCACAGTTATTATCCTCTGGGTGGTATGGGGAACTCCTTTCAATTTTAAGGAATGGGCTAATATCTAGCATATATGATGACACACTATTTGAATTGGTAGTCCTTTTAGATCATATATCTCCGAATTGTCTGGCTGCAAGGGTTAATGTTTTTGTAGGATTGCATTTCCTCTTAGAAGCATTGTCTAATGTTCGAGTTGTGCCAGTCTGGATTCCTCCCATACAGTTGGTGCCTCCTTCCTCTCCACCATTAGAAGGGCCTAGCTCATGGCTCTCTTTTACTTGACAGCATGATCTTAGGTTTCTATTTTGAGTGTAACAGGTTTTGCCCATAGGTTTTTTTGAGCAGGGGTATGCTTCCATCTGGTTCTTTCATCTTTTTGGCAAGTAGTATTGTTGTTTGTGGGACATAAGGGATGGTTTTTTCTACACGCCTACTAGTTATATTGGTGTTGGGCGGGTGCTACAAAATCTTGTCAAGCATGGAAGCGTGTTGTCTTCCCTTTTCTACAAATTTATTCTTCAAAATTCTTTTTGGGTCCTATGGAGAATGATAAGCATCTTCGAAGAATCATGTAAGGGGAGGGTGTTTATATCAAGTATGTAATGGGTCTATGGGGTTCTTTGGATGATGGTAGGTATACTCTAATAAAGCTCTGTAATGGAAGGGTGATCAAACTCAAATTTGTAATTGGGTATTTGGGGATCTAAATTTTAGTTTTTTCTCTTTTTTTCGCCCCACAACCGGAGGTTTTCTTGCAGGTTCTTTCCTGCCGGTATGCCCTTTGAACCCGTTATGTATTTTCAACTCTTAAATTTAATAAAATATAAGTTTAGTGGCTTGTCCACTTTTACATAAAAAAAAAATCTTTCACACTATATCAAATATATATAAATTAAACTTGCTTTTCTAATAAAAATTGATTTTCTTAAATAATTAAAATTTACCTTTCTATTCCAAAAAGAAAAAGGAATTAAATAATTTCTATTTTGAATAAATTTAAATCTTCCCTTTTAAAATGCATAAACTAAATAAATTCATGATTTAAAATTACCATTAAATTAAACTTGCTACAAACATGAATAGAGCAATTTTTTTAAAATAAATGATTAATTATATAAAAGAAACCTATTTACTTTAGTTTCTTAATTACTAATGCGTAAACGAACACATTAAATCGAAATAACTACTTAGGATTAAATACTCAGTTTTACCACACGCCAAGCACGCAACACAAGAAAGCTAACCAAATACCCAACCCGCAAACCCAAAAGAAAAGGGAAACTGACGGACCACAGGCGACACTCACTTGAGCATGACTAGGGTAAACTGAGGGTTTTACGACCACCTAACCCAAATTCTAAGGATGAAAGAGGTATACTCAACCTTGCGAATCTAGGTGAAGATGATCCTCTCACCTAGGTGGTACTGTACCTGCAATCTCCTGCAACCAAGAGTCACACAAGCATACATATATATATATATATATATATATATATATATATATATATATATATATATATATATATTTAATGAAGGTGTTAGCTCGAGATTACTAACAAGAATCAGGAGGACAATTAAACTTACATAAGAATCGATTTGAAAGCACATTAATAGGTATGCACAATAATCACAATATCTGACTACAACATTACCTCATGGTTATTCAACCATTCTAGAATGCCACATAAAAAGTCAACCAAGGTCAAACCGGTTTTACAAAGCTAACTAGGGTAGGGGTACTACAAAATATTCATTAATAACAAAATGGTATATGAATATTAATTAATGTATATTTACCATTATACAAATAATTAATCATAAATTATTAATTAATGACCAAATTTATTCATAATTAAAACTTCATTTAAAATTAACAAATATTATAATATTAAAATATTATTATTTTTTTGGTAATAAAATATATATATAAAAAAACACTTCGCAAAAAGGAAAAAGGGGGGAGGGGAGGGGGGCTACCCACGTGGGCCCCCTTAGTAGCTCATGCTACCATTGGTAGCACTACTACCAATTGGTAGCAGTCGCTACCCTTGGTAGCGTGCTACCTCCCGCATGGTGGGGGGTTTTCTCCCCGCCACGTGGGTAATATGATATATTTATTTTTTTATTTTATTTTTTAAAATTTATTTACTATCAAATAGTGAGCTCATAGTCAAAACCCAATCTCACAGAGACTTTAAAATAAATTAAAAAATTCCAAAAAACTATGAGTTTTCAAAAATTTACATTTTTAGAAAACCCAGATCCAGGAAAGGGAAAGTTTTCTTTAAAACAAACACCATTGACAAAATAAGATTGATTAACATTCATTTATCCAAATACAAACAGATTTCTCTAATTAAAGCCTGAATTTGAAAGCATTTAATTGGAATTTTAACAAATTTTCATTGTAAATAGCCAACCTAATTTTTTTGATTTTAAAACAACCTGAGAAACCAAAATGTAAACTTGAGATGGAAACAAAACAAGAAGGGTTTGGATTGGAGATAAAATTACAACTATTTTATTTTCCCCAAATAGATGAGATTTTTTTAATCTTCACAAACAAAATTCTTCAAAATCCAAAACAATTTCTTTAAAACAAAGAAGCCAACGAAATAAACCAGGGGCCTACCTGGTTCAACAATCCTAGCAAGCTTGAAGGAGAGCCTGCAAGCTCCAAATATCCCTTCTCCAAAATCCCCAAATTTTCATTCCCAAAAATATTTTTCCCCAAAATATTTTCCAAAAATAAATCCTCCCCATATTTTTCCAAAATCTAGGTTAAATGGGAAAAGTTTGACCAAAATTTTTATTTTTGAATTTAAAATATTTTTATTTTAAAATAAAATCTAGAAATTTATTATTTTCAACAAATCAAGATATTAAACTTGCTTTTCAATTTAAAATTGATTTTCTTAATAATCGAAATTAACCTTTCTATTTCAAAATGCCAACAAGATTAAATTAATTTTATTTCAATTAAATTTAAATCTTTCATTTCAAAAGCATAACTGAAAATAAATTTAACATTAAAATTAATCATTTAATTGAACTTGCTACCAACCTGAATTGAGGAATTCAATTAAGGATTAATCACATAAAAGGGAGCCTATTTAATTTAGTCCCCAAAGTATACTAATGCTTAAACACACATTAAATCAAATAAAATACTAAAGATTAAATACTCAATTTAACCACACACAAACACACAACCCAAGAAAGTCAAATAGACAGACGACTTGCATACCCAACCAAAGGGAATACCAACGACGACTGACGATGCTCACTTGAGCACGACTATGGTCAAACAAGGATCTTACGACCACCTAATCTAAATTCTAAGAACCAAAGAGGTACACTCAAACCTGCGAATCCAAGTGGAGATGAACCTCAGACCCATGCGGTACTGTACCTGAAATCTCCTGCAACCAAGAGTCATACATGCATACATATATATACTTAATGAAAGTGTTAGCCCAAGATAAATAACATGAAATAGGAGAACTAAAAAACTTGCATACGAACTAGTGTGAAAACCACATTAATAGGTATGCACTAAAATCAAAACACCTGACTATAACATTATAATATGATAAACAAACCAAGGTCAAACCGAGATTAGAAATTGATTAGGGCAGGGGTGCTACAACTTCACCAACAAGTAGACTAAATTATTTGATGATGACATCTTTGTGAAGATGTTTCTAATTCTCATTGAGGAAGGTGCAAGGAAGTGTCGATATCTTCTCAATGATGTATTTTCCCTTGTCATTGCACTCCTTTTGAGATTTTATGATATTTTTGACAAGTGCCTCCAAAACATTCATTTGATGTTCTAGTATCTCCCTCTGTTCAATATATATATTTCTTAAAGGAAGTACTCCATTGTCAACTAGAACATCCAATTAGAAATATTCTAACTTCAACAAAAGAGTCAAATTCCTTCTCATATACCTCCAAATCACCTGAAAATAAATTCAAAGCTTTATCAATCTCAGTTTTTACCTCCTCCAGATTATTCATTAGAGTGACAATTGAACATAAGAGATGAGTTCCTTGGCTCAACAACCTATCCATCCATTCACCAATTCTTATCCCATGAGAATTGACCTATACAACTTGTTTAATGATTTGTTTATCCACTGAAGAAGTGACAGGCTCAACTATCTCTGATGATTTAGTTATCTTGATCAAAACTTATGTGAGTTGATCTACTTATTTCTTCAACTTGTCTTTCTTGACCTTTTCTTCATTAAACATTGTCACAAGATTCTGGAAAGATGTTTGAGAATCCTCTACTATACCTTAATGTGTTTGTTTTCTAAGGTTAATTCTATTGATAAGATAGTAAAAGGGTTGCACTTTACCCAAATCTGTGTCCGGAGGAGTACTTGCCATTTCAAAATACTTGTTCTTTGATTTATCTATATTTACCTTGGATAGAGTCTTGGCCTTCTTAGTACCTTTGGGCTTAGTAGAAATCAAGTGACTGAAGTCAAATTCATTAGGAGAGATGGCTTTCTTCTTCCTCTTGGGAGTGTTGGTCATTAACCAAGGTGGAAAAAATGTATCATCCTCTACTCTTGCAATCAACACTTGTGATGCAAATTTCTGAGACTGGATACTTGTAGTAACAATGGGTGAAGTGGAGGTAACAATGGTAGGTGGATTTTGAGAAATAGAAACCCTAGGGAAAACCTAAGTTTGTGACATAAACTTATCAAAATCTTCCAACATGGAAGAAGTAACCGCAGATAGATTAGGAAGAAAAACACTATCAAGGTTGTCATGAGGTGTGTTAAGGGCAGACTCACTAGTGGCTGTGGAAGGAATAACATGGATTTTAGGAGCTTGGGATGAAAATGAGATAGAAGAATACAAAGGAATAGTGTTAGAAACTAAAACTGAAGTAGTATATGTAGCATCACATGACATGGGAGGAACACCTTCATGTCCTCTTGAGACTGGGAAGTACTTGGATTTCAAGTAATCCCTCCTCATCAAATTCTCCTTCTTCTTGTTCTTGTTCTTGTTCCTTTTCAAGTTCATTCTATTCTTCTTGTTCACCCTCATTATCTGCTACAAACAATTCTTCATCATCCCCATCATGAGCTTGATTCTCTTCTTAAGTAGAAGACTCACCTTGACTCTTGCTCTTCCCAACTATGAATTTTAACTTTGGACCCTTTGGAATTCTTGAGTCTTGTCTATTCTTGATCCTTAGGTCAGAAGTCTTTCCCAGAGGCCCTGAATTATCATCTTCAGATCCAATCTAGAAAAGGTTCAGTTAAATACCTTATCGAGTTAACCAAACATTGGTATTAGCAAGGATGTTTTGGAACCTAGCCCTTATTGAAGATTTTTCCTTTTGGAACCACTGGATAAGAGGCAAAGGTGATCCGACAACTTTGTTATTTTCATACATACGATCCGAAATATCTTCGTCATCCTTGAGATCCTCAAGAATATTAGCAAGACTAAAAATTTCAATTTTCTCCACTTTTAGATGATAGTAATCAAGACCCTTGATGTCTTCTTCAGTTCAGCAATCAATCCAAACATCTTCAATCTTGTGGACATGAGTGTAATTTTTCTTGATTTTATTCTTCATGCCCCTGTAGTCAAAATGCTTTCTGGCCTTGAAGAATTTCATTTTCACTCTCCTCATTTCCTCCTCCATGGCTTGGGCCTTGTAGATAGAATTGATACAATATGTCCCAATGGTAAAGGAGAACTTGAGACCCATCTTATGAGCTCCACATTGAATCATATGCATTGATATCATCTAACAAGCCATTTCCATGAGAATGATTTTGTCTGACAAATACCTTGGAAGCGTGAAAGGTCCTCCATCAAAGCATTTGATTCTGAGATATGTGAATGTAGGAAACTATAAAATGATCCAACCATATTGACAACAAATTATAGGCCTCATCTGGCACTCTCTTCTTCTAAAGATCCTTATCAAATATACACATGTAATGGGTGCAGAAAGTGTCATTGACTCTCTTGAAATGATGCAAACTCTCCTTGAGAGTCAAATAAGTGAAGTATTGATAAATAGTAATCTGACTCCTATCACTTGTGGTAGATAATCTTGGAAAATGCCTCATTGAGGTGGTTGCATATACAAGATATGAAGTCATGTATAACTTCAAGGTGGTGGGAACTTTAGTCAATTGGTCGCACAATGCATTTGCAATATGCTTTCCCTAATAGATCTACTTCTTATATTGCCTAATGATGTGAGTGCATTGATACATTCATTTGTAATAAGTGTTTGAAGTTGGGAACCCTTTTAATCTACTTAGAAGAGTAAGCAGATCATTGATCTTCTCAATGAAATCACTCAGAGGAAGATTTTTTGGCCACCTTGCAATTGTAGGCCTAGGAGTCTTCAACCAATTCTCATTAATGTTTCTCTTGAACTTATCTAAATTATTGTCATAATAGGTCATTGCTGATTAAAAATCAATGTTAGCATATTGATCTATATGCAGGCAATTAAAAATTGTATCAAAGAAGTCATCATCGAGCTTGATGAGAGTATTTTTTCCTTCTACATCCTTCATTGATCTAGTTGCAAGATCATTCCTATTAGCTAAGGCTAACACAAATTTAGAGCTCTGTGCAACATGGGAAAGTCCGGAACTAAATGAATTCTACTATTGATGGTGGGATCCATTTTATAGGATACTGGCATCTCTTTGACTCTTTTCAAAAATTCATCCAGATCTACATGCCCAATTTTCATATCTCTTATGTTGTCAATATTGGATGATACAGAAGGACGAAAAACTGGATGAAGATCTTTCTTTTTGAACTTCATTGTTCTTTTGCTTGGCGATGACTTTGTCATTTAAAAATAATTGCATTGCAATATTAAAAAAGATCATCACCATATTTGAGTCAATTAGCCTCCTTACATGCATATAAGAATCCCATTTTGGTAGAACAAAAACCTCTGATTGATCATAAATTTCTTAAAAATCCCTAATCGTGTGTATCAAGTGCATTTCAGACTTATAAGTCTGATTAGCACTTAATATTAGTTAAAAATTTAAGCAGTGCATATTGGACTTATAAGTCCAATTTGCACTGGTGGGAAAGTCAAATACCAGAATAAGGTGTACATCGAGCTTATATCCTAGATATACACTTGGGAAGGTCAAAAATACCAAGGTGCATATCGAAGATATAAACCTGATATACACCATTGTAAAGTGGAAAAATCGAACCCTAGTCGTTCTCCCCTCCCCAACTCTAAGGAGAGAGAAGGGAGAGTCACTAGGGTTGATGGTTTTCACTTAGGAGGGACTTTACATTCAAAAAGGGGCTGAAATCCACAAGATCCAATCCCACACAATGCAAGATTGGATTCTAAATGAGTTTCAAGGGTTAAGACATCAAGGATACCCTCTTTTGTAAAGAAATGTAGATAGAAAGATTGAACTAGAAATGCATGTAAAGTGGGAAATATTCGCTTATAAATAGAGATAGGGATATGGGATGAAGTTGCGGACCTGGAATTAGCAGTAAAATGTCGAGATGGTGTTGTTCTGCAAATTTGAGTGAAAGTTGATGGGACGATGGCGCCCGGCGTGCACACGGTCCTCCAAAAAATCCGCAAAATGAAGGGGGATCTGTTCGTCTCTGCACAAGGATTCCAGATCTTCAATTATAGCCGCGTACCTGCAACCTACACACAAAAAAGAGAGGACGATTGGGGGGTTAGGGATGAGGGGTTTGCCTTTAGGTCAAACCCCGATTTTGGAATTAACCAAGAAATGAGAATGTTGTAAGTGTAAATGTTTGTAATGTAAACAAGTACTGATACCTTGTTGTAAGAATGTTTGTATTCTTACATGCGAAGGTGTAATGTATGTAGTATGTAATGTGTTGTAAGTGATCTCCTCTTCAATGGTTGAATCCTTGTCTTGAATGCAACACTTAGCCTTGAATGGAGACTTAGAATACTCAATTGCTTGAAGGAATGCTTGAATGCTTGAATGTTTGAATATCGCTTTCGCCTTTTTTTTATCTCTTACCAAAATGGGAGAGGAAATGTAGTTTATATACTTGTCAATTAGGGCTGATAGACTGATTTTCCCGACCTTAGGCCGACCAAGAAATGTTATTTTCCAATTTGCAATCATAAAGACCCGAAGCCCCATAAGAGACCGGGCCCAAAATAGGGCCAGGGACCAGGGCACTGGGCGCCATGGTCCTAGGGGACCAGGGCACTGGGCGCCCTAGTCCTGAAGGACCAGGGCACTGGGCGCCATGGTCCCACCTCCAGGGACAGTAGGGTGCAAGGAGGATCAGGCCAGGGTGCTGAAAAATGCAGTTTTTGGTGTCATGAACAAGTTTCGGGGTCTCCATTCAGGTTCCGTGTTGCATCGCCATCATGAAGACCCAAATGCAGTCGAAATTGCAAGTGTCACAATTTTAGGACGCTACAACCATGTACTAAAAAAAAAGAACTACACAAAGTGCTAGTCGGGGTTGTATCCCCGACTCACACTTGAAAAGAGTGTTTTGGTATGAGCTAGAGATACAAATCCAGCATTCACCTGGGGCAACACTTAGAAAAAACATTGTGAGGTATAAGCCGGGATGGTGATCCCGACGTGCACCAAGGAGAAATGCTCTGGTGTATGGTGGGGTCACTATCCTACCTTACACCTAGGGCAATGAGGACAATGTGTATGACAGAGTTGTGGCCCTAACATGCACATTGTAGAGAACAAACTTCGGTGCACGGTGGGGTCATGACCACATCATACACTGTTTGGAAGGCATCAAAAACTTATAAGATGAAATAATGATGTTGGTCAGGTGAGATCCACACACACATCAAAGCCAAGGTTTTGGTGTGTATCAGGTTTTCAACCCCAACTCACACCAAATGCTAGGGTTTAATAAAAACAAATTGATTAAAAGTGATACCACGGGTTTGAACATTTGCAATATGCATCGAAGTAAAAAATTTGATGTATGTTGTTCATGTTCAAATCTGATAATGATAAATTAAAGATTTACTGAATGAAAATCACAAAAGTAAGGCCAAAAATACATACCATGGGAAAGATGAATTCGATCTCAAGAAAAAAGAGCTTTGGCACCTTATGAACCACCACATAAAAAATGAAAATAAAGAAAGACAAAATTGATAATAAAGGGAAGAAAGTAACCCGAAAAGAATTGGACTCTTAAAACATTAATTACAAATACTTGATTCATTATGGTGTAATTCAAGCTTATAAGTCCGATTTGCACCAACATGCCCTAAGAGGTGTAAATTGGACGTACAAGTCCAAATTACATCTAAAAATGACTACCAAGTGCAATTTCGGGTTTAGAATCCGATTTTGCACCTAAGGACTCAAAGTGGTGTAAAGTCGGTTTGTAAACCCAAAATTACACTAGAACAAGAAAATCTTTACTTTAAGTTGAAATTTGAATTTAAACTATAAAGGTGATATTTTTGAGATTGAATGCTAAGATTTCAAAGATGAGTGAGGCAACAAAATGCCTCAAAAACTAAAAATTAGAGAGAAGAGGACCAATTTAAGAAAAATCGTAGGAGGTTTCCATGTTTTCACTTTAAAATGAAAACAAGGATAACAACAATAATTCTTTGCTTGTTTTCACTTTGAAATGAAAACAAGGATAACAATAGTAAATCTTTGTAATTAAACATTGAGTTCTATTAAGTCTTGTTAGCAATTGTTACCCATCTATGTGGGCAACCCCTTTGTTTGAATTTCGAATAAGAATATGTTTATATATCCACCCATTCTTAGGTAGGGAATAGTTAGTTAGTTATTGGTCATTTCAGTATTGTCAATCTTTTTAGTTTTGTAATTTTCAGACCTTGTTTCGCTCCCCTCTGGGAGCCAATTTGAATCCAAATCAGAAGTTGATCTAAATTCGGTGTTTTAAATTATATCTCACCAAAGGAAGAGCAGGGCCTGCTCAATCGAAGGTAAGTGATCTTGTGTAATCTTTTGTTATTTTTTATTTATTTTTTGTTTATCTTTCCTTCAACAAGTTGTAAATTCAAATTAAAAATTAAAAATCAATTCTAATTTGCCGCTATCATTAGCAAGTAGTTTTTAGTTCAATAGAATTTCAAATTAGTTAATTCTCTTATGAATGTTTAGATTAGTATTTCATTAAGTTAGTTTAGATTTAGATTTCCAAATCAATTTAATTGGTATTCACATTTAGATTATGGTTTTAATAGCAAATGATAATGGTGATGGAAGTAGAGATTAGAAAGAAGCTTTATTGAATTGGTTCATGGGATTTAGTTTCATTTTGATTGCTCTTTAGAATAATATTTTTATTTATTGCAAGCGTAAATTAGGTTTCTTTTTTAGCAAAGTAGAATATAATTTGAATCTAGAATGTATGTGGTAGATTAAGTTTGAATCTAATTATAGTTGTAGTATAAAAATTTCATGAATTAATCCCAATCAAGTTATGCCTGATTTAAACTAAAAATCACCGAAGTCTCATTTTAGGATAAGTTCAACACCTTAGTTTCAATTTCTATCATAATAGAGTAGAAATGTTATCTTAGAACTTAGCCTTAAGAAGTAGCTCCCAAGAACTCCTAACAGAACATGACCGAAGTGAAGTCATTGTTATCATTGCAAAACTCCTCAACTTGAATACATCCTTATCACATACAACCCTAAGAGTCCTATATGATAATTAAGAGATTAAATGATGTGATTTGTGACATCAATGACATTTCCCATCATTTTTGGCACCATTGTCGGGAAACTAAAAGATCTGGCTACCAAAGTTTAAGGCCTTAGTGTTGATAAGGATAGTATTTTGAGTTGTTGATGAGAAGAGATAGAGTTAGAAAAAAATTTCAAGGAATTATAATATTGATCAAGAGGGATCTCAAGGATTTGAAACATCTGAAGAACAACAATAATAGTTTCAACACCAAGAATAACAACAAGAACAATTTTTACATCAAGAAGAACAAATGGATGACCGTGTAGTAGTTGAAGATCCTCCACTAAAAAGGACATTTTCATATCTTATTAATTTTAATGTGAGAGATGATGAGCCTCCTATGAAGAATATTTCACCCTTTGTTTTACCTACCTTTAGAGGAAAAACATCTAAAGATCTTGACAAGTTCATCTTTAAGTTTAAACTCATGTGTCAAATTTATGACTATACATCTAATAATTAGAAGTTGAAATTATTTCCTTCTACTCTTAAAGAGTCATCCTTACGATGGTTTATGGGTTTAGGCATTAGATCGGTCTCAACATGGCAAGAGATGGAAACTATATTTTTGGATAAATATTAGGATTATTATCGAGTGAGGGATAGGAAGGAGGAGTTGTTTCAAATGAAACAAATGGAAGATGAACGTTTAGAAGATTATGTTGATAGGTTCCAATTTGTACACAAAAGATGTGCTAATAGGTTGGATAATGATATCAGAAAGACAATTTTATTAAGGGGAATTGATTATGAGTCTAGGGAAGCTTTGAATTTGATGAGAAAAGGAGATATCAATAAGCTTACTTTGGAGGATATTATTGGTATATGTAGAAACTATTCTAGGACTAAAATTGGGACTAGGGAAACTAGAAAAAAAAAAGCTTCAACTCTTGATTTATCTTAAGTAATTGATGAAATATAAAATTTGAAAACTGACATACTCCTCCATCTTACTACTCAGGTAGACAAAAAAGAATATTAAACCCTTAACCATATAGTGTTTGAAATGTAGGGGAGAACATCTCTTGATGGAATGACCATTTAATCAAATTGATCTCTGTGAAATTTGTGAGAAACAACATGCAACAAGCTCTTGTAATCTCTTACCAGAGATTAAAAATTACTTAAAGAAACCTCCTATACTAGAGGAAGAGCTTAATTATGTTGGACATAGACCATACAATTCTGGGTTTATTACTTATCAAGGACAATATGGTCATATAAACAATTGGAATCCAAATCCATGGCTAAATACAAATCAATGGATCCCTCCATTTCCAATGCAACCACCTCCTACATCTTGTGGACCAGTAGAGTGGATTAGTCCTCAATGAAATCAAACATAGTGGCAACCAAACCAACCATCATGACAACTAAAGTGGAAGCAAAATCAAGCACAATTTCAACCATGACAAAATCAAGGGGTAAAATACCCTTGGGGACAACCTCCATGACTAATCATTGGCCCTAATTTTGCTAATGAGCAAGTGAATTAATGTCAAATACCAACACAACTGATTCCAAATCCAAAGAACAATCAACCTCAATAAACATTTAATGTTGATTCTAATCCTCTTGGTGTGAATGTCATAGAAGATAATTATATTCAATTAAGGAATTATAATGTTCCATCTAAACCTAATGTTTTAGACAAGGAGTGGGGAAGAAGAAAGAGTCTTAGGGAAAGGATCAAAATTTTGATGATATGGAAGATGTTATTGATAAAGCACTTTATCTTGAACATTTGAGATCAGATCAAGTAGCTCCTAATGCCTCCCAGATTGATCATGTTAATATGGCAGATTCTCAACTTTGAGAACTGAAGAATATCAACATTGAGATACCTCCTTTAAAACCTATGAGGACATACCAGAGATTAACCAATTGGTCAAGTATCTTTGCATAAAACCATTAGGGAGGAAAAATAAATTGTCTTCCACAATTCAAGTAGGGACTAAGCTCACTATTGTATTTTCAAGGAGATTGCTTCCTCATAAGTATAATAACCCTAGGAGTCATATGATTACTTTAAGTATTGGAGGAGTTGAGATAACCAATGTGCTAATTGATTTGGGAGTAGCTATCAATGTCATTACAGTTGACACTATTGAAATGTTGGGAATGTTAAGTGTTCAACCAACAACAACTATACTTTAATTGGTAGACCAATCTATTGCTAAACTTGAAGGTGTTTTAGAGGATGTAAATATTACAATTGATACATGGGGCTATCCAGTTGACTTTTTAGTGCTCAAGGTAAGGAAGAAAGATTCAAGATATCCAATCATACTAGGAAGATTGTGGCTAGCAACTACACCAACATTAATAGATTGTAGATCTAGAAGTATGACTATTTCTAATGGTCTAGAGATAGAAAGAGTTGTCACTTTATCCTCCAACCAAACCAATGTTTCATTCTAATACTTAATTTTGGGTTGATGAGGATATGGATTCAGAAGGAGATGGAATAGTTGAGTTAGCTATGGTTACTCTGTCAGAGCATGTTTAGTATGAAGAGTATATAGAACAAGGGGAATATTTAAATTCCATTCCTAGAAAACCTGATCAAATCATTGAAGATGAAGAAGAATATTCTTTGATTGAGAATATTGAGGATGAGGAAGAGAATTTTAAAAGGACTCTGCATCAAACTATGCTACACCCTTGTCCTCTCAACAAACTTGTAGGAGATCCATCTGATGACAATAATGAAACTAAATACATTATAGTAGCAAGGGATAAGCCTCTTTTCATTAATTCATCTTTTCTTTCCACACAAGAAGAAGAGTTGAAGCAAATACAGGAAAAACACACAAAAGTGTTTACTTGGGAATACAAGGATATGAGATAAATTCACCCATCTATCTACACACAATATCTACACTAAGAATGTTAAATTGGTAAGACAAGGGAAAAGAAGGATTAATCCAACTCTTAGGGATTTTTTCATGCAAGAAATAGAGAAATTGTTGCGAGTAGAGTTCATTTATCCAATTTTGGATAGTCAATGGGTTTCCCCATTGGTTATTGTTCCTAGGAAAAATGGTAAGTGGCATGTCTATGTGGAATATAGAGAGTTGAACATGGCCACTAAGAAGTATCACTTTCCTTTTCTATTTCTTGATCAAGTACTTGATAACCTAGCTGACAATAGTTATTTCTCTTTCATGAATGGCTTTAGTGGTTACAACCAGATTCAAGTGGCTCCTAAGGACCAGGATAAAACAACATTCACATTTCCTTGGGTTAAATATGCATATAGATTTCTACCATTTGGAATTTTTAATATACCTACTACTTTCTGGAGAGTCGTGTTAGCCATTTTTGCAAATTTAACCAGCTCATGTATTGAAGTGTATATGGGTGATTTTACAGTCCATGGGAAGATGTTTCAAGAAAAATTGGAGAGTTTGAAAAAAGTTTTGCAGAGGTGTAAGGACTATATATTATCATTGAATCATGAAAAATGTTCCCTCATGATGACAGAAGGAATTGTCTAAGGACAACACATTTTGAAGGAAGGAATTAAAGTTGATCCTAAAAAAGTGGAGATTGTTCAATAGATATAAATTTTGAAAACTTAGACTGATGTTAGAAGTGCTCTTGGAAACATGGGATATTTTTTATTGGTATTTTTTTTTATCGGTTGGACACATAGGATATTATAGAAGATTCATTGAAGGAATTAGTAAAATTAGTGAACCTCTATTTACATTGCTAAAAAAGGATGCATAATTTTCATGGACAATGACTGTCAGAAATCCTTTGAAGCTATCAAATATTCCTTAACTACCTCTCCTATTATTAAAGGACCTGTTTGGGGAGAGTCATTCCATATACATGCAAATGCTTATGATTTACCCATTGGAGCAATTTTAAGACAAAAGGATGAAAATGGAGCAATGCATACCATATACTACATCAGCAAGAACTTGAACCCCACATAAAGAAATTACACAACAATTGAGAAGAATTTTAACTGTGGTATATGCAATTAATAAATATAGGCATTCTATTACTGGTTATAAAGTGCTTGTCCATACAGATCATGAAACCATCAGGTATTTAATCAACAAAGTTGTTGTAGGTGGATGGATTATAAGATGGTTATTATTGTTATAGGAATTCGACATTACCATTGAGGACAAACCTGGTAAAGATAATATTGTTGTTGACTTCCTTTCGAGAATGGTTTTTCAAGGTAATCATTAACCAACAGATGACATATTTTTGGATAAGAACTTATTTACCATATCAATTTAGTCTCCATGGTTTGTTGATATCGCAAACTACCTTCTAATAGGGAAGTGTCCAAATAATTTTAGTCCTAAACAAAAATAGAGATTAATTCATGGAAGTTTAAGATTTCAATTAATAGATGAATTTTTGTTTAAAATGTGTCTAGATCATGTTCTTCATATGTGTGTATAAGAAGTAGATGTTTATGACATCATACATGCATATCATAATGAACCAGAAGAAGGACATTACTTTGCAGTCAAAACAATCCACAAGATCCTTGGGGCGAACTATTTTTGGCCAACCATGTCAAAGGACGTTTCCTTTTTTGTGAAACATTGTGATGAGTGCCAATGTATGGGATGAATTACACCAATTATGGAGATCCTGCTACAACCCTAGATAGCTCTAGAACCAGTTGAAGAATGGGAAATTGATTTTGTGGGACTTGTTGATCCACCTAAGAGGATATCATTACATTTTACTCTACACAAACTATGTAACAAAGTGAGCAAAAATGAAAGCCTTGTCAACAACAAGAGAAGATAAGGTATCCGATCTCCTATACAAACATATTCTTCAGAGATTTGGTGCACAAAGAGAAATATTTTTTGACCAAGGACCATAGTTTATATCTGTTATGATTGAAGATTTCATGCATAGGTATGAGATGACACATAAAATTCTACACCATATCATCCCCAGGCGAATGGAAAAGTGAAAGTAACTAACAAAGGATTGGAGGATATATTAACAAATATTGTTTCATTAAGAAAAATAGATTGGTCAGATAGATTAGGTTTGGGCCTAAAAATACAACATGGAAGATAACCATAGGGTTTTCTCCATATGAACTAGTGTATGAAAAAACTCTTTTTATGCTTATTGAATTTGAGTTACAGACATTAAGGATAACATTGGAGGTTGGTATTGATTTAATAGAATCAAAGAAAAATATAATTCTATCGTTAAACCAACTGGATCATATGAAAATGGAAACCTTGCATCATACAGAGGTGATTAAGAAGAAGAGGAAGGAATGGCATGATAAACATACTACCACCAAATAGTTTAGGAAAGTAGATTGGGCATTACTCCAAATTCCAAGAATTAAAAAGGAAATTCTATACAAGATGGTTAGGACCCTATGAAATTGATCCAGTTTTTGATAATGAAGTTTTTTAGTTGGTACCATAGATGGAGAGAGAAGAACCATGCTAGTTAATGGTCATTGTTTGAAGTTATAGCACCAACCAACATCAGAAGAAGAATTTCTTTCATATTTGCAAGTCGGGATTGAACATTTCATCATGGAAGATATCACTTCAGTGAAGGAATATAATTTTGAGTAGATCCAGTAAGAAGGCATGAATAAGGAGATAAGATGAAAACAAAAAATAGTGGTTTATCTTCCAAAAAAAATCAGGGATGATTGAAAATCAGAAATGGTGGTCTACCCTAGGGGTGCGCTAAAAACCTAAAATGATAGTTCATACCTTAAAGAGTAAAGCTGAAAACTAGAAATGGTAACTTTGCTCGAATCACTTCAGTTTCCTCTTGATGAATCCAGATGGATCTCAAAGTTCCTAAGTGATAAGTCTTTTTGTAGGTACCAAGATGGAAGAGTGCCTCCAAATTGCTCCTGATCATCCCTTTGTCTAAGGAAGGAAATTTATCTTTTCAAGAAGATGGTTCCAATTCATTTAGTGCATTATTTTAGTCCATGCAGAATGAGCCATGAGTACCTCTTGATTGGCTTATTTGTCCATTACCAATTGAGTTGACTCATATGCTTTGGGTGGCTCCTAATTGATAAACTAGTTTGTTTTATTGGCGAATTGGTCAAGACTACATGATGGCTCCTAATCGATACACTAGTTGCTTTTCTTGGTGATTTCATGACTACTACATGATAGCGCCTAATAGGATATGCAATGGATCAGGAGATATGCATTTATTGAAAATTTATTATTTTAAAAATATTATTTTCTAATTTAGTTAGTATAGAATAGAATTGGTAGGCATTACCTGTATAGAAACCTCTGCCAACTCATTGTTAACATTTTAATTACCAAGTATTAAGTACTAAACTAATGATAGTGGAGAGATAAGGAAATACATTTAGATGATATCATTGTCAATTCAAATTTGAAGTAATTATTACCTCAAAGGAATGCACACATCATGATTGTCACCAACCTTGTGAATCAAAGAAGTACATAGAAGCAGTGTGTGGATCATCTATTCTAGTAAAAAAAAATCAATGTAGAATGTGTGACATAAATCATCATTCGTATTAAAAAATTATGGCTAATAGAAAAAGAAATATTCATTTTGTAGTGAAATTAACATTGAAATCAACAAAGACATTCCTAAAAGTTGCAGAGCTAAAATGGGAAATAAGAGAAAGACAAATTCGAAGAACTTCAATCTAGATCCTGAAACAAAAAGATTGTTAAAAGAGAAAGGCTAGTTGAACTTCATACAAATGTATGAGGGATTTGAGATAGAGTTTGTTAAAGAATTTATCAGAAATTTCCATGTTAATGTCACAAGGGTCAGAGGGGAGATTATTGAAGTTAACCTACAAGTTATCAATGAATTGTTTGGGTTTCCAGTAGAAGGGGAGCCAGTAAATAAAGGTCATATCATTTTAGAGGAGTTTGTGAATGTATTTCATCAAGAGTTAGGGCAGTGACCTGAGCTACAATTGCATAAAGGGAGCATGAAAGATGTAAGTCCTGCAATTCTGGATGAACCCTAGAAAACTATTGTGATGTGGTTGATGATTTTTTCCCTTTTGAGGGATAATATGGGACCATACTAGGAACAAGAATGTGAATTTTGACACATTTAAGCTACGTAAATACCTAGTCTAAAGTCAAGATTAATCTCCTAGCTTTCTTGTTTTCTCAAATTTCTTCTATGATACCTAGGGTAAAAGATAGGGGTAGCTCAATACGATATCATAGTTTGATTCATTTGATTATAAAGCATCATTTCTTGAAGAAAGAATCTAAGAAAGAAGGGTGGTTTGAATTTTTTTCCACACCTATTGAGAAAACCAAGAAAAAGTCCCAGAAGAGGCCCACACCAAAAAGGGTAAAATTTGAAAAAGGGGAATCTTCTTGGAAAAAGAGAAATATAAATTGAGCATGGTAAATCTGCTAGCGTATCCCATAGCTCCTTAAAGAAGAAAATTTGAGAGCATTCAAAAGAAAAACCTAGCACCATTACTATCCCTACGCAGGCTCCTGATAGTGCCCCTAAATAATCTCTTGAAATTTCCCAGGAACTTCTTGAAGGTCACCTTGAGACTCAGAACCCTATACAGTCCCCTATTTCTGCAAACAAAAATGATGAAACTATCTTGATAAGAAATGACTTGTCTACATTATAGTTGATGAGAGCTCTTCTGATGAGCCAAAAACATAGCATTCTCCCCAATATCCCTCTCAATAAAGAGATAGAATAGATGAGGTTGAAGCTCCAAAGGAGTTTGAAGCTAGTCAAGACCAATCTTCTCCTTCACCTCCTCCCACACTTGTTAGAAGAGAAGGAAAAGAAGTAATGGTTGAAGAAGAACCCTCTAAAAAATAAGATAGAAGAAGAATTAAGGAAAAAAAAAGAATTGATGAGAGTTATGAAAATGTATAGATTGGAAATAGAAATGGAAGAAGCAAAAAGAAAAATGTGACTTCTTGAAGAGAGTTTGAAACAAAAATATGAAGAATTATGATAATTTGTTCAACACATGGAACACATAAAGAAACAACTAACTAAAAAAGAGGATAACTTTAAGAAGCAATTGGTTTAAATAGAAGAAGCACTACAATAATCTAATGCTTGGGCATTAGACAGTGCTGAGGAGATAAGGAAACTAAAAATTAAGTTGGAAAAAAAAGGCCAACAATTAAGAAACCAAAATATTAGAAGTCGTGATCATGAAGCCTCTACCTCATCTACTCCTCCTAGATACCTCTTGTTGGCTACTATTAAATATAAATAGATAAATTTTGAATTGAGAAAGGAAATTGAAAATTTGGAGAGGCAGAAAAATGAAGCTAATCAAAGAATGGAACAAGTTGTAGAACTATCCTCGGTATCATTGGCTATGAGGAAACCATCTAGATTGTATGAATTATTCTTGAGAGAGAATCCTGTAGTGGAAAATTAATCAATTAGTTTTGGGAAGGAAAACTGATTATGATGATGATGATGACTTTGTAGAGGACTTCTACAAAAGTGATCCTACTATCCAAAATCAAATGTCTGAATATTTTTAACATGAATTTATTTTGGGATATTTTCCTCAATCATTTCTGAATATATTTCCTAGCAAGGTGTAGATTATATCCTTTGTGTCATTGTTGTTGAATCAAGTTGAATGGGAAGACAAATTAATGAAAATAGAGAAATTCATAATAGATTGGGTCTTCCCAGGAGGGATGAAACTCCATGGTCAATGGCATTCAGAGCTAAATAGAGTAAAACTAACATAAACAATAATTTGGCTACACGCATTCAGGCTTTTAGGGATGTGTCTCATCATGCCTTGTTAGCATCTAGGGTGAGATTTAATACCATACCAATGCAATTGAGGAAAAGAGAACCTATCTCTCCACACAATAGTGACATAATATCACCTAGAGTCTAACTAGAGTGAGGATAATGATTGAGATTATAGAGGAACAACATGAAGAATAGATTGGTATGAGATTCAATCTGCCTTTGATTATTTTCACCTCACCAATATTGGATGCACCTCCCCACTTTGCAAGAGAAATTTTGAAAAGCTAGCTAACACTATTGAACAGGTGAATGGTCATGCTCCCCTTAGGACCTATCAGGAGTACAAACACCAGTATTTTGATCTAGTTATTTGGATTGCAACTATGAATAAGGATATTCCAAACCCTCAACCAAGAGGACATGGTTGACAAAAAGAGAGAGAATGATGAGTACATAAAAATGATATTTTGAAAGCTTGGTTTATACTTTAAAACTGTGTATTTTATTAATTAATGTAGTTGGTGGTAGACTATATACTTCCATGTTTACTCATTTTTCTTTTATACTTAACTAATTATGAGATATATGAGAAATAATATTTTATATTGAATATATTACTTCAAAGACTAAATTAATGAAGAAATGACCATTTATTTAGAATCTTTTTTGTTATATTTTTGTCCTATTTTTATAGATTTTGTTTCATATTTTTGGTTGTTTCATGAAGTGGAATTGTTGAACTCCTTGCTCAGCAACATGGAACTCCTAGTCGCACTCCTAATTGCTATAGCTAGGTAGTACAATTGTTATCTCCAAACTGACTTCATTGGTTTTTGTGAAACACTCAATTTCACCACCAATGAACTAAAGCTTTGAAATTAAACATTGAGTTTTGTTAAGTCATGTTAGCAGTTGTTACCCATCTAGGCAAGTAACACCTTTGTTTAAATTTCAAATAAGGATATATCTATATATCCACCCGTTCTTAGGTAGGGAATAGTTAGTTATTCATCAACCATTTCAGTATTGTCAATCCTTTTAGTTCTATAATTTTCAAACCTTGTTTCCCTTCCTTCTAGGAGCCAATTTGAATGCAAATCAAAAGTTGATCTAAAATTTGGTGTTGTAAAGATCCCACCAGAGGAAGAGCAGGGCCCACTCAATTGAAGGGAGGTGATCTTGTGTTATCTTTTGTTATGTTCTATTTATACTCGTAAATGTATAGTGTTGAGGCTCAATCTCATCCACAAAGAACATTTTCTATTTGAGGTGTGATTCCCCTTCCCATGAACTTTCTATCTTTGACATTAGGATATGAAGATGTCCATTGAAAAGCATCTCCTACATATATGAAGCCAATTTTCTCATATTCTATAAGTTGGCTCCTGCATTTGTTTCCCACATTAAAAAAAAACTCAATTAGAAGGTAGTTAGATAGATCCATTTCAACACATAATCAAGTGCAAGTGGATTTTTGGTAATTAATAATTTCTTTGGAAGTGTAATGATACTTTCCTAGGTGATTCCCAATGGCCCGTAAGAAATCTAGCTCCCAAAATAGTATGGAAGATAAGGTAGCCACACCCATAAATAAGTTGAAGTGAATATTTTTGTTTGTGGGTCGAAAGAAGAGAAACAAGGTTTCGTGTACATGGGCCTTTTTCTAGCACTAGCTCCTTATCTTCTTGAGAATCAAATTAAGGATGTTAAATTACTTGGCATAGAGGTAGATAAATATTTCCCCCTCCATGTTTTCTTTTCATTTCTCATAAACCCAAAAGTGAAGGACAAATAGTTTTGGCCAAATCTTTGCAAAATTGGAAAATTAGGGCATGGTCCTGTTGGACACTATATTTGAAAATTAAAAATATATATAAAAAAATGAATATTTCCATAGGTGTAAAGACTAAAAGATGTTTCGGCTAGCAACTTGTATCGAGCACTCCGAAAGAAGTTTCATCGAAAGAGTATTTTCATCGAAATAAAGTGTAGCGTCGTAAATTGTACGCACTTGCTAGGGTGGTACAATTTCACACCTAGTTTAGCACCCGCCTTGGCGCATTTTGCATTTTGCATTGCATTTCCCCTTTAGCACTTAATTAATTAAATTAATTAGGTCTAAGGTCCTATTTTATCATCTCCCATATCATAAAGTTGGGCCCTTTCATTAAAGTGTGCCCTTTTCATTTTATTCCTCCTATACATCATTTAATCAAAAACCCTTATTAGGTCCTATTTTGAACTTGGGGGCTTGATTTCGGGGGTCAAAACATCTCGAAATCACCTGTAACTTCGGGATTCTCTCTAAAATCATCATATCTGACGGCCCTGAAAATTTGGTGAAAAGTTGTCGGGACCATGGCGCCCGTGCAACATGGTCCCGGACATTTTTCCCGAAATTTTGGGAGCACGATCCAATCATAAAATAAAGCTTAACCCCAAGAAATTGGCGGGACATTCAATCTCTAGGTTGGCCAAAATACAAATTTACAACCTAGGGTTTCATATATAAAAGCTCTCTTTCCTCATTGGAAAGGAGGCGGTTTTTGGTTTCCAGGAACTTCATATGCAGCGAAAGAGCAGATCTTTGAAGACTTCAACAACATTCAACAACATTCTATCAAGCATCTATCAAATTCATTCATTCATCCATTTAGGGCTTGGAAGACATTGAAGAACAATAGGAGATTACCGACTGAAGATTGGCTTGTACTCCTCCCTTGAGGGTTGGGTATGATTTCATATTGTTTTCATGTCCTTACATAAGCTTTGATATATCATTTATTCATGCTTTAGATCACATTGCATCTTGATTTAGAGCATTTGCATTATCATTTACAAGCAATTAGGGTTTACTTTCTAGGTTGCTCTAGTTTGCTTTCTTGCATTTTGGACCTTGCACACACACTAGGTCTGCACACACAATACATTTTACAAAACAACTTGGCTATTCGTGGAGGTGGAAAACACCAAAGCGGGGGTTTGACTAAGGCAAAACCCTATATAGCCGCCCTTCCCCCTTTTCAGACATTATTGCAGGTTTCGGGATTCGGACGACGCCGCGGGACACAGATCCGGAGAGAGAAGACTGAGACAAACCTTTCCACGAAATTTCAGTGCAAAAGACCAGGACAGGGGCGGGGGGCGCCCTGGTCCTGCCAGGATAGGGGCGCTGGGCGCCCTAGTCCCTTCTGAGCATCCTGGTCCCTTCTGAGCGCCCTGGTCCTACGCCCTGGTCCCTTCTGGGTGCCCTGGTCCCTTCTGAGCGCCCTGGTCCCTGGGACAGGGGCGCTGGGCGCCCTGGTCCGACAGCATTTTCAGCAACTTTGACAGCTTTTTCCAAAGTGCAAAAACAGCAGTTTCCGGAGCAGTTTCAGGGGCAGAATCAGGACAGTGGCGCCCGCGCCCCCGTCCCGAACATTTTCAGTCAAATTTTAACTCTGGGTACGCACTTGCATTCTTATTTCATCCTTGTGTTTACAGCTTTCCATCATTTAAGTTCAATTCTGTAATCTTGTTATTAGTTCATATTTGCATTTTGGGGTTAGGAATTGAACTTGCATCATTCTATCTTTAAATTACAACAAAGGAATAGAAATCCTAATAGATATCCTGTGGCTCACTCTTTCACAAAAAGAAGTAGCCAATTGTGCGATATCTCTAGGCTCTTTCGTATTCCGTAATGTGTGTCAAAAGGTAGGATTAGGGCATGTTAACCTAGTCTCGCTTTTTCCCCTACACATTTTGGTGAACCCGACGTGAACCTATCATTGCTTCCTCTTGCATTGCATTTGTTAGATCTAGATCTAGATTTAGTGTGTTTTCATTTCATTTTCATTAAAAAGAAAAAAAAAAAAAAAAAAAAGTGTGTTTCTTTGCATTGTGTGTTTAAATTTTATGCAATTTCAAAATGTTAGATTTTTATTTGCAAGATGATCATATTTGTGATGATTATGAGTTAGATGAAGCTTTAGATGAATTTTTGAAACCTAAATATACCAAACCTTCATTTTACCAAAAACTCATAAACCTTGTTACTATGCCATTTAGATGTGATGAGAAAGATAAGTCAAATGGTTCCTCTCAAGGGTACATTCCTATCAACTCTTCCACTGAATCTAGTAACATGGTTGTGTTCAATAATCCCCTCTATGAGGAAATATCTCCTTTTGAATCAAAAGATAAACCTTTTAATAGATATGATCATGCTTTGTGGGATGATGCCCTTTATGCCTTTGTGTCTCCTAAAAAACACTCCCTTCATGAGGATCCTTTTGTGCAAGAAGATGACATTATCCCTGCATTGCCTAGTGATGGCCTTTCCTTTTCCAACAAAATTCCCACTAGAGATGATGAATTAATGATAAATGCTTACCCTTCTCCTAAAGTTTGTCTTACCCATAAGCATCCCTTAGAGAAAGAAGATGAAATAATAAGCAATTTCCTTAATTCTCTCTCCCCTAAAGATCATATTGAACATATTTTTAGGAAAGAGGATGAGTTTAACACATTTATTGATGCTTTCCCTCCTAAGGATGAGGAATTAATAAACAATGTTATCTCCTCTCCCGAAATTGACAATACTTTAAACATTCCTTTCAATGACCTCACTATTTGGGATGAACCATTAGAAGAAGGTATAGATTATTCTCTACCCCTTGCCAAAGGGGATGAAATCAAGATTGGAAACTCCCTTGATAGTTTCTCCCCTTCCTTGAATCTCAATTATTCTCCCTCTCCTCAACTTGGTTCTACTCATAAGGAAACCCTAGTTCAAAGCAAGATGGTTAACATTTCTTTCAAAGATCTCCCTCTCAAAAGTGAGACTTTAGAGAGTAGTGTTGATCCTTCTCCTAGAGAGTTTATTCCCCATGTAGATCCTTTGATGATAGAGGATGATATGACCTTTCCTCTTCCTATTAGAACATCAATGCTTACCCCTTGTCTCTCTCCTAAAATTGATTTAATCCGTGATAAGATTTTAGTGCAAGAGAAGACTATCAATAATTCTTCCAACACTTTTGTTCATTCCTCTAAACCATCCTCAATCAATTTGATACATGTGAATGAGACACCTAACAAACCTCTCTTCACTGTCCAAGGTGCTTGTCCTTCTCAAAATTCTCAACCTTTAAATAAGCCTATCTTAGTGGTTCAAGGTGGTTATGCTAATGATTCTTTTTGCACTCCTAAGAAACCTATTATTACTGTGCAAGGAGGTTATTCTTCTAAGAGCCCTTATGAGTATGCTAAGCAACTGAGTAGAGAGAGTTATCATGCGGTTGCTCATACCTATAACACAAGAAACAATAGGCAACCTAGTCCTCCTCCAGTTATCCCCACTTCACTTCCTCCTTCCCAACCTATTCTTCCTCAAGCGCCTCGTATTTCACAAATGCTTAGTAAGGACTATGATCTCATAGAACAACTTAAAGCTACCCCTGCTAAGATATCTCTTTGGGATTTGATACAAACTTCTTCTGTTCATCATGGAATGTTACAAGATGCCTTGAAAGATTTGAATGTTCCTCCACCTAATACATCTAGTAATATAGTGTCTTTGGTTAACTCTGTGATGAATCCTAAAGCTCAAATTGTGTTTACCCAAGATGAGTTGCCTACTGGTGAAATTCGACAACAATATGATCCCTTGATGATTGTGGTTATCATAAATGACACTGCTATAAGACGAACATTGGTAGATAATGGCTCTGGCCTTAATGTGTGTAGCATTAATTTATTGCATAAGATGAATGTGGATACATCCCTTATTGAGCCTGACTCTCATCCCATTCGAGGCTTTGATAATGTGGCTAAGTCTTCATTAGGTATTATCACCTTACCCATCACAGTGGGACCTGTTACTTTGCCTACTCCTATCCATGTTATGTCGGGAAATCTATCATACAACTTGTTATTAGGGAGACCTTGGATTCACAATATGCAAGCTGTCCCCTCTACATTGCATAGACAATTTAAATTCATTTATAACAATAAGACATATACCTTGATAGGCGATACTAATCTTCAGGCTTGTTTGCAAACATCTACTTCCAAAGGGAGTTCTTCTAAGCCTTCCTCTTCTAGTAATGACTCTTTGAACAAGATACCTATGGATAAATCATCACCCTCTAATAATCAAAATTATTTGGATGAGCCTAAAGCTCCTGAAGAAGATCCTTCTGGACTTGAGTCTACACATGAAAAGGCTTTTGATCCTGAGAAGGTTCTCGCGGAAGATGATTGGGGATCTCTTGATTTTAATCCCACCTTTGTAGGTGAATATAGGGTTCCTCTTAGAGATCTTAAAGGTAAAAAGAAGGAAGAAACTAGAGATCAATCAGTCTTACCTGAATCTATGAGCAATAATTTTGTAGCCGCTTCTCAAACTTCTTCTCCTCACACCTCTAATTATGAAGAGTTTGATTCTTTGTCTTATGAAAAACCACCTTCTCTGCCTGAAATGGCTGATCGTTATGGTCATGGTTTTCGCATTTTCGCTAAGCATGGGTATCATGGAAATGGTTGTGGCACTCATGAACAAGGGATAAAAGTTCCTCTAGAGACTAATTTTCACAATTATGCCTTTGGACTTGGCTATAATCCCTGCAAACGCACTAAAGCATCTAAAAGACCATCTCTCAATGTGAATGCTATATTTAGTAGTGATGATGATCTCACTTCAACTAAATCATCTTCTACTTCTATCAACTCTCATTCCCCTCATAAGGAAATCTTGGCAATGAACAAATCTCTTTATGAATCCCCTCAAATTTCTAAATCCACTTATGAATCTTTATCTCCTATTCATCATAAAGTCCTTTCCTCCAGGGATAAGGCTCTAATAAATTACACTCATCCCTCTTCTAAGAGTTCTTGTGACTTTTCTTCTTCAATTTTATACATGTTTTTGATCTCACTTATAATTGAGCATTTAGCATGTCATATTCAAATACCTCATTCAATCTATCATGTCTTTAAATAACATTAATGGCTATTATGTTGCTCATCATTATGTGACATTGGTAGCTCATTTACTGGGGGCTCATTGTCATTCATGATGGTACAATGTCAAGTGCAATCATATTTTTTTTGAAGCAACATAACAGCCTAATTTTCTTGTTCTTATGGGGACAAGAATGATTTCATACATCTCTTCTTTTGCTTATGTCCAAATCTCTCCCTAGAAGATTGTGTAAGTCCTTCTCATTGTCCTTATCCTTGGGAGGCAATTATCTTTCCTTATTTTTATCTAAGGATCCACTTTTTCCTATTTTGTGGATGGTGTGGACTTTATTACTTGATGTTATGCCTTGTACGCATTTGTTGTTGTTTGTTCAAGGGTTCTCTCTTACAAGAAGTGTAAGTCCTTGACTACAACCTCTTTTGCACTTGGTAAAATACATCTATAATGAATTCACTCTCCTAATTGCGTTAAAAGGAGTGTCATCCTTCATTAAGAATCACTTTCACCTCGCAAAAGAAGGAAGTATTGCATTCTTATTCTCTTCTTTGTCTTATTCTAGAAGATGTTTTGTCTAACTCATGGATCACCAATGTGTGTATTCATGCCTTTTTTTCCTTTCTTTTTCTTCTCTTTGCATTTTGTTTCCATGTACATCCTTCATCTTGTGTTTGAGAACTCTCAAATCCTCACACCCTTTGTCATGTTGGAATTGAGATTTAGTCCTCTTTCTTACCAAATGATTCTCCATTAGTTTTTGATCTCATATCAAATCTTTTTGTGAGCATTTATCATCAATATTCTTTAACAATTCAAAGTGGTAAACATGATACCCTGTTTCAACTCACTAAAATTAGCAAGCCGAAACAGGGGGGGGCATATAGCTACCCTCGAATTTTCATCACCTTCCTTAGTAAGCATTAGGTGATTTTGTGATCTAACATGTGGTTTTGTAGGGTGCGGTTCCTAACTGTGTACTGCAGATACCGCTGGGGGCTTCGTTCGACAGACTTATGGATATATCCTTTTTCAAATAATGTTTACTTTTCTGTACTTTAGCTTGCATATGCACGTAGTGTTCATATGACCGCTAAAGTGGGGGCTAAATGTAGCATCGTAAATTGTACGCACTTGCTAGGGTGGTACAATTTCACACCTAGTTTAGCACCCGCCTTGGCGCATTTTGCATTTTGCATTGCATTTCCCCTTTAGCACTTAATTAATTAAATTAATTAGGTCTAAGGTCCTATTTTATCATCTCCCATATCATAAAGTTGGGCCCTTTCATTAAAGTGTGCCCTTTTCATTTTATTCCTCCTATACATCATTTAATCAAAAACCCTTATTAGGTCCTATTTTGAACTTGGGGGCTTGATTTCGGGGGTCAAAACATCTCGAAATCACCTGTAACTTCGGGATTCTCTCTAAAATCATCATATCTGACGGCCCTGAAAATTTGGTGAAAAATTGTCGGGACCATGGCGCCCGTGCAACATGGTCCCGGACATTTTTCCCGAAATTTTGGGAGCACGATCCAATCATAAAATAAAGTTTAACCCCAAGAAATTGGCGGGACATTCAATCTCTAGGTCGGCCAAAATACGAATTTACAACCTAGGGTTTCATATATAAAAGCTCTCTTTCCTCATTGGAAAGGAGGCGGTTTTTGGTTTCCAGGAACTTCATATGCAGCGAAAGAGCAGATCTTTGAAGACTTCAACAACATTCAACAACATTCTATCAAGCATCTATCAAATTCATTCATTCATCCATTTAGGGCTTGGAAGACATTGAAGAACAATAGGAGATTACCGACTGAAGATTGGCTTGTACTCCTCCCTTGAGGATTGGGTATGATTTCATATTGTTTTCATGTCCTTACATAAGCTTTGATATATCATTTATTCATGCTTTAGATCACATTGCATCTTGATTTAGAGCATTTGCATTATCATTTACAAGCAATTAGGGTTTACTTTCTAGGTTGCTCTAGTTTGCTTTCTTGCATTTTAGACCTTGCACACACACTAGGTCTGCACACACAATACATTTTACAAAACAACTTGGCTATTCGTGGAGGTGGAAATCATCGAAGCGGGGGTTTGACTAAGGCAAAACCCTATATAGCTGCCCTTCCCCCTTTTCAGACATTATTGCAGGTTTCGGGATTCGGACGATGCCGCGGGACATAGATCCGGAGAGAGAAGACTGAGACAAACCTTTCCACGAAATTTCAGTGCAAAAGACCAGGACAGGGGCGGGGGGCGCCCTGGTCCTGCCAGGACAGGGGCGCTGGGCGCCCTGGTCCTGCGCCCTGGTCCCTTCTGGGCGCCCTGGTCCCTTCTGAGCGCCCTGGTCCCTGGGACAGGGGCGCGGGGCGCCCTGGTCCGATAGCATTTTCAGCAACTTTGACAGCTTTTTCCAAAGTGCAAAAACAGCAGTTTCCGGAGCAGTTTCAGGGGCAGAATCAGGACAGTGGCGCCCGCGCCCCCGTCCCGAACATTTTCAGTCAAATTTTAACTCCAGGTACGCACTTGCATTCTTATTTCATCCTTGTGTTTACAGCTTTCCATCATTTAAGTTCAATTCTGTAATCTTGTTATTAGTTCATATTTGCATTTTGGGGTTAGGAATTGAACTTGCATCATTCTATCTTTAAATTACAACAAAGGAATAGAAATCCTAATAGATATCCCGTGGCTCTCTCTTTCACAAAAAGAAGTAGCCAATTGTGCGATATCTCTAGGCTCTTTCATATTCCGTAATGTGTGTCAAAAGGTAGGATTAGGGCATGTTAACCTAGTCTCGCTTTTTCCCCTACACATAAAGTATATAAAGCGCCAAGCAAAAATACTTTGGCAAAAAGTCACCTTCGATGAATACAGAAAACCGCTCATCGATACTCCAAGTTTCATTGAAAAACTGAAAAACAAAAGGCAAAAGGCAAAAAGTGATTTCGAAGAAATATAACTACCGAAGAAACTCATAAAGCATTCATCGAAATGCAAAATCTCATCGATGACATAATGTCGAACAAAAGCAAAAGTGTTTCATCGATAAAGGAGGATATCGATGGAAAAGGACTGTCAATGAACATACATGAGCCTTCACCGAAGAAAGGAACTCATCGAAAGAATGATTTCGATGAAACTTGCGAGTGACCTATCGAAAAAGAGGTCTATCGATTAAAGAATGATTTCGATGAGTCTTGAAGGTGGCTTCTCGACATGGGCTATTCACCGAAAGAATAGTATCGAAGAGAATGGGCTTTCGATGGAAGATTTAAACACTCGGCCGAAGACAAGGGTTTCATCGATAACTTGAAATACGATCACTTTGGTCGAACTGTACTTCCCGCAAAAGAGTTAAAGGCCCAAGTGAAGAATGTCACATCTGCAATTAAGTTTAAACACTTGAGTAGCCATTGTAGACGCAGAACATTAACTGTGCACAAGTTGCCCATATGATTACAGTTGAACTGATTGAATTTTCATAAGAACCAGATCAATGCTAAAAGACTAAAAATTGTGAAGAACTTGCGGAAACTTGTGAACGACAGTCAGAAGAGCTGGACATTTATCCAAGTAAGTGTTGTCTCTCATATTTGCTGTAATCATGGAATCTTCATCTTCTTCTTCTAAAAAGAGTAGGAAAGGAAAAGAACTAAACCCTAAAGAGAAGCCCAAGAGACAAAAGAAAGAAGGGAGAGCTCTGACTCAGGATTTGTTAGACCAGTGTCCCTCATCTAGTGTAAGGTCTAAAAAAATCAAAAGTGAAGAAGAAGGATTGGAGGATAGATTTGAAAATCTAGGAGACATTTGGACTGAAATCAGAGGACATGAATTATTCTTGTTTAGCTACAAAAGAAGGGATGCTTCCGAGCCCATATGTAATCTATGGAAGAAGAACTTAGGGAAATTGGTAGTCCCGAACGTGTTTGTAGATGTTGAATTAATGAAAGCTCTGGTAGATTGTTATAATCCGAGAACCAAAACCATATGCGATTACAGAGGGAATCCATTAGTAGTGATTAACAAACAAACTATTGATATGGTATTTGATTTAGACTGGGAGGTGGAGGAGAGTATTGATATGAAGAAACTTTCACAAGAATTCTTTAGTCTGGAAAACATCTACAGGACTTGGAGACTACCTATTCACCGTCCAAAAGTGGGTGGGTCATTTGTTCCGTTCAGCAAAGATGACAAGGTGTCGTTTGATGTCAACCACTTCCATCCATATTATGCTGCAGCCCAAGTATTAGGCCTAGAGGCTCATCCACTCATGGATATTGGGGTTATGGTTCTATGTGTTGACTTACAGTCAAAAGACCCTAGGTCATTTGATTTTGCCACTTATGTTGCAGATGCCTTAAATCATGGGTTGGAAAAATTGAAAGGGGATCTTGTGAATGTTCATTTTTCATTGTACTCCTTGTTAATGCATATCATTCTTTATTGTGGACAAGAGATTAACTTCTGGTCAAATGATTTCTGCATTAGATCTTATGATAAGAATGGTTTGAGGAAGCCAGTTCAGTTATGGGTTTCTGCATGGGACCAGAGGTTCATGAACAACCAGTACTAGCACTTTCAAGAATATTTTGTGAAACCTCTTAGTGCAGCTTTTGGGCAACTCAGGGATTACACTTTGTCCCCTGAAATCAAGAGATTCCTCAGACCAAAGGACTTCTCTCTAGAGTCACAGATTGATCATAATTGGGGTGATTGGTATTGCCATGATAATCACACAGAAATCAGGGTATTTGGATATGAAGGGAAACCCCACATGCTTCCAATTATAGTGCCAAACAGGGTGGCTAGCCTAGAGATTATAAGACAATTGTCTATTGTCAGTGCTAAACACCTAACAGATTTCGGTAAACAGTCCATCATTCCAGGTTTATTGGTTTTTTCTGACTTTATTATTAAAAGTTCAAAAAGCTATCATTTACTACAGAATAAGTTAGATTACTATGGCATGACTCTAGGTGAGCCTAGAGAGAACTTCGATCCTGAAGGGTATATAAGAGCTGCCAGAGCGTCACAAAAACTCAAAGCTAGAATACATGTAGCCAAAATCCCAGATGACCTGATTAAAAATCTTGAAAGAGAAGAGGCCAGGGTTTTGAGAGAAAAGAGTGGATTGACTTGGGAGGCCTACAAATGGAAAAGGGCAAGGGGAATGATAGATGGAGATCTAATTGGAAATCTCCAAGATCCTTTGGAGGTGGCTAAAAGGCTGCTTCAACATGAAGCAAAGATCATGCATAGAGTGCCCCCACAATTCCTTCATTTTATTAATACTGAGAAGGATAGTCAACCCTTAGCTCACATGTCACCAAAATCAACTGCTAGTAGTATCCCTGTTGATTCTCCTAGAGAAGATTATCCTCCTAGTTTTGAAGCAGAGATAAATATAGACACTGGTGAAATTAATATTAAGGATGTCGTCGATATAAGGATGACTGAACATGAAGATTTTGTTGCTGATGATGGATTCGCCTCTTCTAGGGAATTCCTTTCATTTTTGTACCAGTACAAAGGAGCACATGTTAAATGAAGCATGGCTGGAAGACCAGAAGAAGAACAGATGAAGAAATTGCAAGATGAGATTGATATCCTCATGAAAGATATGACCCCTGAGAAAGGGAGAAAATTATTAAAAGAGGCTGGTGTAATCATCTTTTCTGGTTGGGATATAAACTCAGCACTTCTGTTTGACGGGTTCCTGAAAAAGCAAGATTTGAATCAACAGGTGTTGCCTTAGGAGATAGACAAATTATTCCTAGGCTCTGGATATGATCCTGACAAGAAGGCTCTCCTACAATGGGCATTATATCCAAAGGGGAAGAGGCCTATCATTGTGGATATTGAAGAAACCTTTGGACACCTCATGGTTCATCAGGTTGGAAAGACTGACCCTAGGGTCACTACTAAATTGAACTTGGATGTTGCCAGATTAAACCTGGACCAGACAGAATTTTTGGTCAGAGAAAATATCACATATAAGGGGTTGTATGAAAAATCCAAAGAGGAGAATCAAAAGTTGCAAGCAAAAATATTGCAACTTGAGACAGGGACTCCCATAAGCGAATACACCTCATATCCCGCAGGACGTAGCTTGGATGATGTTTCCGATGCTCTGTACTGGAAGTATCAAGCAGATAAAACCACCAAACATGCAAATAGTATCTAACAAAAGATGGATAAACTGGTCAATGATATCACCGGACATCGGTTTAACACCATGCTTTCGCATGTCGAACCATATTGGAAGGTATATAATGGAACTATAAAGGCATTAACAGAGCATGAGAGATTAAAAGCACGACTACATGAAGTACTGAATAGTTCGATATAATGACGACAGAGGAGAAGACTGAAGGGATAGCGTACATGGAGAATCATGTTAAACTCGAAGATGCGCTAAGGGAAGATCTCAAGGAATTGGATGATGGGAGACCTATTGGAATGCCTTCAGTCTATAAAGAAGGAGATGTAATATCCTTGGAGGACTTGCGGAATGAGCTTATCAGCGTCAAAGATTGGGCTTTGTCAGAAATGGATCGAAGTAAAGACATGGCCCCTTCCGTCAACTAGATGATATTCAAATATCTGTCACAAGGAGAAGAATTGAAGAAATAGAGTGCTAAAATCAAAATCTTTAAGGATGATGATTATATTCATCATTTAGGAATTCTTAATCTCTTTTTGCTTAAGTTTGTTAGAAACGTTTAAACTAATGATTAGCATTTCGAAAAGATGTGTCTTTTCATGAATAGCTTTCATTCCCATATATATATGAGAATGGTTTTTGTAAAGTAAAGGGGGTGACGAAAAAAAAATACACAATAAGAAGATGGTGATGTATGACAGCCTATAAGTTCTACAAACTTCAATGGAATACATGCTATGAACTGTTGTTTTTCTTTGCGTATGTGTTGTGGATTATTTCACTTTGTTTTGGCAATCGTCTGTGATATTATCTAAAGTGATAAGGTTATTCATATTCTTGAAATCAAATTTGTGCTTCATGTTATAAGGTTGAAACAAAATTTTTGCTTGCGAATTGTAATTGTTCCTCACAGTACTTCATTGATTGGTCCCTTAAAGGTAGGGTTAAATTCATTCAATCAACATATGATATAAGCATTCAAATTGATCTCAAAAGAAATAATAACCGACAAGTCTATAAAAGGGTGGATTAAAAAACTGTCTCACAGGCTCGCACAATAAGTCCTGAAGAAAGTATAATGACTCTGTAGCCCAAACAGCAAAGAAGGCACTGGTCAAAAACAGATTACACTCATCACTATATTTCACCATTTAAAGCAAACAGAAAAATTAGGAAACATAGATCGAATAGCTTCTACAACAACAATCTTGAACTCATCTGTTGTATCTCCATTCTAGGAACTTATGCCATTCTGAGACTAGGAGATATCAGATTAAGAAACTAAATCTACTATAAAAAACATTAGTTAAAGGAACAGCTAGTGAGTAGGTATACCCGCCTAGGTCCTGCAGAGCCTAAAGTGAGAGAGTTAGTAACCAAATAGGTTCACTCTATAAGTTGGCCAAGTCAATTGGAGGGTTTGATCATAGGAGTTGGCATTTCCTTAGAATCTATCCAATCTGTTGATTTGAGACCCAACAGATTGGCGACTCCGCTGGGGAAAATCATTAAGACTCTGTTGCGGGATAGAACTCAGAAGAAAGAAATAATTTATGTCCTCTAAGAAAGAGGTGGCGACTCTGAATTAAAAATATCAATGCACGGAATGAGATCAGTCATGAAAGGACAATCTTTATCCCAGTTAGACTTCTCTCAACAGAAGAACAAAAACAAAGAATCCATGAATGAATCCATGAGAGAACGGTACAGTCAGTATAAATATGAAGGCAACCAACATTCACCTTTAAGAGAACAAGATGGAGCAACTACTTCAAGCCCAATGAATGAGGATTTGGTTGTAGCATATAAAGCTCAGAAGGGGCGATGCCAAATTCCCCCTGGTTTCGAAAGTCATGAAGCACGGTCCAGACAAAACACACTGCTTTCATCAGGATCAGGTATGGCGGATCCTGCAGACAAATTTATAGATTTAACTAGACAAATGATGGAGGCAGCTGCTGAGATGAGAGATTCAGGAAGGACTCAAGAATGTCTGGAACTGTGTGCTAAATTAGGCATAAATGTTGGTGAGTATGACTTTAATAAAGATGTAAACAACTACAAGAAAAAATATGCTCAGGGAGTGGGTAAAACAAAGAGTAATGATTTTAAGGCTTATGAGAATCCCCTGTTTGGTAACAAAAGGGATGATCATGTGCAATCAAGTGCACCACCAGTCCAGCCAAATTCACATACAAACTTCACTACTCATAATCAGTACCCACCTCCTGGTCAATTTCATAACCAACATCCACCCCCTAATCAGTTTCAATATCAACACCAGAATCAATACCCTCTTCCTTATCAAAATCAAATGCCCTTATATGGTAATATGAACCAAAACTTTGGAAATCCTCATGGAGGGCATGGACTAATAAATATGGAGCAAATGAGGTAGTTTGATTTTTTAGGAATGATGGTGTACCCATATCCTATCCCAAATGAAATCAGGACAGCAATACCAAGATTCACAGGAAGTAATGCAGTTTCAAGTGAGGCTCATTGTAAAGCCTTTGATGCAGTAATTGAGGATTTTGGTTTACCATATGAAGATGTCAAGATCAGGTTGTTTATGCAGTCATTAATAGAAGATGCAAGAGATTGGTTTAGAATGTTGCCTAATGCATCCATCAGAAATCTTGCAGAATTCAAAGAATTGTTCCTTGAGCAGTATGGAGACCATAACAGCCCTGAGTTTGCTTTGCATGAAATCATTAGTATAAAGAAGGAGCAAAATGAATCAGTGATAGATTTTAACAAAAGATTTAACAGGGTTCTAAACAAAATCCCCAATAGGATGAAACCAGTACCTAAGGTGAGCATTCTGCATTATATCAATGCTTATGACAGTAAAACAAACTATGAGCTGAGAACCAGAAATCCTAGAGACCTCCGGGATGTTATGAAAGATGCCATTGTTATAGAAAACAACAGAAAGGCTGCTGGTAAAGTGGGAAAAAGAGAGGATGCAAGGTTGTACAATCCTAGAGCACCCAAGGCTAATAGAGATGAAGATAAGCTTGACAAAGTTTTAAATGCCCTAAAAGACTTATCTGTAAGGGTAAACAAAACAGAGAAACAGCAATACTACCGTCCTGAGAGGCCCAGACTACATGATATGCCTTATAACACTGCATGGAAGGATGGGAAACCAGTAGACAGGAACCACAGAGATAATCAACAAATTCCAGATCCTTTAAAAAGAACAGTAAATTATACTCAAGATGATGACATGTGGTGTTACGCTTGCAATATGCCACATGCTTCTTCTTTGTGTGCAGTAGCAAAAAGATTGCAAGAGGAGGAGGATAGTTATGAAGAACATGTGGATGATTCAACTGTTAACATGATATCATTTAGTCAGGAAGGAAGGTCAGATTCCATGAATATTGATCAATGCTCTGTCTTACTTGTGACCACCAGCAAAAATGAAAGTGTTAAGCTCAGAATCCCTACTGAAGAAGAAAAAAGAAGAATTACAGCTTATGCCATTGCACAAGAAAAAAGGACTTATGATTTAAGGAATAGGGTGGTGAATCTAGAGCAAGGTAAACCTACTAGTCTTTTTATGAAAGAAACTGATGAGACACTCAAGCGAATAAACAAAGGAGCTAAGACTAAGGAGGTTGTACCAAAGAATAATAAGAAGGGTCCTGATGTTCAAAAGGAAGAAACAGTAAAACTTCCTTCAGCACAACACTCTACTTCGTTTGATATTTCAACTGCATTAACGCAATTAAAAGTTTCTGTCCCATTGATGGAAATAATGAGGTTTCCTGAGTACAGAGAAAAAACTATGGAGATGATTTTAGGTATCCAGGAAGAGAAGGTAAACGAACAGAAACAAACAGGTGACAGTAATGAACAGATGGCCCCAGTTATATATTTAGGGTCCACTATAACCAAGAACCCAACACAGGTAGACCCATTTTATCTCACTTTGGTGATAAACAACAAGAAAATAAGGAATTGTATGATCGATTCAGGAGCAGCTATAAATGTCATGCCTGTTGGGGTGATGAAAGAACTGGGATTGGAAGTTGATACTACCTTTGGGAAATGCTATGCCATGGACAATAGATTAGTCCCAGTGGTTGGTATCATGAAGGATGTAGAGTTCAGATTAGCATCCTGTCCGGAAGCATCATATAAAACAGATATTACAGTGGTAGATGTTCCTCCAAACTATGGAATGTTGTTGTCTAGACAATGGTCGAATCTGATTGGTGGATATGTACAGTTGGATTTGTCATATGCTACGATTCCAGTCAATGGACAGGAAATAAAGATTGACAGGGAACCCCGGTCCACATATATCATAGAAGACATGGAAGAAACAGTGAACCAAATATGTTTTTTACAAACTGACATGGACAACTTCCAGGTACAGTTAACAAAACCTAAATTTAAAGAGTGGATCCCCATTGAGTCATGTCTAACTAAAAAGGATGATCAAATATGGAAAATATTCTTTGATGGGTCTTGTAGCAAGGAAGGAAGTGGGGCTGGAATCCTTTTTATTTCACCCATAGGGGAAACTTACAAATATTCTTTCAAGTTGTTATTTGAGTGTACAAATAACATTGCCGAATATGAAGCCCTACTCACTGGTCTTAACATAGCAGTCAAACATGGAATCAAATTGATAAGTGTCTTTGGTGATTCAGAATTGATAGTCTCACAAGTAAAGGAAAAATATGCCTCAAAACACTTAAGACTGAAACAATACAGGAATGCTGTATGGGATACCATGGAGCTTTTTGATGCTTTTCAGATAAACTGGATAGATAGGTCGAAGAACATCATGGAATATTTTTTAGCAAATATTGCATTAAAAGGCAATGATATAACGCTAACTGGGATATCTGAAGTAGAGATGAAAGTAAGACCATCTGTTCCCGATAACTTGTATAATTGGCAAGTGTTTCAAGATGATGCAGATCTGCTAAACTTCTTATAGTGTGTTGATCATTATCAGACTCAAGCTATAAATTTTAATGACTTTGTGGAGAGAACTGAAGGTAAGGAAACTTTATTTGGACATGAAATTATACAACTAAAGTCAAATAAATTGCCAAGAGGCCTAGTAGCATTAGAAAGAACTTTTAATGCTCAAGATGTGATTGAAACCAAAGGGTCAGCTGTTAAAGAGAGTGATGTTGAACAAATCAACCTAGGGAATGAAGGAGCCCCCAGAAATGTTTTTATTGGAAAAAAATTAACTCCTACTATGAGGCAACAACTGATAATGTTGCTAAAAAGATACAAACATTTGTTTGCATGGTCTTATGAAGATCTCAAAGCTTACAGGGAAGATCTCTTTCAACATGAGATACCACTTAAACCAGAAGCTAAACCATTCAGACAAAAGCAAAGACCTATTAATCCAACATTGTTACCAAAAATGAGGGAAGAGATTATAAAGATGAAAGATGCGGGAATAATTGAACCATGCAGATATTCCACATGGGTTTCTAACTTGGTACCAGTCAGGAAGAAAAATGGGGATATTAGATTATGTGTAGACTTTAGGAATTTAAACATATCATCTCTAAAGGATAACTATCCAATTCCAAATATGGATAACATGCTGCAGAAGGTAACAGGGTGTGAGTTGCTGTCTATGATGGATGGATTTTCAGGTTACAATCAGGTGAAAGTTAGAGAAACTGAAAAATATAAGACAGCCTTCACAACTCCATGGGGCACTTATGTCTATGTACGAATGCCATTTGGATTGACCAATGCTGGAGCTACTTTTCAAAGGGCAATGGATGTGGCTTTTGCAGAGTTGATTGATGTAATCATGGTAGTATACCAAGACGATCTGACTGCATACTCAAAGAAAGCTGATGATCATTGTGAGCACCTTGAAAAGATATTTAAAAGGGCCTTAGAATATGGGATTTCTTTGAATCCTAAGAAATGCCACTTTGGTGTTGAAGAGGGAAAGTTACTTGGACACATAGTATCCAAGGATGGGGTGAGAATTGATCCTGAAAGGGTAGCTGCTATCAATGAGGTTCCCATCCCCCGAACTATCAAGGCCATTCAATCGTTCTTAGGACAAATTAATTTTGTAAGAAGGTTTATTTTGAATTTTGTAGACATAGTAAAACCTATAGTAAGGATGTTGAAGAAAGAGGCCCAAATAGATTGGACTGAGGAAGCAATTGATTCCTTTGTGGCGATAAAAAAAGCAATTTCTGAGGCACCAGTACTAATCTCCCCAGATTTTGGCAGACCTTTTATAATATTCTCATTCGCCTCCTGTCACACAATAGCGGTAGTATTGTTGCAGAAAAATCCAGAAGGGTATGAGCAGCCCATTGCATATTTTAGCAAGTCTTTGAGCCCTTCAGAAGTAAAATATGAACTGAATGAAAAGCAAGCTTACGCTTTGGTCAAATTAGTAAAACAGTTTAGACCATACTTGGTAGGGGCTGAAGTTATAGCTTATGTTCCCAATGCAGCAGTAAAAGATATCTTCAGACAGACTAAGGTCACGGGTAAAAGGTGTAAATGGATCAACCAAATACAAGAATTCAACATTGAGCTAAAAATCTCACAGGTCATCAAAGGAAAAGGGTTGGCCAAACTCATGATAGGAACTGAAATTGAGGAATCTGGTGTGAATCAGGTTGGATGGGAAGAAGCCAACTTCAGTATTGAGAGAACAACATGGTACACTGATATCATATACTACCTTAAGCACCTGAAATGTCCAGATGGTATGACTGATAATCAGAAGAGAGCTTTGAAGTTAAAATCAGCAAGATATGTAATTATCAATGGGGACTTATATTGGAAAAATAGAGATGGGATATTATTATTATGTCTAGACAACTGCCAGGCAGACAAGGTTCTTCATGAAATGCATGATGGGGTTTGTGGTGGTCATTTCTCGGCCAAGACTACAGCACATAAAATATTGAGAGCTGGATATTATTGGCCATGTGTCTTCAATGATTCTTATAGATATGTCAGAAAGTGTGAAGCTTGTCAAAAGTTTTCAAACAAAACAAAGTATCAAGGATCACTCCCATTGAGACCAATGTTGGCTGAGGAACCATTTCAACAATGGGGAATAGACTTTATAGGGGAAATATCAGAAAAATCCAGTGGAGGACATAGATGGATATTGGTCGCTACAGACTATTTTACCAAATGGGTGGAGGCAATACCCACCAAACAAGCCACTAGCAAAGTGGTGATAAAATTCTTAATGGAGAATATTATTTCTAGATTCGGTGTCCCTGCAAGGATCATCTCAGACAATGGCATGTCCTTTAGATCAGAAGAATTCAACACTTTTTGTGGAGAATATGGCATTAAGATATCACATTCTTCTCCCTACCACCCTCAAGGGAATGGACAAGCTGAATCTAGCAACAAGAATATCCTAAAGATCATTAAAAACATGTTGGGACAGAACAAAAAAGCATGGGATTCAAAGTTGAATCTTGCACTGTGGGCAGATAGGATAACTGTGAAGAAATCTACAGGAAAGTCTCCATTTGAATTGGTTTATGGCAAAAGGGCCAGACTACCTTTGGATAATCTCTTGCCTGTATATAGATTCATGATTCAAGAAGAGATAGATGTTGAAGATCCATCACAAGAAAGGATAATTCAGTTAGTAGAACTTGATGAAGTCAGGGCAGAAGCTCAAAAGTAGAATGTCAGGATTCAAAATCAAATGAAGAAGTTATATGACAAGAGGACATCAAATAGAAAATTTTGTGTAGGTGATTGGGTTTTAATGTGGAATGCCAGGAGTCAAGACAAAGGCAAGCATGATAAATTTGAAGCCTTATGGATCGGCCCATATGTGATCATAGATAAAAAAGGGGAGGATTCTTATTTGCTTCAAAATGCAACAGGGGAGGTCCAAGAATTGCCAGTACATGGGCAATTCTTAAAGAACTTCTTTTTCTGAACATACTATATCACATGTACAGTAGATTAGGATCCATTTCCATTGTAAATACCATCATATATCTACGCTAACCAGAGATTCTGAATTCTTGAAGACATATTCAATATGCCTCCATCCTCAGTCAGAGCCGCTGTTGGACACTATATTTGAAAATAAAAAATATATATAAAAAAATGTATATTTCCATAGGTGTAAAGACTAAAAGATGTTTCGGCCAGCAACTTGTATCGAGCACTCCAAAAGAAGTTTCATCGAAAGAGTATTTTCATCGAAATAAAGTATATAAAGCGCCAAGCAAAAATACTTTGGCAAAAAGTCACCTTCGATGAATACAGAAAACCGCTCATCGATACTCCAAGTTTCATCGAAAAACTGAAAAAACAAAAGGCAAAAGGCAAAAAGTGATTTCGAAGAAATATAACTACCGAAGAAACTCATAAAGCATTCATCGAAATGCAAAATCTCATCGATGACATAATGTCGAACAAAAGCAAAAGTGTTTCATCGATAAAGGAGGATATCGATGGAAAAGGACTGTCGATGAACATACATGAGCCTTCACCGAAGAAAGGAACTCATCGAAAGAATGATTTCGATGAAACTTGCGAGTGACCTATCGAAAAAGAGGTCTATTGATGAAAGAATGATTTCGATGAGTCTTGAAGGTGGCTTCTCGAAATGGGCTATTCACCGAAAGAATAGTATCGAAGAGAATGGGCTTTCGATGGAAGATTTAAACACTCGGCCAAAGACAAGGGTTTCATCGATAACTTGAAATACGATCACTTTGGTCAAACTGTACTTCCCGCGAAAGAGTTAAAGGCCCAAGTGAAGAATGTCACATCTGCAATTAAGTTTAAACACTTGAGTAGCCGTTGTAGACGCAGAACATTAACTGTGCACAAGTTGCCCATATGATTACAGTTGAACTGATTGAATTTTCATAAGAACCAGATCAATGCTAAAAGACTGAAAATTGCGAAGAACTTGTGGAAACTTGTGAACGACAGTCAGAAGAGCTCGACATTTCTCCAAGTAAGTGTTGTCTCTCATATTTGCTGTAATCATGGAATCTTTGTCTTCTTCTTCTAAAAAGAGTAGGAAAGGAAAAGAACTAAACCCTGAAGAGAAGCCCAAGAGACAAAAGAAAGAAGGGAGAGCTCTGACTCAGGATTTGTTAGACCAGTGTCCCTCATCTAGTGTAAGGTCTAAAAAAATCAAAAGTGAAGAAGAAGGATTGGAGGATAGATTTGAAAATCTAGGAGACATTTGGACTGAAATCAGAGGACATGAATTATTCTTGTTTAGCTACAAAAGAAGGGATGCTTCCGAGCCCATATGTAATCTATGGAAGAAGAACTTAGGGAAATTGGTAGTCCCGAACGTGTTTGTAGATGTTGAATTAATGAAAGCTCTGGTAGATTGTTATAATCCAAGAACCAAAACCATATGCGATTACAGAGGGAATCCATTAGTAGTGATTAACAAACAAACTATTGATATGGTATTTGATTTAGACTGGGAGGTGGAGGAGAGTATTGATATGAAGAAACTTTCACAAGAATTCTTTAGTCTGGAAAACATCTACAGGACTTGGAGACTACCTATTCACCGTCCAAAAGTGGGTGGGTCATTTGTTCCGTTCAGCAAAGATGACAAGGTGTCGTTTGATGTCAACCACTTCCATCCATATTATGCTGCAGCCCAAGTATTAGGCCTAGAGGCTCATCCACTCATGGATATTGGGGTTATGGTTCTATGTGCTGACTTACAGTGAAAAGACCCTAGGTCATTTGATTTTGCCACTTATGTTGTAGATGCCTTAAATCATGGGTTGGAAAAATTGAAAGGGGATCTTGTGAATGTTCATTTTTCATTGTACTCTTTTTAATGCATATCATTCTTTATTGTGGACAAGAGATTAACTTCTGGTCAAATGATTTCTGCATTAGATCTTATGATAAGAATGGTTTGAGGAGGCCAGTTCAGTTATGGGTTTCTACATGGGACCAGAGGTTCATGAACAACCAATACTGGCACTTTCAAGAATATTTTGTGAAACCTCTTAGTGCAGCTTTTGGGCAACACAGGGATTACACTTTGTCCCCTGAAATCAAGAGATTCCTCAGACCAAAGGACTTCTCTCCAAAGTCATAGATTGATCATAATTGGGGTGATTGGTATTGCCATGATAATCACACAGAAATCAGGGTATTTGGATATGAAGGGAAACCCCACATGCTTCCAATTATAGTGCCAAACAGGGTGGCTAGCCTGGAGATTATAAGACAATTGTCTATTGTCAGTGCTAAACACCTAACAGATTTCGGTAAACAGTCCATCGTTCCAGGTTTATTGGTTTTTTCTGACTTTATTATTAAAAGTTCAAAAAGCTATCATTTACTACAGAATAAGTTAGATTACTATGGCATGACTCTGGGTGAGCCTAGAGAGAACTTTGATCCTGAAGCGTATATAAGAGCTGCCAGAGCATCACAAAAACTCAAAGCTGGAATACATGTAGCCAAAATCCCAGATGACCTGATTAAAAATCTTGAAAGAGAAGAGGCCAGGGTTTTGAGAGAAAAGAGTGGATTGACTTGGGAGGCCTACAAATGGAAAAGGGCAAGGGGAATGATAGATGGAGATCTAATTGGAAATCTCCAAGATCCTTTGGAGGTGGCTAAAAGGCTGCTTCAACATGAAGCAAAGATCATGCATAGAGTGCCCCCACAATTCCTTCATTTTATTAATACTGAGAAGGATAGTCAACCCTTAGCTCACATGTCACCAAAATCAACTGCTAGTAGTATCCCTGCTGATTCTCCTAAAGAAGATTATCCTCCTGGTTTTGAAGCAGAGATAAATATAGACACTGGTGAAATTAATATTAAGGATGTCATCGATATAAGGATGACTGAACATGAAGATTTTGTTGCTGATGATGGATTCGCCTCTTCTAGGGAATTCCTTTCATTTTTGTACCAGTACAAAGGAGCACATGTTAAACGAAGCATGGTTGGGAGACCAGAAGAAGAACAGATGAAGAAATTGTAGGATGAGATTGATATCCTCATGAAAGATATGACCCCTGAGAAAGGGAGAAAATTATTAAAAGAGGTCGGTGTAATCATCTTTTCTGGTTGGGATATAAACTCAGCACTTCTGTTTGATGGGTTCCTGAAAAAGCAAGATTTGAATCAACAGGTGTTGCCTCAGGAGATAGACAAATTATTCCTAGGCTCTGGATATGATCCTGACAAGAAGGCTCTCCTACAATGGGCATTATATCCAAAGGGGAAGAGGCCTATCATTGTGGATATTGAAGAAACCTTTGGACACCTCATGGTTCATCAGGTTGGAAAGACTGACCCTAGGGTCACTACTAAATTGAACTTGGATGTTGCCAGATTAAACCTGGACCAGACAGAATTTTTGGTCAGAGAAAATATCACATATAAGGGGTTGTATGAAAAATCCAAAGAGGAGAATCAAAAGTTGCAAGCAAAAATATTGCAACTTGAGACAGGGACTCCCATAAGCGAATACACCTCATATCCCACAGGACGTAGCTTGGATGATGTTTCCGATGCTCTGTACTGGAAGTATCAAGTAGATAAAACCACCAAACATGCAAATAGTATCCAACAAAAGATGGATAAACTAGTCAATGATATCATTGGACATCGGTTTAACACCATGCTTTCGCATGTTGAACCATATTGGAAGGTATATAATGGAACTATAAAGGCATTAACAGAGCATGAGAGATTAAAAGCACGACTACATGAAGTACTGAATAGTGTCGATACAATGACGACAGAGGAGAAGACTGAAGGGATAGCGTACATGGAGAATCATGTTAAACTCGAAGATGCGCTAAGGAAAGATCTCAAGGAATTGGATGATGGGAGACCTATTGGAATGCCTTCGGTCTATAAAGAAGGAGATGTAATATCCCTGGAGGACTTGTGGAATGAGCTTATCAGCGTCAAAGATTGGGCTTTGTCAGAAATGGATCGAAGTAAAGACATGGCCCCTACCGTCAACCAGATGATATTCAAATATCTGTCGCAAGGAGAAGAATTGAAGAAACAGAGTGCTAAAATCAAAATCTTTAAGGATGATGATTATATTCATCATTTAGGAATTCTTAATCTCTTTTTGCTTAAGTTTGTTAGAAACGTTTAAACTAATGATTAGCATTTCGAAAAGACGTGTCTTTTCATGAATAGCTTTCATTCCCATATATATATGAGAATGGTTTTTGTAAAGTAAAGGGGGTGACAAAAAAAAAATACACAATAAGAAGATGGCGATGTATGACAGCCTGTAAGTTCTACAAACTTCAATGGAATACATGCTATGAACTGTTGTTTTTCTTTGCGTATGTGTTGTGGATTATTTCACTTTGTTTTGGCAATCGTCTGTGATATTATCTAAAGTGATAAGGTTATTCATATTCTTGAAATCAAATTTGTGCTTCATGTTATAAGGTTGAAACAAAAGTTTTGCTTGCGAATTGTAATTGTTCCTCGCAGTACTTCATTGATTGGTCCCTTAAAGGTAGGGTTAAATTCATTCAATCAACATATGATATAAGCATTCAAATTGATCTCAAAAGAAATAATAACCGACAGGTCTATAAAAGGGTGGATTAAAAAACTGTCTCACAGGCTCGCACAATAAGTTTTGAAGAAAGTATAATGACTCTGTAGCCCAAACAGCAAAGAAGGCACTGGTCAAAAACAGATTACACTCATCACTATATTTCACCATTTAAAGCAAACAGAAGTAATTAGGAAACATAGATCGAATAGCTTCTACAACAACAATCTTGAACTCATCTGTTGTATCTCCATTCTAGGAACTTATGCCATTCTGAGACTAGGAGATATCAGATTAAGAAACTAAATCTGCTATAAAAAGCATTAGTTAAAGGAACAGCTAGTGAGTAGGTATACCCGCCTAGGTCCTGCAGAGCCTAAAGTGAGAGAGTTAGTAACCAAATAGGTTCACTCTATAAGTTGGCCAAGTCAATTGGAGGGTTTGATCATAGAAGTTGGCATTTCCTTAGAATCTATCCAATCTGTTGATTTGAGACCCAACAGGTCCTACAAAAAAAAAGCTCCTTATAGTAATTTGAGAAATTGTTTAAACATACCTCAGTAATTGTGGTAGAGGGGCAAACTAGAAGGGGGAGCGTAGCTAAGCACCATCACTAGACGGGGGGTTTTGTGCACCTTAGGAATTGGGTGATCGATATTTCTCCCAACCTTGTCATTGACCTGGAGGCCCTAGAACAATGCTTTCTTAAAATGTGTTTGGCCTCTAGCCATCATACACAAAGCCAAGTTTGTCAATTGTCATTGGTTAGGGTTTTTTAAGAGCATAGTTGATAATGTGAGAGGGAAAAGGAGCCTTTCTTAGTGGGGTGACATAGTCTTTGATTACAAATCCACATAGGAAAATATGTGATGAGTCCTATCCATCCCCAAGCTCAATGAGCCATTAAGATGTCAAGGGATTTCTATACTAGGAGTTTGTGAATAGTGGTTTGGAGTGCATAAAGAAAGTATTAGAGGGAAAGGTACTTACCTTTTACATATACATACATATGATTAATACTAAGAGGGGGGGTGAATTAGTATGCCAAAAATCAGTGTACTTAAACACTTTGCTAGACTAATAGTAAACGGGTAAAACAGTTTAGCAGACAAACTGATTAGCACACATGCAAACCAAATAGCAAATAATGCATTCACCCATAGAAGCAAAAACACCATAACACAAGAGATTTTGATGTGGAAACCAAAATGGGAAAAACCATGGTGAGATGGAACTCACAAGTAACTATCTGTAGAATAGGAACCAGACCGGTTAAGGTCATACAATGTTCTTTATCAGAATAGATCTTGTTAGGAATCTCAATCTCTGTTAGGAGATAAGTCTGATTAAAGACTACCTTGCTAGAGGATTTTAGATCCACAGATGTGAACCACCTTGTTAGAGGATTTACAAAAGGCTTTTGGGCCTACCCGGTTAAGGGCTTCAGACTTGTCGAAGATGTAAGTAATCAACAAGTGAGTGATCTAGCAAATAGCACAGATTGCTTGGTTAGATCCTTGATAGCTCATTCCTAATGCATTTCAGCATTACTTCAGTCTTCAACACATTCACACTCTTTGTAACTCATTAACCACCTTAAACCCTAGCAAGAACCTAAAACCCTAGACATGATGTCCTTATAAAGGAATCTGATTTCATGTCGGTCCAATAGGATTACAATACAATTTCCTAGGTTCAATGCATCTAGAATATCTAGCAACATGACACAAAAAGCACCATTTGAAGTGTTGTTTTAGTCTAAGGACTATAATTCATCATACCGGTTGGAACAAGTACCGGTTGAGCTTTATCTTATATATATAAAAGTGATCTCAATGCAAGTGGGTGTCCATCAATGACAATCACAACAAAATCATCAAAAATGCCAACAACATGTATGTATGTATGTATGTATGTATGCATGTGTGTGTGTATATATGCATATACAAAGACATATATACATATATTTATATAAATAGACACACACATACATACATACATGTATACATATCTAAATATATATATATACCTACATATATATGTATATACATATGTATATATATATATATGTATATACATGTATATATGTATATATATATTTATGTATATGTATATGTATATGTATATGTATATGTATATGTATATGTATGTATATATACATATACATATACATATACATATACATATACATATACATATACATATACATATATATATATATACATATACATATACATATATATATACATATGTGTGTGTATGTATATATATATATAAATACATACATATATATACATATAAATACACACACACAGATATACATACACATATATAAACACATACACACACACATATACACACACACACACATGTAGATGTGTGTGTGAGAGAGAGAATATCTGTTTAATATGAAAATGGATCAAGGTAGGATTAGGACCAAGATCCACTTTCACACAAACATTGGAATACAAAGCCATAAAGATGAGATTGAATTTAGCTAACTCTTGGCAAAGAGAGTCAAATATTACCTTAGGGATTCTATTCCTTTTCTTCTTTGGAAAGTATCTATTTGAGATGATGTCAAACTAAGATCAAAGTACAATGTAAATGTAAACTAAAGATGCTATAACAGACTGATATGCAAACAGAAACTCAGTAATAGGTATAGGAATGAACAAAAGTTACGAAAGTGCACTTGTGACTGCAATTTGGCCCATTGAATTCATTGGACTGGTGCACCCAAAGAGTTCTAGTCTTCTAACCTATTCACACAAATTAAACTAGATCTTCTTGAGATAATTCACTTTTCCTAGTTCAATGCTATTGCAAACTTTGGGGGACTTGGATGCCCAAAGCCCCTTGGTCCTAGTCTAGGTCAACTCGAATACCCTATTCTAGGCTTTTCTAGATTTTCTTCTAGATATGGATCTATGTTAGTCTATTTATTACTCCCAATTATTCCCATCTCAATCAAAAAATTGTAGCTGCACCTACAAGATTGAAAGAGGGTATGGCGGTGTCTATATGGGGGTTTGCCTTGGTCAACCCCCCATTTTGGTGATTTCCACCTCCACAAGTATCCGATATTGAAATTGGAATAATGTGTGTTATCTTGAACCTTGAGTATGTCTAAGATTGCTATGAGATAAAATGCATAAATGTAAACTATAGTCTACTCAAATGTGTTAGAGAAAAACCCTAAATGATATCTGATTGAATGGATTAATGTACAAATGACTTGAGTACTAAAATATCATATCTAAAGCTTAATTGTACAAATATGAGAACAACATAAAATCATTACTAATCATTATGAATAGGTACAAGCCAATCATCAGTCGATAATTCCCTATTATCCTCCAATATCTCTTGAAGCTTCCATGGTTGATGAATGTTATTGAAGATTTGATGATGAATAAGTTATAGCTCTCGGATTCTCCTAAAATCAACAACTTTACTTCATAAGCATATCTATAATTTCACATCAATATTGTATATGCTTGCTAGATAGATATCACAAATGAGAAAATAAATGCTCATATATGAGATTCTTGGTTTAATTTTATTAATAACTGACCTAGGTTTGTTATTTTTTCACATAGAGCTAGATTTGAATGACTGCCTTATTATTTTCCCAAAATTTGGGGCAAAACATACACGACCATGTAGCATTTAATAACTCGGTTCTATCAATTTCAGCCCAACTTTTTAGGAATATGAGATAATAGGGTTCTAATGCAAGAATTAAGTTTGTCTAACAACATATAATGTTTAGATAATGGAAATGTGTCTTGATATTTAAAATAGGGTACAACCTATGATAAATCAAGATGATTAAAGATAAAGGGCACACCTAAAATTAAGGGCCCAAATTAAAGTGTGATGAGGTTAGAATCAACAAAATACTCCTTATTTGAATTAATTATTTATTACGTGCATATGAAAATCCTATAATGTATAGTATAATGAGACATACTAAAATGAGTGCTAACATACATGGACTTGGACACCCCAATTAAAGGTGTACAATTTATGATGCCATATTTGGTCCCCAGTTAAGCAATCATATGACACTATGTGCATATGTAAGCTAAAGTACGAAAAAGTGAGCATTCATGTAAAAAGGAAATTTTCATAAGTATCAAATGAATCCCCCAATAGTTCCTACAGTACAATATTAGGAACTACATTTTCCAAAACCACTTTTTTAGTTAGAATAAAAATCTCCTAGAATGCTTACTAAGAGTGATGAAACTTGAGGGTAGCTATCTGCCCCTATGTTTCTTCTTGTTAATTAGGAGGTATAAATAGGGTATCATATTTACCACATCAAAATTTTGAAAGATGGGTGATGACAAATGCTTGCAATGAGATCTAATATGAAAACAAAAACTAATCGATGATCATTTGGTAAGGAAGAGAGTTGAATCACAATTCCAACACAACAAACAACATGAAAATTAGAGTTCTCTAGCTCAAGATAAGAGATGATAAGAAAAATATAAGAAATTAGGGTTTTAAAAGAGACCTTAATAGCATGGATTCCATGGGCTAGCAAGATATGTCATGTTAGGTGATCCATGACAGAGAGCAAGAGGAAACATGGATTCCACAAGCTAGCAAGTTTCATTATAATAGGTGATCCATGGAAGCACAGATTCTCGATGGACAACTAGTTGCGTTATGTTTTTTGATCCATGTGAGAAGGAAGAGTCGAAGTAGCAAGTTATTTTATTCTAGTTTGACTCATCCTGAAAATTTGAGAAAGAGGAGTTGAAAGGCCTAACAAGTTATGCTATGCTAGTCAACTCACCCTAAATAACTAAAAATGAAGGCTTGAAAGGTCTAGAAATTTGTGTTATGCTAGTCCACCTATCCCAAAAGAAGAATTGAAAGGTCTATAAAGTCATGTAATGCTATTAAACTTAAATCCAAAAATGATGCAAATTAAAAAGGATAACTAGGTGAACCAATGTATGCAAGGAAACACGCAATTTGAATTTTAAATGGTTAACCAAGCAAAGATTTAGTGTCCACCCTTGACTTGACTTTTATTTCATGCATGATAGACTTATCTAGACTCTTATGATATTTTGGATTACGATTATATATGTATTTCAGTTACTCATTATGATGCTAGACATTATTGGATATATGTTATTTTCATGATTTATATGGATAATGACAATATCATTATTGATCATGTGATTTGATGGATTCTATATGTCTTTTATGCTGGTGGATTATTGATAGATTAGATTGATCATGGATTTGATGTTATTGTGATTACACTAACCCTATTTCATGGTTACATATGATGAGTTGATTATGCGACGTGTTGGATAATTGTATGATTGTCTTCATGAGAGGGTCGATGTCACATCACTCATTGCAAGTGGGATGTGTCATTGTGATTCCCTATCACTTGCTTGTTATGATATATATGTATATTTTGTATCGTTGCTTTGTGGTTGTAAGATTTGCAGGTACCAGACATTGACTCCACTTGGCTCCACAGGTTTGAGCATGTCTTTAAATCCCAATGGCATGTGGTTCGGAGGTGGCATAAGTTCCCTTCACATACTCTAGGTCTAAGTTGTTCAATTTGAGTCGTCGACATCTCAGCGTAATTCGCCATGTCAGTTAGTGAGTTGTGGCTTTGTGAGTATGCTAGTTATTGTTGATGTATTTGATGTATTTATGTGTGATTTTATAGTTATTAATGTAATTTAATTTATGAGATTAATTGGCCTTTTTAGTATTTAATTATTTGATATTTAATGTTTATTTATTTAATGTTCATTTATGATTTATTTAATATTTATTGTTTAATTTATATTTATGGTTTACTTATTTATTTAGTGTTTAATATTTGTGGCTAAATTATTTATTGTTTATTAATGCCTTTTAGATTTAATGTTGATTTATATTTATTAAAGGTTATTTAACTATTTTATTAGCCCTTTGGTTATTCATTTATTTACCCTTTTTGGTTTATTTAACTAATCTTAGCCTATAGTTATTTATATAGTTTAATTATTATTTATGTGGGGGTAATGAAGTATCTTAGGCTATATCTCTTTTTACATCCCACTTATATTTTTAAAAGCGTTTTATATTATCTCCACCTACCCTTAATTCTAATTGGATGAATTTGAAAGGAGAAATAAAAACATAACCTAAAGTGGGTTGGTAAGATATATTCCAAAATGGAATATTTTGATTGGATGTGAGTGTGGCTAGGGTTTTTTTGGTTTTCATTGTGTTTATTATTGAGTTGTGAATGTTGTGAGGTTACACTCTTCAAGCTTCTTCTGCAATTCTTATTATTTTTCATTTTTGGCTCTTGGATTTGGTTTTGGCTTTCAGGAGTTTTGTTGGATTTGGTTTGGACACTTCTACAACCTTCCTCCATCACTCAGGTAGTAGGTCAGTGGAGCTCTTATGCCCTTTGCACTTTAGTTTTCTATTTGAACCCTGTATGTTTTGTTTTTGCATACTATTTTCTGAGAGATGGTTGGAATAAAATTATATTTCATAGTTTTGTATAGTTTGAAAAAAAAATATTTGGGGGAAAACTATATTGTATATGAATTATGATAAAGTTTTGTTAAAATGTATTTGAAGCTTTCATGTATATTGTCGTTCATGGCTCTATGAATGCATTTTGTGCCTATGCAAAATTTCTTCTTAAGGATGTGTTCATTTGTATTGTGATTTCCATTTGTTAAGCTTGTGAATCTAGAGCATTATTGGGGCTCTTTGTGAAGCTTCCAGTCTGGCTTTGTCATGAAGGAATTCCTCATAGGAGCCACCCTTATTGTGGTTTATTTTGATTGTCATTGCTTGTATTTTAGTTTATTGGATTATGAGACTATCTTGTGTATTGTATCTTGGTTGTATTGAGCTTCTAAAAGTTCTGTCTGAAGTTTTGGCTCCATAGCCATGTGATGTGTTTCGGAGAGATCTTTTATTTTACTCTATGTTATTTTGTCTCGTTAAGGCCTTCTTGGAGGTATTTTCTGGGCGTCTCTAATGAAGCTGATTTCAAGACTTAGTCTTATTTGAGTAATTTTTATTTTAAATCTGAAATCTAGTCTTTCCATCAATTTTCTCTTTTGTCTCATATGCGCTACTTCAAAGGTCATATGCACCTCAGAAATGGACATATGCACCTTAGGATTGAATGTATGCACCTCTTTGTTAAGCCGCTGCACTAATTTGTGAAGTGTATGCATCAAAACAATCAATATATGTACTTCAGAATGTGGTAAATGTGCTTCAAAATTAATCAAAAGCACCTAAGAAGTTGTCAAATGTGCTAGTTTGTTAGTCAAATGCGCTAATATGTGTTTATTGAGTAATTTGATTATCAGTTTTGATTTTCTGGATTTGGTCTTGTACCAGAGGAATTTTATAAAGTCTTTTGATGTTCTCCAGTTCTGTATTTGTCAGATTTGAAGATCTTTCATGGTTTTTTTGCTTCTATATGTTGTTGTGTATCATTTTTTATTGTTTTGTGCCCTCTATCATGTTGAGAAGCCATGGTAGAGAGGGTTGGTTTATTTCTCTTTATCAACAAGTTGATGTGCCTTTCTATTGGTCTTTATATCATTTGTTGATCAGATTCGATTAGTTTATTATGACTTGATGCATTTCTATGAGATGAGGCTTCTTGTTGTTTACTTGGCATTATGATTATAGGATGTCCATGTATGCATATGGTTGCATGATGTTGAATATGGTTTTCTGATTTACATGTTGATTATGAGCCTCTTGTTATATTTATGTTTTGGGAATATGTTAGGGGGAGTGGGCTTCCTTGTCATGATCGGGATCATGAGAGATAGGCTTACATGAGGTTCCTTGTAAGGATGCATGAAGTCTAGATCGCCAAGGCACATTGGAAGTTTACCATGATTGTAAGTAAGTGATAACATTAATAATAAATAATGGGATAGGTAGTTAGATTCACTAATCAATATAATTAATAGTTGAGCCCCATGACTTGATCCTAGGGAAGATGTTTTGGGATAGGCATGGCAAGGCCATTGAGATAACAAGTCGATCTCCCTTGATCTCTCATAGGTTGAGATGGCTACACATGTCCATCAGGCTTATGCCTTGTATTATAGTTTTTTTATGTTAGAGGATGGCATGTGATGATACTCCACTCCTACATGTGTACCCTTATGATTTGTAATTATGCCTTGTTGATTTGCATTTATGGCTTGTTTATTAGTAAGCCTCTATGAGTTTCTTCTGTGATTGCTTGTGGTTGGTCCTTGATTGAGAGTCCTTGTATAGTTTAGCCTCTTTGGTTGATAGGTGCCATCTTAGTTCTAGAGTGTTTTTTGTGACCTTGTGTCATCTCCTAGCATGGGGGGTGGTTCCTTTGGTTCCATATGGTCGGATGGTTGGTGCTTTTCAACACTTGGGATGTTCTCTTGGATTCTTCATGCATGGATGTGGATTCTTTTCTTGTAGCAGTTTATGGTTGTTTCTTGTAGAAGATTTATGTAATGGATATCTTGGATCTATGTAATGAATTATCATGTAAATATGTAGATATAGTGGGAAGAGCCATGCTCATTATGTACCATTCATATGATTGTAAATGTAACTGTATTGTAGTTGATATCTTAGGATTATGATTTGATTTATAATATTGAGACTATGAAATGTATGTCGATGGCCTTATATAATGGAAGTAAATAGTTTCATGAAAATGCTATCTTTGTAATAGATTTAAATTTGAAAGGAAATTGATTTATGTTGTTATTTGTACTAGTTTAGATTCCATGGTTCTCATTTAGGATGTGGGTTAATATGTGAAAGAACCTTAAGAGAATGCAATGCTTATTATGTAGGAATTGAAATTGTTAATTAATATCATGAGATTGCATTGGAAAGTTAGGAAATTTTGAATGGCATGTATCTAAGGAAAGCATTAGGATTCTTGCATTATGCATTTGAAATTTATGTTAAAGGAAATGATCATGTTAGGAATTTAGATGCATGAGTGGCATGGATAAGATGATTATGTTTATGGATTAAGTATTGCATTATCATTATGGATGGATAAAGTTCATGTAGTTAGGATATGGTTAAGGGTTTAAGAACATTTGGATTTGGTTATAAAATGAACCAAAGAAAAGGGACTGGTCTTGCATGGAAAAAGTAAGCATATCATGTTAGATAGATGATAGAGAAGAGTGCATCTCATAATGGCTAAATAATCAAGTAGTTTGCATATCATAATGGAAGGAAATATACAAGTTGTATTTGATTGAGATTATGGATCAATCGATAATAAATGTGGTAATCAAGAGAGTTTAATGTTATTGCTTAGGATAGTTAATTAAGTAATGACGTTAAGGCACCCTAGAGAGATAGTTGCAATGATTGTGATGTTTATTCCACTTGCGTAATTAGTTAATGTGTTTAAAATTCATGTTCACAATGATTAACATTAATGGATGTAATTTTAGATGATATTATGTGTAGCATTAATTATAAATAATAAAAATATATCTCCATTTAGTATGTTAGATGCTTAGTTTCTCTAGGGTGTTTTGGTAGGCATTACAAAAGAATTTTATGCAAGGAAATCCACAACTTGAATTTAAAAAGGATAACCAAAAAAAACATTGTATGAAAGGAAATCTACAACTTGAATTGAACATACGCTACAAGGAGGCCATGATGTATGTCCTTCCTTAAGATGTCAACATAGCAATATTTTGATGTCTTACAGTAGAAAGATAGAAACAATGATACATGATTTCATCACCAAGGAGATATCTTATAAGCAAAAATGTATGTAATTCCAAGCTAAAGAGGCATAACTCTTATGAGAAAGGAAAAGATAGTTGTAAGAGAAATATCTTGCAATATGTGTAAAGGGATCCTTTTAAGGGATGCACAAAGGAAGAGATCCCTACTCAAAGATATCTTCCTGCCAAAAGTAGATGATATCTTTAATAAGTATGGCATCTTTGAAAGGGGAAAGAGACCAAGAATACACACCTTCCCATCATTTAGGAAAAGGGTAGATTCTTAGTAAAAGATTGCATACACATTTACTAAGCAGAGATCAATCGTGAAAGACATACCATTACAAACAAAGAATAGGTCCAACCAAGGGACATAAATGTACTCTCATGGAGGACCATTCTATGCAATAAAGGAGCTCAAATTTATAAAATATGTGAATCAACAAAGGAAAAGGAAATCTTTGAAAAAGAGGGAGAGAATTGAAACATTATTATTGCCCCCCAAGCATGGGGACAAGGATATACATTTAACACCAAAGAGAGTTAATTTATAAAAGACACACTCTTATAAAACAAGGAGAATATACTCATCAAAGATACATTTTCCTATAATAGGGATAAGATCCTTAGTAGAAATATGCAAATCCAGAATATAGAAGGGTTCATTATAAAATATACGACTCGATAAATGAAAAGTAGGTCCTTAGAAAAGAGGAATATTTGATAAGTGATTATATACTTTAATCACTAAAGAAGAGGTCCTAATCAAGGTTACGTACTTCTAAAGAAAGGATAGGATACTCATCAATGATACTTGTTCTAATAAGAGGGAGGGGATCCTCAGCAGGGATATACACCTCCTCAATCAAGAAGAGATCCTTATAGAAGACACAACTTCAACAAAGGGAAAGTTTATTCTTAAGAAGGAGAAAATGTTTGAGAATTATTCTCTCCCCTCAGAAAAGAGATAAGAGAAGATAAAAAATAGGATATTGTGTTGCTATTGAAGTATGATTGTACTTGAAATTGTACCCCCATGAATGACAATGGGTACCCAATAGGTAAGATACTAATGTCACATAGTGGGGAACAAAATAATAGTCACTAATGTTGTTTAATTACATGATAGATTGGATGAATAAGTTTGATATAATATGTTAAATTCTCTACAACCAGTGGAAATAAGACCATACCTGAGATGATAAGCACAAAATAAGAAATTTGTATAGTCAACTTGTTGAGTTCCGTAATTTGTAAAGGTGAAAGAGTGATCAAATGGTCTCTTAGTAATGTTAACAAGATTTGGTCTTCTCTTAAGAAATGAGAGTGATTAGGCACTATTCTCATGTCATGTGAAGAAATGTGTGTAGACAAGAAAGAAGTAGGGAAAATTATGCCATAAGATATAAGATCTATAGGTACATTTGTTTCTATGTCATGTCCATTGTGTTCTTATTTAGAAAGGATGTCAAAGTGAATATTGTAATGCATATGAAATTGTAATGGGGAGGGAATTTCATCAAAAACCTTATTGAGATTGGTAGTGTAAGCATATTATGAAGCACCAAAAGGATGAATGGAAGAATAAGGATTGATCTTTATTGTGGGATACAAATATTTATTAACAAAATTCATGTCTATTTGGGAGGTAAACAAGTACTCTTGAATTTTGGGAGATATGTCTTGAAGACAAGTATCATGATGTTGAATTGTAATTTCTTGATTGACAAAATAATTGCTAGGAGAAGAATAGACCTCTAAGTCATGTTCTCCTTGCACCAAAGTATTCTCATAGAGGAGATTATATTTTGGAGGAGATTTATCATTCTTCATCTCCAAGAGGGAATTCATTGAAGGAAATAATAATGGCATCCTCTTCTTGCATACAAAATTCCTCATGCATAAGAGAAAATTTAGGAGAGGGACAAGTATAATTAATTTGGGCCTCATTCCTCTAAGGGAGGGTATTGGAATGAATAGAAGGTAAAAAATCATAAAGAGGATTTTCAACCATAACAACTTCTTGTATCACAAAAGATTATTCATGCATAGGATTGATTTTAAATTGAATGGAAGGGAAATCTTCATAAAAGGGATTTTCAATCAATTATTCATGAATAGGATTGTTTTTTTATTGAATGGAAGGGAAATATTCATAAAGGGGATTTTCAATCACTTCTTCATGAATAGGATTAATTTTGGATTGGATAGAAGGGAGGGATTCATAAATGGGATTGTCAATCACTTCTTCATGAATAGGATTGATTATAGATTGAATGGAAGGGAAATATTTATAAAGGGGATTGCCTATCACTTCTTCATGAATAGGATTGGGAAGAAGGGAAATCTTCATAAAAGGGATTGGCAATCACTTCTTCATGAATAGGCCTGATTTTGAATTAGATAGAAGGGAGAGCTTCATAAATGGGATTTCCAACCACTTCTTCATGAATGGGATTGATTTTAGATTGCATGGAAGGTGAATCTTCAGAAAAAGGGATTGTCAATCACTTGTTTATGAATAAAATTGATTTTGGATTTGATAGAAGGTAAAGCTTCATAAATTGGATTGTTAATCACTTTTACATGAATAGAGTTGATTTTAGAAAGCATGGAAGGTGAATCTTCATGATAAGGATTCTCAACCATCATAATTTCCTTATGAGTGGGATGAGTTTTAAGAGATGTAGATGATGATTTAATTGAGATGAAGTCATCAATGGCTTCATCTCACATAGCAAAGTCATCACTACTATATAGTTGAAATTTAGATTGAATAGAAGGTAAAGATTCATGAATTGGTTTGTCATTCACAATATTCTTATGAGTTTTTGGATATTTAGAGGTAGGAGTGAATTCATTAAGAGTTTCATCCAATATCAAGATCATCACTACTAAATGACATACTTATTATGTTGAATAACCTTTTGGAAAAGGATGGTTTAGAAGATAAGGGCTTAAGATATAGGAAATCATCAAGAGCCTCATCAAGTTCATCACTATTAAATCTCTCATTGAAGGTATAGTCATCATAATCAAATGGGTTATCAAGGGCACAGAAGTAATTTGATATTGTTGAAAAGAAATGATAACTATTACAATGAAATGAATTTATCTAATGTAACAATGTAAGTTTAAACACACACAATGCATAAACAATATTTTATTGTATTTTTCCTATTATTTGAAAGGAAAAAGAACATGCAAATGAACTTGAAAATAATGTAATTGTGAGCGCATAAGCTACATGATTACAAGTATGAATCAATGCAATGCATACAAATAAGATCTAAAAATAAAAATTATAAGCATAAGATAAGTCAGGTCTAATAAAACATTTAATATAAAAATTGAGCAAGGTAGGATTAAAACCAAGATCCACTTTCACACAAACATTGGAATAAAAAGCCACAAGTATGAGATTGAATTTGACTAGCTCTTGTTAAAGAGAGTCAAATAATACCTTAGGGCTTCTATTCCTTTGGTGCTTGGAAAAGTGTATCAATTTGAGATAATGTCAAACTAAGATCTGGGTACAATATAAATGTAAACTAAAGAGACTATAATAGACTAATATGTAGACCAAAACTTAGTAATCGGTATATGAATGAACATAAAGTGTAGAGGTGCTTCTGTGACTATAATTTGGGGCTGAATTCATTAGGCTAGTGCATCTAGAGATTTTTGGTCCTCTAACCTACTCACACAAAGTTAACTAGAGCTTCCTAAGATGGTGCATCTTTCCCTATTCAAATCTAGTGCAAACTTTGGGGGAACGGGATGCCTAGAGTACCTTGGTCCTGAACTAGGTTCCCAAATAACCCTAGTCTAGGCTTTTATGGCTCTACTTCTAGAAATGGATCTATGCTAGTCTATTATTCACTCCTAGTTATTCTTATCTCCCTGGAAACCTGTAGCTACACCTGGAAGATTGAAAGAGGGTATGGTGGTGGATATATATGGGTTTTACTCGATAAACCCTTATTTTGGTTATTCCGCATCCATAAATAGCTGGGATTAAAATTGGAATAATGTGTGTGCTCTCGAACCTTAAGTGTGTCTAAGATTTCTGGGAAATAAAATACATAAATGTGAACTAGAGTCTGCTCAAATGTGTTAGAGAAAAACCCTAAATGATATTTAATGAATGAATTAATGCATAAATGACTTAAATATTAGATTTGAAGCTTAATTGTACAAATATGAGACCAGCGTGAAGTCATACCCAATCCTTAAGAAGAGTTACAAGCCAATCGTTAGTCTATAATTCTCTATTACCCTCCAATATCTCTTGAAGCTTCCATGGTTGATGAATATTGTTGAAGATTTTATGATGAATAAGTTGTAGATTTGGAATTCTCCTAGAAGAAATACCTTTACTTTATAAGGATATCTCTAATTTTGCATCAATATTGTATATCACAAATGAGAAAAGAATTGTTTATATATAAGATTATAGGTTTAATTTGATGAATAGTTGACCTAGGTTTGTTATTTTTTCATATGGAGCTATATTTGAATAGGATATGACTTCCTTATTATCCTCCCAAAATTTGGCAAAAAAGTGTGAGACAATGTGGCATTTAGTGACTTGATCTCGTCATTTCAGCCCCTTTTTAATAATGTAAGATTATGGGCTCTAATGCCATAATTAAGTTTGTGAAATAATTTATAATGCTTAGAAAATATTTAATTAACAAATATATTTCTAGCCCTCTACTTTTATGGAGCAAAAAAAAAGTAGGCAAAGGTGGCAGAAAAGTTAGTGGTAGAATATTCTACGAAAGACATAGGGGGTATTTTTCATCGATTGCAAAATTTTCCACGATGGCAAACTTGATCCCACTTGGATTGAGACATAATATTCCAAATGGAGACTTCATAGATAGGCAAAAACAAAATGGGAAAAATAGAGGACTTCAACAAAACAAAGGATTAAAAAATAATTGATCCAACCATGAACAAAAAGAAATTGTTGCCAATTTGGATAAAAGGCCAATCAGAGATAATGGATTGAATGGCAGAAATAAATAATTTCCAAATAGGGTTTTCAAACAAGGAACTCGACCCAGTATTCAAAGGAATAAGAAGTAGGGGAATTAGAGGTCTACGAAAATAAAAAAGAAAGGATGGTTTGTTCCTGATAATAATAACTTTAGATCAATGGTTATTCTTGCAAAAACATTAAAACCAATATGGGGACACACCTTGGAGATTGCAGACTCTTTGTGAAATGGATGAGAGGAATTAGCCAATGGGAAGGTATTACAGAATGGTGGTCAATGTAATTCAAAGGTCGAGTAAGCGTTTGAACCCTAGAAATTGGATTTTACTTGATAGATTGTATAGATGAATGCCTTAAAAAATAAATTCTGAATGGGAAACCCATTTTCTTTGAAGGATTCTACTTCTATCAGATATATTGGGAGCCCAATTTTGATCTAATTAATAATAAACCTATGATTAATGAGATTAATCATAAACCTATGATTTTAAAGATTGTAGTGATGATTGGAGATGCCCTTGGCCTTTATAGGGACATACGAAGATTTTTTTTATGGGAAGCCAGGAATGAAAGCCAAAATCCTTGTTGATCTAAAAAGTGAACTAAAAAAATATAGATAATTTGGAGATCATTACAGAGAAAGGAAAATGAATACAAATGATAGAAGTAGATTTGAATGAGATGACAAGTGTATCCTTAGGCATTGATTTCAAGCTAGTTATTCATTTGAAGGATTTTTAGGATGATAAGTAAATTAGGATGGTCCCTCCCCTGATCCATTGGAAAGAACCAAGATAGAATAACATAACCCACAATTGAATCCAGCAATGTCAAAGTTGGAGGAAAGAGAATGGATAAATTATGATCCAATAATCCCAAAATTTGGGTCGGAAATGATGTTTGATAGCCCATTACATTGCCATAATTAACTAAATAATTATTGTGAAAAAATAAGTGAAGATGAACTATTATTCCTAGAAGTGAAGCTGAAGCCATCCAAAGAAAAATTGACCCAAGATTGGTTGCTAAGTGTAATGAACCTAGTCAATAGACTCCAATTAATGAGAATGTGGTTCTCATGCATCAAGATAAAATTTCAGAGTTAGATGGAAGGAAATCTATAGGTGATAAGGTTGCAAATGTGAAGTTGATTGATGTTTCAGTATGGTTGTCATTGATGTCAACATACCGATTATGTATTAGTGTTTGGTTTTTTCTCTAGATGTTTTGACTTATTGCAAGATATATTCATAATATGTTGGCACGTTGGTGGAAATTGTCTTGAGATTATTTCCTTATGTTTTGGTGGTCCAGAAGGTGTTCTCCGGAAGTCTATGCTATGTTGATGATGTTTGTCTAATAGAGTTTGTAGAGCTCCACAATGATCACATCTCTAGTTCTCTTGTTGTGTTTCTAGATTTATGCTTTGAATGTATGTATCTTTTTTATTCTGATTCAAGGCATGTTGTTGTGCTCTGAAATTGTTCTCACTTGGTCTGGTTAACCCCGAATGCTCTATCTTATTTGTTTGCTTAACCCCAAATGCTCTATCTTCTTGGTCCGGTTAACCCCGAATGTTCTATCTTCTTGGTCTGATGATTGCAACATTTGGAAAACATGTTGTTGCATTGTGGTGTGGTCCACTTTTCATTCCTTTCCACCATGGGAATTCTTAGTGAAGACCTATTTTTTATTTATGTTTTATTGTCTCCTTGGTCGACTTGAAAAAAATCTATCATGGTGATCAGTATAGATAAAGAATGATTGTAACAAAATAAACATCAAAATGATTGTAGAAGGAAGTTGATTGTAAAAAGAAGATATATCTTTAGTAATGCAAAGTAGTTGATGAATGTGGTTGTGTGCTGATGCCATTTGGTACTAATGACAATGAGCCTAAGGTTTCTTCAGACATTGCAAAAGAGTGGTAGTTGTGCCTTTATGGTGGATTCTTTCTTTCTTCCTCTGGGTACTGAGCCCTTCTTTTTTTGGTGATTTTAGCTGGGTAGTGAGCCCACCTACAATGAACAATTTTGGTAGTGAGCCATCTTGTAAAAGTCACCTTAACTAGTGTCAACCTAACAGGTTTTTTAATCTTAGAACTAACATTCTATGTGTTTTTTCCCTTCATGGGTTTTGCACATCATATTTGGTGTTTCTTATGTGTGCTCTTTTCATGTTATTATTTGTTCATGGATAAGCAATCTAAAATTTAAATTGTCAGATCTATTTTGTGAAAAGTAATATAAGTTTTAATTTATAATTGATTCACCCGCCCTCTCAGTTGTCTAGAACATTTAACAATTAGTATCAGATATTTGGTTCCTAGAAAGTTGAGACTAACCACTCAAGGAGATCCGATGACACATAAATTAACTATCCCTACCTTTGAAGGATGTGGCTATAGTTTCTAGAAAGTAAAGATGTGAATATGTTTGATTTCTGGGTAAGTGCACCAAGATGGTGAATAGAAAAGTGGTCACATGCCAAAAAAAACAAAAATTTTCATAACCCATGCGAGTTCTAAAATTTCAAAAATGTGCTAGGCTTGGTAACACCAAGACTAGAGAAAAAACAATATAAAAAACCAAAAGCTCCTCAAAACCCGTACGGGTTTTGAGGAACATTTTTTTTTAAATAAAAAAATTTAAAGTTTCTCAAAACCCATACAGGTTTTGAGAAACATATTTCTTTTGTGTAGGCCACAGGTTTGGCCATTTTCAATGCCAAAACTCGTGGAACAACAGCAAGGAGAAGCCAAAAAAGCATAGAACTCACATGGGTTTGTAGCTATTTTTTATTCTCCCAACATCGAGAGAATTTTCAACAATGGCACCCCATCGAACAGGGAAGATTTGATTTGTTTGATTATTTTTCTTTGCATTTTAATTAAATTAGGGTTTTTAATTTATTTATTTTATATTGGTAATAGGCTGAAGCCGATAGGATGTACATTTAAATTAGGGTTTTTTAATTGATTTAAGTTTTTTTTTTTTAATTTGATGTCAGATTCTTCAAGCAATCCCCAAAAATGAAATAGACAACAAAGACCTCCTCTTGCACAAGCAACACAAGAAAACCATGTTAACATTGCACAAGAGCAACAAGAAAACCCTCAAAATCTTGAAAATGTTGCTCCTCAACAACCACCACCACCCTAAAACCCTCCAATCTCTCCATTAGATCATGTAGATGTCACACAAGAGGATCTCATCAATTTCCATACACAAAATAGTGCCCAAATTTCTATATTGGTGAATAGGTTGAGGACCTCTAGGCTTGAGCACTACTCAACCCTTGCCAGAACACTAGAAACAATGGCTAATAGTGCAAATGAGGTATCTACGGAGGTTATGAAATGGGGTTCATGCAGGGATAGATGTCAAACATTTTATGCGGATGGGTTTTCATATGATCAAGTGAAGAAAAAGGGCATAGGTAAAGCTGACATATGTGCTCTTTTCATTGATCCTATTACTAGTAACAACCTAGAACTAAATACGACTCGATTTCCTATACATAGGTGTGTTCATGCTAGGTTGAAAGAATCTTTTTGGGATAGGTGTGTTCATGCTAGGTTGAAAGAATCTTTTTGGGATAGGTGGTATATGGTCTTTGACCAACCACCTTGTAATAATTGGGAGGTGCCCCTATATTTTTTGAGAAAGTTGTATTGTGAGTTTATCCTCGGTGAGAAGCCGAATTACTTTGACATCCAACAATTTCAGGGTAGAGGGAGAGGCTCTACACAGGATAGACCTGGAGCCCATAGGGTGGTAGAGCCACAACATAGGAGGTGTACAACTCCTAAACCCATGGTTCATGTCACTATCCCTATATTCTTGAAGGAGTCTATGGAATTATAGACTCTTTAGGCAGCTACATCATTGACTAATGTCATTGTTCAGCATGGTACACTGCTAGTTGGAGTAGAGGATGTACCAGCACCTACAACACCTCCTTCATGAGTGACACCTCCTTCATCAGTAGCACCTCCTTCCTCGGTGACACCTCCTTCATCAGCAGCACCTCCTTCATCAGTAGCACCTCCTTCCTCGGTGACACCTCCTTCATCAGCAGCACCTCATGCATCATTTGGCACAAGCTAGCCCATTCAGCATATGTGGCCCACCTACCAAGGTGTATGTTCTGGTGTAGACACTGACGCAGACAAGGATGGTGGGACATCTCATTCATTTACATGTTGTTGGAGTAGATGCCATGCTTCCACTACAGAGGATGTGGCCCTGACCAATGAACTGCTTAATATGTTGTACCCTCTCTATCAGACACAGGTTTGTTTAATTCTGTTTATGACATGTTGTCAATTAAGTGACTAAATCTTATAGAAAGAAATTAATTTTTATTTTTAGAACAATTTAAAGTGACATATAAATAAAATGCATTGTAGGGTGCAACAGGTAGTGGGAGTACACCACATACTGTTCAGTCGACTCCACGGTCATGAGTAGTTTCACACCAGAGGTAAAGATTTGTAAATTTGTTAAAAATATAATAATATATTGGATTCAAAATATATTTTGTTAATTATATGTATCATTATTTGATATTTTGTAGGGCTTATCAGTGGGTGAGATGTCCCAACTTGATGATATCACGCTTTCAGCCATTGACTTTGGCCAAGATAGCTATGCGGTACCATTTAGATTTATATATTTTTGTCTTAAGTGATATATTAAATACATGCTCTTTTCCCTTATGTTAATTTTTTTCCATTAGTTTAACCCACCTGCCTCGAGGACATCTCATGTGAGAAATCCATCCTCTTGCACTCCGAGGCAGAAAAAGATATCCTCTCAGACACCCAAATGACAGAAGGTAATTCACTACAATTTAAATTCAATTGTTGAAATGTATTATGATTAAACATGTATATGTAGATATTGATAAATGCACTTAATTTATTTGTTCTATATACAGAAACATATGGGGTTTACGGAATTAATGAATGCACCTAATGTCGATGAGGTTCAACAGAGGGAAGAGGTGATATCTTCATATTCACTTTGGATTGCATTCTTGCTTGTTCAAAATAACTAAATCCTTTTATGTCTATATCATATGTTATCATTTTTCATACAGGAAATGGTAATAGCTGCATCAGATTCAACTAGGCCTCCTAAGGTTACAAGAGAACTATACGAGGCTTCGGTGTGCATTTCTTTTACATATGTTAAAAATATTTGTTTTATCTAGTTTATCAACAACTTTGGGTTATTAACTTGTATGATTGTCTTTAAACTATTACAGACCCCTTCCAAACTTCCTACTATTATTCTACCATTCCATTTCAGTAAAAGTCCTACACGTATATTATGAGATCCAACACGACCAAGGCAAAAGGTATGTCTATCTTAGATCAACTCCTTTTCACTAAGTGCACAACAGAGTTGAAACCATCTAGTTAACTCCTTTTTGATCACTTACCATGGATATAGGAAATGGTCGTAACTGATTCATCTATGACTTTGCCTCCTACAACCATAACACATCCATCTGAGGCTCCGGTATGCTTTAGTTTTTTAGTCTATTCATTTTTATTTATTATGTGTTATTTGACATATATGTCATTAACATGTATTAATGTTGTCTTACCAGTTATGGCCTCCTTCAAGACATCCCACGGATCCTCAGCCTCATCGAATTGCAGAAGACCGAGATGAGGTAATCAAGATTTCAACTTCAAACAATTTAGAGTTCGGTATTTAGTTATTTTGATGTTATATTGAGAAAATATATCTGATTCAATATTTGAATTATCCTTGTGCAACCACCTGCAGAGCCACGTACTGCTTCAAAGAGGCTTGATTTTGATGATCCGCCACAATCATAGATACGGATAGAGACATATAGTTATAGTTGTGGTCATTGAAGGACCAATTTTTTATATATTCAACATTTGTATATGTATATATCGACTTTGACAGACATGGCACATGCCACATTTTTGTAACTATTATTGATTTGGCATCTATGCCATATTTTGATATATGCACATGATTATTGTTCATTTTGATATATATGAAACTTGATATTCGATCCAATTTGTTCATTGATATATATGAAACATGATATTCCTGAAACTTAGTTATTTGCTATTGAAATGTGATCAAATTTTTTCATTGTGTATATATCTTGAAATGTGATCCAATGTTCATTACTTGTAACTCATATGGCATATACTTTTAAACTATCTATTTCTCATAATGTGTATACCCAAGTACTGATACCGGTAATGTTGATATTGTGTATTTTGATTGAGTGAATTTGCTTTGAGTCCTTTGTGCATGAAGAGATTGGAGTGAAGTTATTATTTCATAAACTCATGCTTATGGAGTGAAGTTCATCATTTCAAGAACCAATTAAGACAATATTTGAGCACACAAAGCAGATTTGAAATTTATCTAAGGATGAGTCAGCTTAGGTAAGGTTTTCATTTAAATTTTATTCCATAGCAAGTCGGCCTTAGGGTAAGAGACACATCTATTCATCCAAATCACCTATAAAAGAAGAGTTGAAGCACTTATGGACGATCTATGTGAACCAATGGGGTCGTGTTGTCACTGACTAAAAAATCCTATCTCAGTTTCAGGCAACTCAATTTTGTTTTCTTATGGTGAGATTTTTTATGTTGCATAAAAAACCGTCAAAAACTGTCAGTGATGGGTGGCAAAATAGTGCATCTTTCATTCTACTTGTCATGGGAATGAACCATCAACATGAGCGTGTTCAGGTGGCTGGTTTTATACTATGTGTGCCCTTGTCTCACTCCCCAAGACGTTTGATCGTTACGAGCCACCTTGTAGCGACGTTTTCCCTTGAGCGCTCAAAGTGGAAAAAATGGCCAAACTTTGACATCTTGTAGCTTGGAGACCATGGCACTTATAGACGATCTGTGTGAACCTATGGGGTCATGTTGTCACTGCCTAAAAAATCCTCTCTTGGTTTCGAGCAACTCAATTCCGTTTTCTTGTGGTGAGATTTTTTCTGTCGCATCAAAAGCTGTCAAATACCGTCATGTCATGCCCAAAATTTAGGGCAAGAATGGGAAATTTTTTTAAAAAAATTATATCTTAAGACATTAAATTTGCTAGCATGAAAAGCTCAAACATGTTTTGTCTTAACTATGTTTAGAGTTAACTTTATCTACTAACTCAAGTTTTCAAAAGGAATTAATTTAAAATTTAAAAATCAAAAGCGGAATACTAAATGAATAGTTTTATTGTCTACTCGAATTTAATCAATCAACTAATTTAGATAATTAAATGGCGCAGGCAAAATTAATCTCTGATAGCTATTAATTGATTTTAGAAGCTAATTAAAATAGTCCTGGCATATAGTTATAATTATTCTTCTAGCATTCATTTTAATTCATAATTAAAATGTGCTTAAATTAAATTAACTAAGGTACAATTAAGTCCATGACGAAAAACGTCCTATAAGGTTTAATTCCAAAAACCTATATCCAAGTATGTTAATTAAATCTTAACTTCATTCCTTTTTTTTTTTAAAGAAATACCCTTAGGTTGATTAAAAAATCAATGTTTGTCCACTTGATTTTATATACTCATAAGAATTCTACAAACACTGAATAAAATGTTAAAATCTAAAGATTTGCCTTATTCTTTAATATTCACAACTTTCTATATATATATATTTAATTAATATAACAATTTTCCCAAATTTATAAAAACAAAACCATGCAAACCCTAACTAGGAATTTGCATTATAAAATATCCCCTATTTTATAATTTACCATTTCTTATTACTACCCTAGCCCTACCCGGGCTAGGGTTTTATATTTTTTTTTTGTTTAAGGAATTATGCAAGGGGGCGAATGCTTTTTAGGGAGGTGCGGCGGCGATTTTATTTTCGCAGAGGGTGGAGGTTATGGTGGCGAGGTTATGGGGAGCGACACCGGCCAAGGTCGCCCACTGTGCATTGCACAGTGTTTGGCCCTGCCATCCACTGTGCAGTGCACAGTGTGCGGCACCACCGCCCACTATGCACTACGCAGTGTGCGGCTCCACCGTCCACTGTTCACTGTGCATTGCACAGTGTTCGCCGCCCCCCCGCCCCACCCCCCTTAAATTTTATTTTTTTCTTTTTTCTTTTTTTTGTAATGTTATTAAAATTAAAAAAAGATTTTTTTTTTTTTTGGCTGAAAATTTAAGAATCTTTTATATATATATATATATATATATATATATATATATATATATATATATATATATATATATATATATATATATATATATATATATATATATATATATATATATATATATATATATATATATATATATATATCTGAATGTTTTTCTTTTGAAAAGGGCTCATTTTATCATTATTAAATGTAACTAAATTTATTTCTATAGGTATAAATCCTTTTTAAATTTTAGTTTAAAATCTAGGGCATTTTCTTTGCAAATAAAAGATGAAATACCTTTATTTTAACTACGTGTTAAATTTAGAGCATCCTTGAAAACCTATGTTGTTATTCTGTATATTTTAAAACCATTTTAACAGATAAATCAAAGGCTTCAAATTTAATTAATGGTATAAACATCTCTTAAATATAAATGTGAAGGAACTAAAATTTAAATAAGATAGTTTGTTGTTTTCTCATATTTGCTTTCCACAAGTAATTAAACTTTGACAATAATATTTAAACTTAAAACGCTACCAATTAGATCTAGAAATTTTTTATTTTTTTTTATTAAACTATTTAACCTTTGATTTTATTTTCTGCATATAAACAAATGACAGTATTTAAATAAACTCTAACAGCCACTTTATCTATCTAGAATTTATTAAAATAAAACTATAGAGATGGTTATTTTAACTTTAGGCTTTATTTTCTGCAAATAAAAATAATATAACAGATAAAATAAAATCACGGAATTAAATAAAATGACTTTTACATTTCCATGAATTGATCTAAATGCTTTTATTTTCAGCCTCCTGCATGCATGCAAAATAAATTCATTTCTCTTCTAATATTTTGTTTTAAATGCATAAAATGGAATAAATAAATCACTTTCTTATCAAAATATCCTAAAACACAACAATGTTATCTTTCAGAAATTTAGAAAACTAAAACCAAAGTTACTCCTTTCTTTTCTGCAGTATTGCATAAATAAATATTACATATCTTTAAAACATATTCCCAAGTCTTTATTGTCACTTTATAAATAGGTCTCTCCTTTCAAATAAGTGAGGACTTTTATAGAATAATAATTACATTTACAACATTTTTATACAACAAATAACTCTGACCATATCTACATGCCCTATTCCTTCCTTCCAACAACCTGCATTTAATCAAAAGCTATGACCATGGAGAGCTCACCTCCCAGCCTAGGCTAACCAGTAGCCACCCCCGAGCTTGGAGAACCAAGCCTTAGACAGGTAACACACATGCAAACACAAAAAACAAGGGAAAACACAATCCCAACCCAGGCTACACTGCACCACACATTGTGATGTCTTTTCAAGGGTGGTAGTGGACCAAGTACCCTGAGGAGACTGCAAGTATGGTAAAACATATAGCCACCTCATGGCAAACCAAATACATCAAGTATAACAACCCCACATTCCTTATGCCCCCCAAGGCATTTGTGCCTTATTTCCCTCCTTATGACCCCCAATGCATAAACAAGCCATGCAGCAAGGGTCACATAAAATCCCTTGTGATCACTCTCATAATGAGAGCCTCTCACTCGAGGGTTGTCACTTCTACCACCCACAAGACCATCCTCTCTCCCAAGAGTAGGAGGTCTTGATTACTCCCAAAACACATAAATTGCATAAGCACAAAACACCAAATAAATTTCCAAGGAATACATGCAAGGAAAACTAGCCTTTAACACAAGCAATTCTTTCAATATAACATGCAATGAGAAAACATTACAAGGAAGGTAGAACCAACCTTAAACTTCCCAAAGGTATGCTATTTTTGTTGAGGATGAGCAGCCCAGTTCCACAAGTCTTTCCTTTCTACACTTAGCCAAATTCTTAATTCCCAAATCTATCTTTTTCCTTTCAAAATTTTTTGTCTCCAAAAATGGAGAGTGGGTGATTACCCACTAATTTTCTAATTCTTGCTTAAGAAGCCCTTTGTGAGAGTTCTCACAAGTTTCTAAAAACTGAAAAGGAAGGTAAGGTAAAATGGGAAAGGGAACTCTCATTCGAAAAGGAAGGTTCACAACTTAGTTCAAGCCTTCTAATTTCAATTTCCGCACAACTTAGAAAAGTCACTTTTTAGGATGTCTAAAAGGTCACATGGGAGTAGAAACTTGCCTAAAATTACCCCTAACCCTTAGGTATACCTTATGGGCTTTAGGAAACCCTATTAAACTACCCCTAGGTGTCCATTTAACCCTTTTTTAACCCCTCTGAAGTATATTTTTGGGTCAAACCTATGTTGACCATCCCAAAGATTCTTTACCCAAGGCATTTATGGAATCATATTAAATTAATTGAAAAATCTATAGTTAAACAACTCCCTCCAAGAGACAAATTTTAAAAACTCAAACATAAATCAAAACATGTGTCAAGTCACACAAATAAAACACTTTTACACAATTATACATGAAATCTTGTCTCTCATTGGATTTACACAAATAATCAAAATTCAATTTAACATTCATGCAACAATCACTTTCACGAATAAAATACGATACAAACGGGTGTTGTCTCTCCAAATAGACAAACCCTGGTTTTACAAACGCACATAGGTCTAGGTTTGGTTCTCCATAATATTTCTATGGTCACATGGATAATTTTCCTGCGCATCTCAATTACACATTAGTAATTTCAAATAACCTCATATAATGTAAAACACATGATTAAGAATACACATCAAGCACTTTGCATACAATATACATTTAAATCAATACATCTTGCATCCAAATAACTCAATATAAGCAATTTTTATAATTCTCATAATTTTGATCCACACATAAAACGTACATCCTATTTCTATCATCATAGTAAAGTCCTACAAATCCAATAACGACATATATCATCGCAAATTCATCCTATTCAAAAATCATGTAGAGTTCTATATCATAAAGCATATAAATGAAGCATCAACATATAGCAATGTTATCCAAATCATGAAATCATATAAGTTCTAAATCCATAATGTATAAAAATAAAGCATCCATAATAGTCTCAACATAAAAATCACTGAAATGCTAGACCGAGTCGAGTAGGGCCTCACACATCAGTGAGAGGTGGCAAAATAGTGCATCTTTCATTCTGCTTGTCGTGGGAATGAATCACCAGTGCGAGCACGTCTAGGTGGTCGGGTTTATGCTAGGTGTGCCCTTGTCTCACTCCCCAAGGCATCCGATCATTATGAGCCACCTCATAGCGACGTTTTCCCTTGAGTGCTCAAAGTGGAAAAAATGGTCAAACTTTGACGTAGCATAACTCAGAGACCGTGGAACTTATGGATGATCTGTTTGAACCTATGGGTTTGTGTTGTTGCTACCTAAAAAAATCCTATCTCAGTTTTGGGAAACTCGATTCCATTTTCTTGTGGTGAGATTTTTTGTCGCATCAAAAACCGTCAGTGAGAGGTGGCAAAATAGTGCATCTTTCATTCTGCTTGTCGTGGGAATAAACCATCAGTGTGAGCATGTCCAGGTGGTCAGTTTTATGCTAGGTGTGCCCTTTTCTTGCTCCCCAAGATGTCTGATCGTTACGAGCCACCTCGTAGTGATGTTTTCCCTTGAGCACTCAAAGTGGAAAAAGCGGTCAAACTTTGACGTCCTGTAACTAGGAGATCGTGGTACTTATGGAAGATTCATTTGAACCTATGGGGTTGTGTTGTTTCTGCCTAAAAAATCCTATCTTGGTTTTGGGCAACTCGATTCCATTTTCTTGTGGTGAGATTTTTTCCGTCGCATCAAAAACCATTAGTGAGAGGTGGCAAAATAGTGCATCTTTCATTATGTTTGTCGTGGGAATGAACCGTCAGTGTGAGCACGTCTAGGTGGTCAAGTTTACAATAGGTGTGCCCTTTTCTCACTCCCCAGGACGTCTAATCGTTACGAGCCACCTCGTAGCGACGTTTTCCCTTGAGCGCTCAAAGTGGAAAAATGGTCAAAATTTGACGTCCCATAAGTCAGAGACCGTGGAACTTATGGACAATTTGTTTGAACCTATGGGGTCATGTTGTCGCTGCCTAAAAAACCTATCTCAGTTTTGAGCAACTCAATTCCATTTTCTTGTGGTGAGATTTTTTTTGTCACATCAAAAACCATTAGTGAGAGGTAGCAAAATAGTGCATCTTTCGTTCTTCTTGTCGTGGGAAAAAACTGTCAATGTGAGCGCATCTAGTGGTCGGTTTTTTACTAGGTGTGCCCTTGTCTCACTCTGCAAGACGTCTGATCGTTACGAGCCACCTTGTAGCGATGTTTTCCCTTGAGCGCTCAAAGTGGAAAAAAAGTTCAAACTTCGGCATCTCGTAACTCAGAGACCGTGGCACTTTTGGATGACCTATTTAAACCTATGGGGTTGTGTTGTTGTTGCCTAAAAAATCCTATCTCGGTTTTGGGCAACTCGATTCTGTTTTCTTGTGGTGAGATTTTTTCTGTCGCATCAAAAACCGTCAGTGAGAGGTGGCAAAATAGTGCATCTTTCATTCTTCTTGTCGTGGGAACAAACCCTCAGCGTGAGTGTGTCCAAGTGGTCAGATTTACGCTAGGTATGCCCTTGTCTCACTCCCCAAGACGTTTGATCGTTACGAGCTACCTCGTAGCGACGTTTTCCCTTGAGCGCTCAAAGTGGAAAAAACAGTCAAACTTTGACATAGCATAACTTGGAGACCATGGCACTTATGGACAATCCATTTGAACCTATGGGGTCATGTTGTCGCTTCCTAAAAAATCCTATCTCAGATTCGGACTATTCCTACTAGCCCTTCAAATCAGGTAATTCAATAATAACTCAAAACTTTCCCAAAACACTTGGAAAAAAAATTACATATTCAGATACCCATTTCCAAGTTATTTAACATATGTTAGAATTAGACTCAGTTATTTATAATCAAATGGTACAAATTTGGACTCTCAAAATTTGCAAATTAGCCCCATGGACACTTTCATATATAAAACTTGGCATCTTATATAAACGATCAAGCTCATTACTGTTTATATTTACAAAATTTTGCATCTAAATATGCAAATTACAACTCGTTGTTTTTTTATACAAAACTTAGCATCTAGATATTCACATTACAACTCATTGTTGTTTTTTTATACAAAATTTAGCATCTAGATATGCACATTACAACTCATTGATGTTTTTATATACAAAATTTGGCATCTACATATGCACATTACAGCTCATATGCATGTAGAGCACATCCAAAAAAGCAAAGTTACAATGTTTTGCAAAAGATATATACAAAATTGTCAAAATTATTCTACCATATTGTAGAATTATTCTTCTAGATGGCCCAAAATCAATCAAGTGAACCTTCTGGATCAGCTCTAACCCTTATGTCTCAAGTATTTCCTCATAGTCTGATTCACGAACTTTCCACAAATCCTTGTTAATAGGTCTACCACAATATTTAATCCAATGAATATTTGTTGCAACAAGAAGGTTTGAGTAATGAAGAATATGTCTATGTGTCTCAAAGTCCTCAAACAACCAGGCATTAGAATTTTTGATAGGGTACCTGCATTTTATACAAGAATAATGCCAAAATCAATACAACGACTGCTAAATAAATGAGTTTAAGAGGTCTCAATACAACTCGACACAACAACGGTACCCTCTAAGCCATGTCCCTATCACAACAACGGATCCTATTGGGTACTCAATACCCTCTCCATCAACCACTGTAGAAGTCAATTTCTTTTTGGCCTCAATACAATGACACAAAAAGTAATATGTTCCTTCTTCGTTGTTCTTATCCACAATAACTGCATATACATGACCTACATTTAATAGAAGGATATAAGTTAATACTAATAAATTAAGCTTAAAATTGTAGCAAATTGCAACCCTTTACCTAGTTCAACTATGCCTAATACATGGTCAAAATCCACTGATGCTTCAATCTGGTTTATTTGTAGTGCTCTAGGAAGTTGATATGTATCTAGGGTTGCAAAGGTCTACAAAACCATTGGTCAACCCACTCTTTTGATTCACATTCATCCCACAAAAAATGCATACACGAAGAGAAAAAGCATGCAATATGTCTAGTATAAATAACTAGTGATGTTGCATTTGAACTTCTAAATAAGTGCATGTCACTTGATCCAGTAAGTGTACAACAATCTAGATATTTTTCAATGTTAGATTCGCTTATTAACCAAAAATATCTAGAAACCATAGACTTACCTGCATTACCTGGTCCCATCATAAAGCTACACCATTGCACAATTGTTATTGCATCTATTAACATTGCACCACCTTCATACTTCAATTCCTCTCTAGTAAGAGCTCTTTTCACACATTCTCCTACACCATCATGCTCTCCCTTTACATGCCCTGCCTCAATGAAATTCCAAAAATGTTGCACACCACTTGTCACATGCATCCTAGTCAACCAATAGAACATCCTTGCATTCTTGAATTGTGCAGTGCAATTGTCTGACCATATTAAGTGTTGGTTGTATCTTATATCTCTTTCCCTTAAACTATCATAGAAGACTGTAAAGCATCCTTGCACAAAATCTGAGGAATCAGTATGATCATTGCTGATATAGAAGTGATATTCTCTTATAACCTTTCTGTCCTCCTCGATGCTATCATGTGCATGCATGAATTCTATGTGTACAAAAATTGTAACTTGTGTAGAGTGGTAATACATAGATTGTACTTCATTTTGTGGCTTTAGTGTATAATTCTTAGCAAAATCAACTACAGAGACAATAGTGCCAAGGGGGAAAGTGTCCTTACACAACTTGAATTGCTCATCTAACCACCTAGCTCTATGTGTGTGACCTATGTACTCATATACTAGTTTCTCTTGAAACATCTTCATAAAATTAGCTACGCATATATCCCTTTTCACTAACTCATACCTCTTTAATTATTTTCCATCTTTAACACCATATGTGACTGACTTATATTTTCCAATAGAAACTAGTTCCTTACCAATTTCATGTGTGCTATCCAGATGTAAGCATCTATGCAACCATTGCAAACTGCCACATGTAGGACAAAAACCTCTCAAACACATCATCTTATATTAAATGCACCCGTCATCTCGTCTACATAGTACACTTAAAATAAATTCTCTTGGTGACTTAGGAGGTTCTTGTAGACCACATTCCTGCAAAACATCATTAGTGTGCAAAGTACAATAGATATAGTGATAAATATCATAATGCATGGAAAATTCAACATGGACCCTACAACAACATGTAGTACATGCATGATTAATCTTAACATAAAATGGTTTTGTCATCTCAAAAAATCTTTGACTAATTTTAATCTGAGGAAAGCTTTGAAGAAACCTTTCATAAAATTGTGTTTGTGTTGTATCTAAATAGTGTTTTGGATGTGGCTCACGATTACTAATTCTAATTCGCCTTCTAACAACATCTCTTTGGTTGGGTGAAACCCTTGTGTTTTCATGCCAATATTTCTGAATTAACGTTCTTAGTGCATCAACAACAACCTTGTCCTTGCGTGGGAGTTTACCTGAGAATGCCCACAGAGAATTATTGTTAGGATCCTCGATTTTCTCTTGCCTCTCTAAGACATAGTGTAATGTGGTTCTACTTATCCTTAATGACTTGCTTGTTTTGCTTATTAAACGAGATTTTTTCATTTCCTTTCCCATTATGGTTGATGTGAGGACACGACGAGTAACATTAGCATCTTTAGTGCATGATTTCAAACCAATGGCTTGGTATGCATCAAAAAGATTTCTCACAATGGTTCTTTCACTATTATTTTCGAATGTTCTTAACCCCAAAATTTTCATTGTCTCTCTAAATTTCAGATTTTTAATCATTTCAACAACTAATTGGCATCTTCCACTTTGATTTAAGTTTTCAAAATAGTTATTCCAAATTCATCTAACCGTTCTTCTACAAGTTATTTCAGAAATTTTATCATGCATTGGCTTCACAATATTTTCATCAATATCTATTAGGAACTTTGGTTTTTTATGAATTATTCTAAGAGGTGTTAAGATTGGTGCATGCTCTTCATTTTCATTAGGTGCATTATGTGCATTGATCACATCAAATTCAAATGGTATATCTTCTTCAATTTCATTAACATGTGCATTCACCAAATCATTTTCAAATGGTGTATGTTCATTGCATTCATTAGGTGCATTCATCATATGTATTTGTATGTTGATCATTTTGATTTGGTGCATTAATCATATCAATCTCAATTGTTGAATGTTCATCACTTTCATTAGGTACATTAGATGACGTACCTTCACGTAATCTCTTCATACACTCCCTTTGTATTTCCTTTGCTACCTCTCTTTGTTCATTTGTTCCTCTCTTATTCTTTCCCATTGTCCTACACATAACATCATGATGACAATACACAATCAAATAGCAAAAAAACAATAAATGATCATCATTTTGTTATAATCTAAAGTAACAATAATAAAATAACTTCAAAAAAAACCAAAATACAAGACAAATAAATCATGATCAAAGCAAAAAAACAACAAATGATCATGATTTTGTTATTATCTAAAGTAAAAATTATAAAATAAGTTCAATATAAATCATTCCAAAGCAAAAGTGACAAAAGAATATGAAAACCTGACTGTTATTGTCCCAAAAAATCATGTGCAAAAGCAGTGGGGCCTTCAAACAACTTGCAAGTTGGTTTTTAGGCTGTTGGGACTAAAATATATAAAGATTTTCCCATAACCCATATGGTTTATGGAAACCTTATATGCCAACGTTCACAATTTCTCATAACCCATACGGGTTATGTAGAACTAGAAGTTTTGGCTTTAGTTCTACATAACTCGTACGGGCTATGTAGAACTATGAAAAGGAGAGGGGGAGAGGGAGAGGGAGGGAGATTGGGAAAAGGAGAGGGAGAGAGAGGGATATTGGGAAAAGGAGAGGGGGAGAGGGAGGGAGGGAGGAGAGAGAGAGAGAGAGAGAGAGAGAGAGAGAGAGAGAGAGAGAGAGAGATTGGGGAAAGGAGAGGGGGAGAGGGAGAGAAAGCGAGATTGGGAAAAGGAGAGGGGGAGACAGAGAGAGGGAGGGAGAGGGAGGGAAAAGGAGAAGGGGAGAGGGAGGGAGAGGGAGGGAGAGAGAGAGAGAGAGGGAGATTGGGAAAAGGAGAGGGAGAGAGAGAGGGAGAGAGAGAGAGAGAGAGAGAGAGAGAGAGAGAGAGAGAGAGAGTAGGAGGAGGAGAGGGTGAGAGACATGAGGTAGAGAGAGAACAAGAAGGAGAAAAGGGTGAGAGAAACAAAAAAGAGAGAAGTGTGAGGGGGAGAGAGATGAGATAGAAGTCAAGGAAGATAATTAGGGCTCAGAATAGACAAATACAATGATGGGGGAAGTAAGATGAGAGAGAGAGGAAAAGAAGAGATACATGCATGTACACAAACATATATACATATATCTATATAAATATATGTATATATAACTATAGATATGAATATACACATACATAAACACGTATTATCTGGGTATGTCTAAAACATGTGTATTAAATGCTAAGTTTACAAGCATACATTATTATGTCTTCATAACCCGTACGGGTTTTGTGAAACAAAAAAAAATGTTTTTAGTTCTTCATAACCCGTATGGGTTTTGTGAAACAAAAAAAAATATTTCTAGTTTTACATAACCCGTACGGGTTATTTAGAACTGTGAATAGTACTTTTAGTTTTTCAAAACCCATGCGGGTTTTGGCTTGGTAAGAGGGTTGGAAAATGACCCTATGGCTTGCAAGCCCATTTCCCCCCCTTTTTTGTTCCTTTACACATTTTTCATCCTCCACCATGATTTCTTGGCTTCATCATCATCAGGTTTACAAATGATCAAGTTGGTATCTCTAAAATTACCACCATAATCTCACACATCTTCTTAGTTTTTTGACCATATAATTTTTTCTAGTTTTGGACAACATTAGAATAGTAAACTTTAATTTTCTTTATCAGTACCTTGACAGTCCTCACAGACATATGTCTACCAGTTTTTTAATAACTTTTGATATACTTGACCAAATTCAAAATAAATTATATATTATTGTTCTACACTAGATTCTATACACTTCTAAAAAAAATTACATTTTTGATTATTTTGATGCAAGTTATGCCCAGCGCACGAACAGGTACCAAATTTTCAGGATGCGGTCACTTCCAAAAATCATAAAAAATCAAAGACTCAACAGAAAATTACAAAAAAAATACACAACTTTTATATCTCACTCTTACCTATCATCCTACCAAAGGGTTTTGCAAAATATTAAATCTAACTATATATTTTGTGCAGCGCATGAAAATAGCTATGTTATATTTCTCTAAAAAAATCAGGAACAATTTTTCGTGCATGAAAGGTTTGAACCTCTTAATATTATCCAATTTTTTTAAAAAATAGTAGTTTAGTAACTAGATTCAAAGTACTACAGTTCTTATTCTTTTCTCAACTCCTAGTTTTGAGTGCATGACCTTCAAATAGCTCTTTGATCAGGTTTACCTATTTTCAGAAGAAAAAAAAAAAGGGCCACTTATACCCCCTTTTTGTTCACCATCTTGGTGCACTTACCCTACTCTGAGTTACAAGACTTGGAAGGCTATGGGGACTAAGTACTTGGCACCGATGAATGGACCTACTACACCGGATGAGATTGAAGCGTATGAATAAAATGAATGAGCAAGGTATGCTATCTTTAGTGTTTTATCTAAAACTAAATTGGTGAAGGTTGTTTCTTTAGATAATGCTTATGAAGTTTGAGAAAGGTTGGAAAGTATTTACAAATGAAATGAAAGATTCAAGCTATCTAAGATGCAAATTTCTAAGGGTACTTATAAGAATTTGAGAATGGAAGAAGGTGGAGTTGCGAGTTATTTTTAGAAGGTCGACAGTATTGTAAATGAGATCAAAGATCTTGCTAGTGTCTTGGATGAGAAGGATGTGATACAAAATATCATGAGAGCTTTATCAAGGAGTTATAGTGAAAAGATTTTAGTTATTGATGAAAACTATGATCCAAAAAAAATCACTACAGTACAGTTGTTTGGTACCTTGATTGCATTTGAGATGAAGAAATTTGGCAAAGACAAAGCAAAATCAAAAATGACCTTTGAAGCATCGAAAGATGTAGATGATGAGAGTCTTGATGAGATGGAAGCAAACCTTGTAAGGAAACTAAAAAGAGGAACCAACAAGTATAAAGCTATGCTACCCTTTAATTATTTTCAATGTGAAAATATTGGTCATTATGCATCTAGATGTCGGGAAAGAGGATCAAAACAAAAGTTTAAAGATAACAAAAGAAAATTTCAGTAAGAAAGCCTACTATGTTAGAGATGATGTTGGTATTTCAGATGATGAGTTAGAGTATGAGGATGGTGATTTTTTGTTCATTGAAGAGAAAGATGGACCTAAATCTAATAACCATAAGATTTTTGAGACTGTTGCTTCAGCATTGCATGTTAGGAGAGATAGAAATGAATGGTTGATTGCTAATGGATGTTCAAATCATATGACTAGTAATAAAAGTAAGTTTGTAAAGGTTGAGAAATATGATGGTGGTTATGTTAGAATTGGAGATTATTAGACTTATCTAATTGTTGGAATGGGTTCTTTTATCTTTGATGGAAAGCATTTTTTTATTTTTATTTTTGATTGGTAAGAGGCCGAGGCCGAAAATTTTTATTAATTATTTGAAATTTACATTGCTCCACTTGTGCGGGCGCCGGTAGGAAAGAGTGGAGGCAAGAAAACCTCCGGCCTTTCCCGGGACCATAGTCTAGCTAGTATTAACTTAATACAATAAATTCCAAATTTTGATACAACACTACCTCGGCCCAGGGTGATTAGGAGGGGTGTTTCTATTTTACCCCTCCTTTACAAGCCCTAATTTACAAGTTTCAGATTTTGAATTTCAGAAATCATTTGTCCCTTCAACTCCTCCTGCATGGCTCTGAATATATTATTCGATTGTAAATACTATCCTTAAATAGCTCAAAAACATACCTATTTGGCATGCATGGTTAGTAATTAAAACACTAGGCAGATATGTTAGTATCGATCAATCCTTTATCATGATTGAGATTTTAAGTGTCCATCTAGAGAGATTCTTTACTAAAATATTCTGTGAAAGCTCTCCTCACAGAATATGCATAAGAGATGAAAAACTCGAAACTGAGTGTATGACCAAAACTTTATCAGTTAGGGAATCTCCATCTTACCACTCTTGTTAATGCTCCTAGATGTGCTCCTTAGAAGGATGAGATCCAGGCTACAATAACAACAATAAGTAAGTGGGATTCAATCAGTCTCCCCTCCCTATCCCCATTATTTCTAGCAAAGAGGATGACGGAGTGTGATTATACCCTGCAAGCAATAAATTTCTATCCAGACCCCGAATTAACTCCCTGAAACCATAATCTTAAGATATGACAGGCTAGTGGTGCTAGAATACTCACATAGAAACAAATTCTAAAATAAATATCATCAGAGTAGTAAATACCAGAAAATCCATACGATCAAGTGTTTTGCTAATGTTTGAAGTAAATATACAATTTATTGGGTTTGCAGAGAAAAATGCTACATTATGACTATGTATACATTTGTCTTAAAGAATCAATGCTCATTACTATATTGCCTCATTCACAGTTAACTATAGGTAAAATCGTATTTTACTAGGGATGGTAGACAACTTAAAAAACCAGTATAATCAGACATTTTAGTGGAGAAATTATCACCTGCCACAGTGACCTTGATCTATTATCCAGAGTGATACCTTATTAAGACTGAAGATAAGAATGTAAGAATACGAAGGCTACATACTAAGAGAAGGCAAGAATCTGCAAATTTACCTTACTTAATGTAATTATAGTTATATAGGTTGATGTTTAAGAATAATCTTGAAAGATAGCCGAGAGTATATATATATATATATGTATGTATGTATGTATATCTGTATTAGTATATGAGTATAAATATATAAGAATCTATATATTTATATATATATAAATACGTATACATATGTTAGCATGTATACCTATGTATATATATATGAATATGCCAATATATGGATTTATGAATGAGTTTAAATATGAGTTTATATATATATATGAAAATATGTTTGTATATATATGGGAATAAATATGAATATCTGTATGTCTATTTATATATAGATAGGTATGAGGATATGAATGTGTATATATCTGTAGAAAGAGATTTGTGCTAATGAGGGCCTTAGGATGACTCCTAGAAACTAAGACTACCAGTACCCGTATCAAAGCACAAAAACCCTTATAAACGCAGCCTCAAAGCATAATTGACACTTCCCCCTTTTTAGCCTAGAAACATAAGAAAGACTCAGGAAAGTAGAATTCTTTCAGAAAAAACAAAGATTGAAATCCATATTTTGCCTTTATGTAAACACTTACTTTATATTCCTCCTAGCTAAATAGCTCCATGTCTTCGTAATCAAAAAATAGCCAAGTAAAAAACCAACTCAAGTCTAAAAGTTTGAAAGATCATCTATGCAACGTTCCTTTTCAAAAAAGGATAAAAAGGTTGTTAAGCGTAATGTCTCTGAGTATTCTTTAACTTCTAAAAACAAAAAAGATTATATCTAATAATGAGACCTCATCCTTGAAGAATGTCATTCCAGGGCCATTATCCTTTCTTTCTCAGCTTGTGGGAGGGACGAGGCCCGGAGCCCTCTAGTGCTTCTGTCAAGAGGACAACAGGGGAACGAGGGATAGGCATGTGATCAGGGACGACCGTGATATTTTCTGCCTCTAGATAATTCTATAACCACTTCTCCTATGGGGGTTTCTTTACTTGGAGAATCCAAGAGAGAAATAGGAAGTTCTTGCTTCTGACAGAGCGCAAAGCTTCGAAAGCCACTAGGTCTTCAATAACCAAAATAGGGAAATGACGAACCGGGTTATTTTTCCTGATTAGGACATCATAGTCCCGTGGCTTGGGAGCTATAAGTTCTTCATCTATATTAACCATAACCCATTCCAATTCACCAAGAATGTCTTTAATGAAGACCTTTTTACATAATTTCACCACCGTATCCCTATCCCTCTCAAAATACATTGCCAGGGCTAGAAACATTGCGGCAATATCTGAGTTGGCTCTGGTTCGATCCTCGTTCATAATGAAATCCTTCCCAAGAAATTTCATTACTGCTCCATAAATCAAAGGGTTGTGTTGAACAAGAATACCTTTCAGCCTCTCATCCTTAATCTCACCAACAAAGGCCATCTAACGTTTCAACCCCATAAGTCTGAGCATTGTATCCATTGTTGCTTAGCAGGAAGAAACTTAGCATTCCAAAATAAGACTCACACTCTACAAGCTAAATAATGAGCAATTACTAAATAGTAAATATCAAACATGGAGTGTGAATTTCAAGGCATAAGATCATTAATATTAACCTTGCAGCCATCAAGCCTAGGGTAACTCAACTGTCCCATCATTGCGAAGACATAAACTCACCTTTCGCAATTAGCTGTCAAAAGGAATTGATCGAGAAAGGAAGCTGACGTGTGATATCCAACAATAATGATTCATACGGTCACTAAAGCTCTCTAGCTAAAGGGGTTCGGACAATGGAAAATATAGCTATGGATACCTAGAAAGGCTTAAATCTTAGAGGAAGGCTATCCTTACATTAATAATATTAGCTTTATATCCATGCCACATATAGTTAGATGAGATATGAAATCACGTTTATAATCCTATAATTATTTAATGTATGGATTAGTCTTCTTCTAATCCTCAAGCTTATCTAGGCATGACATCGCGGCAATAGCTAAATTTAGGTATAGCCCAGAAAGAAGGGAAAATGATACCAATTAAATCACAAAGTATCCATATGATCTAGAGCCTATCTAAGTAAGGTTAAAGGAGAAATTCCTCGAGGATTAATTAAATAATTGAATATTTAAACATTGGCTCTGAGGGTTTTGGATAAGCAGTGTGGAGGATTTGAGCAATTAGGGCTAACTCTAAATCTAAAGATAGACTTGCTGGGATCCAAACCTATCTTAGACATAAATAAGTTTGAAATATATGTTTATATATATATATATAAGTTTAAATCTTAATAAATATGAATATATATATAAAACTTATACATGAAAATGTATTTATATATATATGTAGATATATATATATAGATATATCTTTCTCAAGGATATGTGTGTATGTGTGTGTGTGTGTGTGTGTGTGTGTGTGTGTGTGTATGTGTGTGTGTGTGTGTGTTTATATATATATATAACTTGAAGAAATATATGTGTCAATGTCTGTATATACATACATGTGTGCATGCATACATCCATACATACATACATATAATTGTATATATATATCTATCTATATGTATTAATGTATGAGTGTGTGTATGTAATTGTATCTATGTATATATACACATGCATATATATCTAAACATGTATATATATACTATATATATTTATACATCCACATATATATATTAGAGAAAGTTTTGAGGTCGCCCAGAATCTCTTCATAGATCTAAATATGGAAATGAGAACTCTCTAGGTATGCCTAGATATATCTGTGAGATTAATGATTCTCTGAACTGCACGGTTCAAGGGATGGTTTGAATATGGAGCTAAACCAAGGAGACTAAGGTCTAGACACACGAGATGAGAGGGAATGAAGATAGAACTTGTCTTAGGTTGGCAAAGACAGGAGCTTGATGCCATCAGGCCCCATGTTGGCAAGCTCATCTGCCCTTTTATTACCTTCCCTATAGATGTGATTAACTTTAAACCTATCAAAACCTTTGGTTAGGTCCATAGCCTTTGATAGCAAGGTATTAAGTTTCCAATTGGGCATGCTACCTTTTCTTAGAGCATTGACAACTATAGCTGAATCTCCCTCAATATCTAAGCATTTAGCTTCAATTTTCCTGCATAAGAGCAAGCCTTCCACCAGGGCCAGCAATTCTGCCCAGTTGTTTGTATTGATGCCAGTCAGAGAGGAAAGGAATGCTACTTCCTTTCCTTCCCAATTATGAACAATGCATCCTATCCCTGCTTGCCCTGGGTTGCCCCAGGAAGCCCCATCAAAGTTTAACTTCAGCCACCCTTCACCAGGGGGCTGCCATCTGCATGTTGCTCTAGATCGAAGGCTGGCTGGAGTGCCTTCACCTACAAAGGGGGAAAAGGACAAGCCCTTCCATCATTTTTTAATCCTTTCATCCCAATAAGATATAGAAGCATTTTTAACTAAACCTGAGGAGAGTCTATTATTTACAAGCTCAGTGATAGCTGACTCTATCTTATTGATGATTCTTAGGACATCTAGTTTTTCATTCTTAAAGATGCGCCTATTTCTTTCTATACAAAGTTCCCACATTATGGATGATGGGAGAGCTCTCCATAAACCTTCAAAGAGACAACCACGCCTAAGGAGAGGCCAAGCCATGAGCATCCCTAAGATGGTGCTGGGGAAGGCTGCAAACCATTCGAGTTTATTGGTGAACCAAATCCAACATTGCTGAGCAAAGGGACAGTTAAGGAGTATATGATTGGTATCCTCCTCCTCTGCTTTGCATAGGGGACATCTACTAGGACCCTCATAGCCCATACACTTAAATTTGTCCGCAGTGAGGAGTTGGCTTTAGATTGCTAGCCAAGAAAAAATGCCTAACTTGGGCAGAAAATTTCTATCCCAGCAAAGATTCAATGGAAGTTCTACCTTAGGTCTTAAAACTGCTTTGGATATGTGAGAGTACCCATCCTTGGAATTGTATTCTCCTTTTAAGGAGCCTTCCCAAATGAGCTTGTCCTCATCATAACTTAGGACAAAGTTCCTAGAATTGAGAATTGACAAGAGTTTATGCTTGTCCCCCTCTGAGATGGCTTCATCATCCATTTCGATCCATTGCCAACCAACTCGCTCCTTTGAAGGGGAGAGATAACTATTTAACAGGGGACCTCTTTTTTCTTCCTACAATCAAGCATAAAATTCCAAAGGCAGGAACCTCTGGGAGGGTTGGGCTCCCTGAAGATTTGGGATGGATCATCTCCATTAAGGTACTTGAGGTTAAGTAATCTTGCCCATTTGAGGTGTAGAAATCTAAATAATCTCCAAACCAGCTTTTCCCCCAATGCTCTACCTTGGTCTCAAAGGTTTTTGATGCCAATACCACCGTCCTCTTTGGGTGAACATATCTTGTCCCAGGAAATGAGTGAGATTTTGTGGTTGTTATCAATTCCTTTCCAGAAGAAAGTTCTAAGATTCTTATTGATCTCAGCAAGTTTGGAAGAGGACAATCATTGAAGGGAAAGCTGGAAAATGGGCATAGCTGATAAGACCGATTTAACCAAGGTGGCCCTGCCAGCCGAGGAGAGCCATTTCCCTTTCCAAGTGCTGATTCTAGATTTGATCTTATCCACTAAGTTGTCCCATAAATTAGAGTGTCTCCTACCTTTGTCAAGGGGAATGCCTAGATATTTGCAAGGAAGGGATCCTATACTAATTTCCAGGACTTTGCAGATTTCTTTTTCTAAAAGGGGGTCTATGTTGAACAAAAAGACAATAGATTTAGCTAGATTAACCTCTTGACCTGAGGCCATCATGTAGGAATTGAGAATATTTTTAAAGGCATGAGCCTCCCCCGTGTCACCTTGTCCAAAAAGAATTGGGTCATCCATGAATTGCTGGTGGGTAAAGGAGGGGAGGCCACTGGTGATGGGAATACCTTGGATCTTCCCCTTCTCTTTGGCCATCAAAATAGCTCTGCCTAGGGCTTCAGCCATAATAATAAAAAGGAAGGGAGATATAGGGTCACCCTGCCTAAGCCCTCTTGAACTACTAAAGAAGCCTTCCGAGGAGCCATTAACTAGAACCGAGAATCTAGGGGTGGCTATGCATTCGAAGATAAGGTTGATCCAGGTTTTGGAAAAGCCAAAGGCCTCCAAGCATTTGCAGAGGAAGCGCCAATCAACTTTATCATAAGCTTTACTTATGTCCTATTTGATTAGCATGCTTGGTGATTTGTTAAGTTGAACCGAATGAATAGCTTCCTGGGTGATAATCACCCCATCATAAATTGATCTGTCCATTACGAAGCCAGTTTGTTCCTCGCTAATAATTAAGGGAAGCAGATTTTGGAGTCTGGCTGCTAAGGTTTTAGTTAAAATTTTATATAGAGTGTTGCAGAGAGCAATTGGTCTGAAGTCATTGAAGCTCTCCGGGTTTTCTTTTTTTGGGATGAGGGCAAGGAAGGTATTGTTGACTTCTTAAGAATATTTCTCGAATTCCTTACCCCCTTCAGGGCCTCCATGATTTCTGTTCCCATAAAACCCCAGCATTTTTGAAAAAAGTTGGTGGGGAAGCCATCCGAGCCCGGAGCTTTATCTAGATTCATCTTGAAGAGGGCAGATTTAACCTCCTTCACTAAGAATTTCTTTAAAAGGATTTGGTTGTGGTCATTGGTAATAAGTTTCGGGATATTCCTAATGATATTGAGTTGGCCCTTAAGGTCAGAGCCTTCAAGATTGTTTAAGATATTCTCATAGAACTTAACTGCTTCAAACGCAACCTTATCCGGTTCAGACAGAATGGAACCTTGGTTGTTCATAATTTTAGAAATTTGGTTGACCCCTCTCCTTTGCTTGGTGCTATTGTGGAAGAACTTGGTATTTCAGTCCCCATCATTCAAACAAGTCTCCCTAGATTTTTGTATCCAGAAAATCTCTTTGTAGGATAGTATCTTTTCATACTCTAAGAGTAGGGCCTTCTCCTTAAGGAAAAGATGCTCATCCATCCCCTTCTCAAGGACCTCAGTGTTAACCATAATGAGATCATTCTTTATTAGGGTTTTTTTGTCAAAGATGTTACCAAAATTGGTCCTATTCCACTCTAAGAGCTTCCTTTTTATAAGTTTTAACTTACTAGCTACAATAAACATCTTCGAACCTGAGAAAATGGAGCTACTCCACCATTTTTCAAGTAAGTTTAGAAAGTTGTCATCTCTAAACCACATATTCTCAAATTTGAAGGGGCATTTTTTAGGGGTATTGTCGAATAATAAGTTTAATTGGAGTGGGAAATGGTCTGATCCAGATAAAGGGAGAGGCTCTGTCTTCAAGGAGTAATTCAGCTCTGAGAGCCCACCATAGATAAAGAACCTATCAAGTTTCTCTGCTATATTACAAAAACTAGATCTTCTATTGTTCCAGGTAAAGGCATTCTTTGCTATTTTGATTTCCAACAGGGAATTCCTATTGATCCAGAGATTGAAATCTATAGCTGAAGGGGAAGCTTGCTACTTCCTCCTCTCTTATCTGAAGCTTTAGTGATGGCATTAAAATCTCCACCAATGATACTAAGGTCATTTGGGAAGCTTTTAAGAAAGATCTCAAGATCCATCCACACTTTCACCTTATCCTTGTTTTGGATGGGGCCATAAACATTAATTAGTTTGAATCTAAGGTTATTTATATAGCTTACAACCTCTCCTCCTATCCAGTTCTGCTAAATCTCTAATGGTGTGAACAAAAGGGTTCTAGGATCCCAAATGATAGCTAAGCCCCCTGAAGCACCTGTGGCCGGGGAATGATTTAGTTGTCTAACCCCTAGTTTTTGCTCAAAGAGAGAAATCTCAAATGCGTTCATTTTTGTTTCTTGAATTAACATTAAGTCAGGTTTAGAATCAGAGATACAACACTTTAAGATGTGTTGTTTGTTAGGGGTATTCAATCCCCTAACATTCCATGTTATGATTTTCATGGCTCTGTGGGAAGGAACTTCCCCTCCCCTACATTAAAAAGAGTAGATATTTTGGATTGGCCTCTAGCCTCTCCATCCTTCAGTCTTAATTCAGCAAGGGATCTTTTGCCCCTTCTTTTACTGAATTTAGCACAATCCGGAGAGTCTTTACTTTTACCAGAATAGAGAATGCCAAGAGTGTTAGGTTGCTGATTTTCCAAGTTCTCTGAGGCTATGAAGAGTTCATCTGTTTCTAAGTTAACTCTAGTAATATTTACTATATTGTTAACGAGGAAATCCCTTTGTCTTTCCAATTCCTCATCATCATAGATTTCATCAACCAGTTGATCCATGAGGTCGTTTACTACTTCTTCCCCTATATAATTGGCAATGATGTCCACTTCCTTAGACACTTGGTCACTCTCAGAAATTACAGTTGAAACAGGGTCAATCCATGGTGAAGTAGGGTAAGCCTCCTCCCCAAGAGGAGTCTTAAGATTTGAGACTGGAAAGAATTGTTGATAATGTCGAGAAGCCTTTTCTAGATCTGGATCTAGGGGAGAATTATCCTTTTCTTTTGATAGCGATAGGGTGATGAGATTCTGCAGAGGGGAAGTTTTTGAGGAGTTCACTCTCTCTAGTGGTGTAAGAGAGCACAATGGTAACATATTTGTCATACCGAGCTATTCTTTCTGGGGGAGCCCTTCACAGATTTCCCCCTCTTCCAAGTTGCTAACCCCATGAGAAGGATCACCTCTTGGGGAGATAACAGAGGGAAGTGGTTGGGGCGAGGAGCATAGGGTTTTGATTTGGGATTGATGACACAGAGACCTGGTAGGGTGATTAGTGCTAGAATTATTAAAACCCTTAATGGAGAAACCCCCCCAATCCACAAATCTGATTAGAGCTATTCTTGACTCAGAGATTGATTTAGGGAAAGCGTTTTTAAAGGGAGTCTTCCTCGGTCTTTCAAAATTGAAAGGACCATTGTAGAATGGTAATTCAAGGGATAAACATAGATTATCATAACATAGTGTTACTGGTTCGATGGTTTTAATGTTCATATTCATGTTAACAATCAGAAGATGGTTAAAGAACTTAAGGTTGACTCTGTAACTCCTACATATTTACCTATTTTGTTCCCTAAAATTCTTAAGAAATCATTGTTTTGTAATTCAACCAGAATTTTTTCAAGTGATATAGCTCTATTGACCATGCATGAATTTAATTGCGAAGGGTGAAAGAGGGTTTGCCATCCCCAACAGTCAAACCCTAAGCCCATGAACTCTAATCAACCCTTATTTAGCAATGAATTTCTTAAATTTTGATTACCGCATTCAATAGCTAAGAACTGATCAGGAAGAATGTCAATTTTTACCTGGTTATTGAGAGAAGACGCCACCCAGTTAGCAATTTGTTCAGTCGGGATCCCCCAACCTTTCCATCGGGCAAAAAACATTCTATCGTTGCAATGCATTTGATACATATATATTGTTTGGGAATCAATATCAATGATTATTTCACTGAGGCTGGCTTTGGGTAATTTGCCAGCGGACATTTTAGTAACGGAAGCCGAGGGTCTATTTGTTCAGTTAGGTTTTACAGAACCTTCCTTCCACCCAAGTTTGGGATTTTGTTTTAGACAATTTGATTTCCCTTTTGCCTTGTTATTTCGGCACCTTACCAACTACCAATTTCGATCCCAACCTTGGAGCGAAGGAAGGGGATCCCTAGCCGAATCAACCAGTGAGTATTTTGTTTTTGCAAAAAAAGCTTCTTGCTTGATGATTCGAGAATTTACTCCGCTCATCTTGTTTGCCCTAGCATCACTAGCCAGAACTACAAAATGATTTCCATAGCCTTGATATGCACCTCGCAGTGGAAAGGGATGTTCGCAGAGAGAAAGAGACTTAATTTTGCTTTTCGCATGTCAATCCATCGCATTCTATATTCTTGATGGAAAGCATATTATTAACAATGTTTATTATAAAAAAATTGCATCATAATCTCGAGTGTTGGACAAATAAGAGAAAATGGGTACAATGTTGTCTTTCAGGATGGTGGTTGTGAGATCCAAAAGAGATCCAAAACTATTACTGTTGTGGGGAAAAAGATTGTTGGAAACATGTATCAATTAGAAGTTGCTACATGATATTGTTTATTATCACAGATCAATGAGATTTGGCTCTGGCACCGAAGGATGTGTCATATCAATTTTGACAATCTGGTAAAGATTAGCATGATTAAATTTGTGAGAGATTTACCAAGACTGACTAAACCAGATAACAATATTTTCAAAGAATGTCAAGAGGGAAAACAAATAAAAGGAACATCAGAGGAAAGAAACAATCATCTACCAAGTTGATGGATTTGATAGACACAAACATGCAGTCTAACCAAAACAATAAGTTTACAAGGTGAGAGGTATTTCATTCTCTTAATTGATGATCATTCTAGAATGACTTTGGTTCCATTTCTAAGAGAAAAGTCATAAGCATTAGAGAAGTTCAAGATATTTAAAGCTAGAGTTGATAATGAAGCTGATATAAGAATTAAGTGTTCAAGATATAATAAAGATGGATAATTTATTTTTGATGAATTTGATACTTTTTGTGAGAAATATGGAATTAGAAGACAATTATCAACTCCTAGGACACCTCAACAAAATGGAGTAGTTGAAAGGATGAACAAGACTAGTAGAGAGGCAACAAGAATTATGATCAAGGAAGCAAACCTACCAGAAGTTTAATGGAGAGAAGCTATACATACTATTATGTATACCCTTAATATAGTTCTATTCAAGGAAAAGTTTGGGAAGACATCATATGAAATATGGTATGGAAGGACACCATCTCTGAAGTATTTCAAAGTTTTTAGTAGTACATTTTATATCCGAAGAGATGAAGGAAATCATGCAAAGTTTGATAGCAGAGTTGATGAAGGTATATTTCTTGGTTATTCTACAAAGAGAAAATCTTACAGATGTTATAACAAGAGGTTGAATAAAATTGTTAAAAGTGCAAATGTGAAAGTTGATGATAACATTTCAAAAGAAGTTTTTATTCAAGAAGGGTATGAATCTGATGAAGGAGAAGAGAAGAATAAAGATGAAGAGAAGAAGAAAGAAAATCAGGTTGCTTCAAAAACTATATCAAAAACCCCAAGGTATGTGCAGAAAATTCATTTTGAGAATCAAATCAGAGGAGATAAAAATAGAGGAGTCATTACAAGAAGCAAAGCTACTGAAGAGAAAGTTATTTTATGTTTTCTTCTTGAGATTAAACATAAGACAATTGAAGAATCCTACAAAGATTGGAATTGGATGAAAGCAATGAAGGAAGAACTGGATCAAATTGAGAAAATCAGACTTGGGAATTGGTACCTAGATTAGTAGACAAGAATGTTATTGGAACAAAGTGGGTGTTCCAGAATAAGCTAGATTAAGATGGTCAAGTTGTGAGAAAGAAAACAATGTTGGTATGCAAAGGTTTTATACATGTTGAAGGAATTGATTTGAAGAATCCTATGCTCATGTTGCCAGAATGGAGGCTATTAGGATGTTTTTGGCTTTTGCAACATATAAGGATTTCAAAGTCTATCAAATGGATGTGAAGTCAACATTTCTAAATGGAGAATTGAAAGAAGAAGTCTATATTGAACAACTAGAAGGATTTAGATTATCAGATGATCTAGATGTTGTTTACAGATTGAGGAAGGTTTTGTACAGATTAAAGAAAGCACCTAGAGATTGGTATGGAAGGTTAGATAAGTATCTACTAAATCAAGGTTTTCAAAAGGGTCTACTGACAACAATCTTTACTTCAAAGTTGAATCAAGTAAGATCTTAACTGTTGTTGTTTATGTGGATGACATAAGCTTTGGTGGCAATGATGATATGTAAGGAATTTGCTAGTGAAATGCAGGAGTTTGAAATGTTTATGATTGGTGAGTTGAATTTCTTTCTTGGATTGCAAGTAAATCAGAATTGTAAAGGCATTTTCATTTCCTAGTCAAAATATGTTAAAGAATTCTTGAATAAATTAGGATTGAAGAACTCCAAACTGATATGTACTCCCATCATTATCGGATGAAAATTGATTAATGATGATAAATATCCTAAGACAAATGCAAGAAAGCACAAATCAATGATTGGAGGATTTTTATATTTGACTACTACAAGACCAAATATCATGTACGTTGTTTGTCTAGCATCCATATTTCAACAAGAACCAAAAGAGTCACATGTTGTTACAGTAAAGAGGATATTCAGATACTTGAAAGGAACAAGAGATTTTGGACTGTGGTATACCAAAGGATCAAAATTTACTTTGAAATCTTATACTGATGAAGATTGGGCGAGAGTGTTGATGACAAAAAAAGTACAAGTGGTGGAGCATTTTTCCTTGGCTAATAGTTAGTGGCATGGCTAAGTAAGAAGTAGGATTATGTATCTTTATCTACCACAGAAGTTGAGAACATTGCAGCTACTTCATGTTGCACCCAGGTACTTTGGATGAAATACACATTGAAGGATATTGGCTTATTGTTTGATGAACCTATCTCAATCACATGTGGTAATACAAAGAAATCAATATATCTAAGAACTAATTTTTGCATTCCAGAACAAAGCATATTTCTATTTGGTATAATTTCTTGAGAGAAAAAGTATTGGACAATGAAGTGGAACTTGAATATATACCTACCAAAGAGCAAGTTGTAGATACATTTACAACTTGTTGTGCAAAGATACTTTTGAATATCTCTGGTGGTTGTAAAGGGGTTATTCCCCTTCCTAGTTTGAAGTAAATACATTTGGTAGTGCATTAGTCCCGGATAATTCATGCATATTTATGTTTGGGCTAATGTTTGGGGGCTTCCTCTTAGGGGAAGAAGACTAGTTTATGAGTTGTATTGCTAGCTACCTTTGTCCTTGATGTCACACAGGGAGAATTTTGATATGTTTATGTTGGAGAGGTTTGAGAAGTTCAGAGAAGTTTTGAAGTAAGAAGTATATAATTTTTATTTTTAAGGGGAAGAATTTTTTTGAGAATTTTTGGTTGAACATGTTGTTGGAGAAATTATTTGTCATTTTTGAAAGTTGCCATAAATGACAAAGGTGGATATTGTTGCAAATGTGAAGATTGATGTTTTGGTATGGTTTTCATTGATGTTGACATACTGATTCTATCTCAATGTTTGGTTTTTTCTCCAGATGTTCTGACTTATTACAGATATATTCATAATATGTTGGCAGATTGGTGGAAATTGTCTTGATATTCTTCCCTCATATTTTGGTGGTCCAGAAGGTGTTCTCTAGAAGTCTATTTTGTGTTGATGATGTTTCTCTGACAGAGTTTATAGATCTCTACATCTTCAATCTCTTGTTGTGTTTTTGGATTTATGCTTTTAATGCATGTATCTTTGTTATTTCGATTCAACACATGTTGTTGTGATCTAGAATTGTTTTTACTTGGTCTAGTTAACCCCAGATGCTCTTCTAGTCTAGTGATTGTAGCATTTGGATAACATGTTGCATTGTGGTGCAGTCCACTTCGCATTCCTTCCCATTGTGGGAATTCTTAGTGAAGACCTATTTTTTATTTATGTTTTATTGTCTCCTTGGTTAGCTTGAAAAAAATCTATTTTGGAGATCGGTATATAAACAATAATTGTAATGAAATAAACATCATAAGGATTGTAGAAGGAACTTGATTGTAAAAGGAAGATATATCTTTGGTAATGCAAAGTAGTTGATCAATGTGCTTGTGTGTTGATGTTGTTTGGTATTGGTAGTATTGAGCCTAAGGTTTCTTCCAACATTGCAACAAAGTGGCAGTTGTGCCTTTGTGGTGCATTCTTTCTTTCTTCCTCTGGGCACTGAGCCCTCCTTTTTCTGGTGGTTTTAGTCAGGTAGTGAGCCCACCTACAGTGAGAAATTTTGGCAGTGAGCCATCCTATAAAAATCACCTTAACTGATGTCACCCTAACAGATGTTTTTAATATGAGAACTAACATTCTCTATGGTTTTTCCCTTGGGTTTTCCACATCATATCTGGTGTCTCTTGTGTGTGCTCTTTTCATGTTCTTATATGTTCATGGTTAAGTAATCTAAAATTTAAATTGTCAGATATGTTTTTTGTGAAAAGTAATATAAGTTTTAATTTACAACTAATTCACCCCCCTCTCAGTTATCCAAAACATTCAATAGATAATGACAGTCTCTGAAACATTGGAGAAGAGGATAAAAAAATTATGGATTTTGAATGAGAAGTGGTCAATGAATTCCTTGGCATCACCCATACTTTGGTATAGGAGAATGAGGACATTATTAGAGAAAAAAAAGGTGATAAGACAAATCTTAGAGTTGGATGACTTGGAAGAGGCAGAGAAAGATGCTTTCTTTGGGAGTGAGGAGATTCCATCAGTGATGAATGTTGGGGAGAATGTAGGCAAAGGTGGTCTTCTCTAAAACTTGGCCAATAAAGGTAAACCAGACTGTGGCATGTCTTCAAGGAAAAGGAAGGGTAGGAAATCTCTATTAGAATTGAGATCCAAAGATAGAGAGTTGGAGGATCAGGAAGTAATCACATCACTTATAAAATCAGGGAAGGGCAATACCCTTCTCTAGGGACCATGATGCTCCTAACTTGGAATGTTAGGGGATTAAACACCCCTAACAAGCATCATGTGGTTAGGCATTAGATTTTTTCTTCTAAATTAGATTTAATTTTACTACAAAAGACAAAAATAACCAATGAGGAGATGACTTTGTTTCCTAGGAAACTTGGCAATTGGAAATTAGAATGGGTGCAAGCAAAAGGAGCATTTGGGGGCATTGGTATTTTGTGGAAGTTTGGAGGGCTCCAATTTAATAGATTGGCTAATGGGAAAAATTGGATTGGGAGAAGTATTAATATTTTATCAATGAATTTAAAATTAATATTGATAAATGTGTATGGACTGGTATCAAACATTTCTAAGAGGGAAGTGTGAGGAGAACTCGAGCTTTCCTATCTTCCTGTCCTCATCAGCATAGATTAATAGGTGGAGACATCATGGCTATTCTATGCTTGAAAGATAAAAGAGGTGGTGTTCAAATGATTAGTCAATCTCAGTAGGATTTTATGGATTGGGTATACAAAAATAATCGAGTGGATATTGAGTCTAGGATAGGAGTATTCACTTGGAATAATAGGAGAATGGGATTCAGTAACATAGCTGAAAAGATAGACATTTTTAGTTGGAGGAGATCTTTCCACCTTCCCTTTTGAGCTCAAGGCATCCATTCAACCTTGCTCTAGTTCAGATCATTTTCCAGTTCAACTAATGATCATAGGAGATAAGATACTAGTTGGCTATCCCTTTAAATTTGAGAACATGTGGATTAAAGACAATATTTTTTTCAAATTGATGGAAGGATGATGGCTAGAAGAGTAGTTTTCTGGTTCTAAACTATTATGTTTGATGGAAAAACTCAAAGCAATCAAATAGAGGCTTCTTAAATGGAACAAAGAAAACTTAAAAGATTTTTTGCAACTAAAAAATATTTAGAAAAAGAATTGAAGTCCCTGAATTGTTAGGTGATAGGTTTAGGTATGGATCAGGACAAATATCTCAAGGAGAGAAAATTATTATCAAGGTATGAGGATATCTTGGCTAAAGAGGAAATATTTTGAAGGCAAAAATCCAAGGAAACTTGGTTGGTGGAAGGGGATAAAAATTTAAAAGTTTTCCACAATTCAACTAAGAAAAGGAGAAATGAAAATAGAATCAAAAGTTTAAAAAAAGAAGATGGAATCACCATAGAGGACTGAGAGGAGATATTTAAGCACTTGGTCCACTTTTTCACATAGATTCTTAATAATTGGGAAGGGTCTAATTCGAAGAATCAACAATCCTTCATTGATTTATCCCCAAACTTATAATTAAGGAATAAAATTGTATGTTAACAAAGAAAATCACAATAGAGGAAATCAAGGTAGCCTTATTCCAACTTCATTTGGATAAGGCACCTGGACTAGATAGTTTCCATGTTAGCTTCTTTCAAAAATGTTGGAGTGTCTTGGGGGAGGAGCTCACTAAGGCCTTTGAGGCTGCTACAAACTCAGGCAAAAATTTAAGGGAAATCAATAACACCTTTATTGCACTCATTCCCAAAAAGGAGATGGCTACAAGTTGGGATGACTATAGATATATATCTCTTTATAATGCCATCTATAAAATCATGTCCAAGGATATGGATAACAGAGTAAAGCACATACTTCCACACATCATATCTAAGGAGCAGATAAGGTTTGTTCCAGGAAGATCAATTATGGATGGAGTTATTATTGCGCAATAAGCCATCCATTCCATTCAATATAATAAGTCTTTCAGCATGCTTATCAAGTTATATATTAAGAAGGCATATGATAAGGTGGGTTGGAGGTTTTTATGCAAATGCTTAGAGGCTTTTGATTTTAGCAAGAAGTGGGTGAACTAGATATTCTACCATATCTCTTGTCCTAGATTCTCAATTCTAATCAATGGGGTTCCTATTGGATTCTTTGAAAGTTATAGGGGGATTAGGAAAGGAGATCCTTTATCTCATGTCCTCTTCATTCTAATGGCTAAATCTTGAGGGAGAGCTTTGAGGTCTGCTCAAGAGAGAGGACTCATTAAAGGAGTTGAAGTCACTAGTGGTCTACCAATAGCGACTCATCAACAATTTGCTAATGATGCCATTTTATTTAGGGAAGGGAGTAAGAGGGAAGTATTGTAGCTGAGGAAAATTATGAGGCAATATGTGTTAGCATCAAGGCAGTAGATTAATCATTTAAATTAGGGGTCTTTTTATTTTCAATGGAATCTAGGAAAGAGACTAAATTTTACAGTCTCTTGGCTTCAAACTGGGCAATATTCCATGTATATATCTAGGGTTACCCTTAGATAAAGGAGTGAGATCCACCAATCTTTGGGATCTACTAAAAGATAGGATGACAAGAAGGTTATCTTCATTGAAAGGCAAATGGTTATCATAGGCTGGGAGACTTACTATGTTGAGATTGGTTATATCTTCCCCTCCCATTTATCTTCTTTTTTGCCTCCCACTTTTAGTAGGGATGAATTCAAAACTAATACATCTTATGAAGAAGTTATTTTTAAAAGGAGGTGAGGAAAAGAATAAAATGGCTATGATCTCTTAGAAAAATATTTAAAAGCCAAAGGAGTTTGGAGGTGCTGGGTTGAGAAATCAACCTTGGCAAAAAAAGGCACTTGGGGCTAAATTGGCATGGAGGATGTATAAAGAGCCTCATTTGAAATGATTCCAAATTATTCAACACAAATATTTGCAAAATGATGAGGCTTGTGGGATTTTTAGAACTCCAAACCTTCCTAGGGTTTCTAGGATCTAGAAATTCATTCTCAGTTGTAGAGCAGTTATATGGAAATAAATATCTTGGATGGTAGGTCTGTATTATTTTGGGAAGATTTATAGCTTGGCCTTCCTGCCATAGATGATTTGATGGGCACAAGAATAATCAAGGATTAATTCAAGTAATATTGGGGGGTAACTGTGAGGGATTATGTTGTTATGATAGAGAAACATCCTTCTTTGGGTTGGCAATGGAGAAAAATGGATGACTTGGATTAACCTACTAGAGATTTGGTCATACTTAAAAAAAAAATGTTGGGGAGCAGAGTGTCATTTAGACATGATCAAGATAGATTAATTTCTTGGGCTCTAAAACAAGTTAGTATAATGCTAAGGTTACAGTGGCATCATTTAGAATCTGAATTGGTTAAAGACATAACTTCCCATGGAATCATGTTGAGGTAAACATTGTCTTTCTATGATAGGAGTATTCACATGGGTTTCTCTTCAAGGAAGAATCTTAAACACTGAGAGATTTAGGAAAATGGGATTTGAAGGTCCTTCTTGATGCATTTTATATAAAAATATTGAAGAGGTAGTGGATCACATTCTTTTGAGTTGCCCCTACTCACAAAATTTTTGGAGATGGATCTATGCTCGATTAGGTTGGATTATGGCCCTCCCTAATGATATTTTAAACCTATTCAAAGGTTGGCCAAAGGAGAGAGGAAAAAAACTTTTTGGGATTCTATGGAGATGCAATCTATTAATTCTTTCATGGCAATTATGGAAAGAGTGAAATAGAAGGGTGTTCCAATATAAGGTTATGCCCAGAGAAAGCTTAATAAACAAGGTGGAGATTTATATTGTGGAGATAGCTAATAGTATAAATTATTTACATTTTCCTTAAATCATTAGATTTACTGAGTGGGATAATCTTATGAAGAAAATTTGGTGTGGATTGAAGATATCACCCTTCTTTGGCATTGGAGGGGATTCTAGCAGGAAGGCAAGGGAGGGATGTGTCTCAAATACTCCCCAAGTGGGATGGTTTAAATTAAACTTTGATGGAGCTTCCTGTGGTAATCTAGGTGTGTCTAGTGTTGGTGGGATTATACACCTTTGTGATGGATTGATAGTGGCTAGATACTCATTTCCCCTATAGCAGGATACTAAAAACATGAAAGAATTCAATGTATTGATTGAAGGTGTTTTGCTCTGTAAGGATTTGGAAATAGATAAGATCAAGATTGAGGGAGACTTTGTAGTGGTAGTGAGTGTGGTGAGAACCAAATCTACTCCAAATTGGAGGTTGGGTTCTTTATTGGAAAGGGTATTGGAAAATTGGGATTTCTTTGAAGATTGTAATATCAATCACATTTACAGATAAGGAAATTTGATAGCAAACAAATTGGCCAACGTAACAATCAATGGTCTTTTTTTTTATATGTTGGGCCCTATCGCTCTATAAGGATTGTCAAGATCGGGGAGATTAATCATTGAAAGGTTGAAGGGCCTTCTTGAATATCTCCAACACAATTGGTAGATATCCTGGGCTATGATTTTGGTTTGGGTGTTGTCTTCCTTTGGTGGTAAGATTTTAGTGAGGACTTGGATGATCTGCTAGACATTATGAGATAGGTCAGTAACAACTTGGCAAGAAATTTTTGAAACATAATCTTTTCTTTATTCAAAATGAATATTTGCATTAATTGAGGTATCTTGATGACAAGGTATCTTACTTGCTTCTCGCAAGTCTGTAGTCACACCAAATCAAATTTTAGGTTGATATGCATATTTTGAAGCATTCCAAAGTGTAGGAAAAGATGGCATGGTGTTGTATATTTATGAAAGCATTCAATTGTTTTATTCAAGAAGATATCAAAGATTGGAAAGATTCATATTTATTCCTCCATCAGCTGGCTAAAATTATTCTTTTCATGTTTGGGTTCCGCTTGGATAGTTCTCAAAGATGGATTCACCCATCAGATTGGTCTTAGAGAAGAGACAAATGGCTTTTCTTGGTGTAGTGACTAATATGTGAGTGTTGGAAGTGACAAACCATTCCCATTGTCTCTTTATTCATCAAGTCAAAAGAATTTTGGGGGGGTGAGTTCATAAGAGAAGATAACAAATATAGAGTTAACTTGAATATTCCATCTTTCTTTCTAGCTAATGTATTGTGAATTGAAGAGAGTAATCCTGTGGCGAAGGAGCTCTGTAGAAGGGTTTTCAAAAATGCTTTTCTAGGTGATCAGGATAGAGTGCTTCATAATGTGGATCTCAAATTGATCATTCCATACCCTAAGCATTACTTTCTCACTAGATTTGTAGGGGAATTGGTTCTAAGATTTCTTGTGATTATCAAGGGTGATATGCCATCATATATAAGGAGACCCATTGTCCAAACAACTCTAGACTTTCTAAAGAGACTTATGGGCTTCACACCAAAGAGTTTATTAGTTGATGTTATTAGAGAAGTTGTGGATGAAGAATTGGAGTGGGTTGTGGAGTTCAAGAAGGATGAAGATATTGATGGAATGGGAAATGATGACTCCATTGGTACTAAACCAGACTTGGAGTTGGAGGATTTGATTACTGGAATGGCTATGATAATGGGATTTCCTCAAGCTCACACCTTGGATACCAATGAGGTGGATCATTTTAATTCCCTTTCTCTTTAGGTCTAACTTTTTTTGCTCAAATGGTCAAATATGTCTAGTTTTGCTCTTCTCGGATTTGTTCCTCTACGAGATCATGTTTACAATTTTTTATCTATGTTGACCTCTATGGCCGAAAATTTGGGCTATTAGGAAGGGAGATATAGTTTGAGTCTTTCTCTAGTTTCGGTCACCCCTAATTTTTGGACAAATACAAGGCATGGCCCTATGATATGTATATTTTTGTTAATTATTAATATAAACTTCAACCTAGGCCTTTTATCAAGCAAAAAAAAACAATATATAATGTTTAGATGAGGAAAATGTGTCTTGAGATTTAAAATAGTGTAGGACCTATGATAGGTTGGGATGATTAAAGGATAAAGGGCACACATAAAATTAAGAGACCAAATGAATGTGTGATAAGGTTAGAATCAAGATAGGACTCATATTTTGAATTAATTATTAAGTACAAATGAGAGTCCAATAATGCATAGTATAATAAGACATACTAAAAAAAGTGCTAACATAGCATGGAATTGGACACCCTAATTAAAGGTGTACAATTTACAATGCTACTATACACACACACACACACATAAATATATATACATGTATACACACATATATACATATGCATACACATATATTCATATATTCATGTATGCATATATGTGTATACATATATATATGTATATATAATATAATATAATATAATTAATGTCAAATCCATGGACAATATAATTTAAACAATATAAGTACATGTCAATATTCATAGTCCTTTATGATTTTTTATCTTTAATCTACTCTATCTTCCCCCTTACTAATTTTCTTCAATTGATTGGCATCCTTTTATAAGAGTACTTGATGTAGTAGGGTGTCACGAACAAAGCATGGTGATATGAATATCCTTATGATCAATAGTTAATTACGTGACCTCACAATTTGGTGTTAAATTCAAGTCCATCAGCACTCAACCTAAATAAGGTCCCTTCTATAAAAGGAACCCACCACAACTTACAATATGTAACAAACTACAAATAGGGAAATGTGAATATGGTCAAGATCCCCTTAAGATACTTTATTTGCATACTTGTTAGGATTCAAATATAAATTTTGTTACCATACAAAATGATGAACGACCATATCTCTTTGTGGATAGCCAAAGGACTACAACAAGAAAAATAGATGTATGATAAAAACAAGAATTTTTTTGAAACAAACAAAAACTTGCAAAAGACAACCAAAAGTTAAAGAAAACCTTTCAAGGCGATGCAAAATTTGATGATCCTTGATAATGTCTTACAACACAACCGATTGAAGAGGGGCATATATATTATTAGCATTCTTCATGAGTTTTACCATAATGGTATATTTATGATAGTATGGTAATTTTTGATACACTTATGATAGTAAGGCCTTTTTTGGAGCCCTTGTTGTGTTATTTTAAAAAGATCTTGTTTCACATGGTGGTCCTTTGATACCTTATATATTTTGTTGCAGTCCTTTTTATATTTGTTTCTCTAGTTAGAGATACCAATATTTACTTGGACAAAATCTCTTACCAGTGTCCTTTTCATTTTTATTTTTTTGAAGATAATTCTTTCATGTAGTTAGAGACTGTTTTGAATGTGTGATAGATTCTACTCATTGCATGTGTTTTTTTTCTATTTTGCAGGTTTCTAGAATGGGATTCTCATTATAAGGAGAATTAAGAATTATATTCGTACTTTGAACAAATTTTAATCCTTTTAGTTTAAAAACATTAATATTACATGTTGATTGCTTGTTTTTACTTTAACATTCTAGTAATGGTGAAAATTGTAAACCATGTCATTTTCCCTTAGGTTTTAGGATATCTTTGATTAGAATGTCCTCAATGTAATGAATAGTTTATAATGGCACATTTTTTTGTGAATGTGGCTCAAAATCATCTTGTCTTGATATCATTATCACTTTCACAAGAGGATCCTTAAACCCTCCCATTCATCACCTTAGTTTAGATATATAATTATGAAATTGACCCTATAACATGTTCTTATTCATGAATCTAGACCATAATTTTTAAACTTCAAAATTCAATTTTACATCTAGTTGTACCTTTCAATAGTTGTTATGAGTGGAGCTAGCATACATTTGCATTGATTTGAGTTCTTTGTTGTTTTTTATTAAAGGCATTCATCTACTCATTCAAAATCATGCTACAACGTGAAAAATTATGTAGGTCCAAGACCTTAAAGAGGATTTAATTTGCATTATTTGTGTGTGGCATCATATAAGGTGCATTGCATGCTTGTTTGCTATCTGCCATCATTGTTTCAAAGCTATTGAATTACTCTAACCAAGGTTTCAATTGAGGAAAACTTAACCCTCTCTAACCAAGGGTTATCTTGAGAATAATTTAACCCTCACAATTTAGTGGATTCTCCAAAGGTGTTAGCAAATGGAATCAATTATTACTAAAGTCTAGATACTAAACAAGTGTGTGAAGGAAATTCTAAAAATTGATATTTTACCAATTCATAATATAGTTAAGAATAGATCATTTACACACTTTGTAATGAAAAAAACTTTTTGAATAGAAGAATATAATATGAAATATGTTGCAAATACTTAATAATAATATGCAAATTCAATGGGCGGCCTCCTAATCCACTTCAAGGGAGGATACTGCCAATAATCTTTAGTAAGAACACAATACTCAACACATCAAATATCTATCCACTAGCTCCTATATACCTAATTATTCCTTGACTACCACCCAAACCAATTTAGATACTTAAATATAACCTCTATGACAACCTAAATGCCTATGTAAGATTATACTAATGATTACATAACTTGTTAGTACTTGATGTAGGCAATATTATTGCATTCACTTAAGCCTAATTAATCATTTTTTTGCACCAATAAAAAGTTAATTCAAAATAAAATTGTTTTTATAAAGTTGCGATTTATATTTTTAAACTAGAAATTATTTATCTACAATATGATTGGATGAAAAATTTTGGTGTTATAGGAGAAAATTTATAGGAATGATAGATTTTATAGATTTTTTTAGATTTCATTATATTAAAAAAATAAATGTCTATTTTAAATTATTTTTTTAATTTTTAATTAATAATCCTTAAATAAAGTGATATTTTTGTGTAAATATATATATAAATTTTAATAATTTTTTTAATTTTTGAAAATATAGGTAATAAAATCAAATAACTATTGTATAAATATTTTCTTCACATAATTTAAATAAAATAAACATTTAGATAAATAATTAAACTATTGCATTACATGCATCACACAACATATTTCTATTAAAAAAATAAACCCAAGTATGTATCTTTTAAAATTATAATTTAAAAAAAGATCATTTTATTCTTTATCAATACTTTTTGAAAATCTTAATTTTCCTTTTAATCATTTTATAATATATACAATATAGTTTTACAACATTTAATCATTTTTTGCACCGTGGTCTCGTTAATAGTTCTACTATGTAAAGGGCCAGTGCCCTCATTCTCATTGCTTTTTTAATCAAAAACATTTAATCATTAAGCTCAATATTTTTCATTTAGTCATTAAAAAATACATATTTTCAATTTATTATTTTTATTTATATTATATAATTTTATAATTATTATTAGTTATTTTATTAAAATCAATTATAATTAATATTATATCAATATAATTAAAATAATATATATAATCTTGAACTAATAATCCATAATTAATTTTTTAAGATTAATTTTATTATTATAATTATAATTATATAGATTTATAATTAAACTAGGTGATATTCTTAATAAATATATATATTTTCACTATTATGTTTATATTATATTATAAGTATTAATATTATTTTATTGAAGTGAGAGTTATAGTTAATATAAAAGAAAATATAATTAAAATAATAATGTGATGCTAAAAATGTTGTAAATAGAAGCAAGCATACACATATAATCAAACAATAAAACATAATGGAAAGCTTAATTGAAAACTAAATTAAAGATGCAAACCATAAGCCTTCCTTGGAATGTCCCATTTTCCTCTATTCTTGAGGACCTTGAAGGTGTTGGATTGATTGGCTCTTAGCGGAGAAATGACCTCCAAAGTGGAAACTCAAGAGTTGAGTAGCTACTTGATCATGATTGATTATGCAAATGATAGGAAATGCATGATCTAAGAAACTAGATTAACATGCTATGATTAATCCAAAATGCTAATTACTAGATGATTGAAATGAAAATGTCTATAGTAATGATGCTAAAACTATGAATGCAAGGGATCCTTATAGCTCCAAAATGGGGGATATTTATAAGAACTTCAAGGCCAAAGCTGAGGTGGCAGGAATCGACAGTCTAGATTTGATCTGAAGATATCAAGGGCCAAGATTGAGGAAGCTGGAGAAGAGGTTGGAGGAAGGGACACTTGTCATCTCTGTGGTGACAAGTGTCAAGGAGCCTTGCTGATGAGAGGGCAAGTGTCCAAGGGAGGAGACATGTGGCAAAAGTGCCATGTGTCTCAAGGGAAGAATATCCACACCATAGGAGGTTAGGATAAGGAGGTTAGGATGTGCAAGATAGGATAGGGTTAGTTAAACCCAAGGTTAGGTGGAATGGGTTAGGTTAAAGGGTGGTTAGGTTAGGTGGTTAAAAGTTAGGAGCCATGTGCTCATTTGAATTTAGAAATTCAAATAATTGAAAAATGGTAATTAATCTCAACAAACTTGAGTTTGTTAATTTTAAGTAGGGATTAGAAGAATTGATTTAGATGGGGGGGAGGATTAATTAATTTAGATTAATTAATCAAAAGGGATATGAAATGAACTATTTAAATAAATCATGTAGATTTATTTACTAGTAGATGAATAAGGGAATTAATCAACTTTGCTTGTGAATTCGATTAATTGGGAAGGGGGATTAATTAAATAACTGCATATTTAATTAATTATCTTCATATCATTTTTAGGTGTATACATTTTGCCCCTCTTTGAAGCGATGTGTGTAGTACCCCTGCCCTAATCAATTTCTAATCTCGGTTTAATCTTGGTCAGTTTATCTTAATATAATGTTACAGTCAGATGTTTGAGTTAATGCATAGTTGTTGATGTGGTTTTCACACTAGTTGTATGCAAGTTGTTCAGTGTTCCTTTTTCGTGGTATTAATATCGGGCTAACGCTTTCATTAAGTTTATATATGTATGCATGTATGACTCTTGGTTGCAGGAGATTTCAGGTACAATGCCGCATGTGTGCGAGGTTCGTCTTCACCTGGATTTGCAGGTTTGAGTGTACCTCTTTAATCCTTAGAGTTGGATTAGGTGGTCGTAAGACCCTAATTGACCATAGTCGTGCTCAAGTGAGCATCGTCAGTCGTCGTCGGTATTCCCTTTTTGTTTGGGTTTGCGAGTCGTCTGTCTGGTTGACTTTCTTGGTTTGCGTGTTTGGTGCGAATGGTTAAATTGATTAATTAGTCCTTAGTATTTAATTTGATTAAATATGTGTTTGTGCATTAAAGATTAATGGACTAAATTAATCGGGATTTCGTTATGCAATTATCGTTGATATTGGATTGCTCGTTTTAAATTGGGAGTAAGTTCAATTAAATGGTTGATTTTGAATATTAAATGCATTTTGTATATGCTGTTGAAAAAGAAAGATTTAAATTTAATTGCAATAGAATTAATTTTATCTTCTTGGCATTTTTGAATTGGAAAGGTTAAATTTCAGTTGAGTGAGAAAATCAATTTTAAATGGGAAAAGCAATTCAATTTATTGATATAGTTGGAAAAGAATTATTTTTAAATAAAAATTTTAATTCCAAAAAAATGAAATTTTGGTCAACTCTTCCTTATAACCTAGACTTTTTGGAAATTTTGGGGGATTGATATTTTTGGAAAAATGTTTGTTGAAAAAAAAATATTTTTGGAAAATGAAAAAAATTGGGGGATTTTGCAAAAGAAAGGATTTTTCTTGGAGCTTGCAGGTTGGGCTCTCCTCCGATCTTGCCAGGATTGCTGAATGAGGTAGGCCTCTGGTTATTTCTTGGGTTCTTGCTTAAAGAAAATCATTTTTGGTGTTTATGTAGAAATCTGGTTGAAGATTAAAAATCTTATGCTTTTGGGAAATAGAGAAATTGTAGTTTGAATTTTTGGATCTTAAATTCTCCTTACTTCCTTTCCAAATCTCAAGATGGCAATTTTGTTTGCATAAATGGATTCTCAAAAAAAAAAAATTAAATTAAAACCAAATTTGGGGTTTGGCTGTTCTTGAGAAAAAAAAATTTGTCTAAAACTCCATTGAATCTTCTTTATATAAGTTGAAGAATGAAATTTAGATTGGGGTTTGGCAGATTTGATGTTAAATTGTGTAAATCCATCTCATTTTGCCTGAAGGGTATTGTGTTGGAAAGATTTCCCCTTCCAAATTTGGGTATTTGGAAAATGAAAAAAAAAAAAAAAAAATTATTTTTAAAAGTCTCTGGACTGTATCTTTTTTTTTACTGTGCATTTTTTTGACAGTAAAATTTAAAAAAAAAAATATAACTTAATACCCACGTGGCAGGGCACAACCACCCACCACGTGGGAGGTAGCTTGCTACCAAATGGTAGCAACGCTGCCCATGGCAGCCGCTTGCTACCATTTGGTAGCAGGGCTACCGTGGGTAGCATGAGCTCCCAAGGGGGGGGCCCACGTGGGTACCCTCCCTCCCCTTTTTATGATTTTTGTTTTCAAAAAAAATAGTAACGTGTTTTTTTTATATGTTTTCTTTTTAAATAAAATATATATATATATTATAATAAATGTATTTTTAATTAAGTTTATTTTTAATTATGATTAAATATTCATTAAGTAATAAACTATGATTAATTTGTTATTAATTATTTGTATAATGGAAAGTGTACATTAATTAATGCTCAAATTTTATTTTATTATTAATGAATATTTCTCTAATTAAATACTTAATTTGTTAATTCCGTTATTAATTATTAATTTCTTATATTTAATTAATCATGGATTAATAAATATATTCATTAATTAATAGTTAATTTTGGATTCTTCTATATGTGCGAAGGGAAGTAATTTTTGGATTTTGGAAATGATTACCTTTATTTGGATTCCGTATATATTTATGTTTCCTTGATCCGTATAGTGTAACTGAGCTTGGAAAATATGAAACTGTAGAGATTGGTTTTGAACCAGTATGTCAATGATGTTTTAATTGGAGGTTAAGTATCTTATTTAATTGGTTAACGGTTGTTTGAGCATATTCTTGTGAAATTGGTTAAAGAACTCATTATGGCGTATTTATGTATGTTCGATGCAATGAACATCAGTGAGTTAGAAAACCATGAAACAACCTATACCTAGATGAGGTAGATCACTGCAATCTAATATAGATCAATTTAGAAAACTTGATCAACATTTAATGTTTAATCAATTTGGTAAAAGATTGTATCTGCTGAATATTACCAATGCGAGTTTAATTTTTGTATTCGCTTTTGCTTATGTAATGACAAGTCGTGCTTTGTTTGATAGGACCCTGTCGTATGGATTGACTTGGGGTACTTGTTTTAGTCCTCGGTTCCGAGTTGACTATTGTTTTGTGGTAGTGTCGTGTTTGGTCATATCCTTTGTGTGGGTGTCGAATGATGATTCGTGGTTGACCATAGTTGGTCAGGTCTCTGGTTAGAGTACCATTAGTAGTGTACCTCTTTTGAGTCATGTTTGACCAGATGGTTGTTCCCTTCTTCTTGAACTCCGTTCGTCTGACCATGTGTATTCCTTGGTTTTTGAGTTTGTCTGAGTATAGTCTAGTGTCGTATGGGAAAGTGGCTTTCGATTGGGGGTCGTGCCCAAAGTGGATGCTGGGTAACCCATCGAAAGTGAGTCTAATAAGTGATAACCTAACAGTAGATGAGAATGTTAATCTCTAAGTAAGATAACTGTGCCTCACACATGGGACGAGTGCTAACACAGACTCGACATGTTGTGAGAAGGCCTGAAATGGCAAACCATCATCCTTGTCTTCACGAGAGGATGTGTGGGTCCACATGTGGCTTGGATGGGCCGGAGGTTTGGATTAGGTTGCCAGGGTAACCCAATGTATGGGGCCGAGACCTATGAAGACCTGCCATGGCAACCATACCAGGTTGTGTGATGACACTTGTCCCTACGTTCGCTAGTGTGTTGTCGTGTTGTCCTGTTAGGAGCACTTTTGTGGGTCGCCCTATTGTCTTTACCCTTGTGAGTACCTGGTTTCATGTTAGACCTTGGGTGGTGATGACTCAGTTTTGGGGATGCTCTCCTGGACCTTTGTATTAGCTTTGATTATGTTCAGTTGGATCCTTTTCTTTTCAGGGATCATTTATGTATTAATTGACTGATGCGGTCGCTTGTATATTGTTTATATTTTGCCTTGATGGCAGGATCATAAATGGTGTAACCTCTTGTATTCCTAACTTTATTAATTATCAGAGGGGTCTTGCAGTTGAGCAGACCCAGAGATGTAGCCCTTTAGGGGTGAACTCTGAGATCATTATGGTGTTATGTGATGTTATTCTCTCATGTTTCCCTTATTCAACTTTATCATGTATGAATAGCTTATGTTAGAATGGATAAGTGGATAAATGGAATTAACTTTAAATGCTTATATGAAGTCCTTTCTTGAATGCCTTTTTGATCGAATGCATAAGTGGTTTAGATAAGATTTATCGTAGATGCATGTATGCAATCATCTTTTAAATGCAATAAATTGGAATATGAAAGAATGTAACTTAGAGTAATGGAATATATTCAGTTGTTGTTAAGAAAATTAAGTATGCTTGAAAAGATCTCATATGTTTATGATGAAATTCTAGTGTGTTAGAATATTAGATGTATGGCTTGTATTTTAATGAAAAGCTTGAATGAAGATTATGAATAGATCTTAATGGATGAATCTTTGCTTGTGATTTATATTTCCATCTTCTCAAAGAAATTATCCTGATTAAGAATTATCTCGTTATTAAGATAATCAGCTTATTGGATTAATTTGTGTGAGTTAAGTGAATTGTGAAATTTAAGTAATCTCATTGGGAAACTCTTTAGGTGTTAGTTGATGTCTTCCGCTATGTAATTTGAATCTTTGATATCTTGTTGTATCTTAATGTGGTGTAACTTTTTAAAAAAAAATTATTGCACTCTATTCTTGTCTTTTGGCTTTATCCCTTCGGGGTTTCCTGGCGGGGCATTACAATGTGTTACGATGCGTTGGTTCAAAGAAGACTCAATTGATGATGTTGTTGATAATGATTTTGATAGGATGTAGATTTGATCTTGATTTCGATGCGGATTCGGTTTCGATGATATTGATTTGATTTTGAGATGATAAATCTCGATATGATGTGGATTTGATGCGGTTTCGATTTTGAGGTGATAAATCTCAATATGATGCCCCAGATGTTGACTGATAGATATCAATGCGAGGATGCCCCCTCGGGAGATGAATCGAATAAAAAAAATTTAATGTTTTTGAATTTTTCACAATTTTTTAATTTTTTTGATATTTTTTAAAAAATTTACGATTTTTAGATTTTTAATGATTTTCTGATTTTTAGATATATTTTCAGAGTCGATCCAATTCATTTCCCGATAAGAAATTTAAAAACATTTCCCTGCCAGAATGATTAGTTGATTAGATGATTAAAAATTAGTGGAATAAAAATTCCACTTAAATGCCCCATTTTGAGTTTAAAAAGGTAAATTCTTTGTATCACTCTTCATTTGTGCACTTCAGTTGTTTGGAGAATTTTTGCTCTGGAGGAAGGAATGGCGATCTCGTACCACCAGCATAGGTTCAAGCGAGTTCGGCGATACGAGTATCCTCTGGCCTACGGTCCACCGATACGTACTCCGAGAAAACCCAGCTTTGTCAATTTTTAAGTGATTTTTGAAAAATTTAGCCATTTGTAGAAAAAATCAATTTTAGCATTTTTGCCATTTGGGTTTGAAAAATATTTGCATTTTTGACATGGGTTTTTTGAACTTTAAAATGGGTTTTTTCAATTTTTGAAAATTTTCAAATTTCTAAAAAAAAATATTTAAATTTTTTTCTTTAGGAGGGGGGGATGGTGGTGCCATGGCGGCGCCACTGCACGCGCCATGGGTCGCGTCGCCGACACCACCTAGGGCACCATGGGCGGTGCCGCTAGCGCCATTGTGGGGGTCGGGCCAAAAAAAAATATATTTTTATTTTTAATAAATGATTTTCAAGTTTTTTTTATTTTTTCGTTTTGTTAAATTTTGAGACATGATTTTCTCGATTTTTTACCATTTGGGCTTGATTTTTCGATTCCTAATAAAATGATTTTTCCGATTTTGAGATTATTGAGTTGATTTGATTGCGATTGAATTTTGGATGAATTTGGATGATCTAATGTAATATTGGATGATTGATTTTGATAAAAATCTTGTTGCCCCTCCGACCCCCAAATGTCATGATTTTCGATAAAGATGCTAGAATATTGTCAATTTAATTTGATTTTTTTATTTTAATAGGGTAAGATAGATTGAATTAGCTATCTAATTGGTAAAATTAGATACTCCTGATTGATGAAATTTCATGATTAGTTCTAATTATCTCGATGTACATGCGAGATGAGATAAGATTGATAATGACCTCATGATAGATGAGCATCATTGATAGGGGCTCAAGGAGATTTGATAAAAATCTCAAGTGAGCAAGATAGACTGATAGATAGATAGATAAATTGAGAGACTGATATGATGAGATTATTTGATTGTAGGAGCACTTTAGTGTCCTCTAGTCTCTGGAGCGCTTCTCGAAGACATGGATGTTGATACCTCGCCTTAGCCAGGTGGAGTGAGACCACATTGATAGGTGTGGTTTATCTTCCCTTCTTGACATGCCCTGACCTTTGATTAACCGTGGATTATTGATAGCCTTACCAAAGTGTTGGCATAGTGAGCACAATACTTTTTACTTACCGACGGGCGAGATGACAGTGGCACCTGAGGATGTATACCGTGTACTGTGCATCCTTGTGATGGGAAAGCTAGTGTATTATGATCTTAGTGAGCAGGGTGGGACAGATGCACTTTGTCTAGTTTTTGATGATGATGAGATAGGTGGCTATGACAATGTGTGGTAGGAGATGCTAGAGCTAGGTTATGCCACATTACCCATTGTTCTTGTCGGATTCATTGGGGATTTCCTTTGTCCTGATCATAGGTCAAAGGGATTATCCATTGGATGGGGTCATCTTCTTGAGTAGATGGTGACATAGGGGACCCAATTTGCGTGGGGGTCATGCATCTTGGTACACTTATATCATGACATGCACCGATTTATGTACTAGAGATCGATTGCCTTATCAGTAGGGGTGACCATTCTCCAGATATGGGCCTGGGAGCACCTGCCTATCACATGACCATTGGTTGACAGAGATAGACATGTAGGTAGGCCTTATGCTAATGGGTATCCAGGCATCATTGTCTAGTGAAAGTTGGGAAAATTGGAGTATTGGCGATGAACACTAGATGATCTGGATAGTGTGATATGGAGACCATATAGAGATTGCGAGATCTGGCCCAAGGATGCAGTGGAGATGTCATATATATTCTTGATGCGATACTTGATCAGATCGACACCCTATGTTATCGAGTGATTCCTTTGTATGAGGGTGTTGAGACAGTATGGCATGATATAGGGGATACCACAAGGTACAACTCATTATGCTCATAGGAGACTGGATGTGGCTACTTAGGGGCCCTCTATTTCATATGACTAGGCATGTGTAGAGTATCGATCATTGGGGCCACTAGATTGGGATTATCTATCAGGTATGATAGATAGCGGGATGACAGATGAGTATGTTGTATATTTTACTGCACACAAGTTTCCTAGGCTGACATCTCCAGATGAGCCAGAGCTAGTTCTAGATGAGGAGGATGAGAGGCTACGACACAAAGCTCCTAGACGACTGAGGGATGGTGGGGGGAGAGGAGGTGGGGGTGGAGATGATGGTGGAGGCGAAGGGGATGATAGAGATGGATATGGAGTAGATGCAGGAGATCATGGTGTTGGAGATGACGGTGGAGGAGATGATGATGGGGGAGATGATGATGGGGGACATGGTCATGATGAATACTAAGAGTGGGGGTGAATTAGTATACCAAAAAATACTAAACTTAAACACTTAAATAGTTTAGCAGTAAACTGGTATAACAGTTTTACCAAAAAACCAGTTAACACAAATGCAAACCAAATAGCAAATAAGGCATTCACCCACAGAAGCACAATCACCATAACATAATATATTTTGACGTGGAAACCCAAATGGGAAAAACCATGGTGAGATGAAACTCACAAGTAACTATCTACAGAATAGTAACCAGACCGGTTAAGGTTAGACTTGTTAAGGTCATACAATGTTCTTTACTAGAACAGATCCTGTTAGGAATCTCAATCTCTGTTAGGAGATAAGTCTAGTTAAAGACTACCTTGTGAGAGGATTTCAGATCCACAGTTGTGAACCACCTTGTTAGGGGATTTACAAAGGCTTTGCCAAGCCTACTCGGTTAAGGGTTACAGACTTGTCGAAGATGTGAGTAATCAACAAGTGAGTGATCTAAATACTAGCACATTATGCTTGGTTAGATCCTTGATAGCTCATTGTTAATGCATTTCAGCATTACTTCAGTCTTCAATTTCTTCACACACCGTTTCTTCACACAGACCTAATCTTCTTCTGTTATCACACATGCAAAAACTTCATCAACCACACAAAAACCCTAACACCTTCTATAACCCTAGACATGATGTCCTTATAAAGGAATCTAAATTCATGTCGGTCCAATAGGATTACATTGTAAGTTCCTAGGTTCAGTGCATTTGGACACATTGGTAACACGGCACAAAATCACCACCAAAGTGTCGGTGGATGATAACTCTTCACAAAAATACCAGTTGTAACTCATCATAGAGTTTTATCGGTTCATATAACTTTACTGATTACTGGTTGGAAACTCATCACAGAGTAATATCGGTTCAAATATTAAACCGATTACCAGTTGACAAAAATGAAGACTGGGAAAATGATAATTGTTGCTTCAGTTCCTTCGTACCGCTTGAGATCCTCAAACTGCTTGGGGTCTTCATACCGCTTGGGATCGGTAGACACTTTCTGCAAAAACTGGTAGCCTAAAGGCTATAATACATAATACCAGTTTGGAACAAATACCGGTTGAGCATAATTCATACATACAAAAAGTGATCTCAAAGCAAGTGTGTGTCCATCAATGACAATCACAACAACATCATCAAAAATGCCAACAATCTCCCCCTTTGGCATTGATGGAAACACTTAGGAAAAATTTTGACATCTAAGTGTTTAACAACAAAAATATGCCATAATCAAAATTACTCCCCCTAAGCATATACACTACCCCTTTTGCAGAAAATACAATGTACACTATTCCCTTACAGAGATAAACATGAAAGTATACATAACATGCATCAAAATTTTAAATACAGAATACTACTCTTCCTTTGCCAACAATGACAAAGTACAGCTAAATAACCCATGTTTCCATTATCATTAAAATCATAAGAGTTTATGACAATAAAGAGTGAAACTTGTCAAAAACTGATTTAAAGTCCTGCATAAATGTCTTCATGGATAAAGACCATGACTCAAGAAATGAGGTAGCAACCTCACTTTCCATTTGCATCTAGAAAACTTGTTCCTCCATGGCATCCAAGGTACTCATCTCTTGAGTGACCATTAAGGCATCTAGATTGAGATAGCATTTCTGAAGTATTTGCAGTCTTGGTAGTGGAACCAGTTGAAGTTCCTGCAAATCTCGTGTCCGATTGCTGATCTCTAACTCTATTCTTGTAGTCTGGAGTTAAAACCGGTGAACGGTTTGCCCAAATGTGGTGAAGGAATCATAGGGTGTCTTGAAGGTGCTTATATATGCTTCCAGGTTAGATTGCAGCTTCTCCTTCTATGCAAGCACATCATCACAAAATAGATGGGGTTGACTAATCTTACTAAGCAGTAGATTCCCCTCATCCATAGCATCTCTTATGTCCTTCTGTGCCTTCTGAAGTTCTGACCGGAGCTCATTTAACTTCTTCACTAAGGCAATGTTTAGAGCCTTTTGATCCTTCTTTTGTGCATTGGCTTCAGCAACATCTTCCAAGCATTGCACCTGGTCCTCTATAACTGTGCATAAGAGTTTCAGTTGAGCTAGAGAGGAATCGGTACTTGGGAGATTGGTACTGGGAATCAAACTGGTAAGAGTTTCCACTATAGTTTGAATAAGACCTTCCTCCTTTTTCCTCCTTAGTGCTTACAGTCGCTCTTGGGCAAGCTTAATGCTTTGCAACAGCTCCATTTCATTTGCAGATTGGAGGTCAATGGGACTGGTAATGTCAGTCGGTTTGGCTTGACTACCGGTTGCCTTTGGGGTCTCCACTTGTACGCTCTTTGCTGCTTCCTCCTTGTCCTTGGCTTTTTTCTTTTCTTCTTCTGCCTTCTTTTTCTCCTCTGCTTCTTTCTTTCTTTTCTCTTCTTCCTTCTTCCTTTCTTCTTCTTTCTACTTCTCTTCTTCCTTCTTCTTCTTCTCATCTTCCTACTTCTTCTTCTCCTCTTCCTTCTTTGTCTTCTCCTCTTCCTGTTTCTTTTCTTCTTCCTTCTTCTACTTATCCTCTTCCTGTTTTTTCTTCTCCTCTTCCTTCTTCCTCTTCTCCTCTTCCTATTTCTTTTCTTCTTCCTTCTTCTTCTTCTCCTCTTCCTGTTTCTTCTTCTCCTCTTGTTTCTTTTTCTCATTCTCTGCTTGCTCTCTATCAGCCTTTTCTTTGTCTTGTTTCTCCTTTTCCACTTTCTCTTTGTCAGCTTTGTCCTTTGCTATATCCGAGGTGACATTTTCACCATCCAAAGCATCAACATCAATAGGGTCCATTTGATCAGTGACTTGTTCTCCTTCACTGTTATACACCTCATCCGGTTTTTCAATTTCCGATTCCTGTTCAGCCTTTTTGTTGTCTTCGGACACTTGGTGCAACCTCAAAGTGGCTTTGGCATGAGAGTGAGTATCTTTTATCACTTTAGGGACTTTCCCTTCTAGCAACAAGAGTCTCCTTCTCCTCATGAAGAAGAGGCCGAATTAGACACATCAAGAAAATATTGAGCAAATATTTCCTCTCTTATTTCCTGTTCCTTTTCTATGGCAATGTGTGCCATTTGTTATCTAAATAATTGTATAAAGAATTCGGTGTCACGGATTTAATTTTTGATGGTGACCAGTCATTAATACATAAATATTGAATGACTTCCTATTCTACTTCCTCTTTCTCATTGTCATTGAAATCATCAAAATAATCTACAAAATCACTCAGCACTTTTCTCCTAATATTCTTGATAGTTCTTTGACAATGTGTCAAAGGTTTGTAAGAGGAAATATCAATATTTACTGGTGTTGATGATGTTGGTTCAGTGCTGGTTGTCTTTGTCTTCTTCCTCATTTGCCTAGTCTTCTTAGGTTGTTCTTTAGATTCTATGTCCTTTGAGTCCGGTGTGTTTCCTTTTCTCTTCCGCTTCCTCTCAAATACCTTGGCGGGTGCAACTTCTAGTTTCTTCTTTGCCGGTGACCACTTGGTCACTTTAGGACTTGCTGAAGTAACCGGTGCCAATACAGATGGCACTGCCTTTCCCTTCTTTACTGAAGGCTCTTCAACCAGTGTAACCCTTTCCAAATAGGTGTCGGTTCTCTTCTTCTTAGGATCAAGTAGTGAGGCAAGTAGGGTAGAAGCATACCCATCTAGCATATCATACATTACCTCATATACCATAGGTTCCACCTTTTCTTTTCTAGGCTCAACCGCCTCCATTATACACTCATCTACTCTGATGGTGAAGCAGATGTCCTCTTCATACTTCTTGACAATATCACTAGATATTCTCACCCTTTGGCTCATCTTGCGTCTGAACTCATCAAAGTATTTGTTCAGGACTTCAAGATAACCAGTTCCAACCACTTGAAGACTTTCTCTGATTTGCTTGGTAACCGGTTGGTCAGTAGACCACTGAATATCACCGACTCTTAGGAAGTAGCCTTGGAAGTAGAAGAACAATTTGACCAATAGTTATCCAAATTTAAATTTCAAGGCATTGTCTTATTTGATTGACTTTAGATTCACCAAAATTTGTCTTTGCATACAGGTGGATAAGTCAAACGAGGCATCTTCCATGATCATCCTATAGGCGGCATTTACCACTACAGCAAAGACAGAGTTAATTCTACTAGCATGGAATGTCCGGTAACCTATCACCATGCAAGTATATTTGACCAGATCATCCTTGATGGTATTGATGGTCATTCTCCATTGGTCACTCATTGAACCAGTGAGCTTGGTCATTTCCATCTTAATGGCTTTCCTTAGGGAAGGCACATCTCCAACGTTACAGAAACTGGTGACAGCATGAATCACTTTCGGTGTGATGTCATGTGTCCGCTCTAAATACATTTTGTCACCATGCACTCTGCTTAGAATGATGTGGATGTGATCATCTATAAATTCTTCAAGGAAATAGACTGCATTGTGAAGCTTCTTCTTTTCCAATATGCTATATTCCGGTTTGATCTTCTTGTCCTTCCTGTAGAATAGGCTTAACTGTGAATGGATCACTAGAGATCCTAGGTCTTCAATTTTACAGTTAATATAATCTGAAATACCTTCCTCAACTATAACACCAACAGGTATTTGGGATAGGGCATTATATTTTTCCTTCCATTGGATGAAATCAATTGAATCAACGGGTGCACTAGAACTAGAGTGTGATGCAGAAGTCATTAATAAATAGATAAACTCAAAAAATACCTTCACACGTCGAGATTTAGGGCTTGCAAATTTCACTTCGCCACACACTACTTCGATTACTGGATTACCGCTTTGAGTTCTACACTTGACCGATTGATATTATCTTCTGATTTTTCTTCAAAGTTTTAAAATCTCTCTGAATTGCAAGACAAATCACCTTTTGTCGCTCTGCACTTGAAAACTTCTTCGCTCGCAAATTGATAAGTGAAAATGACTTGAAAATCCCTTTTAAATGAATTCTCCACCTACCATAATAAATGCTCCACCATTAGGGCGTAAACCCTAATTTGCCTTTTACTGTTTTCGGTCTTCTACCAATTGACAAGTATCACATTCAAGTTAAGGTCTTTTACTGGTGTAAACTAGGGTTTCGAAACATTTCACCGATTTGTTTCCCCCTAAGCTTTTATGTAGCTTAGTTTTCCAGTTCAGCGACTTCCACACTAGGTGCAGAAACTGGTTCTTCTTGTGACACTTCTTCAGGTTTCTTCTTCCATGTTGTCTTCATATCTGTCTTAACAGTTTCAACATCAATCTTTCCTTCTGGAGTGACTGGTATATCATCTGATATGTTCCTTCTTATTCTACAGAATCTTGTTGTGTGACCCGATTTGTTGTAATGATAGCAAACCGTTCCAAGTGTTGATCTCCAAGGTCCATTATTCATGTTTCCATTCTTCCTCCTGCATGTTGCAGCAATGTGATGATTTCCATGATAGATCAAATAGGTTGTTCTCCATCCGGTTGCCGCTTGATAGCCACCACTACCTGACTGATGATTATAGGTATTAAACCAGTCTGGATTCCGATTTCCAGAGGGTTTAGGAAAAACTCCTTGACTCCTTTCAGGATACCTTCCGGTGTTGTGCATGACAGACCTGCATTCAAATTCTCTATGCCCAAACTTGTTGCATGCATAACAATTCCCATTGAATCTATTGGATCTAGGCATATTTTTTAGAAAGTAAGGAAAGTTATTGTAAGCCTTATTTCTACACACATTAGCAGTATGTCCTTCTTTGAGACAATTAAAGAAAGCAGGTTTGAACTTTTTCTTACCTTTATCCTTTGATGTCGGTTGCTTCTTTGATGCTACATCTTTTTTTCCAGAGGTCTCACCTTCCTCATAACCAGAAAAACCAAGTCCAGTGGTATTCTTCACCGGTTTTGCTGATTCAAGCTTTTATTCTATCTTAACAGTGCTCTTATTGAATTTGGCAAGTATTTCCTTTGACTCAGTGAGTTCTTTGGAAATAGTAGCATTGGACTCCTTCAAGGTTGCATTCTCAGAAATAGCCAAGTTTAGTTCACCTTGCATTTCTTCTTTTCCCACTTTACTCTCTTGGAGATGAGCAGTAAGTGCACTAATTTCTTGCTTTAGCTTGGAGATCTCATGATCTTTGTCTTTTACCAGATCTTCAGCTTTTCTCCGGTTCTCAAGCTCTTGACACATCCTGATAGTCAATCCTTCAAGTTCCCTTCTTAGGTTAGCATTAGACTCATTCAGTTTTTCTACTTCTTCAACTAGGGCTTCCATGTCCGCTTCATCAGAGGAATTGTTTTCAGTTAGTTCCATCAGTTTTTCAGCATGCTCTCTTCTTTTTGCCAGAGAGGCCTTATATTTGACTTTGAGTTCATCATAGGCTTTCTCAGTCTAAGTGAGCCGATGAGTAAGTTCCCTCATAGTGTATTCCCCCATATCTCTTTCCAAGTGGTTAAACTTATAGAAAGGTTGGCTCTGATACCAATTGATGAATACTAAGAGGGGGTGAATTAGTATACCAAAAAATGCTGAACTTAAACACTTAAATAGTTTAGCAGTAAATCAATATAACAGTTTTACCAACAAACTGGTTAACACAAATGCAAACCAAACAACAAATAAGGCATTCACCCACAAAAGCACAATCACCATAACATAATAGATTTTGATGTGAAAATCCAAATGGGAAAAACCACGGTAAGATGAAACTCACAAGTAACTATCTGCAGAATAGTAACCAGACCGGTTAAGGTCAGACCGGTTAAGGTCATACAATGTTCTTTACCAGAACAGATCATGTTAGGAATCTCAATCTCTATTAGGAGATAAGTCCGGTTAAAGACTACCTTGTGAGAGGATTTCAGATCCATAGTTGTGAACCACCTTGTTAGAGGATTTACAAAGGTTTTGCCAGGCCTACCCGGTTAAGGGTTACAGACTTGTCAAAGATATGAGTAATCAACAAGTGAGTGATCTAAATACTAGCACATTATGCTTGGTTAGATCCTTGATAGCTCATTGTTAATGCATTTCAGCATTACTTCAGTCTTCAATATCTTCACACATTGTTTCTTCACATAGACCTAATCTTCTTCTGTGATCGCACATGCAAAAACTTCATCAACCACACAAAAACCCTAACACCTAAAACCCTAGACATGATGTCCTTATAAAGGAATCTGATTTCATGTCGGTCCAATAGGATTACATTGTAAGTTCCTAGGTTCAGTGCATCTGGACACATTTGGTAACATGGCACAGAATCACCACCAAAGTGTCGGTGGATGATAACTCTTCACAAAAATATCGGTTGGTAACTCATCATAGAGTATTACCGGTTCATACAGCTTTACCGATTACTGGTTGGAAACTCATCATAGAGTAATATCAGTTCAAATATTAAACCGATTACCGGATGACAAAAATGAAGACTGGGAAAATGATAATTGTCGCTTCAGTTCCCTCATACCGCTTGAGATCCTCGAACTGCTTGAGGTCTTCATACCGCTTGGGATTGGTAGACACTTTCTGCAAAAACCGATAGCCTAAAGACTATAATACATAATACCAGTTTGGAACAAATACTGGTTGAGCATAACTCATACATACAAAAATTGATCTCAAAGCAAGTGTGTGTCCATCAATGACAATCACAACAACATCATCAAAAATGCCAATAGGTCGAGCAGTGGCAGGCACACCAAGAGCCAACAGTTCAAGATCTGCTAGAGATGTATATATGGATTGGATGACCCAAGTGGTAAGACAGAGGAGATCAAGTCCAGTGGATCAAGGGCATCAGGTCCCAGAGCAGGAGGTTCCCCAGGTTGAGCAGGTACCTACCTACAGGAGTATCATAGGTTGAGCAGACACAGGAAGAGGCACCTTGACAAATCCTTATTAGGATATTGTCTCATCAGCAGTGGGCTCAAATTACTGACTTACAGGGTCAAGTTTAGCAGCTAGAGAGTCGACTAACAGAGAGAGACTCTGATATAGTCCATCTAGAGGTCCAGATGGCATAGTTACAAGTATAGGCACGGGCCTAGATTGTCCAAGTAGAGGCCTGGATGGCCTCTCTCATGGTCAAGAGAGATGTAGCTAGGGATAGGTGTTGATAGGTTGAGGCGTAGGTATAGACATCAGGAGAGTCTAGTTCAAGAAAATTTGCCCTGACGATGATGCGCCAGGCAAGCTGAGAGGCTAAGTATTACATGACCTTATACTATACTATTGTTCCTATTGATCGAAGGGCTCCGAGATTTTCACAGTTGAGTAGGAGATCGGGACAAAGCCAGTTTGAGAGTCAAGGAGTGACAGGGCCACTTCAGAGAGATCTCCTAGGTACAGGGGTATCAGCTGGTGTTACTAGACTTACCGCATCAGGACAGAGTTCCACTCCACGTCCTAGTGGTCACATTGATATGGGACATTGATTCATTCATGTTCACACCTTTTGTGATGACATATTGATGATTCCCACGATGTATATTTGTGATGTATCCCATATATTTTTGTGATATCATTGTACCTTGGGCATTGATCTTTTTGATGATATGATATGCAGTTGATCCTATTCACTTTACATGACCTAAAGAGATGATGGACGCATTCTATTTGTTATATGATTATGATGTGCAGTTAATTTCATGATGTATGTTTTATTTTTGGATATGCATGTGGATTCTAGATGATGGATGTATGCTTCTTATATGATGATGTTGTATTTACATGATGTTATGCAAATGTGAATATGTATGGTGATGCTCATAAGTACTATGTGATGTATGTGCAATTCAATGCTTTCTATTTTTATGATGCTTTGATGATTTTCTCATGCATGTTAATATGAGATGGATGCACTGCAATGCATTGATGCTACTTTTATATGATTGATATGAAATGGATGCAATGCAATGATCTAACTAAATGAATGAATGATTGGATGTTCTATATGAATATGTCTTAGTATGTGATGATTAAATGAGATGAACTAACTTATCATGCAAGATGAATGAATTGATTAATTTTTGTTATTGTCCAATGTACTCAATCACGTAATAAGAGAGATAACACCATGCTGAAGTCTTTGGCCTTGGAAAATATGAGCGTTGTGATCCCATGCAAAATGAAATGCAAATCTACTTTAAAAATGTAAATGCAAAATGAAATACAATACAGCGATTGAATCGATTATGTGGTCATTGCTTTGGTTCATCATTGAGCCTTTAAAATGTGGGAAGTGAGTGCAAACATCAATGGTATAATTAAACCATGATGACCTGTGCACTACTTTCCTAGGTTTGATATTGCAAGTTAGCACAAGCATCGAGGTATAATTGGACCAAGATGACCTAAGTGTTGCTTGTGTAAAACAGGCAGTATTAACCATTTCTATATGCAAGTCCGAAATGTCTTCTATGATACTCTTATGATCATGTCCTGAGACAACTTTGTACATATTAAGGATTAATTTACAGACAACAAACAAGAAAAATATCATGTTCCTTCCTTGTTCCTCTAGTCAAAGACATCCTGGAGTCACTTAGAAATCATGATAGCGAAAAATCAAGATAAAATAGTTGAACCATTATTGTCAAAGTGTGAAAATCATTAGTCAAAAGATATCATCCATTGATATGTGTTTATCATGTTTAGACTAATATTTGATAGTTGATGGTTAACAAGTTGATCTTGTGTCTTGGTTTTTGCTTGACAAGTGTTGCCTAACTGTTGTTCTACCTGTTTGATTAAGCTCAAAATGCCCCAACTAGGTTCAGGATTTTGCTCACAGTCTAGAAATAAACTTGATTATGACATATACAATGATCCCAACCATGGCGAGAAATCACCTATGATGCTTGTGTATGTACAAAGGCTTTATTATGGATATGAATAGCGCAAATGAAAATGAATGCAAGCAGAAGGATGCATGAACCAATAGATGGAAAAGCTAGCTGACAGATACTACCTGTTTGCCAGGTTTTCACCATCTATTTTTATTGCACTTTTTCTCATATTTGATTTTTTTTTGTTTTTCACTGTTTTCGATGTTTTTGTACTTTTTGCTTTTTCACTTTTTTTTTGGATTTTTCTGCTTTTCCACTATTTTTTGAGTTTTCTTCTTTTCCACTATTTTTGGATTTTTCTGCTTTTTAACTTTTTTGGATTTTTCTGCTTTTTCAGTGTTTATGGATTTTTCTGTTTTTTCATTGTTTTGGGATTTTTCTGCTTTTTCAATATTTATGAATTTTTTCTGGTTTTTTTCATACATAAAACTTCTTCAGATGCATGCTATTGATGGGTTCCTCGAGCTGATCCCCATCCTGTGTTGATAGTTGATATGCTCCTGACCCAAATACTATTGTGACCACAAACAGACCTAACCAATTTGGTTCAAACTTCCCTTTATTTTCTCGATCTGACTGGTTTCATGGATTTTCCTTTAGTACGAGTTCTCCAACTTGAAAGACTCATGGTTTGACCTTGTGATTATAAATTCGACACATTCTTTGTTGGTATATCTTTAAATGATCAAAGGCATTTTGTCTTCGTTCATGGGTCAATTCTAACTCTTGCAATCTAGATACTCATTATTCTTCATCTAGGATAAGGCCTTTTAATGATACTCGTAGAGAAGGTATCTCTACTTCTATTGGCAGTATTTCTTCTGATCCATAGATAAGAGAGAAAGGTGTGGCACATGTTGGTGTGTGGATACTAGTACTATAGGCCCATAGATCTGGGTTCAATTGAATATGTCAATCTCTGCCAGCATCATTCACTATCTTTTTGAGGATTTTCAAAATAGTTTTGTTTGATGCTTTTGCTTGCCCATTCCCTTGTGGATAGTAGGGTGTGGAAAATCTAAGTTGGATTTTGAATTTCTCAATAGCTCTTGGACATCCTCATTCTTGAACGGCTGCTCATTATCAGTGATAATGGTCATGGGTATTCCATAGCGACAAATGATGTAGTTCAAGATAAATGCGGCAATTTATTTTCTTGTGATATTGATGAGAGGTACGGCCTCAATCCATTTTGTGAAATATTCTATAGCTACAAGGATGAATTTGTGACCATTGGATGAAGAAGGATTTATCTTTCCTACTAGATCAAGACCCCATTGGTAGAAAGGCCAAGATGTTGCCAAAGCATGAAGCTCTTATGTTGGTACATGAATTAAATTTCCATAGATCTGACATTGTTTGCATGTTTTAGCTATCTGAAAAGAATCTCACCCATAGTTGGCCAATAATAGCCCAAGCGTATGAGTTTTTTCGAAAGGGTAAGACCACTTGAATGAGTGCCACAAATGTCATTATGGACTTCCTTTAAGGCCTTCTCAGATTCTTCTTGCTCGAGACAACTTAAAAGAGTACCGTCCATACCTCGTTTAAAAAGGGTATTCGCGACAAGAGTATAATGGGAGGATTGGTGAATAAAGTTTCTCTTTTAATTTTTTGACAAATCGGGAGGGAGGGTGTTATCTTTCAGGTATGTATAAGTTTGGCCATAGCTGGAGGAATCATGCCCAACAAGGTGATAGATAGTTTGGGAATCAAGAAAATTATGAGTAGGGTAAAACAACTCTTCCACCGGGAATTCATAACGTTGTTGATTTTCCTGTGTCTGAAGTAGAGAAGCAAGTGTTGCCATGGAATTTGTTGCTTTGTTGTCATTCATTGGAATTTTCTCAAAAGTTATTTCTACAAAATACTTCTTGAAATCATCTACCATCTTTTTATAAGGCATGATTTTATCATCCTTTGTTTGGTAATTGTCATTAATTTGATTGATGATGAACTGAGAGTCTCCAAAGACTTGAAGTTGTGTAGTGTTCCATTCTATAGCCATTTTGATACCTGTAACCAAAGCTTCATATTTTGATGTATTTTTGGTGCATGGAAAGCTTAATTTGTATGCTTTCAGAATTGTATGACCTTGTGGTGTGATGAATAGAATACCTGCTCCTTATCCATAATGTGTATATGAACCATCAAAGTATAATTGCCATGTTTTTGTGGTGACCATTAGGATATCAACATTGGGAAATTCAATGTGTAAAGGACAATCATCTTGATGCGGTTCCTCTGCTAGTTGGTTTGCAATGACTTTCCTCTTGATATCTTTTTTTTCCACATACTCAATATCAAACTCACTTGGGATCATGGTCCATTTTGCTAATCTTCCTGTTAATGTTGCCTTGCTGAGAAAATACTTCAATGGATCGATTTTAGCTATCAACTTGATGGAGTGAGATAGTAGATAGTGTCTTAATTTTTGAGAAGCAAAAAATACCGCCAAGCATACTTTTTTTGTTGGGGAATAGTTGAGCTCGTATCCTACTAGTGTTATGTTGATGTAGTAGATGGCTCGTTCTTTTCCTTTGTTATCCTATTGTGCGAGCAGAACTCCTAATGATACTTTGGTGGTTGATACATAGAGTAACAATGGCTTTCCTGAAATTGGTGACATTAGGATAGGTGGTTCCATGAGATAGGCCTTGATCTTGTTGAATGCTTCTTCACATAGATGAGTAAATGGTTGACATTTATCTACTAGCTGAGCAACAAATCTTTTGATTGACTATAGTCTTCCCTGAAGGGACCTGAGTTGACTGATATTCCTAGGAGATGCCATTTCCATGATTGCTTTGACCTTAGCTGGATCTACTTCGATACCTCTAGCTGAAACAATGTATCCCAATAGCTTTCCTGAAGTGACACCAAAGGTACAATTCTTAGGATTTAGCTGTAGCTTGTACTATTCTAACTGGTCAAAGATCTTTTCCAGTATCCCTACATGTTCTTCTCTGTTATATGATTTTGCCAATATGTCACCCACATAGTCTTCCATAAATGTATGCATCATGTCATGGAATATCATTGTCATAGCTCTTTGGTATGTGGCACTTGCATTCTTTAGTCCAAAAGGCATGACATTCTAGCAGAAATTACCCCATGGACATGTGAAAGATGTCTTCTCTTGATCTTTAAGTGCTATTTTAATCTGATTGTATCTAGAGAAGCCATCCATTAGAGAAAACATGGAGTGTCCAGCGATGAAATCCACAATAATGTCAATGTTAAGCAAAGGAAAGTCATCGTTTATGTGTACTCTAATACTTTTGTCTAGTTTGGAAATAGGAATGATGTTTGATACCCATTGATGATGTGCTACAGGTCTGATGAAACCTACATCCAATAATTTCTTTAGTTCTGCTTTGACCAGAAGAGAGATATGAGGATGCATCTTCCTTAATTTATGTTGAATTGGTTTGGCTCCTAGACTGACATTTAAGTGATGCATAATAAGAACAGGATCCAACCTTGGCATGTTTGCATATGACCAAGCAAAATTGATTTTTCATCGTTTGAATAATTCCATATATTGTTGCAATTCTTGTTCTGATAGAGAAGTTGTTGGATGTAGAATCTTTGGTTGCTATGTTCTCCCAATGTTAACTGCCTCTGTTGGTTCAATCAAAATTGATGACCTTTCTTGATAGTACTTAGGTAAAGTGTCAAATATCCCATCTTTCGGTGCCTCAAGACGGTTTTCACCATTAAATGTGTCTTTTCTTTTTACTTTTTCCTGATCTAATGTTTCCAAGAAATGGTTTTCAACATTAGACCTGATATTGTTTTCCTTATTTTCCTTTTTGCGACTGGGAGATTTGGCACCCACTTGACTGGAAGATGCGTTGTTGAAATTCCTATTGAAAGTTGTTGCACGTTTGATTGCATTAAGATATACAAATATGGCATGGTCATTAGGAAAGGTATCAATGGCAGTATGTCTTTCATTTTCTCAATCAATAAGTTCAGGGTGGATTAGAGGTATGGGGTCATCAAGTTGAGATGTTTTGAGGGTAGCAAGGGTCATGATAGAGATGTCAAATTTTTTGATATGTGCTTCAATGTCTAGAACGGTACTCTCATTAGCATGACCTCTTGCAAGTAGCTCTTGATTGTCCTCGATTAAACCCAAGTCAACCGAATGTGATTCTAATTCAAGTGGGATAGTTCCTAACATTTTCCCTACATACGTATGAACTACATCAACTCCTACATCTTCTTCAAAGCAATTTCCTTTAGCTAATTCTTCATAATGATAGGAATCCCATTCCCATTCATTAGAATCTATCTCACTTGCACCTTGCAATCTACAAATTTGTTCATATAGTGTTTGATTTATTTCTTTTGTTTTTCTTACCATATATTTTCTTCTTTCATATTCAGCTTCTTCTAGACTGAGATTGAGTTTTTTCAACCTTGCTATCAGCTCTCCTTGATTTATACTAGCTTCTTGATTGTTTTGCTTAAGAGTTAATGCTGCTTGGGAGGTGCCTTTAGTTTCTTTTTCTTGTTGATCAGAAACTTGCTTCTTTTGCCATTTCATGTTTGTTTGTTCTCGTTGGTTGGCACTTGTTTCTTCCCTTTCAATTGCAAGTTGTTCTTGTGTGTTTTCATATTCATCTTATTGTTGGCTAGAAGATGTGTTCTCTGGTAGAGTAACTTGTCCATACCCTAAGCCTGCTTTGTTTGTAGCTTATTGAGTATGAGGTTGGATAGGTTCTGAGATACCTTCTTTTCTTTTTCCTATAGGACCTGTTCTAGTGTATCCCATTTTTTGAAGGATGTTAAATCCTTGTCCACACTTTTCTGTAGGTGTTATGACAATGTTGATCTTTTGTTGGACTTCTTCATCCTTGTATAGCCACTGTAGAACATCTTTGTCTTTTGTTTCCTCTGATAAGGCCCCAACACTAACAAATGCTCCATCAAATATTGGAAGATGTTTCACAATTGGTTGTTGTTTAGAGTTTGATGGTTTTCCATAAGATTTAGGAGAAAGTGGTAATTATGATAGCGAATATTCTCTGTTCCCTCAATCTCTTAGCTGCATTTGTTTTTCCATACTTGAGAAAATTGAGGCAAATTATCTTTCCTTGGTTTGTGTGTTTGAAGATGATGCCTAAATATTATGAGGAACAATGACCTCTTGAGTTGGTTTTAGATTACTACAGTACTGAAATAAATTTGAATCTGCTGAGATCATGATTTCCTGCCCATTGTAGGAAAATTTTAGGCACTAATGATATATTGATGGAACAACTTGTATGTCATGTATCCAGGGTCTTCCCAAGAGTATGTTGTATGATAAGTCCAAGTCTAGAACTTGTCATGATGTGTCTTTCTGTAAAGGTCCCACTCTGATGGGTAATATCATAATCCCTTTAGAGGAATGCTCTTCTTCGTCATATGCTTTGATGGTGATCTTTTTCCGGTGATCAACTACATCCTCTGAATAACCTAGAGCACAAACAAGACTCAATGAGAAAATATTTAAGCTAGCTCCACCATCTATTAGGACACGTTTAACGCACGTCTTGTGAATGAGGACTTCAATATGTAAGGGAGAATTATGGGGATGTTGCAAGGACATGTCATCTTCTTCGGTAAATGATAAGTAGTGAGGGATTGTGAGGTGTCCCATCATGGTTTGGAATTGATCTATATCCAGATCTTTGGACACTATTGTATCTACTAATGCTCTTTCTATAATTTCTTTGTTTCCAGGTGAAAACTTTAAAATTTATAAGATGGATATTTGTGTGGGAGTCTTTTTTAGTTGATCCACTAGACTGTATTGTTTTGTAGTGGATGACGTGTTAGTTGTAGAACCCAGCAAAATAACTTTGGCTTTGCTTCTTGTGATAGCATGAGCGGGTTCTTGATGTTGTTTCTCTTTAACCAAAATCACATTTACCACATTGTCATATGCATGAGCATAGTTCACCTTTGCTTTACCTTTACCGTTATGCACTGTTGATGATTCACCCTTCTCATAATTAGGAAGCGGAACTTTGAAAGTTGTGTGAGATTCATTTGTTGTATGTTCATCCACAGTTATCACTCCATTATCAATCAAATCTTGGATGACATGTTTTAACTGTTGATAAGAATATATTTGGTGTCCTTTGTTTTGATGGAAATCACAATAATGGTTGTCATTCCACCAAGCAGGTTTTACCTTGGGTTCAAAGTTTCTTTCTCTTGGCAAGGTCATCAACTTGTTTGCGAGAAGCGTCTTTAATGTTGACCCTAGTGGTTCACCAATGTTTGTAAATTTTCTTCGAAAGAAATTATTGAAAGTTGATTTTTGGTGATTGTCATTTTGTTGAGCCACTACTGAGTGATTGGATAAATTAAAAATTGGTTGCTTTGGTTTTACATTGTTGTTATCCACTATCCCATCGTTGACAATATTTTGATTTCCATTCCAAAATTTTGGCTTATCAATGTTGTTGTTGTTATTGTTATTAGGAGGATGAAGGGTATGTGCACCAAGTTGTGGTACCAAAAGGGGGTCTTAAGATGCCACTTTTTTTCTGAAATCAGCAAATTCTGAACTTCAATGATAAATTGAAGATAGTTACACTCCAAATTTGAAGATGCAACAAGAACAAGAGTCAGAGTGCTTCGAGTCTACTTTCTAAACTACTAATTTTTTGTTAAAATGGTGGAGATTAAGGGTTTCAAAAAGGGGGGCCACAAAAAGTGGTCCTATTTTTATGCAAAAAATATAACATAGCGTCTATTGTGGCCCCCCTAAAATGTTAACTTTTTTTTTGAATTTTTAAAATCGCTTCAGTGAGAAATTAGCTAACACCTTGCAGTTTATGCCAGATTTTTCAGCTAATTTTTTAATGAGTATGATTTTTTACTGATTTTCAAAGTGGACATATCCTAAAAAATAGAAATTTGAGCGTGCTCCCCCCTAAAATCATTGAAAATTAATCAAAAATCAAAAAAAAAAAATTTAAATCGTGTATAATTGAGTCTAGTTTCTAAAAATGTAAGTTTTTTCAAAATCTGATGAAAGTGTAAAAATCTATAACCAAAATAGTGCATGTTGGTTTTTGACAAAAAATAGACACACTGACAAAATAAATTATAGATGAAAGACTTAACGAAATCAAATTTTGAAATAAATTACATTGTTCGATAGCTAAGAGGGAGCTCAAGTTTACCATGGTATTTTGTTTTACTTCATTGAAACACATGCAAACCTGACGGAGAGCATGACCAAAAATATGTCAAAATTTTCAATGTTATGATAAAAACACATCTCTAGCCTAAAATGGTCATCCAAACCTTTGGGTTGGATTCCCAAGGCAAATCCAACCCATAGGTTTGGTGTTTCCCAAAGCGGGGCATTTGGCATGTGCCAAATGTGATGAATGGATTTTTCCATTTGGCATGCACCAAAGAGGGAGAGCGCCAAAATGTGTACATAGAAACCCCCATATCACCTCTCCCTTCTTTATCTCTCTTCCCTCATAGTTCCATCTCTATCTATGAACTAGATCTCATATTATCTCTCTCCCCTTACCTCTTCTTGGGCTCTTCATTCTTATAGATACATACTCTTCTTTGTCCCTCCCCTCTCTAGCTCTCACAATTCCCTTATTCTCCTATCCCTCGAGCTATCTCCCTCTACATCCTTACACCCATCTAATTCCCTCTCTCACCTCTTTCCCTCAGTTTCTTCCTCACTCCCTCCTCTCTATAGGTCCTAAGGGGTCATAGGACACCATATGACTTCTTAGGACACAATATGACCCCTAACAACACCTAAGGGGTCATATGGTGTCCTAAGGGGTCGTAGGACACCATATGACCTCTTAGGTTACCATAGGACCCATAATGATACCATATTCTATCCTAAGTGGTCATAGGACACCATATGATCCCTTAGGTGTCGTTAGGGGTCATATTGTGTCCTAAGGGGTTATATGGTGTCCTATGACCCCTTAGGAAACCATATGACCCCTTAGTACACCATATGGTGTCAATATGGTTTGTATGGTGTCCTATGACCCCTTAGGATACTATATGAGCCCCTAGTACATCATATGGGGTCAGTATGGTCTTATGGTGTGCGATTATCCCTTAGGACACCATATGACTCCTTAGGACACCATACGACCCATAATGACAACATAAGGTGTCCTAAGGGATCATATGGTGTCTTAAGGGGTCATATGATGTCTTAAGGGGTCATAACACACCATATGACCCGTTAAAAGACAATATGATCCCTAACGACACTTAAGGGGTCATATGGTGTCCTATGACCCCATAGGACACCATATGACCCCTTAGGACACCATACAACCCATAATGACACCAAATTGTGTCCTAAGGGGTCATATGGTGTCCTAAGGGGTCATAGGAAAAAATATGACCCCTTACGACACCATGTGAACCCTTAGAACACCATATAGTGTCGTTATGGGTCATATGGTGTCCTAAGGGGTCATATGGTGTCCTAACGGGTCATATAGTGTCCTATGACCCCTTAGGACACCATATAACCCCTTACATGTCGTTAGGATTCACATTGTGTCCTAAGGGGTCATATGGTGTCCTATGACCCCTTAGGACACTATATGATCCCTTAGGACACCCTTTGATGTCATTATGGGTCGTATGGTGTCCTAAGGGGTCATATGGTGTTTGAAGGGGTCATAACACACCATATGACCATTAAGACACAATATGATCCCTAACAACACCTAAGGGGTCATATGGTGTCCTATGGCCCCATAGGACACCATATGACCCCTTAGGACACCATACAACCCATAACGACACTATATAGTTTTATAAGGGGTCACATGGTGTCATAAGGGGTCATATGGTGTCCTATGACCCCTTAGGACACCATATGACCCCTTAGGACACCATATGACCCCTTATGACCCCTTAGGACACCATATGACCCCTTAGGACACCATATGACCCCTTATGACCCCTTAGGACACCATATGACCCCTTAGGACACCATATGACCCCTTATGACCCCTTAGGACACCATATGACCCCTTAGGACACAATATGGTGTCATTATGGGTTGTATGGTGTCCTAAGGGGTCATATGGTGTCCTAACAGGTTATAAGTGTCCTATGACCCCTTAGGATACCATATAACCCCTTACGTACTGTTAGGGTTCACATTGTGTCCTAAGGGGTCATATGGTGTCCTAAGGGGTCATAGGACACCATATGACCCATAACGACCTCATATGGTTTAGCATATTGGGTTATAGGGTCTATGGTTATTGTATAGGATCAAGGATTTAGCATATTTGGTCATACAATCTAGGGTATTTGTTATAGGTTTGAAATGGTTTAATTTTTATGGTTGTGGCTATCAAACTATAGGGTATACAGTATAGATTATAGGGTATAGAGTAGATATTTATCAAAGGTTAAAACATTTCAATGGAGGTCATTTGGCACTAGCCAAATGAGCTGCACAAAAAAACGGTTATAGGGTATAGAGTAGAAATTATCAAAGGTGAAAAAATTTCAATGGAAGTCATTTGGCGCTAGCCAAATGAGCTGCACTAAAAAATGGTTATATGGGACCCTTGACCCGTGATCCAAGCCTACATTCTCTCAGTTTGTCTTCTTTCTGCGCATGATCAGACAAAAAAATGCTTTTTGCATGGTGTTGACATTTTATGCAAGGTTATTTTATATATTCCATTAGCTCTCCACCGCCTTTTTTTTCATTTGGCAACATCAAAGAGGAAGAACATAGTTTTTTTAATCAAATTTGAATAATTGAGGCAATATTTTCTTGCTTTTAGAATTCAAATACTTATTAAGTGTTATTTTGTTTAAATGTTAGAATAAAAGTGTGAGTCAAAATTGATTATAATCCTATTAGATTTACATTAGATTTAATAATGCATTTGAAGGAAGTTGAATAAGAAAATTATTTGTTTAGTGGTTTAAAACAAAATTTGCAATTTCATACATCCTTTTTAAGATCTTATGAAATAATTTAAAAAATAAATACATGAAATAATTTCAATTTCATATATCCATTTTAACATATGCATAATTAGGACAGTCATAGATGCATTAGGAATGTCCTAACATAATTAGGACAGTCATAGATCCATTAGTACTGCCCCTTACACCTCTTGAAATCTCTTTATGAATTCACTTTATTCTTCTTTATGTGCATGTACATGTAGAAATCATCGTCATGCCAAGGAAATGACCAAAAAATGTAACACCGGAAGAGCGTGAAGCTAAGAATGCAAAAAAAAAAGAAGGAATGAAGAAACTTCGTGAACAAAGGAAATTGAATCCATAGAAGAAGAGGTGCCAATTGAAGAGGAACATGAAATATCCATCCAATCTAAGAGAGAGACAAAATTGGCCACACAAAGGCAACAAATGTAAACCCTTCATGCAATGAGACAATTCAATCCCGAGGTTGAGAGCATATCTACCACAATTCAAGTTGAAGGCACCCCATCTCTTACATCTCAAGTTGAAGGCACACCATCTCTTATTGGCACATCGTTGTTGTTTACAACATCTCATATTGAATGCACTCCCTTTATGACATTTGAAATTGCAAGTACTTCATGACTGACATCAAGTATTGGAGCTACACCATCTTGTACACCTCAATTTCAAGGTATGTCATCATTTTCATCTTCGGTTGAAGGTATGCCACCTATCCCTAATGTTGTTGACATTCCTAATCTTGAGGTAACTCAAAGTTTGAGAACACCTCCTAGAGTTGCATAGAAAGCCTAAGTATTTGATTGATATTTATGCTAATATTTTGAAACCAGTGGTTGATAAGATTCTAAAGCGTGCTTGTCAAAGACATGCTAACCGTATATGGAAAATATTTTTTGTGACTTTAAATGAGACAGGAAGATGTCAACTATTTGTTGAAATGATGAGAAATCTGAAATTTAGGCCCATAATGAAGATTCTTGGGCTAAGAACATCGATTGAATCAAGCGACAAATCTATTGTGAAGAATCTGATGAATGCATATGATATTGTTGGTTCTAACTCATGCACAAAAGATAGTAATGTCACACGATGTGTCATTACATCAACAATTGTAAGCACTCAAACTAAGAAAGCTCGCCTCCTTAGAAAGACAAGTAAACAATTGAAGATAAGTAGACAAACTCTAATGAGAGCTATGGGAAGGCAACAAAGAGCAGAGGATCCATATAACAATGAGTTCTGGGCATTTTCTAGTAGATAACCATGGAAAGATAAAGCAATTGTTGAAGCCTTGAGATCCCTAATTGAAGATTTTTGGAAGAATAACACAAGGGTCTCTCCAAATCAAAGAGATGTTGTAAGAAGGAGGATTGGTAGTAAAATCCGTGATCCACATCTGAAACATTTTTTTGATATGACTCAAACATAATTTTTTGCCAAGTTTCAACGTATGTATCCTCAAATTAAAATTAGTCAAATATTATTTGAAATGGTAAAGCCTTTTTATGTCAAAATAAATCACACACGCACAACTTGTTGTTGTAGAGTACATATTGAATTTTCTAACCATTATGATGTTTATCAACACATATGTACTTATTTGCATGCTAACAATGTTTTGCAGGAATGCAACATAAATGGTCCACTAACATCTTCAAGGGAATTCATATCTAGCATCTTATGTGAAAGAGTAGATGGTCAAGTATATTAAAATAAGTGTTGCTTGGATGGCACATGTGTTGATTGTGGTGGATTGTGACATTTACAAATTTCTCAACATATGGATATTGGACAAGAAATTGGTAATGAATTAGTAGAATTTGGAAAATATAAGACAGTGGCCTACTTGCTAAAAGATGGAAAAGAAGCAAAAAGGTGTGAATTGGTTGGTGAGAAGATTCTTGTGTATCAGTTTATGGGCATCTTTCATGAGAATATAGTGTATGAGTATGCAAGGCATAACCATCAAGCTCATTGGTTGGACTCGCAATTTAAGCTATGCAAGGACACATTTCCACTTCATACAATCATTTCAATTGTTGACTTTGCAGAGAACTACACACTACAACCGCAGAATGAGGTGCAATCACAATATTACAACTCCACACAAGTTGCTATATTTGTGCATATAGCATTCATTCATGCACATGATAGTATGGAAGAGGATAGGAAGATATTGAGGGAGTATCATTTTTACATCAGTGATGATCGCTCACACTCTACAGAGTTTGTGCAAGGTTGTTTTTAGATATTCTACGATGATTTGGCTAGCAGAGGCATATCATTTCGTCAACATATCATATGGTCAGATAATTGTGCATCACAATTTAAGAACTCCTAGATGTTTTATTGGTTGAGTAGGATGCATAAGTTGACTGTTATTCAACATATGTGGAATTTCTCTAAGGTTGGGCATGGAAAAGGGGAGCATGATGGTGCAGGAGCATGTATTAAAAGAGCTTTAGCACGAGAAGAGTTAAAGTACAAAGGGAATGCAAACTTGAAAGATGCAAAATCAATTGTTCAGTGGTGCAATGGTACAATTGGTCCAGGTAATCAAGGTAAGTCTTCAGTTCGCAGATGTTTTTGGTTGGTAGATGATACTAACATTGCAAAATTAGAAGATTGTTGTACATTGTCAGGATTGAGTGAGCTACACTCTTTCAAAATCTCTAATGCAGGTTCATGGACTATCCATATGCAGCAAATGGCATGTTATTGTTCTTCATGTAGATATGATTCCTATAATGAGTGTGATTCAAAGGAGTGGGTGGATGAATGGTGTATGAGGCCTCTAATCCCACTTGAGACATACTGACCACCGAGTGCACTACAACTAACACAAATGGAAGCATCAGTTGACTTTGACCATGTGTCAGATTTAGTCCAACCAGGTAAATTATTTGCATGTATTTTTTTGTACTTTAATATTTTACCTTAGTTGTTTGCTAAATTCTTCTCACTTTATCATTGCAGGGCATGTTTATGCATTAATTGCAGTTGAAGACAATGAAGAAGGAACAAATTATTACTTGTGTCGTTGTGTGGATGCAAAAAAGAAATTGGATGGCCCTATGGTAGATGGAGAAAATATTGAGTACCCCACATGATCAATAGTTGTTACTGGTACATGGCTTAGAAGGTACCCAGTGAAGAAGTCTAACTTGTGGTTGTTCGAGGACTTCGAGACACATACGAAGATTCTTCATTATTCTAACCTTATTGTAGCTTCAAATGTTCATTTGATCAGATATGGGGGTAGACCACTAAATAAGAACCTATGGAAGGTTTGTGAGTTTGACCATGAGGCCATACTAGACATGATAAAGAGTAGAGCAGATCCAGATGATTCATTGGATTAAATGTAAATGTAAAAAATTTTAATATCAATCTTATTTGGATATATGTACATGACTTGTATTTTTGACTACTCAAGGCATTGTAATGTAAAAATTGTGTTTTTGTCTTGTTTTGTGTGATTTTATGTAAATAATGTCATTTTGGACCATTAGAGATCACATGGGATCATTTCGTGAAGTATACCCTGCTAATATGGTAAAAGATGTAAACATTGCTCATTTGTTGTCAATCACTCAAAGTGTGAAAATTGTCAAAATTCGGGCATCATTTTTCTCGATGTTAGTGACATGTAAGAATGATTCATTTGATCCTACAAGGTTATGTTATGGCACTCTAAAAATGTCTCTCTCAATTTTGGTAGACTCAGATCCAGTTGCTCGTGGTGACACTTTCTCGGTTGCAACAAAAAGCGTCAGATGAGCTCAATGAAAAGTTGCACAATATCCCATCTTTCAATCCACTCATCGCAACACCGAACTATCAGCTTGTACGTGTCAGGGTGGCCAGGTTTATGCTAGGAATGCCTTCCTTTTTCTCTCCAACTTGCCCAATCATTGCGGGCCACACCCTGGCAGTGAAATTGCCTAAGTGCTCAAGATGCTCAAAGTTGTCAATATTCAGCATCACGTTTCTTGGCACTCGTTAATCATAAGAATGATTCATCTAATCCTATGGGGTCATGTTATGGCACTCTAAAAAATCCTCTCTTAGTTTCGGTAGACTCGAATCCAGTTGCTCATGGCGACACTTTCTCAGTTGTGACAAAAAGCGTTAGATGAGTTCAATGAAAAGTTGCACAATGCCCCATCTTTCAATCCGCTTGTCGTGGCACTGAATCATTAGCTTGTACACATCAGGGTGGTTAGATTTACACTAGGAATGCTTTTTTTTTGCTCTCCAACTTGCCCGATCGTTGCGGGCCACACCCTAGCAGCGAAATCGCCCAATTGCTCAAGTTGCTCAAAGTTGTCAATATTTGGTATCACATTTATCGGTGCTCGTTAATCATAAGAACGAGTCATCTGATCCTACAAGGTCATGTTATGGCACTCTAAAAAATCCTCTCTCGATTTTGGTAGACTAAGATCCAGTTGCTTGTGGTGACACTTTCTCAGTTGCGACAAAAAGTGTCAAATGAGTTCAATGAAAAGTTGCACAATGCCCCATCTTTCAATCTTCTCATCGCGGCACTAAACCATCAGCTTGTACACATTAGGGTGGTTAGGTTTACACTATCAATGCCTTCTTTTTTCTCTCCAACTCGCCCAATCGTTGTGGGCCACACCCTAGCAGCGAAATCACCTAAGTGCTCAAGTTGCTCAAAGTTGTCAATATTCGGCATCACGTTTCTCGGTGCCCGTTAATCATAAGAATGAGTCATCTAATCCTACAGGGTTGTGTTATGGCACTCTAAAAAATCCTATCTTGGTTTCGGTAGACTCGGATCCAGTTGCTCATGGTGACACTTTCTCGGTTGTGACAAAAAGCGTCAGATGACTTCAATGAAAAGTTGCACAATGCCCCATCTTTCAATCCGCTCATCACAGCACTGAACCGTCAACTCGTACGCATCAGGGTGGTTTGGTTTATGCTAGGAATGTCTTCTTTGTGCTCTCCAACTCTCCTAATCATTGCAGGCCACACCCTAGCAGCGAAATCGCCTACACCCTAGCAGCGAAATCGCCTAAGTGCATGCATTAGATGAATATAAGTTTATGGGCTATGCAATTTTTTTAGAATGGGTATTGGTAAAATGGTGTCTTACATTGCCTAATTTTGTTTCTTTCCATGTTTCCTTTATATAGTCTTATTTCGACTATAACTATTGAATTTGTGTTGATCTCCATAAGCTTGTGTCTTGGATTACAAACACATATTTAGGTTCAAACCTTAAGTAACAATAAACTTTGTGCAATTATTCATTTAATGATTTGTACTGCAATTATGGATAACCATGATAAATGATTTGCTTTAACCAAAAAGATACAAATCCATGCAACATTTTATACCGTTAAAACAAATAAATAGGCTTACCAAAAGCCATATGGACATAGAATTTCACGTATTCATAAAACAAAACATATGTTCAAAATTGCTATAAAGGCATACAACATGATATCCAATAAAGAAAATAGAGGCTTGCCAAAAGCCATATGGACATAGAATGTCACATATTCATAATACAAAACATATGTTTAAATTTTCCATATAGGCATATAACATGGTATCCAATAAAGTCAAATAGGAGCTTGCCAAAAGCCATATGGAGATAGAATGTCACATATTCTTAATACAAAACATATGTTCAAAATTGCCATATAGGCATACAACATAGGACCCTATTCTATTCATTTCTCTCTAGGGGAAGGAAACAGATCATGAGATATCTTTTCCTATCGAGGGGATGGAGATGTATATGATGCAGGTGTCTTTCAAGTATGTCCACTCGGCCTCCTCTCTAGAATTTTTTGTAACTCCACCTAATACAATGAAAAGAATGATGTTAGCATATATAAAATTTGAATTTTAGAATGACATATAATAGAATAGTCACTTACCGCATACAAATAATCATGATGTTCATCCACAACAGGTGCAAGTTCATGATTTGGAGTGACAAGCCTCTCCTGTAAGCATCACAATATACATTAAACTAAATACAAGTGTCATTAAAATTTTCAATAACATATTATTAAGATAACAAATGTAATGCTAAATTTACTAAATTTACAAATATGTCTCATACTTTTGTTAAAGCGGTTGAACTTGATACTGCTGCAGCAACACCGCACTCCATTGACATGCGGACAGCAGGAGGAGTCTCTGATGTCAACACCTGACAATTAAACAAAGTATATTGATTAATTGCCAAAACTATCTATATTATTTAATAACAACATTAAAGATAAATTGTTTACCTGGGTGAAAGATTGTCGATGAAATACACTGCAAGGTGTTGATGTTGAAGCTCTAGCATCAAACTATTTGACATCCAAAATGAGTAATTAGAAAATCATTCACATAAGGTTCAACTATCTACATATAATAATTATATTTCTTCACTCGTTTTATACCTGTGGAGTTGACAAGTCGTGAAAAAGGGTGCTGCAAGAATGTTGCTACTATTGTGAACACTTTGACCTTGATTTTTTATCATAATAATTTACTAATTTATATATTCTCAAATTTACATATAAGATTTAATAAAAAGAATGAAATGAAGTTGTAATGAAATTCACTTGGGTATCAATGCCAAATGTTTCATTCAGCAAGGATTTTATCATGACAATGTTCTCTGTAGCAAACTCTGCTCGTGCACGTGCATTCTCAGAACTATTAGGATCATAAGTGCAAAGAGAACCACAAGATCAAAAAAAATGAGTTGGAACTCGATGCCTAGAAGAATCACCATCATCACTCGCATCACCCTCTACTAGAGGCCTAGCATACTATATAAGGGTCTGAGTGAGTGAGCTAATCGAGTCTAGAGTTTCGACCTCAATACTCTCCTTCACAGTGGAAGGAATAATAACACGCTCCACCATAGGTCTGGCCAAGGGTCTTGGTGGGAGATTTGGGTCACATTGTGCACCCTCTCTATCATGTGAGGAACCCCCACCTCTACCTTGGAAATCTAGAAAATCAAAATAGTTTGGGATCTCATTAAGGACAAACTCACAGTACAGTTTTCTCAAAAAGTATTGGGGTACCTCGTGATTATTGCATGGGGGCTGATCAAATACCATCCACCACCTATCCCAAAAATTGTTCTTAATCCCTTCATGATGACACCAATGAATAGGGAGTCTCCTACATCTAGTGTGTAAAGGTTGATTCATTCGGGGGTCCACAAGTCAAATTTATTAATTCTCTTTTTCTTCACTGTCGCATATAATAATTTGTCAGCATAAAATTGATTTTGTTATTCCTTCTTACTGGACCAAAAATTTATTTGCCCACTCACAGATTGTATGTGAGATACAATAGATTGCAAATAAATGGCAAGGTTTGTCCTATGGGAGTTTGTTCCAGTGGGATCTTTTAGCCTTGTGATTAAACCTTCAAGCTCTTTTTGGCTATTTTCTATTTGACCTAATAGGTTTTCTTGTGTACCTATGGGATGTCTAGGGATTGTAGGAGGTTATTGATGTGCTTCTTCTTCAATATGGTCTTCATGAGGAGGTGATTGATGTTATTCTTCTTCAATATGGTCTTCATGAGGAGGTGATTGAGTTTTTTCAACATTTTCTTGTCTAATCTCATTTCCTGATAATGAAAATAAATTTAAATCAATAAACCTAGTTTAATCTTCAAATTAATAAAAAAATGACAATAAGAAAATAAAAATGCATACCTCTTTGATCTCTTCGATGGCGTGGCGGAATTTTGATGAGAGATGGACAACTTAGTGCCCAATATCAAGCTTTTACAAAGGGTGAGCGCAAGAAAATAGCACCCGATATCACCAAAATGCGGGTTTAGGAATGCAGAATGCATCCAAAATGTGGACTAGGGTTTTTTTAAAGTTTTAAATGCACATAAAGTGCACACCTTATAAGGCGCGAGCACTATAGGGCGCGCGCCTTATAAGACATGCGCCTTATGAGCATTTTTCATTTTTTGAAGTGTGGCACCTTTTTGGTACAACAACTTTGTGCATATACCCTGAACTCCTTTGTATAGCTTCAACTCACCCTTCTTTACCATAGATTCTTCCATTCTAATTCCGTTATCAATCATTTTTTTCAAAATTTTGATATTGCATTTTCAGATTATAACTCATTTGATCGTTTAGGTTGTCAATGAATATATCTATTTTCTCTTATTCTAGCACTGTATGAGGATATCATGAAGCTAACTATCTCCATCTCTATAGAAACATCATGAAAGGTTCTCCACTCTTTTGTGTATTATTACATAGGTCGAGCATTGTGACCTCATGTTGAATGTTGTAAGAGTATTGTGAAACAAACTTATCCACCAATTCTGTGAATGATCTAATTCCATGTGGAAGTTTGGAGAACCATTTCATAGCTAGTCCACTTAAGCTCTTTGGAAATAATCTCATCAGGTATGTATCCTCATGTGCAAACTCCATACTCATTGTGAAAAATTCTCGTATATGATCTTGGGGATCAGTGCTTCTATTATATTTATCATATCTTGGAGTTTCACAACTTGTAGGAAATGGTATCATGTTTAGATTTCTGTCGAATGGGTAAGGACAAATTTCCTGAAGCGAATATCTTCTAATAGTTCCTCTCTACATATCTTGAATATGTGTTTGCAATGTTTGTATTTGTTGTGTAAGAGCTATGAGAGGATTATCCACATGATTTATTCTTGCATAACCATGAGTTTGCGCTCTAGTATGATCTTGGTCTCTTCTCATATCATCCCGACTCTTTCTTGTGTCATTAAATTTGACATGGTTAAGAATTTCTACGTCGTCCATTTTGGGAATGGAATTTTTCTCATTAGTTCTTGTGTTATCAGGAATTGATGGGTTGTCCTTTTTGTGACTGGAAATCTCCTCATGTCATTTGTTATCATGGAAAAGGTTACTTCTCCTTTGTCCTAAATTGCTCACATCAAAATCTTGGGGGAGTGTAGCACCAAATTTTGCTAACATTAAGAAGTATTTTTCTTTTTCTCCCTTCAATATTTTCTCCATAATTTATAGAATTTAGAGTCTTGTTTGATTTCTCTGAGATGTTGTTTTTTTATTTCCTCTTCTTCTTGTATTTCATTTTGGTATTCCATATTCCTATAATCTTCAGTCATTTCAAATGCTTCTATTTCTGTTCTGCAATCTTTCGTCTCTGAGCCCTGGTTAAAACAAGCATACACATGTTTTGAATGTTTTACGAGGTTTAAATATTCTACAATGTGTCGCTATAAGTGATCAATTGTTGAGGTAAGTAGTATAGATGGATAAGACACGAAATGATCTTTTCAAGTATTTGCTTGTTTGCAAGTTTTTCGATCTTAGTTTTAGAGTGCAAATTTTGTGATTTTTGATATGACCAAGTTCAATAGGAACGATATATCCTATGATAGAGAACGAGGTTAATTTGATCAAGCATTGTAGTTTTGTGATAAAGGATGATAAATCCTAATGAGAAACTATGTTTAAACAATCATTTTATCAAAGAAAATATGATGTTGCACTTTAAGATGTTAGATCTTGAACTTGTTGGAGGTGAATACTTGAGAACCTTAGTGTGTCTAGCTTTGAATCTGTTTTGATAGAAGATAACCTAACTAAGTGACCCAAGAAGATGACCTAGGTTGTATGTTTGACTGTCTAAGAAATGGGTTGTTTTTGTTTTCTGATTTTGTGCAGTTTCCCATAAACGCTAACAAAATAACCAGAAATGTTTCTATACTGACAAGAAACGCTGACAAACTAACCATAACCGCTATTATACTAACCAGAAATATTGAAGAGCAGACCATAAACGTTATTATACTGACCAAAAATGTTGAGGAATAGACCAAAAATGTTACGGAACAAACCAGAAACGCTAAGGAATAGACCAGAAATGCTGACAATCTGACCAGAATGCTGAGGAACAGACCAAAAACATTTCTAAATTGACCAGAAACATTGAGGAATAGACCAGAAATGTTACTATACTAACCAAAAATGCTATTCTGCAATGTAGTGACTCTAAAGTTCAAAATAGCGATGTTTAGACTCAGCAAAATTGGTCTTTGAACTTAGGAGATTGTTATTTTGACCCAACTTTACGGTTTTTAGATTTAGATAACTGATATTTAGACCTAGCAAGTGCAAACTAGCAGATCTAGTATTGAAACATGAGCAATTTGACATTCAACCCAAAAGAGTTGTTGATTAGACCAAGGGAGCTAACATTTATACCAAGAGAGCTATTGTTTAGACTAAGAACTCTATTGTTTATACCAGGAACTCTATTATTTATACCAAGAGAGCTATTGATTGAACTAGAAACTCTATTGTTTAGACCAAAAACTTTGTTGTTTAGACCAGGAACTTTGTTGTTGAGACCAAGAGAGTTGATGTTTGGACTAGAAACTCTATTGTTTAGACTAGAAATTTTGTTGTTTCAAATTAAAATGTTGGAACTTAGACAATGGTTGTTTTGACTCCAAGAGTTGATGTGTAGGCTGAGAAAATTGATGCTTATACCTAGCAAGCTCAACCTTGGAGATTTAATGTTGAAATATGAGAAAGTTAACATTCATACCAAGAGAACTAATGTTTGGACTAAAAGTGCAACTGTTTGGACCGAAAGAGGTATTGTTTGGACCGTGAGAGCTATTGTTTGGACCGAAAATGTGACTGTTTGAACCATGAGAGCTACTGTTTGGACCGTGAGAGCTAATGTTTGGACTGTGAGAGCAATTTTTGGACTATGAGAGCTACTGTTGGGACCTTGAGAGCTACTGTTGGGACCGTGAGAGCTACTGTTTCGACCAAAAGAGCTAATGTTTGGACTGAAAGTGCGACTATTTGGACCGAAAGAGCTACTATTTGGACTGAAAGTAGGATTGTTTGGACGAAAAGAGCTACTATTTGGACTGAAAGTGCGATTGTTTGGACTGTAAGAGCTACTGTTTGGACTGAAAGTGCGACTATTTGGACCGTAAGAGTTACTATTTGGACTGAAAGTGCAACTGTTTTGACCATAAGAGCTACTGTTTGGACTGAAAGTGCAACTGTTTTGACCGTAAGAGCTATTGTTTGGACTGAAAGAGCTAATCTCTTGTGAAACTTGTAAATTTGACAATTTGAAGTTTGAGTTTGCAATTTTTGTTGTATTTCAATGAATGATACCTTGAATTGACTTACAAACATAGAATTTAGATTGTATTTTTGTCCCAAAGGAACATAAAGTGTATGTTCAAGAAGCTTTAAAGAAAGCCCAAGTTTTCATGGGTTTTGAACAATTGAAAACACATCATTCAGTCTATCCTAAGGAGATTGGATTCATTATTAGTTCTTAGCCCACACTTGGTACCTTGTCACCCCCTAAAGGGCACCTGTGTTTTTGCCTTTGTGAGAGCTAATGGAGTCACATTATGAGCCTAGCAATAAGGTCTCAAAAGGAGAGTTCGCACATACGCTCAAAAGGAACATATGGTAAGTGTCTTAAGGAGAGATTCTTCCCCTTCCATGCACTAAGAATTTAATAATGTCTGGAGGTAAACCGAGTAGCTTCTAATTTTAATCAAAACTAGTAAGGGATTTGTTCAGCACATCAAGGTATAAACTCAATTAAGAGGTCTCCCACGCTTGAAAACCAAGGTTTGATATACCCGAAGGTACGGAGGAGAGCTATTCCCGAACACTACCATTGACTTGATTTTCATCAAATCACATTTATTTTATAGTGGGTTGGAGTACTTGGCATTAGCCATTCCCACTTGGGTCGTTCCCCTCTCACTGGCCTTAATGGCTTTGACCTTATAGGCTCCTCGATAGGGTAGGCCCGCTAAAGATATGCACCATTGAAAGAAACAGATGAGTCTAGCTTTTTGAGCACCTAAGAAAGGTGAGAGCATACTCGCCTATCATCAAAACATATAAGACATGTTTGTTCATTTCCATTGTAATTAGTCTATGTGCCTAATTTAACAAAAATAAGTGCAAATGCAATGATGATGCTGGTCAATGATGCGGAAGAGACTGTAAATATTTTCACCTAAAATGTAATTTTGTTTTAGGTGTGCTAGTCTCTTGTTGGCCTTTTGTTGTTCTTTACTTTGGTTGTTGTCTTTTGTGTTGTTCTTTTGCAGCCTTTCTCTCTTTGTTCTGTCTTCTTTAGTTTCTCTATTGCTTTTCTTTTCGATATGTAAGCGGGTTTCGGGTCCCTTAAAACCTTATTTCCCTGAATCAAAAACAAAAAATAAGTGCAAAATCCTGCAGCTACAAACAAAGTTAGTAGTTTATATTGTATTATTTGACAGCGAAATGGTTTACGATTCCAGTCTCTCACAGCGAAATAAGTACCTGCAAAACCAATAATCTGCAAATTAGGTTCAGGAAAATGATAGTCCAGAAGCAAAAATAAGAAATGCAAAATAAAACATTTGAAAAATCAATAAAAAACTGAAACCGCCATCAAATTGACCAATAACGCCATCATATGTGCCAAGAACACTGCCAAATTGCCCCAAAATGCTATTCCGAACACCATAAACACTGCTAAATTGCCCAAAAACACTACAAAATTGACCAAAAATGTTGTTAAACCAACTGAAAATGCTGTCAAATATACCAAAAATGCTAAGGTACAGACTAAAAATGCTAAAGCAGAGAAAAACATAAAAACAGAGTTGAGAAATCTCCCATAAACGCCATTTGAGGTGTCGGGACACTACAATAGAGACCAAGAATGTGATTCGGGAGCCCGAGAGAGCTAATCTACACATCAAAAGAGATAATCAACATGTCAATGAGATTTCCTGCAAGAAAACTTGTTAAAGATCAAAGGGGCTAGGCCCCATGGTGGGCGCCAATTAATGTGATGCTAAAAATGTGGTAAATAGAAGCAAGCATACACATATAATGAGACAATAAAACATAATGGAAAGCTTAATTGAAAACTAAATTAAAGATGCAAACCATAAGCCTTCCTTGGAATGTCCCATTTTCCTCTATTCTTGAGGACCTTGAAGGTGTTGGATTGATTGACTCTCAGCAGAGAAATGACCTCCAAAGTGGCAACTCAAGAGTTGAGTAGCTACTTGATCATGATTGATTATGCAAATGATATGAAATGCATGATCTAAGAAACTAGATTAACATGCTATGATTAATACAAAATTTTAATTACTAGATGATTGAAATGAAAATACCTATAGTAATGATGCTAAAACTATGAATGCAAGGGATCCTTGTAGCTCCAAAATGGGGGATATTTATAGGAATTCTAAGGCCAAAGCTAAGGTGGGAGGAATCGATGGTTCAGATTTGATCTGAAGATATCAAGGGCCAAGATTGAGGAAGTTCGAGAAGAGGTTGGAGGAAGGGACACTTGTCATCTATGTGGTGACAAGTGTCAAGGAGCCTTTCTCGTGAGAGGGCAAGTGTCCAAGGGAGGAGACATGTGGCAAAAGTGTCATGTGTCTCAAGGGAAGAATATCCACACCATAGGAGGTTAGGATAAGGAGGGTAGGATGTGGAAGATAGGATAGGGTTAGTTAAACCCAGGGTTAGGTGGTTAAAAGTTAGGAGCCATGTGCTCATTTGAATTTAGAAACTCAAATAATTGGAAAATGGTAATTAATCTCAACAAACTTGAGTTTGTTAATTTTAATTAGGGATTAGAAGAATTGATCTAGATGGGGGGAGGATTAATTAATTTAGATCAATCAATCAAAAGGGATATGAAATGAACTATATAAATAAATCATGTAGATTTATTTACTAGTAGATGAATAAGGGAATTAATCAACTTTGCTTGTGAATTCGATTAATTGGGAAGGGGGGTTAATTAAATAACTACCTATTTAATTAATTATCTTCAAATCATTTTTAGGTGTATACAAATATAATTTTAAAATAATAATAATTCAAGATTATAATAGTTAATTACAACAAATATTTTTATTACAATACTATAAAGGCAAGTACTCACCACTACATGGCACTAGTTTAAGTGTTAAGGTAGCTAAATCGACTACTCATAAATTTGTACACACTATAAAGTTAAAGACATAACACACTTAAAAAGAACAATTTCATAAGCATGGATCTAAGTCAAAAGGAAACAAAATCAATTTGAAGAATTTAAAACAATCATTTAAATAGACCCAAAAATCTAACATTTTGATTTAATCAATTACAAACATCTTCTATATCATTTTCCTCTTCAAAATTCAACTTTATAAAAAGAATTATTTAATTTCATGCTAGTTAAATTAGTTATTAGTACTTGCCATTAGGCTAGTACTATTTCATTCACTTAAGCCTAATTAATCAATTTTTTGCACTAATGAAAAGTGATTATTATTTTTGTTTTCAAAATAAACATGATTTTTATAAAGTTGGGAATTATATTTTTAAAATAGAAATTATTTATCTACAATATGAGTGGATGAAAAAAATTTGTTGTTATAGGAGAAAATTTATAAGAATGATAGATTTAATAGGATTTTTTAAAAGACTTCTTTATATTTAAAAATAAATGCCTATTTTAACTAACTTTTTTCATTTTTTATTGATAATCTTGTAAATAAAGTGAATTTTCTCTATGCATATATATAAAATATAATTATTTTTTATTTTTTTATTTTTGAAAATATAAAATTAATTAAATATTGTATAGGGATTTGATTCACACCATTTAAATAAAATAAAATAAAAATTAAATAAATACTTAAACTATTTCATTACTGGCATTGCACAACAAATGCTTCTATTCCAACTCTACAAGTTCCTGCTCTGCAAGTTCAAAATTCAAACCTTCGTCGTTCATGGTGGTGTCTACCGGTGGGGATTTCCCCCCACCACCCACAGTCCCTGTTCTAGACCCTACGATGCTGACACTATCTACCACATCCTCTCCTGGTCCCAGTGTGGTTCCTCCTTTCGTTCTGGTTGTGCTTCACTTTGACGGTTCTCCTTTGGAGAGCCCTCTGGACATGGGCGTGGTATCTGATTCTAACCCTATTCTTGTTGTGTCATTTTTTCTAACCTCAGACCCTCTGGTTGGTAAAGCGAATCTCAAAGGCTGGAAAAATGTGTTGGTCAAAAAGTCTGAGACTATGGACCCCAAGTTCATCCCAGTCTACTCACAATCTGAGGAGGGAACGTCTTTTGAGATTCCCGATGTTGTTTTGGACCATATTTATAGAAAATGTCTAACACTCTGGTGGGTAAGTTCTTCTCCTTGCGCCCAATGGTGGAGATGGTCCGAAAATGGGTCAAGGACAAATGGAAACTAAAGGGGAGTGTTTCTGTCAATGTTATGCCTGGCACCCTCTTCCTCTTCAAATTCACTATTGAGGAGGATGTCACCCTTGTCCTCTCTGGTTGATGATCCTATGGTCATAACAACCTCTCCCTCTATCGTTGGAAGGCTGGCTTTGACCCTGCGGCTAACTTGCAAAAAACCACATCGGTATGGGTTTGTCTCCCGGGGCTTCCCCTTGAATACTGGGATGAATCCATCTTCAAATGGATTGGGAACTCATTTGATCACTTTGTAGGTGTTGAGGAAATCACCAAATCCAAATCATGCCTGGTCTATGATCATTTCTGTGTTCAATCTACTGTGAGCATGAACCTCCCCAACTTCATAACCCTCAAATCCAGGCTTGGCAGCTGGACTCAAGCTTTGGTTTATGAAAATGCTACCCTCTTCTGCCAAAAATGCCACAAATTTGGGCATGTTATCTCTCAATGCAAGGCCCCAACACCCCCACACCTCAAGCTTAAGGGCTCGGCCCTGGGGGAGGACTCAGTGCCAAATGCTCCTATTATTTACCATGACCTTGCTATGGGGCCTGTTATCACCCCTACTCTTGGCCCAGACCTGCCTCCCTTGGCTGTCGAGGACCCAATTATAGAAGAATATCCATTTGCTGAGAGTATCAACAACCTCCTCCAATCTCCTGCAAAGATTGCGGATGAAGCCTTTATTTTGGCCTGGATGGTTCAGTGCATTTCCCCGACGGCCAACTTGGTTTCTCTGGCTGATCAACTGGAAGATGGTGAGATTAGGAGCGACCCCTCTCTCATCTTGAAGATAGATCACTCCTTATTGGTAGGTCCCTCCTTGAACTAGGGCTTACCCTCACCTGGTGCCCCTAGTGCATCATCTATTGGTCGCATGACCCCTACTAATGAGGGTTGGATTACTCAAAGATGCAAGACCAGGACTGCTAAGCATGACGTGGGGACAAATCTCAAAGCAGGACGGTCGTTGCAGAGACTATCAAGACAAAAGGAAGCAACAAGGGATATTGTCAATGGAAGTCAAAGGACCTTGGAGATGTCCATAAAATGTAAGAAATGAAGTTCCTCTCTTGGAACATGAGGGGCTTGAACAACCCCCAAAAGCAATATGCTCTTAAAAAATGTATTTTTGAAAATAAAATTATGGTCCTTCTCCAAGAAGTTAAGATGTCTTTGTCCTCCTTCTCCATGGTGGTTGGGAAAATTTAGTTTGGTGCTAAGTTTGTTATTAGTGATGCTACTAGATCCTCTGATGGTTTGGTCACCATGTGGGACCCCTCCCATTTTTTTGGTAGTTTTCTCTCCTCCTCGGCCAACCTTTTGGTTTCTAAACTCTCCTCCCCGAAGGACTCCTGCATCCTTGTTAATGTTTATGCCCCTAATATTTTATTTGGTAGATTAATGCTCTGGAATAATATAACTACTCTAATACAAAATAATGCCAATGCTCACTAGCTGATTGCGGGTGATTTCAACTCCTCTTTGATTCCCTCTGAGAAGTTGGGAGGCCTTCCAGAATACTCTGATAGCATGACTGATCTAGCTAACTTCATTGGTAGGAATGGGTTAATGGATGTGGAACTATTGGGGCAAAAATTCACTTGGTCCAATCTTAGGAAGGGAAAGGATCTTATCCAGGTCAGACTCGACAGATTTCACATCTCGGGTAAGTGGGGAATTGCTCCAACCTTGAAGCTCACTGCCCTCCCCAGAACAGTCTCTGACCACAACCCCTTGCTCCTATGGAATACCACTAATGTTGTTAGGATGAAGTATCCTTTTCGGTATGAAATTATGTGGAACTCTCATCCTAAGTTCAAGGATTTCATTAAAAGATGGTGGAGCACCAACATTTTTGGTACTCCTATGTTTTGGATTTCCCAGAAGCTCGACTTGGTCAAAAGAAATGTTTGAGGCTGGAACAAACACACCTTCAAGGATATCTTCAAGCAAAAAAAGGATCTCAATAGTAAACTGACTGCTATACAAGCGTGTATTGACCAAGGTGACTCCCTTGAAGCCACCCATATGGAGGAGGTTGCCCTCCATAGAAAATGGAAGGAAAATTCCCATAAAGAGGAACTATACTGGAAACATAATTCTAGGGTTCAATGGCTCAAAGAGGGTGATAAAAATACTACTTTCTTCCACATATTTGCTTCTATCCATAGACATAGAAACCACATCTCTTCCCTCATGGATGACAATAATCTGGTAGTTAATGACGTTGATAGTTTGGTTTGTTCAACTACCAATTACTTTGCCACCTTATTTAGGGATGATGATGATCAGGGGGGCCTGCTGGGGAGGACCTTCTTAACTGCCTCCCACCACCCCTCTCAGTGGAAGATAACAACCTCATATTGGCCCCTGTCTCTGAGGAGGAAGTCAAGTTTGTTGTTTTTTCTATGGGCCCCTTCAAAGCCCCGAATCCTAATGGTTTCCCCCCATATTTTTTCAATAATTATGGGATGTGGTGGGCCTTGATGTTGTTTTGTCTACTAGAGATTTTTTCAGATTGGGAAGGCTCCTTAACAAACTCAATCACACCTTCATTTCTCTTGTTCCTAAAACTTAGGAGGCATCTTCTCTCAAGGCCTTCTACCCCATCAGCCTCTGTAATACTATTTATAAAATCTTCAACAAATTTCTTGTCAATAGGTTTTGGATCCTTTGATTAGCCCATCCCAAAAGGGTTTCATTCCTAGCCGATAGATTCTTGATGTGGTCATCTCTACTCATGAGATTATACACTCCATGGATAAATGTCATCGGGCAGGGATGGTTCTCAAGCTTGACATCTCCAAAGCTTACGATAGGGTCAATTGGAACTTCCTCTTCAAAGTTCTCAGAGCTATGGGGTTTGGAGACAAACTTATCAAAATTATTGGGGAATGCATATCTACTGTCACCTATGTTGTGTTGCTAAAAGAAAACCCCCTAGAGAAGTTTAGGGCCTCTAGAGGGTTGCAGCAAGGGGATCCTCTATCCCCTTACCTTTTCATCATCTTTGTTGAAGTGTTGGCCTCTAACTTGAACTCTTTGGTTCAAAGGGGTGCTATGTTTGGTATCAAGCCTGCCTCTACGATGCCCCCCAATGTTCTACAATAGTTTGTTGATGATACGATCCTTTTTGGTGTCTCCTTTGTTTGGGAAGCTAAGGCTTGGAAATCCTTTCTTAATTCCTATGCTCTAGCTTCTGGCCAACACATTAACTATGAAAAGAGCAGCATTTACTTCTTTCACACTAATTCCCAACTACAAGATAAAGTCTGCAAAATCCTTGGCTGTCAAAAGGCCTCCCTCCCTGGCACCTACCTTGGTCTCCCCCTGACTATTAAGGATGTCTCTAATTCCTTCTAGATCTCTATCCTTGAAAGAATGCAGAAAATGTTGGTTGGCTCGAAAGGTAGATTCCTGAGCAGTGTTGGGAAGTTGTAGTTGCTTTCCTCCTCCCTCTAGGGGATCCCCGTGTACTTTATCTCCCTATTCAATATTTCTGCGGCTATGGCTGCTAAGCTGGAAAATATTCAAAATACTTTCCTCTGGATGGGAATGGAAGAAAATAATAGGCTCACCTTGGTAGGCTGGGACAAAGTTTGTCTTCGCAAGGCCATGGACGGCTTGGGAACCCATAAGATCTCAAGATTCAATAAGGCCCTTATGACTAAAATTGTTTGGAAGCTTTTGAACAAGGATATAGATTGGAGTAGGATCATCAGGGCTAAGTACCTGGGTAATGTAGATTTTTCCTATGTCTTGAAAGAGGAGGGCCTTCACAGGGGTTCCAAAATTTGGATTAACATCTTGAGTTGCAAGGACCCTTTATCTCATGGTTTGAGGTGGATTATTGGAAATGGTAGGAACATTCTTTTCTAGGAATATTGTTGGTTAGGGGAGAGACCCCTTGCTTCTTCCCCCTCCTTGAGATGGTTACAGGATGCCACTAAAGGCTTCTTTGGTGACAGGGTTAGTGACTACTTTAGCAATTGCACTTAGAGGGCCTTGGAGGACTGTTTTACTAACCTCCCCTTCCTCCTCCTTGCTGCTAGAGAGCTCCAGAATCTTTTGGATGGTATATTCCTCCCCCTGTTCCCTAGGGATGATAGACTTATTTGGAAGTGGGACCCCTTTTGGAGACTTTTCTGTCAGGACTACCTACACCAGTTTACTCAGGGAACCTATTGTCTCCTCTATTTGGAAAGACGTATGGAATCCCCAACTCCTCCCCAAGGTCAATTTCTTCTGGTGGACTGCCCTCCTCAACAAAATTTTGACCCAAGACAACTTGGTCAAGAGGGGATTTCATTTCCCTAATAGATGCATCCTCTACAAAGATGATGAAGAAAGTCCAGCCCATCTCTTCCTTCACAGTGCCTTCACTCAGGAGCTTTGGGGGATGGTCTATACTAAACTTAATATCAGTTGGGTAATGAAAGATAATTTGGTAAATCTGTTTCAGGATTTTTGGGGCCCTTCTTCCAACCCTCTTATCCAACAACTATGGAAGCAGATCCCTCCCATGTAAGTTGGTGTATCTGGAAGGAACGAAATGACAAGATATTCAGAGACAAAGAGACCTATGTGGAAACAATATTTGCTCGATTCCTCAATCTGATTCTTGAGAAAATCTCTATTTCTAAAAATTGAATGGCGTCCAAGCCCCCCTCTACCTGGGACTGGGGAATTTCCAGATGCTAGAACCTCCCCCCCTCATTCTCTCTTGTTGACTCCTCTAAGAGACTTCTAAGACAATGCACGATCTGGTTCCCCCCGGCTACAAATTTTAAACTCAATTTTGATGGGGCTACCAAGGGGGGCCTAGCTATTGGTGGTGGGGTGAACATATACCACCTGGGGGCCCTTGTTGCCGCTCATGCAGGCAACCTGAATGGTCATTCCTCTAATCAGGCTAAAGCGATGGCCTTAGCCTGGGGAATCCACATTGCCCTCTCCATGGGAATCAGAATTATGGACATTGAGGGGGACTCCATGCTCATCATTAATGTTGTCAAAGGGTGGAATAAGCTTAATTGGACAATTGAGGGAACCATCAGGGACACCTTGAGGCTCATCTCCAAGATTGAGTCATTTAGAGTTATGCATATCTACAAGGAAGGCAACTGCATGGTAGATGCCATAGCAGCCATTGGCCTAAACCTCTCAGGGTTGAGATGTTGGAGGAGTCACAAATCTCTCACAGACCATGTTACCTTCCTCCTTTAGGAAGAGAAATCCAAAATCCCCACTAATGATTGAGTGGCTGCTAAATGCTTCCCTCCCTCTCCTCTCTTCCCTCAGGCCTGTTTGGAAGTGGTGGTCTCATAATTCAAATCATGAGAATATTCCTCAGATCCCTTCTGATGAGGTGGTGACTCATTCGGCCAAGCTGGTGATGATGCACATGTTGTTGTGTTGGCATTTCACTTGGGCTTGCAAAGCCACGATGAAGTACGACTGGATTGGAAACATGTTGGTTGTTGTCGGTATTTGTTGGCTCTTAATGCCTCGTAACTAGCAAATCATTACTAAAAGTGACTTCTTGTTTTCCCATGCGCCCAACTTCATTTCTCATTTATTGATGCTGGGCTTGCACATTCCCCATTTTCTCTTCCTAGCTTGCTTCTTGAAGAGTCTCTGCAACTTCCTCTATTTCATGACTAAGGAAGCTTTGTTCACGGACAAAATGTGGGGTGATAGAGTGAGATATGAACTAGACAATCCTGATGATTTTAAAAATGACCCACTCATCTGGAATTTTTGTGTTGAAGGTGGAATTGCTGATTTTTTGGATTGCCTAAAGGGCCATGATGAGTAGCTCTCAGCTAATTTTGCCTCCTCCTAGTCTGGGAGGCAGGTCTCAGTTGGCAGCATTGCCTTTTATGTCTCTGGGGATACTATTTCCCAAGCTATGAAGCTAACCCTGGATGCTCGTCACTAGAAGCATACTAGTCATGTTGCAAACAGTGAGGGTTTGAAACAGTTATTTCATAACCACGAGGAACCTGTCAAGCTACAAGGTGGGTTTGCTTGGGAGGACATCAAGCACCCATGGAACATGATCTGCCTCATGATCATGAAATACTTCACTCTCAAAGGTAGGTTATATAAGGTATTCTACTAATACCATTTGCCCCTCCTCAATCACTTCCGCAATAATGATTTGCTTTGCCTGTCGTTTTATTTACTGCACTCTTTAGAGAGCTCTATTAAGGACACTATGGACCCTAAGCATGGGGATATGCCTCCATTCCTCCTCCACTAGGGTATTATATACAAGTTGTATAAATTCCATGAGGCTCTCTCCCCCCCAAGGAATCTTTCACTCTCTCAGCCCCCCATGTCGACTCCCCAGCAGTTCATGGCCCTGTCTTTGGCTTTCCCTAGATTCTTCCAATATCCCCAGGAGGGCTTTGCCATGGCCACCATGTCCCTGCCTGCCTATGCCTCAGTTGTTTCTCTATCAGTGGTCTCCCCTAGTTTAACTCTCCCTGCCTCTTGTAGTGCTTCTTGCTCCTTGTCCAAGGGAAAAAGAAAAACCCTAGCTAAACACAAACGCATTGTCTATGATGGCAATTCTTCCTTTGAGGATGCTAAGAACAACAACCCTTCCTCAAATTCGGAGGTTAAAAGAAGATCCTCCAAACTTGCTTCCAAAGGTCATAGGAAGAAGACCCCGGTTATTGAGAATCTGGACTCTAAGGAGGACCCCATTGGGGACAAGAAGGAGGAGGTCCCTAAAACTATGGGGGCCCTTGATGGGGATGTTGACAATGTCAATATGACTAGGGACCCCATAGTCCCAACCACTATTGGTGTTGTTGACATGAGAACCCCTAAAAGGAAAACCCAAGAACTCATTGATGATAAAGATATGACCTCTATGAACACAGACACTGAGCGTCTTATGGGTGTGAAAATCCCTGACAACAATGCTCTGGATCCCAGAAATTTGGATACGGATTTAAACTTGGCTAAACAAGTGATGCATTCTATCCCTCTAATGGACCTGGTTAAGGATACTAATAACTCCATTGCTGGTGATGTGCCCAAAGAGAGTATTGAAACTACTGATGACTTGGCTGCTGAGAACCCCCAGGAGGCCCCTACTCTGCAACAAATGGAAAAGTTGAGCATGGATGTGCTGGACATCACGCAGAGAATTGAAAACCTCGGCCCTGTTCTCGATCTGTAGTCTATCAAGGAGGAGGCTAACCAACTCAAGAACAAGATGGAGGCTTGGGAAGCCCAAATGGTGGGCCTGAACAAATTCCATATGCAGGTGTTACACAGCTCCGCACTCACCCTCTTTCTGTTGAGGGAATGCTATGTAGACACTAAGGAGGACAAGCAAGAGGCTAGGGACCTCTACAAATTCCTATCTAATGAATGGAGCAGTGTTATGGAGGCCACTAGGGTGTGCAAGGCACCCCTGTAGTTTGTTTTATTTTCCTGCTATTGTTTTATTTTTTACGATAGTTGTTGTTAATAGCTATTATAGTGTTGTTTCTGCGCTATGATTTTTTATAGTTCTGCTATGTAAAGGGTCAGTGCCCTTGTTCTCACTGCTTTTTTAATCAAAAACAAATGCTTCTATTAAAAAAAAAGTAAACACAAGTATGTATCTTTTATAATTATAATCTTGTATAATAATGACACGTAAATTTGTCAAAAAAAAAAGTAATTGATTTTTCTTTATTATAATGATTAGATTTTATAATTTGTTGATGTGGAGTTTTTTTAATTAATATTTAAAGTTTAGATTTAATTAGCTTAAATTTTACTATGTTTAAATTATTTAATTTAATTTAAGCTACTTAATTTCAATTAATTTAAATTAGTTATTTTAATTTATTAATTTAAGTCATGTGTGTAAAAAAACTTAACTTTAGTTTCTTCTTTTTCTAAAGAAAGAAAATTATTTAATTTAATTATTCTTTAGTAATTTAATTGAATTTAAGTTGTTTACTTTAATTTTATTTAAGTTGTTTTATTTGATTTTTTAATGCTTATACTCTTCTTAAATTTTACTATGTTTAAAACATTTAATTTAATTTGAGTTAGTTTATTTTATTTTATTTAAGTTCTTTAATCTATTTAAGTTATTGTATTTAATTTTTTAATTTTTTAAAAAATTCTTAAATTTAATTATGTTATAGTTTTTATTTTAATTTTTAGTTATTTAATTTAATTTAATTTATTAATTTAATTACACGAAACTCATATGCATGTCAAATTAAATGGTTTTAGTTTTTATTAACACATATTTGTGTATGGGGATGACCCTTTAGTGAAATGGTGGGGCTTCTTGCCTGTAGTGCCTACAACCTAGGTTCAAACCCCATGGGTTTGTCTCTATTGTGTTAAAAATGGAGCATGCTTTACCTCGGGGAGAACCTTGGAGAAATAGTGGGGCTTCTTGCCTGTAGTGCTTACATCCTAGGTTCAAACCATAAAGTTTTAGGGATGACCCTGCGGTGCAACAATGTTGTACACTCCATGTTAATACGAAGGTCTTGTGGTTGATTCTTCAGACTTGCTTATTGTTCGAACCCCTATAGGTATTGACTATGGCATGGAGACTCTGACGAATGGTGTGGATGTGGCATGTTGACCAGGGCAATTGGCGATTATGCGAGGGTGTTAATGCCCCATTGTATGTTGTCTCAAGTGTGCGGATGAGGCTTACCATCAAATGGTCAGACTAGTACAGTGGTGACAACTTATGGAGAGATGAGATGGTGGCCCGAACTTCACAAGTGGAGAGATAAGGTGTTACTGCGATTGATGGAGTGATAAGGGGTCTTGGCTCATGGGAAACAATATGGAGATGGTTATTGATAATAGAACTAATGCTTAGAGGTGTTAATACCTCAGATATGTAATGCGGAACTAAGGCCCCCGGGTTGTGGCCTCACCTGGCGATTGGACCAAGCTAAAAATCCATGTCACCGATTAAAAAAAACACATATTTGTGCATCCATATATGAGTGTAATACACCTCTTGGTATAATATTTGATCTTAATAAAATAACTATTAATAAATATAAAATTACATAATATAAAAAATAAAGTGAAAATAAGTATATTTTATTGACTAAATGAAAAATATTTAAATTTATGATTAAATATTATAAAATTATATTGTATATATTAAAATGATTAAAAAGAAAAATATGATTTTCAAAAAGTATTATTAAAAAATATAATGGTTTCAAAAAAAATATACAAAATTATAATTATAGAAGATAAATGGGTTTTTTTAATAGAAATATTTGTTGTGTAATGCTTGTAATGAAATAGTTTAATTATTTAGGCCTGCTAATGGGCTTGGTAGGATAAATCCTACAGTGGGCCCAAAACAAAGGGATGTTTGGAGAAAACCATAGAAGAGGTGGATAAAGATGAATTTTGATGGGGCCTCAAGGAGGAACTCAGGGGCATCAGGAGTAGGGTGCATTGTGAGGAATGATGAAGGTATTGTCTTGGCAAGGGGAGCGTAACAACTTTTAGATGGAACAAATAATGAGGCGAAGGTGAGGGTAGCCTTATTGGCTATCCTTCTTGTAGACAAATTGTTGGTGTTAAAATTACATCTGGAAGGAGACTAAAAAATTGTCACCGATGTCATTGCAAAAGAGGTCTCGTAATGCTAGAAAATAAATAAATTAATATTTATCATTGATGAAAAATAAAAAAATTCCAAGACTTTAAAATCTTGCATGTGAAAAAAGAGTGGTGTAGAGGGACATGGACAGGGACAAGCGAATTAACCAAGGGAATCTGAATTAGGATAATGAAAGAAGACATGGGAAGGGAGAAAAGGAGGATAAAATCTGGGTGGTAGATTTGTCAAGGATTGTCAAGAGAGACATAGCACAATACAGTCATATAGCCATAATTGGTCAAATTATGGGGAAAAGAAAACAAGGGAGGAAATTTGAAAATGAGTGAGCTAAGACTGGATGAGTGCCAAAGAAATTTATTTTATGTGCAAACAATTTTTCATGGTTGAATTTGATAGAAAGGAAGAGAGGAATGTTATTATGAAAAGAGGAATCTGGCATTTTGAGGAATTGTATATATATGTTCAAAAATGGATGTCAAACTTTGACCCATATGCCCATTACCCTAAAGAAAAATCGGTATTTGTGCGGTTGTATAATCTTCCCTTTGAATTTTGGAGTGAACATTGCCTAAAAAAGATTGGGAACAATATTGAAATAATGATGTAGACAGATATGGAAGATAGTGATCAAATACACTATGCTCAGATTAAAATTTTGACAATTCAAACCATCTCAAAGGAGATGAAGTTTTGGACCTCAGTCGAGTGGTGGATACAAAAAGTTGAAAAGGAAAAAGAAAAATTATTTTATATTAGGTGCAGAAGAAGAAACCATAATGCTGACCATTGTCGAATAATGATCAAGAAATTTTGGAGAAAAAGAGACAATAATGAAACTATAGAGGAATAAAAAATAGTATCAAACTCAAACAAAAAAGAGAATCAGGATTTCGACATGAATAAGGCTATTGTTGTGGTAAATGATCAAGATAAAGGAGAATGCTCTCTTAATAAGGCAAAATAGGGAAGAGAAGATATAGAGCGATTCCTCTCTCCAATTAAGTTTCAAAATTTGGAAGAAAAGTGTCGATTTAAAGTACTAATATGGATCAAGGTTTTGTATATGAAATGGATAGTGAATCAAAGCCGGTACATGTTGATCTTGAGGGTGAATTATTGTGGGGTAATCAAAGATCTTAAAAGATTAAAAAATGAGGCTTGCATTCAAAAAGACCAAACTTTGAAAGAGAAGGAGAGATTGATTAAGAAAACCAAATTTTTGGAACAATTGGTTGCTGATTTAAAACTACAACTTGAACATCAAAAGAAAATGGTAGAAGTAACAAAGTCTGATTTGACATCCAAGGATGAAGAGCATAAAAATTTGGAGGCTGAAATTGTAAAGTTTAGAAAGAAATTAGAAAAATATAAAAACACTAGATTAGAAGACATGATAAACAAACAAAGAAGGTCCAATAATGGTACTTGTTTGGGTTTTGAAGTTGGGCAGAGTTCAAATACTTGTGATAATAAATCATTGCGTGACATATTCAAATCTGAAAGCAAAAGTGTAGATTTAGATGGTCAAGTAAAGGACAACAAAACTTCCCAAAATCCTTCAAAGTCTGATAAAAAACTCTCATTCAAAGGGATATATCCAAATATGCATACAAGAGGTCAAATGAACGTGTTCAAAAGTTCATCATTTGCTGGTAAAAGTCTTCCTTTTAGATTTAACTCATATTTTGTTGGTCATTGTTTCTATTGTAATCAATTTGGACATTGAATGAATGACTGCAAAATTGTTTTGAGAAGATATTCTAGATTTGGTTTTGGAAATTCATTTTTGCAGAATGAACAACCTAAGATGTTTCAAATGCAATGATATTGGTCATTTGAGGAAAGATTGCAGGAATTTGGTTGAAAAGAAAAATAAAAAGCATATTGTTGATTCTGAAAAGAGTGTGAAATCTCAAAAATAAGACATAAAGACAAAACAAGGTTTGGAATCTAAAGAGGATGAAAAATATTAGTGATTCTTTGTTTGTTTAAGATACCTTTCATATAGAAAAGGAAGATCTATGGGTGATAGATATGGTTGTTCAAACCACATGACTGGCAATAGCAAGAAGTTTACTAAATTAGATTGTTATAAAGGTGGTTTTGTGAGTTTTGGTGATGATTCTTCTAGACAAATTAAAGGTGTAGGATCTCTATTGTTGAATGAAAATATTCATATCCATGATGTATACTTTGTTGAAGGTCTAAAACATAACCTCCTAAGTTCTATCCAAATCTATGATAACGGTTACAATATGTTGTTTAATGGTCAAGGTTGTGAAATAAAAAGAAAATTAGGAAAGTTGGTTGCAGCGGGTAAAAGAACTAAGGGAAATGTTTACAATCTAAAATATTTCACAAGTACTAATGATTATGACAATATTTGTCTTATGGGATGGGTAGAGGAAGGATGGCTATGGCATAAAAGACTGGGCACTTTAATTTTGACACTTTAGTCAAGGTAAGCAATCATCACAATGTGAGAGGTATGTCACTCATTCATAAACCACCAAATAATGTTTGTGAGGGATGTCAACATGGAAAACAAACAAAGATAATTTTTGCTTGAAAAGAACATTCATCTACTAGACCTCTACAACTTGTTCATATAGATTTATGTGGTCCTACTAGAACAAGCTTAATCAATGGAGAAATTTTTTTATGGTCTTTGTTGATGATTATACCAGAATGACTTGGGTAACATTCTTGAGACATAAATATAAATATTTTGATATGTTTAAGGTGTTCAGAAAAATGGTGGAGAAAGAATCAAATTTGAAGATAAAGTGCTTGAGGTTAGATAAGGTGTTTAGAAAAATGGTGGAGAAAGAATCAGACACAATAGCAAATTGGTGGACACTTCTCTTTCTACAAAAGATTACAATTGTTAAAAGAAAGTTTAAAAGTTTGGAACAAAACTATCTTTAAATATGTATTTGCAGAAAAAAGGAGAATTAAAGGAGACTTAGAGCAATTGAGTGAACATGATATCCAACAAGGAATGTCCCAAGAAGACTTTGTCAAGGAAAAAAAATTAATGCTAGAATGTGAAGAAATTATAGAAAGAGAAGAATGATACTATAGATCAAAAACATAGGAGAATTGGCTAAATAACAAAGACCGAAACACAATTTTTTTTCATAATTCCACAAAGCTAAAAAGAGAATGGAATAGAATTACAGAGATAGTGAAAAATGATGGGGAGATTATCTCAGATGTGGCAAGTATCCAAGAAGCAAGGGTCAAGTTCTTCATTGATCTCCTCAAAGGAGAAGGTAAATCTAAAACATGGTCTAATAATTTCATTAACGAAATCCTATCAATGGTGATGAAAGAAGATAATTGAATGTTGATACAACCAACCTCATTTGAGGAAGTCAAAGAGGCTACTTTTCAAATTAACCCAGACAAGGCTCTAGGGCCAAACAAGTTCACTACATTGGTCTTCCAAAAATATTGGACATTTATGCACAAAGACATTATGGCAGTGGTACAAGAGTCTAGAAAGCACAGAGTGATGCTCAAACAGATGAGCAACACCAATATTATATTGATTCCAAAGAAACAAGAGGTACATGATTTCTCTGATTTTAGGCCCATTTCTTTATGTAACACAATTTACAAGATAGTAGCAAAGGTCATGGCAAACAGATTAAAAAGGATTCTACCGAAGTTAATTGCTAGAGCAATTTGGCTTTGTACCAAATAGAAATATATCCAATGGGATTATAATAGCACATGAGATTCTCCATTCAATTAAAACAATGATTATAAGGAGTATGATTTTAAAACTAGATGTAAAGAAAGCATATGATCATGTTTAGTGAAGGTTTTTTATGCTAGTAATGAAGAAAATGGAATTCTATAACCAATTATTGGAGTGGTTTTTTAGTTGTATCTCCATGCCAAGGTACTACATCCTCATTAATGGCCTTCCATGTGGCTTCTTCCAAGGAGGGAGAAGATTGTGCTAGGGAGACCCCATGTCTCTATTCAATTTTTTATAATGGCTAATGGTCTTAGTCAAAAAAAAATTAGTTTTGAGAAAATCAAAGATTTCGGTGTGCATCAAAGCAGTTCTAACATTTCCATCCCTCTCCCATCAGTTGTTCATTGATGATATGATCATCTATGGGAAGGCATCATATGATGAAGTGACTATTATTAGCAAAGTATTGGATGAATATTGTTTTGTGTTGGGTCAATAGATTAACAAAGACAAATCTAGGATATATTTCTTTAATACAAGTCGCAATGCACAAAGAAGGATAGCCTAGATCCTAGAGATTAGGGTGGAGAAATTGTCAGATGAGTATCTAGGAGTCCCACTTTTCTATGGATCTATGAGAAAACTTTGGTTAGAGGTGGTGGAAAAGAGAAACAAAAAATAAAAGAATTGGAAAGGTCGTTGGCTTACTTTGGTAGGAAGAATAACCATGATTAAGTTAGTATTAGTAGCGGTTCCCACTTATATTCTATCTACTTTGGAGTTAACTACTAAAATTATTGATGATTTAAACAAATAATTGAAAAAATTTCTTTGGGATGGAGAAAAAAAATAGCACAATATTCCACTTATGGCATGGGATCTAGTAAAAGGCCAAAAGAAGAAGGGGGAGTAAGTATTTAAGACTTAAGGATTCAAAACAAGGCATTGGTGGCCAAACTTGTTTGGCGTATGTTCAAAGAACCTGATTCTTTATAGAGTATTATTCTTAGGAGAAAATACTTAGATGAGGACTCACAAGAGAGAAATCTCACGATAAACCCCACCCCCCTCCCCCCCCCCCAAGGATTTTTGTCTGGAACTATACGATTAAGTGTAGAAATGTTATCAAATATCATCTATTTGTTGACTCTGGCATGTTTATCATTGATATCAATAAGTATGCTTGTTGAACAAGGTGTGTAAGTGACAATATAAGTTTAAATACATGACAATATGAGTTTGTTGTTGATTCTATAAGGTGACAAAGGTAAGGCATAATGCATGTTGATAGCACTTCATTTTGCTTCATTATGATTGCATCAATCAATTATGATAGTATGAATAGAAGTCTCATGGTGTAAGTTGTGTCTGTGTTTGAGATAGTAAAGTGTATTGTGGTTATCATCTCTTGGTTCACATATTTTGACAATATCAATGCTTAATCATTTGTAAAGCACGTGAGCATGACTTTGAGTTTGTGAATGTTGTCTAGAATCTATACTAAGAGTTTTATGCATTGCCTTCATGATGATAGAAACCTGAATTTTCAAGCAACTTTAATCTTCTTATAGACCGAGAAGTTGAAATTTGTAAATGGATAATCATCATAGTGCACAACATACTTTATAACATATTATTTTGAAGCTGTTTTGTGCAAATAAAGCCTGGACAATAGTAAAAACAAAAGAAAGCGACAGAAATACAAATGACAAGAATTTGTTAAAATGATTGAAGACGTTTAATGTCTTAACAAATGATAATTAGTTGTTATCAAAATACACTTGCAAACTATTGCTAAGCTCAAATGCTTAGATCATATTGTGCTTGGATTCAATAGATAGTTTAGAACATTTAACAACTAAGTGTTTTTTTTCTATCAACAATTTTTTTAAATTGTGCTCTTCTTCAACCCAATAGAAAAAGTCCATATTGTGTTCAGATTTGGTTTTTAGTTAAAAAAAGTTGAACAAAAAGATAGCAGTACGTGAGGATTTAAATGAGATGATCAAAGGAGTATGAGATAACAGTTTTAATGAAACAAAACATTATTTTTTAACAACTATTACAAAAGTTGATTATAAAGAAAAATGTTGATCATTTTTAGTATTACTTTTAAGTTCATGATGAAATGATATCTATTGATATAGTGAGGGTTTTGATAATAACAGTAAGTGAGGGTTTTTGTTAATGATAGTGAGGGCTTTTTTGCAAACAAGCACTATACATTTTGACACTTTTATTGGTTGCAGAGTTAGTGATGAACATAAAGAATTTGTGACAGAACAGTGATTGTAAAAGTACTATTGAAGAGCAGATCGTCAAAGTGAAAAGTTGTAAAACAAAGACAAGATCTCTAAGACAATTTGATTGTGAATGATCTGAAGAGTATCATTATATCAAATATTTTGTATGGAAACAAAGTAAATATTATTCTTAGTATTTGTAAGGGGTTGGTGCTCCTAATGAATACTAAGATGGGGGTTGAATTAATATGCCAAAAATTATTGTACTTAAACACTTTACTAGTCTAGCAGTAAACCAGTAAAGCAGTAAAGCAAACAAACCGATTAGCACACATGCAAACCAAATAGAAAATAATACATTCACCCACAAAAGCACAATCACCATAACATAAGAGATTTTGAAGTGGAAACCCAAATGGGAAAAACCATGGTGAGATGAAACTCACAAGTAACTATCTACAGAATAAGAACCAGACCGATTAAGGTCATACAATGTTCTTTACTAGAACAGATCATGTTAGGAATCTCAATCTCTGTTAGGAGATAAGTCTGATTAAAGACTACCTTGCTAGAGTATTTTAGATCCACATATGTGAACCACCTTGTTAGAGAATTTACAAAAGGTTTTTTGGGCCTACCCAGTTAAGGGCTTCAGACTTGTCAAAGATGTGAGTAATCAACAAGTGAGTGATCTAGCAAATAGCACAGATTGCTTGGTTAGATCCTTGATATCTCATTCCTAATGCATTTCAGTATTACTTCAGTCTTCAACACATTCACACTCTGTCTTCTCTCACAGACCTGAACTTCTCTTCTATAATCACACTTACAAAAATTCATCATCCACCTTAAACCCTATACATGATGTCCTTATAAAGGAATCTGATTTCATGTCGGTCCAATAGGATTACAATACAATTTCCTAGGTTCAATGCATCTAGATATATTTGGTAACATGACACAAAAAGCACCGCCAAAGTGTTGGCACCGCCAAACAATCGGTGGATGGTAACTCATCACAAAATGTCGGTTGGTAACTCATCACAGATTATTACCGGTTCAAACAAAATACCGGTTGAAGCAAAATACCGGTTGCTGGTTTGACAAAAATGAAGACTAGGAAATATGAGTTGTGCCACTCCGTTCCTTCATACCGCTTGAGATCCTCGAACCGCTTGCGGTCTTCATACCGCTTCAGATTGGTAAACACTTTCTGCAAAACACCAATAGTCTAAAGACTATAATACATCATACCGGTTGGAACAAATACCGGTTGAGCTTTAACTCATACATACAAAAGTGATCTCAAATCAAGTGTGTGTCCATCAATGACAATCACAACATCAGTCATCAAAAATGCCAATAGCTCCTTGGGGTGGGTGCTCCTAAAACTTATAAGGGGTTGGTACTCCTAAAGTTGGTGCTCTGAATTTTTCCAATAAGGCCTAATATAAAACTTGTTCATAGTAGTTTTTCACCCTTTAATGGTTTTCCACTCAAATATTGGTGTCATGGTGTTATACTTGTGTTTTGAATCTTTTGTTTGATTTATTCTTCTTTGTCAATACTATCATATATTTTGCAACAACTATTAACATCACTTTAATGAGGTTTTTTAATGTATAAAGAGTGAATTATTTTATAGATCTTTGATTCACCACCCCCCCCTCTCAGTGATCCTAGTATTCCAACAAGTGCTCTCAAAGTAAGGTTGCTTGTAGAGGTTTAACAACTCAAGGTTGGTCCTAATAGTGGAATATTGATAATCATGAAACAAGATGGGTCTTCAATTGTTAAAGCTTCCTTGTTTGATGGAAATCATTATTCTTTTTGGAAAGTGAGAATGCAAACCTATTTGGTTTCCCTAGGAGTATATGTTTGGTGTTCAGTTGTAAATGGTTATAGTGTTCCTGACACTATACCTATTGATATTGATGGTAAAACATGGTATCAAACCAATGAAAGAGAAAATCATGCCATACTTTGTGGGTTATCAAAAGATGTTTTTGTTGAAGTCATGTATTTTAAATCCTCCAAAGAGGTATGGGACAAATTAAATAGTATTTATCATGGAAATGATAGGGTAAAGCAAGCCAAGATCCAAACTCTTAGAGAAAATTTTGAGTAATTAAAGATGAGTGAAGAAGAAAAGGATGTAGAATATCTTATTAGAATTGATGAAATGGTGAATGTCATTCATGGACTTGGAGAATAAATTGAAGACAAGGTTGTTGTAAAGAAGATTTAAGATCTTTGCCATCCAGATTTGACTTTAAAATATCTGTCATAGAAGAAGTAAGTGATATAGATAAGTATTCCATGATCTACATGGAGCACTTACAACATATGAAATGAGGACTTGTAAAGAAGAATCCTCAAGTAGAGAGACAAAATTCAAGGCTAATAAAAGGAGTAAGGAACCTTCAGATTCTGAAGATTTTGAATTCATAGAATCTCACCTTGCAAGAAAGCTAAATAAGGGTTCAATAAAGTATAAGGGTAAACTTCCTTTCAAATGCTTTAATTATGGGAGAATAGGACACTTTGCAGCCAAATGCCCTTATGGTGATTCCAATGATGATGAAGACAAAAATGATAGAAAGGTAAAAAGAATTTATTTAACAATAGAAGAAAGTCTTTCTCCAAAAATAAAAAGAGTTTATTTGTATATGTTTCTAATAGTGACTCAGAAAACTCTGCAAGTGAGGAAGGTGAGGTTTTGTTTATGGCAATTGAAAGTACTAATATGGATCAAGGTTGTGTATATGAAATGGATAGTGAATCAAAGTTGGTGGATGTTGATCTTGAGGGTGAATTATTGTTGGCACTCAAAGAGCTTAAAAGTTTTAAAAAGGAGGCTTGCATTCAAAAAGACCAAACTTTGAAAGAGAAGGAGATCTTGATTAAGAAAACCAAATTTTTGGAACAACTAGTTGCTCATTTAAAACTAAAACTTGAACAACAAAAGAAAATGGTAGAAGTAACAAAGTCTGATTTGACATCCAAGGATGAAGAGCATAAAAAATTGGAGGTTGAAATTGTAAAGTTTAGAAAGAAATTAGAAAAATATGAAAACACCAGATTAGAAGAAATGTTGAATAAACAAAGAAGGTCCAATAATGGTACTTGTCTGGGTTTTGAAGTTGGGCAAAGTTCAAATACTTGTGATAATAAATAATTGCACGACATATTCAAATCTTAAAGCAAAAGTGTAGATTTAGATGGTCAATTAAAGGACAACAAAACTTCTCAAAATCCTTCAAAGTCTGATAAATAACTATCATTCAAAAGGATAGATCCAAATATGCATGCAAGAGGTCAAATGAACATGTTCAAAAGTTCATCATTTGTTGGTAGAAGTCTTCCTTTTAGATTTAACTCATATTTTGTTGGTCATTAATTCTATTGTAATCAATTTGGACATAGAATGAATGACTACAAAATTGCTTTGAGAAGGTATTCTGGATTTGGTTTTGGAAATTCTTTTTTACAGAATGAACAACCTAAGATTGCAGGCATTTGGTTGAAATGAAAAATAAAAAGCATATTGTTGATTCTAAAAAAGAGTGTGAAATCTCAAAAATCAGACATAAAGACAAAACAAGGTTTGGAATCTAAAGAGGATGAAAAATATTACTGAGCCTTTGTTTGTTCAAGCTACCTTTCATATAGAAAATAAATATCTATGGTGATAGATATTGGTTGTTCAAACACATGACTGGCAATAGCAAGAAGTTTACTAAATTGGATTTTTATAAAGGTGGTTTTGTGAGTTTTGGTGATGATTCTTCTAGACAAATTAAAGGTGTAAGATCTTTGTTGTTGAATGAAAATATGCCTATCCATGATGTATACTTTTTTGAAGGTCTAAAACAAAACCTCCTAAGTTCTATCCAAATCTGTGATAACGTTTACAATATGTTGTTTATTGATCAAGGTTGTGAAATAAAAAGAAAATTAGGAAAGTTGGTTGCAGCGGGTAAAAGAACTAAGGGAAATGTTTACAATCTAAAAGATTTCACAAGTACTAATTATTATGACAATATTTGTCTTATGGGATAGGTAGAGGAAGGATGGTTATGGCATAAAAGACTAGGCACTTTAATTTTGATGATTTAGTCAAGGTAAGCAATCATCACAATGTGAGAGGCATGTCACTCATTCATAAACCACCAAATAATGTTTGTGAGGGATGTCAACATGGAAAACAAAAAAAGATATTTTTTTCTTGAAAAGAGCATTCATATAGTAGACCTCTACAACTTGTTCATATAGATTAATGTGGTCCTACTAGAACAAGCTCAATTAATGGAGAATTTTTTTTACGGTCTTTGTTGATGATTATACCCAAATGACTTGGGTAACATTCTTGAGACATAAATCTAAAGCTTTTGATAGGTTTAAGGTGTTTAGAAAAATGGTGGAGAAAGAATCAGATTTGAAGATAAAGTGCTTGAGGTTAGATAAGGGTGGAGAGTATACTTCAAGAGAATTTGAGGATTATTGTGAACAACATTGGATAAAAATACAATATGTTTGTTGGCAATATTACAAGGATATTGAGAAGGTTGTTGATGATTATGGACATAACTAATTAAAGATGTTTTACTATCTTGATATTATTATTTTGTCATTGATGTCAAGTGTAGACACCTAAAAATGGTCAACGCTTGCGGAATCGTACTTTAACATTTACGCATTGCCTTATTTTAAGGTTTTTGCGTTGCATTAACATTTCTCCTATGTCACGCACTTGGTCTTTATCATTTGCGAGCATCGAGTCTTTCTTCTACATTCTTCAATTGTTTCACTTTCAAAATTAGGTCTTGTCGACAATAATCTTCAGTCATGATTTTGGTCAATCTTATCCTGTCGCATCAATGTGCATGCTAATTTGTCATCATTTTGGACATCGTCAATCCTAATTAGGGTTTTGTCCTCTTGTCAATCTTGTCATTTTGCGATCGATTTGTCATCGATCATTATCATTTTCAATGCTGTCGTTTTGCGTTATCATTTTCAATCTTGTCATTTTGCGATCAATTTGTCATCGATCGTCGTCCTTCTCAATCATGTTAATTTGGATCAATTTGTCATTATTCCTCGTAAATTGGTGCATTTATCAATCAAAATTATTTGTCAGCATTGGTCCTTTGTCAATTCAAAATCATGATCGAATCAACATCAAATCAATTTTATACCAAGACCTAATTGTCGTCCTTGCATTTCTAATAAGGTTTTATGATTTATTCATTTAATCTTGTTTGGCATTTTTCCTCTAGGTTAAATAATTTATTTATTTATCCTAAGTCTTCGTGTCACAATTAAATGTTTAATTTAATTGGCTAACTAATTATTCCCCTTTTTGTGAATTAATTAATAAATGACAAATTATTAATTGATTTACCTAATTTCCTAATTTTTCATCAATTTCTAAATTCCCTCTTTGTGAGTTAATTAATAAATGAGAAATTATTAATTAATTCACTAAATTCCTAATTTCTTCATTTCTAAATTCCTAATTTTCCTAATTTTCCTAATTCCTAATTTCCACCTATTTTCTAATTTGTCAAATTCAATTTCCACCTAATTAATTTCTCTCTAGTTCTCCCTATTTTTGTGCTTCGATGGAAGCATGAATTTCTCATGCGTCATACTATTGGCATAGTAAGATGTCATAAGCTTTTAGTCCTCTAACCTTTGCATTGGCAATATGTCATAATTCATGACATAGAAGGTGTCATAACCTTCTTCCTTCAACTCAATTTTGCCATTTTGAAATCAATTGCCTCTAATATCAATTTAATGCTAATCTTGTCTTTTCTCCAATTTATCTATAAATTGGATGAATTTCTTCAATCAAGACTAATCACATTATCAAACAAATCACTTTGTCGAATTAATCACGCTTTGAGTACTCTTGCGCTAATTGTCAATCTTGCTTTCACATTAGGTTTATGCACTTGAAGGTGAGATCCACAAACAAAAGCTATTTGAAGAAGAAAGAAGGACAATGGAGCCACATGAACGAGATATTTAGATCTACATTTAGTTTGCTTAGCTTTTAATCTTGAATGTTTTGCTTTCGTGTCTTTATTGGATGTAATTAGGATTGATCATTGCATTTGTGCTTTCGTGATTGAGCTAGATTAGTATTTTGATTTGCTTGTGATGATTTCCAATTTCCTAGCTACATTAATTAGTGAACCCGATGTGAACTAACCCCCTAACCATGCTTTTGAGTTCTTTTGAGATGATTTGCAGGTCAAAAACCCAAGAAACAGGGTAGTGTAGTGTTTTCTAGGAACTTCTGCACCTGTGTCAAGCATTCTGCGCCTGTGTCAAGGACATTCTGCACCTGTGTCAAGCATTCTGTGCCTATGTCAGACATTCTGCGCCTGTGTAGGACCAGAAACAGAGGTAAAAGACAGTGTTTTTCACTTGCAAATTGTTTTCTTTTGCATTATGTTTCTACTTTTTTGGTTTTGTTTGTACTGATTCTCTATGCAAAACCTTGGCATACGCATGACAAAGACGACGAATGAAACTACTAACACATTTTGTGTAGGTTCGATAGTCAAAGACTAAACATATTAAACTTCTGACTTGGGTTTTTGCAGGTTGCCTTGGAATACAACTAAACTTTGTGTTTGAAATTAATATTTAGGCACCTAGTATGATTTCTAAATAGGATGGAATGCATATATGTTTGCTTTGATTGTTGAGTTTGACATTGGAGTAGGAGAGTATGCTCTCATCCTTCTTAGGGTGATCAAAAATCTAGATCTTCAATACCATGCTCATGTTTTTGATTGTGTGTCACCTTTAGAGGGCCTGCCTTCCTGACCTTTGCTTTTGCAAGCAAGTGATAATCGTGTGAAGGGAACGACCCAAAGTGAGTACAGCTAGAGTACCTTGGCATTCTAACTCACTATAAATAAATACCTGATGGGCGAAAGCTTTGAAGGAAGGGTTACATGGGAATTGTAGTTACTTGGGAAGTGATGACCCTTGGACTCTTTCTCATATCAACATCTAAGTAGGGCCTCATAGTCTAAATCGTGCTTGCGCGACTACATTTTTTTGGTATCTTGGTGGTTTTATGTCTCAATCACACTTGCATGACATCAAGGAGTAACGCTTAACAGAAATCCTGACTTAACACCTTGTATTTAGAGGCCAAACATCCTTCTAGTTGCTTGAGAAGGACAAGTTCGGATACTTGGAAGAGATACTAAGTTCGCCATGGGGAGATTTCCATGGGGACTGATGCTTGGCTGCCCTGAGAAGTGAGCGTCATGGAGGGGAGCCCGTGGGGTCAAGCATCTATGTATTCTCCTTGAATCCCATAACGAGTCTACCTCTCAAGTACCTAATGTCCTTGCCTACCATAAGAAATGTGTGAATGAGCATGATTGTCTTGAGTCTAAGTTGAAATATCTTGTCTTCTGTGTTTGTCAAAAGTTGAATTGCATATCATTTCAAAAACAAGACAAGTTGATTCAAAACAAGGTTAAACATAAGAACATTTCATTTAACAAAGTTCAAAGCACCTTCAAATATGGTTGTCAAACATTTTTCAAAATCTTGTCTCAACATTCATGTCACTTAGATTTAGGTTCATCCTAGGTTTGCATTTTGCAAAGTCAATGTCAAGTACCAAAGGTTAGGTTTTATCTAGGTCATACTCCTTTGCATATCCATAAGGGTCATCCTTTTGCATGTGTCCTCTTGCATTAGAGTAACACCATTGTCCTACATTTGCATTTGCATACCCTAGGTCTCTTCATCAAGCTTAGGTCATTATCATATCATATTAGGGTCATTTGCATAGTAATTGTCCCTTTGCATATAGAGTTAAAACTAGGTTTTGTCATACTTGAGTAATCCAAATCTTTGATAAACTCTAAGTCATTGTTAGGAAGTCTAGACCTTATCAAACCTTTTCTCTTTATATCATTATTGTCATTTGGTCAAACCTAGCTTAGTATCCAAGCATATAGGGGAGACATTGTCATTTTGTCCTTTTGTCACTTGGTCCTTTTGTCCTTTGAGGTCTAGACATCATTTCAATTTCCTAAGGGCCTCTTTTAGATTTGCATTCCAAAAAGTTTGTCAAAATCTTGAAAAACAATCAAAAACATAGGTTGCATTCTTGCCATAGATTGCATTCTCATTTATTTAGTTTGCATTTAGTTGCATATCATACATTATCTTTGAAAAATTCCAAAAATATTGCATTTGCATAAGTGACATGCCTATTGAGACAAGATCAAAATCTAAAAAGATGGGTGAACCAACTTATCAACCCATTGACAACATATCAAATTCACAATTTCAAACTAGTCAAACAGTACAAATTGAAGGTTCATCAAACACATCATTACCACCATATGGAATGGTTCAACTTGGACCACCTCCATTATATGAACCAGTATTTGTACCTATGAAACCAGGACATGGGAGTGTTCACCAACTCCAAGAGGAAGTGCACCTTTCAATTGGAATCAACCACACCTACAACATGACATTCAAACTCAAACATTATATGAAGAACAAACTCTTTCGCAAGGATTTGGTTCAGACCAAGGCATTCAACAGGAGACAAATCCAAATGTCCAACCAAATTTTTCATCAGATTCTGATGCTTTTGATGATGTTGACATGTTCCTTCAAGATCCAAAGTTGACAAAAAAGATGGATAAGTTCTTGAACAAGGTCTTTAAGATGTTCCCACAAAAATATCTTAACATGATGAGTAATGTGACCTCCTCAAGTGAGCAAATCAATGTGCAAAAACAACAAGGTGGTGAGCTGTTAAGTTTCTCTCTGCATCCAAATGAAGAAAATGTGCAACCAGAAACTCACCCTACCTTGATGAGTAAACGTGATTCAAAGGCATTAACAGTGACTATTCCTCAAAATTCACCATTTGAGACAATAAATAATCCATTATTCAACACAACACCTATAACACAAGATCAAATGAAGACCTCTCAAATATTAATAGTTGTCCCTCAACAAGAAGTGGTTCCTTACATGCATAAAATTGGATCAAAATCTAAGATGCAAGAAAGCTTCACGACTGGAATGCCTGATATCACTAATGTCCAAAGTAATTCCATGATGCAACAAAGTTCTTATGTCCCGTTAAGTTCAATATATTTGCCAAACACTATTGCAATAGATCCTTCGATAATGGCGACACAAAGAACTACGGATAGTGGTTTGCACCAACAACAACTGTTGCCACAATTGAGTAATACACAAAAGGTACAATCGAATGTGCAAACAAGCAATGTACAACAACAACAATACTGCATTCGACAAAACATTGCAGCGCCCTCTGCACCATTACAAGTTAATGCAAACTTGCAACCATCACAATGGATTGGACAAACAACACAGCAAGTTAATGCAAGTGCCATACCCCATCTTAAGGAGAAACCACAAAAACCACCTAAACAAAGTTTTTTACAAATGATGGGATATACACCACGACAACAATTGGCACAAAGTCAACAAATTCTGATTTGTCAGCATCAACAACATGTGCCTCAATATGTGCCAAGGCAAACAAGCTATTGTACTTCACAACCGCAATTGGCACCTGTGCAATATCAACAACCTACTCAATTGCAATATCAACCTAGGCTCCAAGAAGCATAGCAACAAGGTCAATATCAAGGCATGGCACAACCACAACAACAAGAGATGTACCAAGAACATTATATGCCAGAGACACCAAAAATGGCCATTTCGGAGCATCAACAACCGATCGGAAACACGATGTATCGACAAAGAGTACCCACCAGGATTAATGATGGACCTCCAAAATCTGATACAATTGTACAATAGCTTGAGAAGTTGCAATGACAAGTTGACGCATTAGAAATGAAAGGAACAAAGAAGTTGTATACAGATCAGGATTTATGTCCTAATCCATTTGACAAGAGCTTATACATGCCTCCGTTCCCTAAACATTTTGAGGCACCTAATTTTGAGAAATATAAAGGGAATGGCAATCCAAAAGATCACATTCAAGCATTTTTTGTGGCATGTACTGAAGTGAGTTATGAGGAAACATATTTAATGCGCTTATTTGCACGAAGTCTCACCGGACAAGCCATTGATTGGTATTCGCATCTACCAGGAAATATAAAGACTTGGTCTGAATTGGCTCAAAAGTTTATATCTCGCTTTGCATTCAACATCGACAGTGACATGACCATGTCAGATCTATGCAACACCAAGCAAAAGCAAGGTGAACCATTAGTGACTTTCTTGCAACAATGGCGAAGCTTGTATAGTCATTCTTCCCTAGATATACCTGAAGAACAACAAGTGAATCTGTTTATCCAAAATTTGGTCCCAGAAATGATGTACGAACTAAAATTGAAAAGTCCCAATACTATAGAGAAACTCATTAAGAAAGGGATGAACATTGAAACTGCTCTTGTAGCCAAGGGAATCATTAAGCTTAACAAAGACAGTGACAACACGACCAATTTAGGGGATAGAAATAGATTTTGGTATAAGAACAAGAATGTCACTAATGATGGAGTTGTTGATGCAAGAGCGGTGAATTCAAATCAACCCCCATTCACAATCAAGAAATTGAGTGTTCCTAATATGTCAACTATGGAACAAAATCAAACACCAGTGAGCAATGTTACTCAACAGCCGCAATACCAACAACATACTCAACAATACACTCAACAATATAATCAACAACAAGGCCAACAACAAAAACAACAACGCAAACCTTTCCGATCACGGGATGGGCCTCCTCGACAATTTACGCCATTGGGAGAGCCTATTGAATTAGTAATGAAACAATTAATACAAGCAAAATTTATCAAGCTACCAGATATCAAGGCAGAACCTGTGGTAAAGCCGCATTGGTGGAATGATAATGCCTATTGTGAATACCATTGGTCCAAAGGACATAAAACTACATCATGTTTTCAATTGAAACATCTAATTCAAGACTTGTTAGAGCAAGGAGTAATTGAGGTAGATCCACCCCATGCGACCTCTAACACTGATCATACTATTTTCAAAACTCCTTTGCTTGATCATGACAAGGGTAAAGCGTCTTCTTCAAACTCTACCCAAATAGCAAATTATGCAAGTCCTGGTTATAATAATGTCATCAATTGTTTTCACGCATCAAATGAGTATGTTTCTACCCTAAGAATAAAGGGACAAGATCCTTCTTGCGCAGTCACCACTCGTCGATCCAAAATAGTCCTGAAAGGAGCTCCTGCAGCTCCTCCCAAACCAACTCCTGCAAGTCAGTATAATCTCTTGGATCATCTAGGAAAGACACCTGTGCAAATATCAATCCTTGAGTTGTTGAAAATGTCGCATCGTGTAGTCCTAGATAAAGCTTTAATTGAGTCCACTGTCCCGACAGACATTGATGTTGACCAGTTTCAAGCCCGAATTGGACATTTAGCTGTTTCCCAAAATGTGGCATTTTCTGATAATGATATCTCACCTGATAAGCTCCCTCATAATGATCCTTTACACCTTGAAGTCTTTGTCCATAATTGCAAAATCCAACGAGTCTTGATAGATGGCGGAGCGGGTCTTAATATTTTTACCTTGAGAGTGGTCATTGGCCTTGGTTATACAGAAAATGACATTGATACTTCCAGAAGAATAACAATCAAAGCATATGATGATGCTAAGTGCCCATCCAAAGGGATAATTACATTGCCTATCAGGGTCGGTCCAGTGACAGAAAACACTTTCTTGCAGGTCTTAGACCTTGATCTCCCTTACAATATGATTCTTGGCTATCCATGGATCCATGCAATGAAAGCAGTTCCATCCACCTATCATCAATGTTTAAAATATCCTTACAATGGAACTGAGATAACAATTCCAGGAGATCCTAATCCATTCCAATTTTGTGCTACCCTAAAGGATTCTCTGCAGCAGCAAGTCCCAGTCAATAGAGAGGCCAAATCACATAGTTATGTGGATCCTAATGAATTGTTAGATGTTGTCAAAGGAAAATTGAAGATACGGGACCAATGATGTGGAGAATATTCAATGGATCAAACATTCCTCATCGGCAATTTACCAATATCTCCAAAATCATATGGCAAACCGCATTTGTTGCAAAAGGAACCTAAGGTGGTTATTCAATATCAACCTCCCACTACATTTACAAGATGGGGTGAACTTGACAAAGAAACTTTAGATGATGATGTCATAGATTGGCTTTATAAGGATCCAACTGAGACCCCACCTGTCAGGTTGCCAGTGGAACGGTACGGCAAAGGATTTACTATGCTGCAAAAGAAAGGATATGATGGCTGCAGTGGCTTAGGCCTGAACAAGAATGGAAGGCTAGAACCTGTTATACCCAAGAGGCGACCTCCAACTTTAGGGTTAGGTTTTGTACCATTGTGAATTGGCTCCTCATCTACCAAAGTGACCACGTGTGGAAAAGGGCATGACTCTGATGATGAAATAACACCTGAGGATACCCGACCCAGAATTGATTCCAATGAATGGGAGTGGAGTTCTTTTTCTTCTAGCTCCTATGCCCTTGACAATATTTTCCTTGACCCTGATAATTTGCCTATGGAAGACAAACATGAAATAACTCCTCTTCCTAAAACATGTCCTAATGCTTGGATAGAGTCATTCTGGGACCCAAGCTCCGAATCAGATACAAGCAGTTCGGATAGTGATACCACAGATGTTTATATCTTTACCATCTCAGTCCTCTCCCTCCTGAAAAACGATGATGACATGCCCCTCATCTATCCCCAGCTTATCCAACGTGACCAACAAGAACCACTCACATTGGATTGTTTTCAAAATGACGAAGCAATTGTAGAATTCCTTGGACTACGGGAAGGCATACCACAAGGTGATCATAAGGCAGGATTTGCTATTGACCTAGATTCCACAGCATATTTTGGGGAGTCAACTCCATCTTCCAGTCATCAAAATGAAAAAAGAAAAGAAAAAGTAAAAAATCAAAAGAATAGATCTTTGAGTGAAAACCATAAGGCACTCTCTGATCAATGAATTGAGGTATGTACCTAATATGCCAGTTTCCTTGGATGCTACTATTGGTAAGCTACATGCATTTGAGTTAAGTAATTTTGATAATAGTGGGTCATCAGTAAATAAAGTTGAATCTGCATTTAGTTATTTTCATCTGAATGAATCTAATGATTACAATGAAAGAAAGTATAAGTACTCTGAAGGAGATCACAGTGGAGCAAGTAAAAGATTTCAGAAGAACATGGAGGAGGTACACAAACTGTATGAAGAAATCAGAAAGCAAGAAGAGTTTGAAGCACTATTGGCCAAAAGGTTACCGAGAGGCAAATGTAAGTATAAAGGAAAACTACCTTTGAAATGTTTCAATTGTGATAAGATTGGACATATGGCTTCTAATTGTCCTGACAAAGATTTCACTGAAAAGAGAGATTACCGAGATGACAGACAGAAAGATAATCATTACAGAGGACACCGAGACTTCAGAAGAAGAAAGACATGCTTAATTGCTGATGAGGAATCTGAAGATGATAAATCAGATGAGACTAATATAGAGGAAGTTGTTTATGTGGCTATCAAGGATGGATCAGATGAAGAAAGGTATGAAGAAAAAGCCCTAATATCTCACATAAACACTAATGATTCTTGGATTATAGATAGTGGATGTTCACATCATATGACAGGAGATAAACACAAATTTGTTATGTTATAAGATTATGATGGAGGCTATTTTAGATTTGGTAATGATGCACCATGTCCGATAAGAGGTAAAGGATCCATAACACTTCTTGATAAAGCAAGATGCAATGAGGTTTATTCGGTTTAAGGTTTGAAATATAATTTGTTGTGTAGCACAGCTAAACAACACAGGTTACCGAATAGAATTTCAGAAAGGAATAGTCAAAGTTCATGACAAGAATGGAAAGTTAGCTGCTATCGAGACACAAACAAAAGGTAATACATTTCACCTTGACTCAACTCACAATAAGTGTTTGCATGCAAAGATTAATAATACCTGGTTATGGCATAAAAGGTTTTGTCATGTTAATTTTGATAATCTGATCAAGATAAGCAAGAAGCACAGAGTAAGAGGTCTACTGAGTCTTGAAAAACCTGAGAATGCTATGTGTCGAGGATGTCAGATGGGTAAGATGAAAAGATCTAGCTTTACAAGTAAGTCCTACACTTCTAAGGGAATTTTAGATCTTGTGCACACTGATCTTTGTGGTCCTATGAAAGTTCAAAGTTATTATGGTGATAAGTATTTCATATTATTTGTGGATGATTATTCAAGGATGATGTCAATAATGTTTTTAAAACAAAAATCAGAAGCTTTTCAAATGTTTAAGTGGTACAAGGCTAGAGTTGAAAATGAAACAGGAAGACAACTAAAATGTCTTAGATCAGATAGAGGAGGAGAGTTCACATATGATGAGTTCAACCTATTTTGCAATGATCATGGTATTAAAAGACAAGTCTCTACACCGAGAACTCCACAACAGAATGGAATAGCTAAAAGAAGAAATAGATCTATTGTGGATTGTGCTAGAACACTGATGATTGAGAAGAAGGTTCCACAAACATTTTGGAGAGAAGCAATAAGCACAGCTATTTACACCTTGAATCGAGTTCAATTGAAGAAAGGTACTTTGAAGACACCTTATGAAATCTGGTATGGCAAGAAACCTAATGTAAGTTATTTTAAGATCTTTGGAAGTAAATGCTATGTTCATAAAGATGATAGAAATGGCAAGTTTGATCAGAAAAGTGAAGAAGGAACATTTCTAGGATATTCTTCTAGAAGAAAAGCATTTAAATGTCTGATCAAATCATCTAACAAAATAGTAGAAAGTGCAAATGTGAAAATTGATGAATTTGCAGAAAGAACTGATGAAAGGAATTCCAAAGAACCAGAAGACTATGATGAATTTGTCTATGTGCAACCGAGAAGTCCTACCGAGATAATTGTTGAAGAAAATGAAGAAAATATCTAGTTACCGAGTGATGAAGAAGATCATACAGAGCCTACCGAGCCTGTATTAGCCAAGTATGTCAGAAGACACCATGCACCAAGTTAGATTATAGGAGATAAGGATGATCCAGTGATGACAAGGAACAAACTGAGACAGAACACATGTTTGATATCTGAATTTGAACCGAGAATAGTGAAAGAGGCACTTAACAGTGAAGATTGGATAAATGCAATGACTGAAGAGATTGATCAAATCAAGAAGAATGACACATAGACACTGGTCCCAAGACCGAAGGACAAAAATGTAATCGGTACAAAGTGGATCTTCAAAAACAAGCTAAATGAGAAAGGTGAGGTCATTCAGAACAAAGCAAGATTGGTTTGCAAAGGTTATGCCCAAGAAGAAGGAATTGATTATGGTGAGACTTTTGCACCTGTTGCTAGACTTGAAGGAGTTAGAACATTGTTGGCATATGCTGCTTTCAAGAACTTCAAGGTATATCAAATGGATGTCAAATCTGCATTTCTGAATGGAATATTAGAAGAAGAAGTTTTCATTGAACAACCTGAAGGATTTGTTGATGACAATAATAAAGATCAGGTATGTAAATTGAACAAAGCTTTATATGGTCTGAAATAAGCACCTAGAGCATGGTATGAAAGATTACACTCTTATTTGATTAAGATTGGTTTTATAAGGACAAGTGAGAACAACAACATGTACATGAAGAATGATGAAAATGGAATACTAATCTCAGCCATATTTGTTGATGATATTATATTTTGTGGAAATGACTCTTTATGCAAGAACTTTGGAAATGAAATGAGCAAAGAATTTGAGATGTCATTAATCGGTGAGATAAAGTATTTTATAGGCTTACAGATACTGCAAATGAAAAATGAGATTTTCATTACTCAATCCAAATACATAAAGGAAATCTTGAAGAAATTTGGAATGGAGGATTCAAAGCCAGTAAGTACTCCTATGACTACCAACTGCAAACTATCAAAGAATGATGAATATGCATTTGTTGATGAGACACTCTACTGATCCATGATTGGAAAACTACAATATGTTGTTCACAACAGGCCAGATATAGCACATGCAGTAGGTATTGTTGCGAGATTCTCTGTAGATCCTAAGGAAATACACATGACAGCAATCAAAAGAATTTTTAGATACTTGAAAGGCACTGAAGATTATGGCTTAGTATATCAGAAAGGAAATGATTTTGATCTAAAAGTTTATACTGATGCTGATTGGGCAGGCAACATTGATGACAGAAAAAGAACAAGTGGAGGAGCTTTCTTCTTAGGAGAAAGACTAGCGAGTTGGCTTAGAAAGAAACAAGGATGTGTTTCTCAGTCAACAACTAAAGCTGAATATGTTGCAGCAGCACTGAATTGTACCAACATTGCATAGATCAAACAACTATTGGAAGGTATAAATGAGAAAGTTACCGAGCCAGTAACTATATTCTGTGACAATACTAGTGCCATTAATATTTCAAAGAACCCTGTTATGCACTCTAAGACAAAGCACATCTCTATCAAATATCATTATCTTAGAGAAGAAGCTCAAGAGAAGAAAGTGGTGTTGGAATATGTCAACACAAAGGAGCAAATAGCTGATATCTTCACCAAGCCACTACCAAAGGACACTTTTGAATATCTCAGAAGTAAGTTAGGGGTCCTACCCCTATCTTTTACTCACTGACCGAGTTCGGTGAAAGCATCACTTCGATGACTCTATTGAATATCTTTTGGGGAGCTTATGCTAGAGTGATACACTTTAGAATGTTATTCTAAAAGTGTACTGGAAATATTACTGGGATAATACAGAAAATGATACAGGGAACAGAAATTATAAATAAATGCTCTGACCGAGACTCAGTTGATACACAACAACAGGAAATAACTTCTTACAGAAAGAAATTATGTTTTAGTTCTATTCTTTTTAGCATTTTTGTCAAAGGGGGAGAAGACCAAGAAGGAGAAGACCTACCCAGGGGGAGAAGACCAAGAAGGAGAAGACCTACCTAGGGGGAGAAGACCAAGAAGGAAAAGATCTACCAAAAGGGGAGAAGACCTGAGAAGACTGAGAGAAGACTACAGATTGAAATGAAGACTGAAAATAGAAGAGAAGTCTGATGTATGGGGGAGAGTATTTCAGCATTTCAAAATCACAGCAATCCAAATTTTTTAAAAGGTCAAATCAATTGGTTTTGCCATCAATGCCAAAGGGGGAGATTGTTGGCAATATTACAAGGATATTGAGAAGGTTGTTGATGATTAAGGACATAACTGATTAAAGATGTTTTACTATCTTGATATTATTATTTTGTCATTGATGTCAAGAAATTGATTTTCTAATTCAGTATGATGTTACCATATCTTAAGAAATATGATATGAAGATTATAAAGAAGTCAGTAAAGACATAGGAAAGAATATGATGAATAAGGGGATAAGTTATTCAATGGGCAACTCTACCGAGTCAGACAATGATGAGATCTTGATGTTTTAGATTATTTTAGCATCATACATATGTTGTAAAATGTAAATGTTAATACTATACTATGTTATCAAGCAAATAACCTAGTCAGTAAACCCTAAGGAACCTAGTTGGTAAACCCTAAGGTTATCGCAGTCGGTTAATGAAGACAGAATGTCTACCGAGTGAAGTTTAGTATTCACCGAGTTGTAACCAAGCTATAACAAAATGCATTAAATGTTTACATGTGATATTTAATGAAAGATGTTGATGAGCTGGAGTGGATCAATGATTGGCAAGAAGTAAAAGAAGTTTGTTAAACGAATCTAAGGCAATGGAAAGTCGGCAAGAAGATCTACAGCTCAGATTGAACCACATTACCCTAACACAAGTTCCAAGGTGATTATGCAAGTTCCAAGGTGGGGTAAAACATTTTCAGATCGAAAGATACAATGAACCTGGACAAGATTGAAGATCTGATGGCTATGATTGATCATGGGAAATGTGATCAAGGAGATTAAGTGGTTAGAAGATTGTTTATAAATAAGGAACTGTTGATAAACAATGTATGCGGGCAAGTGTATGCACAGGGATGCTACATAGTGATTACCAAGCACAAAAGCTTGAAGACCTATTAGAATAACAGAGTATTGATACCCAGCAGATAGACAAGATTAGTTCTGTGTCTAGATTGTATTGAAAAAATAGGAATCTACTTTAGCATTTCAAATGTGAAGTTGCAGATAGATTGTAGTACTGTTATTTTGTGAAACTGACAGGAAATCTCTTAACCGAGTGGACTTAACAATCTTATATGTAAATCCTCTAACAAGGTGACATTCTGATTGAGTGTTTGAAATCCTTTGACAAGGTCCCTTCTAACAAAGTGAAGATCCTAACAGATCTGAGGGAAATCCCTTAACCGGGTCACATCTAGCAATGTGTTTGTAATCTTTAACAGGATTTGCTTTTAACCGAGCATACTCTAGAAGAGTATATTTCTTAGTGGGTCTGAAATCCCACAGTGGTTTTTCCCTATTTGGGTTTCCACATTAAATCTGGTGTTATGAGGTTTATATTGTTCATATGCTTTTGAGTTTGCATGTTTGACAGTTTTTTATTATATGACTGATATATGTTACCGAGGTTGAATCTGATGTTTTTATGGATGATTAAGTTTGTATGATTCACCCCCGCCTCTCATCTTGTTGGCTATTAGATCTATACTTATATTAAGTATCAGAACTATCAATGTTGTTGCAAAAAAGTCTCAACAAAATGGGGTGGTAGAGAGGAAGAACAAGACAGTAAAGGAGATGGAAAGAGAAATGTTGGATGAGGCTAAGTTACTTGATATGTATTGGAAGGAAGTTGTTCATACATTAGTATACACATTGAATAGAGCTCAATTGACGGTTAAAACCAAGTATACTCCATATGAGTTATGGTTTGGTAAGTTTGCATATGTTAAGCATTTTAGAATTTTTGGTAGCAAATGATTTATTAAGAAAAGTGATGAAAACTTGGGAAGTTTTGAATCATGTTGTGATGAGGGTATATGTTCAATATATTCCTCTTATAGTAAGGCATATAGGTGCTTTAAGAAAATATTAAAAAGAATTATTCAAAGTGCTCATGTTAAAGTTGATGAGAAGGTGTAGGTTGATCAAGAAATGTAGGTTGATAAAAGTGATGTTGAAGAAATTAGAAAGGAAGATTTTGAATCAGAAACTGAAGTTGAAATAGAAGCACCCAAAGAAGAAAAAGGGCAATTGAGTCATTGGAAGCAACAAGAAAACCAGTTCTTGTAGCAGAAAAGACAATATCAAAAACATCCTTAAAGACATTGACAAAGTACCGTCCACAAAAACAAATTATTGGAGACAAAGAGGGAGGAATACAAACAAGGAGAAAGGCTGCAAAATCAGGTGAGTAGGCTAATTTATGTTTAAGCAATAGAACCTAAAAACTATGATGAGGCTAGTAAGGATGATTTTTTAGATTAAGGCTATGGAAGAATAGCTAGGGCAAATTGAAAAGAAAATTAGTTGGGAACTAGTCCCTAGACCTAAAGATAAAAATGTAATAGGGGCAAAATGGGTGTTTAGAAACAAGATGGATGAAAATGGTAAAGTTATGAGAAATAAAGCTAGACTTGTCTTTAAAGGGTACTCCCAAATTGAAGGTATTGACTTCAATGAAACTTTTGCACCTATGGCTAGATCTGAGGCCATTAGAATCTTCTTAGCATTCTTAGTTTATAAGAATTTTAAAATGTATGAAATGGATGTTAAGACAACTTTTCTTAATGGTTATCTTGATGAATATGTTTACATGGAGCAGCCTAATGGTTTCATGTGTAAATAAAATCTTTATTATGTTTATAGTATAAAAAAGGCTTTGTACGACTTAAAACAAGCCCATGGAGCATGGTACTCTAGCTTAGACAAGTACCTTGTGGAAAATGGTTTTACAAGAGGAGGTGTGGGTAACAATATTTATGTCAAAGTGGAAGTTGATGATGTGCTTGTAGTAGTTGTTTATGTGGATGATATTGTGTTTAGTTGTAATAATGATGACATGAGCAAAATATTTTCAAATTTCCTTGGATTGCAGGTCTCACAGTTAGATAAAGGTTTCTTTCTATCTTAGACTAAGTATGGAAATGCTCAAAAAGTTTCACATGGAAGAGTGTAAACCTGTTGGCACACCAATGGTGACAGGCTGCAAGTTAAGTAAGTTTGATGAATCACCAAATGTGGATCAAATTGAATATAGATTAATGATTGGTAGTTTACTTTACCTTGCAAAATCTAGGCCTAATATTATATAGGTTGTTAGTTTAGTTGCAAGATAATAGTCCTCTCCTAAAGAGTCTCATGTTAATGCAGTCAAAAGGATCTTTAGATATATCAAAGGAACATTAGATTATGGACTGTGGTATCTTAGGCATAATGATTTCACTCTTACTTATTATATTAATGTTGATTGGGTAGGGTGTATTGATGGCATAAAGAGTACTATAGGTGCAACATTCTTTTTGGGGAATAGACTTGTGTGTTGGTAGAGTAAAAAAAAAAAAGAATCAATATCTTTGTCAACAACAAAGGAAGAATATATTGCTAATTGTTCTTTCTACACTCAAGTGCTTTGGATGATACAAACTTTGTCCGATATGAAGGTACAAGTGTCTAAACTAGTTTCTATTTTCCATGACAACACTAGTGCAATCAATATTTCAAAAAATCTTGTTATGCACTCTAGAACCAAGCATATAGACATTTAATATCATTTCTTGAGAGAACATGTGTTAGATGGTGATGTTGCTACTACTAATCTATTGGCAAATATTTTTACAAAACCTTTATTAAAGGATGTGTTTGAAAGATTAAGACAGAGATTAGGGGTCTTGCCCCTCTCCTCTATCAATTAGTTCATTAGAAAGAGAATTGGCTTCAGGGAGATTTTTTTTACTATTTCTTTCTCAAAACCTCATGTTTCTCCCCATTGTCATTGATGTCAAAGGGGGAGATAAGGACAATAAATTGCTTAGCTGAAAAATGTTTTAAACAGTAGTACAAAGATATTTATTACTTGGTTGGTGGATAGGACAATAAATTGCTTGGTTGACAGATGTTTTGAACTCCAATACTAAGGTATTTATTTCTTGGTAAACAAATGCTTTGAATAGTAGTGCAAAGATATTTGTTCCTTGGTTGACAAAAAATGTTTTGAATAGCAGTACAAAGATATTCGTTGTTTGGTTGATAGAAGATGATTTGAACAATAGTACAAAGGTATTTGTTGCTTGGTTGACAAAAGTTTTGAACATCAATACAATAGTATGTATATGATACTCTTTGACAAATGATTGAAGACATGGGGATTCCAGGTATACTCTTTGACAAATGATTGAAGACAGGGGGAGTTCACATATACACATTTATGGCATATATTAACATCAATGCCAAAGGGGAAGTTCGTTGACTTTGGCATGTTTGCCATTGATGTTACTAAGTATGCTTGTAGAACAAGGTATGTAAGTGACATGATAAGTTTAAAGACATGGCAATATGAGTTGTTGTTGAAGTTACGAGCTAACAAAGGTAAGGCATGAATAGATGTTGATTGCACTTCATTTTTCTTCATTCGGATTGCATTAATCAATTATAATAGTATGAACAAAAGTCTCATGGTGTAAGTTTTGTTTGTGTTTGAGATAGTGAAGTGTATTGTGGTTATCATCTTTTGACAATATTAATGCTTAATCATTTATAAATCACGTGAGCATGATGTTCAATTTGTGAATGTTGTCTAGAATCTATACTAGAATTTTATGCACTGCCTTCATGGTGATAGAAACCTGAATTTGCAATCAGCTTTAATCATATCATAGACTAAGAAGTTGATATTTGTAAATGGATAATCATCATAGGGCACAACATACTTTATAACATATTCTTTTAAAGTTGTTTTGTGCAAATATGTTAGTGTTTTTTATCTCTTGTAGCTTGGGTGAAAGGAAGAACAGAAGCAAGCGACAAAAATACAAACGACAAGAATTTTTTAAAATGATTGAAGACATGCAATGTCTTAACAAATGATAATCAATTGTTATCAAAATACACTTGAAAACTATTGCTAAGGTTGAATGCTTAGATCATACTATGCTCAGATTCAACAGACAGTTTAAACTGTTTAATGACTAAGTGTTTTTTTCTGACAATAGTTTTTTGAAACTATTATCTTCTTCAACCCAATAGAAAAACTCCATGTTGTGTTTAGATTTGTTTTTTAGTGAAAAAGTTGAACTAAAATATAGCAGTACGTGTTGATAAATGAGATGATCAGAGGAGTATGAGATAACATTTTTAAATGAAATAGAATGTTATTTTTTAACAACTATTGCAGAAGTTGATTATAAAGAAAAATGTTTATTATTTTCAGTGTTGCTTATGAGTTCATAATGAAATGATATATAATGATATAGTGGGGGTTTTGATAATAATAATGAGGGTTTTTATTAATGATAGTGAGTGAGGTTTTTGTTGCAAACAAACACTGCAAATTTTGACACTTTTATTGGTTGCAAAATTAGTCATGAAGATAAAGAATTTGTGATAGAACAGTGATTGTAAAAGTACTCTTGAAGAGAAGATTGTCAAAATGAAAAGTTACAAAATAGAGACAACATCTCTGAGACAATTTGATTGTGGATGATCTGAATAGTGGCAGTATATCAGATGTTTTGTATGGAAATAGAGTAAATATTATCTGAGTTTTTCTAAGGGGTTGGTTCTCCTAAGACTTGTAAGGGGTTGGTGCTCCTAGAGTTGGTGCTCTGGATTTTGCCAATGGGGCCTAATATACAACTTATTCATAGTGGTTTTTCACCCTTTAAGGGTTTTCCACTCAAATATTGGTGTCATGGTGTTATACTTGTGTTTTGAATCTTTTGACTAATTTAATCTTCTTTGTCAATACTGTCATATATTTTGTAGCAACTATTGACATCACTTTAATTAAGTTTTGGAATGTATAAAGAGTTAATTGTTTTATAGATTATTGATTCACTCCCCCTCTCAGTGATCCTATTATTCCAACACTATCATGGAGAATTAAATATGGAAACAAGGAAAATTTTTGGTTAGATTCTTGAAATGGCTATTGTGCAATGAAAAATGTGTGCAAATACGAAGGGCTAAAAGACAAGCTAAATAACCAAGCAAACGCAAAACATCATACACCTAAAGATTAAAATGATAAAATCAAAACAAGCATAAGATGATAACACGAATTTGAACCAAAATGCCAACTTCAGTTTTATTATTCCTCGATTTTATGTGTATTCAATGATGTCTTCAGATGCTCGATATTGCTCCATGATGTTGATGCAAATGATGGTGGATGATGGATGATAAAGATTAAGTATGAGTTGAGTAATGATTTTGGTAGGGTAACGATGTGGTTGAATGAAGATTGATGAAATGTATGAGAACGGGAGGGATTAAATAGGAAAAGGGGGGAAGATAAGGGGTTCTCAAAATGCAACACTTGTCCTCAAGGAGGACAAGTGGCACTCCTAAAGATTCTATGTGGAATAAGATTCCACAGTGGCTCAAGAGGGAAGACAAGTGTCCCAAAGGAGAGACACATGTCTTGGGAAGGAGTGACATGTGTCCTCAAGGACACATATCCTTTTGGGGAGTAACCACCCAAAAATGAGGAATATCTTTTATTTAAAATAAAAGATATTTTGGAATGTGCACAGATGTGTGAGGGGAGATGGTTTGGATAAGGTTAGTTAGGAGGGTGGGATTGGTTTGTATAAGGTTGGTTTGGGAGGATAGGTTTGGCTAGAACCCAAGGGTAAGGATAGGGAATTAAGGTTAGATGGGAGGTTAGAATGTAGGAGACATGTGACAAATTCAAATAACTATTTACTTATTTAAATGGGGAGAGGGTAATTAATTAATTTAGGATTAATTAATTAAAGGAGATGAAAAAGAGGTCATTAATTAATTAGGAATTAATTAATGAGGATAGAAGAAAAGGGAATACGGAAGGGGAAATGAATTAAATAAAGTAAAGTAAATTTATTTTATTTAATAGAAGAATGGCCAAAAGAGGATTTAATTAATTAAATATTTTCAGACTGCTCATTTAATTAATTAAATAGGACTATAGCATAATTAATAACATTAATTAGCTAGGGGAGGAAGAATGCCAATTAATTAAATAATATATAGTTATTTAATTTAAAAGCATTCACGATAGAAAAATTTAATATGATTAGATTAATCAAATTTTAGGTGTCTACAACTATAGATCAATGATAAAAGTATCAGGCATGGAAAATGCCCAAGAGATATTGTCTCCAAAATGGGGACATAAGGTGAGGGATTATATGACCAAGTCAAACAAATTCGGTCTTATATCTTTCAAATGAAAAAGCTTTGTAGTACTAGATGGAGGGTTAAAGGCTTCCTTAGAGGATGAATCAACAACCAAACAAATAATTATGGTAGAAGGAGATTATGAGATTTTTTCGTGTGCTGCTAAATTAGGGAGTCACACTCCAAAATTGGGATATTGTGTTATTTGGGAGGATAGAGTAAAAAGTGAGTGTAATTCAGGATTATGATAGAACTCTTACATCCTTCCAAAGGCAGGATCCTTTACACGGTTAGTTGTCCAAGGGAAGATTTTGATAGGCGAGAGGCTGATGAAAATGGGGTTTGTAGGCCCGTTCAGATTTCCAATGTGTATGAATCATGAAGAAACACTAGATCATCTATTTGTCCAGTGCAAAATTGCACAAGAATGCTGGCAACAGTTTTTGGGTAAAATGGAGTACCAAACTCTATTGCTAGCATCACTTAAGGAGATTTTTGTGAGCTAGCCACTATTAAGTAAAGGAGCTATTTGGAGAGGGTTATGGCATGCCATTTCCACAACTATGATATGAAACATATGAAAAGAAAGGAATCAATACATTTTTTAAATATAGAGATGAGCGTCACATAATTACTTAATAAAATTGAAGTAGTCATTAGTGAACATTTAAATGTGGCAGCACAAGGTAAAAGGCAATGCCAATATACGACATGGGATGACTGTATTGGCTGAGATTGGCCACATCTGATACCACCTAAGATGGAGAACATAAAGAATATAGGGGCCCACATAAATTTTTAGTGGATGTTGCCGCCAAAAGTCTAGTTAAAATTCAACTTCGACGGTGCAAGTTGGGGGAATCTAGGTCTTGGGAGACGGGTTTATTGTAAGAGATGACACAATAAACTTGTTTTGAGTAGGCTCGGTTAAACTACCAAGAGGTACTAATAATGATTCAGAATTTGGAACACTCCTGAAAGGTCTAATGATTAGCAAAGAGAATGGATTAAACAACTTAGACATAGAAGGTGATTCCTTGAATGTCATTCGAGCAGTCATATCAGATCAGGCTCCTAGCTGGAAAACTAAGATGTGGGTTCAGTCCATATGATATACCCTTCAAGATTTTTTAAAGTACTCTATTAGACACATCTTCAGGGAGGCTAACTCAGTGGAAAACTTTATATCAAATCATGTTATCGATCAGAGTGAAGGGATGATCATAGCCAACAATGTGAGGAGGTGGCAAGGTTTGGATAAGTTTGTGCTCACGGAGATAAAGGTGATGTGCTAGCATAGATTCAGGGAATGATGAAGATTGTTTTGGAAAAATAAGTCATTTTAAGAATATTTTACATCCTCTAGTCTATAAATGTTATCAAACAGAAGATAGGGAAGTAGTTTGAGTGAAGATAGTGGGAGAATGGGTCTCTTTTCATGAAGTGGAATGTCTATGCGATCAAGAATCAATGGATGCATAGTTAAAAGCCTTGTTTGTTCTAGAAGGAGATGTAGAAAAAAGGGTGATTAAGGATATTATCAAAGAAGGTGTTCTATGAGGTGAACATGTTCATAATGCGCTCTTGCTGGAAAAATTCATCTACACCATTACAAGGATGACTGGTAGCCATGAATCTATAAAGAAGGCTATCAACGAAATGGTAGTAGACCAGTTCAAGGAGCATGTGTTGGAAGAATTGGGGGAGTTGAACTTGGTAGCCTTAAAAGGGAATGTAGTGGATGCCTTAAAAGTGGAGGAGATCTTCAAGAATGGGTATATGTATGAGATTATTATGGACCTAAGAGATGGTTTGGATAGGAACAATTTGGATACCTACGAGTACATGATGTCTGAGAATGGTTACTTGTTTTCCTCAGAACAAATCGAGAGAGCCTAGGTGTTCATTAATGCTATCAAGACCTTGTTGTTCTCTCTTTGTGGCTAAAATGTAATCTCTTTTTTTGAATTAATATAATGGTATCTACCCCTAGGTAGCATTTTGCTGAAGAAAATAAAAAAAATCTTGCATGTGCATAGAGAGGGAAGCTCTGAAGTTGACATGTTGTTAGATTTGGGATGTGAGATGCAAGTCCAAGCTGTGAAGTGGTGGGAGGGAGGTGGCGAACACGTGGTAGTAACTATTTGAAGGAGCAAGACTGTTTTAATGTGACAACATGTGGGAGGGCATGATTTCAAATTGAATTTAAGATGAAAATAGGTTGGATAAATTCACATGTTTAATGTGCAAAATTAGAGTACGCCACCATTCTCTGCACACACAATGGAATGCATAATGACAATGGGTATGTGGAAGGTGGCATAGGAGAAGGGAAATCATGAATATGAGTTGGTTGAGCATGGTGTCCTTGGAATGAGGATATTTTTATGAGCAACTAAGTGATGGGAAAAGGAAAGATGTGGCCTTTTAAGCCAAGAAAGTAGTGTGAGCTAACATTCAATAGTTGAGTTGGTGTCAAAGAATTCTCTAGAGGGTGATAGAAGGTAGAGGATTAAAATCATAGGCAACATCCATAGAAGTGAATTTTTTGCTCCATTCCATAAAGCAACAATTGGCCTTCTTTGGAAAGGTCTCTAAAAAGAGACTTGGGGGTACCTGTTATTTGAGTTTTGCTATCACGCAAATGTAGACATAATCTCAATGATGGTGGTGTGGGGTCTAATGTTCAGGACGAACAAATAGGTGGTTTGGGTGGCCAAATATTGCATCTCAAACCACTTTGTATGGTTTGACTTCTTTGATGGCAAGGGCAGTAACGGGTCATGGTTTACGATGCCCATTTGGAGAGGGGTTGATGTCGAAAGGGAGTGGGGTGGAATTCAGACCTTTTGTGTTGTGGTGAGATGGTGCAGACAGATAGGCAAGGACAGAGGAGGAATGACGGGTGGGAAAATTTGAAAGATTATCTCATGACAAAGGAGGTTGAGCTAAGGAAGGCGAGGGAGGCAAAGAAGAAGGATGAGGCCAAGAAGATAAATTCCGCTCCAAAGGATTACTGGATAAACAATCTTGGCAAGAAGAAAATAAAATTGTAAATGTCTAATATCTTTTTATTTTTTGTAGTTTATAAATATTAAAAACTTCTAGTATTTTTAGTATGGACGGTTACATGTTTATTTTGGGATGGGGATAAAACTACTTCATAGGTCAGATAGTAAGAAGGTTTCAAAACAATGGTGATAGTCTTTTTCTAGAATCTCATGGGCAATTGGTTGGGGTTAATCCCCATTTTAATTTTCTCAAAATGTAAACTTTTAATTCCAATATCAATATAAATATAAACTATTACCAATAAAAAATAGTTTAATTATGTATTTAAATTTTTATCTTATTTAATTTAAATGTTGTGAATAAAATCCCTATACAATAGTTATTCAATTTTATTATCGATATTTTCAAAAATAAAATAAAATACTATTAAAACTTACATATATTTATACATAAAAATCACTTTATCTACAAGATTATTAATAAAAATGAAAAAAGTTATTTAAAATCACTCTATATACAAGATTATCAATAAAAATGAAAAAAATTATTTAAAATAGAAATTTATTTTTGATTGGTGCAAAAAATTGATTAATTAGGCTTAGATGATTGCAACAGTATTGCCTACCACAAATACTTAAACAAGCGCCATGTAGTGGCGAGTACTTGCCTTTATAGTAATGCAATAAAAATATTTGTTGTAATTCTTATTTATTATAAATTTGAATTATTGTTATTTTAAAATTATATTATTTTAATTATATTTTTATAATATTAACTATAACTCTCACTTCAATAAAATAATATTAATAATTATAATATAATATAAACAATGGTTTGTTAATGGGCCTCTCAAAGTTGATCTAGATTCCAAGGGAAAGGAAGTTGTTGATTGGATGAAACCAGATCAAGAGGGAATCTAATCCCTTTAGGTGTAGGCTTTATGACAAGAGATTGGAATAGAAATATTTTGGCAATTGGAGCTAAAAGATTGAAGGAAGGTACAAACAATGAAGTCAAAATGCAAGCGGCTTTATTAGTAGTCAAGATGGCCAATAAATTATCAATATCACAATTGCATTTGGAGAGCGATTCTCTAATTGTTATCAATGCCATTATCAGGGGTGAAATTCCAATGTGGAAATTAAATAAATATGTTAAAATTATAAGAGAACTTTAAATAACTTTTAAGGATTTTAAAATTACTTGGGTGTCAAGAAATGGAAATATCGTGGCAAACAGGTTGTCAAAGTGGGTGTTGTCATTAATGGAGGAGAAAACAAATTTATTAGAAGGCTCTATGAGAGATTCAAATTGATTAATAGTGATGGGTTATAAACCGCAAACTGAAGCAACCATAATGGAAAGATGTGCAGTTTAAATGTGATGGGACGAGCATGATAGTTATGATACTTAATGTAAGTACAGATGCCAAGCTAACAAGATGAGAGGGGGGGGTGAATCATAAAAACTTAATCTTCCATAAAAACAACAGATTCAACCTCGGTAACATATACTTCAACAATATAACCAAAACTACTAAATATGCAAACTCATAAGCATATAAACATCATAACACTCATAACACCAGATTTAACATGGAAACCCGAATAGGGAAAAACCACTGTGGGATTTCGGACCCACTAAGAAATATACTCTTCTAGAGTATGCTCGGTTAAAAGAAAATCCTATTAAAGATTACAAACACATTGCTAGATGTGACCCGGTTAAGGGATTTCCCTCAGATCTGTTAGGATCTTCACCTTGTTAGAAGTGACCTTGTTAAAGGATTTCAAACACTCAATCAGAATGTCACCTTGCTAGAGGGTTTTACAAATAAGACTGTTATGTCCACTCGGTTAAGAGATTTTCTGTCACTTTACAAAATAACAGTAATAAAAATCTATCTGCAACTTCACATCTAAAATGCTAAAGCAGATTCTTATTTGCTCAATACAATCTAGTCATAGGACTTATCTTGTCCCTCAGCTGGGCTTTCTACTTTGTTATTCAAACAGGTCTTCAAGCTTCTATGCTCGGTAATCACTATGTAGCATCCTTGTGCTTACACTTGCTCGCATGCATTGTTTATCAACAGTTCCTTATTTATAAACAATTTGCTAACCGCTTAATCTCCTTGATCACATATCCCATGATCAATCATAGCCATTAGATATTCAAACTTGACCAGGTTCAATGTATCCTTCAATCTGAAAACATTTTACCTTGCCTTGGAACTTGCATACATTTCTTGGAACTTGTGCTAAGGTATTGCGGTTCAATCTGCGTTGTAGATCTTTCTGCCAATTTTCCTTTGCCATAGATTCTTTAACAAACTTCATGCATGGCATACCAATCATTTAATCAGTTCCAACTCATCAGCTTCCTTCATTAAATAATGCTTTTAATCATTTAAACTTCACTCGGTAGACATTCCGCCTTCATTAACCAATAGCGATAACCTTAGGGTTTACCGACTAGGTTCTTTGCTCGGTAACATAGTATAGTATTAACCTTACAATCAACAACATGTGTAGGATATCAAAACAATCTAAACATCATGATCTCATCATTGTCTAACATAAGAATAACTTATTTCTCCCCTTATTCATCACATTCTTTGTGTCTTTTACTGACACCTTTATACTCACCAAATCATACTTCTTAAGATATGGCAACATCATACTGAATTAGAAAATCAATTTCTTGACATCAATGACAAAATAATAATATTAAGACAGTAAACATCCTTAATCAGTTATATCCATAATCATCAACAACCTTCTCAATATCCTAATTGAAATGCCAACAATCTCCCCCTTTGGCATTGATGGCAAAACCAATTGATTTGACCTAATTGATTTGGATTGTTGTGAGATTATGAAATTCCCCCTGTCATTAGACTTCTCCCCCATACAATAGTCTTCTCCCCCTTTGACAACAATGCCAAAAAGTAAAGAACTAAAACATGATTTCTTCCACTGAGAAGTGAATTCCTTGTTGTTATGTGTCAACTTAGTCTCGGTCAGAGCATTATGTCTTCAATTCATGTTCCCTGTATTTGTTTCCTGCACACCTTTAGAAAACATCCTAAAGTGTGTAAATAAGCATCAATCCACACATAATATTCTGTAGATTCATCGAATTGATGCTTTCACCAAACTCTGTCAGTGAGTAGAAGATAGGGGTAGGACCCCTAACTTGCTTCTGAGATACTCAAAAGTGTCCCTTGGCAGTGGTTTGGTGAAGATATCTGCTATTTGTTCCTTTGTGCTAACATACTCCAACACCACTTTCTTCTCTTGAGCTTCTTCTCTAAGATAATGATATTTGATAGAGATGTGCTTTGTCTTAGAGTGCATAACAGGATTCTTTGAAATGTTAATGGCACTAGTATTGTCACAGAATATAGTTACTGGCTCGGTAACTTTCTCATTTATACCTTCCAACAGTTGTTTGATCCATGCTATATTGGTACAATTCAATGCTGCAGCAACATATTCAGCTTTTGCTGTTGACTATGAAACACATCCTTGTTTCTTGCTAAGCCAACTCAGTAGTCTTTCTCCTAAAAAGAAAGCTCCTCCACTTGTGCTTTTTATGTCATCAATGTTGCCTGCCCAATCAACATCAGTATAAACTTTTAAATCAAAGTCATTTCTCTTGTTATATACTAAGCCATAATCTTCAGTGCCTTTCAAGTATCTGAAAATTCTCTTGATTGTTGTCATGTGTGTTTCCTTGGGATCTGCAGAAAATCTTGCAACTATACCTACTGCATGTGCTATGTCTGGCCTGCTATGAACAACATATTGTAGCTTTCCAATCATGGATCGGTAAATTTTCTCATCAATAGATGCAGATTCATCATTCTTTGATAATTTACAGTTGGTAGTCATAGGAGTACTTACTGGTTTTGAATCCTCCATTCCAAATTTCTTCAAGATTTCCTTTATGTACTTGGATTGAGTAATGAAAATCTCATCTTTCATTTGTAGTATTTGTAAACCTATAAAATACTTTATCTCACCGATTAATGACATCTCAAATTCTTTGCTCATTTCATTTCCAAAGTTCTTGCATAAAGAGTCATTTCCACAAAAGATAATATCATCAACAAATATGGCTGAGATCAGTATTCCATTTTCATCATTCTTCATGTACATATTGCTATTTTCACTTGTCCTTATAAAACCAATCTTGATTAAATAAGAGTGCAATCTTTCATACCATGCTCTAGGTGCTTGTTTCAGACCATATAAAGCTTTGTTCAATTTACATACCTGATCTTTATTCTTGTCTTCAACAAATCCTTCAGGTTGTTCAATAAAAACTTCTTCTTCTAATATACCATTCAAAAATGCAGATTTGACATCCATTTGATATACCTTGAAATTTTTGAAAGCAATGTATGCCAACAATGTTCTTACTCCTTCAAGTCTTGCCGCAGGTGCAAAAGTCTCACCATAATCAATTCCCTCTTCTTGAGCATATCTTTTGCAAACTATTCTTGCTTTATTTCAAATGACCTCACCTTTTTCATTCAGCTTGTTTCTGAAAATCCACTTTGTACCGATTACATTTTTGTCCTTCTATCTTGAGACTAGTGTCCATGTGTCATTCTTCTTGATTTGATCAATCTCTTCTGTCATAGCATTTATCCAATCTTCACTGTTAAATGCCTCTTTCACTATTTTCGGTTCAAATTCAGATATCAGACATGTGTTATGTCTCAGTTTGTTCCTTCTCATCACTGGATCATCTTTATCTCCTATAATTTGACTTGATGCATGATTCCTTCTAACGTACTTGGCTAATACAGGTTGGCAGGCTCTGTATGATCTTCTTCATCACTCGGTAACTGGACATTATCTTCATTTTCTTTAGTAACTCTCTCGGTAGGACTTATCGGTTGAACATAGAAAAATTCTTTATAATCTTCTAGTTCCATAGAGTTTCCTTCATCATTTCTTTCTACAAATTCATCAATTTTCACGTTTGCACTTTCTACTATTTTGTTAGATGATTAAATGATCAGGCATTAAAATGCTTTACTTCTAGAAGAATAACCAAGAAATGTTCCTTCTTCACTTTTTTGATCAAACTTTCCATTCCTATCACCTTTGTGTGCATAGCATCTACTTCCAAATATTTTGAAGTAACTTACTTAGGTTTCTTGTCATACCAGATTTCATATGGTGTCTTCAAAGTTTCTTTCTTTAGTTGCACTCGGTTCAGGGTATAAACTATTGTGCTTATTGCTTCTCTCCAAAATGTTTGTGGCACTTTCTTTTCAATCATCAGGGTTCTAGCACAATCCACAATAGATATGTTTCTTCTCTCAGCTATCCCATTTTGTTGTGGAGTTCTCGGTGCAGAGACTTGTCTTTTTATACCATGATCAGTGCAGAATAAGTTAAATTCATCAGAGGTAAACTCTCCTCCTCTATCTGATCTAAGACATTTTAGTTGTCTTCCTATTTCATTTTCAACTCTTTCCTTGTACCATTTAAACATTTGAAAAGCTTCTGATTTTTCTTTTAAAAACATAACTGACATCATCCTTGAATAATCATCCACAAATAATACGAAATATTTATCACCATAATAACTTTGAACCTTCATAGGACCACAAAGATCAGTGTGCACAAGATCTAAAATTCTCTTAGAAGTGTAGGACTTACTTGTAAAGCCTGATCTTGTCATTTTACCCATCTAGCATCCTCAGCACATAGCATTCTCAGGTTTTTCCAAACTCGGTAGACCTCTTACTCGGTGCTTCTTACTTATTCTGATCAGATTATCAAAATTTACATGACAAAACCTTTTATGCCATAATCAGGTATCATCTATCTTTGCATGCAGACACTTGTTCGGAGTTGAGTCAAGGTGAAATGTGTTACCTTTTGTTTGTGTCTCGGTAGCAGCTAACTTTCCATGCTTGTCATGAACTTTGACAATTCCTTTCTGAAATTCTATTTGGTAACCTGTGTTGTTTAGCTATGCTGCACTCAACAAATTGTATTTCAATCCTTCAACCCAATAAACATCATTACATTTAGCATTGTCAAGAAGTGTTATGGATCCTTTACCTTTTACCAGGCATTGTGCATCATTACCAAATCTTACATAACCTCCATCATAATCTTCTAGCATAACAAACTTTTGTTTATCACTTGTCATGTGATGTGAGCATCCACTATCTATGATCCATGAATCATTAGTATTTATGTGAGATATTAGGGCTTTTTCTTCATACCTTTATTCATCTGATCCATCTTTGATAGCCACATAAACTACTTCCTCTGTATTAGTTTCATCTGATTTATCATCATTGGATTCCTCATCAGCTATTAGGCATGACTTTCTATCTCTTCTTCTAAAGTCTCAGTGTCCTCTGTAATGATTATTTTTTTGTCTGTCATCTCGGTAATCTCTCTTTTCAGTAGAATCTTTGTCAGGATAGCTAGAAGCCATATGTCCTATCTTATCACAATTGAAACATTTCAAAGGTAGTTTTCCTTTATACTTACCTTTGCCTCTTGGTAACCTTCTGGCTAATAGTGCTTCAAACTCTTCTTGCTTTCTGATTTCCTCATACAGTTTGTGTACTTCTTCCATGTTCTTGCGAAATCTTTCACTTGCTCCACTGTGATTCCCTTCAGAATACTTATACTTTCTATCATTGTAATCATCAGATTCATCAAGATGAAAAGAACTAAATGCAGATTCAACTTTATTTACTGAAGACCCACTGTTATCAAAATTACTTAACTCAAATGCATGTAGCTTACCAATAGTAGTATCCAAAGAAACTAGCATATTGGGTACAAACCTCAATTCATTGATTGTAGAGACTTGGATTGCATAAGCAGGTAGAAGGGTTCTCAATAACTTACTTGTGACATCCTTTTCTTCAATGGTTCCTCTTGCTCCTTTGATTTGATTGACAATCTCCTTTAGTCTTGTACTGTACTGGGTTATGTTCTCACCTTCATTCATCCTCATAGATTCAAGTTGTCCTCTTAGACTATCCACTTTTTCTCTTTGAACATGTTCATCACCACCATACACAGATATAAGCTTGTCCTACATTGCCTTGGCATCATTGCAGCCTTCTAGATTATTAAACTCTGAGTCGGTCAATGCAAATGTTATTTCAATCATTGCTTGAATATGTTCTTGCTTTTCCTTTATCTCTTCCATTGTCAATGGATAGGTGCTAGGTGTAATGAAATAATTCTCCAGATAATATACATCATATTCTCCAACTCCTGATAGGTGCAACTTCATCTTTTTCTGCCATGTAGAGAAACCTGACTTGTTTAGCTTCGGTGCATCCCTCTTGTACATCTTTGGATCTTTGCCTCAAGTACCTTTAAACTTTTTCTTCCAGAGTCCAAAGCTTTGATACCAATTGATAGTTCTGATACTTAATGTAAGTACAGATGCCAAGATAACAAGATGAGAGGGGGGGGTGAATCATAAAAACTTAATCTTCCATAAAAACAATAGATTCAACCTCGATAACATATACTTCAGCAATATAACCAAAACTACTAAACATGCAAACTCATAAGCATATAAACATCATAACACTCATAACACCAGATTTAACGTGGAAACCCAAATAGGGAAAAACCACTGTGGGATTTTGGACCCACTAAGAAATATACTCTTCTATAGTATGCTCGGTTAAAAGCAAATCCTATTAAAGATTACAAACACATTGCTAGATGTGACCCGGTTAAGCGTTTTCCCTCAAATCTGTTAGGATCTTCACCTTGTTATAAGTGACCTTGTTAAAGGATTTCAATCACTCAATCAGAATATCACCTTGCTAGAGGGTTTTACAAATAAGATTGTTAAGTCCACTCAGTTAAGAGATTTTTTGTCACTTTACAAAATAACAATAATAAAAATCTATCTGCAACTTCACATCTAAAATGCTAAAGCAGATTCTTATTTGCTCAATACAATCTATTCATAGGACTTATCTTGTCCCTCAACTAGGCTTTCTACTTTGTTATTCAAACAGGTCTTCAAGCTTCTGTACTCGGTAATCACTATGTAGCATCCCTGTGCTTACACTTGCCCACATGCATTGTTTATCAACAGTTCCTTATTTATAAACAATTTGCTAACCGCTTAATCTCCTTGATCACATATCCCATGATCAATCATAGCCATCAGATCTTCAAACTCGACCAGGTTCAATGTATCCTTTGATCTGAAAACATTTTACCTTGCCTTGGAACTTGCATACATTTCTTGGAACTTGTGCTAAGGTATTGCGGTTCAATCTGCATTGCAGATCTTTCTGTCGATTTTCCTTTGCCATAGATTCTTTAACAAACTTCATGCATGGCATACCAATCATTTAATCAGTTCCAGCTCATCAGCTTCCTTCATTAAATAACACTTTTAGTCATTTAATGCATTCTGTTACAGCTCGGTTGCAACTCGATAAATACTAAACTTCACTCGGTAGACATTCCGCCTTCATTAACCGATAGCGATAACCTTAGGGTTTACCGACTAGGTTCCTTAGGGTTTGCCGACTAGGTTCTTTGCTCGGTAACATAGTATAGTATTAACCTTACAATCCACAACATATGTAGGATATCAAAACAATCTAAACATCATGATCTCATCATTGTCTAACTCGGTAATAGTTGCCCATTGAATAACTTATTTCTCCCCTTATTCATCACATTCTTTCTGTGTCTTTTACCGACATCTTTATACTCACCAAATCATACTTCTTAAGATATGGCAACATCATACTGAATTAGAAAATCAATTTCTTGACATCAATGATAAAATAATAATATTAAGACAGTAAACATCCTTAATCAGTTATATCCATAATCATCAACAACCTTCTCAATATCCTAATTGAAATGCCAATAATCTCTTATTGTCTGTTATAATGCCAACAGAGCATTCTGTTTTAAAGGCATTTTGACCATTTTTATCGTACAACTATTTTAAATTGGTGTAAGGTGGCATGCAAAGGTTTGATGGCAAAGACTATAGGATGGAGGCAAATTTTACCTTAGTTAGTACTAAGTAGCAATTAGCATTTTTTGGTCAAATCTTAGAGAAGAGACTGCATAGCATTTTCAAGAATGATGATCCTCTATTTGTGCAGATATTGGGCATCTTATTTGGTGAAGAAATTATGACAATAGAGCCTTGATATCAAAATAATATTAATATCAGTTCACTGCTTGTGGCATGGGGGTTGGAGTTTAGAAGAAGGGAGGGTGTTCAGTAGGTCCTAAAGGAATGTGTGAATGAGGAGTGGACTTTTGGTTGGAGGTTGATTCTGAAGTTGATGCATCTAGATGAAAGTCTCATGGAACCATAGGGTGACTAGTTGAAAATTAGAGATTAAAATCCACCACTTCAACCTTTCATTTGGTGGAGTGAATTGAGTGATATGGATGAAAGGAAAGTTGAAGCCCATATTAGTTGGAGGCTTTGAAATATTATCTCTATGAACGGAGACTAGAATAAGATGGTGTTGGCATGACAAAGGAGTAGAAAGGGAAAGCCTGTGTGAAGTTAACTAACTTTTTTCATTTTTATTGATAATCTTGTAAATAAAGTGAATTTTCTCTATACATATATATAAAATATAATTATTATTTTTTATTATTTTTGAAAACATAAGTAAAAAAATCAATTATCTATTGTATAGGGATTTGATTCACACCATTTAAATAAAATAAAATAAAAAATTTAAATAAATACTTAAATTGTTTCATTGCAAGCATTGCATAACAAACGCTTCTATTAGAAAAAAAGTAAACACAAGTATGTATCTTTTATAATTAAAATTTTGTATAATAATGACACGCAAATTTGTCAATAAAAAAAAGTAATAAATTTAAGTTAGTTCCTGACTAACTCTGCAACCAATAAAAGTGTCAAAATGTATAGTGCTTGTCTGCGAAAAAACCCTCACTATCATTAACAAAAACCCTCACTTACTATTATTATCAAAACCCTCACTATATCAATACATATCATTTCATTATGAACTCAGAAGCAATACTAAAAATGATCATCATTTTTCTTTATAATCAACTTTTGTACTAGTTGTTAAAAAATAACGTCATGTTTCATTAAAATTGTTATCTCATACTCCTATGATCATCTCATTTAAATCCTCATGTACTGCTATCTTTTTGTTCAACTTTTTTTCACTAAAAACCAAATCTAAACACAACATGGACTTTTTCTATTGGGTTGAAGAAGAGCACAATTTAAAAAAATTGTTGACAAAAAAAAACACTTAGTTGTTAAATGTTCTAAACTATCTATTGAATCCGAGCACAATATGATCTAAGCATTTGAGCTTAGCAATAGTTTGCAAGTGTATTTTGATAACAACTGATTATCATTTGTTAAAACATTAAACATCTTCAATCGTTTTAACAAATTCTTGTCATTTGTATTTTTGTCGCTTGCTTTTGTTTTTCCTATCATCCGGGCTACATTTGCACAAAACAACTTCAAAAGAATATGTTATAAAGTATGTTGTGCACTATGATGATTATCCATTTACAAATTTCAATTTCTCAATATATAACAAGATTAAAGTTGCTTGCAAATTCAGGTTTCTATCACCGTGAAGGCAATGCATAAAACTCTTAGTATAGATTCTTGACAACATTCACAAACTGAATGTCATGCTCATGTGCTTTATAAATGATTAAGCATTGATATTGTCAAAAGATGAAAACCAAGAGATGATAACCACAATATTCATTACTATCTCAAACACAAACACAACTTACACCATGAGACTTCTATTCATATTGTCATAATTGATTTATGCAATCATAATGAAGCAGAATGAAGTGTTATCAACATGCATTACACCTTACCTTTGTCACCTTATAACATCAACAAAAAAATCATATTGTCATGTCTTTAAACTTATCTTGTCACTTACATACCTTCTTCTGCAAGCATACTTATTGACATCAATGACAAACATGCCAGAGTCAGCAAATAGATGATATTTGATAACATTTCTACACTTAATCATATAGTTCCAGACAACAAATCCATGGGGGGGATTTGCTATCATGAAATTTCTCTCCAGTGAGTCCTCATCTAAGTATTTTTCCCTAAGAATAATACTTTGTAAAGAATCAGGCTCTTTGAACATACACCAAACAAGCCTGGCCACCAATGCCTTGTTTTGAATGCTTAAGTCTTGAATACCAGCTCCCCCTTCTTCTTTTGGCCTTTTTACTAGATCCCATGCCATTAGTGGAATCTTGTGCTATTTTTTTGCTCCATCCCAAAGGAAATTTTTCAATTGTTTGTTTAAATCATCAATAATTTTAGTATTTAACTCCAAAGTAGATAGAATATAAATGGGAACTGCTACTAATACAGACTTAATCATGGTTATTCTTCCTGCCAAAGTAAGCCAGCGACCTTTCCAATTCTTTTATTTTTTGTCGCTCTTTTCCACCACCTCTAACCAAAGTTTTCTCATAGCTCCATCAAAAAGTGGGACTCCTAGATACTTATCTTACAATTTCTCCACCATAATCCCCAGGATCAAGGCTGTCCTTCTTTGTGCATTGCGACTTGTATTAAAGAAATATATCCTAGATTTGTCTTTGTTAATCTATTAACCCAACACAAAACAGTATGCATCCAACACTTTGCTAATAATAGTCACTTCATCATACGATGTCTTCCCATAGATGATCGTATCATCAACAAACAATTGATGGGAGAGGGATGGAAATGTTAGAACTGCTTTGATGCACACCTAGATCTTTGATCTTCTCAAAACTGAAAATTATCAACTAAGACCATTAGCCATTATAAAAAATTGAATGGAGACATGGGGTCTCCCTGGCACAATCTTCACCCTCTTGGAAGAAGCCACATGGAAGGCCATTAATGAGGATGTAGTACCTTGGCATGGAGATACAACTAAAAACCCACTCCAACTATAGGTTATAGAAGTCCATTTTATTCATTAGTAGCATAAAAAACCTTCACTAAACATGATCATATGCTTTATTTACATCTATTTTAAAATCATACTCCTTATATTCCTTGTTTTAATTGAATGGAGAATCTCATGTGCTATTATAATCCCAAAGATATATTTCTATTTGGTACAAAGCCACATTGCTCTAGCAATTAACTTCGGTAGAATCCTTTTTAATTTGTTTACCATGACCTTTCCTACTATCTTGTAAATTATGTTACATAAAGAAATAGGCCTAAAATCAAAGAAATCATGTACCTCTTGTTTCTTTGGCATTAATGTAATATTGTTGTTGTTCATCTGTTTGAGCATCACCCTATGCTTTCTAGACTCTTCTTCCAGATTTTGAAACTTAATTGGAGAGAGGAATCGCTCTATATCTTCTCCTCCCTATTTTCCCTTATTAAGATAGAATTCTCCTTTATCTTTATCATTTACCATAACAATAGCCTTATTCTTGTCAAAATCTTGATTCTCTTTTTCCTTTGAGTCTACTACTATTTTTTATTCCTCTACAGTTTCATTCTTGTTTCTTTGTCTCCAAAATTTGTTAATCATTATTCTACAATGGTGAACATTATGGTTTCTTCTTTTGCACCTAAAACAAAAGAATTTTTCTTTTTCCTTTTCAACTTTTTGTATCCACCACTCGACTGAGGTCCAAAAATTCATCTCCTTTGAGATGGATTGAATTGTCAAAATTTTAATCCGAGTCTAATGTATTTGATCACTATCTTCCATAACTGTCTCCATCATTATTTCAATATTGTTCCCAATCTTTTTTAGGCAATCTTCACTCCAGAATTTGAAGGGAAGATTATACAACCGCACCAATACTGATTTTTCTTTAGGGTAATGGGTATATGGGTCACAATTTGACATTCATCTTTGAACATATATATACAATTCCTCAAAATGCTAGATTCCTCTTTTCATAATAATATTCCTCTCTTCCTTTCTATCAAATTCAACCATGAAAAATCATTTGGGCGTAAAATAAATTTCTTTGGCACTTGATATTGGAGCATCCCCGGTTCTTTGGCAATCTTGCATCAACCAAAAACATTTCTTTTCAGTTTGTTTTTTATTTTGCAGTTTCAACATTTCTTTTTGCATTGTCTTGCATTTTCTCACCAAATCTTGCGAAGTTGGATTTTACTTATAATCATTATTATCTTCCTTATTCTTGAATGACGGGGCATTTGGATCATTTTCCTGCAAGTTATCACTTCTAGATTCTGAGACAGTTTCCTGGCTTAGAACTCGAGAACCGCTTGGACCTATTTACTATTGTTGAATCTTGCAGATCCTTTCTGTAGCTTGCGGAGCTTTAGTTCATTGATTCCAATGTTCCTTGGCATGTGGCCGACCTTCCCTCTAATCCGCACTTCTTCCTTTGGATTTTTTGGAGGATTTTCATTGGTAGAAGCCGACCTGGTGGTTTTACACATTTCATCATGTTCATTGTTGTTTGGTTCTTCTTGGGCCGACCCGGATCCCTCTAGACCATATAAATCAATATAATTTAGCCTGTAGTACTAGGTTTTTAGATCCTAGAAGATATATCTTGAGGTTAAGAGATTTGGTATTGACCAAGACTGTAATTGAGCATGTTTGTATTAGGCCAGTGAGCCGAATCTTGTAGCCCGCATGTTGCCGATAGATTGTAAACAATTTTCATGATCTAATTCATTCAGTTTTGCATTGCCTCCATCATCTTGTCTTGATTTTATTGTGTTTACTCTTGCTGCATGGTCCAAATAGATCTCATTGAGGTCCCTCCTAACCGTGACTGCACCAAGTGGTATCAAAGTGAGAATTCATTCTTAAAATTGCATTGTCCAGAAAATTTTGTTGTAGTGTGGTGAGCTATGGATCCAACCTGAAACTGCAAAGGACTAGCATGAAGATGGCATGGAGAGGAAATAGGAATGGTGAAGCATGTGGGAATGCAGACCCTGCTATGATGGAAATGTTGAGAGGAATTGCAACCCGGTTTGAAGTTGTTGAAACAACCCATAGAAGAGGTCGACATATTGAAGATGTGAGGGAAGATGAAGAACAAGAATCACTGGCAAAACAAGTAGAAAATCCACTGACAATTGATCCAGATGAAGAAATTTTCTTGAAGGTTTTGAGTAGCACAAACACCAAACCACATTTTACCCCACCAGAGTATGATGGAAAGTTGGATTCAAATGAATTAATGGATTGGATCTCAGAGATGGAGAAGTATTTTGATTTTGAGAACACCGCATAAGAAAGAAAGGTGAAATATGCCTATACTCGGTTGAAAGGTCATGCATCTCTTTGGTGGGAACATTTGCAGGTTGATAGATAGAGAAGAGGTAAAGAGCAGATCAAATCATGGGAACGGATGCTTGCCAAGTTAAAATCAAAGTTTATGCCATTTGATTACCAAGTAAATTCGTTCCAAAAGTTACAGAAGTTGAGGTAGAAAGAATGAAGTGTGAAGGAGTATATCGAAGCATTCTACAAGTTGAATATCATATCTGGACATGTCGATGATGAGATTCAACAAGTTGTGAAATATTTGAATGGATTGTAAATGTCTATACAAGATGAAATTATTTTGATCAAGTTGCAGAGTGTTGAAGAAGCTTATCAATATGTCCTAAAAGCATAAAAGAAGTTGAAAAAAAGACATGAGCAAAGACAGAGAGGTAGAGGTGGAAGGTTTTCTAGAGAAAGATTTCAAGGAGGAAGAGGAACCTATATAGATCAAAACAAGGACAAGGAAGTAAGAAAAGATGGTAGTTCATACTAGAAGGATGATAGAAATTTCTACTAGAGAATAGAACCTGATGGTTACTGGAATGAAGGTTTTGGAAAAGATGACATAAGACAAGATAAGAGAGTGTTTAGAGGAACTTGATTTAAGTCTTGAGGAAAAGGACATAATGCTTTTGAATGTAAGAAGATAGAGAACACTAGAAGAACAACATTGTTAGAAGAAAGCCCCACTGAATCAGCTAACAAAATGGAAGATGGAGAATTGTTGTTGATGATGAGAAAAGATTTGTGTCATACCAGAGAGGATGAAGAGCCCTTGCAAAGGAGAATTTTGTTCAAGACCAGATGTAAGGTATCTGGTAAGTGTTGTAAAGTGTTTATTGATAGTGGTAGTTTGGATAATCTTGTTTCAAAAGAAATGGTGGATAAATTGAAGTTGGAAAGGTTGAGACACCCTAAGCCTTATCAGATAGCATGGATACAAGATGATCATAAATTGTTAGTAAGTGAGCAATGCTTGGTGAAATTAAAAAATTGGAAATTATCATGATGAAGTTTTGTGTGATATTTTGCCTATGGATATTTATCACATTTTGTTGGGTACACCTTGGCAATTTGATATACAAGCAATACATGATGGGAGAAGAGCATATACACTATTTTAGCAAATGGGATGAAGCAAACCTTGTTACCCATGGAGGAGCCCCTAAAGAGTGAATTTTGTAAGAATGATGGAATATATTTGGTGGATGGAAGGAAATTCTTGGATGGAATGAGACATGAGAATGTGTGTTTTTCCTTAGTCCCTAAGGAGACTGAGAACCCAGAGCATGAAGAACAACTGGAGGAGATAAAGGAGTTGTTGATAGAGTATGAAGACATCATTTCAGATAATGTGCCTGATGGATTACCACATGTGAGGAGTATCACTCATTGCATGGACCTGATTCCCAGAGCTAATTTGCCTAACAAAGTTGCACACTGGATGACACCAACAGAGATGAAGAGTTTCTAGGAATTGTTGAAGAAAGGTTTGATTAGAGAAAGTTTGAGTCCTTGCGCAGTACCAACCATGTGAGGACCTAAGAAGAATGGATAATGGAGGATGTCTACCAATTCCATAGCAATAAACAAGATCGCAGTATAGTACCAGTTTCCTTTGCCTAGGATGGATGACATAATGGATTGTTTGAGTGGAGCCAAACACAAAGATAGAATTTAAGAGTGGATATCATCAAATTAGAATTTAAGAGTGGATATCATCAAATTAGAATTAGAGAAGGAAAAGAGTGGAAGACAGCATTCAAGACAAATGAAGGATTGTATAAATGGTTAGTGATGCCTTTTGGATTGACTAACACACCAAGTACTTTCATGAGGTTGATGAATGAGGTATTAAAGAAATTCTTGGGTAATTTTGTTATTGTGTATTTGGATGACATTCTGATTTTCAATAAGACAAAGGAAGAGAATATGTTGCATTTAAGACAAGTTTTGCAGAGGTTGAGAGAAGTTGTCGATAAATCTAAAGAAGTGTAGTTTCTTGAAGGAAGAGTTCGTCTATTTGGGATTTTTTATATATGTGAATGGATTGAAGATAGACCCTGAGAAGGTAAAAGCAATTGTTGAATGACCTACAGCAGAAAGAATTGGAGAGGTAAGGTCACTTCATGGATTGGATAGTTTCTACTAGAAGTTTATCAAAAATTTCAGTTTAGTTTGTACCCCTATGACCAAGACAATGAGAGAAGATAGGAAAGAATTCAAATGGACAACTAGAGCAAATAAGAGTTTTGAATTGTTGAAGCAGAAGGTGACTGAGCAGCCTGTGTTAGCTTTACTAGATTTCAACAAAGTATTTCAAGTAGATTGTGATGCAAGTGGGAATGCAATTGGAGCCCTGTAAAGTCAAGAAGGAAGAGCAATATCTTATTTCAGTGAACAATTGAATGATGCAAGAAGGAGATATTCAGTGTATGATCAGGAATTTTATGTCATAGTTCAAGCCTTTAATAAGTGGAGACATTACTAGTTGCCTAAGGAGTTTGTGTTGTATACCAATCATCAAGCCTTGCAGTATTTGAATAGTCAGAGTAAGTTGAATCAAAGACACATGAGATGGGTAGAGTTTTTGCAAAGTTATAGATTTGTGTTGAAGCATAGAAGTGGGAAGTCAAACAAAGTTGTTGATGCATTGAGTAAAAGAAGTTTGTTGATAGAGATAAGAGTGACAATATTACGATTTGAAGAGTTGAAGACCTTGTATGATGATGACCCAGATTTTGGAGAACCTTGGAAAGCATGTAGAGCTCCGGTTATGGTAGATAGAAGTAAGTGGTTGGATTTTTTTCATTTAGGATGGGATGTTATTCAGAGGAGTTCAGTTGTGCATACCTAAGAGTTCTATGAGGGAGAATCTGATAAGGAGAAGCATAGTGGAGGATTAGTTGGACACTTTGGTGTTGACAAAATAGTAGCATTGGTGAGTGAACATTACTTTTGGCCTCAAATTAATAAGGATGTCAGAAAATTTGTGTAGAGTTGTAGATTTTGTCAGGTTGCAAAAGGTAGTAGTCAGAATGTCGGATTGTATAAACCTTTGACAGTTTCGAAGAGACCTTGGGAGGGCATAAGCATGGATTTCATACTTGGATTTCCTAAGACACGGAGATGGAATGATTCTATATTTGTGGTGGTGGATAGATTCTTGAAGATGGCTCATTTCATACCTTGTAAGAAGACATCACATGCAGTACATGTAGCTACCTTATTTTTCAAGGAAGTGGTAAGATTACATGGAGTACCTAAAAGCATAGTTTTAGACAGAGACACTAAGTTTGTTGGTTATTTTTGGAGAACACTTAGGAAGAAGATGAAGACAAATTTGGAGTTTAGTTCTACTTTTCACCCACAGACTGATGGACAGATAGAGGTAGTAAATAGGAGCTTGGGAAATTTGTTGAGATGCTTAGTTGGAAAGAAGACCAGAATTTGGGATTTGATTCTTGCACAAGCAGAGTTTGCCTACAATAATTAAGTGAACGGGAATACCAGAAGAACACCTTTTGAGATTGTTACCGAAGCACACCCTAGAGGTATATCAGAATTGAGGGATATTAGTAATGAAGACAAGAGGAGTGCAGAGGCAGAAGAATTTGCAGATCATATGAAGGCCTTACATGTTCAGGTTAAGCAGCATTTGGAGGAAATGAAAAACAAGTATAAGGAGAAAGCGGATGAGAAGAGAAAACCTAAGGAATTTGAAGTTGGCAATGAAGTGATGGTATACCTGAGAAAATAAAGATTTCTAGTTGGAACCTATAACAATTTGCACATGAGAAAGTTTGGACCTTGCCAGATCTTGAAGATATTTAGTTCCACAAATGCATATGAAGTGGAGTTACCGGATAGTTTGAGTATTTCACCTATATTCAACATTGCAGATCTACATCAGTACCAAGAATCAAAATTCAATAAAGATAGTATTGTAGACCTGGAGAAATACATACCCCGAAAGGAACCAGATCAAATTGAAGATATTTTTGACAATAGGATTAGGCGTAACACTCGAAGCAATTAGTACAAGGAGTATCTTGTGAAATGGAAGGACAAACCAGTTGAAGATTCATCTTGGATTTCTCAGGTAGAGGTGGACCGCCTTGGTTTTCCTTTGACCCCAAAAAAGTGAGGGACTCACTTTTTCAACAACCCCGGATGTCTGATGCAGGGGCATCCCCGGTTCTTGGCAATCTTGCATCAACCAAAAACATTTATTTTTAGTTTGTTTTTTGTTTTGCAGTTTCAACATTTCTTTCTGCACCGTCTTGCATTTTCTCACCGAATCTTATGGAGCTAGATTTTGCTTGTAATCATGATTATCTTCCTTATTCTTGAACCATGGGACGTTTGGATCTTTTTCCAGCAAGTGATCGCTTCTGGATTTCAAGACAGTTTCTTGGCTTAGAACTTCGGAACCGCTTGGACCTATTTGCTATTGGTGAATCTTGTGGATCCTTTTTGTAGCTTTTGGAGCTTTAGTTCATTGATTCTAATGTTCCTTGGCATTTGGCCAGCCTTCCCTCTGATCTGCACTTCTTCCTTTGGATTTTTTGGAGGATTTTCATTGGTGGAGGCCGACCTGGTGGTTTTACACATTTCATCATGTTCAACATTGTTTGGTTCTTCTTGGTTCGACCCGGATCCCTCTAGAACATATAAATCAATGTAATTTAGCTTGTAGTAGTAGGTTTTTTAGATCCAAGAAGATCTATCTTGAGGTTAAGAGGTCTGGTATTGACCAAGATTGTAATTGAGAGTGTTTGTATTAGGCCAGTGCGATGAATCTTGTAGCCTGCATGTTGCCGACAGATTGTAAATAGTTTTCATGATCTAATTCATTCAGTTTTGCATTGCCTCCATCATCTTGTCTTGCTTTTGTTGTGTTTACTCTTGTTGCACGGTCTAGATAGATCTAATTGAGGTCCCTCCTAGCCATGATTGTACCAGCACTCATCCAGTCTTATCTCACCCATTTTCAAATTTCCTCCCTTGTTTTCTTTACCCCATAATTTGACCAATTATGGTCATATTACTGTATGTTGCTACGTCTCTCTTGACAATCCCTAATAGATCTACCACCCATGTTTTATCCTCCTTTGCATCCTTCACATGGCTTCTTTCATTATCCTAATTCAAATTCCCTTGGTTCATTCGCTTGTCCCTGTCCATATCCATGTCCCTCTCCATCGCTCTTTTTTCACATGTGAGATTTTAAAGTCTTGGAATTTTTTTATTTTTCATCAATGATAAATATTATTTTATTTATTTTCTAGCATTGCGATACCTCTTTTGCAATGGCATCGGTGACAATTTTTTAATCTCCTTCCAGATGTAATTTTAACACCGACAATTTTTCTACAAGAAGGATAGCCAATAAAGTTGCTCTTGCCTCCGCCTCATTATTTGTTCCATCTAAAATTCATTGTGCTCCCCTTGCCAAGACAATACCTTCATCGTTCCTTGCAATGCACCCTACCCCTGATACTCATGATTTCCTCCTTGAGGCCCCATTAAAATTCATCTTTATCCACCTAATCTATGATTTTCTACAAACAACTCTTTGGTTCGGGTCCACTATAAGATCTGTCCTACCAAGCCCATTAGCGAGCCTAAATAATTAAACTATTTCATTACAAGCATTACACAACAAATATTTCTAATAAAAAAACCCATTTATCTTTTATAATTATAATTGTGTATAGTTTTTTTTTAAATCATTATATTTTTTAATAATACTTTTTGGAAATCATATTTTTCTTTTTAATCATTTTAATATATATAATATAATTTTATAATATTTAATCATAAATTTAAATATTTTTCATTTAGTCACTAAAAAATACTTATTTTTAATTTATTGTTTATATTATGTAATTTTATAATTATTAATAGTTATTTTATTAAGATCAATTATTATGTCGAGAGGCATATTACACTCACATAATAGATGCACAAATATGTGTTAATAAAAACTAAAACCATTTAATTTGACATGCATATGAGTGTCGTGTAATTAAATTAAATAACTAAAAATTAAAATGAAAACTATAACATAATAAAATTTAAGAATTGTTTAAAAATTAAAAAATTAAATACAATAACTTAAATAGATTAAAGAACTTAAATAAAATAAAATAAAGTAACTTAAATTAAATTAAACGATTTAAACATACTAAAATTTAAGAATTGTATAAGAATTAAAAAATCAAATAATACAATTTGAAAATGGTTGGAGCGGGTGGCGAGTGCGAAAATTTGCATGGTGGGCATGATGTAGGTTTCCCAAGGGCTCGAGAGAAGCTTCAAACTGGTTGAATCTAGCATGGTGGTTGGCATTAGGGCGAAGGGAAGTGCTAAATAGAAGACGACGTCATGGAGTGATGAGACAAACCAAACTATCCTGATGGAGGCAATCAGGGCAAGAATCAACAATGGATGGAGGGCCTACGACAATCCGGATCGTGAAGTGTCAAGAGATTCTAGGAGGTTCCCCACTTGGACCACCAGAGACAATATCGACCGCAATGGGTGTTTAGGAATGTGTATTGGATAGACTCACTCTACCAGGCTAGGAATGAGTGGCAACCAAGGCTAGTAAATAACCAGAATTTTGCTGGGCCCCCTTGGACTCAAAGTAGGAATAAAAATAGACAATCCAGTGTAAATCATCCCACCAACATGTGGCCTACCAATTCGTAGGAATGGAAGGCAAAGGGCTTCCAAAGAGGGCATAATGGGTGGTTCAGGAAAATGCCAATAGCCAAAGAGGATATGGTGCACAATTGGAGATCAAATAGCTTCAAAGCTAGACCTTCAAAGGGTCAAATGGAATAGATCAGGGATTCAAATTCCAATGGGATCAATCCCCCCTCAGGCACCAAAGCAGAAAGTGGTAAGGATTCTTTGAATTCTTGGTCAACTGCTATTATAGATGATGTTGTGATGCAAAATAAAGGGTTCATAGAAAAATGGGTTTTTATCAAATGGGGGGATTTAAATGGAAGAGTATGGAGCTAATCAACAATTGGTGTAAAGAGAAATGGGGTGTGAATGCATTGTGTAAACTTGTCGCAAATGGTTTTTACTTGGTTACCTTGGCATCAATGGAAGACGAGCAAAGAGCTCTTAGTTCTAGCCCTCTTTTCATGAATGGGGCTCAGATGCATCTTTTGACTAGAGACCAAGATTCAATCCCAAGACTATGAGTGTCCCTGAGGCAATAGTATGGTTTTGCATCTATAATCTTCTATCAGATTTTTGGGGTGATGGAGTTTTGAAAAGTATAGGTAGAAAACTGGCCAATTTCCTGTATTTGGATAATCCTCTGGAAGATCAAACAATGGGAACTTATTTCAGGATTTGTGTGAGTATTCTCGTGGAGGGAAAGATTCCACAAGAAATTAAGCTAATATCGAAGGTGGGAAATTGGACACACTTGATTCCTAGGGATGATAAACTGGATTTATGTCCATACTGCAGATCGTTGATCCACAACTCGATCAGCTGTGACTTCAATATCTCTATTGATGCAAACCATATAATTGAAAAATTCTTTCTTGGCAATGTGAAGGAGAAGTCAAGTGGGGCCTCACTCACAAACATGGAGAAAGAATTGATAGACCTAATCTGGCCAGAGAAGGTTGATCAAGTAGTTATAAATTGTGTTGGTGGATGTAGCTCCTCATAAATCTAGGGACATCCCTCCCGAAGCCTCAGGGGGCACATAGATTCGTACGGAGCCACTAGCTGATGAAGTTGGTGATAGGACCTAAAATTATGTCTTCCAAAATTTTGTTCGTTCTGGTTTTATTTTGTCCTCTATCAAGTTTTCAGGGTTTAGGGCTTTAGGGATTGTATCCTTTTTTGATTAAGTCCTAGTATAAAAGAAAATCTTCGATCCTTTTTATATTTTGTCATTGTCTTTTTCTCACTTAAGGCCGAGGGTTTCACTTTCATTGGCGGGGCCATTTCATTCCCTAAGTATTAAGTGCTGGTCAACTGACTTGTGAAACAATTTCCCTAATTTGCAAAAATTTCCTTATGACCAGTCTCCCTTTAAATATTTGTGCCCGCGCTTATATTTTTCTAAGTCTGAAAGTCCTAACTATTTCGGCGGGTTGTTGAATACAGATTGAATCCAATGTTTTGTGCTTTCCTGTGATCAAAGATGCAAGGATTATAAAGACCACGACATTGCGAGATTGTGCCATGTGTCTTCAATGGAGACCGATAAGGTTGGCAGTATAACCAATCAAAGCATTGTGTTACAGGTTCTCGAGGAGTAAAAGTTGGTTTACAAACAATCCTATCAATTTTCACATTTTAAAAATGGACGGAGATGTTTTGTCTTCAGGTAAAAGGTGCTTGATTTTTAATTCTGGAGGAGTTAATGGGCATTGTGCAAAGTAGTAAAGTTTGAACAAATCCGACAGCCCCTGTATCCCCGTGAAGGAAGTTGCAAGGATGTTACAGACCGTGGCATCGCGAGATGATGCCACATGTCCCAGGCTGACCAATAAGACCTACGATGGGGCCGCTGACGGAGTCTCGTTGAAAGATGATGTGGTGTTGATTAGTCATGATTTTGTTGGTCCATTGGTATGGATAAAAAATCATGTGTTGAGTCAACAAGATATGATCGTTGGATTTGCCAGCTGAGAAGATGATCAACGACTAGGTTTTAAATTTTTTTAAATGTAGAGTTATGAGTCGTTGTTTCGCTTGCATGAGTAGTAATGGCGGGTGAGACATTCACAAAAGATTTCATAGAAATCTAGAAGGTTTTCCTATTGCTGAAGAAGGTTGAAACGACTCTCTGCAACACATAATTGTCATCTCTAGTGAAAATCGAAGCAGTAAGTTTATCTAAACCCTTCATCTGTTCTTGAAACAAATTGATATTACAAATTGTACATGAATTTGTAAGAAGAGAATTCAATTTGTTCTAGGGTTAGGTGCTAGACAAAGAATGGTGAATTTTGTTTGAATTACTGTGGTAATTTAAAATCTCATACTAGCACTAGTTTTTCCTTCCTAAATTTGGAGTTATAGTAAAAAGCCCTAGTTTCAAAAGATGACTCCCTCACAAAAACATTCAGGATAAGTGGATTATATGAAAATAAATCTATATGATGATTTCTTGGACCAATTGAAGCCCTCTACAAATGATAAACAATAGGGGCAGAGATTTGTGAATGGAAAAACCCTAGGGGAAGGGTTAATTGATAAAGCTTTTTGCTTGGCGAATGCTAATATACTGATGACTGGGTTAGAAATGTTTAAGTCATGGTATGGACAAAGAAATTTGCATTCCCTATTATCCAGTCCTTAGCAGTATGATTTGGGTAAGTTGGTAGTGTCGAGTATTTTCATGGATGTGGACCTACTCAAAGTTGTTGCAAACAGATATGACCCTGTTTCAAGGGTTATTGGGGGGAACGATGGATAAATTCAATTAGCCATCAGAAGGGAAGAGTTCCAAGAGATTTTTGATCTGTATGAACCATCTTCGAGCCTGGTGTAGATAGATTTGAATGAGAAAAAGGAAGAGTATTACAAAATGAGGGAATTCATTAGAAAGAATTTCCTTCCAATGCATTTAGCCAAATTAGGGAATACAACATACCATATCTACCCTAGCTCGGAGGAGCCATTCCCAATCGGTGCTTTTGCTCCCTATTTTCAGGCTACTTTCTTCTCTCTATGTCAAATATTGGGTTTTAATCCATTTATAGTGATGCCACCTAATTTTATGTACATGGCTATGCAAATACATCATCCAGACTATACAGTAGTTTTTGACTTTGCCCCTTGCCTTGAGGAAAAGATTCATGAGGGGTTACTGGACATTAATAATCAAGTAGCTAGTGCTAAATTCTCCTGGTATTCTTTACTCATGTATATGTTCCTTTTTAGTAATGCAGATTACTTTGAGGGTACCATGAACCTCAAATGGACAATTGATAACAAGGAGATTCCAGTACAACTCTGGAGCACAGATATGTCTTGGGATAGACAAGAGGCTAGCTTTGTAAGGTTTGATAATAATTTTGCTTCTAGGTTGAGGCAAAAGTTGACAGTAAATCCATCAAGGATTCGTAAGGAATTGCATGATTTTGTGAGACCCAAGGAGAGATTACTTCTTGCCAGGATTGAACAGAATTGGGGGGATTGTATCCCTTACTCTGTAAGTATTTTTATCAGGATCTATGGTTTCTCCAGACAGCCAAATGTACTGCCCTTCAACATTCCTCTGAGAATGGGTTTTGCTGAGGTGATGTGACAAATAGGATGCATTCAGGATAAGGATTCAAAAGGAAAGGGAAAAGGAACAATTTTCCCAGATTACACTATTATCCCTTACTTTGTAGTTCTAAAGGGAGGATATGAGAACTTAGACAAATTCTTTTCTCCATATCATTTGGGGGTGAGTATAGCTAGAAACAATGATCCTGAGGGGTTTTACAAAACTTTCATAACAAGAATAAAAGGAACTTCGTTGCCCCATGTGCATAACTTTCTTGAGGACTTAATTAGGAATGAATTTGATTTCATGACTCAGGAATGGATAAAAGAGAATTGGATAATCTTTAGAAAATTATGGGCTACTATCCAAAAGATGGATCCAAAATATGACTCATTAAAGGATTTTTCCCCATTCTATGCCAAGATTGATTTTGTTATGAAACTTTTTGATGAGTTGAAGAAGATTTTAAAGGAGAAGATAGCCAAACTTGAAGAAGTTCATGGCCAACAACAATCAAGCTCACAACCTCCTTTATCTCAAAGAGCAGGTGGTATGGTAGCAGGAAGGCCTATTCAGGATTCTTCTCACAAAAGAGCAAGAGAAGAAATAAGTGATGAAGAGGATAGTAGAAATGATAGTGGAAGATTAATAAGGAGAAAGGGTAAGAAAATGATGAGTTCAAAGCCTTTCCATAAGATACAAACTAAGCCTCTTCAAGGAGTCGGGATCATTGATCTTGAAGATTCTGATAGAAGTTCTTCACTATCAGTTGTATCTTTTTCGCCAATAAGGCAGGGTGAGGAACAAATGGAGGAAGATATGTTCATTGCAACAAATGTAAAAATGCAATTTGGTGTTCTTGCCTTGCCTCCTAATTTAGAGTTGGATCTTACTCCCTTGGATATCTAGGATAAAGCTTTCAAATATGCAAGAAAGGAGGCATGTGATAAATTCCTTGAGGATGATGCTTTTGTAAGGAGCCCAACCTTTTTGCAGTTAGTATGGAAGACAAAGGTTGAGGAGTGCAAAAGAATAATTATTGAGAAGAAGGCCCAAAGGCTAGACAGATTAGATCAAGAAAACCAAGAGGGAGAAAAGAATGAAATAAAGGAACAATTTAAGGAAATCACTGCTGATGAGGGAAGAAAACTTGTAAGTCGGGCTGGAGTCTTGATCTTGCCAGAATGGGACATAACAGATGCAGTGGCATTTGATACAATTAGGAAATCAAAGGGTCAACCTTCCAATCCAGAAGAAGAAGCAAGGTTAGCATTCAGAGGATCAGATTTTGCAGATGATTATGCAACCTTGACAATATGGGCACTAGAGGAAGGGCCTAGGGAGCCTAACATTAGTTATTTGAACCCCAACTTGAGGGGAAGCTTAATTATAAAAAGAGCATCTGACACATCAAGTGTAGAGGCTACAAAGTTAAATGTTGATGTTCCTAAATTGGCACATGAGAGTGCAAAAAAGGAAGCTTTAAAGAAGGCTGAGCTAATAAGAAAGTTTGACAAGCTTTTTAATGATTATAACGCATCTTAGAAAATATGTGTGGAGTTACAAATGAGAGTGCAACTCCTTGAGAAAGGACAAATAAAGGTTTCCTATCCTGCGCTTACAGGGCCATCTGAGCCATCGACATCCAGGTCGCCGCCTATGGTCTAGGGAGGAGAAGCAGTTCAACTAGATACAATTTTTGATGTCCCTGGTATGGCATTAGTCCCCTATGATGATGATGATGATGAGCCTGATACTACAAGATCAACTGAACAAAATGAGTCTCATCTTTTACAAAGGATTGTTGAATTAGAAAATAAGCTGAAAGAATCAGAAAATCAATCAGCTGGGCAGCAAAAGGATATAGTTAGTTCAGTGCTAACTCATTTGAATGAAAAACTTGATAGCAGGTTAAATAGTGTCCATGCCTTATATTCTTTGCTTTTCAATGCTATTCAAAAGTTTAATGATGATAAAGAAGTAGCAATTCCCCTATTTAAAAAATGGTTGCAAGGAGGAAATGAGCTCAAAATGATGTTCATGGCCTCTAAATTTCATGTCGAGAGACCACATGCACTCCAACCAACATATTTGTTGGTAAAATCAATGCAGGAAGCCCAAATTTTGCCAGAGAATTTAGAAATAAAGGTAAGGGAATTGATCAAGAGTTTTTGTGAATTAGAACAAACTCTTTTGCCAGATATTGAAGATAGAGAAGGGGCAGTCAAGCCTTTACAATTTTGGAAGGAAGAGGCAAAGAGAGTCATCAATACCCAGGTAGAAATGATTTGTGAAGGGCTAAATATGGATATGTTGGAGGATAGAATGGATAAAATAATTGCTACAGGATTATTTTTTGAAACCTTTGAAAGAGAGGCAAACCAAGTAGTTGTTAAGTATATTCCATAAAGGGCAAATGTTGATGAAGTCATGAATTTCAATTGGCCAAATGATGAAGACTATAGTGCGTGGAGTAGCATATATCTGAATGATGAATAAAGGTTGTAAATAGTTTGCATAACTATTTTTGTCTTCTAGTGGCAGATATTTTTGAACCTGTATAACAAAAATGATGGTAATTTTCATCATGAGTTTTAAAGAAAACGGTTGCATACTTTGATCCTACGTAAGCAAGTTAGAGGATGAATATTTTTATAACAGAATGCAGTTATGTGTAGTCATTCTAAGATGACAGGTGTCTCCTCTCGCCTGAAGCTTGTTTGCTCCCTTGTTTTTATAAAAGGGAATTTAGGGCTATGAGACGGGGTTCAAATTTTTGGTCCCTTGAGTGTTCTGAATTTATGTTTCCAAATAGCAAAGTCTAGGTGAAACAAAAAAAGTTGTAAAAGGTTATTTTTTAGAGCAAAATAGAAAGAGTGTTGTGTCTGTAATTTTTGCAGGTTCTTGAAGGAGTTATGTATGGATTATATTCTTACAGAGACAGTCGAATTATTCAATAAATATATAATTCAAACCCACTTCTCTTCAGTGTATTGTTCTATCATGTTTTGAATGCATATTATCAAGGATTTTATCATTCAATGCACTATTGTGGAGTATGCATTTTTGTTCATGCTTTGGTCTAAGGGGCTAATTAAATGCTTGAATAAAATTGCAAAGTGATAGGGATATTTGCAAGGATTTTGATAGGCAGTTCTGGGTTGGGATTACAAATATGATGTATTGCAAGGCAATATTATCTTAGGTTATATGTTGATAGATAAAATATGTTGGAAGTATAGTTTAATGCAGTATGAATTCATTTACCCAATGGAATAAGGCACTGATCATAATTAAGTGAATGCCTTGGTATCGATTTATTGTTCACAATCACCACTGGTTTTCTATAACCTGTTGAATATCAGAATATTTTCATTTATATGAATGTTGTCATGTGTATTAATCATCTCATGCTCCAAACTGGTTGAGGATCACTGATGAATTTTCCATTCCTGAGCATTCTCCCTTGTTGTTGAGTCTTTATATGAGATTATCTTCTTTGTTTCATGCATAATTCATGAGTGTGGCACAAAATCATAAATTGGCATGGGGATCACCCTCCCTGGTTCTGCAGAGCCTAAAGTGTAGAAGGATCTCGCATCCTTGTTATTGTCAGTCCAAATCTAAAGAATACTAAACACTTGGAAGTGGCTTTCTATAGATATTTTAGAAGAAAACAACTTGGTCTCTGCCTTGAGTTAGTGTAAACTCATTTTTGGGCACCAATAGTTGGTACTTGGGAAATTGAACTAAAGATGCTAGAGCTAGAGAAAAAGGTGACAGAGCCTCCACATGAAGTTTGGAATGGGGTAGAACATCCAAGTCTATCACATATCCCTCTGCCTATTCAAGTCAATTTCTTGGAGGATAAGATAGTTCAGCCCATGAAGAGCATTCAGGGTAATGACACAAGGTCACTTGATCTGGGGTCAGGAGAGAGGCAGAGTGGTGAGAACCTAGTTGTAAATGAGGAATTTGAAGAAGAGCTAAATGTAGACTCTAACATGGATGACAACTTTGAATAATATCAGGTTGGAATCCTAGAAGAAAGAGGATTAGAGCAAATTCAGTCTTCATTGAAAGCTCCCAAATTCAAGGCAAGCAACAAAAGGGATCTTCAGACAAACAAGTCAAAATTGGTATCGGTTGGTTGTGCGTGAGGACAAACCAAATTGTTCCAAACAATTATTAGAAACAGGAAGGAGCTACCCCTTCTCGAGGAGTCATGAGGATCCTAAGATGGAATGCTAGGGGTAGAGGAAGGCCAAGAAAGGTTGATGAGTTCCACGACTTGAGACAACAGAGGATGATTGTGGAGCAGTATGAGCACAGGTTCTTTGAGCTTAGAAAATATGTTGAAATTACAGATGATGAGTCGATGTTGATTCAGTACTTTGTGAGAGGTCTCAGTGATTGTATCGGTGGAAAGGTTCGGATGCATGAACCTAAGACTTTGGAGGCAATTGTGGAGAAGGCAAGGATAGTGAAGGAGAATCTTGCCTTAGCTTCAGGAGGTGCGATAGGTGGACAGACAGTTAGTGCACCAGTTACAGGATCTGTTGTGAGAGGTTCTCAGCCACAGACTTTAGGTTTTGCAAGGAGCCATCCTCCTTCTTTCTGCAGTGGTAAGCGGTTTAAGAAGAGGCATCCTCAAGGTTAGAGCTTTGCACGAGGAGCTAGATTTTAGGTTGGTAGGAGTCGTAGTCATCAACATGATAGGAGGACTACTCGTTCACAGCCAGCACAGATTTCTCAGCCAGTTTCTAGTAGAGGCAATGTTCAGCAGTCAAGTGCTACTCCTATGAGTAGAGGATTTGTTAGGAGAGATTGCTTTTTCATGTGGGAAGCTAGGACACATTGTCATTCATTTTCCTCAGTGTACTTCTTAGATGTCAGGGTAGCAGAAGCCAGCTACTTCTAAGCCTACAATTAGTGATGCAAGCAGGTCACATAGTGTATTTGTGGTGGCTAATAACCGTTAGGCTGAGCATTAGGCCACTGTCATGGAGACATCAGGTGTGATAGGTGGTATCTCTTGTTCGGTGTTATTTGATTCAACAACATCATGTTCTTTTATTTCCCCTGCTCTAGTAGAGCGATGTGGGATTGTTATGACAAAGTAGGATGATAAGTGGCAGGTAGAGTTAGCTACGGGGTCTAAGGTTTTAGTGGATTCCCTTGTGCTTGGATGTCCTTTAGCTTTGGGAGATTTTCATACTTCTATTAACCTTTGTATTATGTCTTTGGGATCCTCTGATGTGGCTCTTGGTATGGATTGGCTTGGATCTCATAGAGCTTAGATAGATTGTACAGGTAAGAGAGTGCAGTGTGTGGATGATGGTGAGAAGAGTGTGGAGATTGTAGCTATTCAGAGACCTATCTCTCTTCACATGATTTCCGCTATGTAGATGAAGATATGTGCACATAAGGGTTGCCAGTTGTTTATAGTTAGAGTGAAGAATGTGGATGAGGGAGTTAGTTCAGAGGATTTTTATTGCAGCAGCATCCTATCCTTCAGGAGTTTGCAGATGTTTTTCCTAGTGAGATTCTAGGCATGCCCCCTCAGCAAGATATTGATTTTAGAATTGATTTAGTTCCAAGAGCTAAGCCTATCTCTAAGGATCCTTATCGGATGACCACCCAGGAGTTGAGTGAGTTGAGGGTGCAGTTGGAGGAGTTGATGGTGAAGGGGTTCATTCATCCTAGTGTGTCCCCTTGGGTTGCACCTATGTTATTTGTGAAGAAGAAGAATAGATCTCTTTATTTATGCATTGATTACAAACAACTTAATAAGATGACGATGAAGAACCGGTATCCCTTGCCTTGGATAGATGACTTTTTTTATTAGATTAAGGATGCAAAGGTCTTTTCCAAGATTGACCTTAAGTCTAGATATTATCAGTTCAGGATTCATGAGGCAGATATACACTGCACAACTTTCCATACTAGATATGGACACTATGAGTTTACAATGGTACCTTTTGGTGTCACGAATGCACCATCAATTTTCATGAGCTTGATGAATGGTGTATTCAGGATGTATTTGGACAAATTTGTATTGGTGTTTTTGGATGATATTTTGAATTATTCAAGATCAGTTGAGGAGCATGAGGATCATGTGAGACAAGTTTTGCAGTGTCTTAGGGAGAACTAGTTATACACCAATTTGGTGAAGTCTTAGTTCTTCCAGTCAGAGGTTCAGTATCTTGGTCATGTGATATCAGGAGAGGGTATCATAGTGGGACCCTCTAAGATCCAGGCGATTTTTGATTGGCCAACACCCACTAATATGGGCGAGGTTCATAGATTTTTGGGTCTTGTAGGATATTATCGCAGATATATTCAAGATTTCTCTAGGATAGCCCATCCTATCACTTCTCTTCAGAGGAAAGGGAAAAATTTCATTTGGACACAGCAATGTGAGATAACATTTTAGATCTATAAGGAGTGTTTGACTAGTGCACCTATCTTAGCAGTGTCAACTCTTTTACGAGATTTCATGGTGTGGACAAATGCTTCTTTGGAGGGTCTAGCAGAAGTGTTGATGCAAGATGGTCATCTGATTGCATATGAGTCACAAAAACTTAAAGATCATGAGCAGAATTACCCCACCCATGATCTAGAGTTAGCGACAGTGGTTCATGCATTGGTTAGATGGAGGCATTTCCTTCTTTGTCATCGATTTGAGTTGCACAGTGATCACCATAGTTTGTAGTATATCTTCACGTAGCCAAATTTGAATGCTAGGCAAAGGCATTGGATGGAGTTTTTGTGTGAGTACAATTTTGAGGTGAGATATATCCAGGGTAAGGAGTATGTGGTACTGGATGCATTGAGCCACAGGAGGAATGAGATCTCAGCTGTGTCTCTTAGTGTGGATTTGAGGGGACATATTCTCAGTTCCCTTCTTTCAGATGTGTGGTACCAAGAGGTTGTTGCAAAGGTTGTTGCAGGTAGAGCTCTCGAGGATAGATATGCAGGTTATTCAATTGATTCGAATGGTCTTCTTAGGCATTTGAGATGCATTTATGTTCCACCATCAGATGGTCTTCGAGATTTGATCATGTCAGAGGCACATCGTGCACCTTACTCGACACACCCTGGTGTCAAGAAGATGCACAAAGATTTGAGACAAATATATCATTGGGTTGGTATAAGGAGAGATATTGCAGATTTTATGTCATGTTGCTTAGAGTGTCAGTGAGTCCAGCAGGTTTATTACAGTCACATTTGGTTCCAGAATGAAAATGGGATATTATATCGATGGATTTTATAGTTGGTTTTCCTATGTCTTCTCGTCGTCATGATGCTATCATGGTCACCGTTGATAGGTTGACCAAGGTGGCACACTTTTCTTTGATCAAGTCATCATATATAGTAGCGATAGTAGCTCAGATTTTCATGGAGGGAGTAGTGAGATTGCATGGTATTCCTCTACAGATTATTTCAGATCATGATCTAGTGTTCACTTCAGCCTTTTTGGATTGCACTTTAGCATGGTTTAAGGACGTAGTTTAAATCTAGTTCAGCCTATCATCCTGAGACAGATGGTCTGACAAAGCGAGTTAATCAAGTTTTGGAGGACATGTTGAGGATGTATGTTATGGATCAATAGTCATGTTGGGAGGATTACCTCTATTTGGTGGAGTTTGCATAAAATAATGGTTACCAAAGCTCTATTGGTATGTCTCTTTATCAAGCTTTATATGGTAGACCATTTCATACAGCTCTGCGCTGGGACCATTTGGAGGACAGAGTGCATATTCATTCAGAGATGTTAGAGGATATGGAGTAGTAGGTGACTCACATAAGAGAGAATTTGGTAGCAACACATGATAGACAGAAGAAATATGTAGATGCTCATCATGAGGACAAGCAGTTTTCAATTGGCGACAAGGTATTTTTGAGAGTTCACCCACAAAAGAGTCCAATCCGCTATGGAAAAGACTCTAAGTTGGCACCTCATTTTGTAGGACCTTTCAAGATTTTGGAGAGGATTGGTCATGTGGCTTATCACCTTCCCTTTCCACCTAGCTTGTCTCGCATCTATGATGTATTTCATGTATCTATTTTGAGGTTGTATCATCCTGATATATTGCATGTTTTGGATTGGAATGCATTGCAGGTTGAGGATGAGCAGCTTTCTTTGGAGCTTGTGCACATTCTTCAACATCGAGAGATGCCCCTTAGAGGTTGGATCATAGAGCAGGTTGTTGGCATTGACAAAACCAGTTAATCCAGAGAAATGATATATTAGATGAGATTTGTCATTGATGTCTAACACTGGCCGGTGGAGTGGTATCGGTGGAGTGGTGTATCTCAGTAGCAAAGGTGATGACTTGTAAACAACATGGAAGCAACATAAGAGACATATGATCAAGGCTAAATCAGCTCAAGGGAAGATAGAATAAGCTAAACGGCCTATCACTCAAGAAGATCCGTGTTGAGATCAGATCTTCAGGTTGGTCATTCTGATGATGATGAAGTCACAGAAGGTGATTTAGGCAAGAAGGATTGAGGTTGTATGCAAACCGAAACCTCATTGGAAAATAGGAGAAGAGGCTTGATGGAAGCACTGCTAACCAACATCAAAGGATGAACCGGTAATGAAGAGCGTAGTGGTATACCGATAGACTGGTGAAGCAGAAGTAAGATAGGTGGGAACCGTAAATCTCGGAGTGGTGATCGGTTACATAGTTGTGATGGAAAAAGGTGAGTTGGTGAGTTTGTAGCAATGCCCAACTAAAGGTTGGTGAATTCAACTTCATTTATCATGCAGTTAAGCCATGATTACTTGCGGATTTTTTGGTTCGCATTTAGAAGACTAAACTTGACCCAGAAGTTGCTATTTTGGGGGGATGGAGTGGCAGAATTGGTTGAGTAGTTGGCAGAATTATTGCAAGGTGTGCAGAGAAAGAGCGGGAAGATTTGAATTTGAAATCTACCAAAATCTATGACTGCATTGATTAGGGAAACGCCTGAAAGTGACGGCAGAGAGTGTATAAAGTATTTTGAGTTTATTCAAAATATTTTTTATCGTAAAAATTGCAAAGTGCAAATCCTGTGAGAGGCAATCCGAAGTGCAGAGTTAAGAGTGAGGAAGTGCTAAATGATTTAGCAGAGCAGAGTGTGTGAAGTAGACCGACAAAGTGCATAGTCGAGGATATGAGTAGAGGACCATTGTAGTGCAGAGCGGACACAACTGGTGGAGACAGAGTATGATTTTCATTGTGATCTGATCAAGCTATCAGTAACTATTCCAGTAGATCAACTTCTTGTTGCTTTTTAACCATTGCAACTCAAAATCCCTTAATCGGGTGGACTTTAACAGGTCCCTTTGTAAAATCCCTTAACCGGGTGTCATCTTAATTGATGATCCTAAGACCTTTAAAAAGGCTACCTCTAACAGGGTAAAGGCACTAACAGGCCTTAAATAAAATCCCTTAACCTTGTGGCACCTAACAGTGTCATTGTAATCTCCTAATAGGGATGGCTCCTCACCGAGCGTACTCCAGAAGAGTACAAATTTTGTGATTTTCTACTCACACCATGGTTTTCTCCCATTTGGGTTTCCATGAGTTAAATCTTGGTGTTACTGTGTATCTTTTCATGCATGCATGTTCTTCTGCAATAACTGTTTATATTGATGAATATTAAGTTAGTGTAGTTTTGAGTTAAAAGGTTTTAATTTTGTAAAACTGGTAAAGTGTTGATTCACCCCTCCCCTCTCAGTACTGATTGGCACTAACAATTGGTATCAGAGCTTTGGTCCTTAGATTCAAAAGAGCTTAATAGCTTAAGGAAAGGTCCAAGATGATGTGAAAGGAGGGTCCTAATTTCTCTAGGGAGAATTACACCTTATGGTGTGGTAGAATGAATCTCTACCTAAGAACCCTAGGAGATCAATACTGGAATCATGTAATCATAGGGTACAATGAACCTACAGGGGTTTTCATTGTAGATTAGATCAAAGAAAGGCAAGACAAAACTGCTACTATGGATCTAATTGCTAGCACTCTATCTGATAATGAGTATGCTGAGGTTCAAGATTTGAAAAATAGCCTATCATATGTGGAATAAGCTGAAGACTATTTATGGAGAAGATCCTCATGTTCAAAAGGCTAAAGTGGACAGCTTGAGAGGAAAATTTGATGAGATGAGGATGCAAGAAGGATAAAATATTTAACAATATAGTAAAAGAATAAAGGATGTGGTAATTCCATCAAAAGTGCTGGAGGAAACCTTGAAGAAGATGATGTGGCTAGCAAAATCTTGAGAACCTTCCTACCACAATATGCCATAAGGGTTTGAATTCAGGAACTCAGATCCTTGGGAACAGTTAGTGTTTCACTGGACTCATTGATTGGTAAGTTAACTACCTTTGAACTGAGCAACTATGATAATAGTGTACCAAAGATTTATGTTGCCTTCAAAGCTTCCGTGATATCTGCACCAACAAGGAGAAGAAAAGAAACTGGAAACAATTCTACTACAAGAATTGGTCATTCTCATGAATCTGACAACCTGTTATCTAAAGAACAGGAACAAGATGAGATTGAATCTCTATTGGCAAGAAGACTGCCAAGAGGAAAAGGAAAGTATAAAGGTAAACTTCCCTTGAAGTGATTCTCCTGTAATAGAATAGGTCATATTGCATCCAAATGTCCTGACAATGATAGGAAGGATAATTTTAGAAGATACAAGGACAAGAGAAAGAAGGAGTTCTATCTTGCAGAAGGAGTTACCAAAGAAGAATCAAAAGGATCTAATGGAGATGGAATTGCATTTGTAGTGATAAAGGAAGATAACATAGAGTAAAGTCATATGGCACTAATCTCTAGTTCAAACCGGTGTGGAGACTAGGTAATTGATAGTGGTTGCACTCACCACATGACTGGTGACAGAAATAAATTCCTCAACATGGAGGACTACAATGGAGGAATGGTGAGATTTGGCAATGATGCTCCTTATGCAGTAAAAGGTAAGGGATTTATATCCCTAAATGATAAAACAAATTGTGAAGATGTTTATTGGGTAGAAGGGCTAAAATATAATCTATTAAGTGTTGCACAACTTAACAATAAGGGTTACTGGTTAGAATTCAATGAAGGAATATGCAAAATAAATGACAAATCAGGAAGTCTGATTGCTATCGGCAAACAATCTAGAGGTAATTTGTTTCACCTAGACACCACCGTAGGTAGTTATATAATGGCAAAGGCAGAAGACAGTTGGGTGTGGCACAAAAGACTGTGTCATGTTAACTTTGATAGCATAGAAAAAGTTAGTAACATGAAGTCTATCAGAGGTATGCCTGATATTAAGAAACCTGAAAAATGCTATGTGTAAAGAATGTCAACTAGGAAATTTAATCGGGTCTAGTTTCAGCAGAAAATCTTATTCATCTAAGAATGTACTGGACTTAGTTCATATAGACTTGTGTGGTCCTATGAGGACCAAGAGTTTCTATGGAGACTGGTATTTTATGTTGTTTGTAGATGACTTCTCAAGAATGATGTGGGTTATATTCTTGAAAGAAAAATTTGAAGCCTTTCACATGTTTAAAGTCTTCAAGGCTCGAGTAAAGAGAGGAACCAGTAAGAATCTAAAATGTCTAAGATCAGATAGAGGAGGAGAGTTCACCTCTCAAGAGTTCATGAATTACTGTGAAGAATAGGGGATTGTGAGATCGATGTCTGCACCCAAAACACCTCAGTAGAATGGGGTTGTTGAAAGAAGGAATAGAACTTTGATTGATTGTGCAAGAACTCTGATGATACAAAAGGATATTCCACATATCTTTTAGAGAGAAGCATTAAGAACTATTGCGTATACCTTGAACTGGATACATGTGAAGAAACAGGCAAATAAAAATCCCTATGAATTATGGTGTGGATACTCACCCAATGTGAGTTATTTCAAAGTATTTGGAAGCAGGTGCTATATCAAGAGGGATGAGTACTCTGGAAAGTTTGATCCCAAGAGTGATGAAGGAACCTTCTTAGGTTACTCCACAAAGAGTAAATCATATCGATGTTTGAACAAAAGGACCAGTAAGATTGTGGAAATTTCCAATGTCAGAGTAGATGAGCTCTCTAAAAAAAATGAACAGGATAGCAAGAGTGAACCAGAGGATTATCAAGGATTCAAGTACATTGTACCGGTCGAACCTGCTCAAGAGAATCCTATTGTAGTGGCAAATGAGGAAGCATGTGAAGTAGAACTTGCACAACTAGTAGAATAAGCTCCAAAAAATTAACTGGTACTAGCAAGGTATGTCAGAAACAATCACTCCACTGAAAATATCATTGGTGACAAAGATGCAGGAGTATTGACTAGAAGAAGAGCAAGAGAGAATGCATGTCTGCTCTCCAAAATTGAGCCCAAAACAACAAAGGAGGCTCTAAAATATGAAGACTGGATCACAGCCATGGAGGAGGAACTAGAGCAGATTGAGAAAAATGAAACTTTGACTCTAGTGCCTAGACTGGAAAACAAAAATGTGATAGGCACCAAATGGGTGTTTAGAAACAAAATGGATGAAACCAGTCAAGTAGTAAGAAACAAAGCAAGATTAGTCTGTAAAGGCTACGCTCATGAAGAAGGTTTAGATTATGGAGAAACCTTTGCATCGGTAGCCAGACTGGAAGCATTCAGAATCTTTCTTGCCTATGCTTCTTACAAGAAGTTCAAAGTTTACCAAATGGATGTCAAATCGACATTCTTAAATGGTGTTTTAGAGGAAGAAGTGTACATAGAGAAACCAAAAGGGTTTGTATCAGAAGATGGAAGAGATATGGTATGCCGGCTAAAGAAGGCTCTATATGGGCTAAAACAAGCACTAAGAGCTTGGTATGAGAGGTTGCACTCATATTTGTTAAGCATAGGGTTCATGAGAACAAGTGACAATAGTAACCTGTATCTGAAGACCAGAGAAGAAAGAAAACATCTGATTGCTGAAATCTTTGTAGATGACATCATATTTGGAGGAGATGATGAGATGAGCATAGGTTTTGCAGAACAAATGAAGCAAGATTTTGAAATGTCCATGATCGGTGAAATAAAATTCTTCATAGGTCTGCAAGTATCTCAGGTAAAGAATGGTATATTCATTAGCCAAACCAAGTACATAAGGGAAATATTGAAGACTTTTGGAATGGAATATTGCAAACCTATTGGAACTCCAATGGTTACAGGTTGCAAGCTCTCCAAAAATAATGAGGCTTATGAAGTGAATGAGACACTTTACCGATCCATGATCGGTAAGTTGTAGTATGTAGAACACATTAGGGTAGATATAACACAAGTTGTTGGCTTGGTTGCTAGATTTGCTGCAAATCCAAAAGAGACTCATATGGTGGCAGTTAAGAGATAATTTAGATGCCTTAAGGGGACTGGTGAGTATGGTCTCTGGTATCCACATAAGGGAGATTTCAATTTAAGTGTCTTCACCGATGCAGATTGGGCATGGAAAATTGATGACAAAAAGAGCACTAGTGGAGGTGCATTCTTTCTTGGAGATAGGATTGTGTCATGGACTATTAAGAAACAAAATTGAATCTCTCAATCCACAGCTGAGGCTGAGTATGTGGCTGCTGCAATCAACTATACACATATAGTATGGATCAAGAAATTATTGGAAGGTATCCAAGAAAAGGTGATTGAACCGGTGGTGATTCACTATGACAACACTAGTGCTATCGACATATCTAAGAATCTGGTGATGCATTCCAAGACAAAGCATATAGCTATCAATACCACTACCTCATGGAACAGGTTCAAGACAAGGAAGTAAGGTTGGAGTATATACCAACAAAAGAATAGGTGGTTGATATCTTCACCAAGCCACTACAAAAGGACACCTTTGAATACCTCAGAGATAAGCTAGGGGTGATACCCCTACCTGCATTAAAGTAAGCTAAAAAAGGCTCTACATCAATCTGGTATGATTTCTTTATGAAAAATATCAAAGACTATATTCATAAGTGTGGACTACTCTGGTTAGGGGGAGCAGTCTTGTAAGTGTATTGAAATACATCTTTGGCATTGTTGTCAAAGGGGGAGATATGATTATAGTGTTTGAGTATTGGTAAGTAGTGTTGAGCTGAAGTTGTTGAAACAAAGTATTGCCAGTATTAGGGGGAGATATTCATTACTCAGAGAAGAAGCAATGATAAAGAAAGAAATGAAGAAAGTACATGCAGGAGCAACTAATAAGATAGATTCTGAAGTGTTGCCATCAATACCAAAGGGGGAGATTGTTGGCATTGACAAAACCGGCTAATCCAGATAACCGATATATTAGCTAAGATTTGTCATTGATGTCTAACACTGACTGATGGAGTGGTATCAGTGGAGTGGTGTATTTCAGTAGCAAAGGTGATGACCTGTAAACAACATGGAAGCAACATAAGAGACAAATGATCAAGGTTCAATTAGCTCAAGGGAAGATAGACTAAGCTAACCGGTTTGTCACTCAAGAAGATTGGTGTTGAGGTCAAATCTTCAGGTTGGTCATTCTGATGATGATGAAGTCACATAAGGTTATTTAGGCAAGAAGGCATAAGGTTGTATGCAAACCAAAACCTCATTGGAAAACAAGAGAAGAGGCTTGATGGAAGCACTGCTAACCGGCATCAAAGGATGAACTGGTAATGAAGAGCACAGTGGTATACCGGTAAAGCAGAAGGAATATAGGTGGGCACTGTAAATCTCAGAGTGGTGATTGGTTACACAGTTGTGATGGAAAAAGGTGAGTTGGTGAGTTTGTAGCAATGCCCAAATAAAGGTTGGTGAAGTCAACTTCAATTATCATGCAGTTAATCCATGATTACTTCAAATTTTCTGGTCTGCATTTAGAAGACTAAACTTGACCCAGAAGTCATTATTTTGGGGGGATGTAGTGGCAGAATTGGTTGAGTAGTTGGCAGAATTGTTGCAGGACGTGCAGAGTAAGAAGCGATCTAAAATGCAAAATGAAGAGTGAGGAAGTGCTAAATGATTTAGAAGAGCAGAGTGTGTGTGAAGTAGACCGACAAAGTGCAGAGCCGAGGATATGAGCAAAGGACTGGTGTAGTGTAGAGCAGACACAATCGGTGGAGACAGAGTATGATTTTCATTGTGATTTGATAAAGTTATCAGTAGCTATTCCAGCAGATCAACATCCTATTGCTTTTTAACCATTGCAACTCAAAATCCCTTAACCAGGTGGACTTTAACAGGTCCCTTTTTAAAATCCCTTAATCGGGTGTCATCTTAATTGATGATCCTAAGACCTTTAAAAAGGCTACCTCTAATAGGGTAAAAGAACTAATAGGCCTTAAATAAAATCCCTTAGCTGGGTGGTACCTAACAGTGTCTTTGTAATCTCCTAACAGGGATGGCTCCTCACCAGACGTACTCTAGAAGAGTGCAAATTTTGTGAATTTCTACTCACACCGTGGTTTTCTCCCATTTGGGTTTGACCAAGTTAAATCTTGGTGTTACTGTGTATCTTTTCATGCATGCATGTTCTTCTACAATAACCATTTATATTGATGAATATTAAGTTAGTGCAGTCTTGAGTTAAAAGGTTTTAATTTTGTAAAACTGGTAAAGTGTTGATTCAGCCCTCCCCTCTCAACATCGGTTGGGACTAATAGATGTAAGGGTCTAGTGGGATACGATTGATGATTATTTAGCTACATGGGAGGATGCAACATGGATGAGAGAGTTATACCCCTATTTGATCTTTGGCTTCCAGGAGTAAGCCTAGGCAAAGGGAGGGAGGATGTAGTGTCCACCCTTGACTTGAATTTTATTTCATGTATGATAGACTTATATAGACTCTTATGATGCTTTGGATTATGATTCTATATGGGATTCAATTACTCATTATGATGCTAGACATTATTTGGACATATGTTATTTTGATGATTTATATGGATGACGATGTTATCATTATTGATCATGTGATTTGATGGATATATGTTCTTGATGGATTCTATATGTATTACTATGATGATGGATTATAGATGATTTATATTGATCATGGATTTGATGTTATTATGATTTCATTAACCCTAGTTCATGATTACATATGATGAGTTGATTATGCAACGTGTTTGATTATTGTATGATTATCTTCATGAGAGGGACAATGTCACATCACTCATTTTGAGCAGGATGTGTCGTTGCGATTTCCAATCACTTGCCTGTTATGAGTTATATGCATATGTTGTGTCATTTCTTTGTGGTTGCAGGATTTGCAGGTACCAGACACCTACTCCACCTGGCTCCATAGGTCTGAGCATGTCTCTAAATCCCAATGTCATGTGGTCCGAAGATGACATGAGTTACCTACACATACTCTAGGTCTAAGTTATTCACTGTGAGTCATTAGCATCTTGGCATAATTCGCCATGTCAGTTAGTGAGTTGTGGCTTTGTGAGCATGCTAGCTTATGTCGATTTATTTGATATATTTATGTGTGATTTTGCAGGTATTAATATTTAATTTAATTGATTGGATTATTAGATTTTGAGTATTTAATTATTCGATAATTAATGTTTATTTATGTTGTTTAAGGTTTATTTAATATTTATTGTTTAATCCTTATTTGAGGTTGGTCATTTATTTATTTATTTGATTATGTTTATTTGTTGATTATAGTTTGGTTTATTTATTTAATGTTTAATATTTTATTTGGCTCCTTAATTATTCTATGAGCTTTGAGTTATTTATTTATTAATTTCCCATTTGGATTATTTATTCATGGTTTATGATTTATTTATATAGTTTAGCTTTCAATTATATTTGGGGTGTATAAATACTTTGGGGTAAATAATAATATTATTTCCCACTTGATTTTGTGTAAACATGTTTTTTATATTTTCTACCTACCCTTTACTCTCATTGGATGAATTTGAAATGGGAGAGTAAAATTATATTATATGGTGGGTTGGTAAAATATATTCTAAAATGAAATATTTTGATTGCTTCTCGTGGAGGCTAGGGTTTTAGATTATTGAATGGCTTTTTATTTTGATTGTCACGCTTATTTTCGGGTTGCTTCTTCATGAAAGTTTCTGCAATTTTTTCCTTGGCTCTTGGATTTGGTTTTTCCTTTTGGATTACTGGAGCTTTGCTGATTGAATTTTGGATTTGGATTTGGAAGCTCTTCTTCAACTTCATTCCATAACACAGGTTGCAGGTTGGAGATCTTCACTTTTTTGTATTTTTGGTTTTACTGGTTTTCTGGTTGCTTCTTGTCTGCATATTGCCTTTCGGGAGATGCGTTGATTTAATTTATATTCTATGGTTTAATAAAGTTGGAAAAACAAATATTTGGGAAGGGACTTTGCATTTTCAGTATTTTATATAGTTTGTGTTGTCAAATATCTTTTGGGTTTCTCTATGCTTGTCGTTTGCGGCTCTGCAATATTCTTCTCTCTATGAATCCCATCTGAATGAACCCATTTGGTTTGGTTGTGAGAGTATTTAGGTTTTCCTTTCTGAGTGCAAGATTTGGTGATGGCTTTTGATTGTGTTGGAGTTTCCTGTGAGTTCTAGAGTTGTTTTTAGGGTCTGGCTGTGAATACAATTCTATCAAATCTTGGCTTATTATTTATGTTTATTTATTTTGATTATTCCTATCGATTCTTATGCTCTGGGTGACCTTATGAGTCATGGTTTTGAGCCTTATGGCTAAGTTTTTTATTTTATTTTCATGTCATAAGTTTTCTAAATTTTTCGTCTGTTTTGGTAAATGTGTTGAAAGTGTATATGCGCTATCTTACTTTGTATATGTGTTGAATACCTCTGTAAATGTACTACCCTGCACAGTGTATGTGCTACCAGGACTGGTAAATGTGTCTGAACTTAGTAAAAGCATTGTTTCTTTTGTTGAATGTGTTGTTTAGTGTTGTGAATGTGTTGCAAAATAGATAATATGCATTGTAGAGGTCAACAAAAGCGTTGTACTACTTAACAAATGCGTTGTTCTACCCTGTTTAGGTGTTTTAGTCAGTTTTGCTCATTTTGTCTTTTCGATTTGAGTTTTATACCAGAGGCTTGATTTGGGTCTATTAATGATTTCCAAATTGATACCTAATTTGATTTGTTGCATTTCATTTGTTTTTATGCTTATATATCTTTCTATGTTGTTGTGAGGTATTAGTACTCTCTCTCCCATGTTGATGAGCCATGGTTAAGGAGGTGATGTCCTTGTTGTTTTTGACCAGCAAGTGGGTTGGCCTTGCTATGGTTTTTAATTTCATGTTGGGAGTAGATTTGATGGATCTGTTATGGCCTTTGTATTTGTTGGCCAAGAGGCTCAATTTGTTATACTTGTTGTTGTAGCCATGTGTTTATTGCAAGGAATATGTTGGATGTATTTGGTTGCATATGAATGTTATGTTTCCAAATTTTCATGTTGGATAGAGCCTCTTGTGATTTATTGTTTGGGCCATGTTAGGGGGGAGTGGGCTTCCTTATGAAGACTGAGGTCACGAGAGATAGGCTTGCATAAGGTTCCTTGTAAGGATGCATGAAGTCGAGACTGCCAAGGCACGTTGGGAGTTTTCCATGATTGTAAACAAGCGATAACATAATAAATAAATTAATGGGATGGGTAAATAATTCACTAATCAAGATAATGAATAGTTGTGAGCCCCATGACTTGATCCTAGGGAGGATGTTTTAGGATAGGCATGGGAAGGCCATTGTGATGGCAAGTCAATCTCCCTTGGTCTCTCATAGGTTGAGATGGCTCCACATGTCCATCAGGCTTGTGCCTTATGCTATAGTATTTGTTATGTTGAGGATGGCATGTGATGACACTCCACTCCTACATGTGCCCCCTTGTTGATTTGTGAATATGTTTTGTGGATTTGCATTTATATCTTGATGAGTCGTATGCCTTTGGGAGTTTCTTCTTGTTATGTTGTGATTGGTTCTCGCTTGAGAGTAGTCTCCTTGGTTGTTAGGTGTCATCTTAGGTCTACAGTGTGTGATGGGACCTTGTGTCATCTCCTAGCATGGGGGGTGGTTCCTTTGGTTCCACATGGTCAAGCGGTTAGTTCTTTTCAACCATTGGGATATTCTTATAGATTCTTCATGCGCGGATGTGGATTCTTCTAATTGTTGCATCTTATGGATGTTCTTGTAGCAGATTTATGTAATGGATATCTTGGATTCATGTAATGTATTAATATGTAAAGATGTAGATGAATCATGTATTAGGAAAGAGTTATGCACACGATGTAATATTCATATTCATATGAATGTAAATGTAATTGTATTGTAGTTGATACCTTAGGATTATGACTTGATTTGTAATAATGAGACTATGAGATGTATGGTGATGATTCTTGTATAATGAAAGTAAATGGTTTTCATGTACTTAGATGCATGTAATGAAATTATACTTGAAATAGAATGGAATTCATGTTATTATTGTATTAATTTAGATCCCATTGTTATTATCTAGGAAGTAGATTAATTGTGATAGAACCTTAATTGAAAGAAAATAATTAAGATACTTGCATTAATGTATATAAGATTCAATAAAAGGGAAATGGTCATGATCGGAATTCAAATGCATGTGAAGTATGGATAAAGTAGATAAGTAAGACTGAATATGTCTCATGCATTAAGTATTGCATTATCATCATAAATGAATAAGATCATGTAGATAGAAACTAGTTAAGGGTTTAAGCACATTTGGATTTGGTACATAAAATGAACGTAAAAAAGGGATTAGTCTTGCATGGGAAGAGAAGGCATAGCATGTTAGAGTTGAGTGCATCTCTTAAAGGTTAAATAATCAAGTAGTTGCATATAATAATGAAAGGAATTAAATAAGTTGCATTTGCATATGGTAAAGGATTAAGTAATGATTAGTGTGGTAATTAAAGGAGTAGAGTGTTATTACTTGTGATAGTAGATTAAGTGATGATGTTAAAGTACCCTAGGGAGTAGTTAATGATGTTACGTTATTCTGCTTGCGTAATTTAGTTAATGTGTTTAAGAATCATGTTCCTTGCTAATAAATATAAATTATGAATGGATTTATGTGTTGCCTTAGTTGATATAACATTTTTTTTTTACCTCCATTTAGCATTTTAGATGCTTATTTTCTCTAGGGTATTTTGGCAGGCATTACACCTCCCAAAGGTTCATCAATTTGGAATTTTATATATGAAAGCAGGGAATTGGTGTCTAAATACATCACTTGGGAAATATGAAATGACCAATTGGAAGCATTTTGGGAGGCCTCTTGGGATGGATTCAAAAAGTTGGAGATGGATCACAACTTGAGGGAGATTAGAATTGTAACCATCAAGGCTTGGGGGTCTAAAGTATGCAATTTTGATTAGGTGATCAATGCCAATGGTATGGAAAAATGTTGTTGAAAATCTTTGGATGACATTGACCCTCCCCAAAATAAAATAAAAATATGCTTTATCCAAGATTCTCAAAGACAACCATTCCAGTTTCTCAGGAAGCATGTAGAATACAATGGTGAACCTCCAAGATGATGAATTAAAGGTAAAGCTTGGGTATAGGCTGAAAGAAGCAACTCTGGTGGAAATTCATTGGCCAATCAAACTTCTCTAGGGTAAAAATGTCCTTCCTAAAGCTGGGGTGTTTTCATGCTTAGCCATTCAGGGTAGGATTATGACCCATAACAAACTTGCCAAAATTGGGATTTGTGGCCCTAGCAGATGCTTGTTGTGTAAGAACAATGAAGAAAGTGTTGGTCACCTCCTCTAGGTTTGTCCATATGCTCAATTATGCTGGAAATTATTTTTGGGAAAGCTTTCATCATGTGGAGCCTCAGAGCATCAAGGAATGGTTTATATCTTGGCCATCAAAAATGCCTAAAGGTATGTTCAACATTATATGGTATGTTATCCCATCCACAGTTGTATGGGAACTGTGGAAAGAAAGGAATAGGCGTATTTTCAGGATCAAGCAATACCGAGGGAGGTTCTTGTATCTGAGATGGAAGCTGCAATAGTGGAATTGGTGAATAAAGCAACTCAAAGGCTATTCAATAAATCCAATATTTTCATAAACCAAGATAATGAACTGATGAAGAAATTCTCTGGTTTGATGGTTCATAAGGGTTATGAGCTGGAACATTTGGAGGTGGAGGAAAAGTGCAAGGCTATAAGGTGGCAAGCCCCAGAGAAGGGTTGGATTAAAATAAACTTCGACGAAGCTTCCATGGGTAATCCTAGGCATGCAAGTGTCGCTTGTATAGCCAGAGATGACCAGGGTTGTATTATTAGGAGGTCAGCTGAGTACATTGGAACAACCACCAATAATAGAGTAGAATTTCAAGCAACCCTGAAAGGAATTGAGATTGTGAGGAGGTTGGGGGTTAAAAAAATATATCTTGAAGGGGAATCTCTGTTGACGATCAATTCAATCAGGAATCAATAGATGGTGAACTAGCAACTTGAGAGATGGTTGTCGCAAATCACAAATGCATTGAAGAATTTTGAAGAATTTAATTTTTTCCATATCTACTGAGAGGGCAATAAGTTGGTGAATGACTTGGCCAAACAAGCGGCGAAACAAAAAAGGGCGTTGAAACTATCAATTCTATAAAATGAAGTGGAATTGACAAGTAATCGATGTGGTAATAATATTGAGGATTGGTTGTGGGTGGTGGTACAATTTCCAAAGATTTGACAAGTTTGGAGTTGATGTGCAAGTACTCAATAACCAAGTGACATGATAGAGGATACAAACAAGTGGCAAAATATTTATTATCCAAATAGGTGGTTTGTACTTGAATCGGTTTGAGGCCTAGGAGGCAATGGCTTGAGCCTCATGGTGTGAGGGATAATCATAAATTAAAGTTGCATACTAGATATATTTGGAGAATAGAGCGAGGCATGTTTTCATAATGATGTGATATGATATGCAATAAATTCATCCAATAGCCTTTTTTAGGGAGGCAGATTATATATTTGGCAAGTATGGTTGCAACCACATCGCATGTCTCATTCTCTTTGACTAATTTAGAAGTTTTAGGTATGGATACCCCTGTTCTATTGGAATCAACCGAGCAACAAATGGCATTTCTCAAAGAGACCATGGAGAAACGGCTCCTAATGGTATTGGAATCGAAGCACCCATTATTACTGCATGCGGTAAAGAAGATTCTGGGTTTGGAGTTTATGTGGGCAGCACACAAATACAAGGTGAACACGAGCATTCCAACCATGTTCTTGGCTATCTGCATTCATATGGGTGTGTGCAAACCCAGAACAAAGAAGGTCTTTCAGATGGTTGTCAAGCATTCTTTTTGGGGGGAAATTGATGTGGTCTTGGACAACATAGATGACTAAAATCGAATTTTGTTGGCCCATCAATATTACATGGCCTGAGATGTAAGGGGAGACGAGGAAATTCTGCATTCTGCAGACCATGGAGTTGGAGAAATATAATCAAGGTCAAGCGGAGCGAAATAGAAATTTGAGCTTCATTTTGTTTGTGATGGGCAGTTTGGCAAGGTTGGAGGGATTCAACCTAGGGAAATATGTGCAGGAGAAAGGTTTGCAGGGTAGGCAGGACATTGGGGTGGATGAGAATGGTGTGGTGGCGGAAGGCAATGACTAGGGATTAGGGCGTGGGAAGTTGTGGATTCCAAATGATATGAGACTGGTGGAGGAAATTGAGGCTAGAGAGGCTCATGAGGGATGCGAAAGAGACTGCCCTGTTGTAGCCCAGACCCTTGTTGCTCAGCAGGTCTACGACAACATCCCAAGCTCCTCAGACGGTGAATGATGGTGCCCCTTTTCCACACATTTTTTTGCCTTTCAAATACTCTACTGATTTTTTAGTATTATTTTGTAAATGCAGATAGATAATACAATGTCGACTGGGTGTAGGTCTTTGTGCTCAGATTTTGGTCTCCTGGCCAGAGTTGATATATAGATAGTTGGTTTTTTTGTTTTGTGTCTCTGAAATTGGAAATACTTTAGTTTTTTGGAAGGAGGAAACGGTATATTGACACCTCTCGGATTTAAAATCTTTACTATTAATAAAAGTGCTAGCCTATCCAGCTATTTAATTACTAAAAAAAAATCAAATAAAACAACTTAAATAAAATAAAATAAATTAAAGTAAACAACTTAAATTAAATTAAATAACTAAAGCAAAATTAAATTAAATAATTTTCTTTCTTTAGAAAAAGAAGAAGCTAAAGTTAAGTTTATTTACACATCACTTAACTTAATAAATTAAATTAACTAATTTAAATTAATTCAAATTAAGTAGCTTAAATTAAATTAAATAATTTGAACACAATAAAATTTAATCTAATTAAAATTTAAGAATTGTATAAGAATTAAAAAATAAATAAAATAAATTAAATTAAATTATCATAAATAAAATAAAATAGTTTTCTTTATCTTCTTTCTTTAGAAAACAAAGAAATTAAAGTTAAGTTTCTATATTTAATAATAAAGCTAAAAACTAACTTTAAGGTACTAAAAATATATATAAAAATAATCTTTAAATAAATTCTTTCAAAAAGAAAAGCACATAATTTTCATAAAACAAAGTGAATTTTGTTAAATAAAAAACTAATAATAAAATTAAAAAACCTATTTTATATTGAATGAACTAAAAAAATTAAGTGACTTTTATTTTATTGGATGAAACAAAAATTCAAGCAAATAAAGTAAAATTGAAAACTATAGTCTTATCATCCAAAAATAGTAGCACTACCCCTATAAAATGGAACTTTTATTCACATACTAAGATTATACGAGATAGTAATAAGAATTTTTTGTAAAAGAGTGAATAAATAAAGAGTTTGGAAGGTTTCGTTGGGTTGTGTATAGAGAGCAACTTGATTTGGTGCTTCCAAAGATCTGAAGGTGAACTGGTATGTAGATCTACCTCTCTCTTCTTTTCTCATGAGTAGGTATAATATACATTTATCAGATTGTAATTTTTTGGGGGTAAATATAGAAAATTAAACATAGATTGGGTTATAACAAAATCTGAGCGTATCAAATTTGATAAGATAAAAACTTCAGATTTGGGTTTTCTCCTTCGATTTTTAGGACTTCTTTCTGGGTGTTTTGGATTTTCATTCCTATGTTAAATGGGAGGATTTTTCAAAGACTTCCATAGTGCAATCCAAAAATGTAATATATCATATTATGTGTGTCTAACTTGGAGAATAATTATGAAAATTAGCAAAAACAATAAATAGTATCAAAAGTGACTTCTCCGCATTTCTATAAGAAAATTAACAATTCAAATTTGACTGAATTCTTTTGAACTATAGTTCAAATTCTCAAATCAGTTTACTCTTTTAGTCATATTTATTCAATGTCATGTATTGCATATGCTTGTATTTAACATTCTTTTAAGTCATCAAGATACCTTAAATCATTTCAATTAATTTGTTCAACTATTTCAAGGAGATAGATAGTACAATAAATTGTGCAACTCTATTCAGGAAACCTACTATAGTACATAGAAGCAACCAACGTATGCTCAAAGCATTGGAAATTGTTTTACTCTTATAGAGTCTTAGGTCAGCGCCTTTGTAAGAAATTTGAATATTTCCTCTATAATGCCAGTGTTTGTGCGAACAAGCTTCTCTACATAGGAGAGCTTACACTGCTTTTGCCTCAATGTTAACAAGCTTTATTGATTTTAATTGCATGCTCCTTTTTAAGCAACACTATTTTTCTGTGTAGATTAATCTACAACCAAGAAAAAGAATTTATTTGGTACTAATTTAGCATGGGTGAAGGCTCTGTATGGAAAATAAGCTTTACCCCAACTACATCCTTCACCATGATAGACTTAGAATGATTACTCCAAAAATTGAAGGTAAGGCTTTGAACATCCCCGGTTAACAATGGTAATCTTTTTAGGAAGAATTGTTTCCATTTATCGACGTCAATCTGGAAGAGTAATGTCCTTAAATTTGAGGGCTTAATGATAGGGATTGAATTTGTCGATTTCTGGGTATTAGACTTTCTCTAGGAACCATGAAGAAATCAATGGTGTGATTGGAAAGTAGAGTGATTGTATCAATATGTTCAAACTAAACAGTTGTTTGAGAATGCCCCATGGTATATGGGACAAGACTCTTCTAATCATGAAAAGATGGCAAGAACTATAATGTACCAATTTCTCTAGTGCTATCAAGATGTATGAATTTGTCTGACATCCATTCCCATAGGCGAGTTCATAGTGTAAGGGGATGATTGGTTAGCTAAAGGAGACTTATACTTAGATATAATTTATGTCTTTGGTGAGCATAATAAGGTAACTTTATAATATAAAGTTACAAAGGTAACCTTTTCTAAAAATAGAAAAGTTAATTTCTTAAATGATGATTAATAAGTAACTTTATTTAAAAAAGTTACATGACCCCACTCCTAGGAAAGTAATAACCTTTTAAAAGGTGGTCAATTCTTTAATGATGAGACAAACCTCATAGTTGAGCGCTCAATTGGAAGGAATAAAAGATTCCTTGGCATCTTGGAGATGCCTCCTTAGGGTTTGATGCTTAATGTAAGGATAATTCATTTTTGGAAACATTCAATCAATTTACATTTTTATGATAGCTTCTTGGTTTAGCACAAGTTGTAGTAGTGATATTCAGGTTTGGGAGCCTGAAGAGGGTGGATATCCTCCTTTGGTGGAAGTTGGGACAATACCCCCATCACCCTCGGCATTCCCACATAGTATTCAAGGTTCGGATTTGAGCAATAAGGGCTAGAATCAGTGAAACCTCTCCTTCATTGGCATTGGTTGATTAGAGACAACAGATCTAGGTAGATTGCAGATTGTTTATATTTGTTTTGGTGTCATTAATTGCAGATCGTACTACTCCAATTGGGTCGTACCATCACTTTTTTCATGGGGACCATAACAAATAAATAGAAGGGTTTTAACTTCAATAAACTACTCAAAATTCATGGTTAGGGTCTCAGAACACCAGATCAGTGGTTTTGGTGAAGAGTCCAACAAGCATAAGACCTGTATGAACAATTCATTTAGGAAAACTGTCATTTTCAGGGGGTCGTGCCACGCAAGATTATGAAAATTGACCTAGTCCGACAATATTCTTTATTATTGTGTGTTTGGTAATTCATTTTAGCAACAATAAAACTCATTGGCGTTGTTGATCCACATTGGAAGCGTTAAATTCAATGATTTCTTTAGTTCAGGCAAATAAGGAAGCTCAACTAGGCAAGCAAGGACTTCTGGTAGGCCAATTTTGGCTTTAAGTGCATTTAGTGGTGAATTCATTTGATTTTGTAATTGCTGGTAATAAAAGTCAGAATTCCAAAGCTTCATTTCAGTTAATTGCTCTTTGTGTATTGAAACTATTTTTTAATTCACATTGCCAAATCTCAAGTAAAAATCCTAAAAAACTATAAAACCACAAAATTCATTCAAAATTTAAAACAAAACCTCCACTAGTCCAAGAAATTCAGTTGGTAAACCTATCAGATTTGGAAAAGATTCAATTGGCATCTTTTAGTGGTGTTGGTGTAATTAATTATTCATGTTGGATATTATTACACCTTACTTAAGTTTACTTAGGATAATGCATTTCATAGTAGTTTGGGTATGAGACACTTGGGTGTTTGTGCCACATTGGGATAGTGTGTGTAGGAGAATTTCCACCTTTTATGGTGTGATCTTTTTACTACTTTATCATATCCACTTATTGTGGAGTGATAATTCCACCTTCGGTGGGTGATCCACCTCATGTGGAATATTTTATTATTTCTCCTACCTACCACACCTATTTCCTACCTACCCTTGTTTCTTATTGAGCCACATGTCATGTTTGTGTGCTCACATATCCATATAGCCTTGCCTATATGTGCAGGCTCATCTACATTGTATAAAACAACTATTGATCCATTGATCATTTATCTATTGATGAGAACAATTTATTCTTGTCCTATATTTTGTCTCTCTATTTTGTACTTTTCATTGAGTTGTTGATCTTAGCAAAATCTCACATGGTATCAAAGCCATTAGAACGTCATTGATTTGTCTTGGAGAGATTTTATTGTGGCATCAAGAGGTAGATCTGAGGAGAAACATCTTTTGGAGGCATCCTAGACTAGATCCGACCTTGCCATTGAGTCCGAGTGGCCATTTCCATAAATTTTGATTATAAATTTGCCTATATTGGGTGAAAGTCAATTTTGGAGCTTGGAGGAAAAAATTTGCCCAATTTGGGCGGTACGGTACGAATTTTCAAAAAATAAATAAATTAATTAAAAAAATACATTATTTGTATTTTCTGCGAAAATTTCAATTTTCATATTTTATTAAAAAAAAAATCATAATTTCTATTTTATATGAAAAAAGTTATTTTTTAAAATCCCCCTCATACCCCGTACTGGTAGTGCAGGCACATCGTACACTGTGACCACCAACTGTCTACCTTACTCTGACCACTGGTGATCTCCCTGCTAGCACTTTCCGACCCACCTTCGATCTCCGGCAACGGGCTTCGCCTTAAGCATCGATCTCCTGCCGGCTGCGGTTGTGATGACGCCATGACACAAGAACCCCGCCATGCAGGTGCCACTTCCCAGCTCACCTTCAATCTTTGGGCTCCACTGCTACCGAGCGGGCTCCACCTGCCGCCGTCGGTTGTCTGCATCATGACCTGTCACATGCCTCTATCACTCAGACTCCCCTAATTCACCCCGAGCTGCCACGAAGACCCAATCGTTGTCCTTCTGCCCAGTCACCGCTAGGTTAGCCGCCACGCAGTTTTCTTCAACCGGGGTGTGACATGTGGCAAATCTGTGTCCATTTAGCAAACACATAGTGTACAGATTTTGCACCTTCAGCAGACATGTCATCTTTTTCAGCCAATCAGGTTGTGACACGTGTCAAGTTCGTAATGTACGGATACCACACAGGCAGGGAGGCGAAGTTCTAGCAATGGCCATATTCCCATCAAATTTAAGATAGTATTTTTTGACGTCATCATTTTTTTGAAAATTTATCATCCCCCTCCCATTGAGATTTTTGATTTTGCAGTTCAACTTCAAATGGCCATATCTTGCACATTTTTGCTCCTTTTTTGGTGCAATGTTTTTTGAAATGGGCTAATTTTTCGTGTACTTTCTTGTGGTGGCATTGTTTTCTGATTTTGATGGACATGTTTTTTAGAAATCTCAGTTTTTGGTGATTGTACCTATCCAATCCCCATTTTTGCAACTTTCAGGACTCCGTTTGGGCTCATACGAACTCCTTTTCAGGTGTCATTTTTTTTTAAGTGCATAATTTTTCATCTACTTTCTAATCTGGTATCATTTTGCAGTGATTTTGAGTAGAAATTGTACTTTTAGCATATGTTCTTTTTTGGCTAGTTTGGCACTTGTATTGCATAGATCTATCTTTCTAGTCTTTTGCATTGTAGTTGTTAGCCTATTGGGGTAGTTGTAAAACAAAATCAGAATTCCACCTTGCCATTGTTTGCAAGTGGCCTATTGTACATGCACTACATAAAAAGTGTCAAAATCATCATTTTTTTTTATTTTTTTATTTTTTTGGGGGGGGTGTCTCTTGTGCTCTTATTCTCTTGTGTTCTTTCATTTTTCTGCTATGGGTTCTCCTAAGTTTCCTCTCTTAACTCCTCATAATTATGCTACTTGGAAAATTGATGCATGGAGCAAACTTATAGAAAAAGGACTAACTCATTATATTGATGGAACTATTGTTGCTCCCACTGATCTTAAGGCTGATCCTGTTGCTCACTTGGATTGGGTCACTAAAAATATCATGGCAATCGGTACCTTAAGGAAGTATGTATCAAAGGATCTCATCTTTCATATTGATAAATGTACCCTAATTAAGGATGCTTGGCAAAAGTTTCAAGACTTGTATGGTCAAGTTGATGAGATTAGGGGATATCAAATTGATAGTGATCTCACCATGTTAGATCCCAAGAACTTTTATACTATACAAGATTATGTCACTAAGGCAAATGAGTTGAGGGCACAACTCAAAGATTGTGGCATTGATAAGAAGGATACTCAATTGATCTTCAATTTGATGGGCAAGCTTCCACAAGAATATGCAGCATTTGTTTCTAGTTTCCAAACCCATAGGATGACAATGGGTTCAAGCTACACAATGCCTACATTTTATGCTTTCACTGAAATGTTGATGATGGAACAAACTAAGTTGATAAGCATGGGCATTCTTAAGACTTCTAAGTCTCAAGCATATGTGGCAACTCAAGGGAACAAAGGAAATCAAGGAAAGGACAACTCAAACAAGAAGAAATGGCAATCAAAGCCTAAGGACAAAGCACCACCTTCTCCACAACAAGGAGATTAATCCTCTTCCAAGAAGGACAATTCACCAAAGAAGGAGAGACATACTTGTGCCTATTGTAAAAAGGTTGGTCATGAGGAGCATCGTTGCCATTTTAAGAAGATTGATGAGCTCACACACATCCTCAAAAAGCACAACATTGATTTGCCTAATGCCTACAAGAAGGATGATTCATCAACTTTCACTTTCTCTCATTCAAAAGGGAAAGAGAAAGCATTCATGGCCTCAACAAGTGGGAAAACTCACTCTTTTTGGAAAAGAAAAGGAAAAGCTCTTTGTGCTACCAAAAGTAATGATTCAGGGAGATGGATTCTAGATTCAAGGGCTTCTCATCATATAGAATCTTCACATTCTATGTTCTCTTCATTTGAACCTTTCACCATGCCACAAATTTTGATGGGCAATCATACATACATGGATGTGATTGGGAAAGGAACTATTGCCATTGGGGATAACTCCTTCAATAATATGTTGTGTGTACCCCACTTGACAAACAATCTTCTTTCCATCTATCAAATCACACATGAGGCAACAAAGAGAATTGTGGAGTTCACACCTGAGTCAGTTTTCATTAGAGACTTAGAGACTAGAGCTATCATTGTGACTGAGGTGGTTGATCATGCATCTTGGTTATACTCCTTTTCAGATTTTGTTGATGAGGATGATTTCACACATGATGATTCTACATATGATGATCACACTTCTTGTGATGATTCAGATTTTGAGGAGAACTTTGGGTACTTGAACTTGGGGATTCTCACATGTGACCCCGTTCTTGAACCTTGCAATTCATCTCCTCCTATTGATATCACATCACCTATTGCACCTGATGATGCAAGTAGTGCGACATTTTTGCCTTCTTGTGATTCGGTGCAATGGGATATTTCATGTCTTCCAGCTTCAGTTTCATGGGATGATTACTTGACAGACATTGCAGGTTTGTTTGTGGAGTCCTACATTGCAGATATGGGAGACATCATTGATGACATTCATCTTCTCTTTGATGAAGATGATTCTTCTTCTATTGTTGTGAGGGAACACTCTCACCCTCTTGTGAATTCTCTACATGATCATTCTTTAGAGGTTGACATGATTGTGAATAATTTTCTACATCAGTTGGAGGAGGTCTCTTTATTCTTTGAGAAGACATGTGAGTCTTTGGCTATTGTTCTACATTCTTCTCCACTAGATCTTGGAGTGCCTTTTTCAGTAGTGTGGAGCAATTCACCACCTTTGGAGGGGGTAACCTTCAGAATCAACATGGGGACACTTGAGCAGTTTTCAGAGATTCCTTTCATGGTGAGTTTTTTTCCTACATCTTCCCTTCATGATTGGGGAGACTTCATGGATACACCTTTGGTTTTGTTTCTTCCCAAGGGGAGGAATGTTGTTCGACATTCATGGAGCAATTTCTTCATTCATCTTTGAGAGGTGTAGATTCTACATTGAGGGGGGATACCTAGCTTCTCTTCTTCTCTCATATGGGGGGGACTTTTTCCTCACATGGGGTTTTGTTCCTCACACACTTCTATGAGAGTTCTCTTGTATAGTTTTCATCTCTCTTTTGGGGGAGGGTTTTTTCCCATTGGGTTTTTCTCTCTTTCCCTGCTTTTGAGAGATTGCATTGGTTTGCATGCATTTGAATTTGTGCATGGGTACCTAACATGGTCTCATAGCCGAGACCCATCTTGCATTGCTTAGTTGCATTGTAGACTTAAGTGCATTCCCCTAAGTTGCACTTAAGGGGGGTGTCAGTGTAATTAATTATTTATGTTGGATATTATTATACCTTACTTAAGTTTACCTAGGATAATGCATTTCATAGTAGTTTGGGTATGAGACACTTGGGTGTTTGTGCCACATTGGGATAGTGTGTGTAGGAGAATTTCCACCTTTTATAGTGTGATCTTGTTACTACTCTATCATATCCACTTATTATGGAGTGATAATTCCACCTTTAGTGGGTGATCCACCTCATGTGGAATATTTTATTTTTTCTCCTACCTATCACACATATTTCCTACCTACCCTTACTTCTTATTGAGCCACATGTCATGTTTGTGTGCTCACATATCCATATAGCCTTGCCTATATATGCAGGCTCATCTACATTATATAAAACAACTATTGATCCATTGATAATTTATCTATTGATGAGAATACAGTTTATTCTTGTCCTATATTTTTTCTCTCTATTTTGTACTTTTCATTGAGCTCTTGATCTTGGAAAAATCTCACAAGTGGTATCAGAGTAATGATCCTGCCAGCCTAGGGGTCAATAGAGTAATTCTATGCAACGGGGCAGATTTGGTACCTATAGATATTACAAACATAGGAGACCTAGAATGGATTTAAATTTTGTCATGGAACCACCCTTTGAGACTAATATGGGTGATATACCAGAAGGATAGAGGAACCCACCCAGACATGAGAGACATATTCCACTCAATCTCGATGAGATTATGAGGAGTTTGGTTGAAGCACAACCAAAAAATGTTCAGGGAATCAACAGGTTACAAGACACACTTGACAAAATGGATTTGGGAAATAATAGGGGAAGGCACAAGAGTCGTAGCAGGATAGTATCAACTGCAGGAAGTAGGGGCAGCAGTAGAATTCCATCTTCCCTGAGTAATGCAACCATCTCACCACAGAGGGATAAGACCCATACTAGGACAACAAATAGGCCCATGCTCCCATGGTTCACTACTAGAGATGAACCACTATTGGTTGATCCTTATAATGAAATCACCTTCCAAGACACAGTTATGGCTGTCAACGATGAGTGGGCACGTTTACCAGTACATGTTAGAGATGCATTTCTATTGCATCAATATTGTATGCAGCACTGTGATTCCATGAGGGGACAGAATGACAAGGGACCCAGACAACAGTGGAATAATGATATGAAGAAGGCTACAGATAAGCTGATCTTATCCACTTTTGATGGCAGTGGCTCCACTGGTGCTCAAGTGTGGGTTCACAAGCTAGATATATACCTCTCTTTGAAACCCATAGCTGAAAAATGATGCCATTCAGTTTGTTGTCCTGAATTTGGAGGGTGTCTCATATGACTGGTGGCACCATGGACTGGTCATGCATAATCATGCCCTCATTCATTCATATGCGGAGTTCTTAGAGAGGTTGATTTCCAAATTTTACAGGAAAGATGTGGAACTTTATTATAGGGATTTAGCTCTCCTAAAATAAATGGGACATGTGGATACATACATTAATGAATTTCAGCATATAGCAGTGATGGTACCTGAGATGCCTGTTAGGAGGGTAGTTATGCTCTTCATAGAGGGACTTCATGAGAGATATTGTGGTTTGGTTAAGGCTTTGAAGCCTAACACTCTGCAAGAGGCTATACATATTACCTTGGATTTGGACACCACACCTCCACCTTCTACATCTCAGCAGAACAAGAAATCATTTGAAGGTTCTAAACCTTCTCAGAGTTCATCTACACAGTTACCCAGTGCACCGCCTCCTCTTAAGATGGATCATGAATCATGGAACGAATTAAGGAGGAAGAAATTGTGTTTCTCATGCAAGGAGCCATGGGAACCAGGTCATAGATGCCTTGGAAAAGGAAAGGCACATATTATAGAGGTATTTTTTGATGGTGAGGATGAGCAGATGTAGGATATAGGTGATGAGGATACATTGGCTTCTACCAACGTTACGATTGCATCATTATCCGGAGTACCTTGGTATTACCCCTTTCGATTGAAAGGAACTCTTAGGGGGCAACTAGTGGATTGCTTGGTAGATACTGGTGCTACTTACAACTTCCTTAGTGAGAAGACTATAGAGAAATTTGGATTACAGGATGAGAAATTTTTAGGATTTAAGGTGACAGGCTGCTAGTGGTAATACCTTTACTTGCACTATGAGAGTTTCTAAACTTAGCCTTCAATTGGGAACTTATCTCTTGACTGATGATTTCTATGTGATACTGATAGATAAATATGATGTGGTTCTTGGTATGAAGTGGCTACAATCCATTGATAGGTACACATTTGATTATCATAAGATGCAGTTAGAGTTCTTAGTGGATGGGAAGGAAGTGGTGTTGAGAGTTTCAACGGAAGGCAAGCCTAAAAGAATGACAACATGCTGGTTGGAAGCTAATATCGATGCATCTTGTAGTAAATCATATTTTGTGCACTTTGGAACTGTTGATATAGAGAAATCCTAGAGGTTGAATGAGGATTGGTTGGCAAGAGCACGACATGCCAAATTGATAGCCCAACAAGCTAAGAAGTGTCTCCTTCATATTCATGACATTTGCCACACAGATGATAAGGATAAATTGGAATTGTCTAGTTCTAATTTTTTAGTTGATGTTGGTCATCTTCCATATAATGTTGATGAAATTGAATATGATATTAAAGAATGGACAAAAAAGAGTAAGTTTGTTTGCACCGGATTTGAGGACTCCAAGGGTATGGGTACAAGGGAACTATCCAGTTCTAATTTTTCAGATTTATAACAATAGTGAATTATTGTTCCTTCCTCATGGTAATGATGCATATAATCATGGGGCAGTGAGTCATAGAAATTCTGCAGTGTTGAATACACGTGATACATGCTTTGACTCTTCCTATGATGGCATATACATTTCATCTTTGATTTTGCTACTAGTTATTCTTAATGTGGCAGTGTTATCCTTACTGTGTGAAGGGTTATTTGACATCATTCTCTCCTACTTTAGGTACTATAACAAATTTCTCATCTTGGTATGGGATCTAGGTATTGATTTGCTTGGGAAATTTTACCAAAGTGGAGCAGTGTGTTGCTTAATATTTCTTGAGGGCAAGCAATCCCCAGAAGGGAGGACTGTAATGTCCCCATTTCTCTAGTGCTATCAAGATGTATGAATTTGCCTGGCATCCATTCCCACAGGCGAGTTCATAGTGTAAGGGGATGATTGGTTAGCTAAAGGGGACTTTTACTTAGACATAATTTATGTCTTTGGTGAAGATAACAAGGTAACTTTATAATATAAAGTTACAAAGGTAACCTTTTCTAAAAATAGAAAAGTTAATTTCTTAAATGATGATTAATAAGTAACTTTATTAAAAAAAGTTACATGACCCCACTCCTAGGCAAGTAATAACCTTTTAAAAGGTGGTCAATTATTTAATGATGAGACAACCCTCATAGTTGAGTGCTCAATTGGAAGGAATAAAATATTCCTTGGCATCTTGGAGATGCCTCCTTAGGGTTCGATGCTTAATGTAAGGAGAATTCATTTTTGGAAACATTCAATCAATTTACATTTTTATGAAAAATTCCTGGTTTAGCACGAGTTGCAACAGTAATATTCAGATTTGGGAGCCTGAAGACGACGACAATCCTCCTTTGGTGGAAGCTGGGATGATACCCCCATCACCTCCAGCATGCCCACACAATATTCAAGGTTTGAGTTTGACCAATAAGGGATATAATACATGAAACCTCTCCTTCATTGGCATTGGCTGATCAGAGACAATAGATCTGGGCAGATTGTAGGTTGTTTACATCTGTTTTGGTGTCATTAATTACAGGTCGTACTACTCCAGCTGGGTCGTACCATCACTTCTTTCCCAGGGACCATAAGAAATAAATAGAAGGGTTTTAACTTCAACAAACTACTCAAAATTCATGGTTAGGGTCTCAGAACAATAGATTAGTGGTTTTGGTGAAGAGTCCAACAAGCATAAGACCTGTACGAACAATTCATTGAGGAAAATTGTCATTTTCAGGGGGTCGTGCCAAGCAAGATTTTGAAAACTGACCTAGTCTAGCAATATTCTTTATTATTGTGTTTCGGTAATTCATTTTAGCAACAATAAAACTCATTGGAGTTGTTGATCCACATTGGAAGCATCAAATTCAATGATTCCTTTAGTTTAAGCAAATACGGAAGCTCAACTAGGCAAGCTAGGACTTCTGGTAGGCCAATTTTGGCTTTAAGTGCATTTAGTGGTGAATTCATTTGATTTTGTAATTGCTGGTAATAAAAGTTAGAATTCCAAAGCTTCATTTAAGTTAATTTCTCTTTGTGTATTGATATTGTTTTTTAATTCACATTGCCAAATCTCAAGTAAAAACCCTAATAACTATTAAACCACAAAATTCATTCAAAACTTGAAACAAAACCTCCACTAGTCTAAGAAATTCAGTTGGTAAACCTATCAGATTTGGAAAAGATTCAGTTGGCATCTTTCAAGGTCCAACACCTTTGTAGAAATTCTTAGGATGTGTCCATCCATGGAACCCTAGCCTTATTGGTTTAGAGAAAATCCATGGCTTGAAGGTGCCATGGGTTTGAATCTTGTTCCCTTTTAAATTGTAGCAATTTGCTGGTTAGCCAAGTTGTGGGTTTAATTTCCACCTTTTACAAAGTTTGTTACATGATAGCAGAGCTAGGTTCACAACAGAAGGTTGTTGGAAGCTATAGCATGAATGTTTCTTATCTCCACCAATTTTTTTACAAGATTAGTATACCTAAACATGAGACGTGCATTATCTATCGTCAGAGTTATCGTTAGGTTTGTATCCATTCCTCCATGTGACTCAGATAAATGGATTGACTTCTATTTTTCAGAGTTACTATTGTATAAACCATTTCATGACATAGAAAGAGATATTGGTCATGATCATGATTCCACAGTATCAAAGTGAGAGTCATTCAACTATAATGCTTGGCATATGGAACGAATAATGACTGAAGAAAATATTGAAAATACCAATGATTCTGAAATTGAAAACAATGAACCTGTTTAAAGAAATACCATAGAGCATGAATGGGAAATTTTATCTACGTTGCATCAAGGTAAAAATATACAAGTCTCTAAAATAGATATGTTGGTCAAAGAAGAGACCTTGATAGACAATACAGATTGGTCTCATGAATATCAAGGTGAAGAGTACACAACTCAAGCAATCAATTTCGTGAGTAGGAAAGATCATGGATGTCTCATACATGATGATATATTGTAACACATCAACTACACAACCCTCAACAGTAAACGAAGAAAGGCAATCAACATAATTATGGCCCACTACCATATAAATCAAAATGGAGAGCTATTATTCATGATATTACATGGAACACCAGGAATAGGAAAGTCATATCCGATTGGTGTCATTAGTCAAGCCCTTGAAAACAAAGCAATGCCAGGTCATTCTCCCCTTCTATTACTTGCACCAATAGGAGTTGTGACATTTAATATAGGAGCCTCTAAAGTTCATTCAAATTTGAGAATCCCAATACGAGACTTTTCTCAGCTAGAAGGAACAATACTTACAAACTTTCAAGAAGATATGACACATATCAAATACATTTTGATTGATGAAATGAGCTTCATTGGTCAAAACATGTTGGAAAATATAGATTCTCGGAGCCAACAAGAATTCCCACAAAATGCACACATAAGCTTTGCAAGTAGATCTTTCACTATGACTAATCAAGACAACTATTTTATATTATATTTATTATAATTCACATTTATGATTTTTTAATAATTTTATTACATAATTTTAAAATATTTTTGTCAGTCTTCTTTTAGGTATATCTATGATTTTGGTTGGAGATTTGGGCCAATTACCTCCAGCCAATGATATACCAGCATATGACAACAACGAACAAACAAAGTTATTGTGGCAAAAATTCAAAATTGTGGTTACATTAGATAAAATATTCAAACAAGACAGACAAAACAACCAACAAAAAAGGCTTCGTCATCTTTTGACAAATCTACGAGATGCAAACCCACAAATTGATGACTAGAGATTACTTATGACAAGAACCCCTATTAACATAGATTCTACAACTAGTGTTGAGTTTGACAATACTATCCATTTGTTCTCCACAAATAATAATGTTCATGATCATAACAAAAAAATATTATATACATTGAAACATCTTGTTGCATGTAATCTCACAACAAAGGTAGGAAGTGTACATCAAGCAAAAGGTTTTTCAAATGATGAACTTGATCTAGAGATATTGATCAACGAGAATTCAAGGGTGATGTTGACTTCAAATCTTTCGATACAAGGACTTGTAAATGGAGCTCTAGGATACGTTCGAAAGATTATCTATAAATTAGGAAGTTCTAAACCTAAACCACCATCATATGTCATGGTTGAATTTAAAAATTATACAGCAGTACCATTTGAAGATCACTATCCAAATATAATTCCAATAACAACAATACAAAGGGGCAGGACATTTTAGTTACCATTGAGATTGGCATGGGCATTGACTATAGATAAATCTCAGAGGTTTTAGACTCAATCAAAAGCAACAATTGATATAGGGCCAACATAAAGAACAAGATTGACATTTGTGGTAGTGTCTCAAGTAAAATCTCTAGAAGGCCTCATAATAATGCCAACATTCACATATGAGAGTTACGAAAAAATGAAAATCGGTAGACAACTTGCAAAGTGAAAGGCTAAAGAAAACAAATTAAAGTTTTTAGAAGATAACTGATGTAATATATCTTTTTGTTTCTACTGTTTTTGTTGTTAACTTTACATCCTTTGGTCTCTTGTTTATAGGAAAAACAACCTTGTTTTCTTGCTTATTGATATCAAACACAATTGAGAATTTGTTCCAATATCTTATATTTTCTCTAATATTTCCTTTTATTAATGACTTATATTGTGACAAATAATTTGATCAAAGTCATTCTATTTTATTTTACTATTTATTAAAATTATCCAAACAAAATGCAATTGAATACTATTTATAGTTTTATGTATCTATTTATTAATACATAATTCAAATTTTGTTTGAAAATCTTATATATTTTTGTAATGTCTAAATTGTTTAATACATACACATAACAAGTATAATATTAGTTTTTCCCATAACACCTTATACTTTATCTATGCATGCTTCAATTTTTTTAAGTAATAATTACTTTAAAATAAATAAATTATATATTACTATAATTATCAAAATGTACAATGATTGATATATTGATTTTGTTCATCTATATTGTGCATTACATTCTACAATTTATTTTAAATACTTTAAATGATCGATTCAACTATTTCACTTCAAACTCACTACTAATAAAATCTTTATTATTATTTAAAAACATATATTATTATATATGAATATTAAATATTTTCATAATTTGATATCTCTCGACGTACCTTAGATTTTTTAAAATATAGGTATGCTAGTAATTAATATTACATAAATATAATTAAAATAATATATAATCTTAAACTAATAATTAATAATTAAGTTTAAAATTTATTTTATTATTATAATTATAATTATTATACCAAGAGGTGTATTAATACTCACATAATGGATTGATAGATATGCGCGATTAAAAAACCCCTAAGATTAAAATTGACACCCGTCATCACTCTTCATAATTACAATTAGTTTTACTATTACTTAAATAAAAATAAATTAAAATAAAATTTCATATTGGAATGTTGGTAAAACTTCATTTCGTGCCCTAGGTTGGTCTCCTGAGGCAATTTATGAAGAAATCTTGGCTCTGTCGTGCCCTAGGTGGGTAATTATCAAGAAATTTCCTCCATTTTTGTGGAAATTTATGCCTCAGATTATGGAACTCATTGATAAATTCATCCATATGGATGACTCTCCACGGCTCGTGCCCCATCTCGATGCCAGAGTGCTCATCCATTAAACCTAGGATTGATCTTCCTAATATTCTCACTCTCAATATTGAGGGAGAAATCTTCTCCCGCCCTCTAGAAATTTTAGGGGGTTTAAACGCGTGTTTCCTCTATAACAAAGATGGCCATGTTCGTAAAAATTGCCCTATTCTTAATAAGAAATCCTCAAGTTTGAACTCGCGAAGAACCCATATGGATAACAATAGTCTCTCCCCCTAATCCTATGGCTCCATCCTCCCCTGTGGTCCAACCTATCATGAGCAACACCCCTGCAACTATTCTTGACCTACCCATATCAGATACGTGCCCTAAAAGCTCTCAAACCAATATGGCTCCCCCCCACTCCCCTATTACAGATAACATAGAACAGTTGGGTGTGGAACAACAAAATAGTTTTCAAATGGTTACAAACAAGTCTAAGAAGCGCATAAGGAAGAATGTGCAACAATTAGCCATTGATAAGATTAGGTCTGATAATGTCGGTGTTAACCCTGCTCAGAATAATGTCGATCTCACCCCACCTGCAGTTGATGCTAGTTTTTCAAAAGTTAAGAGTATCATTAATAATTTTGAAACCCTCGGTAGGTGCACTAGTGATTTCCATATGGGTGATGGCTTTGTGACTTCCTCGAGGGCTAATCACATATCTGATAACCTCGGCTTCATTGATCCCACCCCCTGTATCGGTATTACTAGTGAATCTAGTGTGAGTTGCCTCTGAAAGTCTTCAAAGAACTTGATATTGATGACATGATTTAGGTCATCACTGCTGATACTAGGGCTAATAGAAATTCTATATTTTTTCCCTCTAACTCGTCCTCCACACAAATGCCTTGGATGGCAGTGAATGATACCCTGATCCAGCCTACTACCTACGCGGAACCTCCTTCTGAAAATGTCTCTCAAGGAGATGATGATTCTGGTGAAGACCATGATGATCAAATTGAGGGTTGTTCCAAGCCCAATAGAAGAGGACGCCCCATGGGCTCAAAGAACAAGGCCCCCTTTGACAAGAAGAAGAAGGGCAAGTGTTTCCCTACCTATGATAGCAACCTTCATGCTGCTAAGCGGTCGTAATCCCCCCCCCCCCGTTTACCATGAAGTACATCTCATGGAATGTTAAAGGGTTGGAAGCCTGAGATAGAAAGCAAATTGTTAAATGTTTCTTGGACTCTCATAAAGACTTGGACTTTCTGATGCTTTAAGAGCTTAAAACTATTAATTTTACCTTGGATATTAACCTTAATTTCATATGGAAAGACTCCATCAAAATTTTCTCCAATCACCTCAGGGGTAAAGGTGGTGTTGGACTGCTCATTAACCCCAGATGGTCAAACCATATTATTGACAAGGGTTTCTCCCCCTGTAACAGGGTTGTTTGAGCCTCTATTAATGTTGACAACACCCTCATTGGGGTGTGCTCTTTCTATGCATCCAATGACTATAAGGAAAGAAGTGCCCTTTGGGATTGGATTGCACCCTTGCTTGATATTTCCTGGATCCTTGGAGGAGACTTTAATATGATTGAGAATTGCGATGATAAAATGGGGGGTAATGCTTTTGAATGGAAAGGCTCTGAAAAATCCCATTGGGATAGAATGAAATTTAAGAAAAACCTGTTTGATCCTCTTCTTGGTAATAAGGCCGATACAGAGGGTCTTTGGAACACTTGGTGCAATTTCCAAAAAGGTTGTAATAGAATTTATTGCAGACTTGACCGTTTTTATGCCAATAAAGATGTTTTTTCATTTATCCCTAGTAACCATGGCAATTTTGTTGTTGTCTAGCCTTTTACTCTCTCGGATCACCACCCTATTACTACTCACATCAAACTTGCTAACTCCTTACCTGCTAATGTAGTGGACCCTAAGAAGTTCATTCTTAACACTAATTTACTGAAAGATCTTGATGTTCTTGCTGCCATTAACCTCATTAGACTCCTAAATAAGGATAATAAGAACTTAGCTTCGCATATTGATAGGTGGAATTATAATGTTGTTTCCTGGCAAAAACTCTTGCAAACTATTGGTCATAAAAGGGCCAAAGACTCCAAATTTGTGGAAAAGACTCTTAATCTTAATTTGCTTCACCTTGAAAATGAAATTCAGTTGACTCCTTCCTGCCCTGTCCTTGCCAACCAAGTGGAGAAAACTAGGGATGCCCTTAGATTACATCAGTAAGTTAAGATCAAGGGGGCCATGATTAGAGCCCATAGCCATTGGCTCCAATTTGGCGATAAAGGCTCCAAGTTTTTCTTCAATCTGCTTAAACATAAGAAAATCCGGGAAAAGATTGATAGACTTATTGTTGATAATCAAGAAATTGTTGATTTGGACAACATTAAAGAAGCCTTTGCCCTCTTCTACCAAAAAATTTTCACCTCTAAAGACTCTGAGGCTGCCAAGGCCCTCAGACTTAAATGCAAATCCATCATTCCTTGTAGGATCTCCGAGGGGGAATCTTGCCTCCTTAAACAAGATTTCACAATTGATGAAATTTAGAAAGCCATTAACTCCCTCCACAATGACAAAGCTCCAGGGCCTGATGGGCTCCCAGTTGAGTTCTAAAAAGCCAACCTTAACTGGATTTGCTTTGATCTTCTTGATATATACAATGAGGCTTTGGGTAAGGGTTCCCTTGGCAATGTTATCAATAAGGGCATTATTAAACTCATACCCAAGGATGGTGACAAGGCCCTCGTTAAGAACTGGAGACCCATTACTCTTCTTAATGTGTCTTATAAGATCCTGGCTAAAATGTTGGCCGTCCGACTAGAAAAGATCCTGCCCAAGTTTATCTGCCCCACCCAAACTGGCTTCATTAAAGGTAGGTATATTCTGGAAAACCTCATCACAAGTTGGGAAGCCATAGAATGGTCTTAAATTTTTGGTCAAGACACTGCTATGTTTCTCCTTGACTTTGAGAAAGCCTATGATAGGGTGGAATGGGACTTTATTATTATGATGCTTGAAGCCTTTGGCTTTCCTAGTGAATTTTGTACTTATGTCAAGGTCCTCCTTCAAGATGCCTCTGCTCAGATTGATGTTAATGGCTCCCTCTCCTCTTCTATTATGCTCTCTCGGTCCATTAGACAGGGCTGCCCCTTGGTCCCTGCTCTCTTTGTTATTGCCTCTGACACTTTATTGTACCTCCTTAGGGATAACTCCCTCTCCCCAAAGGTTAATGGGATTAGGCTCCTTGATGATAATAAATTGATGAATATTCAGTTTGCCAATGACACGACTCTTTTTCTTGAGCTCACCAAGAAAAACATGGATAACCTTAACCTTAAAATCCAATGCTTTGGGTCAATTTCTAGAGCTCAAATCTCCCAGACCAAGTCTACCTTTCTTAACTGGATGGATCACCCCCCTGACTAGTTTGGACACCTTGGCTACCAATGGGGTGGTCCTAACAAAATTGTTAGATACCTTAGAGTTCCCTTCTCAGTGTCCCCTTCCCTCAAAGATATGTGGCTCTGGGTTAAGGAGAAAATTGATAAGAAACTTAGTAAATGGAACAATAGATTCCTCTCCCTAGCTAGCAGGGTTCAAGTGTGCCAAAAAATCCTCTCCTCTTATAATATTTACTACTCCTCTGCTTGGATGTTTAGCAACTATCAGATCTTAGAAATTCAAAAGGTTGTTAGACGCTTCCTTTGGTCTGATGGCAAAGGTAATAATAAATTACACGTTGTTAACTAGAAGTGGTGCCATATTGAGAAATCTCTTGGTGGCCTTGGATTAAAGGATCTTAGGATCCAAGGTATTGCCCTTGCGGCTAAATGGATCTTCCGTTCTCTCAAAGGTCAGGAACCTTGGAAGGTTTTAATCAAACATAATATTGAGAGGGTTGTCCCTAAGAATGCTAAGTCTTGGAAGGGTTTACCTCTCACCGACCTTGTGGCCGGTGGTTTTCCTATTTCTATTTAGGGCACTTGTGTGTTCAAGTCTATTTGGAAAGCCTGGGAACATGTTAGGGGGTTTTTGGTCAACACTGGTGTCAACAATGGTGACCTAATTCATGGCAAGAGATCCTTATGGTGGAACCTCTTCCACGCTGGCAAACCCTTGGCCCTTACTTAGGGATGCTCGGCTAGAGCCTGGGCTAGCAAAGGGATCAAATATCTTATTGACGTTTTGGAACATGATACTTTTATCACGTGGGAAGATCTCAGTTCAAAATTTAACCTCCCCCCCGCTCAAAAAAGAACCTACAGCATGATTAAGTAGGCTTGTATTGATTTCGGTCTTCCTAAAGACTGTGATGTTGATTCTTATAGATTTTTGTCTTTTAAATGGGCCGATGGTACTATTTTGGCTAAAATTAAGGCTCGTAACATTTACTCTGTCTTAGCTTATGAGGCTTCCATCATTAAGAATGTTAACATTTTATGATATTTTGATCTGCTTGTTATGCAGTGACAAAATACCTTCAGCATGCTATGGAAAAGTCTGATTGAGCCAAAAATCAAGTGCTTTAAATGGCTTATGATACTTAATAGACTTCCTCTCTGGAGGAATTATGATAATAATGATTTGTGCTCTATTTATAAACTTCCTGAGACTAGCAGGCATATTTTCTTTGATTGCTCCATTGCTAAGGAAATCTGGTTAATGTTTGGCTTTTCTATCCCTAATCTTGTGAATACTATGAAAAATATTTCTAGGCACATTAAAGGATTGAAAAAGGATGCTAATATCTTTTGGTTTAATTTATCTGCCAATATTCCTTGGTATATTTGGAAAATTAGGAATCTTGATAGGTTTGAAGGCCAAGCCAGGGCCCTTACTGAATCCTTTCAAAGACTCACATTCTTCAAAATTGCCGCGTAGGTCACCTCTACTATGAACACTGAGAGGCACAAGCTCCTGAGGTTCCTCAAGGATGGTCACACCACCATGTTCATCAATGAGATGAAGGATGGTTATGAGTGGAGGCACAATGAGGACAACCTATCCTCCTTTGAGGAGGCTCTCAAGAAGCTGAAAAATGAAATTAAAAATAACAGGGAGCCCTCCTACGCCCAAGTTGAGATGCTGGCACAGATTCAGAGTTAGAAGACCATTGTTTGGATGGAAGGACCTCAGGGATGGGCGGCATGGGTTGAACCCCATGATGACATCCTCTCTTGTTGCTTTTGTTGACTTCTCATGATGCAGTTAGTTTGTTAGTACTCTTTTGTGCGGATTACACATCCTATTGTTACTTTGGTTTTTGTTGTCCTGTGGTGGTGATAGCTTTGTTTTGCTGAGGCTTGGCCTCCTTGTTATGGATTCTCTCGATTTCTAATATAAAAAATAAATCGCACATGTAGTATTGTAACAAGTTAGAATTAGTTTAATATTTAATAGTAATAATAAAAATAAAATAATAAATTAATTTAAAAAATAAAAATAATTTTAATATTTTTAATCCAGTCAAACCAGTTATAATTAGAGTTCTCAAATTAAATATTTAATTTTTTTATTATGGAGTATAAATAGAGATCAATAAAATATATAATATATTTTATTTCAAATTAATGTAAATAAAATAAAATAATAAATTTAATTTAATTAAATAACTTAAATGAAAATAAGTTAAATCTCTCTCTCTCTCTCTCTCTCTCTCTCTCTCTCTCTCTCTCTCTCTCTCTCTCTCTCTCTCTCTATATATATATATATATAAATCAATAAAATATTTACTAGATTTTATTTCAAATTATTGTAAATAAAATAAAACAATAAATTAAATTAAATTAAATAACTTAAATTAAAATAAATTGCATATTTAGTATTGTAACAAGTTAGAATCAATTAAATATTTAATTTTATTTGACTATATCCAGTTATTAATGAATGAAATTAAATAATTTAAATAAAACTAAATTAAATAACTTAAATTATAAATAACTTATATTAAAATAAATTACATGTGTAGTATTGTAATAAAAATATTTTAAATAACCTTAATCCGGTCAAACAGTTATAATAAGAGATCTCAAATTAAATATTTAAAATTTTCATTGTATTACTCTATATATATAAATAGAAATCAATAAAATATATACTAGATTTTCTTTAAATTAATGCAAATAAAATAAAATGAATTAATAAATTAAATTAAACAATTTAAAAAATTTAAAATTAAATGAAAATAACCTAAATTAAATAAAATAATTTAAATTAAAATAATCTAAATTAAATTAAGTAACTTAAATTAAATTAAATTAGATAATTTCTATTAAAATAAATTGCATGTGTAGTATTGTAACACATTAGATATTCAGTATGTAATGCATAACTGTTAATAACAAAAAAGACATCTCCATGCATTCAAATAGATAAATTCATTCTATATTTAGAACATTTTGTTTATACTTTATTTAAAGTGACAAAGTTTGTTTATTTACCTTCAATTATAAAAGAATAAAAAGTCATTGTGGATTTTGAGGAAGCCGAGAAAAGGAAAGGACAACGTTAGTGTGTAACTTTGAAGGTACACAACAATTCACATATTCTAACATTGGTTTATCATTCATACTTTCTTCATATATTCTTTCTCATTATCTTATCAATGTATTCCAATCTTCAATTGTGTATTAAGATTATCTCTCTATTTTCTAGTTGAATTCATTTGTTGTGTATACATTAAACATCTTTGGATACAAGCAGGACTTGTAAATGGAGCTCTAAGATATATTCAAAAAAATATCAATAATCCAGGAAGTTCTCCACCTAAACCAACAACATATGTAATGGTTGAATTTGAGCATTATTCAAGAATACCATTTGATAATCGTCATTCAAGTACAATTCCAATAACAACAATACAAAGGAGTATAACACTTCAATTACCATTAAGATTGACATGGGCATTAACAATACATAAATCTCAAGGGTTGATTCTATCAAAAGTCACAATTGATATAGGACCACGAGAAAGAATAGGATTAACATTTGTGGTAATGTCTCGTGTAAAGTCTTTGGAAAGTCTCAAAATAATGTTAACATTCTCATTTGATCGTTATGAAAAAATGAAAAAAAGGTAGATAACTTACAAGGTGAAAGACCGAAGAAAATAGATTAAAATATTGTAAGATAATTGATTTAATATATCTTTCTTCAAATAATATGAAATAAATTATCATTAATAAACATGTGATTTTCAACCATGATAATAATTGCTAACATCCTTGTATCACTTCTTCATTTGTATTTTTTACAAAACTATTTACACATTCTCACTATGAGTAATATAGTAATATAAATATATAATGATATAACAATAATTAGTCTTAATAGATTTTTTTTGAATGCTAAAGAGTTATAAAAATACAAAAGTATAGTAATATCTCGATAATAATTTGATATTGATTAATATATACAATTTAATTAATATCTTAATAATAATTTAATATTAAAGTATCATTTTTTTAGTTATGCTACATATATGTTGTTCTATTCTATTTACTATTTAACTACATACATTTACTTCAAATGAAATTTTTTTCAAAATGTGTAGTATTTTCTAAATATACATCATGTAACCTTGCATCATTTTTTTTTGTTATGATAAGAGAAATGCTAGATAAATGTTGCTCTACTTTATTTCCTATTTAACAACATACATTTCCTTCAAATGAAGAAAATTTCTGTAAATTTATCTAATTACATCACCTTAACATATATTGCCTTTAAGTTTAAAATATTTATCTTCTACTATTCAATATTGATTTAAAAGCTAAAAAATAATTTCCAAATAATTTCCTTGCAAGTGAGCAAAATGTCATGTAATGTACGTGCATGGGTGTCTAATTGGTTGAAAAAGTACCACTACCATCTTCCATTCAATACCATCCTTTGTATAGAGGAATTAAGTGTTTGCTATTGGTTGAGAGAAAAAATGATCAATATAATTGACAAAAATGGACTAAAAAATAATAATTTTGTTTTCAATAATTATGCTTTATACTTTAACTTCCTCTATGGTTCCAAGGTGAAAATGAACTTAGTTACTGGCCAATTTTTCAATACCATGAGCTTCAAGACCTTTACCTTGCTAGATGTATATGGAAGGTCACTATTAGGTCAACAGTGACAATCAAAAAACACAACCTATCTAAACAACCTAGTATGAAGTTCATGAGATTTCTTAAAGGACTATCATGAATTAGTTTTGACACAGGACCACTTGAAAAATGGTTGCTTGCTACTTTTAAGTTTTGAATTTAATTGCACTTCATACTTTATCATTGAACATATAAATATTCCATATTTTGAAACTTGATATCTCTCAGGTACTTTACTTAGATTTCTAAAAATATAGGTATGCTAGTTTTATAAAAACTAAGATTATATTATTAAAAAAATTATATTTTTACTATTTTATATTACATTATGATTATCAATATTATTTTATTGAAGTAATAATTATAATTAATATTATTAAAATATAATTAAAATAAAATAGTATAATTTTAAAATAACAATAACTTTAAATTATAATAATTAATAATAAAAAATTATAACAAATATTTTTCCAACAATACTAAGACAAATACATTTAGTTAGATGTTACCATATTTTATGGAAAATAAGTTTCTTTCGTGTTGATTGGGAAGCAATATTTTTCGTGGATGTGTTAATGCTCCTCCTGCGCTAGGTAGATATGTTGGTATAAATCTGCATCGGTAAGGAGACGATTGATCCAAGAATTTGCCATGAGAGCTGGCGAGGTTGCAGAAAACATTGCGACCCATTCCCTTTCAGAAAGCAAAGGGAGTAAGAGGAGGAGAGATGAAATCCAAGAGGAAGAGGAAGAGGAAGAGGAAGAGCTAACAGGTTTGGATCTGGTGCTTTATTGTTTTATAACAACCGGAATTAACTTTCTCCTAAATAGCCATAGTTATTGTTTTCTTCTAAATTTTCTTAGTTTTGCATATCGGAAAATTTTAGCTGTAAATAGTGGAGTGATAAAACTTCAGGGAAGGAAAAAAAGTTTATAATTTTAGTGTTTCGTAGCACTATCTTGATGATAGTGCTACGAAACATTGATTAAGATTGCTCAATTTTTTCCAGAAGCTTTGTCAATCTATCCAATGAACCCAAAATATCGTGTTCAATATTGTAAATGTTTTATGTAATCGGATTCTCCTTTAATCAAGTCTATTGTGTACAATGTCTCTGACAACACAAAACATAAACAATAATCATAATTGATCCACTAATCAATACAAAACATAGACAATAATCAACCTCTATACAATTTTAAATTGCTACTGAAAATCTGAAGATCTTTAGAGTTAATGTGATTTTCCGCTTCCTTATTTTCTCAGTAAAATCTAACAATACTTTCTCAAACACGGCTTAAGTTGCATTCTAGAGATCATCCCAAGAGAAACAAGTCTTTACAATCTTGAGATTATTGTCTTGACATTGTGATCATCACAACATGTAATGGTCTTGTTATGATAATTCACTTGGGATCAATGGATGTTAAGCCAATCCATGCCTAGAAGTTAGAACCACCCCATAAGAACATAATGGTAAGACTCAAAGGTCTACCATGGTAGAAAACACTCCAAGTTCTATAACACAAACTTGGATAAGGGAATAATCTATGGCCAAGTCAACATCCCACTTAAACTTTTGCCTTGAAGACACCGACTTACATTTTTCTACCACAAATGGAGCAAATAAAGAATTAGATGCTGCTTAATCAAGCAATACTAAAATGGAAACATTACTTATCATACTTGTGGTATTGATCGTTGAAGCTTGGTGATCTGCTTGACTTTCGTCCACCATTGCATGCATCTTTTGGAATCTACCAAGGTCACTCGTTGTTGGCTTTTTTCCTTATCATGGGAAACTTGTATGAACATCCCTTGGCTATGTGCTCAAGCTCTCCACACACAAAACAAACGACTCCGATGTGGTCACACATTTATTATGAACCACCAGACTGCTTCATTTGTGTTTACCTAGAACAAATTGACGTTGCTTAAGAAACGGCAGGCATTTTGGTTATGCTTCTAAAATGTTACATTTTTATGTTGACTTTGTTCTTGCTAGGATTTCATTGTCTCTGCACAGATCCTACTGAAACTGAGGTCATTTTTGTTGCTGTATCTTTGAATCTGGCCTCAAATCAGTTTTTCTTCCTTTTGCTTGCTTCCTATGCCTTGCCAAGGTTATCCTTTGCCAAATAAGCCCTCTCTACAACAATTTCCAAGGTAGGCAGAAAAAGAATCTGAACTACTCTTGCTAGGTTGACATTCAGTCCCTTGATGAACATTTGACTAGCAAAGTTTTATCCCTAAGATAGTCTGTTCACTGCAACAATTTCAAAAACCTATCTTCCTACTTCACAACTGTGCCACTTATCCATAGCAAAGTCACAAAATCTTCTATGAGATGTTAACAAAAAATCTTAAATAAATGAAGGCACAGGAAATTTCTCTAGGAAAACTTTCCAAGTTATGGTGTCTATCACACGGTGATGTCTCTATTCTTCTTGTTGCCACCATAGGTTAGCCGACTCCTAAGAAGGTGAATCATGAAACATGCCTTCAGCTTGCTCTCATAGGTCCACAACCCGAAGTAGCTATATTCATAGTTTAGAGCTCTAGGGTTATAGTTTATGGCTTTCTCTTCTAATTTGAAGAAAGGTTCATCCTTGCATGCTGTTCCCTTTTGTGTTGTTTGGAAAGGAACAAAATAAAACACTAACATACCTATTTGCCAATCCAGTGGTGCAGAGGGTTTGGTCCCACTAATAATTTTCACTATTTTTTCTGGATAATTAGGGCACAAATGACTCTGTCACAGCATGATGAATGGTCTACAAGGAAACACCATTTTCATAGCCAACCCAATCTTTAAGGATATTTCCTTCTAACTTTCTTTGTCACCTTTCGATTCCCAATTCAATTCCTTCACCCATGTAAAATTTCAGCACTACTCATGCTCCCCTCTCATACGCTGCTTGTTTCAAATCCTTTTGCCCCTTAACCTAAACTATATTCTCAACTCACTACCTCCCACCTCATTCTGCAACAGTTGCTCTTTTTCTCCTCATTTGCTTGCTTCATTCCTTTGCTCGAATTGTTAGTTTTGTGACTCAGACCAACAATCAGACTTTCAGTATTTAATTTCAGATTAACATTAAGTAAATTATAAGCAAGTAAATGAAAGAGAGAAAGCAAGTGCACAAGAGACCAACACAATTACCCTGGGAAAACCTCCAAGGAGGAAAAAAACCAGCACTAAAGACCCACAGGTCAGATTATGTATTCAATCTTGAATTGTAACAATACAATACTTAGCTCCAGTCATGTGACTCAGATTTGGGATCTTCAACCTCTTATCAGATCTGCCCCTTTTATCATATCAGATCTGCACTTCTAAATTCACCAAGTCTTCTCTTTAATGCACTCTCTAACAGAAATTAGGAACACCAAAATAGCTTTGTCTTCCTTGAATAAGTTCACCCAGTTCACCTCTTAATTTCGCACACCAAGGAGCAGATGAATTTCGCTGATTGCATAAATGATTGATTGAATTGATCTTGGCAAATGATCTTTATTTATATGAGCATATAACCTTCAAGTCGGCCTTAATTAGATAATTATGTTTGGCGCCAATATAGGTTTTAGTGTGGTGTGTCATTATAGGGCTGACCCTGTTTAGGGGCACGCTACCCTCTTTGGCATGAAGGGTCCTGTTGGGTCTCAAATCAATAGATTGGATAGGTTCTAAGGAAATGCCAACTCCTATGATCAAACCCTCCAATTGACTTAGCCAACTTATAGAGTGAACCTATTTGGTTACTAACTCTCTCACTTTAGGCTCTGCAGGACCTAGGCGGGTATACCTACTCACTAGTTGTTCCTTCAACTAATGCTTTTTATAGCAGATGTAGTGTCTTAATCTGATGTCTCCTAGTCTCAGAATGGCATAAGTTTCTTAAACAAACTGACTTCAGATGTGTGTATTGATCTATGTATCTTACAAAAGTATATATGTTACACTTTGGCTAAATTACCTACTATACCTACTCTACTAATCCTAATGCTTAAAAGTAAAGGGTAACTGGTATGGTTAAAAGGTTTGTTTACAAATGATCAGTGCCTTTCCTCTTATTTGGGCTACAGAGTCTTATATTTCTTCAGGACTTATTGTGTAAACTTATGAGACAATTTTTAAACCCACCACCTCTCAATGAGTCTGTCAGTTACTGTTTCTTATGAGCTCTACTTCAATGTCTATATTGTAAACTGCTTGAATGGATTTAACCGTAACTTTTAAGAGACCATCCAAGGAAGAAATACAGGGAACAATTACAATTCACGAGTAAATCTTTTTGATCCAAATCTACAATATGAAACACAGAATTTTACTGGAAGAACACGAATAACCTTATCCACTTTTAGATAATATCATAAGCAACTACCTTCTAAAAATATGTTAACTCTCAACACATATGAGAAAGAAAATGCAACTGGTTATTTTTGATAAAAAGTTTTAAAGTACAAAATTGCCTCCACCTCTTCTCTCTATTCTTTGTTTTTCTTCTCTCTTTACATTTTACATCACACATATATATGTGTTTGAATGGTTTTCATACCCCTTTGGGTGAAAAGACACCCCCCTTTTAAATAAAAATAATTCCAAATCCCGAAATTGCCTTAGATTATGTAATTAATTGTCACTTTACAAGTTGTTTAGGCATATTAGAGGTATTTTAAGGCTATTTTATGGGTATATAATGGATAAATGGTCTTTAAATGATGTAAATACCCCCTTTGGTGCTTCACACTCCATTTTTTATGCCCATTATTGTGTTTATGTTATGGTTTCATATTGTGCAACAAATATAAAATATATTACTTGGACCTATTCAATATATATATATATATGTATATATATATTTAGAATTTTTCTTGCTCCTTGTCTTGGAATTTGGAATTCTAAAAATTGCAAATTTTAGGGTTCCAACAGGTCCAACCCTACACGTTAACCTTGGGAAAGGGAGGGCCCAACCCTTTAGGGGTTCGGATGTTGCCTTAGGCAATCCGAACCCCCTTTCCTAGTTACAAACAATACTCCCTCTTAACTAGGGAAGAAGAGAATACATAATTTGAACCTTTAGAGTTGGATCTAGCACACAAGCATAGAATGGATCTAGCACACAAGCATAGAGTTACTTCTTCCACCTAGCACACGAGCATAGGATGGTTCTAGCACACAAGCATAGAAAGTGTAATACACAAGTGGGTCTTTACATAATTACAATTTTCCATCTAGCACACAAGCATAGAATGGAACCTTCTATTCTTGCACACAAGCTAAGAATGGACAAAACTCTGCAGTAGAGAATCGCTGAGATTGAAACTCCCTCTCAACCAGGGTTTCATTTTCCACAATACCAAGTCTGTCTTTGAAGTATCCAAACTTCACTTTGGATAAGGGTTTGGTAAGAATATCTACAACCTGTTCATCTGTGCTAACATACTTCAGTTGAATGGTGCCTCTTTGCACCATATCCCGAATGAAGTGATAATGAGTTTCCACATGCTTGGACCTGTCATGGAACACAGGATTTACCGACATCTTTATACAACTTTGATTATCACAATGAATAGTGGTAGGACCACTAGGTTGACCAAAAAATCCAACAAGAAGTTTGCGAAGCCACACTGCTTCTCTAGATGCAACAAATGCTGCAATGTACTCAGCTTCTGCAGTACTCAATGCTACCGAAGATTGCTTTCTACATGCCCAAGAGATTACTATAGAACCCAAGTTGAATCAGATACCTGAAGTACTTTTCCTGTCCTTGACACTTCTTGCCCAATCTGAATCTGAATAGCCTTCCAAGAAGATTGAGGTATTAAGTGAATACTTCAGCCCATAACCAATAGTGCCTCGCAGGTATCTCAGAATGTGCTTGGCTGCAACCAGGTGAACAAGTTTAGGCAAGCTCATGAACTGACTGAGGGCATTCATAGCATAACAATTATCTGGTCTAGTATTGACTAGATACATCAAGGATCCAATCAACTGCCTATACTTAGATGGATCTGTAGAATCAGAGTTAGTTGCAGAAACACTCAACTTCTTTAAGTTAGATTCCATAGGAGTAGACATTGGTTTACAGTCCATCATTCTAAATCTTTTCAGAATATCAATAGTGTACTTTCCTTGACTTAGAAAAATTTCATTGGATTTTTGCCATACTTCTAACCTTACGAAGTAATGCATTAGACCTAAATCCTTCATTTCAAATTCTGAGGCTAATTCTTTCTTACATCTCATGATTAGTTTATTTTCACCAGTGAAATAAATCATCCACATATAAAACTAGAATTAGCATATCATCATTACATATTTTCAAGTAAAGGTTAGCATCAACATCATTCTTACGAAATCCTAAGCTTAGTAAGTACTTATCAATTCTTTCATACCAAGCACGAGGAGCCTGTTTGAGCCCTTATAAGGCTTTCTTCAACCTGCAAACATGAGAATCTCTTTTATGGATTACATAACCTTCTGGTTGCTCAATATTGACTTCTTCCTCAATAACACCATTGAGGAAAGCTGTCTTAACATCCATTTGATGCAACTCCCAACCTTTAGCTATAGCAATAGCTATTATAGATCTAATAGAAGTATATCTAGCAACAGGAGTGAATGTTTCCTCATAATCTATTCCTTCTTTTTGAGAAAAACCACAAGCTACAAATCTAGCTTTATATTTCTCAATACTACCATCAACATTATGCTTAATTTTAAATAACCATTTAGAGGAAACAACAAACTTACCTTTGGGTCTGGGTACAATGTCCCAAACATCATTCTTGATGATAGACTATCCATGGCTAATTTCCAAGCATGATGAGTCATAGCTTCTTCAACATCGTGAGGTTCAGACTCAATGATGTTGCACATTACAGAAATGTAGTTGGCATGATTTTGAGGTCTCTTGCTGTCTCTGAAGGTTCCTCTGGGAGCAGCAAATCCTTCAGCATCTTGAATGGTGTTTCTAACCCAAAGTGGCCTCTTCTTGTTGACCACAATATCCTTAGGTATATCTGTAGAGTCCATGGGTTCTGCTGGATCATCCTAAACTTCCTGATCCAGGAGGTCAATGAACTCCTGTATCTCAGGGTTAGTATCAACATTCGATTCTTGATTTTCAATCACAATATCATCATTATCAGATAATGAATCTTTAGATCTTTTGAATACAATATCTTCTTCAAAAGTTACATCTCTACTTACCTCAACATACCTTTGACCTGAAATGTAGATCCTGAAGGCTTTGGAAGATTCACTGTATCCTACTAAGATGCCTTTCTTTCCAAAGGGATCCAACTTGGTTCGGTTTTCCTTAGGCACATGAACATACATAGGGCTCCCGAAGATCCTTAAGTGGTTGATGTCAGGTTTGATTCCTGTAAAGGCTTCTTTAGGGGTTACATTCTTTAGAGCACGATAAGGACATCTATTCTGAATTTAAACTGTTGTTTTGGATGCCTCCACCCATAGGAAGGGTTGCAGGTCTTGATCATGAATCATGGCTCTTGCAACTTCAACAATGGTCCTGTTCTTTCTTTCAACAACTCCATTTTGCTGAGGATTGTAGGGAACACAGAACTCCCTCTTAATTCCTGTCTCAATACAGAAATCATGAAAACTACCTGAGGCTTACTCACCTCCATTGTCAGACCTTAAACATTTAATTCGTTTTCCAAAAGTATTTTCAACCAAGGCTTTGAATTCTTTAAATCTATTTAAGACTTCTTCACTCTTTAGATTTAAGAAAGTAAATCCATGTTTTCCTAGAAAAATCATCTATGAAGATAACATAATAAAGGAAACTGCTAGGAGATGCTACAGACATAGGACCACATAAATCTGAATGAATAAGTTCTAACTTTTCTTTAGCCCTACTATCACTTTTATGAAATGGGCTCTTCACATTCTTACCCATTGCACAACCTTTACAAGCATCATCATGAGATAAACTAAGTTTAGGCATACCTTTAACCATTTTACCAAGAGTGGGAAGAGCTTGAAAGTGCAGATGTCCAAGCCTTCTATGCCATAGCTCGCATGATTCAGGAGCCTCATGAATGAGAGCTTGAATTGGGTTAGCTGCAAGCTTATACAAACTATCACATCTATTTCCAATAACATGAGCAGATTTGAAACTAGATTTCTTAGACCAAGCGAGTACTTTCCTTTTAGAAAATGCTGTTTGTAAACCCTTATCTTCTAAAGAAGAAATGGAAATAAGATTTCTTTTAATTCCAGGTACAAAAACAATGAAAGATCCCTGATGGATCTCTTTTACCAATCTGCTGTAATTTTTATTTATTTAAATTGATTTTTCCTGCTTATTAATATTTTCTTTCAGAAATAGACAGAAGTTGCAGAAGGGTTGAATTCTTTTTGTATTTTGATGATTTTTCAACAAGTAAATAATGAAGTACAAGTACATGAACAAAGTACTGAAAATGAAGTTCATATACAGCCAAAACAAATTCGATTCAAGGCAGATTTCTGAATATAAAATCAAATATTTGACCAGATGAAGATTTCCAATAATTTCAGGAAGATTACAATCAGGAATAATTCCAACCTGGATGCTGAAAGAGTAACATAACTAGGAATGAAGTTGTGGCAAGATTCCAGCCCTCCAAGTGCTGCACGCGGGAAGGAAAGTGGCTGCCAGGTACAGCCGTACGGCTGCCAAGTACACCCAACTGGTTAGAAACCCCAAACCCCACGCTGAACTCTGTCAGAATTGCTGAACCTCCAGAAAGAATGCCGTACAATCTCCAAGATGCTAATAGCTGCAAACAAATCCAAACCACTGTATTGGGGGCTACGTCCCAAACAGGCAAGGCATTGGGGTTGGCGTCCCAGATGCTGAAAAGCTCTTCCAGAGCCAAATCTCAAATCCAAGATGTAAAATGTGTAAAAGATAATCATAGAATGAAGCTCCTATCCCCTTATAACCCCTCTCAATTGCAAATCGAACCCTAATTGTCTCCAAGTGGCGTGGTCTAGTGGAAATGTTATAATTTCTTATTTTAAAGTGGTCATGTTACTAGAAAATGACCTTTTTCCCCATAGACAGAAATCCGCTCACTGAATTGCCCTGAGACCAAAGAGAAAGATTTAAAGAATTTCAAGATCTTTCCAACGAGCTATCACACAATAGGATGCGCATCCAGATGAGACCAAAAATCCCCTTATTACTCCAAAATGGCTAACAACTTAGCCTTATTTAATTATTAAACGCTAACTTAGGAAATATTAAAAATATAATCCAAATAGCCACAAAATGCCCAACTGACATTACAAACCCTAAAATCATCCTGTCACCTGTCTGTGACTGAAGTCGAAAATCAAGGATTCACTGGTAGTCTCATCCCTAAAATCTAGGGATGTTCCTAAAATTTAGGAAACAAGCCCAATCTCTTTGAAACTGAAACCATCTAAAAGGTCATGAATAACCTCACGACTGGCAACTGTCACGACCTCCTAAAATTTAGGGATACCCCCTAAAATCTAGGAACTGCTCCAAACTGGCTCCAAACTGCCTGTAAAGCCAAAATCCAATCACTATATGCACTGAATGAGTCCCAATCAACCTCTGCTAGCCTACGAGACTCCAATGATAGGCCAACTCCTCCGTCTCCGATGTCCACTCTAGAAAGGGGACATGACAAACAATATCATTGAATTGTAAGGAAATACCAGAATCTAGTTTTAAAGAAGTAGTACCAGAACCTTTTATCGAATATCGAGCATCATCACCGATTACCACATGAAGGTTGGTATCTTTTTCTATCAGATCTGAAAGATGCTCATGGTAACTTGAGATGTGTCTGGAGGCTCCACTGTCAATTATCCAAGTATCACTGTCCGTAGGAACGTTGCTCGATAGAACAAAGATAAGAAGATAGTCCTCATTTTATTTAGCGACTTCATTTAAATTTGCTTCCCTTTCCTTAGGATCATTCTGACAATCTCTAGCATAGTGACCATACTTATCACATCTGAAACAACGAATATGGGAGGAATCTCTTGACTTCTTCCTCGGATCGTAGGAAGAGGATCTAAAATCTTTGCTTCTCTTTTCTTTTTTCCAATGCCCACCTTTCCTAGACTTAGCTGTGAGAACATGATTATCATCTTTGTGAGAGTTCTTGAGTTTTCCTCTTACCTCAATTCGAGATTCCTCTTCAATGCAATCAGATTGAAAACGCTCAAAGTTGGGTTGTTCAATTCTTCCACCAATGCTACGAATGAATGGTTCCCATTCATCAGGTAGACCATTTAATGCAATCATAACAAGATCTTTATCTGAAATTTGGTAATCAAGAGTACTTAGCTTATCCTTCAGTTCATTGATCTTCATGAAGTAGGCCATGATTGAGTCTTCTTCTTTCATTTTGATGTGAAATAGCTGCTGCCTTAGAGCAAGAGCCTTGCTGAGGTTGTTGACTTCATACATCCCTTCCAAGTGTTTGATCATTTCCCTGGCAGAAGCAAATTTTGATATGACGGTGACAAGATGATTCTTGACTGATTCAATTATAATCTTCCTAGCCTTGAGAGAGTCTTTCTTGAACTACTTTAGTTCTTCAACATCTTCATGAGGGGACAGCCTTTCTTCTTCTACAAATTTAAGCAGTTCATTCTCTTCAAGAATCAATAGAATACGGACTTTCCAAGCAGCAAAGTCAAGGGCTCCATCAAGTCTATCTTCAGCCCTCAAACCTAACATTTTAATTTGAAAACAAACAGCAACTAGATGCAACAAATAATTTATTGAAATCTGAAGTTAGTAAAACCTTAGCTCTGATACCATGTTAGTTTTGTTTCTCAGACCAGCAATCAGACTTTCAGTATTTAATTTCAGATTAACATTAAGTAAATTATAAGCAAGTAAATGAAAGAGAGAAAGCAAGTACACAAGAGACCAACACAATTACCCTGGGAAAACCTCCAAGGAGGAAAAAAACCAGCACTAAAGACCCATAGGTCAGATTATGTATTCAATCTTGAATTGTAACAATACAATACTTAGCTCCAGTCATGTGACTCAGATCTGGGATCTTCAACCTTGTATCAGATCTGCCCCTTTTATCATATTAGATCTGCACTTCTAAATTCACCAAGTCTGCTCTTTAATGCACTCTCTAATAGAAATTAGGAACACCATTATAGCTCTGTCTTCCTTGAATAAGTTCTCCCAGTTCACCTCTTAATTTTGCACATCAAGGAGTAGATGAATTTCGCTGATTGCATAAATGATTGATTGAATTGATCTTGGCAAATGGTCTTTATTTATATGAGCATATAACCTTCAAGTCGGCCTTAATTAGATAATTATGTTTGGCGCCAATATAGGTTTTAGTGTGGCGTGCCATTATAGGGCTGACCCTGTTTAGGGGCACGCTACCCTCTTTGGCGTGAAGGGTCCAGCCCTACACGTTAACCTTGGGAAAGGGAGGGCCCAGCCCTTTAGGGGTTCGAATGTTGCCTTAGGCAATCCGAACCCCCTTTCCTAGTTACAAACAATACGAATAACTTCACTCACTTGCACAACTTCACTCCCTTACATTACTCCATCCACTGCTCTTCATTAAAAAAGCTTTAATGAATATTCTTTTTGTCTAATATAAGATACTCCAAAGTTCAAACTTTCATTAAGTAGCATCCTATTTTAAGTAAAATCATATTGAATTGATTACTTTCAAGATTTGTAAAATATCTGAACTGCATTTGGTGCACAAGTTAACTAATGTTCTATATTACTTCAAATTGCAGAAGACTTCATTACGTTCCAAGATACATTAATTGCTCTTAATTTAATGCGTTCTCAGTTTCCCAAGATTGAAAAGGTTTGGATACTTCTGTGCATGGATTTGTTGACTATATTGCTATATTTTTTGTTTGGGTCCTTCAAGTTGTTCGGGGAAAAACCATGAAGCATAATAACTACAAAATTTGCCCTGCAAACTGAAAGTTGAAGTTCTGAACCAAGAATATACTTTTAATGTCTATATACATCATTTTAAATAAGTATCAAATGTTTAATGTTGTAACTTTTTGATGATCTTTGTGTAATTAACTTTGAGTTATGTTGCTTAATGAAAGTGTTTATCTTTCCAGGTGGCAACCAAGCCATTTGTGCTCCGGTCACAATTATACAGCAGTGTTAAAGATAGAACACAAGTTGACCGGGAGTTGGAGGTTTGTTTTGCTTATTTTGACATCATCCAGGCAGGACACTTTGTTTCATGTTAGTTGATGTGATGTTGTTGTAATGCTTTTTACCTTTCTTATGGCAAAGGCCTATTTCGTGGAGTTTGTGTTGTTTGTATGCCTTTCATCTGCAGTTGATAGGTCCATTTAGATTTGTGCTCTTCAGAAAAGTTGTAATGCATTGGAATTCAGACCTATTCATTTATACAGAATGCAGATATGCACTGTAATTTTAAGAATTTATTTTGCGTTATAATTCCTTCGTAAAGTCTAATCCCTAATTAGTAGTCTCCTTTTTCTTCTCGGGGATTAGGTTGTTGTAACTATCTTACTGTTCAATTAGACGTTTTCCAGCATTTTTTTAACTGTATGTCTTTAGCTTTTTAGCCCAATCATTTATAATCCAAATTTCCCATCAATATCAATTTTCTTTTTTTGGATTGGTGAACTAGGGTCAACCCTCCATTTATAAAGGAAAAATCCATAACTACTGCCCTAAAGAAACACTAGTGGATTATATATAAAGTTTCCTTTTTGATTACTTAACTGTTTCTTCATGTGTAAAATGAACTTCATGACTGAGGCTTACATACTATATACAGTAGTCGAAGATCTGAGAAGATTAGTGGCATTATTATCTAGGCTAAGTTCTGGTGTGTATTTCCAAAAGGATGATCTAGTCATATTGGATGCTGATAAATAATGTGGAAGGATCTACTTGTATTTTATACATTCTTTCCCCCTTTTGATGGCAACATCGTGGGACACATTTATTTGAAGGAGAAATTTATCAATTCATTGATGAGATTTCTCTATTGATATGCCTTACACCTTTTATTCAGTGGTATAGTGGTTACAATAACCACTTTGTTCAAACTCCTCGAATTTATTGATAATTTATTAGCGTAAATATATGAAAATATGAATATTCATAACTCCCTTTTAAAGTTATTTCCACTCTTTGTCAACATGAAATTACATCATACTATCATTATCCCTTACTGTTGACGATTGTAGCGGTGGGAGACTCCTTGGCCAACTACGATCAAATATGCAATTAGCCTTTCGGCTTTGCATATTTATGTTGACCGATAATTAATAAAGGGTGATTCATTTTTGTTTAGCAAAATATATTTTATTAAAGGGCCGACTTGGGAAAGTCAGCCACCCTTGAGAAGAGTCATGTTGATTCGAAGGGAGCCGAACCTTGAAGAAGAGGCACCTTCGCTAGGGTATAAGGGGAGATCGATTCTCCTCTCCTTGGATGGAATCTGATCCACAGCAGTTCATATATCTTCTACAGCAGTTCGTATTGTTTCATACATCTAGCTTCAAGGAGTGAAGCGATTTTGTAAAGATATCTTGCAATTTGATAAATATAATAAGAGATCTTGTTGCTGGATTTCTCTCCCTCATGTTGGAGGGTTTTCCCAGAGTATTTTGCTGTGTCAATTATTCAATATTGTTTGAGCTCTTCTTAATCTAATTCTGATCATAAAAAAAATAACACTTACCTTCCCTACTACCCCCCTGGAGTATATAAATGCATGACAAAAATGTGCCAAGTTTGTATCTGAAATTTATTTAAGTCTTTTGTCTATGAACTTTACCTTACCCATAACACATATATATACATTTCCTGTATAGATATCATAACTCTATTAAACAAGTTTTCGTTAGGCTGTCATCACCCTCATCTTTTATAGATGTAGAGTCCAATCATTCTATCCATTAAATTGATTCAGCTAGACATCTCATCAATCTGCCATCACCTCTTTGAAGGTATAATTAATAATTTTGCTCAAATAGGGAGTCATCCATATGGACTAACTCACCTTTATAAACAGTTACATTATTATCATTAATAAATGTTTTATAGCCAATGTTATTATGTTGATTAATTGTTGGCTTAGGTAATGTACATCAGCGATTTTCTTAATTGACAACCATTGGTTTTACATATAGCATTTACACTGTTGGAATATGGGTGCTCATTTTCTAACAGGTCCTTCATGGACAAGCAAGCATTTTACAAAACACCATGGTTTGGAAACTCAGCAAGTTCTTGTCAATCTTTCAAGTAATCAAATCAACTATTTAATATCGTCATTGTTTCTGTTTCAATGCAAATAATCACTTTATTAATATGCAACTAAATAAGGCAGACACACAAAAAAATATATCAATGCAAGCAGTCAAATCAACTAAATCTTTATCATCATTGTTTAAATGTAAATAAATAATCACACACACACACAAAAAAAATTCATGGAAACACACACAAATGCACACATACGTGCATGCACGCGCACGCACACACACACACACACATATTCCTTCCCTCCTGCCTGCCCCTCTATAGTCTAAATCATATCATCAATATATGCATTCAAGTAATCAAATCAACTAAATTAATATCATCACTTCAATGGAAATAATCACCATATCAACGTGGAACTAAAACAAGGCATTAGGAGGGGTCGTGACTATTGTGACATTTTCACACATCGCCCCATTGCAGATGGGGACCCTCACTTTTTGCTTGTAGGTTAGTTAGGTTAGTTCTTTTGCTTAGTCGTCTAGCTTGGCAATAATTCGAGTCTTTAACTTCTTGCTTGTGAGGGGATGCAATGCCTTGTCATCAGGATGTTATCAAGTCAGGAAGTCTAGCAGCAGTCAGGTCCTCTTCAAGACTAGTTTGGAGTCTTCTCAGCTCTAAGTGCTCAAGTGATTGGTAAGAGTCAAGTGATAGGCGAGAGTCAAGGTAGTCATTGAGTGATGCTTCACAATGCAACCTCTAGGTCAGGTCAAGGTGAGTCTTATCAGTCAAGCAAACAAGTGGACACCCTTAGGCTAGAACATAGATGCAAGGATCAATCAAGAAGTGATGAACAATTAACTAAGGTGAAGTGCTTGATGAGAGTGATTTCGTACTTGGAATAATTTTGGAGAAGCAACGAAATACCAAGTCAACCCTACGAACAAGTTATTTGGTGAAATCAACAAGTCCAAGATCAAAGTTTACAAGTCAAGGCTTGGGGCAGCATTTCTTTACATCAAGGCATCACTTCAAGGATTCAACCACCACAACATGGAGCAGTTCAGGTCAAGGGCAAGTGAGATAAAGGCAAGGGGCTAACATCAAAATCATGAAGGAGGACTTCATGACATGAGAGAAGGTCAAGGCAATGTAGAAAGATAAGGAACACTTCAGCAAGGCATGAAGATCAATCATCATTACATGATCAAGGTCAAGAGCAGTCAATCACACACTTGTGATGAGTTACAAGGTGTACAATTGGCTGAGGTGGTGACAACTCATTTCCATCATCCAACTCTCTCCATCTTGAGTTAATTGTGTGCTGGGTTGATATTCTGCTGGCATTTGGGGTGGCTGGCCTATAAGGCTTGGTCTGTAACATACTAACTTGCTGGAAGAAATTCAAAGAAATTTTTTTAAACAACTTGCATTGAATAAAGTGCAACTATTGCATGTACAATTTTTTTTTTTAGCAACATCTAACTTTCTATTGCATGTACAATTTTTTTTTTTAGCAACATCTAACTTTCTATTGCATGAACTACTATAAAATATAAAAACCATCTGAAAAGAAAACTTGGAGCTAAAGGAATAAACTTATTCATATTTCTTATTTGATGAGCATTTTGCATTATAAAGAAAAATAGAGAATGAGTTAAAAGTCTACAGTGATTTGCTTTACAGTCTAGTATCTTTATACATGTCTCGGCTTGATCTTCTTGAGGGAGAGCATCATCAAGGTGCTTTTCCTCCAACCACAGACGTGGCAGCTCCCCACACACCTTCCTTATAGAAGTGGCCCTACCCTTCACTAGGGTGTAGACACAAAACTAGGTCTAATTGCCATCTGAGCTTGGTGTATAGAATCTACATGACTCTAGTCGGTCATACTCTATAGGTACCTCCTAACTAGTATGACTTTTTGACGAGATAGTGAAATTGATTCAAGTGAACTGACAGGCGCGCGCAAAACAGTGCGCCACCTTGGCCAAAGGTTTTGAATAGTTACAAAGCACGTAGAATGTGCTGTCATCGTTCACCACCCCACTCAACTTGTTCCTATTACACTTAATTTCCTAGTGGACTTGATATGGTGGACTTGACCACTACAACATGCTACTACTGCAGTCTAGTTTTCAGCTTGTCTTGATTTCTTGTTACATGGTTAAGCTTATCTTATTAGCTGGATGAGTTATAACTTCTGATTTGTCATGGTCTCAATTCTTTCCACTAATTAGGATTACTTCCTAACCCCTAGAACGAGACTATACCTTAGTAAGCATAGGGCTGCCTGAGAATACCATCTCATTATGTATCATATCAAGTTCAATATTTAATATACTTGTAAGAAGTTGCTTCCTGACACATTACATATGTGCGTGTAAGTGCACCCCTCACACCTAAAAGCATACATACATGTGTCTCCTCTACAACCTTGTTAAAACGTTCTTAGACTTAATTTTATGTTCCCATAACCCTCTACATTCCGGTTTTGATAAAGTCTGCTAGCTGGAAAATTAATTTCAAAAAGTAAAGAATACACTTTGTAGAGCTGCTATTTATCTCGGGTAATAAGACTAATATCAGAAAGCCAGCATTGCTACAACTAATAAGGGTTAGAATACCCAGTATAGTGCACAAAAGAGAGTGCATCATTGACAATAATATACGGAGGCTCCGTCTTTCCATGTCTTTTCAGTAAAGAAAATACAGTTCATTGGACGTTCAGATTATGGAAGCATTCTAAATTTTCCCTTCTTTAAGTTTTGCAAAGAAATTCCTATAGCAGAATTAGTCAACTAGAAGCGCTGTAGCTTTACATTTCTACTTTACCATAGACCTCTACATGCATGATTTTGAAAAGAGCTCATATTTTAATAATCATGATTTCATAATTGCATTGTATAGTAGAATTCAATTTGATAACTAACTCATTTCGTTTTCCAAGTATCTTGTTAACACGTATACTTCTTTCTAAATGCAGAATACACTATGAAAGTTAAGGTTCTTCCTGGTGTAAATAAGCATTCATTTTCAACTTGTTTGAAGATAATTTCCATTGAAATACTTTACTTATTTCAAAGTTTCAAATGCGCAAGATGTATTGAATTAGCTAAGGAATAATAAGACAGAGTAATGCTTCAGAAAAACTCAAACCCTCTTCGGTCTAAGTTCAGGGAAGGAAGCTTCAAATATATTACTCTTCAAGAAAATTAAGGAGTTCAATCTAGACTCACACAGCCAATGTCAAAGTTCTTGAGACTTGGTATTATTTACAAAGCTCAGAGACAAGTAGATACATCTACATAGGTATTCCATGGTAAAAGTAAGAATGTCATTTTTCAATTCATTCTACTAGTTAACAGTCTAAATTCTTCATCATATTGAAATAAAGTTGCTCTATAACTCGAGGTGTTTTTCCTTATTTAAGCTAAGCTTCAGAGCTTCCTATTTTTATAAGAAAAGATTCATTCAAGAGAATTCTTATTTCTGTTCTTGAATGCACAAGTAATAAATAAAGTAAATAAGAGATTAGTATTAGTTCGTGCTTGGTATTCACTTACGAATATTGAACTAAAGTGATTGTTCCTTCCTTAGTGGAGTCTTTGAGCTCTTTGTCTCTCGCACTACAGACTTCGCCTTTGAGCTCTTTGTCTCCTGAACTACATACTTCTTCCTACTCGAATTGTTATCAGCTTCCTTGTATATATTTTTCAAGAAAAATACCAAGCTTGACACTGTAACTACTCTTCAAGAATCCGCCTCCCTCTACATATATGGCCGAACTTCAACGATTATCACAAAATGCAAATTCAATAAACTGTTATTCCCAAACTCCATTTCATTAGCATTTCATTACATTTTCATTTGTGAAGTCCATGGAGTCAAGCGTGAAAAACCTCCCCTTAAGATGGAGACATTTCTTAATAGTGTCGAAGGTGGTAAAATGATTTGTTATAGTTGCTTTCATGGAGACTCGGCCGTATTAGAACTTAAATTTTGAACTAATACATACACACACACACACACACACACACACACACACATACATACATACATACACATACATACATACACACACACACACACACACACATACATACATACATACGTACGTACGTACGTACGTGCGTACACACATACACAACACACATACATACACACATACATACACACGTACATACATGCATACATACATACATTCATACATACATCCAAAGTTTTAAAAATCGGACTCACCACAGACTCAGCAAACCAAAAATTTGGACTCGGACTTGGACTCGTGAAATACTCGCGAAAGACTCGGCAAAAAAAACCGTAGTTTTACAAAAAAAACATAAAGAAATTAATGCATTTAGAGAACATAAGAGCCATAATTGAAACATTACACATGTCATATGATCTACAAACACGCAATATTTGAAATTTTATCATTCATACTCATAGTTTCAACTCTAAAATGTATAATAGCAGCATAAGTTTATAAATGTTTACAAAATTACATATAATGATATGTCCAACTCCAAATGTGAAAAACAACAATGAACAAACTAAAGAGAAGACTACATCTTCCTCTTTGTATTTCTCCTAATATAGCTCAATTTTTCAGGCCTTGAGCTGTAAGTGGTAGCTAGAACAAACTGTCATAACCAAGCAAGAATGCCAAATGAGGGCAAAAAAATAAAAAAAACTCACTTTTAAAGCTTGCATGACGTTTTTTCTAGGTTGCGCGAGTCCATCTGAAAGACTCGCGCGAGTCCTTGCAAAAGACTCGTGAGTCTTTCAGATGGACTCGACTTGTGGCTCCCATGGACTCGTGAGTCCGTGGCGAGTCCATGAGTCTTAAAACTATGCATACATACATACATGCATGCATGCATACATACATGCATACATACATACTAAGTTATCGCATTCGCCGAATTTTCGGCTTGAGGTTTGAAATTCGTCGAACCTATAAATTTTTTATAAAATTTGTAAATGTTCGGCTCAAATTTGTACGACACAAATATGAATTTGTTTTTTTAGGGTTCCGGCTCAGATTCATATGACGGAAATATGCGTTTGCTTTCTAGGGTTCCAGCTGAAGCTAAAGTTTGTCTATCGTGCTTGTTTGTGCATGTTCGTGAGCCCCTGCTAGGCACAACATGTTTCCCCTACAGTTTGTATATGTTATTGATGTTGATAAATATGAAAGTATTATTGTTTTATAACTTATCGGGTGAGTTTTATTTATTTTTATTCGTGGGTGAGAGTTCTATTATTATTCATTTATAAATTATCGGGTGAGTTTTATTTTTTTTATTAGGTGGGTGAGAGTTCTATTATTAAAATATTAAGGGGTGAGAATTTTAACTTATCAGGTGAGAATTTTATTATTGTTTTATAATTTAAATTAATTTTTATTAAAATATTAATATTTTATTATTTATTATATTTAATTATTCTATTTTATTTATTGATATAACAACTAGAGTAAAATATTAAATACTAAATAGCATTTTGTACTTGTTAATTTAGTGTTTTTGTTTTGTTTTAAAATTTAATATATATATATATTTGTTTTTATAATTTATTGTATATATTATTTATATTTTTTGTAAAAAACATATAAGGCGAATTTAATGTCGATTTTTTTTTTCGAATTTTTTGTCGTTGCCGAACTTCATTTGAATTTCATGGTTGCCGAACTCGAATTCAAATTTGAACACGGTGACTTAGCATACATACATGCATACATACATACATCCATCCATACATGCATACATACATGTATACATGCATTGATACATGCATACATACATACATCCATACATACATGCATACATACATATATACGTACATGCATCATATATATGACTATTCATATACATATTATATGTAATGATTAATTTAAATGGTTGAGCACTTAAATGCCGACAAGCTCAATTCCATTAACTTGCATCAAATTAAATTGAGTTTTGTCAAAATATAAATTTAATATTTAAAGGTTATAACACGAAGAAGGTGACCCAACTAGGACCATCCAGTCTAAACTAGGTCCAGATGCTCAACAACAACTCTACCCTTAATGACTTCTAGGGCAACAATGACAACCCTAATTAGTTCAACTTATCTCACAAATTGGATCATGGCATTGGTGGCAACTTAAACCTTTTCAAGTGTCTACGCCCTCTCCTTGATGATTCCCTCCCTTCTTGGAGGATGATAGGGTTTCTTGCATCCACTTGGACACACAAGTGTAGTTAGTCATAACTTATTATTTTTCAAAGTACATAGTAGTAAAGCATTAGTTCACATAACCACTTAATCAACAACATTCTTTCCATGAAATCATGAAACCACTATTCACAATTCTTTCCATGAAATCATGAAACCACTATTCACATTTAGGTTCATAATAAACATCACATTTCACATAGCAACAAAGCACAAAAAAATTGCTCATGAAAAAGAGGGATGTAACATGGTCATTACATCATGTGGGGAGAACCTGGGTGGGGGGCAGTTCCATTTATGTGTTGGGTAGTCAAGAGGGGGCTTCAATCTTAAACTAGTTGTTTTCTCTTAATTTATAGGAGCCTTTATATTTGCTTTAATTCTCCCTATATTTTTTTAATTTAAGAGTCATTTTCTGCCTTTCCACCCCCCAATTGTTGAGGCTTCAACAGCAACCCTTTAAATCCAATATCAATAATATAGTTTCTTTTAATATATTTCCTGTAACATAATATGTTCATGTTGATTCTTTCTCTAAAGGTGTATTTAGCAGTTCAACTTTTGTCAGTTATCATGGCAAATAACTATGTGAATTAGGATTTGAAATTTAGATAACTGATGAAAGTGGAGAGGTAGTGACCAAATACTGCTGCTGAACTATTCTAGAGAAGTTGCTTTTACAGAATAGTGGACAGAAGCATTCCACTGCACATCTCATATTGTAATTTGTAACCACTAAAAATGTTTCCTTTTTGTTTTAAATTGGAAATGCAGTTTCAGAAGATCAGAACAAACAAGGCATTGTGTATTGTGCATTTACATGCTTTGGCTTGGGAAATAGTTCAGGTTCCAGAAATTTTTTGTATGTGTAGCTGGATTTATATCTGTGGAACTAGATGATTTCCACCGTGTAAGCAGTATGGATTTATCAGTCAAGAATAACACTAGCAACCAAATGTGTTTAATATTCCCTTTTTGGATTACTCTATATTTTGCCCTAGAATCACAAATTCAATAAAACAGGGAACATAATATAGTTAGAGATATAACTTTTACCAAAGGATGTAAAGCAAGATAGATTCTTGTTGAGATCCTGCAATCATGTTAGACAAATATTGAAGATACAATTCACAAGATCAACCATTACTAGGGTTAAAAGATCATATTTTCATAATTATCTTAGTCATATAACCTATCTAATTTATTGTTTGGTTTCAATCATATCGGAGCTCATCTAAGGAGACATGATAGGGTGCCCAAAGCGATCCTCTACCCTAGGTCCAAGAGTGGATATACCATCCCTCTTGGCCTCATGTGGTCTTCCGCCATCCATATGAGGTGGTGTACCTAGAGAGGTATCCTTTAGCCGTTCTCCCTCATCAAACCACCCTTATTCACCCTCCTATGATTGAGACTCCCTCAAATCCATGCCAACAATCTATCGATGTAGAGATTGGAGGAGAAACTACAATAGGGTGCCCAAAGCGGTCCTCTACCCTAGGCCCAAGAGCGGATATACCATCCCTCTTGGCCTCATGTGATCTTCCACTATCCGTATGAGGTGGTGCACCTAGTGAGGAATTCTATAGCTGTTCTCCCTCCTTGTATTCCCTTCCTCACCTTGCCATGATTGATTGTCGCTATTTAAAAATCCATATTAATTCTTATGTATAATATATATATGTATAAACAAGAGTGTCACTGCCTGCTGATTAACACAGATTCTGATCTAATCTGTTTGCTGTTATGAAACTGCTGATGTTCTATGTTCTGTCTTTTGTACAGACTGATATATCTTATTTTCTGCTTAGGTCTTCTGATAAGACTGCCTTGAATTAACTTATAAATCTGCCTTACTTCCTATGATATTCCTTTGCTGTTTTCCCCCCCTTCCAACTCCAATTTTATCTTCCTTTTTATAGACTTCAGGATAGTGCGATTATTCCTCTCCAAAAGAGGTGACCACAAAGGGAGGTGTCCCTTCATTTAATCTCATAATTCTATTAGTCTGTTGGCCATCATTCATCTTATGAGGGAGGTCAGCCATTTATGTTTTCTTAATCACGTTTGCCTCATTAAATATTGAAATGCTATCATTATAAGGGTTGGCCAACAAGATTTATTAATACTCAGTGCTGCCTTTATCTTTGCTTCTAATAATGAGTCGTCTTTGTTCGTTCGATCGCCCAATTATTATTATCCAACAGATTTTATTCATCTTTATTCTAAGTTGGCCCTTTGCTAGGATTGGCCCTTTACTAAATATCTTGCCTGGGGTCCTCCTCAGTTCTGCGATTTGTATTTATAAAGTTTTGATTCCCTTCAGATTGGCGGGAGCATGACAATGTGGCATATAATACTTTAAAACATTTCTGATGAGAACAATGCGAAGTTTTTACTCTTTCTCAGCCACAAATACAAGTGCTGCATAAATTAATACTAGCAGCTTGCATTTCAATTTAGTAGTTTGTGTAGATACTACTCTAGACTCAACTCTAATGCATTTCCATATTTTGCAGGATTTGAGGAAACAGGAGGTTTTACGTATTTTCAAATTGAATACTGGTCAAGATGATAATGCCATCATGTTCATGGATGATTATCTTCAACAGGTGCTTCTGCAATTTCTGCCTTGTTTGTTTCTGTTTATTCTGATTAGTTATATAGCTTTTGAAAATTTCAGAAGACTGGTGTATCTTAATTGACAAAGTGCAAAACAATTTTTGGCTCATAAACATTTTAGCCATGTAGGCTAGATGAGGAGTATTTGAGTTTTAATTACTTGAACAGTAATGCTGAATCACGTGCTGCTGTTTTGTATATTATTCTTGGTATATATTGTGTAGGGTTTACTTGTACATGTAGCTATGTGTTAGTGTTTTAATTTTGTCTCTTTCAGGACAACACAGAATGGAACAGCACGTGGGAATTAAAATTTCTTAAAATTGGAAGTGGAAACTCCCTTGTAAACAGAACACCCTATAAATTTTGGGAACAATCTTTAGCTTTCAGTTTACAATACAGACAAACTTATGGTAAACACCTGTCTTTTTGTTTTCGTGTATGCACACAATGCAAATCAGCATTTCTGTGGAGTATAAGAGAATTTATGATAATCTATTGACTTGAAGCGAACAACCTGTATTAGCTAACAAATTCTTGCCTTTCCTAGCTAAAAACAAGACTAAAAAATGTGAGTACCACACAAAGGTTTTTATGAAATAAATACAAAGAATTATATACAAAGCCACAACACCTGAATAAAAAAAAACTGCAATACAAAGCTTGTGGTACTTATCAAACCATTTTTAACTCATAAAACACTCAACATCAGGATGGATACAAATAGTTAAGGTTTTGGTGTTTTCCAGAAGGTTCATCAGGTTTTAGTGAGAAAAGTATTTCATAATCGTGGAGGCCACTCGCATATAATTGCTAATTTTAGCAGTAACTATTTTTGTCAATTGTTATTTTCAATGTTATATTTTTGGCTAAAGCTATTATGGAACTTGTGTTTGTAATTTCATGGATTGGACTGAATGTACATACTAAGTGTCAAGCTCTGTATTGATGTAATCTTTTTCATCTGGGTTGTAACTTTGTGTAAAGTAGCTATTTACTCTTTGAAATCGTGTGTTGTTGTAGTTGTTATAACTTTCAAAATTTTGTTTGCACTGAATAACTGATTTCTATTTTAGCCAATTGGAAGGTGTTGTTTGTATTTTAGATTAGCAATTTCATTCTTTCAATTATCTTAAAATATTGTTTGCAAGGCATGGTTGTTATAGTCTAGTGCATATATTTGGAGCAATATTATAGGCAGGCAATCATTTCATTTATGGAAAACCCCCTAAGTGAATCTTGTATAGTGTGTATATAATATCTTGTTTATTTATAGGTTTTAGTCTAGGGGCAATTTAGCTTAGGTTTAGGTTATTTTAAATCTTAAGGAGCTTCCCTGCCTAATTTGAAGGGAGGTTTATCCTCACATGCTATGAAGTCAAAATCCTAACAAGTTGATTTGTACTCTACATCAATGGCCACAGTGTGCTAAACCTTACTCTGCCATGAAACAACTCCTTAGCCCAAGAAAAGATATAACTGTTACTAGATTGCCAAGTATCCACTGATCAAAATCTGTGCATTCTGAGACTTGTCAATCCAAAATCTACTATCCTTTGATAGAGTATGCCAAGGCCATTCTTAAAACTTGCTTTGTTCCTGTGCAATGGGTGGGTGTTGATTTTGTCAAAAACAGAGAAAGATAGGAAAAACAAAGATTTGATTACATGCATGGAAGACATATTAGGCTTCCCATCAACTATTTGTAGAGATTCATTGACAAGAGTTGAATCATCATTGGTTGACAACTTTAGCTTGATCTCCATAGGTGCCAAAGAGGTAGTGCAATCTACCATCCCAAAGCTCTCCAATATACTCCTAACATATTTGATATGAACCATGAATATGGGATGATCATGTTGTTAGAATTCAACACCTAGGCAACAGTATAGGAGGCCTAGATCAGTCATGTCAAAAGTCACAAACAAATCGTATTTCACTAGTTGAAGAGCAATGGCCACTATCTATCATATCAAGTCAACATGTACAATAAGGATTTCAATGTCATCACCATCACTTTTTACATAAAGATCTAGATCAGAAAGAATTTTATAGATTGAGAATTTTGGAGATGCTAGTCAATTTTTCTATACCAGGCTTGTGGAGCCTGCACATAGACTTAATCAAAGGCATGGATACATATGCACTTGATCAAGGAGGATTGTTTTCTAACAAAATTCACAAACTTCCATTTATAGGTGCACATTTGAGAGGTAGGGACACATGTTATAATGTCGATTGTGTTGTTCCAAAATGAAGGGCAAAAATGCCATATATAGGTGCATGCTTAAGCTGTAGCTGAGCACCTCAGTAGCAATATTCAGCTAAAAAATTAAGTCTAAAAGAAATTAACACAAAAGCATGTGAATAAAAGAAGAAAACAAGGTCAGAAAAAATGCAAGTTTGATTGTGAGGTGTGCAGATGAGATTGCAATGTGTACTTTACTTAAGGAATAGAAACAAACAAAACAATTGGTGTTTTAATTTGTCACTCTTGTGGCAACACAAAATGGAGCAATGTGCAAGGAGATCCTCTTTTTGATTCAGCAGAGGAAAAACCCTAATTTAATCTATTCCACAAAAATAAAACAAGAAATCTAGATTACTAATTATGCACAAGATACAAACAACATTCTAGGGGTTTTGCATGTAAATAGAATATTTGAAATAAACAGTTTAGACCTATCTTTTGATCTTGAAGGTAGGAGCACAAGATTAAAGTACTTTTTTTCGCCACAAGTTTTTTTTATGTTTGTAGCTTTAATAACACAAATTTAAACACTAATGCTTCCCAATGGTTAAAGTAGAGATTAGAGGATGCACATCAACATATGGGTTGATCTAAATAAGAAAGACAATAATTATGACAGCAATTGAACAAATAACAAGATTAAAATCAAGCAGAAACTCCAAAGCATACAAAGCTATTTTGCAACATAGAATATCAATGTTACACAAGGTTAAACAGGAATTTTCTTTATTAGTTGACTTGCCAAATTTGGATGATTATAACACTAACTCTGAAATTTGAATGAAAATTTTAGTAGGATAAGCTTAACACAAGCTCTCATTACATTCAATGTGCTCAAAGTTCTACTTTATAAGCTCTCTAAGAGAAGCTTCTAAGGAAAAACAATAATAAAGTAATTCTTTAAAATTGCTTTAAAACAACACCTCCGGCTTGCTAAAACGGAGACCATCTATTAATTGCAAACAAGATTTTGAAAGGAATAACAATTGCAGCAACCCATGATTCCAAAGACTAAATAGCTACTTTGCATGCGAAGTTACAACTTATATGAATAAAATGACATCAATACAAATCTTCACACCTAGTATTCATATTTAGTTCAACCCATGAAATTACAAAAGAGGTTTACCAAATCTGAACAAGAGTTTCTATAGCATAAGTGTAGCATCTCCTATCCTTCCTTTTCAAGTCCCCTTTTCAAAATAAAAATTATATTGTAAGTGGGTTCAATTATTTCATTTTTGAAAGGCCACTTAAATATTATTTATAAAGTGCTTTTAACACTTCATTAAAATATTATTTTTGTTAAGTTTTATGATCAGATTAGATAGACAATAATTCAAACGCATATGCACAGAATGTACCCCAGGAAAACCTTTCTCTTGAAGGTGAAAAACCCAGCAACAAATTATATCTCTATTATTTCAAATATAACAAGTATCTTTACAAAGAATTGCTTCACACTTTGAAGCTATATGATGATATAGATTCACTCTAGACTGCTGTATGCAATCCGAACTGCTGTAGGAATGTGGACTGCTGTATGATGATCTATCTTGATCAATCTTCTATATCAATTAAGTTGCCTTGAAGATGAGAGCACACTGCTGAAGAATGGAGTCAATCTACCGAAGAAGAACACGAACTGCTGAAGGATATCGATATGCTGATAGAAGAATACGATCTGCTGAATGTTCGATGCTTAATCTGCTTGATGATAACTTATTCGATGATCTTGGAAAGAGGGAGACAAACAATATATATACCCACGCAAGTGTGTATCCAATCAACACGACTATCCCAAGGGTCGGCTTCTTATTAACCAACACGTCTCTTCATTAGGGATCAGTTATATTATAATTAACACGTCTTTCAAGGTGGCGGGACATATATTAGTTATGTTTTGTCAACAAACCGTTTTAATATGAAAGTCAACAATAGATAGAATTCGAACATGTTAAATGTGTAAGGCCGATAGGCCACTCACACATTTTCATTTTCTATGTCGGCCTGAAGGATCCGACCATAGCTATAACATTAACACTCCCTCTTAGCTAGGGAGGAATCCTTCTTGATATCTGAGTCACATAGTGATATCCACCATGGCTACTTCGAGAGGGTGTGTCCATCATGGCTACTCCCATGAATGGAAATGCAAATGAACACAAGTGCTCATCACAAAATCACTCAACGTGATATTGTCATCTCATCACGACGTTCACCATGGCTACTTCCAGAGGGTGAATAAACACAAGTGCTAAGTCATGGAGTCTCTCACATGACATCCACCATGGCTACTCCCAGAGGGTGGAATAAGGGCTTTCACCTCAAACTTCTCTCTCACAGAGAAGAATGCATCAACAAGGGCTTGCACCTAAAACTTCTCTCTCACAGAGAAGAATGCATTAACAAGGGCTTGCACCTCAAACTTCTCTCACAGAGAAGAATGCATTATAGTACATCTCAAGAAATTATTGATGCTGAGACTCCCTCTCAGCAAGTGTTTCATTCTCCACAACTCCAAGCTTGTCTCGAAAATGCACAAACTTCACTTTGGCAAGAGGCTTGGTGAGAATGTCAGCTGTCTGTTCCTTAGTACAAATGCATCTCAACTGAACAACATTCCTCTGTACCATATTTCTTATGTAGTGATATTGGATCTCAACATGTTTTGTTCTGTCATGGAACATTGATTGACAGATAACTTCACACAGCTTTGGTTATCACAATGAATAACTATAGGCTCCAACGATTGTCCAAACAATCTTGCAAGGAGCTACCGAAGCCACACTGCTTCGCAAGTTGCCACACATGCGGCAATGTATTTTGCCTCTGTGGTGCTCAGTGCCTTTGAAGAGTGCTTCCTGCTACACCAGGAGATCATAGTAGATCCCAAATTGAAGCAACAATTAGAGGTGCTCTTCCGATCAATAACACTCCCTGGCCAATCAGAATCAGGATAGCCATGTAGATTCAGGTCCACATTGGAAGAGTATTTCAAACCATATCCAACTGTGCCACGCAAGTATCTGAAGATATGCTTGGCTGCAACTAGATGTATTTTCCTTGGTTCACACATGAACTGACTAAGTGCACCCACTGCATAGCAAATATTCGGTCTAGTGTTAACTAGATACATCAAGGATCCAATCAACTGCCTATACATAGTAAGATCCACAAGATCTGAACTAGCGGCAGATTCCCTCAATTTCTTCAAGTTAGTTTCCATCGGTGTGGACATAGACTTGTAATCTAACATTCCAAATCTCTTCAAGATGTCAATGATGTATTTTCCTTGACTCAAGATAATCTCATTAGGCCTCTGCCACACTTCCAAACCTAGAAAGAAATGCACGAGTCCTAGGTCCTTCATCTCAAATTCTTAAGTCAACTCCTTGCATCTAAGAATGAGATGATCTTCCCCGATAAGAAATAAGTCATCAACATATAGAACCAAGATCGAAACTTCACCATTGAATACCTTGAAGTAAATATTCGGATCAGCATCATTCTTGCAGAATCCCAAACTCACCAAGTATTTGTCAATTCTTTCATACCACGCACAAGGAGCTTGCTTAAGGCCATATAATACTTTCTTCAATTTGCACATCACAAAGCCTTCAGGTTGCTCAATGTAGACTTCTTCAATGACACCATTGAGAAAGACTGTCTTTACATCCATTTGATGTAACTTCCATCCTTTAGCTGCTACAATGGCTAGATGATCCTGATGGAAGTATATTGAGCAACTGGAGCAAATGTTTCTTCGAATCTATTCCTTCTTTCTGAGAGAAGCCACAAGCCACAAATCTAGTCTTGTATTTCTCAATACTTCCATCAGCTGCATGCTTAATCTTTAATAGCCACTTGGAAGATACAACTAACTTTCCCTTAGGTCTAGGCACAATGTCCCAAACATCATTCTTAAGGATTTATTGATATTCTTCATCCATAGCATCTTTCCATACTTGCCGATTTGAGGCTTCCTCAACACTGGAGGGTTCAGTCTCAATAAGATTACACATCGATGCAACATAGCTAGAGAATCTCTGTGATCTTTTTCTTTCTCTGAATGTGCCTCTAGGAGCCGCAAACTTTTCTGCCTCCTGCATAGTGTTCCTTGCCCAAAGAGGTCTCTTTCGATTCACAACAATATCTCTAGGCCCATCAGTAGGATCCAAAGGTTCAATTGGATCATCATCTGCTACAGATTCAGTGGACTCCCTCTGAATCTCAGGAGTGTGATCAATGTCCATATCTTGAGGAGTCTCATGATCTTCATCAACTGTCTCCATGCATGAACCTTTAGATTTTCTGAATGCAACATCTTCTTCAAATGTAACATCTCTATTCACTTCTATTTGCTTCTGACTGGGAATGTAAATTCGGTAGGCTTTAGAGGTTTCACTATAACCTACAAATATTCCTCTTGCCAGAATGTTCCAACCTGGTTCTTTTGTCTTTGGGTATATGAACATACATTGGACAACCAAAGATCCTCAAGTGACTGACATCAGGCTTAATCCCTGAAAAGGCTTCTTCTAGAGTCATATTCTGCAATATTTGGTGAGGGCATCTGTTATGAACATACATTGTTGTTCTAGAAGCTTCTGCCCAAAGAAAGGTTTGAAGATCTTGATCATGGATCATGGCTTTTGCAGCTTCAACAATGGATCTATTCTTCTTTTTTGCAACCCCATTTTGCTAAGGGTTGTAGGGGACACAAAACTCCCTCTTGATCCCTGCCTCAATACAAAAATCACAAAAGCTACTAGAGGTGTACTCACCTCCATTATCAGACCTTAAAATTTTAATTCTTTTCCCAGATAAGTTTTCTACTTGAGCCTTAAACTCTTTAAATCTACCTAGGACTTCATCAAACTCTTTAGAGTTTAAGAAATAAATCCAAGTCTTCCTAGAGTAGTCATCTATGAAAGTTACACTACATTGGACCACATAAATCAAAATGTACAAGATCTAAGATTTCTTTTGACCTACTTTCACTACTATGAATTGGACTCTTAACAATTTTACCCATAGCAGAACCTTTACAAGTACCATCATGTACATGACTAAGTTTAGGAATACCTTTAACCATCTTTTCCAAGGATGGAAGAGCCCTGAAATGTAGATGCCCAAGTCTTCTATGCCATAGCTTGCTGGAACTCTCTTGTCATGGATGAGTGGAAAGCTTATACAAACTCTCTTGTCGATTCCCAATCACACGATGAAAGATGCCAACCAAATAATCCCACAACCTGATATGTTTTCTGAGTCTGTTTTCTTTGGCCAGCGATTGAAGTTTTAAGTTTTGAAGAGATGTTTTGCAATTTTTGATGTTTAATATGGTTTTTACTTGAGATTTTTGCTATGATGCAAGAAAACTAATGCAAACAAATATAGTAATTGACTGAAATAAATAACCAGCATCTAATTTTTTTATCAGCAACCAACAAATCAATAGAAATCACTATAAATAATATCCAAAGCCCAAAATTGGCCTACCACTAGTCCAATGCTTGCCTAAAGGGCTACTTTATTAGCTGAAATGAGTCCAGATGTTGCTACAGGAGCTACCAATGTGTTCTTACTGCTCCAAAGAGTTTTATTCCTCTAACTAATAATTACCAAAAACAAATCTAGCACAAATAGACCAATCTAATGCTATTTCCTTCAGGTCCCCAGGAGACTTTACCAAATTTGGTCAATTTTCCCCACTGATTTGCTCATATCTCTCTCTCCAATGACCTCAAAACTCTGAAAGAATGATTTTATTCTTATTTCCTAATTTTGACAATGAAATTTGCACAAAAAACCAGGTGTAAAACCCTCCAATTTATTTTCCGTAAAACCCCAGGCAAGAAGGAATGGTACGGCTAGGCCTGGAATCAGTTCGACTGACATAAATGTGTTATTTCTTGCTGTTAAAACCACTCCAAGTGCTCAGATCTGATCTTCCCTGTCTATCTTGCAATTCTGATTCACAAATCTGCATAAATCGACCCTCAATTGGCCTGTAACTTGTCTTCTTTGAGTGCTGAAGTAAGATTATTGGTTGGGGTATCGTCCAACCTACCTGAAATGGCAGACTGTTGCAGAGCAAATTGAAATAAAATAATCACCAAAGAATGCCCCAAAATGTACATACTATGCCTCCTTAAGCAAATCGAACCCCTAAAGGCATCAAAAGAAGATTCCTTGGAATCTTTTCTCATAAAAGTTCGCCCACCTTGAGGGTTGCTCTCTCATGATTAATTGACCACTTTTTAAGTTATAACACTTGCCTAGGGAATTTTGAGCCAAGGGGTAAATAAAGTTATAATATTATAAAGTTACTTTTATTAAAATTTTCTAATAATAGAAAAAAGTAACTTATAAACTCTTATAAGCTTTTATAAGCTTTTTATTATAAACTTTATTGAATAATTCTTCACCAAGCTCTAGAACTAGCTAAGTATAGCTCCTCCTAGTGAACCAAACATCTCCTAACCCCATCATTTGCCTACGGAGACGACTAACAGGCAAATCTAAGATTCTTGAGCTATCACTGGAAAAATGGAGACATTATACACGAGTAGTCTTGATGCTGGAGTTCTTTGGCCATGCAAGAACTCTCCCTTCTGAAAATGCAATTTGATAACCTTTATCCTCCAAGGCTGAAATGGACACAAGATTTCTCTTGATTCCTGGCACGAATAGGACATCACTTAGATGAAGAGAAATTCCAGATTCTAGATTGAGTGATGTAGCACGAAATCCTTTCACTGAATAGCGTGCATCATCTCCAATGATCACATGGAGATTAGACTCCCTTTCCACCAAATCCGAAAGATGTTCTCTATAGCTTGTGATGTGTCGAGAAGTTCCACTATCAATTAGCCAAGTGTCACTGTCTGTGCGAACATTACTTGATAAGGCAGATATAAAGAGGAACCCATTGGAGTTGTCTTCAGCTTCCTTTTGAGTTGAGACTTCATTAATGTTTGCCATCTATTGCTTAGGTCTTGTCAAACAATCCCTTGCATATTGACCAAACTTGTCACACTTAAAGCACTGAATGTGAGAGAGATCTTTCTTCTTCTTCTTTGAATCAGGTGCAGAATCTGATCTTTGATCTCTATTCCTCTTGAAGTTTCCCTTCTTCCAATTTCTTCCTGTCTTGGTAGATTGAGTGGCAAGAACATGAGTGTCTTCATTTTGAGAACCTTTGACAATTCCCCTGGTAGCTAATCTTGACTCTTCTTGAATGCAATGGGCACGAAGACGATCAAACTTAGGCAATTTAGATCTCCCACTTTACTTTGAATAAATGGCTCCCAAGAATGAGGAAGCCCATTCCATGCCAACGTGACAAGATCTTTATCAATCACTAGATCTCCAATAGTGCTTAGTTGATCCCTTAATTCTGAAATCTTCATGAAGAATGACATGATAGATTCTCCTTTCGCCATCTTGACTTGATGAAGTTGTTGCCTCAAAGGAAGAGCCCTACTTGTGTTGTTAATCTCATATAGGCCTTCCAAGGTCTTGAACATGTCTCTTGCAGTTGTCATCTTGGAGATGAGAGGCACTAAATGATCTCTCATGGTGTTGATCGATATCTTTTTCACTTTTATGGCATTCTTCTTGAATTGAAGCTTCTCCTCTTGATCTTCTGACTCAGTTAAGTCTTTCTCCTCCACAAACTGAAGAAGATCATTTTCTTCAAGTGCAATAAGCACTCTAAACTTCCACGAGGTGAAGTTTGCTGCGCCTTCAAGCCTATCCTCGACTTTAAGACCATTCACCATTTTCAAGGCTTTGATGTTCCTTCTTGAAGGTGAGAGATGAAGGAGGGCTTCGCGGATATAGGTAAATCTGATCACAATCTACTTCACCGTGGCTTTGATACTATGTTAAGTTTTATGATCAGATTAGATAGACAATAATTCAAACACTTAACCGTAATAGTTTCTCAAAGCTTATCAAAAATCCTTTGCCACAAGAGGTTTCTATCCAAAACTATCTCCCAAAAGATTCTTCAATTCCTCTCAAGCCAAAGATTCTAGATAATAAAGGTGGGACCAATCGCCCACACAATTTGGAGAAAAGGAGTCTGAGTAGGAGGTCTCCCTAGGCCACCCCAACACTCCACCAGAGAGGTGGCATGAACATAGGCATGATTCCACAACTCCCACCAGAGATGCCAAATCCCTCCTAAGTAGGGACACTAAAAGAAAAGATGAGAAGCATTCTCTGCACTATTCTTACACAAGACATAGATTGACGGGCCATTAAATCCATGTTTTTTCAAATTATCAAAAGTTAAACATTTATTTTGGGCAACCAACCAAAGAAAAAAATTGCACTTAGGCCATGAGAATTTGTTCCCAACCTGCTTCCACCAAACCTCTCTTTCCCTACCATGCAACTGTCTGTCTAACTCAAGATACCCTGAAGCCACATAAAACTTGCCTTTTGGATTTGGACCCTAGGCCAGAGTATCATTTCCCTTGAGGGAACTACAAAGTCTCCCGACAAGAATCCCAACAACCTCTTGACGATCAGCCTTAGAACCATCTGCTGGCCAATCTTGGGGATCTTTCCAACAACAAACCTCCAATTGACACTGTAAATTAACCTTCTTAAAGTCCTGCACTCTGCACCAGCCAGCCTCTATAAAGAGATTGCGCAGAGTTTGAAGATGTGGGAACTAAGAGATAATTGGGGCATGACCGTCCCAAGAATCCAACCAAAATAAAGCATCAACACCCTTGTTGCATATCCAAAAAAGACCATCCTTGATGAGCTTAGTTCCTCTCTTTAAAGTATTCCAAATCATGGAACCCTTCCCCACTAGAGGGTATCTAGGAATTTCACTCCCACGCGCTCCCTGCAAGTACTTGGAGGAGAGAATATTAGCCCATCTTTGGTCCTAACAAGTGCACCACCGCCAGTAAAGCTTAGCAGATAAGACCAGGCTATTCATTGCAGTGGTACGAAGCCCTAAACCTCCTTCCTGCTTTGGTCTACACACTGAGTCCCACTTCACCAAACTCCACTTAGCCGAGAGAAGATTACTAGACCAAAGAAACTGGCGCGACAAGGCATCAAATTCCTTCACAAAACTAGAGGGGGCAACTTGCACAAGAAATCTTTAAAGAGGAAGGGCCTGCACCATTGTCTTCAAAAGAATCACCCTACCTGTAGAAGAGAGCCATCAGAGGGTCCAATGGCTAACCTTCTTCTGAAACTTCTCCAAGATATCCAGCCAAAGCTCCCTGCGCTGAGAACCCAAACCCAAAGGAATCCCAAGATACACAACAGGGAGAGTACCGATTTGAAATCTAAGGATATGAGCTATCCTGCTCTAAATAAGCCGAGGGGTGTAAAAAAGAAAATGGAAGACTTAACCTCATTAATCCTTTGACCCAAGGTAGCCAAATAAATGTCCAAATATATATAGATATATGTATATATATATATATATGTATGCATATATATATATCTATGTATATATATGTATATGTATATGTATATGTATATGTATATGTATATGTATATATGTATATGCCATAGAAATGGGACTCGAACTCGATGTGGACTCAGCAAGGGTGACTCGACTCAGGACTCGGATCGGGCAAGACTTGGCAAGACTCGGCAAAGTGAAAAACCCAAGAAATTTAGCAATTTTTAAGGATTTAAAACTTGTTTCATGCACCCTTTATTAAACAAACCTTAAATACACAATAACATCATCAAATAGAAGTTAATTTGATCACATACACAAGTATACATCGATCACATTAGTATAAATGCAAATTGTAGCTGAAGGAAATAGCAACCAATAACCATAGATATATAAATAGTGTCAAATGTAAAAATATTACAAAACTCATGGAATATGAAATCCATGTCATCAAAATTCAAATGTTCTAGTTCCACACATATATCAAAAGTAAAACAACTACAAGTCTATGGCTCAGAGGAGCTTGGGTCCTTCCTACAAAGGCATCTAATCCATGACTTGTCATGACTCGGCCAAAACTCGCCATGACTCGCTGAGTCCGGGTCCAAGCCACCTAGGACTCGCCGAGGGTCACTCGGCCCGTGACTCGCCGAGTTTTGGCGAGTCAATGGCGAGTCACGGAACTCTGGTATATGCATATATGTATATGTATATATATGTGTGTATATATATATGTATGTACATATGATTTATTGAAATTAACTGCTTCATTAATTTTAGCCACACCCATCAAAGCAGTATCATCAACAAACTGGAGATGCGAGGAAGGAGGAAGCCCATTACCCCATTGCCAACCATGAATCAAACCATGCTGAATTTGAGACTTAATGAACCTTCCCAACCCCTCAACAAGAATGATAAACAGATATGGAGACAGAGGATCTCCCTACCGTCGGTCGCAAGAAGCCCTGAATAACTCAGAGGATTTTCCATTTATGAGAGCAGAAAAAGTAGTGGTGACGCAACTCATAACCCAATAAACCCATTCACAGGAGAAATCAAAAGCTATCAATACCTTCTGCAAGAAGAACCATTTCACACTGTCATATGTCTTTGCCATATCAAGCTTAATAAACATAGCTTTCTCCCTAGACGAAGCCAAGGAGTGAATATCCTCCGCTGCTATCATGATCCCATTCATAATTTGCCTTCCAGCAACAAATCCCCCCTGTTCTTCAGAGATCAAAACTTTGAGGTATCCCTTAAGGTGTTCTGCAATGAGTTTGGTAATGATTTTATAAACAACATTACATAGGGCAATGGGCCTAAATTGATCTAGCTTATTTGCCCCATCTTTTTTTGGAATAAGGGCTAGGAAGGTAGCATTCACTTGTTTCTGTGAGATTCTTGGACCACCTCAAGAAGATCAAGATTGATTATCTCCAAGAATTCTTGAAAAAACTCAATAGGAAAACCATTCAGGCCTGGAGCTTTACCTTTTTTCATGCTAAATACCACATTCTCCAGCTCTTGAATATCAATAGGGCGAGTAAGCTCATCATTCACTCTCTGAGAAACAACTAAAGGAATGCAATCCAAAATTATAGTTTCCTCCTCCCAAGCTAGGGGAGAGTCCTCTGTAAACAAAGCAGAAAAATACCTCACTACCTCTTGAGAATGGTGGCTTTCGAAGAAAGGGTAGAACCATCTGGGGACACCATAGATGAAATACAATTATTACTCCTGCGGGCTTTCACACAGTTATGAAAGAAAGTCGTGTTCCTATCTCCTTGAAGCCAATCATTACGAGACTTTTGCTTCTAGAAAATTTCCTCCTGAAGCTCCCATTCTTCTAGATCCTTGACAACTGAGGATTCCTCCCTGCTCAAATCCAAGGTGCCTTGGTCCCGAATTAAGCAGGTAACTCTGTCCAGATGCTCACAGGCCTTCCTTAAGTTATAGTGAAGGTTCCCAAACGCTTTCTTGTTCCATCTCTTAAGCTTGTATTTCACAAATTGCAACCTTTTGATAAAAGAATACATGGCACACCCATAGGCTGGTTTACCTTGATACCACTAGACAAAAAATAAGTCTTGGAGAGAAGTATCTCTAAGCCACATTAACTGAAATTTAAAAGAAGGTTTCTAGGCGGACTGAAAGAGGCCACTGAGAGTCTAAGAGGCCAATGATCAGAGCCTCTCCAATCCAAGATCTCTGAGCTAGTAATCCACCTGTCACTGAACCGGTAACTAGAAACCAAAAATCTGTCCAGCCTCTCTGAGATGGCCTCCTCACCACATCTTCTCTTATTCTAGGTGAATGTCCCATTGTTTGGCTTCACATCAATAACATTTAAGGATTCAATATTCAAGCTGAGAATATAAGAAGAGGGATTCAACCTCGCAATTCCCCCTCTTTTTTCTTCCAAACTGCAAATCACATTAGAATCACCAGCCATAATCCAAGGAATACAAGGTGCTTTGGAGTGGACATATCTGATATGCTCCCAAAGGAGAGACTTACCCAATAGGTCAGAAGGAGCATAAACATTTGAAAAAAGACATACCTCTCCAGAATCCAAGCTAGAGGCCACCAAAGATAGGGAAGAACGGTTTGCGATCCACCAAAGAGGGGAAATCTTCCTAGGGTCCCAAAAGCAAGCCAAACCACCTGAATTTTCAGAAGCTCCCATACACTAACAAAGACCACAAGCCCAAATACCAGAAGCTCTATCCAACAGACCATCCACAATCAACTTTGTTTCCTGAATAAAAACCAAGTCCGAGCAGTGGGAATTAATCAAATCTCAAACAACCTTTTGTCTAGGGATGCTGTTTATACCTTTCACATTCCAAGATAGTACAATCATTTTTGGGGGTGAGAGAAATGCGAGTCAATAGTTTTCACTAACCTCGATTCCACCAAAGTATCCCCAATCAACTTCACCTTCTGGTTTGTCTTGCGGCCAATCCTCAAAGATTTTTTTTAAGGCCCTTTCTTAAGAGTTTTTTGCTACAAGCCTAAGACTTGAGAAGCCTTGCTATTCTTACTCGAGTCAGCAACCCCTTTTGTCAAGCCAGAGCTCTAAATCCCCAAAGCATCCCTATCTTTTAGCCCTAGAGCTACATCTAGCACGTGACCTTCCTAACTCTAGATACGAACATTTGTGTCCATTGGCCCATCCTGCCGATCCACTAGAGCCAATTCATGCTTCTCATTTCCTTCATTCACTAAGGCAGTCTCATCTACAACCTACATTCCCACGAACAACTCGAGGGGAACACCGTTTCCTGAGATAGGTCCTCAAGGGCATCAAATCTGTTAAAATGCATGTCACCCTGTCTATCATTAAATGCTCTTTTTTGCCCTCTCCCTTTATTCTGAGGTTTAACGGGATATAACCCTCCTTATCTGCAATCTCGTCTTGTATAGGGGCTTTCCCTTTATCTATCTTAGGATCATGTTTAGGCGGAGCATTTGATCCATTCATTGCCGAGTTAGATTGGGGGCATCTCCTCTGCAAATGACCATACTCATGACAAGTGCGGCATCTAAAGGGGAGAGTCTCATAATCAAGTGGTTGGATCGAGGAAGAGGATCCAAGATGTAAATCAACTGAATCTGGCAAAGGCTTATTAAGATCCATTTCAACACAAATGCAAGGAAAAGAGATTACCTTTCTATCCAGGGTATGGGAGGCCGTTCCAACTAGTTTGCCAAGCAGCAGTGCAATTGAATGGAGAATCTCATTTTTCCAAAATTCCAGCGAAAGTCTTGGTAACTGGATCCAGACTGGGACCCTTGACGCGAGTTTCTTAGCAGAATTGAAGCTACATGTTAGGGTTTCATGAAAAGCCCCACTTGATTGAAGAAATAAGGCCCGCCTTCAAAAGCCTTGATTTTGTCTGCCATGCAAGAGAAGATGACTACAAAATAATTATTAGCCGCTAACAATATCTCCATCTTGCCCTCAGGGTTCCAGATCCGAAGAGCCCAGAACTCCAGGATCGGAAGAGAAAGTCGTAGACCCATAAACTTGCAAATAAGAGCATGATTGCTCCAATATGTCATGTCTTCAGATACTGATTCTAGTTGAATGATCAAAACAGGCCGATCTTGACTTCGCTCCAAGCAGCTGTTAATTTTCTTAAGGCCAGACAAACCCTTCGAGGGTCCTGTTGATGTGTTTTTTACGCACATGCGAACACAGAATAAAATACCCAAAAGTATCTTATCCTCTCTTGAATAAAGTTACTCAAATGTTGAAGATTAGCTTAAGGATCACTTGAGATAACTCCAAGGTTCTTGTATGTCGGGTCACAATGTGTGGATAAGCACGAGTGGTCGTTGTGAGTGTTGTTTTATCAAGGGGCCTTACATTGAATTGTTGAATGCTTGAATCACTGGGACTTGATCATCTAATGTTGCAATCTTGTGATGCTTTTTATCCTAAACTAGCTTGAGTTGAAAAAAAAGGCAAAAGAGAAAGGGTTGAGAGAGTCTATTCTAAGACCTAGAATGTAAGAAGATGGGTGAATGATTAGATGGAATCATACTGGGCAAGGTCTCACTATCAACTTGAACAATTTGACACAAGCTCAATGCAATCTTCTAAGGGATAATTCGAAGATGTTCAAACCATTACCATCAAACATTGATCACCATTCAAGTTAATGCATAAATAATGGACGCATAACAATTTGAAGTTTAGCTCATATCATTCTAGTTGACCACACAAGGCACACTTACAATCAACAAGAGGCTAGTGGTATGGACTAAACAGATTCCACACAAATGCATTCAACAAATTCTTCAACTCAATCTAATTATCATGAAGTAAATTGAGAAGTAAAGACCATGCAAGTTGTTGAAGTAATAAATCAAATTCACCACAACTTCAATGAAATCAATTGTTCTTTACAACAAGGTTTTGGCAACAATCTTTGCCTTCTCCTAATCTAACTTCTTTTCTAATTGCTATTCACTATTCTATTCTATTATTCTTCTAAAACTATCTTTTCCTCCTTTAATCATTTACAAATGGAGAGCTTGAGCCTTTTATAATGCTCCCAATACAATTCAATGGCTTAGATCAATTTGAGATCAATGGCTGAGATTTTACAATGGAAACCCTAATTAGGGTTTGTTACAACAAACTCAATTCTGGCCAATGAAATAATTACAACATTTTGACACGTCATCTCTGAAATATTCGACCAATAAATAATAGGGGTAGGTACATCAAAGTTTGTGCCATCATGGACGAGTTAGGTACATTGCATCTAGACATTCTGATGTGGAACTCCTCTGATTGGTTAGTGGTGACTAGGACGCCATCTGCAACTTGCTCTTGTAGACTTGATTCATCATCATGAAGGGATGTTGAGAGATATCTCTTGATACTCAACATCTCAAGTTCGCTCAGAGTAGTGGTGATGGGAAGCATTGATGTAGCGGAGTCATTCCTCCATCCTCACCTGCTTGCCTTGGGGTGATTGTATGACTTCTCCTTCGCGCTCCTTTGATCTCTTCATGTCTCCTTGGTGCCGTGAGAGTTGAGATTCCTCTTGGGCATTCTCGTGCTTGTAAATGAAGTTTTCTCCTTTTGCATAGTGTTGTAGATCTTACAATCTTCCTCCTTTTGCTTTGCAATCACCATCATTGATGTTTTTGTATTTGCTGTTGAAGTTTTCCTCTTGAGGACGTCTTCTTGACCTTGACATTGAAATTTCCTCCTTAGAACACTTGTTTTAATCCTCCTTTAACGTGATCCCCTTGATTTCTTTCTTCATCTCCTGCAAAACAAACAAATCAGCATCAAACATACACGATATATACCTTCTATATAGCCTCCTAATTTGATATAATTTCTGATTTGATGTGATTTGCAGGTTTGATAAGAGGAGGTCGCACCCAATAAGGGGCAATAGAAGTTTTCTCAAACCTAGTCCAATTTTGCCCTTCATCACTTCAGGTTTGAATACTTTGTCATTCATGCAAGTGGAGGCATTAAATTAACCTGGAAGAAAGCTCTGCAAGCAATTTCGCTCCTAAACTTGGGCACATGAAGTGAATTTCGCTCCAACTAGGGAGCACTTGAAGTTGAAATTCGCTCCAAAAGAGGAGCACTTGAAGTGATCTTCAAACTTGTCATTGAACTTGCTTTTACTCACCTTCATTCTATGGATTCTAACATTGAGTCTTTCAACCATTTATTGATGAAAACATGACAAACTAACCTTAGGGAAGGGTTCTAGAGGAATTTTGCTCCGAGAGTGGAGTACATTAAGTAAAATTTGCTTCAACTGGGATGCACTTGAAGTTCGCTCCATAGTGGATGCACATGAAGTTCGCTCCAAAGTTCATGCACTTGAAGTGAATTTCAAATCAAAACTAAACTCGCTATCAATCACTTTTCTTAGCTTCATCGACTCAAACCTTAGGTCTTTCAAACATTCATTCATGAAAACTTGTCAAACTCACCTCATGGAAGGCCTAAAAAGGAATTTTTCTCCTATCAAAGAGCACTTGAAGTAGCCTTCAATTTAAGTCTTGCTCATCTTTTATCCATTTTGACAATTCAAATACATTGAATCATGCTCATTCGAAGGTCTTGAGGTAAATTCACTTCAAGGGAAGAGCACAGAAAGACGTATGAATGAGCACAAGAAGACGTATGAATGAGCACTTGAAGACATATGAATGAGCAAAGGAAGACGTATTTCTCCTGAGAGGGAGCAAAGGAAATCTTCATGTACTTAGTCAAATTTTGCCCTTTCAACCTGCAACTGACCTTCCCTACCTGCTATGCTCAAATTGACATCACTTGACCTCTCCTTTCTAGCATTTTGCTACTCCAAACCTTGACCAATCGAGCTGACAACCACTTACTCATCTCATAACTCTTCATTTCACACCTCACACAAGGCTATCCACCTGACTCTTGGCTTCTTGACCATCTATACCTCTTCAATGCAAAGGCTAATAGCCAAAGACTCTAACACTATCCTAGAAAGCAGGAAAAAGTGGGGGTCCCCATTTGCAATGGGGCAATGTGTGAATACCTCACAACAGATCCAACACCCTTGCTAGAACAAGAATCCCCTTGAGGCACCTTAGCCATCACATGCAAGGAGGAGGATCGAAGGCCCTCACAACATTGGACACCTTTGAAACTGGAGACATTTCTCTATCCATGCAAACAAAAGGACCCTATTGCGGGATCCCCCAAAACCACGAACATCCTAAAATCAGCAGCACCACCCATTGATGCAGACAAAGGAAAATAAAATAAAAGAGGGGCAGGGCAGCTCCCCGCTACCCCAACACCGTTTCTCCCCCACACAACAATCACCGCTTCTCCCCCACACATCGGACACCTTTGAAACCGGAGACATTTCTCTATCCATGCAAGCAAAAGCACCCTATTGCGGGATCCCCCAAAACCACGAACATCCTAAAATCAGCAGCACCACCCATTGATGTAGACAAAGGAAAAGAAAATAAAAGAGGGGCAGGGCAGCTCCGCGCTACCCCAACACTGCTTCTCCCCCACACAACAATCACCACCCCTCACATCGCCCAACCAGCATGCCAACACCGTAGAAGGCAGCACACAAGCGGAAGATTGCACAGGAAAGCCGAGGAAGGGTGCGGCTAGGGTTTCCTCTAGCCCGCACTCACAGACTGTCCAACCGAAGCCATCCTCACTCACATCCATTAGCCTTATTTCATTACTGCATATCAAATTTATTTTATGCTAAAACCCCATGTAATTTGTTATCAGTTGTGAAGTCCTATTTGGTATTCGTCTCCTAATAGGGTTTCTTTAATTCATCTTCATTTAGTTTTGTTGATTCTCCTTTTTGTACTTTCAGGTTAAAAGTACACAAAAACCCCCAAAACCCCCATCATGAGGGTGCTGCGCCTCTCATACACAGAGGAAGATTGTTAATCCATGGGTATCTCTCCAACTGTTTGCACAATTTGTGAATGCCCGTTGGGCGAGTCATTTGATATTTACAGTGACAAATCTATTTACCAAAAGGACTTAGGGATGAAAAACCTCACATCCTTTGGGTATGGAAATGATTTGGATTTGCAAGTAAATTGCCTATATCATTGACATTATTGAGAGTTTGAATTTTGTTCCTGTATTGCAGCCATGTGAAATTTCATAGCTTGCCTTATTAATATATATTGGAGTGTAGACTTGCAAGACAATCACAGCCCTTAAAATTTTTTAGATGTTTATGGTTGCTGCCATACTTATTTGAGGGGATCTTGATGTTGGTTATCTTGTTGCTGTTTATTTTATTCATATTGAGGTACCAGCTGAGTATAATATTGAAGCTATTTTGTATTTTGCATTTAGTTTCTAGTTTAGTTTTTTAAATTATTAAATTACGAGACCTTGCTGGTCATTTTAGTTTGCTTAATAGAAATTCTGATATCCCTATTCTGCCTCTTAGTTTTGGTTTCATAAAAAGTGGAAAATATCCAAAACTGTTTATTTCATTTTTTTATAAAAATCCTAAATTGCATATTACCTAGGGTTGATTTCAAAGATGCATTTATTTTTAGCAATTGCTTTTTGTCATTCCAATAATTAGAGAAGTAAAAGAAAACACATAATTCTGAAACCTTCCTAAATAGGGACATTACATTCCTAGTTGATGTGCTCAATGTTAATTTTGAGCCCTAGATCAGTAATCAGATTTATGTCTTTTAATTATGCCCTAGTTTTTTAATCAAATTTGTAATATTTTATTAAACCATAATTCAGTAAACTCAGAAATGAAACAAGTAAACAAGAGACAAATGCAAATACCCTGGGAAAACCTCCAAGGAGGAAAAACCCAGCATTAAAGACCCACAGGTCAGATTATATATTCTCTCTTAATTGCACAAATACAATACTTAGCTTGCTTCTTCAGATCTGATCCCTTTTGTATGTCAGATCTGCACTTCTAAGCACTTCAAGTCTGCACCAAAAGAGGCCTATATCTTCTTGGACAAGTTCGCACAATCCTTGACAAGTTTGCACAATCCTTGGATAAATTCGCACTTTTATTAGCAGAGCTAATTCGCTGATTACATTGATGATTGAATTGTGTTTGCACTTTAACTTTATTTATATGGATCTTTTGACCAAGGTCGGCCTCAATCCTTTTTGGGGCCAATTTATATTTTGTGGCGTGAGTCCTTTTTGGTGTAGCGTGGAGGATGGGGATGGACTTGTCTTGGGGCCACGCTACCCCTTAAGGATAGGACCCAGTCGTAAATGGGTTCGGATGTTGCCTTAAGGCAATTCGAACCCATCTTTCCCTAGTTATAAACAACACTCCCTCTTAACTAGGGAAGAAGAGAATACATAATCTAAACCTTTAGAGTTCCATCGAGCACACAAGCATAGAATGGATCTAGCACACAAGCATAGAATTACATCTTCCACCTAGCACACAAGCATAGAAAGTGTAATACACAAGTGGGTCTTTACATAATTACAATTTTCCATCTAGCACACAAGCATAGATTGGACACAATTCATTCTTGCACACAAGCAAAGAATGATCAAGGTGCTGCAGATAGAGTCACTGAGGTTGGAGCTCCCTCTCAATCAGGGTTCCGTTTTCCACAATACCAAGTCTGTCTTTGAAGTATTCAAACTTCACTCTGGATAAGGGTTTGATAAGGATATCTGCAACCTGTTCATCTGTGCTAATATACTTTAGCTGAATGGTGCCTCTTTGCACCTCTTTGCACAATATCCCATAGTATCCATCTTGTAATGCCTATGGAGGATGACTTCAAACTTTAACATGCACACTTGCAGGTCATGAATACATACACAATTTAGTCATGCACATCATGGAGTCTTTCCATGCCATCGATCACACATATCCATCATTCATTGTCTTTACCTTAGTCTTCTCCCAAAGAAGAATGTAACATCATAATCTTCCATCTTGCACACAAGCAAGAAATGGAATAGACATAATCAGAATATTGCAGTCTTCCATCTTGCACACAAGCATAGAATGGAACTAAATAACATAGTCTTCCAGCTCGCACACAAGCATAGACTGGATCCACCTTACATTGCTCGCAGAGGGTGGAGAGGATCTTTTCTAGCATTTTACATTGCCCGGAGAGGATGGTTGATACAACACAATGTATCACAGAGGTTGAGACTCCCTCTCAACCAAGGCGGTGTTCTCCACAGCTCCAAGTCTATCTCAAGCTTCAAGAGACTTGGTGAGAACATCTGCAACATAGGATTGTCCTGCCATAAAACACTGAATTGTCAGGCATCAATATACAACCCTGATAATAAATCAAAATAGCACAACAAGAATTTTGAGAAACCACACTGCTTCTCTGGATGCAACACTTGTAACAATGTATTTATCTACAGTAATACTTAATGCAATTGAGGACTGTCGTTGTAGGTCCAAGAGATCGCAGTGGGTGAATGCTTGAAGAGTTTTCCTAGTTTGTAATACTTCTTGACCAATCTGAACTTAAGCAGCTTCAGCCCATAATCAATTGTGCCTCGCAAGTATCTTAGGATGTGCTTGGCTGCAACACGATAAACATGTTGGGCAAGCTCATGAACTGACTGAGAGCATTCACTGCAAGGCATATGTTTGGTCTAGTGTTAACTAGATACATCAGTGATCCAATCAACTGTCTGTACTCTAATGGATCTGCAAAATCAGAGTTAGCTGCAAAAACACTTAACTTCTTTAAGTTAGATTCCATAGGAGTAGACATGGGTTTACAATCCATCATTCTAAATCTTTTCAAAATGTCAATAGTATACTTTCCTTGACTTATAAAAATTTCGTTAGACCTTTGCCATACTTCTAGACCTAGAAAATAATGCATTAAACCTAAGTCCTTCATTTCAAATTCTGAAGCTAGTTCTTTCTTACATCTAATGATAAGTTCATCTTTACCAGTAAAAATGAATCATCCACATATTGAACTATAATTAGCATTTCATCATTGGATGACTTAAAGTAGATGTTAGAGTCAGCATCATTTTACAAAATTCTAAACTTAACAAGTATTCTTTCATACCAAGCACGAGAGTCCTGTTTGAGGCCATACAGGGCTTTCTTCAATCTGCACACGTGAATCTCATAACCCCTTAAGATATATACCAAAATAGCTGGAACTCCCTCTCAGCAGCAGTTGTGTCCAATCATAGCTTCCAAAGTACTTGAACTTCCTTTGAATGTATGCCCATCCCAATAATTTCCCTTGAAGATTTAGTATGCCCTGTTTCAAAAGCATTCCAAGCCACTGAAAGATCCAATCAATTTCCTGTACTCCGGGATAGGAAATCATACTCTATGATGAAACTGAAAAATGCTTGACTCAAGAAAAGAATTGCATGCTAATACTCATAATAAAAGGTAATAAACCAACATAGGTTAGAGTATACCAACTCAGAAGGAGGCGCTCCTCCTTAACTTCTGCACAATCAATCTTTTATGTTAATCTCAAGGATCCTATCCATCTATCTTTCAATAAGGTGGACCCATAGCACAATTGTTGAGATAAGATGAGGATAAATTCCATCAAGAGATTACACAACAAGATTGCCAATAAATGTTATCGATAGAAAACGAAAATCCTAAGAAATCAACAATACATTCTAACTTCTACTATGTAGGGAAGAGCATCATCATAACCAATTAACTGAAAGCAACCTGTCATGCAGTTATTTTAACAGATAACTGCCACATAATAAAACTGCATTTGTCACAACATTTAATGACATGAGCTCGAATGCAACAGGGATGATATAAGGATGTTAACTCGGGATAACACAGGCACAAACTTGCTTGCAGACCTACAAGGATAAACACCTGTCACAGGGAATCTCAAAACATGATTGGCCCAACATGGGTTAATTCAAGGAGAATATCATTTCCCTTTCACACAACCCAACAAGGGTTTTACAAAACTAAGTAAACACAAACCCATAAGAAGCAAATGAAACCCTTATTATTTGACAAAGAAACCCTATGTAAACAAATTGACAAAGTTATTCAACAGGAATACTTAACCTTCAATTATCATAAAGTCTCTCATCACAAAGTTAATAAAGAATTAAGAAAAATACACCTGTTGATGTTTAGATAACACTGACACTGGAACCGAAAGCTTCCCCAAAAGAAACTATCTTTGCAGTCTATCTTCAAAAGCCATAATTCGCAATCTCCTCTTGATGTGCCTTAGCACAGTCAGCTAGGGTTTGAAGATTGGTGGGAATACAACTGATTTTGTTAGCAATACAAAATAGCAGTTGCATGTCTAGTAGCAAATAAATCTACCATACCATCAAAGATTCAATCATTATTAAAATTGGATCAGATCACATCAAGGGTTAAGAATCATGAAATATATACCAATCTAGGGTTTAGACCAATTCTGAAAATCAACAACTCTGAAGGTCTGAATAAAGTAATAACTCCACAGTATACACTTTGCATTCCAGAGATTTGAAAATCTGAAAGGAGAAATATCAGTTACTTCCTTCTTTGGTTCTTCACTCGAATCTCCACAATGAATTAAAGAATGACTCTTTGATGAGGACCCGATGATGCCCTCTAACTTCACCCCTGTCATTATCTTAATAAAAGATGAACAACGTGAAGGTAAGAGCTTACTGAAATCTGAGGGTTAGTATAACCTTAGCTTTGATACCATGTTAATTTTGAGCCCTAGATCAATAATCAAATTTATGTCTTTTAATTATGCCCTAGTTTGTTAATCAGATTTGTAATATTTTATTAAACCATAATTCAGTAAACTCAGAAATGAAACAAGTAAACAAGAGACAAATGCAAATACCCTAGGAAAACCTCCAAGGAGGAAAAACCCAGCATTAAAGACCCACAGGTCAGATTATATATTCTCTCTTAATTGCACAAATACAATACTTAGCTTGCTTCTTCAGATCTGATCCCTTTTGTATGTCAGATCTGCACTTCTAAGCACTTCAAGTCTGCACCAAAAGAGGCCTATATCCTCTTGGACAAGTTCGCACAATCCTTGACAAGTTCGCACAATCCTTGGATAAATTCGCACTTTTATTAGCAGAGCTAATTCGCTGATTGCATTGATGATTGAATTGTGTTTGCACTTTAACTTTATTTATATGGATCTTTTGACCAAGGTCGGCCTCAATCCTTTTTGGCGCCAATTTATATTTTGTGGCGTGAGTCATTTTTGGTGTAGCGTGGAGGATGGGGCTGGACTTGTCTTGGGGCCACGCTACCCCTTAAGGATAGGACCCAGTCCTAAATAGGTTCGGATGTTGCCTTAAGGCAATCCGAACCCATCTTTCCCTAGTTATAAACAACAAAGCACTTATTTATAGGTTAAGTGCCCAGGATTTGGGACTTTAGAATAATCATTTCATCCAAGAAAGAGCTTTAAAGTGAAACACTTAAAGGCTGTTAAGAAGCTGAAAAGAAAGAAACTTAAAGCAAATCCAATCCTAAGTTTGCATCCGCTAATTCATTTTTGTGCATCTCTTTTGAGGGGGTTTGCCAAACTGTTTACATGTCACGTCTATACTTCCACATTTGCATGATCATATCACCACGGTATTTGTAATCGAAATCCACCTTTTATTTTCTTTCAATGGATATCTATAACCCATTTCCTGAGCAGGGAGTATGCTAGTAAAATTCAGTAGAATGTGGCTTTACATATCTGATCATACTCGATTTGAAGTTTTTTTTAAAAACTTTCTCAATGAATTCATTGTATGTATTACCTATAATCACATATTATATGAGATTACGTCTTCTTTGAAGGCAAGTTGCTAGACAATTCACTTTTCTTGCTAATGTCTCTACATTTTGCATACATGTCTTCTGGACATTCAACAAAATTCCTCCATCACTAACGCCTTTAGTGGGTGCCTGCACATTGTTTGAGATTTTTGTACATTAAGGGAGCAAGGGCAAAGGTTATGAAGTTTGGCTTTATGCCCGCCAGCTGCAATTGCTTGAAAATTATAAAGCCGTACATTTGATCTTCTGCATATCCATTCGAGCTGAGTTCCTTGAGATGGCATTATTTGAAGCATTTTGTAAAAATTTAGTGTATTGGCTATGATTCCATTTTTGGATAAATGTCTGTGTTACTGAAATTTTCATTATATTTACAATTCAATGGAAATTTTAGTACCTAGGCAAAGATTACAGTCACATAAGTGAAATCTTTCAATTGTTATTTTATTCATTATATTTTATACAGTTGAAATGATTACGAGAAGTAATCTACAAAGCAAAAGAAAGGATTACGAGAAGTAATCTACAAATAAATTTTCTCTCACACAAGATTGTGAGAGTAATCCTTACTTTCCTATGCAAAAGAGAAAAACTAAATTAAATAAAGCAAATGCATAGATAAGCTAAGAAAGGAACCAGCCATTGCCTGGGGGTATATGGCTGGCGTAAGTTTGCTCTCGAAGTCATAAATCTGCATTTCTGGAATCCGTTCTCTTCCTTTCTCCTCCTTGTCCTGAAAAAGTCAAATGGTGAAGTGGGTTAGATCAAAAGATCTAAGCAATGACTAAATGTCTACTTATCTTACCTATACATTTGCATCATTAATCAAGCTCCCCTCGTCACAGAAAAATAAGCATCTTGGAAGACAAAGAATAAAAGGTCATCTTCATTGCTTGGAGAATTATTGTTTTCTAACTGTTTGTTTAATGTGCAGAGACAGGTAAAAAATTGCAAATTTCAGAGGTTTTATTATGAGTGGGGTTAAATGAGGCTCCCAAAAGGGTTGAGCCCAGCTCATAGAAATCATGTGTTTGTTCAGAGGGTACTTGCAAGTATATACAAGAAGCATAAGATGGTGTAAAAGCAGCCACAAATGCTGCAGCAGAGCAGGGGAAAAGAGAAGATAAAGATAATGTTTCACAAGATGTGATTGCAATAGTGACACTTTGCATGCTAGGTGTATGACTAGCACCCCAAAAAAATTTCACTTCAAGGAGGCTGTCAACTAGTGGTTTCAAATACATAAAAAATGGGAATGAAACCAATGTGTTAGATTTTTCAAAATACAATAAGTCATGCCTTGGCTGGTTAAAAGATTAGATGGAGTTTGCACATTGTAAGATCCATTTTGTCTAGAAAGCACCAATATTCTTAGTCTTTATCAAGATGTGGTACTTCCAACATGGAAGTTTGCATATGCCCTGGCACAAATGATTCTGAGAGGGTGGCAATTTTTACATAGTTCCTGAAAGGTACTTGCTCCAATATAAACTGCAAACTGACACACATGAAGTTTGTACAAATGAGAGTTGCCCTTTCAGAGATGTGAATGTGAATCCCAAAGCACCTATTTGTGATGAATTTCTCAAAGGCTTTTGTCCTGACAGCGATGAGTGCAAATATAAGTCTAAATACATCAGAAGAAGATAGCAGCAAGGATGATGTGACTGAAGATAATATCTTACATAGAGACAAGGTATTTTTCTTTAGACTAACATGCAAACAAAAGCCCCAATTTCCTTTTCGAAAAAGCAAAGATATAGAGAAATTTGCAGAATGTCATACCCAGAAAAGTGCGGAAAGAACAGACAATAAAAACCATCAACGCTTTTTGTTGCCTTTTGAAATTTGCAAAAAATTGGTGCGTAAAGAAACTATCAGCAATTTTTCCATCCACAAGAAATTAATAGAGTTTCGTTGAATTACAAATTGCAAAAAATTTTGTACATAAAAAATGCAGAGGGAGTTTCTTTTCTGTTAAATGCTAAAAAGTTCCAAATTCTTTTTGAAAAATGGAAAACCCAGAAATTTACAGAGATTACAAGAAATGTAAATAAAATCCATTTATGCAGTTTCTTGTGCGGAAAGTTTCAGAGGGTTCTTCTTCAGCAGTAAAAATGCAAGCAAAGTTGGTGAATAAATGTACATTCGCTGATTTTCAAAGGGAAAGTGAAAATTGCAGAGTTTCCTTTATTATGAAAATGCCGAGTTCACAGTCGGAATAATGAAAAATGCAGAGCTTTCGAATTATCTTTTCAGCAAAAGAACTTTGTAAAAATACCTTTCATTCTTTTCAAATGGAGTAATGTCGTGGCTTTATGAAAACCCCTAAGATTTCCAACGCAGGAGCAGACTTGTTAAGTCCCAGAAAACGGATGCATAGGAGTCAACGCGCAAAACCAGTTCCCATCTCCATGTTCGAACCCTAGCATTCAGTGTTTTTCTCTTCAGCAAAGTTTCACAAAAGCAAAATGACTAATGATTTTAGGTTTTCATCGTTATATTCCCCTCTTGCTTTGCCTTTTCCCATTTTTATGGGATTGTATTTCATTTTATGAAATGCAATATAATAGATGCATGGTGGTCGAGGTTTCCACAAACTCCCACTTATGGGTTAAATTTAACATAAACTTTGCCTAGCCGTGGGGAGGCTTTAAAACCCTTAAGTCCTCAAAGACTTATCAAATTTAAAAGATGTAAATTAATTTCATATTTATTAAATTATATAAATGTTGTAAAAAATTGCTATTTTCTAAACAACATTTATATAATTAATAAATATTTAATTAATTACTTTTTGCATGTTAAATTTCCTAACAATACTCTTTAAAGGAAATTATAACTTTTTGCATATTTTAACTAAGGATTCAATACTTTTCTTCCATATACACATGATAATGTAAAATGAATATTTAATTGGATGGATTATAAATCCAATTAATATTTATTATAATTGTGTTTTAAAAATCATTCCCAATATGCACATGGAAGGAAAATATTGAACCTTAGATAGGTGAAGTTATTACAAGAACTTGGGGTCGAATTTGGGCTTGGAATGCAGTTATTCATGAGTTTGGGCTAGTTCTCCAACAGTTAGAGCCCGATTTTGACTATTTCATGGGTCAACCTTCAGTTGACCAAGTGTTTACACTTGATTTCACGCAAATATGCAGAGTTTGAAGCCTTTTTGTGGGGTTTCCTTTCCCTACTCGGATTTCAAGATATTTTTGACTTGGAGATCACTCATGGAGACTTTCAGTTGAGCACTAGTCATCCTATCCTTGCCTTTGGAAGGCTTTTTGCATAAAGGAAGGAAGGATTTCAGTTTATGGAGGTTCTGGATTTTTTTTCTCAAGCCTAGCTGAGTTTTGTATCTTGTAACCCATTTTGCAGTTCTGACAGAAGATTTCAATAAAGATATCAGTTTATGCCTTATCATTTCGGAGTTATTTTTGATTGTGTGATTGAGAGCAATTTTCATTTTTGTGTTATTTGTGAAATAACCTTTCTTGAATTTTCTGTCTCATGCATGAATCACAGGTCATGCATTGTGGTTTATCAAAATAATTGTTTGTGAAAGTCATTTCCTTTCAAGTTTTTGAGCAATAACCCTTTGTATGAAACATTTTTTTGTGATATGAATTCAGAGATGTCATGTGTGTAAAACAGGTGCATTTAAAAGAGTTTTTCTGTTATCTTTCAGATCATTTGGTGTATCACCTTGTTTATGTTGTTAGCAGTTCTTTCATCCTGATTTCTTATTCTCTCTCCCTTTTCCTCAAAGGTTTTTCTTAAGGTCTTGTTAGAGTAGTGATACGTCATTTTTCAGGAACCGGCCTATCCAGAGGTTCAATCATAATAACAGTTTACCCACAGATTTGTGATTCTCCCCATGTTTACCCAAAGTGCTAGGTTTTAATAGCTTAGTATTGGGTGCACTTTTGGGCCTTAACAGTCTGCTCGAGCTATATTAACTAATGGAAATCTCTGCACCCTTTTGCTTCGATGGATGTTTTATAACCTGTTCCAAATTTTAGAAAATTTTGAGAGCTTCCTCACGAAATCTACTTTATACACATTCTGCAATCCTTTAATTCTATGAGATATCATCTCCTCGATGCATGTGGTATTCAAGCTCCTAGTCTTTCTACATACTCATCTGCCATATGCCCTAAATAGGGTTCCTTCACTTTTTTGGTATAACTTTGAATTTCGGGGAAACCATTTTTGGTTTGGCCGAGAGTCTTTGTTTGGCCGATAACACACTTGAGTAAATTTTTCTCTTTGTGGGGTCCACCACTTTGGCTCATATTAACCAACTTAATGGTTTTTGTTTTACCATCACATATATAGTTTATATATATAAGATCATTTCTTATAATGCTCCATAATGCTTAATTTAAATAATTTTTGATTGATTTTAATTTTGATTTCTCGAGTGTTATTCCTCTTCAAACATATAATGTGGCCATTTGAAATATTATTATTGGAATTCGAATAACAAGCTGTTTTGGGTTTGCACATATGGAAATCGATCCCCTTTTAAAACTACATGCTGGGCTCTACCCTTATGGGAGCTGCATTTATCTCCACATATAGTAAACATTTGGTTTCAATAATGTCAAATACATTAATTTGAATTATCAAATTTCATAAAGAAGATATCTTTCATTAATGAACTTGTAACAATACTAACTTCATTTGATGATAAAATAAACCATTCTTCTCAAACCAATGCTCCATACCTTGTTCTGATGTATTTTGCCAATAAATCCACTTGAACAGGTGACAGGAACAATGATTTAAACATTATCAAATCGCGCATTCTGACTGTTTGTGAAAAGTGTTGAGTCACAATTTTTTTCATCTGGAATCGATCCCGAAAATCAAACAAATCACACTATGAGGTCACAAGAGTTGCCAACCATATAGACATTTAATCAAAGATTGAAACACAATTGACAACTCTGATAAATTCCTTCTGAGGTGAAAGATATTAATTTCCAAAATAGGCCCCACAATTGATTTTCACTTTGTACAAGTTTTATTTTGTATAAAGTGCATTTGGTTTAGGCTCTGAAAAAATATCAAACAAGCTCGTGGGGCTCCAAAATTTTGCACTGTAGTTTATTATTGTAAAAGTATTCAAATTTATGTTCAAAAATTGGAAGGTTAAGGATTTTGTCTTTTTTTAATTCCTTAGACAATATTCAATGCTATTAATGTGTGCTCTCTTAGTTATTTCTGATTATGAACTGAAACTTCTTGTTTGTAGGTGGCTGTAGATAATATTTATTGATTTTGATATATCTTCAACATGCTTCACAGCACATATATAGGCATTGCCTTGTAAGATCAAGGCATGCCTTGACCGGACATGTCTGATCAAGACATGTCTTGATCAAGGGTGGCGCCTTTTCATAAAGCAAACCGATAACTATTGGTTAATGTCAATGCCGATACATAACAAATGCCAATCGGTTTGTGATTTAATGCGGTTTGATTATCATTGTAACCGATAATAAATCGGTTAGATTCTAATGCAATTTATCATTAACCGATCACTAATCGGTTTATTCTTAATGCTATTTCGTGGTAATCGATGGTAAATGTAACCCGATTATGGAACAGTATAAGAGCAAAAATATGTTAAGACGATGACTATTGTAGTTATGTCTAATTAGTGTTGTCATATGACAACTAGAATAGATATGCAGAACCGATTACAATCACAGCATATAAATGAAATCACTGCATAGCAAATACGATCATATCTTGATCAATGATAAAGATGATTATGATGTCTACCATTAGTATGTAGATTTAACGATAGGATAGATGATTGAATGAGAGACTTCATTTATCTCTCATTCAATCATTTATCTTACCGAAGCTACATTGTTTCAACACTCCCTCTTAGCTAGGGAAGATAAATGGAGATCTATGTAAACATTCAAATAATCATCTAATTATATAGCATCACATTTCTCATAATAGAATTTATTACATGACTTCGTAATACAAAAGATCAAGTCACATATGCTCGTGACATGATGTATCACATAACACGTGATACAGAAATATATCACATCATCTTGTGATATAGAGATATCACATAGCACGTGATATCAGTATCACATAACACGCGATACCTTGGATATAAAATAATTTGAGAATATTGAATTCTCTTATATCCAGGTTATGGTATGTGCATTGACATTACGTCACATAATGTCTACCATAACATATCATGGCACACCCATGAGTCAAGATGATATAGAGATATCACATAGCACGTGATATCAGTATCGCATAACACGCGATACCTTGGATATAAAATAATTTGAGAATATTGAATTCTCTTATATCCAGGTTATGGTATGTGCACTGACATTACGTCACATAATGTCTAACATTTTTATCATGGCACACCCATGAGTCAAGATAATATCAAGTCAGCATGATATCAACATTACAAGATCGTCACCTTGTAATGTTCAGTACAAGTGTTCATTATCTAAATAGTCATCACCTCTTAGAAATGGGCACAGGGGGAGGAGCCCATATAGTCATAACATGACAAAAGAAGTTTACACATTAAACATCTTATATATTAGTACAGATTATAAAGCAAATTTCAATTCAATCATACCGAGTCCTTTCCTGAAGTGTTCAACTTTTACTCTGGATAGAGGCTTGGTCAGTATGTCTGCTGTTTGGTCTCCTGTATTGATATACTGCAACTGAATCACATTCCTATCCACCATGTCTCTCGCATAGTGGAAGGAATCTCTATGTGTTTGGATCTATCATGAAATACAGGGTTCACAGAGAGTTTTATACAACTCTAGTTATCACAATGAATTATAGTAGGCTTCAGTGGCTCACCGAATAATCCCACAAGTAGTTTTCTAAGCCATACAGCTTCTCGTGCAGCCATGGAAGCTCCGATATATTTGGCCTCTGTAGAACTCTGAGCTACTGAAGACTGTTTCCTGCTAATCCAAGATATCATGGCTGAACCCAAACTGAAGCAGCATCCTGAGGTGCTAGTCATGTCAGTCACACTTCCAGCCCAATCTGAATTAGTGAACCCATGAAGATCCAAATCAACTTTCTCATACTTGAGTCCATAGTTAAGAGTACCTTGGAGGTATCTCATAATATGTTTCACAACCATAAGATGTATCTCCTTAGGTTCACACATGAACTGACTTAATGCATTTATTGGATAACAGATATCAGGTCTAGTATTGACCAAGTACATTAACGATCCAATCATCTGTCTATAGAGAGTGGGATCTACCAATGGGGAATCTGTTGCTGCCTCCTTCAATTTGTGAAGATTAGTTTCCATAGGAGAAGACATGGGTCTGCAGTTCATCATACCAAATCTCTTCAATATGTCTAAGGTGTATTTTCCTTGATTAAGCACAATACTGTTAGAGTTTTGCCAAACTTCCAATCCAAGAAAGTAATGTAGAAGGCCTAAATCCTTCATATCAAACTCCTTTTCAAGGTCTTTCTTACATTGTCCAATAAGGTGATCTTCTCCTGTAATTAGAAGATCATCAACATATAAGATCAATATCAGCATATCACCTTTGACCCTTTTGAAGTATAGATTTGGATTTGCATCATTCTTTGAGAATCCCAATCCTTGAAGATAGTTGTCAATTCTTTCATACTAGGCCCTGGGAGCCTGTTTTAAACCATATAGGGCTTTCTTTAATCTGCACACATGTGTTTCTGCATTGTGGATCTCAAACCCTTCTGGCTGTTCTAAGTAGACTTCCTCCTCAATTTTACCATTCAAGAAAGCAGTTTTCACATCCATTTGATGGACTTTCCAACCTTTGGCTGCTGCAATGGCCAGTACTGCTCTGATTGAGGTGTACCTAGCAATTGGAGCAAATGTCTCATCATAGTCTATCCCTTCTTTCTGTGAGAATCCCCAGGGAACAAATCTGGCTTTGTGTTTCTCTATGCTACCATTTGCGGCATGTTTGATTTTGAACAGCCACTTGGATGAAACAATGGATTTCCCTTTTGGCCTAGGAACAATTTCCCACACATCATTGTTAAGTATGGATGTATATTCTTCAGACATTGCATTTTTCCAAACTTGATGTTTAAGAGCTTCTGGTACACTAGAGGGTTCTGATTTGGAGAGATCGTTCATAAGGGCTACATAGCTAGAAAATCTTCGAGGCCTCTTACTTTCTCTAAAAGTCTTTGAAGGAGCTGCAAAGTCCCTTGCATCCTACATTGTTTTGTGAGCCTATAGAGGTCTTTTCTTAGAGATTTCTTGGGGAAAAATCTATACTTCATTTTCTTCTGAACACTCCCTCTGAATCTCAAGAGTGGGATCCTCTTCTAGGTCTGAAGATGGAGCATAGGTTTCAGACTCAATAAAGTATTTAGCCCTTTTGAAGTCTATGTCTTCTTCAAATATAACATCTCTACTAAGTTTAATATTGCTATGTCCAGGTACAAAAATTTTGTAAGCTTTAGAGGTTTCACTATATCCAACAAAGATTCCTTTTCTTCCAGAGGGTTCTAGTTTTGTCCTTTTCTCTTTAGGTATGTGAAAGTAAACAGGGCAGCCAAATATTCTAAAGTGGGTGATATTTGGCTTTATCCAGTGAAGACTTCTTCAAGGGTTTTGTCTTCAATGTGGGAATGAGGACATCTATTTTGTATGTAAACAACAGTGTTGGAGGCTTCTGCCCAAAGGTGAGTTTCTAAGTTCTGATCAAGGAGCGTGGCTTTGGCTGCTTCTACAATGGTTCTATTTTTCCTTTCAGCAACCCCATTTTGTTGAGGCTTGTAAGGAACAGTGAACTCCCTCTTAATCCCAGCTTCTTTACAAAATTCCCTAAAGATGTCTGAGGTATATTCCCTCACATTATTAGTTCTTAAGACTTTTATTTTCTTTCCAGAAGAGTTTTCAGAGAGGGATTTGAATTCCTTAAATCTCTTGAGAATCTCTTCAGATTCTTTACGTTTAAGGAAGTAGATCCTGGTCTTCTTGGAGAAGTCATCAATGAATATTACATAATAAAGGAACCCTCCTAATGATGGTACTGACATTGGCCCACATAGGTCAGAATGAACTAGTTCCAAAACATTGCTCGTTTTCCTAGAACTATTCTGAAAGGAACTCTTAGTATTTTTGCCTAGGGCACACCCCTTACATGTATTGGAATGGTATTGTTTTAACTTAGGCAAACCAATTACTAATTTTTCCATTGAACATAAAGCACGAAAGTTTAAATGACCTAATCTTCTATGCCAAATTTCATTAGAATCTACAATCTCATGAAGTAGGGCTAGGTTAGATTCAGTACATACCTCGTACAAATAGCCTTTTCTATGTCCTAGGGTTATAGCCTTCTTGATGGAAGAGTTTTGTGGCCATACTAGAACTTTACCATTCATGAAGGTTATTTTGTACCCATCATCTTCAAGTGCAGATATGGAGATTAAGTTCCTCTTGATGCCAGGAACATGCCTGTCTTCAGCTTAAAGGTGCAGGTACCGACGCCTTTCACTGGATGTGCAGAGTCATCAGCAATGGTTACTTCTTCATCATTTTCTTCTAACATGGAATCCAATAATTCTCTATACCCAGTGATGTGTCTTGAAGACCCGGTGTCAATGATCCAGGTGTTAGATTTATTGGATACTTGACTAGAGAGGGCAGAGTAGAATACATGCTTCTCGGAGTCATATTCTTCCCTTTTCACTTTTGCAAATGTAGCTTCTTGTTTGATTCTATCCAGACATCTTGCTGCATAGTGTCCATATTGATCACACCTAAAACACTGAATGTAAGAGTTGTCTTTCTTAGATGACCTTTTCTCATGTCGGTTCTTTCTCTTCTTGAAATGTTTCGTCTTTCTTTTCTTGTTGGAGTTGGTATTTAGAACATGGAGATCTTCATCTATGTTCTTTTGCTTGATCCCCTTTTTATTTAACCTTGACTCCTCTTGAAGACAATCTGCTCTTAGCCTATCAAATTTCGGATATTTAGCCCTTGCACTAATGCCTTGGACGAATGTTTCCCATGTACTAGGCAACCCATCTAGAGCAATGAGCGTTAGCTCTTTTATCTGGATCTCATATCCAAGTGTTGCCAGTTCATCCCTTAGGGCTAATATCCGCATAAAGTATGCATTGATTGACTCTCCTTTGTTCATACTTATATGATTTATTTCCCTTTTTAGAGCCAAGGTTCTACTTGCGTTGTTTATCTCGAATGCACTTTCGAGTGGTTTGAACATATGGTAGGCAATCTCATGTTTTGTTATAATTGGCATAATGTGATTTCTCACTCCATCGACTATGTTCTTCATGGCTTTTTCATTTCCCTTGATCCATGCCGATTTGTCAGGTTCATTCTCAGGTTCTTTAGATTCAACTTTATTTTCTTTTAGAATTATCTTAATTTTGAATTTCCATGCTGAGAAATTGTCGCCTCCTTCAAGTCTATCCTCAAATCTGATAGCGTTAGCCATGGAAATGTGATGTCTATATCCTTGATTTGAACTTCTCAAATTTGAATGCCTCAGGTTCGATCACCTTGGCTCTGATACCATGTAAAAGTATTCAAATTTATGTTAAAAAATTGGAATGTTAAGGATTTTGTCTTTCTTTAATTCCTTAGACAATATTCAATGCTATTAATGTGCGCTCTCTTAGTTATTTCTGATTATGAACTGAAACTTCTTGTTTGCAGGTGGCTGTAGATAATATTTATTGATTTCGATATATCTTCAGCATGCTTCACGACACATATATAGGCATTGCCTTGTAAGATCAAAGCATGCCTTGACCGGACATGTCTGATCAAGACATGTCTTGATCAAGGGTGGTGCCTTTTCATAAAGCAAATCGATAACTATCGGTTAATGTCAACGTCGATACATAAAAAATGCCAATCGGTTTGTGATTTAATGAGGTTCGATTATCATTGTAACCGATAATAAATCGGTTAGATTCTAATGCAATTTATCATTAACCGATCACTAAAAGGTTTATTCTTAATGCTATTTCGTGATAATCGATGGTAAATGTAACCCGATTATGGATTGGTATAAGAGCAAAAATATGCTAAGACGATAACTATTGTAGTTATCATATGACAACACTAATTAGTGTTGTCATATGACAACTAGAATAGATATGTGGAACCGATTACAATCACAACATATAAATGAAATCACTACATAGCAAATACGATCATATCTTGATCAATGATAAAGATGATTATGATGTCTACCATTAGTATGTAGATTTAACGATAGGATAGATGATTGAATGAGAGACTTCATTTATCTCTCATTCAATCATTTATCTTACCGAAGCTACATTGTTTCAACAATTATGATGCAAACAATTGCATTGACCAATTGTTTAAGTCTAACGGTAATCCAGGTGTGAAATAATAATTTTAACACAAGGTCGCTTTGGTGGATTTTGCAATGTGTAAAATGAATAAATCACAAATGGAATTGACCTGGGAAAAATAGAAAATGAGGTGTTGGGATTATACAAATTTGTACAGGGGTACTTTGTTGATTGGAGAATCACCTAGGATAATCACTTTAGCATGAAGGCTCTCAGATACAAAGATATCAAATCCCGAAAATGCCTACTCGGAAAGGTTGTGTGACTCAAGCTTATGTGCACCCTAAATTTTGCCATTTGAAATATGTATCAAATCTGACCATGGGAAGATGAATATGGGTGGTCATGCTTATTTATGGGTGGTAAACATAATTGCAAGGTCAAATTGCTCATCGGGATCTGGATTCATGGGTGCATTTTTGGGGGTGTTCACTAAATTATCTCATTTAGGAGACCCTAAATTTTGCCAAAAATTAGGGTACCAAGACTTATATTTTCTAAACATTCTTGAACTTTGACACTTCCAATTTGCGTGCCAATATTTGTAGATCCTTCCTCATCATTTTCCTCATATACCATCACATCTACATCACGATTATGCTCAATAGTTTGGCTGCAGTTGCAAAAATCAGAATTATTGTCATACCTTTGTGTCATGTTTTCAACATCTCCAAGGACTTCCTCCTTCCCTAATGCATATTTTGTATTGGTAAAATCATTTGCCTTAGCATGTGTTTTCCTTTCTTTTGCAAACAAAGGATCCAATATCTTCGGATGTTGTAGAAGCCTAGTTAGATTCTCATCGTAGTTTTGAAAAACCTGCATGAATTCTACCATAAGTTCCTCAATGGACTTCATCTTTCCCATGACTGAAACAATGCAAGAGTGCGGGTCACTCAAATGTCAACCATTGCGATTCCCAATGATATCCCTTCAAATTGATCATGGTTTTCCTATAAACCAGGTCTCTTGCGTGTGTAAAACCTATGAGGCCCAAACTGATGCTGATGCATAAGAACTTCTAACCCTCCAGGAAGGGAGGATAAGAGCTCTGATACCATTGTAAGAACCCTGCTGGTTCTAACTTTTCTGAAATGCTAATTCTGATTTGTTTTTGTATTTTTCAATAGTTTTGGATAATTTAAGGTAAAAAATAGCAAGTTTGCTAGACAAGAAATGAACATAAAACTGAATTGAAACAAAACTGAGAGTAACTGCAACTCTATTATGAATAGAATAACTGCTACAAATAATTCTAATGCTAATTGCATACTCATAGGTCCTCAGCTTATTTTAAATAAAGAATTCTGGAGTTTGCCAACCAAAACTGGGAAACTGAATAAATGAGTGTACAAGTCCAGGATATGAATTCTCCAAGCCAGAAAAGAGATGAAACCTCCTGATAATGCTGGATGTTGGGAATGGAACAACTAAACTGCAAATTATGTAGGCGTTCCAGCCTCCCAGGCAAAACGCCCTCTTTCTGGACCCCACGTGCCAAGTATGATTTGTACGGCCAGCGAGGAGAAATGTACAACGGCTTATTGGAATGAAATATGCTGCTAATTGAGGTGTCTAACCTGAATTTGCCCTTTCCTTATTGAAAAATCTGCAATATTTGAATAAAAGAATCTCTGTTGAAACACAATAAGACTCCTGAATGAAGCCTTCACAATTGCAATAGTTCAGCTGATCTTCCATAGCCTCACAATCACAAATCCACGAAGAATTTTCGTTCTCCAATGGCCAAACCTCTGAAAACCTTGTCAAAGAATTCCACAAAGCAAAATAACAATCAATGTCAAATAATCAATAATATGAGGTTGACTTGTTTTCTTTGCTTCTTATAACCCTCAAAAAGGCACAATTCCCCAAAAAGTACGATTTCCTTCTTGAAAGGAGTTAAATACATTTAAAATGTATTTAATATACTTCATGCATCAATTAAATTAATCCCCCACTTAGGCGTACCTTTTTGATATTCACTTTATAATATTTAAGTGGCCCACTTTTAATAAAGTTAATAATATAACTTTATAATAACCCTTTAAGGATTAAATATAACTTAACCACACAATTATTAATATCTCCCTCAATATTCAGTCTTTTGACGTGCCGTTAGAAGATGGGGTCAACACTGTATAACCCCCATGTGTCCAAGTGCCTTGACTAAAAATAGCTTCACTCCTAGATTGACTTACTATAAATAGTAACTCCCTCAACTAAGCTCAAACATTGATATACGAAGGCTTGGAACTGAACCTGAGATTGAACTGAAGACATTAAGTGACAACAATCTCCATTGACTGCCACTGAGACTCTCTATCCAAACATATTAGTCTACGAGAGTCCAAGTAATAGGCTAATCCCTCGAACTCTGATGCTTATGAAAATGGGGACATTACAACAGTGTGGCCTATGGCTTGCAATTGATCATGAATGTCTTCGATCTTCATCAAACGATTCTGCAAATACATCTTTTCATCCATCATGATCGAGAACAACATATTGTTCATGAAGAAGGTCTTGCCTTTATTTGATGTCTTGTGCAGATCTCTCACGTGTTTCTAAATCTCCATACCCAATTTGCTTGACGGAATCTCTCAAAGCATCTCATGTGTTAATGATAATTTAATGAGTGTAATGGCTTCATGATTATGCTCATCAAAGTTGTCCTAGCCTTTATTTGCAACTATTGGATGAGTGCGTATATCAAGGATAATCCTATCAAGGCACCTATACTCGAAAATTGTGAGCATTTGTTGTTTCTAAGCATTATAATTTTTGTTAGTGAACCTCTGGTTGCTTTCCAACATGATGTTGGGCAATGAAGCCATCCCTCCCACAATCCAAAATCACGGAAAACGAAAAAACTTGCTACCATAAAGCCTAGGTGGCACTAGAAAACCCATGATTTTAAATTTTTTTGCCAAAATTGTACTCCCAGTCAAATGAAGATCTGAAATGTGCTAGAAACCCTAGTTGTGAATTTACAGTTTCTGAAAATTGTTAAAAAAAACCCACAATTTTTGGTTAAAAATCATCAAAAACCAGATAAGAAGCCTAGATGTGACAAAAAACCCTGTCACGCTCCAAAAAACTTGTATAGAAAACAACAAAATACATTGAAAACTGTGATTTTAGAAGGAAAATTTGCCTTATGATTTTCAGAAAAAAGAATCACATGATTATTAGAAAAAACCACAGTTTTAGATGAAAAAAATTGTGATTTTGTAGAAGAAATGGCTGCATGATTTTATCAGAAGGAAGGCATGATATCTTCAGAAAACCCTTGCGCCGATTGTCCTGAAAGTAGGCGATACTTTTATTAAAAATTTGTGATCAGTAAACAAAACTTGGCATGCAAATTACAAGCAATAACTCACGATTTTTTGATGAAAGACAAACCACAATTTTCGCTGAAAAAGAAACCCATGAATGTCCTCGAAATAATTCGAAAGAAACTTCATGGAAAAAATGAGATTTTCCTTTGCTGATCTGCATGACATCCTTTGGTGAGATGTTTTCCTGTGTCTTTTGCGTGCAATTCATCAATGCCACAATCCATAGAATTCACACTCACCAATCTTGAGGTTTTTCAAAACTCAAGCTTTGATACCAAATTGTGAAAAGTAATGACACAAAGAATGATTACCAAGATATTCAATATATTCACCAAGGAGCAAAAGTCTCCTCCAATTAGGATTACAAAGGATCTATCCATAAAGGATAAGATCGGCAACTAAGAAAAGTAGAGGATAAGAGCATAACTAAAAATATTAAAGAATATTCTTGAAGGCCTATCCCAACGACTTAATTGACCATCATAAATTAAATATTACAATATTATTTTAATAACATTAGTAGAGGCAAGTCTAGTGTGCACCATGTGGGGTTTTGTGCTGACTTAACCAAGCAAAACAGTGTGATGGTCTTGCGATTTCAGAATTTTCTAATGACTTATCCTAGGTGGAGATCTCCAAAGACATAGCCTCCTCTCAATATGCTAGGCAAATTTTTTTGCTACCCATGCCATTTTTGTCTCTAGAGGAATTTCTAATAGACTTTGCCACTTTAAGATCCGACACAGAATTTTTAGTGGTTAAAGCATGCCAAGCACAGACCTTGGGTATCTTTACTATGCAAATGATGACAGAAGTTAATATAGTTATGGCAACTATGACATGACAACCTTGCAAACTGACTAAAGATATCACAAATTGAATATAGTTAATACTTAATACACAATACACAATGATGATCAATCTCAATGAGAAATGGGAAAAACCAAATACGATCATTGAGTTTCATAGGGGTGTACCACACTACAAATCATGATTTTCACATAGCTTCCTACTTTATTTCACATGTCTACTCACTTGGTCTTTCCTTCAATGGTTCTCTTCTTGCCTTCTCTGAATTTGAAGGACTAATATTGTACCCTCCTTCTCGGGCTTCCTAAACACCATCAACCTACTTTAATACCAATGATGTTGAGGATTGATATAATGTCCCCTTTTTGGAGGCAGGCTACTGTTCTCATGATATTTGTACTCAATTCTGATTTCCTGTGAGTATAGACTTATGTCTTTCCTTTGATCCTCTTTAATGATTATATGCAACCTGATTTAGTACCCACAAGACTGATTCTTAAACAGTTCAGTCAACAATGGATGTGAATAAGAAAATGACCAATCGAATTCCCTTTCCCTTGGAATGATATTCCAGTCTCCTTTAATATATCATGATGGGGTGCGATCTGGGTTGCAACTCTTTTTAATACGGCTTATCCTCTTACCAATCACAGCTCTTTGGAAATGGATTACTATTGTTTCAAATGACATCGCATCCTTTGATAAAACTCTTAACAACCGATTATCATTTAATTAGTGTCTTAATTATAATTCACTCAACATACTAAACCACTAATCATTTTAATTTTTCAATGTCTTTCCCCGAGTAACAATTGCTGATTGCATATGATCACGCCCAGTAAGGGAGTTGCGTTCAGCGTCTATAGTCATGGTAATACTAATATTTGATTCATACCAATGCTATGCGCTTTACTTAAGCCTTCATTTCATGTGATGAATGTTTGATTCCCATCGGTGGCAATCTCCAGTAGCTTACTCACCACGATAGGCAATGATAATCGTTGAATCCTTACTCCTCGATCTCTGTTATTATCGATGCTCAGCAATATCGACTACTTCTCTAATCTTAGCCACACCATGTATGCAATCGCTGATGTGTCAAGGACGTTGACCAGATCGCTGCCTTAGCCTATCGCTGTTGTGACTTCTCAATGGTGATATTATAGTTGCGGCAATTATACTTGAAGTGAAGGAGAATTTACCTAAATGGAAGCTTTAGAAATTAATTCATTATGCTTATAATATAATATTAATTTATTTTTAGTTGAATACTTCAAGAATATTATTAGTAATAAATATTAATAAATGTTAATTAAATAATAATATTTAATAAATAAAATAAATTTCAAATAATCATTCGTTGGTAATTATTATTACAATTAATAATAATAATTTATATATATATATAACGATCAAGGAGGGGACATGACACTCCGCCCTTCCCAAAATTGCTTGTCCTCAAGCAATTGACAACTCTCTCAAATTGAGTCATCTCCTAATAAACACAAGGTATACATATGTATATAGACACAAAGCATACATGAAGTATACACACAATACATGTAAGGTAATGAGGCATGAAGCCTGAAACATTTAGTACACGTGAAACATGAAGCTTTAAGAGTATGTAAGTCGTGAATGGCATGAAGTAATACAGAAAAAGTCATTTAACACATGCAAGGCTTGAAGTAATACAGAAAAAGTCATTTAACACATGCAAGGCTTGAAGTAATACAGAAAAAGTCATTTAACACATGCAAGGCTTGAAGTATACATGGAAGTCTTCTAGCATAGACATAAGTAATGCATGTAGTAATATTCGCAAATACATGTAAGATATGAAATGTACACGGCACATGGAGGTGCAAGGCATGTATATGAAACACATACAAAGTAAACACTCTAAAACCCAATTCATCAAGCATACACATGAATACATAAGACATGAGTCATACATACGAATACACATAAGGTGTAAATCCAAAGCATATAAGGCAAGAAGCATCTACATAAAACATGGAGTATACACATGAATATACACAAGGTGTGAAGCATATGTATAATATAAGTGAATACAATTAAGGCATGCAACATACAAGCGACATACATGTAACCCATGAATCATATAGGGCATAAGCATGAGTCCACTTATGAAGCACATAAAGTATGAAACATGAACATAAATTCTCTTAAGTCACGAAGCATGTATGTGAGTGCATGTTGAACAAGCATACGCTAGATAGGAAGCAATCGCATGTAAAATATACATGATACATACACTTAGAGAATGCACATGGGATAAGCATTCTGAAAACACATCAGTCCTGAAGTAACTATATTTAAGATATGAAGCATTTGAGAAAGGCATATAAGATGCACATGGAACAACACATTGAAAACATATCAATCATGATGCGAAGCGTATTAAGACATAAATCATCCATTAGGAAGGTGCGTGTGATATAGTCATGTTGAAAATGTGACAAACATGGAGCAATCACATAATTATACATACAATACAAGTATACATGTACACATATAAAACATACAATGGAGCAAACATATTGAAGACACAGCAACAAATAAATATCCACGAATTATGAAGTGTATATACATTTAAGAGAAACATACATCAGGTATGTTAATACCCTTAAAGCATGAAGCAATTCACTTAAATACATATCAGGCATGTAGCACAAAGCCGTAAGTATATACACGAAGTATGAAATAGCACACATGTAAACATGAAATAATATACGTAAGGCATGGAGCGTAGATGGAGCATTCATGTCAAATGCAAAGTAATATACCAATACACTGAGGCACGAAGCATGCCCAGAAGACATGTAAGGCTTGAAGCAATACGCAAATATATGTAGGGTACAAAGCACATATAAGAAAGGCACTCATGGAGTGGACATGCTGAAGACACATCAGTCATGAAGCAACATATAAAGACACAAGGCATACATGCTGAAAAACATATTAGACATGAAGCAATCACATGAATATGCGTAGTATATATAGAAAGAATACATGAAGCATACATTAGGAAGATGCATGAGGTAATCCTACTGAAAACATGACAGCATTAAGCAATCTTATAAGCATTCATACAAAGCATACATATACAATGGAGCAATCAGGTTGAAGACACATCAGGCATATAGTAAACATATAATCATAAATCAACATATTCATATGCAAATATCGTAATATAACTTGTGATGCAATTAAAACCATGCCTAAACCTGAACCAATCTGATCCCATTCACAGAAAAGGGCTTGGCTGCATAGGGTGCTTGACACCACCTCTTTAATGTAGCCTAGATTACCGAGCTCAGTCCATTCACCCTTGGGGCCTGCAGCCCAGATTTCAGGAGGAATATTTCACCTGTGGGGCTTTCTATTGGATGGTTTTACTCTGCCCTTCCCTAGCAGCACCCATCTCCCTTGGGGAATAGAAGGATTAGAATAGATTTATGACTTAGGACAAAGTTATGGCAATATCACTCTGTACTATCGATGTATATTATGACTGTCATACATATTGCAGTCTATATTAATATTACTATTAAATTTTGTATAAGAATATAGGCTGCATATATTAAGCACATCCCCATGCATACCACCAAAAACAAGGATGTTACTGCTTGTAACTTAATAACAGTTCTGATCTGATCAATGGTGATCTCCCTAGATGCTTTTGATTCCTTCCCTTTATATTTCTCAATGTGAGGGAGAGATCACACCTCTTCATCATGTATGTCCTTTGGCAAGAGACACACCCCTTCACCATTAGCACCCTTTGAAAGAGTGCAACTCTTCATTTTTCCTGCCCTTTTGACCATTCATTAACTTTAATCAAATTTAATTTTATATATAATTATATTCTTTTATATTTTATATTTTTTTATTTATGTTTATTCTTTTGTATTTTAATTGTATTATTATTATTTATTATTAAATTATATTTCTAAGTAGGGACATTAGAGTCCACCCTTCCCAAATTTGCTTGACCTCAAGCAATGTCGATTTTAATTTTCTCAAACTAAGTCATCCACCAATATGAATAAAAAACACAGAGCATACACATGGAAAGCACGAAGCATACACATGGATATATGCAAACATGGAGCATACACGTATTGTTAGATTTCTTCTTATTGACTAGAATGATTCATTGATTCATCTTTACCCTGCAAGATGGCAAGATCATAGCTCTAATACCATTTGTAATGTCCCCTTTTTGGAGGTAGGCTACTGTTCTGATGATATCTGTACTCAATTCTGATTTCCTATGAGTATAGACTTACATCTTTCCTTTGATCCTCTTTAATGATTATATGCAACCTGATTTGGTACCCACAAGGCTGATTCTTAAACGGTTCAGTCAATAATGGATGTGAATAATAAAATGACCAATCGAATTCCCTCTCCCTTGGAATGATATTCCAGTCTCCTTTAATATATCATGATGGGGTGCGATCTGGGTTGCAACTCTTTTTAATACAGCTTATTCTCTTACCAATCACACCTCTTTGTAAATGGATTACTATTGTTTCAAATGACATCGCATCCTTTGATAAAACTCTTAACAACTAATTATCATTTAATTAGTGTCTTAATTATAATTCACTCAACATACTAAACCACTAATCATTTTAATTTTTCAATGCCTTTCCCCAAGTAACAATTGCTGATTGCATATGATCACACCCAGTAAGGGAGTTGCGTTCAGCATCTATAGTCATGGTAATACTAATATTTGATTCATACTAATGCTATGCACTTTACTTAAGCCTTTGTTTCATGTGATGAATGTTTGATTCTCACCGGTGGCAATCTCCAGTAGCTTACTCACCACAATAGGCAATGATAATCGTTGAATCTTTACTCCTCGATCTCTGTTATTATTGATGCTCAGCAATATCGACTACTTCTCTAATCTTGGCCACGCCATGTATGCAATTGCTGATGTGTCAAGGACGTTGACCAGATTGCTGCCTTAGCCAATCGCTGTTGTGACTTCTCAATGGTGATATTATAGTTGCGGCAATTATACTTGAAGTGAAGGAGAATCTACCTATATGGAAGCTTTAGAAATTAATTCATTATGCTTATAATATAATATTAATTTATTTTAGTTGAATACTTCAAGAATATTATAAGTAATAAATATTAATTAAATAATAATATTTAATAAATAAATAAATCTCAAATAATCATTCGTTGGTAATTATTATATCAATTAATAATAATAATTTATATATATATATATATATATATATAATGATCAAGGAGGGGACATGACAATTGACAATGAAGAAATGAGAATGTGCAAGTAATGCCTTCTTTGAATTTGAAGGACCAATGTTGTACCCTCCTTTTTGGGCTTCCTAAACATTGTCAACCTACTTTAATACCAATGACGTTAAGGATTGACAATGAAGAAATGAGAATGTGAAAGTAATGAGGCACTACACAATGTGTGCAGGCTCAAATACTTATTTAATATAGTATGGTGGTTACAAAATTTAGTTATAAGTAGTAATGAGAATGTGTATGGGAATGTTTTATTAACATCTTTATTTTTATATAAACAACTATTATTATATTTATACAAATCTATACTGTTATGTTTAATAAATGAAACCCTCGTGATGACCTTAAATATTGTTAGCACTTCAATTGTTGATATTGATGTGAAAGATCCAGTGTAAGACTTAGGTTACCATTGAGAAAGAAATTCCTATGAATATCAATCTACTCAAAATGCGTATGCTATACACCAATAAAGGGAAAAAGTAGAATAACTAGCCAAAAGGAAAATATTGTTGTTTTCCCCTAGAAGCTGTCATGCCCCCAAATTGATACATCTAATCAGCAGCCCATGTAATGCCCCGCCAGGAACCCTAAAGGAATACAACACAACTAGGCAACTAAAGGGTGAAATATTTTTTTTTTAAAAGATTAAGTGCATTAATTATAACAATTGCACATTTAATAACACAACGGAAGTCTAACACATGATTTCCTAAGGGTTGCCAACGAAGATTAATTCGCAGATTATATTAACACCGTGGTTAATCCAATTGTCCATTTTAATTAGGTAAATTAAATGTTTGAGAATAAACCTACACATACATCTAAATTCCATAGTGAAAGAATCAAAGTATTCCAATGCATTTATTTATCCATATTTCATTTATACAAAAGATCAAAGCAACTGAATTAACATACATTCCACCGATATAATATTATAATGTCCATAAATACATGGCTTCCAAAAAAATACCACGGAATCCAAAAGTTACAATATCAAGGTTACATAAAAGTTTGATACAATAACCACAAGGTCTCAACTGAACAATGATCATGAACAAGAGCTGGTACATGAACCACGAACCAAGAAACACCAGCGAAGCCTTTCCTCGCCTGAAGATACAATCCAGAACATCCGATGGGAAGTGGCACTACCACTCGACCATGTGATCCCGAAATGGAACCACCCCATCGTGCTAGGAGATAGTAGAAAACCCTCAAGAAAGCAACATAAGACAAGTACGAAAGAACTACATAACTCCGCAAACATCCATGTGACTCAACTCACAAACACTAGTGACTCTAAGGAGAGAGTGTCATCGCATGGCTTACGGTGGTTACCCTAGTAGGCCTCCATAGGTCCCGGCCCCCATCCTGGGTTATCCTGGTAACCTCTCCCGAACCTCCGGCTCCATCTAAGTCTCATGCAGACCCTACCAATCCTTTCGTGAAGACAAGGTGGTAAGTTTGCCATTCCAGGCCTTCTCACCACATCTTGAGTCTATACAAGCACTCAACCATGTGCAAGGCACATTATCTTAATTAACATTATAAACTACCCACCCCCTAATCAATTATTAGGTTATCACTTTTTAATTGACTTTCGAGGGGTTATCCTGCCATCCACTTCGGGCACGGCCCCCGCTCAAAAGCCGCTCTCTCTCATAGGACACTAACAGGAAATGTCTCTCTATGAGAACTCTATGGCGAAACAAACAACCACATCTAATCTTGACAAACCACAGGTGAAGGATACACAATCACTAACCCAAGATTGACCATTTGGACAAAACACACAATGGCTCACATCAACAGGGTTATACAACAACACCTGACCAAGGAGATATAACAACATATGACATAATGACAACTCAACCAGAATTGCAACGAAATTAAGCTTGACTGCAAACACCATTTACACAAGATCCTAATACAGGCAATCTTTCCTTTAAACAGCCAAAAGCATAAAATACTTGCACTTAAAGATTTTCCAGAAAATAAGGAAATACAACTATATTAATACAAGGAAATCAATGTTGTCATTTGTTCAATAAGGTTAAATCAATCCAGAGTTCCCAAACTCGCCGCGAGTCAGGCGAGTTCGCCGAGTTGGCGAGTCGAGCCAAGCTCGGCGAGTTTTGCTGATTCGGGACTCGGACTCGGCGAGTTTTGACCATAACTCGCCGAGTCCAAGCTCCAAGACTCGGCCACGACAGGTCAATGTTTTGACTTGTTTGACAAGTTTTTCTCTCCGTCAGGATTCATATATGGAATATAACATTTAAGTATAAGTGACATTTCCTTATGTCTTTTCTCTTTCTTATACTTTAAGTTATATTCCATATATATTGTCAGGATGTTTGAGAGTGGTTTCGGACCTCCATGAGTTATAATGCAAAATCTAGTTTTTGGAGGATCCTTCAAATTTCCAGACTTAGTCAAATTTCAAGCCATTTCAGGATCAGGATGACATTCCAGACTTTTAAGGCGAGTTCACTCTGACCTTGATGTAAGGGATGAGACCTAGGAGGACACTATGCATTACACCAAGGTTTGGTTTAGCAACATGAAGCGTGACCAGATAGTACACAAAAACCCTAGGAATGATCTAAATAACCCCTAATCACTTAATTGACCTAACCTCCTTCAGTCCACCTTGAGGAGATCCACTTGAATTGATGACCTTTGAGAAACTCAATCCCTTCAATGCAAAGGCTAAGACACTAAAACGACCAACAACAAAACTAAAAGAGCTAACCCTAGAAAGCAAAAAGTGGGGGTCTTCATTTGCAATGGGGCGATGTGTGAGTACCTAACAACAGGGATGTTTCTTAAAATTTTGAAAAAAGAGGGTGAGTTGGGGACATTTCCTACCTATCCCCACATCCCAAAAAATCCCGCCATGGGGCACAAGGTTATTTTTGGCAAGGGACATGTCTCTGAAGAGCATAATTTCAAACCCTTATGGCCTCACAATTCCCCCTTCCATCCAACATATATATAGCCTAAAAAATAAGAGGTCCAAGAAAGACCAAGGTCAACTATAGTCCCAAGGTAAAATCTAAGTTCAACAAGCACGCTATTTAATGCTACCATACACAAGCACTCCTTATAGTTTCCAAGTGAAGATGTTCATGATGTCTCATGTTGGTGTTCCCGAAATTTCAATTTGGCCAAAGAAAATACTAAACAGAAGCCCCAAACAAGTAGATACTATATCAACATGCCTTTCATGGCATAACAAGCTAGCACACATTATAATTGGGCTTTATTCAATAATGGGTGCATGAAACAAGTTTAAAATTGTTAAAAATCTCTTAATTTCAAGGGTTTTTTTATTTTGCCGAGTCGTTGCCGAGTCATAGCCGAGTCACGAGTCGAGTCCGAGTCTGGGAACTTTGAATCAATCACATAAAAATTAATCTCCTAATGTATTTCCAAGCATAAATATAGAATCTAAAATTATAAGCTTTTCTGGAAATAACCAATTTTTGATTTAATTATATACATATCATATACCTTATAATCATATTACAAAATATATATATAATACAACATGGAATAAAGCACAGTATTAAATAATTTTTATTTGACATAATACCCAGAATTTTTAAAAAACTTAAATATATATATATATATATATATATATATATATATATATATATATATATATATATTACATGACAAAACTTAATTAAAAAACCAAATTAAATAACCTGACACAAAATCCGAAAATCCCAAAATTTTTGGGAACATAAATTTTACCAGGGAAGACTTTTAACATAAAATCCCTTGCTACCCACGGTAGCACGTGCTACTGCCGGTAGCAGATGCTACCCTAGGTAGCATGTGCTACCGCTGGTAGCACACTACCGTACCATAGGTATCATTGCTACCGTAGGGTAGCAGATGCTACCGCCGGTAGCATACTACTATCGGTAGTACTGCCACCGTACAGTAGCCGTACTACCGTCGGTACTTGCTACTGACTTGACCTATATATTTTTATTTTTATTTTTTTTATTTTTTTAAATTTGCAATAGCATAACAATACAATGGATTTCATTTTTCAATAAAAATCAATTTTCCAAAATTAAATTAATACAATTTTTTTTCCAAAATAATTAAATAAAATAATTTCTCCATAACTTCTAAAACCCAAATTAATTTAATTAAAATTAGATCTATTACTATAACAACTAATTAATTACCCAGAGATTACACAAATATTGACAGAACAACCATAGCCAAATATCAATACCAAAAATCAAACAAGAGGGAATATTTTCTCTGGTAAATACCATTTCTCCCAAATCTTGCAATTTCCATGCACCATAAAAATCTTGGCAAAATTTGCCATATTAACTATTCCCAATCTTCTCAAAATTTTAATCTATAAACACCCAGGAAATAACTTCTTTCCATAAACTAGAAACTAATTTCAGGAATGGACTTTAGCCAAGAACAAGAAATAATCAGACAATGTATTAGATTTGACAAATATTTTAACATACACATCATTCAGAAAGAGGGAAGAAATAGAAATATTATCTTTAAAACAAACAATCAAAAGAAGCCACCCAACCTGGTATAGCTTTCCTAGAAGAAATTTGTAGGAGAGAATCAATCCTTCAACAAGCTTCCAAACAATTTTTCTTCCCCAAAATCCCTGACTCTTTCTCTATCGTCTCCCAAAATAAAAGATATATTCCCCTTTTTAAACTAAAATTCTAGGTTGCATATATTTTTCCTAAAACCCTAATATTTAATTTTTTGTAATTAAAAACAATTTTATTTTTCTTTTCTAATTCCTAATAAAGGGATAAGTTAACATGCAATAATTAAAAATCATTTTTCTTTCTTTTCTTTTCTCATGCAAATTAATTAATTTTCTAAATAAAGAAATTAAAGCAATACTTTAATTCTAATTAATTCTTTTATTCATTTATTTATTTAAAATTCCAAGAAACAATAAATGAAATTAATCTAATTTATTTTTCACTAAAATTTAAATAAAATATATTTCTAATATCATGCAGCTTGCAACTTAATTTAATAACTTCTTTTAATTAACTAAATTTATAATCTCAATGCATAAAATACATAATTCAAACATACCAACTATGAGATAACTCCATAAATTTAATTAATTTTTAAATCCACTAAAACACACAAACTAAACAAACCCCAAGCAAAGACTCAGAAAAAGTCAAACGACAATACACGAAGACCGAACAAACTGACAGGACGACCAACTGACAACACTCACAAGAGTGTAACTGAGTAAAATAGGGTCAACTACTACCTCCTCTACTTCCATCAGACAATATAAGGCACGCTCAGACCTGTGAAGCCAGGTGGAGACGATACCCTGTACCTACCCGGTACTTGTACCTGCAATATCCTGCATCATCGAACCACACATGCATATATACAATATAGAAAACACGGCATGCACACTGATGAAGGAGAGTCGCGACGTTCCTTGTCTCACCGAAATGAGTGAAGGAAAATCATCCCCTTGCATCCAATACACTCGCAGACACGCAACATATAATTTCACATTGCATAGATAAAGTAAAGTGTCAGTACATAGCAATAATCCATAAAATGCCATAAATCACAAGTACTGAAATACTGCAAATAAATTATGCATCTCATATCCAGATAAAGCATGAAATAATGTCATATAAGTCTGAATAACATGTCATGGTAATGTATCCACTAAAAGTAAACAATAATAAAATATGAATCTAATAAGTTCAAACGAGTAGGGGTACTACATTCTCCCCACCAAAACTAGGCTTACTCCTGGAAGCCTAAAACAAACAAGAATACAGCTCTCTTATCTTCGCTGCATCCTCCCAAGTCGCCGAGGTCTCATCATTTGGATCCCATAGGACCCTTACCTGGTCGATGGTGCGACCCTTGAGGATCAAATCCCGACGCTGAAGAATGCGCACGAGCTCCATGGCAAGCTGCCCGTCTTCGACCTGCAAAGAGTTCCAATCAAGAACATGTGTCCATCAGGATGATAAGGTCGAAGAACTGAAACATGAAAGACATCGTGGATGCGGGATAGACTCGGTGGCAAGGCAAGACGGTAGGCAACAGGTCCTATCCTCTCAATGATCTCAAAAGGGCCAACAAACCGAGGCGCCAACTTAGAACCCTTTCCATAATAGATCAGACTCTTCCGCGGACGCACTATCAAGAACACACGGTTGCCAACAGAAAACTGACGATCTATCCTATGAGCATTTGCATACTTCTTCTACCTATCCTGTGCAGCTACCAAATGCTCACGAAATCACTCAACCTGCTGCTCCATCTCTCGAAGAATATCCAGTCCTATAAGCACCCTGTCCTCTAACCGATCCCAACTCAAAGGAGTTCGGCAAGGACGACCATATAATGCCTGAAAGGGGGACATACCTATGGAGCTGTGATATCCATTGTTATAAGCAAACTCCACCAGATAGATATAATCCTCCCAGCGCAATTGCTGGTCCATAACATACATGCGAAGCATTTCCTCCAAAACCTGATTCAGTCGCTCAGTTTGACCATCTATCCCTGGGTGATACGCTGAACTAAAGTTCAACTGAGTCCCCAAAGCATGTTGAAGTGAGGTCCACAATGCTGAGGTAAAGATAGGATCTCTATCAGAGATGATCCGCCTCGGAATCCCATGCAATCTCACTACATCTTCCAAGAAGACTCGTGGCACCACTACTGCCGTACAGGAAGCTCGAATAGGAACAAAATGAGCAACCTTAGTCAATCTGTCAACAATGACCATGATAGCATCATGGCGACGTGAAGAGGCAGGCAACCCAACAACAAAATCCATGGAAATGATATCCCATTTCCAATCCGGTACCAAATTAGGCTGTAAAAACCCTGCTGGGTGCTGATGCTCCGCCTTCACCAGCTGACACTCTAGACACATCGACACAAAATCAGCAATGTCGCGTTTCATACCAGCCCAATGATAAATCTATCTAAGATCTGTGTGCATCTTCTTGACACCTGGATGTGCCGAATAAGGTGCGCGATGGGCCTCAGTCATGATCAAAACACGAAGACCCTCCAAAGGAGGTACATAAATCTGTCCAAGGTGACGAAGAAGTCCATCTGCCTCAAGGTTATATCTAGAAAATCTACCCTCTAAAGGCCTTCCGGACTCTATCAGGACTCTAATATCCTGATACCAAGTATCCTGAGGAAGAACTCCTAGAATCCTCTCTCTCAAGTCTACTCCAAGGCACAATGCTGAAACTTCATGCCACCTATGACTCAAAGCATCTGCCACTATGTTCTCTTTCCCCTGAATATAACGAACCTCAAAATCATACTCATAGAAGAATTCCATCCATCTCCGCTGTCGAGCATTCAAGTTCGGCTGCGTGAATATATACTGCAGATTGTGGTGATCACTATGCAACTCAAACTGACTCCCTAACAGGAAATACCGCCATCTAACCAAAGCATGAACTACAACTGCCAACTCTAAATCGTGAATTGGATAGTTCACTCGTGGTTTTTGAGTTTGCGAGACTCATAAGCAACCACACGTCCATCCTGCATAAGCACTGCACCTATACCTTCCAAAGAGGCATCTGTGCATACCATAAAATCTCTAGATGGATCAGGAACTGCCAAAATCGGAGCATTGACAAGGAGTTCCTTCAAGGTCCTAAAAGTTGCCTCACACTGCTCTAACCAAACAAACTTCTTCCCTTTCCTCTGAAGAGAAGTAATCGGGTGTCCTATCCGGGAAAAGCCCTAAACAAAGCGACGGTAATATCCGGCCAAACCCATAAAACTCCTAACTTCTAAAATGTTGGTCGGCACTGGCCAATCAACAATGGCTTGGATCTTTGAAGGATCTACGGATATACCTTCTCCCGAAACCACATGACCAAGATAGTTCACCTCAGACTGGAAGAAGTCACACTTCGCCAAATTGGCATAAAGCTGATTCTCCCTCAAGCACTGCAATACCTGATGTAAGTGACCCTCATGCTCTTCCATAGATCTAGAATTAATCAGAATGTCATCCAAGAATACAATGACGAAATGATCAAGGTAGGTGCGAAAAACCCCATTCATGAGGCTCATGAAAACTGAAGGTGCGTTCGTCAACCCAAATGGCACCACTGTGAACTCATAGTGACCATAACGAGTACGAAACGTTGTCTTATGAATGTCTGCATCCTGAATGCGCAACTGATGATACCCGGATTTCAAATCAATCTTCGAAAACACCTTGGCCCCCTTAACCTAATAAAAAAGATCATCTATACGAGGCAATGGATATCAATTCCGGATGGTTACCTTATTCAACTATCGGTAGTCAATGCATAACCGAAGAGAACCATCTTTCTTCTTAACGAAGATAACAGGCGCACCCCAAGGGGAAACACTAGGACGAATGAATCCCTTGGCCAACAATTCCTCTATCTGCAACTTCAACTCACTCAACTCCTGAGTAGTCATCCGATATGGAGCTCTCGAAATAGGTTCTGCACCAGGAACCAAATCAATGCGAAAGTCTATGTCTCGCTTTGGAGGCATACCAGGAATATCCAATGGAAACACATCAGCATACTCTCTAAGATAGGGTGACTATCAAGAGTGATTTCTCGACTCTCTGACTCATCCAAATCCTCAAGAGTAACTGCAAAAAGCTGACACCCTCTACGCATGCACCGCTTAAGTTGCATAGCGGAAATCATACGTAGGGATATCGGTCTCTGAACTCCAACAATCTCCACTTCTCTGCCAAGGTCATCTAAACACTCCACTGTCTTCTTGCGACAATCTACACGACCACTGTGAGATGATAGCCAATCCATCCCCAACACAACTCCATAAGAACCCAAAGGAATGACTCGAAGGTCAACTGAGGTAACTATGGTTCCTAGGTCCAACTCACAACTAGGAATAAAGGCATCTACAGAGACACGGACACCTGTAGCCAACTCTACTTGCCACCTATCTGCCTGCTTAGCAGACGCGAGTCCGCACCACTCCACAATGGATGAAGAAATGAAAGAATCCGAAGCACCGGAATCAAAAAGTACAGAGATAGGGATTCCATGCAACATATGTATGGCCTCAATAACTGTACCCTGATGATCAGCTTTGGCGGTCATCCACCACTGCAAACACTCTATTGGATCTCCCTGCATCTCCCACTGTAGGCTCTGATGCTACTGGCCTCTGACCACCTGTATTGTGGAAACGCTAAGGGCACTGCGCGGCTCTGTGACCAAACTGTCCACAAGAGAAGCAAGCTCCTCTATTACCTATCGGCCCACTAGACTGTTGGAAACTTCCCTGGCTAGGGGCGTGAGATGCACTCTCACGCTTGAAGGTAGATCCTGTGCTTTCAAGGGAAATTCAATCAGAAACAATTGCAGATTTAAGATCTCTGCCAGATCGAAAGGCGACTACATAGGATAATGCAACGATTACACTCGCTGACCTCCGCCCTTCACAGTGGCGTCGGTCAGGCGTCTAAACGAATTAGGTGACAATGAAGTGCGATCCGAATTAAGGAGAAGAATCGAATAGTCTCCAGCCGGATAAGAAGGGGCACAGGTGATTAATTTTGATTTTGTCTTGACTATGTTTTTTTACTATGGCATCGGTCCGAGTTCTTATGCAAGGCGCATCTCCTCCTCCTGTATTCCTGTTGACGTGTGTTTTGTACACAATCATACACAGAATAAAATACCTAAAGGCATCTTATCCTCTCTTGAGAAAATAGTCTCTAACTGCTGAAGATCTGCAAAAAGGATCAGTTAGATGGACTCCAAGGTTCTTTTAGTGGGGTCTCCACGTGTGGACAAGCTCCAGTGGTATGATGTGATTTGCTGGAATCACAAGGGGACTTACATTGAACTTCCGATCTGCTTTGCTGGACACAGGCTCTGACTAACTTAGATTAAAAAATGGAAAAAGGATAAGGGCGAAGAGAGGATCTAATCCTAATACTAAGAATGTAGGAGCAATGACTTGATTTTTGGTGAAACTCTAACTAGATCTTGTTTTGACATCAATGGAACATCTACACAAGACTAGTGCGATCTTCTAAGGGAGCTTTATGATGTTCAAATCATCACCGCAGGCATAGATACCATCCAAGTTGATGCATATCAATGAAGAGGCAACAATTTGAAATTGAGCTTAGGCTGAATGATCCAGTTGACTACGCAAGGCAAGTCTGCAATCAACAAACTGCTAGTAGTATGGATGTACGAATTCCACCATCAATCAATCACATTCCCTCCATTCATTTAATCATCTACCATCTAAGATTGAAGACTCAACAAGAAACCATGCAAATTGCAAGAAAAACGTCATATTTCACCATTACTTCAATGAAAATGGAGTTTGTTTACAATCAATGGCAACAATTTCTTGCCTTGTCCTCCTATTCTACTCTAATTGCTATTCTATCAATTATTTACAACTCTCTCTAATTCTATCTAAAATTATTCTTTACAAAATGAAATGCCTGGGCTTATATAGTGCCCACAATACAATTTGATGGCTTAGATCAATTCAAGATCAATGGCCAAGATTTTACAATGAAAACCCTAATTAGGGTTTGTTACAACCATTACATAACATTTAATGCTTGACCAATGATAAAATTGTATTGCTTGGACACATGTCCCTTTTAGAAAAATCGACCAATGGATAGCCGGGGTAGGTACATCGGAGTTTGTGCCACCTTCCATGAGTTAAGTACATTGAATCTGGACATGCTGAGATGGACTTCACTGATTGGAGAAATGATGACTAGGACACCACCTCATTTGACACTTGGAACTTGGTGGATATTCATCTTGATATTGTTGAGAAACTTGCTTTAATTAATTCCTCTGGATCTATTTTGCTTCTTCAACGAGCCCTTGTTCTAACTCCTTGCGTCCTTGATGTGCAGGAAGATGATGTACCTCGCCTTGGAACGCTGGATTGGAAGAGGTCGCCCATGCCTTGGCTTGATCGTCCTGGCGAAGACCGTCCTTGATCTGGCTTGATTTTCCTTGAAGAGATCTCCATTTGATGCCTACACAACATTTCAAAATTAGTAACATGATTTTGCAATACATAACATAAATTAGAGAGCAAATTTTAGGAAACTTAATGATAAGTCCTTTATTAATCATTTCCTAAAAACAACTGAGCTAAGGCAAAACAAAATTTCAAAATTCAAAATTAAGGCAATGATGATCAAAATTTGAAATTAAAACAAGAGATCTTGCCATACCTTACTTGAGAGCTTAACTCTAAAATGCAAAATAAAGGAATTCGCCTAGGCAAAATTTGAAATTCGATAGTCTTGATGTGATCTTCAAAAGAACGTTCCTCTTATCAACTTCGCCACCCTTCAAGCCTTGGACGTGATCTTTTCTTCAAGTTAGCAATTTCGCCATCTTTGATATGTCATTGACGTGATCTCCAATGCCTTGGACAAGTTCGCACTTCCTTGGATAGTACTAACGCCTTCCTTTGGATATAAATTCGCACCTCCTTGAACACAACTTAGCACTTCTCCCTTTGAAATTCGCTCCTCCCCTTGAATGATCTTAGCGCCTTCCTTTGCATACTCCAAATCGCATTTCTCCTTTGTCTTCCTCAAATCGCATGTAAGAGATGAAAATGATGATGTGAAAATGAAGATTTTCACCCTCCCTTTATAGCGCTCACCTCATACTTACCTTAAGGCCGACTTGGTAATAATAAAGCAATTATAAATGATTTTTAATAAATAACAAAGGCCGACCTTCATAAAATAAACTCAAGCGCTCCATTTTTATTGCAAACAATAATTAATTAATTAAATTTCCTTGTTTATTAATTAATAAATTCGATTTTTTTTTTTTTTTACAAGGCAAAAATAATTAATTAATGTTTTGCGCAAATTTTAAATGCCATTTTAATTGAATTTTCAAAGATTATCGATTTTTAGCATTTAAAATAAATTCAAAAATATTTGTTTAGCGCCCAAAAATGAAAAAGTGGGAAGATACGTACCTCATCGCCCTGGTCCCTGACTGAGGGACAGGAGCGATTTTGCTCTTGTGGGCCTCATTTCACTTCATCACCTTCGAAAATTATATTCAACGGATTCGCAATGCCTCCTTTCATTCATTCATGCCTTGAGATCGGTTGAAATTTGGCGAGAAAATCATCTATAACAAAAATCGCTCTGGTCCCTCCCTGAGGGACAGGAGCGAACTTAAGCATTTTGGTCCTTTGTTGACGTTTGATAATCTTCAATTTGTCTTCAACGGGTTCGATTGACCTCCTTTCTTGCCTTCGAACATAAAATTTGCTTGATCTTTGCCCAGATCGTACCTTATGAAGAACTTCGCTCTGGTCCTTCAGTGAGGGACAGGAGCGAATTTGACCCTCTAGGCAAAACTTCATCATTTCATTGTTTTTTGATCAAGTCTGGATGTTCTATCATGCTCATTTCGTCCTTCACCATGCCTTTGATGTCTCGATTCGTCCAAACAAGGTCAGGAATGGCTCAACTAAGCATTTTCGCTCTGGTCCCTTGGTGAGGGACACGAGCGATTCGCCTTGGTCCCTTGGAGAGGGACACGAGCGCATTTCGCTCTGGACCCTTGGAGAAGGACACGAGCGAAATTTGACTTTTCGCACTCTCGATCAGGACAATTTTAATGGAATATAACATTTAAGTATAAGTGACATTTCCTTCTATGTTTCTTCTTTCTTATACTTTAAGTTATATTCCATATATACTTTCAGGATGTTTGAGAGTGGTTTCAGACCTCCAGGAGTTATATTGCAAAATCTAGTTTTTGGAGGTTTTTTCAGTTTCCAGACTTAGTCAAATTTCAGGGTCAGGACATTCCAGACTTAGCCAAATTTCAGGATCAGGACCTCACTCAAGCCGGACTTGCTACCCTGTTGATCTCCCCGACAGCACTTCAAGTTATATTCATTTGATAAAATGTACCTCTTTGGACCTTCTCACATCGTCAAGACGTTAAAATCTTGCAAGGACAAAGCAAAATTGGATTTGTAGCTCCGGTCCTTCACTGAGGGACAGGAGCGATTTAGGCATTTAGCACTGTTATGGACGTCCCAAAAATCTTCAATTTATATTCAACGCATTTATCTCATGTTTTTCCTTGTTTTTGAACGTAAACTTGCCTTGACCTTTGTCTGGATTTTACATAATGAAGGAAATCGCTCTGGTCCCTGGGAGAGGGACGAGAGCTACAAGGTACCTCGCCCTGGTCCCTTGGAGAGGGACAGGAGCGATATGGTCAATATAGGTCATTCTCCTTCGTTTTTGCATATCAAATTATATTCATTTGGCAAAGTATCTTCCCTTGGACGTCCTCAAATCATTAAGTCATCAAAATCTTGCAAGGACAAGGCGAAATTGAATTTGTAGCTCCGGTCCTTCACTGAGGGACAGGAGCGATCTTTCCCCTGGAGGCATTTCTGTGCTCATGAAAATCTTCAATTTATATTCAATGGAAAGATCTCGTCGTTCTCCATTATTTCAAACGTAAAATTTGTCTGGACTCTGCAGGAATGATGAGATATTTGAGATTGAGCTCCCGTCCTTCACTGAGGGACAGGAGCGATTTTGCTCCTACAGGCCAAAATAACAAGATTTTTCACATTTTAACACTTCACGAGGCGAAAACAAATCAATTCCAATGCCCAGGATCAAAATTCAAAAAAGTCAAAATTTGGTCAAAAATATTCAATTGGACAAAAATTCACATTTCATCTTCAACACTTAGACAAGTTTAAGCTCTGCATGAACATTCCAATTGAAAATTAGACCATTCTGGCAAATTCATTGCATTCAAAATTTGCATTCTAGAAAAGGAAACTCAAAAGCCCTCAAAAACGACTGGATTTTGGTCCGAAAAGACGGTAATTAGAACCCTAAGGCTTGACCCTAAATCCAGACAACTAACAAACTAACAAAACCCTAGAAAAAGCAAAGCGAAAACGAACAAAACGAGCAAAAAAACATGGGTCCCCATTTGCAATGGGGCGATGTGTGAAAACGTCACAACATCTAGCGCCACCTTGAATAAATGTTGAAAAACATTTCAGAGATAAAGACTCAATCGACACCTAGAACCTCTGGAAAATTCAACCGAGCTCATCAAGAGATTAGAAAATGCACTCAAAGTAGAAGGAGAATCTTTAACCAAATCTAGACACTTAGTCTTTGATTACCCAAGTGTGTGCAAGTGTATTCATTCCTCTCGACAAGACAACTATAACTTTCAGGTTCCCCTGTGATTAGCTACGTAGTTTATCTAAACTTCAAAAGCATCCTGGATAGAGCCTCGCTGCCAGCCAGACGTCCATAGTCCCGACGAGGTTATCGCCGCAAGCTCATGAACATTGCTCCATTGCCAGCCAGGCGTCTATAGCCCCGATGGAGTTACTCGCATATTCCCTTTAGCCAATTTTGATATTTCGTTTCATTTCACTTTTCTTTTCATTTTTCTCTTTCATTTTCTCTTTTTTCTCATTTTTTCCTTTTGATATTGCTTTTCTCTTCGTCAATTCCTTTTGGCTCGTAAGCAGTGAAGCTTACTAGGGTTTGAGGATTGCGATGGCGCTGAAGCTAGATTTTAGATTTTTCACCAATCACAGCTTTGCCTGAAAACCATAATGACTCGGAGTCTATTAATGTGTGAAGATATAGTAATCAACAGATGTCGGCATCAAGACACAGAAAATGATTCCCTTCCAAGTCAAATACAGGTCCTGATCAGATGATAAAGCTAAAGAGGAACAACCTCGGATTCCGAGCACTTCATGAATAGATATCTAAGAAATGAGTCTAACATAAGATCCAGGATATTGCCAGCGTGCGGGCAACAACACAAACACCTTTCTCACAAGATGGAGGCTCCCACTCAAGACACCTAAACTAAAGCAAACCGACCGACAAACCGACCCAAAGCAAACTAAACTAAAACGCACACCAAAAGAAAACAACTAAACTACCTGAGCCACACTAGATCATGAGTCAAATGACTCAAGGCAAATTAAGAACAAGGCTCAAAAGACCTCTAATCTAAAAACACAAAAAGAAAACCTACTCTAAACCTATATACAAGAGTCCTAGACTCGACACGACTCAAAGAAGCAAAATATGTACATGACTTTACATGATTTCTCAGGTTGTGCAACAGGAGCATGGCAAACGTGATGGTTCTCAATCGGGCAAATTCATCCTTAAATACAGAAAGGCAAACTCTCACCATGCATTTCTCATACTCAAGCAAGTTTTCACTCAAAATGATCAACTGAGGTAATTCGTTAGGACCATGATCAATCCAAATGCAAGTTGTTTTCCCAAAATCCCCATAATCAAAATCATAATAACTTTCAAGGCTAGGATTAAGGAAAGAAACAACCTGGCATATTTCAGGCTCAGACGGAACTGTATTGTTGAAAGCGAGGTCACCAGCCGCTTCAGGAGGTCGCCATTGATGACGAATCATTCCACGAGTATCCACAACATATTGATCTTGATTAGGAAGTTCCTCTTGAAACAAGCTCAGCGCCCCCTCGAATAGCTCAAGATTCTTTGTTTTCACTGAGATATCTTGCATAAACCAGGCATCTTCATGAAATTTTGTTAGCATATCTTCAAAAATGAGAGTCTCCTTGATAGATTGAGCTTCAAACATCTCCTCTAGTCGATCAAAGATAATCTCAGGTGGCCTTTCTTCTTCAAGTATAGTCTCGGGAGGTCGGAGCTGATGGTGGATCATATCACTCCCAGTAACTTGCTTATCTAGAAAAAAATTTGGCAGTGATTCCATTTGCGTTTCCTCTACAAGATCCTTCAATGTTTCCTCAAATAGCATAAGAGTGATGAAATCTTCAAGCGCCCCTTTGAATTGTTCTTCATACCTGGGCTCACTTATGATGATTTGTAGCTCTTCACTCAATATCTCAACTTGATTGTCTTCTTCAATGAGGCCATTTGAAAACTCCTGCAATTCAATCTCAAGGATCTCCTTTTGTAGCATAAGTGAGAATTCTTCAAGGAATGAGTCATCCTCTTTAATTGCTTGTTCAACTCCTGGATCTTCCTTTATTATTGTATTTTCAACTGATTCTTCAACTTTTGTTTCATGGTATTCTTTTTCAGGTGCAAGGCATGGCAGGCTATCCATTGTAATACATTGATCATCAGGTGCATTGGTATCGTCAACGTACACTTGATCCTTCTCACATTCAGATGTTGGAGCAATGTCCTGTTCATAGGTTCTCCTAAATTCGGCTGCAAGATGTGCACCCCAAGATATGTTCATAATACACTCTTCCTCGGACAAAGTTGGCATTCCAAACTGGTTTCTGACTTGATTGATAGCCATTTCACATACTGAGCAAGTAAATTCAGAGTGAGGTGAGTTGTGAATTCTACACCACAATGGTAGCAATATGTTTTCAAGACGCATTTCACCATCCATAATGAGCTGACTCTCGATCATCCACATGAAGCTTAGAAGAGGATCTTTAGTCTCTGGGACACTGAAGTTGCCTTCTTCTGTTTCTGGCCTAGGGACATCCCAAAAGAAGATTTTTCCCTGCGCTGCCGATTCCATCCTTGATAAGTACTTCAAGCAATGCATTTCATCATGTTCCTCAGTCTTGTGAACTCGACACTGCCCTGGTCTTGCAAACTCGGACAATCTTCGTGGATAAAGTTGCGTATCTAATCTCCACCAAAGTTTAGGAAAATCAACTTGTTGCTCCTCGTGAAACTGTTGCCACTCCATTGAGAAATCTTTTCTTTTTTGATTTTTTGATTTTTTGATTTTTTTGGATTTTCAATTTTTCACTTTTTTTTGGATTTTCTATTTTTCGCTTTTTTTTTGGATTTTCTGGAATAAGAGAAATCTTGAATATCTCGGATTCAACTTGAACGTTCAACTGGTTCCAGCTTGATTCCTTCTTGCGTAAGTCCAACTAACAATCCAGCAGTCACCTTCCTTCTTTGTTTGAGAAAAAGCTTTCCACTGATCTTCCTTGGATTCAAGAGTTCGTGTTCACTGTCAGGCGCTCCTCAGGATCTGACGTTCAAATGCTCTGCCCTCCTTCTAGCGCCAATTCTGTTGTGCGCGGGAGGAGGGACAAAAGCTCTTGAGATAACCTCCGTAAATTTGAAGTGATAGAATCTGGAGTTCACGTACAAGACCTCCCTCTAGCGCCAATTCTGTTGTGCGCAGGAGGAGGGTGAAAAGAAGTCTTTAAGATTACTCCTGCAGACACGAATTAATAGAAACTGAAGTCTAGCTCTTTAAGCATTCATCGAGATCATGCCCTCCTTCTAGCGCCAATTCTGTTGTGCGCGGGAGGAGGGACAAAAGCTCTTGAGATAACCTCCGTAAATTTGAAGTGATAGAATCTGGAGTCTGGCTGTTAAACATTGATCGCGATCAAGCCCTCCTTCTAGCGCCAATTCTGTTGACGTGTGTTTTGTACACAATCATACACAGAATAAAATACCTAAAGGCATCTTATCCTCTCTTGAGAAAATAGTCTCTAACTGCTGAAGATCTGCAAAAAGGATCAGTTAGATGGACTCCAAGGTTCTTTTAGTGGGGTCTCCACGTGTGGACAAGCTCCAGTGGTATGATGTGATTTGCTGGAATCACAAGGGGACTTACATTGAACTTCCGATCTGCTTTGCTGGACACAGGCTCTGACTAACTTAGATTAAAAAATGGAAAAAGGATAAGGGCGAAGAGAGGATCTAATCCTAATACTAAGAATGTAGGAGCAATGACTTGATTTTTGGTGAAACTCTAACTAGATCTTGTTTTGACATCAATGGAACATCTACACAAGACTAGTGCGATCTTCTAAGGGAGCTTTATGATGTTCAAATCATCACCGCAGGCATAGATACCATCCAAGTTGATGCATATCAATGAAGAGGCAACAATTTGAAATTGAGCTTAGGCTGAATGATCCAGTTGACTACGCAAGGCAAGTCTGCAATCAACAAACTGCTAGTAGTATGGATGTACGAATTCCACCATCAATCAATCACATTCCCTCCATTCATTTAATCATCTACCATCTAAGATTGAAGACTCAACAAGAAACCATGCAAATTGCAAGAAAAACGTCATATTTCACCATTACTTCAATGAAAATGGAGTTTGTTTACAATCAATGGCAACAATTTCTTGCCTTGTCCTCCTATTCTACTCTAATTGCTATTCTATCAATTATTTACAACTCTCTCTAATTCTATCTAAAATTATTCTTTACAAAATGAAATGCCTGGGCTTATATAGTGCCCACAATACAATTTGATGGCTTAGATCAATTCAAGATCAATGGCCAAGATTTTACAATGAAAACCCTAATTAGGGTTTGTTACAACCATTACATAACATTTAATGCTTGACCAATGATAAAATTGTATTGCTTGGACACATGTCCCTTTTAGAAAAATCGACCAATGGATAGCCGGGGTAGGTACATCGGAGTTTGTGCCACCTTCCATGAGTTAAGTACATTGAATCTGGACATGCTGAGATGGACTTCACTGATTGGAGAAATGATGACTAGGACACCACCTCATTTGACACTTGGAACTTGGTGGATATTCATCTTGATATTGTTGAGAAACTTGCTTTAATTAATTCCTCTGGATCTATTTTGCTTCTTCAACGAGCCCTTGTTCTAACTCCTTGCGTCCTTGATGTGCAGGAAGATGATGTACCTCGCCTTGGAACGCTGGATTGGAAGAGGTCGCCCATGCCTTGGCTTGATCGTCCTGGCGAAGACCGTCCTTGATCTGGCTTGATTTTCCTTGAAGAGATCTCCATTTGATGCCTACACAACATTTCAAAATTAGTAACATGATTTTGCAATACATAACATAAATTAGAGAGCAAATTTTAGGAAACTTAATGATAAGTCCTTTATTAATCATTTCCTAAAAACAACTGAGCTAAGGCAAAACAAAATTTCAAAATTCAAAATTAAGGCAATGATGATCAAAATTTGAAATTAAAACAAGAGATCTTGCCATACCTTACTTGAGAGCTTAACTCTAAAATGCAAAATAAAGGAATTCGCCTAGGCAAAATTTGAAATTCGATAGTCTTGATGTGATCTTCAAAAGAACGTTCCTCTTATCAACTTCGCCACCCTTCAAGCCTTGGACGTGATCTTTTCTTCAAGTTAGCAATTTCGCCATCTTTGATATGTCATTGACGTGATCTCCAATGCCTTGGACAAGTTCGCACTTCCTTGGATAGTACTAACGCCTTCCTTTGGATATAAATTCGCACCTCCTTGAACACAACTTAGCACTTCTCCCTTTGAAATTCGCTCCTCCCCTTGAATGATCTTAGCGCCTTCCTTTGCATACTCCAAATCGCATTTCTCCTTTGTCTTCCTCAAATCGCATGTAAGAGATGAAAATGATGATGTGAAAATGAAGATTTTCACCCTCCCTTTATAGCGCTCACCTCATACTTACCTTAAGGCCGACTTGGTAATAATAAAGCAATTATAAATGATTTTTAATAAATAACAAAGGCCGACCTTCATAAAATAAACTCAAGCGCTCCATTTTTATTGCAAACAATAATTAATTAATTAAATTTCCTTGTTTATTAATTAATAAATTCGATTTTTTTTTTTTTTTACAAGGCAAAAATAATTAATTAATGTTTTGCGCAAATTTTAAATGCCATTTTAATTGAATTTTCAAAGATTATCGATTTTTAGCATTTAAAATAAATTCAAAAATATTTGTTTAGCGCCCAAAAATGAAAAAGTGGGAAGATACGTACCTCATCGCCCTGGTCCCTGACTGAGGGACAGGAGCGATTTTGCTCTTGTGGGCCTCATTTCACTTCATCACCTTCGAAAATTATATTCAACGGATTCGCAATGCCTCCTTTCATTCATTCATGCCTTGAGATCGGTTGAAATTTGGCGAGAAAATCATCTATAACAAAAATCGCTCTGGTCCCTCCCTGAGGGACAGGAGCGAACTTAAGCATTTTGGTCCTTTGTTGACGTTTGATAATCTTCAATTTGTCTTCAACGGGTTCGATTGACCTCCTTTCTTGCCTTCGAACATAAAATTTGCTTGATCTTTGCCCAGATCGTACCTTATGAAGAACTTCGCTCTGGTCCTTCAGTGAGGGACAGGAGCGAATTTGACCCTCTAGGCAAAACTTCATCATTTCATTGTTTTTTGATCAAGTCTGGATGTTCTATCATGCTCATTTCGTCCTTCACCATGCCTTTGATGTCTCGATTCGTCCAAACAAGGTCAGGAATGGCTCAACTAAGCATTTTCGCTCTGGTCCCTTGGTGAGGGACACGAGCGATTCGCCTTGGTCCCTTGGAGAGGGACACGAGCGCATTTCGCTCTGGACCCTTGGAGAAGGACACGAGCGAAATTTGACTTTTCGCACTCTCGATCAGGACAATTTTAATGGAATATAACATTTAAGTATAAGTGACATTTCCTTCTATGTTTCTTCTTTCTTATACTTTAAGTTATATTCCATATATACTTTCAGGATGTTTGAGAGTGGTTTCAGACCTCCAGGAGTTATATTGCAAAATCTAGTTTTTGGAGGTTTTTTCAGTTTCCAGACTTAGTCAAATTTCAGGGTCAGGACATTCCAGACTTAGCCAAATTTCAGGATCAGGACCTCACTCAAGCCGGACTTGCTACCCTGTTGATCTCCCCGACAGCACTTCAAGTTATATTCATTTGATAAAATGTACCTCTTTGGACCTTCTCACATCGTCAAGACGTTAAAATCTTGCAAGGACAAAGCAAAATTGGATTTGTAGCTCCGGTCCTTCACTGAGGGACAGGAGCGATTTAGGCATTTAGCACTGTTATGGACGTCCCAAAAATCTTCAATTTATATTCAACGCATTTATCTCATGTTTTTCCTTGTTTTTGAACGTAAACTTGCCTTGACCTTTGTCTGGATTTTACATAATGAAGGAAATCGCTCTGGTCCCTGGGAGAGGGACGAGAGCTACAAGGTACCTCGCCCTGGTCCCTTGGAGAGGGACAGGAGCGATATGGTCAATATAGGTCATTCTCCTTCGTTTTTGCATATCAAATTATATTCATTTGGCAAAGTATCTTCCCTTGGACGTCCTCAAATCATTAAGTCATCAAAATCTTGCAAGGACAAGGCGAAATTGAATTTGTAGCTCCGGTCCTTCACTGAGGGACAGGAGCGATCTTTCCCCTGGAGGCATTTCTGTGCTCATGAAAATCTTCAATTTATATTCAATGGAAAGATCTCGTCGTTCTCCATTATTTCAAACGTAAAATTTGTCTGGACTCTGCAGGAATGATGAGATATTTGAGATTGAGCTCCCGTCCTTCACTGAGGGACAGGAGCGATTTTGCTCCTACAGGCCAAAATAACAAGATTTTTCACATTTTAACACTTCACGAGGCGAAAACAAATCAATTCCAATGCCCAGGATCAAAATTCAAAAAAGTCAAAATTTGGTCAAAAATATTCAATTGGACAAAAATTCACATTTCATCTTCAACACTTAGACAAGTTTAAGCTCTGCATGAACATTCCAATTGAAAATTAGACCATTCTGGCAAATTCATTGCATTCAAAATTTGCATTCTAGAAAAGGAAACTCAAAAGCCCTCAAAAACGACTGGATTTTGGTCCGAAAAGACGGTAATTAGAACCCTAAGGCTTGACCCTAAATCCAGACAACTAACAAACTAACAAAACCCTAGAAAAAGCAAAGCGAAAACGAACAAAACGAGCAAAAAAACATGGGTCCCCATTTGCAATGGGGCGATGTGTGAAAACGTCACAACAATTCCCTACCTTTGTTGTTAGACGACATAAAAGGAAACACCATCGACAAGGAGGATTCCTCGTTCCAGGTCGACCCCCATCTCGGTCAGATGATAGAATATAAATTATTACATTTGACATGGAAACAATGAGGTAGTAAAAAGAGGAGAAAACTTCAGGAGCCGCCGGTTTAAGACTCAAAGGCTCAGTGTCGGAATTTTGGAAAGATTTGCGAAAAATCATAATCATAAGTGATCAAGGTTTTGCAATTGCTGTGTGCTACTCCACTATCCAATTTTTTGTCGGCGCTCTGCTTTGTTCAGTGTTTGTTGTCGTGGTTTACAAATTCATTAGGGCACGAATTAGGGAATGGAGAGCCAACGGGTCTTGGGTATGGCGAAGAGATAGGAGCCTCGTTGGAAAGGAAGTTGTGGTGAGTAGGTGCGGCACAAGGGCTGGGATAAGCTCTGCTTCTTACGGTAAAGGGTTGAGTCCTTTGGCGACCAGTGATTAGGAGTCACGCAGTGAAAAGGAGCTACTAAGGCATAGAGAGAAGCGTGGGAGTGTGAGGAAGGAAGCCTCAGTGCCCTGTTTGCCAAGCTGATGGCCACCTCCTGACATACGGCCAGCCACATCGTCCCAGGACTCTGCGTTTGGTCAACTCCACGCTAATGCCCTTCACAAAGGATGAACCAGATTGCTAGAGGAGATCGAACTAGATCATGGCCACATTTGCAATGCAGAATAAGCCAGCTAGTATTCAAATGAATCCAGAGGGAGCTTGACACTTCAGCTTCAGAGGAAGCATGACCTTTCAGCTCTAGAGGTAGCTTGACATTTCAGCTTCAGAGGGAGCTTTAGAGGGAGCTTGACATTTCAGCTTTAGAGGGAGCTTGTCATTTCAGCTTCAAAGGGAGCCACACCATCATGAAGTTTTGTTAGTGAGTTCTCTTTGAGGGAGAAGTTTGAGGTGAAATCCCTTGTTAATGAGTTCTTCTCTGTGAGGGAGAAGTTCAAGGTGCAATCCCTTGTTAATGAGTTCTTCTCTGTAAGGGAGAAGTTCGAGGTGCAATCCCTTGTTAATGCATTCTTCTTTGGGAGAAGTTTGAGGTGAAAGCCCTCATTCCACCCTCTGTGAGTAGGTATGTGTTGTGACGTTTTCACACATCGCCCCATTGCAAATGGGGACCCATGTTTTTTGCTCGTTTTGTTCGTTTTCGCTTTGCTTTTTTAGGGTTTTGTTAGTTTGTTAGTTGTCTGGATTTAGGGTCAAGCCTTAGGGTTTTAATTACTGTCTTTTCGGACCAGAATCCAGTCAGTTTTGGGAGCTTTTTGATTTTCCTTTTCTAGAATGCAAATTTTGAATGAAATGAATTCGCCAGAATGGTCTAATTTTCAATTGGAATGTTGATGCAGAGCTTAAATTTGTCTAAGTATTGAAGATGAAATGTGATTTTTTTGTCCAATTGAATATTTTTGACCAAATTTTGACTTTTTTGAATTTTGATCCTAGGTATTGGAATTGATTTGTTTTCGCCTCGTGAAGTGTGAAAATGTGAAAAATCTTGTTATTTTGGCCTGTAGGAGCAAAATCGCTCCTGTCCCTCAGTGAAGGACGGGAGCTCAATTTCAAATATCTCATCGTCCCTGCAGAGTCCAGACAAATTTTACGTTTGAAATAATGGAGAACGACGAGATCTTTCCATTGAATATAAATTGAAGATTTTCATGAGCACAGAAATGCCTCCAGGGGAAAGATCGCTCCTGTCCCTCAGTGAAGGACCGGAGCTTAAAATCAAATATTGCTTTGTCCTTGCAGGATTTTAACATCTTGACGATGTGAAAAGGTCCAAAGAGGTACATTTTATCAAATGAATATAACTTGAAGTGCTGTCGGGGAGATCACATGGATAACCAAGTCCGGCTTGAGTGAGGTCCTGATCCTGAAATTTGGCTAAGTCTGGAATGTCCTGACCCTGAAATTTGACTAAGTCTGGGAACTGAAAAAACCTCCAAAAACTAGATTTTGCAATATAACTCCTGGAGGTCTGAATCCACTCTCAAACATCCTGAAAGTATATATGGAATATAACTTAAAGTATACTTAAATGTTATATTCCATTAAAATTGTCCTGATCGAGAGTGCGAAAAGTCAAATTGCGCTCGTGTCCTTCTCCAAGGGTCCAGAGCGAAATGCGCTCCTGTCCCTCTCCAAGGGACCAAGGCGAATCGCTCGTGTCCCTCACCGAAGGACCAGAGCGATATCTACAGAATGGCATAAATTTCAAAGGACAAACAAGTTTCGAGCAACCAAGAGGGTCGAAAGGACATCATTTCACGTAACGAAGATGATTGCAAGTTGGTAAAAGCAAGAACAAGCACATAATGATGAACTTCGCTCCTGTCCCTCAGGAAGGGACCAGAGCGATATTAGGTATATTGATCAACTCATGCAAGAATCACGTAAGGTCAAGATTTTGCAAGATCTTAGAGGGTCCATGGAGTCTTTTGAAGGTGATACACGAAGATTTCAAACGTAAAATGATCATCAAGTTGAACGTAGAGACCATATCGCTCCTGTCCCTCTCCAAGGGACAAGGGCGATGATCCCTTTAAACGTCCAAACACCTCATGCAAACAAATGGAACAAGCGCAAAAGGAACGAACAAGGATGTTACTCACTTTACAATGAAAGAATGAGGTCGAAGATGCATAGTGAACGTGAAAATATGAAGATCGCTCCTGTCCTTTGGACAAGGACCAGGGCGATGAACACTCAAAGGCACTTAAGCACACATGCAAAGCAATCAAATTCGAAGAGCCTAACAAAATGATCAATTTTTGAACGTGGAGATGAAGGAGTTGAACGTTGAAGTTGCAAGAATTATGACAAAATCATGGATCGCTCCTGTCCCTCTCCAAGGGACCAGGGCGATGAGGTACGTCCACTTCATTTTCATATTTTTGGTGCCAAATAAACATTTCAAATTTCCTTAAATGCTAAGTTCGATAAAATTGAAAATCTAATTTAATTAGCATTTAATATGGCGTTGATCTTTTATTAATTATTTTTTGCCTTTATAAAAATCGAAATTTGCAAATAAAAACGTGAGGCATTAATTAATTAATTAATTAATTAATAAAAATCGAATTTGAAGCGCTACAAAGGGAGGTCGGCCTTGTTATTTAATTTAAAAATCATTTAAAAAATCGTTTCATATCCTCAAGTCGGCCTAAGGGATGAAAAGGTTCAAGCGCTATATATGGAGGGTGAAAACAATCATTTTCACATAATCATTTCTTGCTTTCTACATGCGATCTTGAGGAGAAGGAAGGAAGTGCGAAGTATTTCAAGTGTGGAGTGCGAATTTCAAACCAAAGGTGGCGCTAATATTATCTAAGGTGGTGCGAACTTGAAGTTTCCATTTGAGCGAAGTTGCCTAGGACGTCAAAGACATATCAAAGATGGCGAAATTGCTAACTTGAAGAGGAGATCACGTCCAAGACTTGAAGGGTGGCGAAGTTGATAAGAGGAACGTTCTTTTGAAGATCACATCAAGACCATCGAATTTCAAATTTTGCCTAGGCGAATTCCTTTATTTTGCATTTTAGAGTTAAGCTCTCAAAGAGGTATGACGATATGGATTTATTGTTTTAATTTCGAATTTTGATTGTCATTGCCTTAATTTTGAAAATTTGTTTTTCCTTAGCTCAGTCTTTTTTAGGAAATGATTAATAAAGGACTTATCATTAAGTTTCCTAAAAAATTGCTCTCTAATTTATGTTATGTATTGCAAAATCATGTTACTAATTTTGAAATGTTGTGTAGGCATCAAATGGAGGTCTCTTCAAGGAAAATCAAGCCGGATCAAGGACGGTCTTCGCCAGGACGATCAAGCCAGGACATGGGCGACCTCTTTCAATCCAGCGTTCCAAGGCGAGGTACATCATCTTCCTGCACATCAAGGACGCAAGGAGTTAGAACAAGGGCTCGTTGAAGAAGCAAAATAGATCCAGAGGAATTAATTAAAGCAAGTTTCTCAACAACATCAAGATGAATATCTACCAAGTTACAAGTGTTAGATGAGGTGGCGTCCTAGTCATCATTTCTCCAGTCAGTGTGTTCCACCTCAGCATGACCAGATTCAATGTACTTAACTCATGGAAGGTGGCACAAACTCCGATGTACCTACCCTGGCTATCCATTGGTCAATTTTTCTAAAAGGGACATGTGTCCAAGCAATACAATTTTATCATTGGTCAAACATTAAATGTTATGTAATGGTTGTAACAAACCCTAATTAGGGTTTTTCATTGTTGAATCTTGGCCATTGATCTTGAATTGATCTAAGCCATCAAATTGTATTGTGGGCACTATATAAGCCCAAACATTTCATTTGTAAAATATAATTTAGAATTAGAGAGAGATAGTATAGAAATAGTTGAAAGTAGTTAGTAGATAGAGAGTAGAATAGGAGGACAAGGCAAGAAATTGTTGCCATTGATTGTAAACAAACTCCATTTTCATTGAAGTAATGGTGAAATATGTCGTTTTCTTGCAATTTGCATGGTTTCTTGTTGAGTCTTCAATCTTAGATGGTAGATAATTAGATGAATGGAGGAAATGTGCTTGATTGATGGTGAAATTTGTATATCCATACTACTAGCAGTTTGTTGATTGCAGACTTGCCTTGCGTAGTCAACTGGAATCGTTCAGCCTAAGCTCAATTTCGATTTGTCGCCTCTTCATTGATATGCATCAACTTGGATGGTATCTATGCCTGCGGTGATGATTTGAACATCATAAAGCTTCCCATAGAAGATCGCACTAGTCTTGTGTAGATGTTCCATTGATGTCAAAACAAGACCTAGTTAGAGTTTCATCAAAAATCAATCATTGCTCCTACATTCTTAGTATTAGGATTAGATCCTCTCTTCGCCCTTATCCTTTTTCCATTTTTTTAATCTAAGTTGGTCAGAGCCTGTGTCCAGCAAAGCAGATCGGAAGTTCAATGTAAGTCCCCTTGTGATTCCAGCAAATCACATCGTACCACGAAGAGCTTGTCCACACGTGGAGACCCCACTAAAAGAACCTTGGAGTCTACCTAACTGATCCTTTACGCGAATCTTCAGCAGTTAGAGACTATTTTCTCAAGAGAGGATAAGATGCCTTTAGGTATTTTATTCTGTGTATGATTGTGTACAAAATACACGTCAACAGTATGGTGGATCCACCCTCTGCAAGTAGGCATGGTGGAGATGCATTCTTCTCTGGGAGAAGTCTAAGGTTAGAGCCCTCGTTCCACCCTTTGCTAGTAGGTATATTGGATCCACCCTCTGCAAGTAGGCATGGTGGAGATGCATTATTCTCTGGGAGAAGTCTGAGGTTAGAGCCCTCGTTCCACCCTCTGTTAGTAGGTATGGTGGATCCACCCTTTGTGAGTAGGCATAGTGGAGATGCATTCTTCTCTTGGAGAAGTCTGAGGTTAGAGCCCTCGTTCCACCCTCTGCGAGTACGCATGGTGGTAATGCACCCTTCTCTGGGAGAAGGTTGAGGTGAAAGCCCTCTTCCACCCTCTACAAGTAGGCATGGTGAGCCCACCCTCTGCAAGTAGGTATGGTGGGTATCATGGAAGAAATTCCATGATATGCTTGTTCACCCTCTGGGAGTAGCTATGGTGAACATATTATTCATGGGAGTAGTCATGGTGGTAGTCACTATGTGACTTGGTTATTCAGAAGGAATCCTCCCTAGCTAAGAGGGAGTGTTGTTGTGTAGCTAGGTCGGATCCCTTCTAGGGCCGACCTAGTGCACAAAACGCTAAGTGGCATGTCGGCCTTGGCATTTGATATCTCAGTTGTATGAGTCTAATTTGGGGCAGGCCCTATTTGGGCGAACCACTTGTATGTAACTTGTAATATATAGGTCGGACCCTATCCTTGGCACCAGAAGTATATGGCCGACTTGAGGTCTATTAGGAGGTATTGATTCATATATATGCAAGGTCATGATTGCATCAATAGATATGAATTCAAGAACATGAAGGACATGTAGCCTGCTCAGGGGTGACGATAAGAGCTTATCGTCTATGGTTGGGAAGACAACAGATCTGATGTTTGCCTGTGGTTAGCGAGCACTACCATAAAATGAACAGTGGAGACTATCATGCCCCCAAATTGATACATCTAATCAGCAACCTGCATGCCTTGATCAGCAGACCAATCGAAGAAATTGTCTTACTACAGAGTCAGAATTTTTTTTCCAAGATTTTAAGTCCAAAGTCAATCAATACTTATCTAATGTACTCTTTTTTAGTCAAATCATATGTTGGAACTTGGTAGTATAGCTTGTATTATGAAGTTTAGGTTGACAGGAAGTTATAACCCAAAAGATAACGTTTATATTTATATGCATATTATGTATCATGATGTTTTTCAGTTGGATTGCATACACCTGTATGTCATAATGTTTGATCTTTTATCGCTATCATTCTTTAACAATGGCTAGTACTAAGAAATAATTCAGTGTTCTGAGTTTGACTTGCTAGCTTACCATCTCTCTATTGGATGTATAAGATGTAATATTATAGTGGAATGCCATAGTTTAGTTACTTGTGGTAATAATCATCTTCTGGCTGGCCTGTAATTTATTGAGATTTATATGATTGCAAATGGGCTTGCTGTCAAAAAGATGTCTGGCTATGCCACATTGTCATTCCCTCTCATGTAACATAAAAAACAAAAAAGATTTTGTGTCTAGTGGGTTGTTGCTTCTCTCTGTAAACACAGCACAATGTTCTCTATAGTTTCCTTTTCATGCATATTTTTTGTTATCATTATCAACAAAATTGTTTTTGACTAGCTTCGAACGTTCTTTGACCATTTTTTTACTGAAAAGGTCATGACTGCAAACACTAATTGATATCAAAGGACAAAGACTGATGTTATTTTATTAGCTTTTCTCTAGGTCCAAAATTTTAGTCTAATGATGCCTTGGCTCTCCATGTACATTATTTTTTCAATATATAATTTTAGGTTTTTTTGCAAAAGAAAACAATATTAACTTTAATTTTTGAACATGTTGTGTGAAGGTTGAGGCTGCGAAGATTTCAGTGCAGTCAAAGCATCCAGATGATGTTGATGTCTTTGATTGGTTCCGGTCATATGTACTTGCTTCCAATTTGGGAGTCAGTATTAGCCACTCGAAGCTGGTGTGTTAATTTATTTCCTTACTTTGAATTCTAACTATTCTCCTTGCATATACATCATTGTCACATGGAAGGCACTATAATAGCTTTAAACTATTTTCATCCTAACCATTTTGATTCTACAACCTATAGTTTGAGTTCAAACAGGTAGAGTGTCATCAGACTATAACTAAAGCAAGACAACCATTTCCACTTTCATTTACTTCCCTAGGACTCATCATGTCTAATCTGTAAATACAAACATGGTAAGTTGAAATCATTGATGAGCAAGTTGTCTTTTCTTGTATCCATGAACCTTGTACTTTTGTGTACATCTTGGTTTTTCAATTTTCTCATGTTGTATCAGTAAGCAACTAAAATTATTGCTGTGCCAAATCCACATCCACTAATGATTCCTTGGCCTTGCTTTTCAATGAAAGATAACATGAACATTTTCTGTTTGTAGGACAATTCAACTGCTTTTCCTCTTTTGCTACCCTTTTTTTTTCTCTATTCCCTTTGATCTTGCTCCAATTTTAGTGCTGGTGTCCAGCACCTTTGTGTCCTATCAATTTCTCCTCTGATCCCTTTTTTGCTTCACAAAAGGGAAAACTATAAGGGAGGTTGCAACACTGCCATAACGGTCGCATGTCTCCACCTGATCTAAGTCACATCTCAAAGGTGTTTGGAAGGAAATGGAGGCTTAGAATGGAAGGTGGATGGCTACATGTATCTTTGGCACTTTGTTTTTCTCAGCATGACTTTCTAGTTTACCCCAACAAACATATTGGTCCTTCTCTTCTATTTATTGTCTAGCCTTAGGAGCCATTTGGGACTGGAAATCTTTGTAAAATTAAGTTCAACTCTCTGCATAATTACACATATACAAGTCATGTTATTTAAACCAATTGGGGTTCTTCTGATTTGCATTTCAAGCTATAGCAAGAAACCGCATGTTGAACTATCTGTAGTTATTGACTAGAGCAATCTATTAGTTTTCCTCACACTCTGTATGCATATTAGATCAATATTAACTTTTTAGTTTCCATTATATAATTATTTTCAAATAGACAACTTTATACCCTTATTTATGCATACACATGCTCATGTTTGATCATTCCATAAATATCCCATATCAATGATGAGAACTTATTAATTTTAGTAAACACTCTGCTGAAATGACACTTTTAAATAAATCACTATGTTTATTTCATTACAAGTCATTTGCTAATTCATATTGTATAAATATCCACAAAAAGGCACCCCAATGAATTAAGAAAAAATTCCTTCTTGGTAACCCAGGGAAAACTTATATGCAATAGACATTAAAGCCAATGTAAAATCTTCATGTTGTTAACAAATAGGAGCTTACCCATGCATTTGCAATGCGTCTAGAGAAGGTACACAAAGAATACCATTTTGATTTTTAGGTGGGAGAAGATCTCAAAAGGAAAAAGCCCACCCCTAATGTGGTGAAATTTAAACATATTATTCTATTATAACCAGACAATGAACTTACAGGTATGCAATGGTGTATATTCCTACTAGAGTACATCCTATACATGGTTTCTCATAGATTATAAAATTTCATTAACTGCTAATCCATTTGTTTCAATAATCAATAAGGGTTTATTCGATAGACAATAAAGGATAATCATTGACCTTAAAAGAAAACTATATCCAATTTGCTAACGAGTATGATAACATTAAAGGTAGTAACGATAACATTAAGGGTAGGTTGTTACTAATTTAGTTCTCACACTTAATACCACAGTATTCGTGGCAGTACCAACTCCCACTATAATAAACATCTCATGTGTAACATGCAACTTCATATGCAAATTTGAAATAACAACTTTTACATCTTTGTAGTAGAAAAGGAGGGAAAAATAACGACCGTTATTTTTTTTTTGGAACATCAATAGCTGAAAGAAAATTTGATCTTAGCTGAAAACTTAAATTAAACATAGATCTATGCTATGAGCAATAATAGTAGATACGAATGTAACTTTAACATTTCAAATTAAATGAAAAAGGAGGTTTAGAAAAATACATATTTCCAGATGCCACAATTATGAACTTTCATAACTTTAACAATAGACCAATGAAGAGGGAAAGTATCATCAAGGCACTTTTCTGCTCAACCATGGACTTACTAGTCCCCCGTGCCATATCCGATTGGATTGGCCTGACCCTTCGCAGGGAGGTAACAGAAAGTTGAATTCATGCCATCTGAACTGGTGGATAATCCTACACAAATCCCTAGTTGGTCAGACACCATAGGCTACCCCTAACTAGCATGACCTCTGACTGGGTTGTGTATCTGGATTAACAAACAGGTTGACACTTACATAAGTAATATCTCTTAGTTGTAGGTTTTAATGTAATTGCAATCACGTGAATTCATGAAGTTATTATTCATAACCTTACTCCATAAATTTTGTTTTTTGAAGGTGTTCAAGTCATCATGTCTGTCTCTATGCTAACTGCATTCAGACGCTATAAGGCTCATAAGCTGTCATATATGTTTAGACCCAAGTTTCCCATGCTGGTCATCAAACTCGAGATGACTTATACTATTATAATGTAACCTTTCTTTGACAGAACCCTAGATTAACTTAATACAGAGTTCATACTTGTGCCCTTGAACTAGCAACCTGCTCTCTCATGAGTACAGGGATGAATCCAAGTTAAAGAACATGTAGAATTCACCATACTTCTTTTTATGAACCAATGTTTTGTACAAATTTACCAGTCTTAAGTACAATAGTTGAATAGTTGGTATTTCACATAGTCTCAATGTCGTTTACATAAGAGAAGTAGCCTGTTCTTGGCCTTTATTAATTGGAATCTATCATAAGCTGCAAATGATTAACATACGATGCCCTTTTTCACACATGAATATTACATGAAAATCAAACAGTCAATAGTTCTCCCTAGTCCGACATGTTTGATTGTATCGGCCAGTACTCTACCTCATCCTGAGGTTTAAGGCATTAATTTATTTTAGTTGTAAATTGTTCCCTTCTAACTTTATTGTAGCATGGTTTAAACCAGTAAACTTACCTTAGTGTGAAAAAGATGAGATAGACAACAACTTGCTATCTCCCTCATCAACATTAGCTTCTATGTTCTGTGCGTATATGAGCATTCGTGCTGCTACTATACTGTTCAGTGAAACTATTTATTTTGTTTGAATGCCAAACTGCATTAAGAAGCTGTCGAGCTATGTATTTCTATACATATGACTATCTGCATTAAGAGGCGTTATAAGCTCCCTTGTCTATCAAACCTTTTCGCATTGAGGTAATGTTTACTAAAAGTCTAAGTGCTCCTATAATATTCATTATGCCCAATTGGATTAAGGAGCACTGAAATACTACTGTAGCCGGTTGCTTCTTACCAAGCTGAAGATAACCATCTTGATTGACGCTCTGGTATGAGCACTTCCTTGGCCCATAGGTTTTTCAAATAGCTGCAATCACACTTAAGCGTGAAACCAAAGTTCCACCCTTCTCGGCCACAACTTGAGGTTTCGGCATAGGATTAGAACAAGTAGGCTTAATTTATATTGGACCATCTTTTTACTCTCAAGAGACTCTTGACTATGCCATAGTTTAACATTATTTTTGTTATTAACAAAAAATCACAACATAGGTTTAGACCAATCTTTCTCATATTGCATAAGTTATCAGAGTATAAAACTAAACCCCTAGGTTAGGAGAGGTAAATGACCTAAGAGCCGCGAGCTGCTCATATGAGCTTTAGTTATGGAACACTTCCTTGCATGACATGCCTCTGTTGTCAATGCATTGTTGTGCATATTTTCTTTCGTATGTAAAATGCTAACCGCATTGAGGATTCTACTGTTTGCTCTTACCCCATTTCCCTTCCTAAAATAAGGTTTTAATTTTCAGCATGTGCTAGATAAGGTAATTTCCAACTTGAATAATCAACCTTGCTGCTGTGATAACTTCCGGATTGGATAATTCTGAGACAGCTCAAGATAAGAAGTAATTTCTTCTTATTACGAGTTTTTTGGACATGCACCCTCTCTAATCTGAGTGGTAATGTTTGTATATCTTTTACCAGCTTTTCTCTACTGACTTTCGGTTATAACCCATACTCGTATACACATACAGGTATGTGTTTATACACACACACACACACACACATCCACAAATACGTTTTTAGTTTTTTTTTTTTCAAGTTGCTACAGCTGGCTACCTTATCATAACTCATTTTAATTTCTGACGAAAGAGTTGTTCTCGGCTGTTATTAATAACAGAATGTGACATAATGTTCCTGTTCAAGGGTTTTATTTCATTTCCTCATAAACATACAAAATTGAGCCTTGAGTTTTATGATTTACATCTGTCAAGATTGCACTCACAGCCATACTGTGATACTACACAATGAAAATAAGTTCCTTAGTCAGAAGAAGAAGACAACATGGCCATACAATTCAAGGTGCAACACATACGTATTCATATTTAGACCAGAAAATTTAATTCTCGGCCTTTCTAAGTATGCACAGTCATACTGTATATGCACAGCCTTGCTGTGTATACACAATATGGCTGTGCATAATCATTTTGTGCACATAAATATATTTGTTCATATATAAACTCAACTTGTTAACACATGTTAACTGCAAAAGCAAGGAAGGGTTATTTTATCACTAACCCTTTAAAAATGACCTAGTAACAGAGAGAAATAAATTGTTGAGTCTTCACTTGTAGATTTAGTAATGCCAACAGATTTTCCACAATCCTAGCCGCTTGTGAGGAAAATGCAGACCAATATTCCCAAATAAGAAAAACGCAGAGCACAAATCCTCCAAAACTCCCGTAAAACAAAGTATCTTTTTTTTTTTCAAAAACCCCAAAGTCTATATACTTCCCCCCAATTAATGAGGCGTTCATATCCTTTTTTCCCTAAGGAAATAACGCCAAAAACGTGTTTCCAAGCCCTCACACAAAATTTCTCCTCCGATGCTTTGTCTTCCCGGTGAAGCAATAGTTCATGCCAAAAGCCCTTCTGACATTCGAAGCTTCTCCCGTCAGAATCGCATTCCTTCATTTTCCTTCATGAGAAAAATGCATCGTGAAAAGTTCATTTGCTTAATATATTCCAATGTTAGGCCCGATAACATATGATACAATGACATTGTATTATGAATTGATTAGTGCACGTGGTATTAAGAATCGGTTTGATATTTTAATCCAATTCCTTTGTTTTGTGCCACTTAATACACTTAGCTGCATTAAGGAGGATTTCAAAATTAATTTAAATATCAAGGGTCCCCTTTTATTTTATACTTCTAGGCTATGTTTTAAAGTAACCATAATTGAATTGGCTAATGTTTGCACAAAAGGACTTTATATTGCAAGAATATAATATATATATATATATATATATATTTAAAATAATTAATTAACAATTATAACAACAAATTAACTTTCGAAACCAATCAATGACTTAGGGTTGTGAAACCCTAAAATCTCTAATTAGACCACAAAAGGTTACCTGACGCAACAGGCTTACGGAAATAACATGGTCAATTGCAAGACGACCTGACTCAACGTTAGGGTTCCCAGATGGCATGATTTTTCTTTTCCTTACCTCCCGACCTGATGATACTTCCCCTCCCTTCTCGGAGGACGATGAACTCTTGCACACATTTGGCCCATTTCAAACAATTAGTCTAAAATCTTTTCATAACTCTGACATTTCAAAAATATTATTAACAAAATAAAACATCTTAAATATCATCATGTCAATATCAAAACATCAATTTAACCATTGTAAGTCATCATTTTAGTGTACTGAGCACAAATACCATCTTGGGTTTCACCACTCAATTATAACATGAAACCCTAGGGTACGATTAACATCTCGTAAATATCGTAGAAACCAACTAGGGCACAAACAACATGGCGTAAAGTAGCATAAAAAACAACTAGGGAATAAATAGGATGTTACATCATACACTCAATAACCACTCCCACTGTAACATGGATAGTAACCAAATTGAAGGTGTTTACCTATAAGTCCTCAATGTCCCATGTAACTTATAGGGATTAGATAAATATCCGATTCACTTAAAGATGACTTCATGTGTTTACTATTACGCAAGTAATTCGCAAAATATTGAATAAATTAAATGAATGATCGAATGATCATTTAAAGAGTTACAAAACCGATGTTTCTAAAAAGAAATAATCGTGAAATAGAAACTAACTAATATTTACAATAAATTACATAATTGACCATTAATAATAGATAGTAAAGATATTATTCTAATACCTTCTCTTAATGGCCAATCTATCAACTACACCAAGTTGCCCCCTAAATTTTACAAACTTGTCCGGGCTCAGAGACTTGGTGAGGATATTTGCTGTTTGATCCACCATCAAAACATACAGCAACTAAACTGATCCGTCTTCACCCAGCTTCCGAATGAATTGACAATGAAGTTTAAGATGCTTGGTTCTCTCGTAGAAGACTCGATTCTTGGCTAGTTTGAGCACCCCCTGATTGTCACAGTAAAGGGGAGTAGGACCTGCTTGAGATATTTGCATGTGTGAAAGCATCTGTCGAAGCCAAACTGCCTCACAAGCTGCCTTAACTATTCCTCGATACTTATCTTCTGTCGAGGAAAGAGCCATCGTCTGCTACCATATGCTTTGATCCCATATTATGCAAGTAATTGGTAAAATATTGAATGAATTAAATGAATGATCGAAAGATCATTTAAAGAGTTACAAAACCGATTTTTTTAAAAAGAAACAATCATGAAATAGAAACTAACTAATATTCACAATAAATTACATAATTGACCATTAATAATAGATATTAAAGATATTATTCTAATATTTACCAAGTAGACTCCATCGAATCATATCCTCACATGGTTGCAGATTCTCTAAATGAACTTTCCATGATTAGAAGCCTCACCACAATAGTGATAATCTTGGTTGTATGCCTCTTCTCTATCTCTGTAGTGGATATCAAAAGGAATCATTGAAAACAAAAGGTTTCTAAATGATTTTGACATAACTTATTAATAATGACCAATTCCATATGTTGTTAAAAATATTCTCTTATTGGTGTATAAAAAAATAATCTAACTCATAATAATTGTTTCCTCTACTAGTCATTGCTCAAACTCTCTAATTATCGTGAGTATACCACTTCCTTAACTAGTTTTAATGGTATTATCCTCCAAATGTTCTTTTGAGATCTAGAGAGAATTTAGTGATTTTTGAAGTCTCAAGATAAAGGCTCTCCACCCCATCATCCACCTTGTGGTGAATCCTCAAGGTCAACCCCATGCCATAATAGTTCGATTCAACATGAACCACCATTGGAAGCAAATCATCATAACATAAATGTTCTCCCCCACAATGTCAACATGCATCTCAAAAAGAGGATTATGAAATGCTAGCTCTACACTCATATCAAAAAGGGGATTATCAAAATTTTGAAAATTATTTTACCTTCTTGCTTTGACTTTATTTCTTGCCCAGGGTTGGATATTCTCTGCATCATCTTGCATCTGGCACTACGAGATCCGTCTTTGGACATTTCTCTTAGTGCAATCTTCCTTCCATCATCTTGAAACTTTAGCACCATGGATTTCAAATTCAAGGTGATCTCACCTAGTGAATGAAGCCACTACATACCAAGTACCACATTGATGTCTCTTGTATTCACAACATTGAAATCATCATTGACTTCATAATGGTTGAATAGGAGTCTCAATTGTGGAATCTTCCTCATGCAAGACATAGTGCGACAATTTGCAACCATGACTCTTTTTAGTCTTGAGCCCTGTATGTGCTACAATTTCTTCATCAATATTTAAATGATAATTCATTGACAATAGATATATAAACATAGGAGACGAAAGCTCCTTATGTAGAGATTACAAACAAAGTTTCCAAAATAGAAATGAAAGACAAAAGAGAAACATTCTAAATAAGAACAAACTACGAAAATGAAATATCCAAATCTAACTAACCGAATGACCATTATAGAAACATTACATAATTATTTTAGTGCCCTCCCTTAATAGTCACTCTACTAACTACCCTAAAGAAGACTTCACATAATCTACAGGTCATTTGGCCTTGAATGTAAAGAAGGCTGCCCCCTTCTCCCCAGAATGCTCTATGACATGAGTTTGTTGAGACTCTCCCTGGTTGGATTGTTGATTAACAAACCATTTGGCTATCTAGAGGCATGAAAACTTAGATTAGCTTCTCAAAAAACTTAACAGTTCTAAAAACGTCAAAAACTTTTGTAGAACATTGTTCACCCTAGAAACCCTAGGTGCAACCCAAAACAAGCTGCAAGAAAACACAATTTTGTGAAGTTGTCAAACACTAGATGCAATGCTGAGATCACACGATTTTATGAAAAAATTAGCAAAACCTTCATTTTGTGTAAAAAAAAGTTAAAAACCTTTGTTTTTGTGGAAAAACAATAAAAACCCAAGAAAACAACTCCATTCATGATTTTTTGTGGAAAATAAAATCAGAAAACCCTCTAGTAAATAAAGAACCCACGATTTTTGTGTGAAAAAATTGTGTAAAAAACAAAAACCCCATGATTTTAAAGCAAAAAATCATGCAAAAACAGGTCTGGTACCATAATTTTTGTGAAAAAAAACGTCAAAAAACCTTTGTGTGCTGAAACCAAAGAAACGGGACTCGGACTCGGCTCTGACTCGGCAAGGCCGAATCGGACTCAGACTCGGGACTCGGAGTCAAACTCGGCTTCAAACTCAGCTGTACTCGGGAAAGTGAAAAACTCAAGAAATTTAGAGATTTCTAAAGATTTAAAACTTGTTTCAGGCACCCTTTATTGAATACACCTTAAAAACACAATAACATCATCAAACTCAGCTCATTTGATTACATACACAAGTATACATCAATCAAATAAGCATAAACGCAAATTGTTGCTGAAGGAAATAACAAACATAGATATATAAATATTGTCAAATGTATACAATATTACAAAACTCATGGAATAAAAAATCCATGTCATCATATGATCATCATCAAATGTTTCATACAAATACCAAAGGTAAATATAACTACAAGCCTATGGCTCAGAGGAGCCTGCACCCTCTGGCCCCAACCCCCTGCGAAGGCATCTAAGGTAGGTCCTGGATGATTCGACAGCCATAGCCGCTCCCCGTGACACCATGCCATGCTCACCAACATCAAGAACATCCGTTTCACTATCTGCCTCTAAATCTCCTGTCTGTGCCCGTGCTCTCCGCTCCTCCTCTGCCATGGCTACAGTCTGAGCCTCTATATCTACCTAGTAGATCCAATCAGTGTCAGACTCAGAGGTTAAATTTTCCCTACTTTTATCGACGCAGTTCCCCCCCATATTTTTCGACGTGAGTTTGGGGGCATCGCCCCTTGCGAGGTCAAGGGGCTCGACCGAGTCTGGCGAGTTTGCTCACCAAACTCGGCCGAGCCCGAGTCCAAGTTCCCGAGACTTGGCGAGCATGTCTCGGACTCGGACTCGCCAAGTTTGGCGATTTTTGGGCGATTTTCTAATCTCTGGCTGAAACCCTAGCCATGTAGCTGCTAAACCCATGATTTTCTACAAAAATCCTTTTGTGATTTGCCACAACAAATAAAACCCCATTTTTTTCATAAAAAAATTGATTCAAAAAAATTCTGGAAAAAATTCAAGTAGATACTGACAAACGTTTTTTAAGAAAATTCATTAAAAAAATTAACCCGCTTTGATACCATGAAATGATAATTGATTGATATTCAATGTATAAACATAGGAGACAAAAGCTCCTAATATAGAGATTACAAACAAAGTTTCTAAAATAGAAACAAAGGGCAGAAGAGAAACATTCTAAATAAGAACAAACTACGAAAATGAAATATCCTAAACTAACTAACTGAATGACCATTATAGAAACATTACATAATTACTTTAATAATTATGTATAGCACTTGTGTCAATAAGACCAACAATTTGCTGCCCTTCCAACATTGCTCTTAACTCAAAATGACTAATTTTTTTTTAAGGCTTGATTGTCTAGCAAGGGTACTATTGTGACCTTTTCAAACATCGCCCCATTGCAAATGGGGACCCCCTCTTTCTTGCTTTTCTGTGTTTTGTAAATTTAGGGTTTTGGTAGTTGGGTGGCAATTTTGAGTTTTCAATGCCCGAGTCTTGTTTTTGAAATGGTCATGCCCAGAGGTTTTCAATGTGCAATTGGGGTTTAAATTTTGAATTTTGAAGTCAATAGGATCAAATGTAAAAAAATGTCAAAATGTTAAAATGATCCTAAATTTTGTGTAAAGTCTTGAGGCTGCAATAAGTTTTAAATTTGAGCGTAAAATGTATTTTAAATGTTGCAAATTGATGTTAATTTTGTTCTAGAGCATCAAATGTCCATATAGGAGTCATTTTTCCACCCCTAGGAGGTGAAATTAAGTCAAAGTGCACAAAATCCTGATGGACCCCTATTTTCCCCCACTTAAATCTAGTTAAATGATAAAAGTCTCGATGGAAATAGAATTTCCACTGATGGAGGTTGTTTTTCCACCAGGCCATTGTAAGTGAAATTGAACGTGAGTCCTGGTGGCCCACATTTTTTCCACCAGGGGGCAAATGACCAAGTTAAGTGCAATGATGTGTCGAGATGAAGTTCGAATCTCCACCAGAGAGGGAAATAAGCAAGACAGTGTGAAGTGTGGACAAAATTATGTTGCCTTGATGAGGGGCGTTTTTCGACTAGAGGTAAAGTGATGATAAAGTGGCAAATTTAAGTGTCTAGATGAAGTTCGAATTTCCCCTAGAGTACATTTTGATGAAGTTGATAAATTTTAATGAGATTTATGAGTCCAGATGAAGGACGTTTTTCCACTAGGAGGTATTTTACATGAAATTATAAATTTTAATTGTCCATAGCCATCGATTTTCCCTTGGAGTCAATTTGGGGATGCAAATAAATGAAGTGATGAAAATTTGTGGTCCAGATGAGGGTCGATTTTCCCCTTAAGAGTACTTGTGACAAATGGGGATGAATTTAAGTGAATTTGTGTGTCTAGATGGGGTGCATTTTCCCCCTAGGTGGCTGGAATTGGATTCAATGAGGTTTTAAATGATAAAGTGTGCCCCAAATGATATTAATTGTGCCTTACCACAAACTTTTAATGATCAAACAAAGATTTTAATGCCAAGTGCCTAATTCCTATGCAAATCAATTTTCCACCAGACTGATAGAAGAGAAGTTTATCCCACATTGCTTGTGTGATGAATTTTCAAGGCAAAAGCAAGAATAAAAGAGCACGGCCCAGCACTTAATAATATTTTATTGCCTTTGATGTGACATTCTGAGATCTGATAAAGGGCGTGCTACAGCAGATTGAGAGTGATTTTGGCCCAAGTGTTTGTGGCGCCATTGTGTGGGGCTGCGACTTTGAAGTGTGTGGCTGATTGCACCACCTTTTGGGGAGGATTTGTGACATTATTGTTTGGCGCCATTGCTGGTTGAGGGGGGATTTTGTGTAAATTTATGTTTGGCGCCATTGTTGGGTGAGATTGTGACACCATTTGGGGGGCGATATTGCTTGTTCAAATCTGAAGTATCATTTCAACGTCATCTCCAGCTCCCTTGACACAACATTGATTTATTCTCAGTCCCTGTTTTCTGGTCCAGCAATCATCCCCAACCTTCATTTGTGCCTGGGCGTGATTATTCTCAGCTGATTGGAGGCAAATCGACTTGTTTGTGAGGGTGCGACATGGCTGTGATCACTTCTAGCCATTGAAGTGTGGCTTATACTTGTGTTCTCAGACCTAAATAGAGAGAAATCAGACCTGAGTCGTGTTGGGGCAGCTAAGATCATACATTTTTCAGATCCAAAGGGAGTGTTTTCAGACATTATATTCAGAAAATCAGACCTGGAAGTACACTTTGGGCATCAAATACTTCATTTTCTGAGTTTATTGGAGTGTCCTCAGACTTACAAATTGTTATCAGACTTAAGTCTGAAAATGAGGTTTAAAGAGAGGCGATAGGCTTCATTTCAATCAAGATTCATTTTCTTTTCAGAATTTATGTTCCATATTAATGAAATTTCTGATTTTGAACCTATAAGTATGACAAAATCTTTTAAATCGGAACTTAGGGTATTCTGAAAATAAATTATCAGAGCTATTTTTACCATGATATTAACTTCCAGCTTCATACAAGTGCCATATCTAAGGCGGGGATATCGGCAAGGAAGAATCAATTGAAGGTTGTACAAGGGGGGGCTACTATCTGGATTCACAGATATCATCCCGATGGAAGAAGATTGGAGACACGAACATGGAGTACCTGGACATGAAGCGGACGAGGCGGAGAATGTTTGGATTGAAGAATCATCTTCCTTCCACTTTGTCGGCTAATATCATGAAGAGTGGAATCTACCACGGAGCTGGCTTTCCATCGCCATTCAATGCAATGAGCTCATATTCGAGTGTGCAAAGCATTATGATCTACTAACCAGAATGATCAAAACACCTAAGGGGACAATGCTTGCATACTTAGCCGATGAATCCATTGGGGAAGTGTTTGCAATCCCTAGGTGTACAAACATGCAATTAAGGACCAAGGAAGAGTCCCAAGCCAAATTTGAAAGAAGAGCAGAATCATGTATGACAGTTATAAAAAATGAGTGGGTTCTTGAGACAAGGCGTCACCACTCCAGGTTACCCAAGAGGCTCCTAAGTTTAGACTTCAAGAAGGAGTACATTGACTTAGTATTTTTGCTCAACCGAGTCATGGGGGCACCTCAAGGGGCGCTATTTGAGAACTGGATGTATTATTTTATTGAGGAGATAGCAAGACGTACGGTGATCAGTTGGGCCAAAATTATAAGTGATAACCTTGACATCCAATTGAGAGGTTTGGAAAAGACGAAGATGTTCAATATGACTTCCTATCTTGTCTACATACTTGCCAGATTCGTTGTGTACAAAGGCTTGATACGCAAGGGTGAAGTCGGGAATGGGCTAGTTAGTTCAAAGTTTATGAGTGCTATCCACAACTCCATGTGCACGAGATTGAACATTACAGAAGAGTGAACGATGCTTTCACCATGTACATCACAAGACTGCTGCAAGGCGGAATACACAAATAATCGTCTAAGGAGGCAACAACACTTATTGAGAGGTACGGATCGTGGTATATCTAGTGTCCTACCTTCACATACTTGAAGATTCAGGGCTTCACATCGGAACCATACAAGCTTCCTAGGTATCAGATAGACAAGATGGTTTTACTTGAGGTAGTTAGACAACTTTTGGGGTATGATTCTCTCCAAAAGGCGAAGCACAAAACAGGGATGACCTTTCCTATTGCACTTGGTAAGATGATGGAAGTATGCCACAATGCAACCGCAACAAACACAATCAGTGAGGAGTTGGAGTTCTATTGTCTTGGAACCTATAAGAGCAAGGATCGATTTGATCCATTTTAGAGAATTGTAACGATCAAAGAAGGGAAATTTTATACACAAAATTGACATCGAGGACTATTGGGCTAATCTTATGGATGAGTTCACAGTTAGAAGGAAGATGTGGTCTCTTATGTGAGTGGACTTCACGAGGAAGTGTAATCTCTGTTGTATTCCAAATCAAGTGCAGGATGATGGGGAACACATTCATCCGCAATACGTAAATGAGAAAGACAAGCCTATCACGTTGCCTAGTTGGACGTAACCTGAGTTGGCAGATTTGGATGTTTTGATGAGAGAAATAAATGATTACTCCAGAGAATGGGTAGACAAGTATGTTAATGAGTTAAGAAAATTGAAGGCTACCTTTACCTATGATAAGATGAGAAATGAGGAGTCTTCTCTCAATGATGATGAAAGGACGATCGGCATGTAAGGACACACAATGATGAAGAGAGTCAGGCTACAAGAGAAGAAAAGGTATGACTAGAGAATTGCAAGTGAAAGGCAAGGAGATTGTTAGCTAGGAGTTAAGGAAAAAGAAACACAAGTCTAACACTCAATCTACCATGAGCTCCTCATCCGTGAAGAAGAATAATATGACAGAGAAAGACTATGAGTCCAGACAAGGTTTCGACACGGAGATCCTACCAGAGAATAACCAAGATTTACATGCTACAACACAGTCGGTGCCACGTGATGATGACTAAGAACAACCAAGATCTCCTACATTTCAGTTAGAGGTCGACTTGGGCAATAATGTGGTAGATTTGACTAAGGATAAGGATACAGATGATGATGTTATTTCAGCTTTGAGAGGACTTGATCAGGATTTGAGCCTTGAAGATGGGATGGAAATCTCTACTATTCCCGACTGGTTGCTAAGGAGCATGGAGAAAACTAAAATGATAGAGACGCAGCCCACAAAAGATATTGATGACTTCCTAGCCAAGGTTGGCAAGGAAAAGGAACAGAAGAAAGCTAAGATGTTCTTTAGGATTACTAGAGATGATACAGGAGTACGCATTGGACAAGTGGTTGTCTTGATGGGTGATAAGACCAGAGATGTGATTAACAGGTTACCGCAATTGACCTTGGACCAACTGCGAAGAGACAAGAATTCTAGGAGCTAGATGATACGGTCAAGGCAATTGAGGTGTGATTAGATAGAACTATTGAGAAGAAAGAGATGCTTGAGAGTGAGAACATGAGACTCAAGGAGTACATTGAAGGGATGAATTCCCACAAGCGCGAGGATCCTAATTTTGTCTCACCCATTGCTATTGCTCATGGATCCTCTCTCGATAATGAGGCAATGAGGAATACATATCAGGAGGTTGGAAAATGGATCGAAGATGTTTTGAAGCAAGTGGATGATTTCCTAGTTCAGGTTGCCCAAGCATTTGACAAGACGACAATGCTTATATTCAGGATGCAGTATTTGGAAGGAGTTTGGGAAGATTTCGAACCAATGCAAGAGAAGACTATTCCTTGCCTCAAAGTGTTGAAGCAAATTCCTATGCCCTCGTTGATCTAGAAGGGTAATGTTTATGACTTCCATGGTTGGTATTGTTCCTTGGCCATGCGGAAGATAGCATATGATCATGCAAAGCAAGAGTGCATGGAGATGGAAGGATCAGTTCAAGAGGTATAATCCAAGATCCTTACATCCATTGAAGAGATATTGGCACTAGATGTCTATGCTTCCAACAATTTGAACTTGGAAGAATTGAAGGAGAAAATGAGGTTTATTTACTTCAATCACTTGGAATCTTTGAGGAAGAATCAGCTAGATGATTTGGTTTCCCTCGTGAATCACATCAACAATTTGTAGAAGCTTATGCCAAATTGGGAGAGTATTTTTTATGCTTGCTTAGATGCCTTGGATGTGATTGATTTGTAGTAGGAAGGTCTATCCAGCATTAGGATGGAGGAACTCAACTCAGTTTTAGCAAGATTTGTTGAGTATGCAGCTAGAGAGAGGGGTGCAAGCCAGAATCTTTTAGAAGATTCCCTACTTGATGACTAGGTGTCATCCCATTGGACCTCCTTTTTTATTCCACTTTTTTTATGTATACCCTAATTAGGGCAATATTAGGTTAGTGTTGGCATGATCTTGGCCCTTGATTCTAAATGAATCTTGGCCATTTATTTCATTTGAGACTCTATATAAACCCATTTGCCTCTCATTTGTAAGAGAGATTTTTGAGAATTGTCGCCTATATGCTGCAAGTTTGAATTCAATCATTGAAGTTTGGTGATTTGGTTTAGATTTTGTATGCATTTGTTAGATAAGAATTTGCTTACAAGTATTTTAATTTGAATGAAAGAGTTGTTGAATGCATTTGAATGAAATTCATTTAATCCATACCACTAGCTTCTTGCTGATTGTAAGTTTGCCTTGTGTGGTCAACTGGAATTGGAATCGAACTTAACTTCAATTTGTGCTTGCTCATTGATATGCATCCAATTGATGGTGTCTATGTGGTTTAGTATGAATTCAAACATCTATAAATTTACCTTAGATGATTGCACTAAGCTTGTGTCGAATTGTTCTTTGATGGTGAAACCTTGCCTAGTTGAATTTCATTGAATCGTTCATAACCTCTTGCAGTCTAGGTTAGATAAGATTAGAGTAGAACTCCTAAACCCTCATCCTTCTGCATTTTATTTGAAAATCTTTGTTAGAATAGATTGAGCTCAAATTGTAAAATCATTCGAAACCATTGGCAAACCCATGTCCATTCATGATAAGTGCTAGATTTTTAGAACAATTGTGTAAGTCCCCAAGTGAAAACAGCAATTCACATCAAACCATTGAGTTACCCACATGTCTAGAACTGACCATAGAAACCTTGGAATCGTCTTGTTGATAAGATATTTAGCATCTGAGGTGATTTTGTTCAAGAGAGGGTAAAATACATTGGTATTTTACTCTGTGTTCGAAGTGTGTAAAAACACATCAACAGGGACCTCCACTCCCCCTCTTTTTCTTAGATTCTTCTTTCTCACTTACCTTTGTCACAGATTGCTGGTCTGAAATTTCTAATTCAGAACTATCACCTGGATAGGCCTCCAATTGATGATTTTTCCCTTTCTCCACACACTTATGACCTAGGGCCCATGGGCTCCTTGCATCAAAAACAAAGATTCGTCTTCCTTAGCTCCTCCTTGAAATCTTTTTCCACCTTCTTGGAAGAGGGTTCTTTGGGCTGTTTTGTTTCCTTGTCACCATGCTTCTTATATTTATCTTGCTGCAAGGTCTTTGATGAGAATTTTCTTTTCCGGGTATTAAACTCCATGGTCCCAACCTTCCTCATTGACTCTTGTAAAAATGGTGGATCAAAAGCCTTAACCCATCCTCTAATGGGCTACATTAGTCCTTAACTGAAAAGGACTACAAGCTTCCTCTCTGTGATTACTGGGAACATGACTGAAAGTCTCTAAAACTCTGAGTTGTAAGTGTCAAGGGAACCATATTGCATCAATCGAGCAAGCTCTCTAAAATGCAAGTCTGGGTATTTCTTGTCAAATCCTACAATGAGTTAATTTGTGAACTCATTGTAGGTGGTGATTAAGTTGTGGCCTAGTGTAACCTAGTCATGGAACCAACACTCATGGGCTGCAGTGTCCAAATGTAGTGTGGCAAACTTGATTGCTTCATCCTATGGCATGGTTCAAGTGCCAAATAATTATCCAATTCCTAGATTCATGTTCTAGCAGTGCATTTATCACTCCCATCGAAATGCAGTAATTACCCAATTCATGCTCTCTTTGTACTGCTGGACCTCTATTCTCAATTCTACCACCTCCTCTATTCAGAGATAAATGGTTCCGAATCTCATAAGGCAGTGTTGCATACTCTATGTAACCAGCCCTCACCTCACCTACCAAAGCAAGATGAACCTCTGGAGCAACCTGAACCTCCTCTCTACGTGTAAAAGAAGGCTCAAGTGCTCTAGGAGCGGACCTTGATACTGCTGCAACATTTTGTCCATTAGTGTTTTGTTTGTTTGTAGAACTTGTTTCATCATTCTGCATTGGAGTACCCTGTGGCATATTTTGGTTGAGTTTTGCTAACATTTAGGATATCATATCGAGCATTGCATCAAATTTCCTCTCTGCTCTAATGTTTGGACTGATTGAAACAGCTCTTCCCTTATCTCTGTCACCTATGATTCAAAGTGGACTGTGGCTTGTGGAAATATTTAGGACTATTACTGTTACCAGGCAAACCCCCTTACACTTTCTGCTCTTCTGAAAAGGAATCAATAACTGATGTTTGTGGGTTTTGTTGCACCGTGTTTTTCTGTTTTTTTGTGCAATATCTTAATTTCCTGTCACTCAGATGATACTGCAGCTACAGCAATGTGTTAAAGGTACAGGTTGGCATGGAAACCAGCTTTGATACCATTGTACTGACCACACCACTTCTTTTTTTTTGAAATTTTGCCAATGAAATTAATAGCACAAACTTGCAAAATAGTGGGATGCTGCTGTCATAAAGTCTGATATAAACTTTGGATGTTCTTATAGTTGCTGTTACAATTTTTTTGAAGGATAATCATTCATAATGTGACATTACACATAAAAATAACATTCTTTTGAAACCCAACATGAAATATCTCTTAAACAGAGATGGGAAAGTCTGCTGCAGGTCTGAATATGAACAAATCTCCTCCTGTTATAGGCTGAACAACAGGGAATAATGTCCAGTAAGCCTCTAAACTTGATAGCAACTCACTCCCAAGTGCATTAAACGAACCACACCAAAACTACAACCAAATCAATCTCCAAACTCTCCGAACTAGAAGCAAACAGATCTGTAATGTTTGTCTGAGAGATGGCAGATCTAAAAATGACTGTTGCAACCACAAAAAATTAGAAGAAAATTTTAGTAACACCTTTTAACCTCACCAAGGACACCTCCAAAATGTCTCCAAACACTAAACACAAAACCAGCACTATTTTTCACTCAAAACTTGATGGGAACTGTCAAGTTCGGGTCTCCTAAACAATTTTAGTCATGCCCAGTGTTGGTTGAAAATTTTGTACACTTGGAGAAATATACAAAATTGTGGTTTCAACCACAGCACACGAGTAAAAACTCTCCTAATTAAAGGAAGACTCCCCCTATCTAACTACAACTTTGGAAATAAAATAGTATGGGATAGCAAACTTTCTTCTTTTTTCAAGAAAGACAATATCCTTTTCTCTTCACAGAAAAGGATAGCGATTGAATATGAACAGCAGTAACCACTTTCAAGTGAAATGAGAGAAAGGAAATGAAGTTTCCTGAAAACGCAAAGACTTCCGTCACTTCCTTCAGGACGGGACAGCAATATCAAGCTCAAAGACTTGATTATGTGAAGTCCTATCTACCCTTTGCTATACTAAATTTTACAACAAATAAAAGATAACAACTCAAAGACTGGAATAATTTATTCTTTCAACACAAAGATAAGAACTAATGCAAGCTCAAAGACTTGCTGCTATTTCTTATCAAACAGTAATTTTTTCTCAAGAATAGACGCAAGCTCAAAGACTTGCTGCTCCTTCTAAAGATTTTCCTATTTTAATTAATCTTCTCTACTTGCAGCTCAAAGACTTCAAATCAGATTGGACTAAGCTCCTTTAGAAACACTTTGCATAGAAGAAATAAAAAAATTCAAACTCAAACATGTAGCTCAAAGACTCAAAACTTGAGTGATCCTTCTTTATTATTCTTCAAAACCTTCAATTCACATACATAAGCTCAAAGACTTCTTGCTGTAAATTTGGTAGAGTTTTTGCTTGCTTTCCCAAAAGATGATAATTACAATAGACCCCTCCAGTATTAAAGGTGGGAGGATCCTAACTAACTTGAGAGATTTTGTCAACCACCAAGACTTATTCAATAACTAACTAAGACTTATTCTAACTACAGTCCAATCGGACACAACTTGTAGTTGCCTTACATGTAATTACAAAAGTGCAAGTAATGTGTAACTTGCTTTTTACAAAAAATACTTTTACATTTAACTTGTCAAAACAAAAATTACAACTAAAAAATACAAAAGAGGAAAATTCAACTAAGTGTTGAAAAACACTTAAATTGCATTTTGTGAAAAGACAAATCCTTGAAATTTTTGGATGCTCGTTTGTAGTTCCTCGGGATTCGGTTAATGGGTGTTCTTGGCAACAACCATGGTCTTCACAATAGTGTCGTGACAGCGGAGGAGCGCAAAATTGTTTTTATCCAGGATAGACTGGATTTCATGCAGAAAGGCTTGGTGTTTCATCAATGTCTGAATTGAAGCGTCCGTGAATTGTTCGCTCCTCCATTCATTATGAATCCTCATTTGTAAATCAGCAAGAACTTCTTCTGGAATCAGCTCTCCATCCTAACTTACTATGTTGCAAGAGGCCCTTTCACAATGTGAGACAATATCTCGGAAAACTTCACCCCGGAATCTCTTTGCATCACCGATCTCCTCAATGAGGGATTTAAGAACAAGGGTCTTGTTTTCCAGGAGTTCTTCAAATTCCAAGTACATGACCCTAGAAAAAATGATGGCGTGCTCCTGTAGAACACTCAGCTGTTGTTGGGGCATGGTACGCCAGATTGTCAAACTTTCTTCAACACTTTCCAGATTCTTTTTGAAAGTATTAGAAGTCTGATCCAGTTTCTCCTCAACAGTCTCCAACTTAGACATCATCTAAAAAATGTCTTTCATTACCTGTGCACATAGATCATGAAGTTGATCAATCCAGGAATCCAGTGCTTGTACCTTTTGAGCAGCCCTTTCCACTGCACGAATTGATTCTTGGGAACCAAAAGAACCTATGGAGTTACTCCCTTCTGCAACAGGTTTTGTAATTTTATGAATGGCTGCCATAAGTTGTCGGTTTTCCTCTTCTAGCTTGTCTTTCTTTGCTAGAAGATCATCATACCTTTGCACCAATGAAGCAACAGAAAACTAAGCATCATGTTTAATGACCTCATGCGTCTGTTTTCCCAACTCTATCCTTGTAACCTTATAATCGGCAGCTAACATTTCTTTAAGTGGCTTATCTGCAATAGGTTCCACAATTTCAGCTACCTTCATCTTGTTACTGTCAACAGTTACTCTGGAGATAGTCTTGGCCTTCTTAGCAACTTTGGATCTGGACTGTTTGAGTTGTTGGTAATCAAAGGCATCAGGTGAGATTTCTTGCTTCTTCCTTTTTGGGGTAAAAGAACTAAGCCATGGAGGCAAAGTCATCAACTCCCCTCCAGTAGCAGCCGTAGGCAAAGGAGAAACAGTTTCTGTTTGAATCACCGTGGTCATGCTGGGAGGAATATCTGTTTGGATAGCGACCACAGTTTGCTCAGTTACCAGTGGGCATGAAGATTCCCTCATGAATTCTTCAAAACCAGAAGTGGAAGTATCAATTTCTGATAACTGGATGCAAGTAGGAATATTCTCAGGAACTTTCAACACACTCTCTTGTTGATGATCAGGAGATGGCTCGTATGCTGAAATGGGAATTGCATTCTGAGGAGATTCATCCACAAGCAAATCAAGAGGAGAAAGAGGCATCTCAATGGAAACTAGTGGAATGATCTCATGAGGCGAGTCTGAAACTGGAGATTTGGGAGCATCATCAGATTGCTGCCCCTCTTCTGGATTATCTAGATCAATTACCTGAACATGGAATCGTGATTTTTTCTTCCCACGAACTGTTGTCTCCTCAGGAGGAAGCACTATTGCACGACTGACTCACAACTTGATCCTTGTGCCCGAAGATGATGCACCCTCCTTGTTGTCAACCTGAATCTTAGACTTACGTCCAAGAGGCCCCGTAGAATCATCTTCTTTACCAACCTTGATTTTTATAAGTCTAACAACATTACTTTTCAGCCATGCATTGGTGTTGGCCAAGATAGGCTGAAATCTGTCAAGGATGGATATGCACTCTTTGTGCGACCATTGGATCAAAGGAAGTGGATCTTCCTCAACCCTCCGTGAAATGTATTCAGGATCAAGTATATGCCTGTCATCAATCATCCCTTGTGGGATATCCGCCAAGTTCAAATCAACAATTTTCTCAACAGTGAGCCTGCAGTAATCCATCTTTAGAACTTTGGCTTTCGTGCAGAGATCTACCCAGATGTCTTCAATGCGATGTACATGCACAAAGGATTTCTTGATCTTCTCCTTCATACCTCTATAATCAAAATCGGCTCTAGGTTTAAACCTTTTGAGCTTGATTTCCTGCAGTTCAATCTCCATGGCTTTAGCCTTCACGGATGTGACAAGGGAATACCGGCCAATTTTCAATGGGTTTGTGGTAGAAATCCCCATTCCAACCTTGTGCTTAGCAGACTGAAAAGTGTGGACAGCCATGATCTGTCTTCCCAACTCCATAAGAATGATCTTATCAGTTGGGTATCTGGGAAGCATGTATGGCTGACCACCATAACATCAGATCCTCATATAGGTGAAGGCGGGAAACTGCAGAAACAAACATCCATACTCGCACACCTTATCCCATGCCTCATCTGATACTCTCTTGTTCCTGAGATTTCTATCAAACTGACACATGAAATATTCGAAGAATGCATCTTGGACTCTTCTGAAATGCAGTCTGCTGGGTCTCAACGGCAACTGGTCATAATATTCCCAAACTGGTATAAGTGAGCGATCACCCTTGGTAGAAAGACCTGGAAAGTGTCTAAGTGATGCTGCCAAATATACCAAATATGAATTCATGAAAAAGGTCATGGTGGTAGGAACTGCTGCAAGTTGTTCGCACAAGGCATCGTTGATGACTTCTCCCTATGAAATGTGATGAGACTGTCGTATGAACATGATGAACTGTTACATCTATGGCTCAAAGACATTGGAATGCTCAAGGCCCATCATCCTGCTGAGAAGGGTTATGGTGTCTCCAATCTCCCATTTGAAATCGCAGCTGTACAACTTCGCCCACCTTGAAAAGGAGGCTCATGGCTCTTGGATCCACCTATTGATGTGTCGCTTGCAATCTTTTTCCCTCTTCACATAATACTCCGCTGCACTTTCTTTGGAAATTTCCATATAAACAAGTGCAGGAGGTATTTCGAAGACCTTCTCGGTTGTATCTGCATCGAGAGGAATTATAACTTCGCCATCATCATTTTTTATGACTCTTGACTCTTTGTCAAGATGATGGGCGCAAGCAAGAATGAACTCAGGTTCTAGGGCAGCCACCGGGAAAGAAGATGCATGATGGATATGGCTGTCCAACAGCCGCTGCAAGTTATTATCCTGTGGATCTTCTACCCTTTTGATGAATTCTGACATATCAGCGTGCCCTATTTCCGTGTCTCTGATGCAATCCAAAGGAGAAGAAACCTGGGAAGGTGCAACCTCGTTCTGATATTTGTCATATCTGTATTTCATCTTTTTTGGAGTTGGAGATGCCGACAAATCTGACATTGATTGTGAACCTGAAATACTATGATGAAGACTTAAAAGAGTTAAGGCAACATCATAGTCAGCTGTAAATATCATTCTTCCTTCTCCAAATGGGAAAAACTTCGTTTCTTGAATTTCACGATTTTGTGAGAGGAAGAGGGGAAATACATGAAAAAATCTTGACTTTGACCAATTTCGGATCTTGGGGGAATTTTCGCAAGTATACAAGTTGGAAAGAACGTACATGTAATCGGGGTTTTAAAACCCGAATGCAAGTACACTTGTAAATTTGCAAATGGAGAAATGGACGAAAAATGAGATTTTGACTTGCGGAAAATGACAGAAATGACAAGTACGGATATGGGGAACATGAATGGATAAAAATGGGAAAATCCGGGAAAGTCATTTTCATGAAAATAGGAAGAACTCTTCAACATGTAATCCGGTTTTTAAAACCCGAATTTTAAATGGAGGGGTATTTCACACTTTTCAACTTGGAATTTTAACCAAAAATGGTTAAATTCCTTAACCATAGGGGAAGAATAAGGATTTCCAGCGAACTTGTAATCGGGATTAAAAATCCCGAATACAAGTAAAGAGGGAATTTTGGGAAGAACAATGCAATTCGAAAATTGCATACTAAGGGGAAGATTTCTCTCACAAAAACCGATTTTTGGGGGAAGAACAACATATATCCAAAACTGCAACTAAGAAAGAAAACTAAGAAAGCAAGAAAATAACAAAATGAAGGAAAGAAAGGAAAGAGAACATACCTTTCTTGAAACTGAAAATGCTTCTCCAAAAATGCAACAATCTTTGGAAAGAAGAAGAAAAACCAATAAATAGAAGCAATCCGTAATGCCAAACCTATCACGTTTTTGCAAAAATGCCCCAAACTGAAAAACGTGGCAGCAATCCCAAATATGGAGGGCCAAAATGCCAATGAGAGAGCATACCTAAGACAGTTATAGCAAAACGCCTAAGGAGGAGAAGAAGAAATGGTGTCAAATCCTTGCAAAACGCAGCCAAAGGTATCACATGGAGAAAAACGTGGCCACCAAATGCATTTTAAATGGCATCATTAAATAGCTCGAAACTCCTTCCAAACTCCACGCCTAGGTGAGAGAGGTCAAATCGATTTAGGAGATTGCAGCTTGTTGGAGGTTTGATCAACCAAAATGTGGCATTAAAGAAAAATGTGATTGCTGATTTAGTGCAAAAAACCAGTCAATACAACCCCCAAATGGCGTGACAAGTGGTTCCAAATGCACAAGAATAGGGTAGAAACCAAAACGCCTCTTCTTCCTTGAAGATCTCCACAAAAATCGATTGAAAGCTTCAACAAATTCGCTTCCAACTGAAAATCGGGTTTTTTGGAGAGAAGAACAAGTTCGATTTTACCCTTGCATGTGAAAATCGGGTTTTTAGATGACAAATACAAGTTTTATTTTCACTTTTTCACTTACTAAGCCAAAATCAGGATTTTTTAGACAAATGATTGTCTTTTTCACTTACTAGGCCAAAATCAGGATTTTTTAGACAAATGACAAGTTTAAAATTGTCAAAAATGCACTTTATGCATAAAATCGGGTTTTTTGGAGAGAAATGCAAGTTTTAATTACTTGTAAAAGGGAAATAAAATCCCTACAACAAGTTAGAAAGGCTTGCACATATGTAATGGGGATTTAAATATAAAAACCATTAAAGTTTACTTGTAATTGACCCAAAAAATCCCTATTTTAACTAAACAAGACCAAAAAACAATTAAAAATAACAAAATCAAGAAAGGGAAATTTAAAACAAATTGCAAGTAACATCTTTTAATAAAAGTGCACATGTAATAAGCCAAAAATTCCACTACAAAGACCAAAACAATGGATATCATTAAAACTTGTAGTTTGAAGAAAATTCTCCACTTGCAATCGGGATTTTAAAACCCGAAATTGAAGGAAGGACATAGCAAAAGAACCCAGATTTTGACGAAATTCGAAACGTAGTTCGAGGATGGACTGAGAATTAATCCAGTCCAAGGATTAGTCGAAATGTTGCCTCGGGAAGCGTGCCATAGAGTAATTTTTTTTATTTTTTCACAAAAATTTCATGTAGTGGTCCTTCATTTTTGGAAACAAAAATGAGGACAACACCCAACATGAGCATTGTGTTGGAAATAGGGGCGGCCAGCAACTTAAATGATCAAATCGCCTCTAAACTCCTTTTTCTCAATGACATTATGCTTGGAATGATCAACCCTCACCTAGATGCCACCAACCAAGCTGGAGAACCTCCAAAAAATCAAGCTACCAGCCTCCCTAGGCTCTTGCGAAGTTCTTGGAGCTCCTGCATTATGTACAAGTCATAAATATTCGTGCCATTTAAATCAAGCCAACAAACCCTCAAAACTGAGTCACCCAGCTACATTGAACAATACCAAATCAGTCTTTGTTGATTTTTTGTGTCTAGTCACAAATTTCCTGCATTAAATGAATGGTACGGCCAGCCAGGTGAAGCACCCAGAACCAAAAACTGTATGATCAATAATACTAATCTGAAAATGCAATAAACTTACACCAAAATCTTTGGAAATCAACACTAAAATCATTCCCAAAATCTGCAATCAAAACACCTTGAAGATATTCACTCTGAAATCCCAACTCTGCAATCCAGGGATTGTCTTTCAAATTTGAAACCAGTTATCTAATGAGAGTTTTTGCTCTCAAGAGATCCAAGGAAGAACATATAGGTTTAGTCTGACAGCATTTCGCTATGTGTACTCTTCTACATATCCAAAATGAGAGCCCAAGCCTCTTTTTATAGCCTTTTAGGGAAAAGAGCAGTTTAAAATTTTGAATAACTCATTTTTTTCCCTCAAATGCTGTTTTTGACTAATTAAAATAACTTTATGTGCAAATAACCCACAATTTCTTAGGACTCCATGTTTGAGGGGGACATAAGGACATAAAGTAACCTTAAAAATTATAACACTTAAAATGAACAATTTAACATTAACTTTAGAAATTGAAGTGTATAATTTTAATTCCATTCGAGTCGCAGAAAGCACTGCCAAGGCACCAAAAATCAAAACTGATCATGCCATCAAGTAACTAAAGTTGAGGGATGATGACAGGGGCTGACTCAAGGACTTGCTAAAAATAGACATGCTGTCCAAGAAGTTTGGAGAACACACCATGAGGCCAATGACACCATTGAAAGCCTCACAATGATCCATTTCACCAATTGAGCTCAATGCCATAAACAAATGCCAATAAAAAATGAACTTGGATCCTCCAAGAAGTTTGGATTTCTCCCCAGTCCACTTGGAAGCTTACTAAAAAACTCAAAAACTGGCCAAAAGATCATGGAACAATATCACGAAAAATGGAGACATCACATTTAAACACATCTAGACATAACAAAATGAAAGTTGCAAGTCTGAGAATAGCAACCAACAGTCAATCCAACAATTGGAGGGGACTGAATAGTCCCCTTGAGCTCATTATAACATCATAAGTCCACCTCAATACAGATGGAATTCATGTAATGTCCCTGATTTTTAGGAGGATGGCCTACTACATTTTAATAAATCAATTAATTAATAAAAAGTGAAATTATTATATTTTTTCTAATATAATGGTTTAGTCCGACTTTCCAGTTTGGGTGGTTTGTATCTTGGGCCGAATTGCACTATAATTGTTAAATATTTTGTTTAATCTTGGAGGCCAACTTGGATGAAATATTGTTAGGCCAACTTGGATGAAATATTGTTAGGCCGACTTGAAGATCAACTTGTATATATTTGGGTGAAGGTGGGGAAGAAGGTCATGAAAAGATTGTTTTGAAGAAAAGCATTAAATGAATGCAATTGTTACTGGGATGGAAACTTCAGTAACCCATCAGGAATTAGGATCATGCAGGACGCTAATCGTGCATGATCATTCTTTGTTGCAGCAATCACCAATACACAGCTTATTCACTCAGATGCAAACATGAGTTATCAGCGATAAGGGTGTGATTGATCAGCTGTGGAGTCAAGGGAATAGCTGTTGGAAGACACGATAAAGGTGATTCCCTTTTCTTTTGTCTTTGACAGAGAAAACTCTAGTTTTGGCATCCAAGGAAGAGCTAGGAGAGCCTGTGCGACCTCAGATCCAAGAGACTTCACATTGCAGATCAGAACAATGCAAGTCTGAACCAGAGTGCAGTCTGTGTACCTGGTATAGTGTTCACCACAGCATTGGACTATGAACAGACATCCATATGTTGTAATAGGTATGGATTTAATAAAATGGAAATACTTGTCTCATTTGAATAATCCAGTCTGAAGTTATGATTGTAGAAAACTGTTTTTACCTGTGAAGTATTATAATCTATTTGTGAAGTTCTGATTTTTTTGAAGGAATGCAACTTTTTCTGTCTATATTCAACTGGAAAATTTAGAAAGGATATTTCAAATCACCTTCTAGAGAGTGCCACCCTACAAACAAAAAGAGCCACCCAAAGAGCAACAGTTCCAATTGGGAGTTCACACCCGCCACCTATAGGAAATATTCAACACTTGTATGACCCTCAAGCATTCATTCTCCTCATTTGACATTGTACTACTTGCAAGTTAGATTGGGTCCGCAAGAAATAAACACAGTAAATCAGTCCCAAACTCCTGAAATGAACAACATTAATATGCACAACCAGGCATGTTGAAAGGTATGGTTTGGGATAAGGAATGGTATAAGAAGCAAATCCTTCAGAATTGCCTTCAAAGCAATGCCCAAAACTAAAACTTCAATTTGAAGCACAATGGTGATTTTTTTATGAAACTACTTAGCTAGTTAGAGGTGTTTTTGTCTCTGAAACCAAGTCTAAGAGAGTTTTCGTGCTCGAGAAGTATTGGAAGAACTTAGGTTCTCTCCAACAGCATAGCAATATCCTTGACAAGTCTAACCTCACAAATGAGCTCACACCCTCCTTACATAGGTTTTGGAGGGAAATAATCCATTTAAAAATATAATAATTCGTTTTTCTCCAAAATGACCTTTTTGAAAAGTAAATAATATTTGAATGTGCAAAAAAGGACACCCATGTCCTAAGCATCCAACTTTGAAACACACTTTACCACCTTTTTAACAAGCTATTACACTAAGTTGTCCTTTTATTATTTTTCAACATTAGGCAACTTAAGCGAATAAATTAATTAATAACTCAATAATTAATCCTATAATAACCCACTTTACTTAACCCAACAAAATTTGACCACTTTTTTTTCTTTTGTTTACTTTAATCATTTGTGTTTGATTCAATCGCATACTCTGGGCATCCATCCATTAGGATTAGGCATTCATCCATCCGGGATGAGCATCTAACCATACAGGTTAGGCATCTGTCCATACGGAGTAGGAGGTTTCATCTATCCAATACATGCTAGGCATCTACCCATACGGGGTAGGCATCTATCCAATTGGGATAGGAGATGCTCTGGCCAGAGACTTAGACTCATCGGGACCATCCGAGTCCTGAGTCACTCACTAAGTACTACACTCTTCTAATAGGAGTGCACCGAGGTCGCCGTCCTTAGGAGCAAATGAAATAGCATAATACAAGCTTGAATTCCGCCTCGGAATTCGGCCTAAAGCCTCGGGAAGTCAAGCGAATCCATACGGGATTCCTTCCGAGTATGCGTTGAATTACTTTTTTCTTTATTTCCCCTTATCCTTCAATTATGAGACTTTGAAATCCATCTACTTGCCTTAACCAAAATCCTAGACCCCATCCCCGAACGCCTGAGTTCTAGGGACAACTTCGTCCCTAGACTACCTACATACCCATTTCGGCACGGGATCAAGGCGCAAAGTATGTAGTTCTATTTTCTAATCTATGGTTTATTGTAAAATGTTTGGTGGGTACGCAACCCTTTCTAGGGTCAATGTCCCAGACAGTTTCTCTGCGGTTGCTACCCACGGTGGTAGCACTTAAGCAAAGGCTCAAGATGGCCTATTGCTTGTGGCCTAAAACAATTAGATCCTAATACCTATCATAAGCGTCACCCTTGACCCAATTGTCAATCGTCAACAACTCTTTGAAGTTAAATCAATTTCATAAAAGCATTTCACTCAATCAACCCTAAAGGGGGTTTACTATGGTTTTACTCAACGGATGAAAAAAAATCATTTAAGGATTATCTTATTAGATTATCGATCTAAGGGGGATTACCTGCCCCTTGGATTTTAACTTCCAAGTGTCCCTTATTACTCCCCAACGATTTATAGGGACAATGCCACAGACGTCGTTGATGCAGCTTTATTAGGCGTTAAGTGCAGTAGTTCAACACGATGGCATTACCCGTAAGTGTGACCCAGAGGCACCGTAAATACCGAACGTTGCTAGGTTTTGGTTTTCCGACTTCCTTTATTTAGTTTTCTTAACTAAGAAGCTATGAAAAACATCATGCTTGAAAACAATTATGAATTGAATGTGCATAATTAGACATTGCAAAGCTTAATTAATTGAAATAACTACCTCGATGGCATTCATGTACCACTTGATAAAAATACCATCCTTCTACAACTAAACTATTTAATATTTCAAACTTGAAATCTAACTTACACAATAATGACAATTACAAAACTCGCATATTGATAATTAAAAATGTGTAACTTGTATGGAGATGATGAAGACGTCAATAAATGCAATTAATGTATAAGTAATTCGCATGATGCAAGAATAGTGTAACTTACATGCAAGGTTTAAGCAATGTTTTATTCCTACCACAGGAATAATTAATTATAGAGTCACAGGTTCCAAAAATAACAATTAGTTTGACATAGACAAATTTTGGATCAAATCATGACAATATAAATTAATTACTTCTAATGAATCTAAAATGCCAACTAAGTAACCCAATAAATCTCAAATAGATTAAGAGATTCCAATTATATACTTTAATTTACAATTACGAATTAACTACACAATGATCCCAATTATTTATAATTTTTTTTCTAAGTTTAGTTTACTAACTTAAAATTTATACTAAAGAAAATAATAACAATTCCTAAATTGCAAATTATATACATATATAAAAAAAAATCTAAATAATAAAAAAAAAAAAACTTTGTTTTTAGGAGTTAATGGGGGGGGTGGGGACCACGGGTCCCATCACCCCTGCGGACCTGTAGGTGCAGGCCGGCAGAGATGAGGGGACACCGTGGGCCCCTCCACTCCCCTTGCAGCCACTGCCGTAACAGTGACCGCAAGGGAAGTGGAGGGTACCACTTCCCCGACGGTTACATTTACGCCGCCTCCCCCTGCACGTTGCCCAAAATTACTTTTGCGAAAAGACTTTGCAACATACTTTATTTATTTATTTATTACCATTTTTTTTGTATAAATTAATTATTTATATATATATATATATATATTTATTTATATTAATAATGGTTTTTATTCCAGTCTATTTAATGATATAAGAGGGATATATTTATATAAAAAATGTTATTATAAAAATAAGAATAAGAATTCATTCACAGGCATGGAAGATAATAGAGGAAATTTATTTCAGATGATCTCACAGGAGCCCAAGGAATACACTGTGCTTGAATTCGAGGCAGCAATACAACAGAGAGCTAAATCTCCTCAGAGATAGGTACATGTATAAATTTTGATTTCACAGAGATCATGTTCAACAAATCTGTCTTATGTTGAGATAATAAAATTTTTGATGAGATTTCCAGGAAATTGATATTCAAGAGAGAGATTTCTGAAATTAATTAAATAACAAGACAATATTTCCCACAAGGATTTTATACAACAACATTGAGAAGAAATCATATTTGATATACTATTTCACATAGCGAGATTCCTAAATACAAATGATTATAAGCATAAAAAAAAAAGGATTATTTACAGAGATAAAAGAATTTAAGTTTTTCAAAAAAAAGAATAGAGATGTTGAAAAAGCATGATTTATTTTCCTCTTTTTTTGATTCAAGATCTTCTCTAGATTTAAAAAAAAAACAGAAAAAGTAGAATCTGATTTCTTTCTTTTAAATAGATTAAATAAATAGATTAACAAATAAAAGAGAAATCTGCATTTGTATTTTAAAAAGAAAAGAAATTTTTATCAATGCATTTCTTTAATGAAAAATAGATTTCCTTTCTATCTAACAATTAAGAAATGATTTCTTTCAGAAAGCTATATTCAACTAAAGAATCTAGGAGGAGATATTTCCTTTGAAAATATAAAAATTTACATAAAGAAATATCAAATACAAAAAGAGAGGGAACTTGGAGAAGCATTTTGATGTTGAATCCTCTCCAAATCTTCAAGCCTAGCCTTCCTTGATCCTTCCTTGCAAGCTTGGAAAAATTCTTCAAAACAAACTTAACTATTCTCCAAAATTGAAAAATATGACTACTAAAAACAAACTATTTGAGAAAACTTTCTTCAAAGCATAACCAACTCCCTCTTTTGAAAACTTGCATACAATATATAGGAAAAATCCCTTAATTCCACTATCTAGAAAAATTAATTAAGAATGAGATTTTTTTTCCAATATTGGACCCATGCAAAATTGATTAATATCTTAGTGGGGGAGTTACATGCAAGAAAATGAAAATTGAAGATTCCCTCTAGAAGCTTCCAATTCCTCCTACAACATGTGCTCAATTGAATTTGAATAATTAAATAATTTTCCATTTAAATTATATTTTCAAGTGTGTATGTGTGTGCCCACTATTTAATCCTCTTTTATTATAATAGCTTTTTCAACCTTATTCAATAAATCATTTCTAACAAAACCACAAAATGATAAAATAATAATAACAACAATAGTAGTAGCAAGTTGTTATCAAAAATGGAGAAAGAGGGTTATGACAAATCCAAGCTGTAGAAAGCACTAAAACGACATAGAAATCAAATTCTATCATGCCAACATAATACTGAAGACTTGGGGCGATGATTAGAGGCAATTGGATGACTTACTAAAAATAGCCTGCTCTTCCAAAAAGTTTGAAGATCTCCCCAAAGGTTGGAAACTGATTCTGAAAGTATCACTACGCTGACCAAGGCCAATTGAGCTCACTGCGAACAATAACTCTGTGAGATTGATCTTGCATTCTCCAAGAACTTTGGAGGTTCACCTTGTTCACTTATTGGCCTTCAGAGGAACTTGAAAACTAAGTTTATTGTTTACAATTCATTTTTGTTAAAAATGGGGACATTACAATTTTCTTTGAAAGCAAGGTAGCAAGAAGAACATCCATCTTTGGCTCTGCACCACTACCATCGATAGCAAAAATTATTTTTTCCCAAAATTCAGGTAAAGAGCAAAGTAGTAAGTGTATTACAAACAAAATGGTTAGTAGGATTAGTCACTTAATATAAACCACACCATTTGAAAGTATATCAAGAAAGATTAACATAAGAGTATATGAGAGACATAAACGAATAAACTATTAATATTTCCCTCATGACGCTCGCATTGTTGTGACTCTTCCTTGCCCTCCTTGTCTTCACGAACCTTGCTGCTCCAAGGTTGACGAATGAAGAGTGAAAGAGGTAGATGGAGTTAAATGTGGATTGCTCACATTTGCATAACAAACTAAGGATGAGTGGATGTGGATATGGATTTGGATGAAAACTAAAAGCATAAGCTTGCTAATGGAGTGGATTTGGAATCAAAAGGGCATTATAAGATTGCAATGAAAAAGTGGATGATTTGAGATGGGTGAAGGCTTGCATTTATAGAGTTTGGAGATTGGAAATGAATGGTCAAGATTAAAAGGATGATCAAGGGCTTAGATTGGAGAAAGCAAGGTGTGCTCACACATGTGCGAGCAAATCTTGGGAAGAACAATTGTCATAGGTAAAAGGGGAAGGTGTGCTCAAACATGTGTAAGCAAACCTTGGGAATTCCAACTATCATAGGGAAAAGGGGAGGGAAAAGGGGAAGCTGTGCTCACACATGTGTGAGCAAACCTTGGGAAGTCCATGAAGTTGACAAGTGGAAACGGTTGTGGCAAAGTGTAAGGGCTATAAAAAGGGGGTTATGACATATTGCTCAAAATGGAAAGGTGTAGGGTGGCTCCATGGGGAAGAGCAATTCTCACATGTGTGAGCATCCTTTGGTCAAAGGTGAGGTGGATAGGTGAGATGACTAACAGGGATTAGGATTTGGGTTAAATAAACCTCAATACACGAGACACAAGATTTTACGTGGTTCACCACTAAGTGGCTACGTCCACCAGAAATGCAAGGAGAATTCTTATTAACTAATATCCAATACTACAGTACATCATGTATGGGCTGCACACAGCCATTTATATAAACATATCAAATATGAAATGAAGAGTCTTCTAGGGAAGACAAACAGCCATGTGACTGTTGGGCTTCATATACCCAACAATCTCCCCCGTGAAGTCCAACCGGCACAGCCTGTAACATTTCCTGCATCTCCATTCCAAGGCTCATACTACAACCAGCTCTTGAGAAGATTTTAATATCGCCAAACTCTATTCATGAACAGTGCGAATTAATCTTATCCAAGTCAAATCAGAGTTAAAAACATATTCTCTAACTACTTCATCCGGTAATCCATAATCAGGAACATTACTATCTGTAGATGCATAATACACTCTTCCATCAAAGTCTCTTGCTCTTGTGCTCCCCCGTAATGGAATATCTTTGTTTGGAATTCCATCCGCCTTTGCCAACTCCACATTATCCTTAGCACCTTCTGAAGTTTCAATTACAAGGTTTGAAGGTCTAGAAGAGAAGCGTGCAATCAATGCATTCCATTCTGCCTCCACTTCTGCAATCTGCAACAATAAATCATCACTTCTGCAATCTGCTCGTTCTTCTTCAGGGTCATCCTCATTCGCTAGATTTGAGACTACATCCTCCTCACCCCAGGAGGCATCCTCCTCATCTTGGAAGGGAAACAAACTAGTCTCTTCTTCAAACAGTGAATACAACAAACCCTCTTCTTCTTTAGCCAAAGTCTCCTCCTTTTTCCAGCCATCCCACCAATGACGTTTGGTTTCAACCTCCACTTGGACATCACTCTCTACCGAGTCTAGACTGCCAAGAAATTTTTCGATGACTGATTCGGCTTCATCATCTAATTTGGCCTCATCATCTGAAACTTCAGCCTGTTTGTTGATAACATAAAAGCACGCAGCTCCGGGATCAAATACAAAGTAAGGGCACCCATGTCCAGGATCAACTATCCAATCGGATCCCATCTCTGCTCAAGCCAACCGTGGCTCTGATACCAATTGTTAGTTTAAAAAACGAGCAGAGAAAACACATAATAATAGAATAAAAATAGAATAAATACTAACAGGGATTAGGATTTGGGTTAATTAGCTTAATGAGTGAATTACAAGGTGGGTTTGTAGGAATCACAAAATTAGCTTAATTAATTATGAATTAATTTGGCTAATTGGGATTAGGAATAGAATTGGAATATTCCCTAAGGCAAAGTTTGATTTATTGAAATAAATCAAACTTTAGGAAAAATGTAAAGGGGTCATTAATTAAATATGATTTAATTAATTTAGGGGCAATGATAGGATAATATGATTAATTAAATTAATCATTTGATAAAGGGATAATTAATTAAATATTAATTTAATCAATTTTATGTGTCTACAGCAAAGATGTAAAAATCTTAATCGGCAATAAATCTTTTGGGCAAATTTTTTTTTTAAATCGGGAATCGGCAAAATTATCGAACATTTGAAAATATATAATTTTTAAAAATATTTTTAAGAAACACACATACACCAAATTTATAGAGCACAATAACATATTACTGGTATCCATCATATATAAATCATAGTTTGAGTCAAATACATACTATATAGTAATATACCAAAAAACAAGAAGAGATTGCAAGACACAAGTGAGAAAAAGAAGAGGAGAAACAACGACAAAAGGAAGAAAAGAGACTAAAAAAGGAGGCAAGTTCCTTTATATGCATTTACTATCTCTAAACTTCAAAGTTCAATTGCTTTATCGAAGTATATATACTATGTTGTCTAACTTTATTGACTTCTTTCTGCTTAGGAAGAGAAGATGCAAAACTTAGTGACCATTGTTCAAAAGACAGGGCATCATCATAAAATTTGGATACTGAGATCGGCTTGTTAAAATTTGGATACTGAGATCGGCTTGTTAAAATTTGGATATCATTAGAAAATTTGGTTACAATGTAATATCAAGCCAAACATGGAAGAGTCGGGGAGGAGGGGAGTCGGGCGTCATCTGTCGGGGAGGAGGGAAGTTGGGAATGTCGGCTGTCACAGAGTCGTAGTCACGTATTAGGGAAATCACTAAAAAAGAAAACCCTTTTTTTCATTTTGCGCAACCCTTTTTACATTTTAGGGTTCGCGACCTTTTTATTTTAATTTATTTTTTTAATGTCGAGTTTCTACATTTTAATCGCATTTTTTGACGACTGCAAATCGAGATTTTTTCCGAATAAATCAGGCGTGATTTAAATGGAGATTAAATCGACTAGGCAAATGAATCGTGGAAAATCGCGATTTTTCCGATTTTTTGACGATTTTTACATCCTTGGTCTACAGTAAGATACATTTATCTTCTTCTTAAAGCTTAACATTTGCTGAAGCTAGTTGACTCAAAGCCAAGTTAAATACATTTAAAATTTCTGCAACAAAATCACCATCCTTCATTTTTAAAGAACAAAAACATCTTTTGAGGTAGAATTTTATTGTTAGCCTTATGTTTGATAGATATTAGCCATCCTCTTCCACAATGCAAATGTGGGGGTCTCTTTTGGGACATCCAAAAGAACAGAATTGATAAGGCACAACTAAATGTTTCCCCATGCCCTCTTGTCCAATCTTTTCCAATCATCAACAAACATTGCATTAGGCTTAGCTTTTTTTCCAACAACTTTTCGTTGAATCCTCTCTTCCAAGAGATCTTTGTAATGTCCCCATTTTGAAGCAAGATTTAATAATAAATACTAATAATAAAATTAAAATATAAAAGAATAAAAATTAAAATAAAATAATTATAATTTAGTTAAGCTTAATGAATAGTTAAAAGGCATGAAATGAAAAGTTGTGACTCCACTAAACATGAGATATAAAAGGGAGAAGAGAACCTCATTTGAGAGGGGAACATGGGGGATGGAAATGCAGATCTGTTTGTGAAAGTTTGTATCCCTTCAAAGGGCAGAATTAATGAAGAGTTGCACTCCTTCAAAGGGTGCTAATGGTGAAAGAGTGTATCTCTTGCCAAAGGGCATACATGATGAAGAGGTGTGACCTCTCCCTCAGATTGGGGGATATAAAAGGGAAGAGGGATCAAATGGAATGGGGAATTGAATGAACGGAATATGATATAAGACAGGAATAAGCACGGGAGGCAAAGAAGCTGCGCCAACAGTCTGCGAGGAGGTAAGTGGTTAAGTCTTACGCTAAAGGAATATATATGTGTGTGGATGTGTGTGCCACACACACACATATATGTTTATAATGGATCTATCTCTTTGACAGAGTTATAGTTTTACAATAGTATTGTCTCATATGTAGCAATAGATATATATGTATGTATGCAGAGTATTTGTATGTATATAGGATCAATAATTGGAATTAAGGAATATGTAAATGTAGGCATAAATTATAGATTGAAAAATGATAATGAAATATAGAATGTTATATGAATAACAATAATGTGGCTATATGATGCAGGCTATTGGGAGGAAATTCCCTTAGCCTAATTCAGGGATTATGATAATCCCTGGTAGGCAATATATACTGCTGAGTATTCATATGCATATATGTTAAGGCTTGGGTGTCAAAAGCTCACCCAAGAAGAGACGGATCTGGCCGGTCCTCTCTGGTAGACTTGGATGATAAGCTGTATCATCCAAGGCAAGGAATTGATCATATATGATGATCTTCCTTGGTAGGCTTGGATGTAAGATGTTACATCCAAGACAGGAATCGAATTATCCATCGATTTCCTGGTAAGGCTTGGAACCACGATGGGTTCCAAGAAGGCAGGCATTACAACCACCTAAGGGCATGTCCCAGTACTGCATTCGTATCCTTTTTATTAAATAAGAATGGAGACTAGTTTTAATTAAGTAATTGAAGTTTAATTGCAAATTAGATTTATTACATATATAGTTGTTGCATTCTAACAGTCTGTTTTGCAGGACAGTGATCCCTAACTAGTAGGGACATTACAATCTTCCATCTTGAACTTCCACACCTGATAACTAGTGCCATTGAAATTGTCAATCTTGAAGGAGAGTTAGAGGTCATGGTTTGTAATCACTTCACAAATCTACAAAACCACTTAAATCAAAAGCTCCCACTACAATAAAAAAACCTTCAACATTTCAATAAAGGTGCCCTAAACCAAGGCTCTAATACCAAATGTTGCTAGAAAGCTCTTCAAAGAGTAGGAAAATATGATTCTTCTTAATGTAGCATTGGATTAACCATTATGAGATTATGTGAAAGTATAAATCAGTAAATACTAAATAGAAATCAATAGACTATAAAATAATGGCACATAAGACTATATGTACGTGAAGAAACTCTTGTGGGAGAAAACTACACCATCTAAGAGAGGCTCAAGTATGCATTAATCCTCAATATCACAGTACATGTGCAACATACTTCTCTCTTCAATCAGATAGCATTGTGGTAGCACCTATGTACCAGCAAAATAAACCATGTAACTACTTTATCATGCCTCCAATTTACCCCAAAACCATGGTACGATTCAAAAATCCCACACCCTACACAAAAAAGTATCTTTTAACAATAGAAAATCGCAATAATAGACATCTTCTTTGATTCATAACTACCCCACATGGGCACACTTAACAAGAATGGCATCCATCGTGAACAACAACTCACATGGGACTTATCTAATCATGTAATATTTTCTCAATAACTTCTCCCAAGCACATAGGATTGAGAAAATGTAAATGTCAATATTTCACCTTCTAACCACCACCATCATGCTCCACATCCTTCTTGAATGCTATTACAACTAACATCGCAAGTAAACTGGGAGATAATAGTAAATAATATGTCCCAACAACATGGGTGTCCAAGTATCCATTCCAAGATTATTGGAGGTGCAACATTATTACATTAGGATTGCAATTAAATATCACACTATCCTAGCACAATTATCCACACAAAACCTTACCATAGCCATTAGTTTTGCATAATAAATACCAATTATTAGAATATTTAATTATATTTTAGTGAGTTTTCTTTAGTTCTTTATTAATGGCCATTTAGTTTTTTAGTTCATTTAGTTTTTTAAGTTTAACTATTGCTTCTTTTATTAGAAGGTGTAGTTAGCTTTTTAGTTTTTAGCGTTTTTAAGCGTTTTTAGCTTCATGTTGAAGCTTCACTTGAACAGTTTGTTCTTTTTAGAACACCGTCTTGTAATTCCCTTTATATATGTATATTTGTAAATAAAGCATTCAATTATTTTTCATGGTATCAAAGCATGGATAATTTTTGGATAATTTATAATTTAAAAAATTTTCTTAGTGAAATTTTTCCAAAGTATTTTTTCTGGGCAAGCTAGGGTTTTTGCAGATTTTCATGTTTTTGTTCGTGGGCATTTGATTCAAGGGTTTTGGCACGATTTGGTTCTACTTTTTCTGAGATTGTGGATTTTTTTTTAGAATTTCTAGGTGTCTGAGTTTCTTTTTGTTCACGCAGAGTTTTTTATTTTTTTTTTGCGTGGAATTTTCGAGGGCATGTTTGCATGCCCGTTTTTGCCTGCCCTCTATAAAAAAAATCACTAATTTTTTTTGCAATCTAGGTTTCGCGACGCTACATACCTGCATTTTTTTTGGACACAATAAAAGTTGTTGGGGAGACACGAGTTTTCCACGCAATTTTTACTACGCATGCAACAAATTTGAGTGTGGAAAAATTATTTTTGCCCCGTCTTTTTTTAGACCTGCGCGACGGCTAGGGTTTGCGATTTTTATATGACCCTTTTTGAGCAATGCACGGATTTTTCTTTGCCCTAGTTTTGTGACGTTCTTTTTCTGCAAATTAATTTTTCAATTCTTTTCAGAAAAATTACGTTTTTTCTGCAGATAAATACCTCAAGATCTGTTCAAGTAATTTGTTCTTTTGTTGATTAATTTTCTACGCCCTAGGGTTTACAGACAAATTTAAGGGTATTCAGCAAATCTTGAAATTCGCCCATTGAGATTTGTGCCTCGACTTCTGTGTCAGGGTTTTCAATGTCTCAATTTTTGTGCCAATTGTTTTTGTTTTGATTTTTAATTAGCTTCTTTTGTCTCATTTTTTGTGCCTTAACAAAATTGACTTGCTCAACCTCGATTTCTCGTTTTTCATGAAATGTCTGACAAGAGCCAAGCTTTCTTTTTGAAGAATGTGTTGTTTTCTATCATGATGGATGAGAAGACATCCCTCCAGGTAGATCTTACGAAGATCAAGGACATTCGTAACCAGATGGAGGCTATTGGCCGAACCATGGAGGAAGAGGATATGGTAGTGATCACGCTGAAAAGCCTGCCTCGATCCTACAAGCATTTAATTGATACACTCAATATCTCTTCTATCAGTGTTGATCTAAAGTTTCCTGATCTCCACAACAAGATTGATGGAAGCAACAGTTTGGAAGCAACGCTAGTTCGTCCACTGAACAGGCCTTCATAGCTAAAGCTTCAGATAAGAACAAGGGTAAAGCTCAATCCTTCCAGCAGAAAGGACAAGGTCAAGGTCAACCTCAATAGTCTTTGAAGAAGAAGAGTGTACAATGTAACTAATGTCACTAGTTTAGCCATTTGGTGAAAGATTGTAGGAAGTTGTTAGCATCCACACAATCCAAACAGGAAGGGTCTAAGCAGAAGGGCCATTCTGCCACGCATCTTGACCAGAAGGAATCTGCCTTCTATGAGTTCATGGCCCAACGCCCATCTGATGTTGTCAAATTATCATCCTGGTACATTGACTCTAGTGCCTCTCCGCATTTCACACATCGTCAAGTTTTGTTTATAGAGTACTCACCTTTCACTGATTCAGTGATTTTTGGAGGAGGCGAAGAGTATACTATTGTCAAAAAGGGCAAGGTTCAGATTTCATCTGGTGGGAGAGATTTGATATTTCTCGATGCATACTATGTACCAAGAATGGAGCTCAATCTACTGTCAGTCAGCCAGATTATGCATCATTCTCCACAATTGGTTGTCACCTTTGGTTTGCATAAGTGCAACATTGTTGACAGGGAGACCCACACTACAGTTGCTATTGGCGTTGAGGATCATGGTCTTTATAGACTTGTTGATTCTGGTGATTCTCAAGAGCATGCCTTGGCAGCCAAGAGTACTTCCACCAGTGATATGGGCACCTGAATATTCGCTATCTCTCTCAATTGGTTGAGAATTTTGTACACCTAGGGGATGTGCAAAATTGTGGTTTCAGCCACAGTGTGTGAGTATGATACTCTCCCAATTTAGGGAAGGCTCCCCCTATCTACAAACTAAACTAATCTAATATGGGTGGAACAACAATCTTTCCTCTTCTTTTAAGAAAAACTATACTCTTTTCTCTTCACAAAAAAGTAATAGCGATTGGAAATAAATAACAACAAATACATAAATGAGACTTTTTAGTAGAATTTTTGAAACATAAAGAGAAGCAAAGTTTCCATGAAAGCACAAAGACCTCCGTCACTTCCCTGGGACAGGAAAACAAAAAGAAAGCTCAAAGTCTTCAACTATCTATTCTCCTATCAACCTTTTTAGATGATTTTCTGGTAACCAAGCACAGTATGTAGCAGCTCAAAGTCTAACTACATGATGCGCCTCTTATGCACAAACATAGGAAATAAAAGCAGCACAAAGTCTGCAAGTTACCCCCTTTGCTTGAGCTTTCTACACTAGCTTAAAACATGATAAATAGCTCAAAGTCTGCAAAACAAAGTCTGAAAACCAAACCTATATCTCCAAATGCAATTAGCAGCTCAAAGTCTTAGAGTGCACATACAAATTGGTAGAATTTTGCTGCATTGCCAAAAGATTCCAATTACAATAGATCCCCTCAAGTATTTATAGGAGAGGGGCCTTGAGAAAAAGGTGGGAGGATCCTAACTAACTTGAGAAATTCTCTCAACCACCATGACTTATTCCATCTACTAACTAAGACTTATTCAAAATTACAATTCCTATTCTAAATTGACTTGTAATCGGCTTACCTGTAATTACAAAAGTGCAAGTGGTAAACTTGCAATTACAAATTTTTTTATTTTTTTTACAAGTAAACTTGTCAAAACAAAATTACAAATACACAATTGAAACTATTCTACGTGTCCGAAGACACAACTCTAACTACATCATCCTCTGTTTTGAAAATCTTCATGTTGCTTCAGGATGCTAGAACTTGAAGTATTGGGGATTGGTGAAGACATCTTGAATCGGAACGGGAAAGTTCATCCTTAATGATCTTTGTGTCTTTTGCCAACGAACTTCAATCTTATCTTCTTGCTTGGGGTAGCATTGGCTTTTTCAGGAGGGAAGTTCTTTGCAAGGCTGAAGTAAGAAGCCTATCTTTGTCTTTAAAGCATTCATATCATTTATCCATCTCCTTGTGTGGCTCTGTCATGTTTTCTTTCTTTGTATCATCCTCCAATCTTGGAATCTTCTTGCAAAATAAGGCCCATGCCTTAATTTATTGATTTGGTAGGTCATGTGTGCAAATAAGACTGACAAGGGAAGGGATAAATTGATGCAAAAATGGGCTCACAAGTGAATTTCGGGTTCTGGAAATTGCATTACATGTGTGGAAAAACAAGAGCATTAACTTGCAATTGTGGAGAACAAACATGCAACTTCATATGTGTAATGGGAAAACACAAGTTTGCTCTTGTAATTGGACCTTTAAGACTCATTTTCAAGTGTTTTTTAGTGCATTTTGGACCAATTTCGGGTTCTGGAAGGTTGACTGCAAGTGAAGACACACTGCAATTGGGTTTTAAAATTCCGACTTCAAGTAGACTTTTAATGGGAAAATGAATGAAGGAATGAAATGAATGGATAAAATGGGGTTTTGACATGAGGGGAAAATGGAAAGAAAGATACCGACCGGTAATGGCAAACTTGGAAAGTGGGAAAAACTCTTGTTTGCAATCAGACTTAAAAAATCCGAAATCAAATTAATGAGTTGAACACTCAACATTTATTACTTTGTAAAAAGAATGATTTACTCCTACCAAAGGGGACGAACAATGATACCACCGTGTTGCATTTCTTGTTGCAGCTAAAAACGGATTTCCATTCATCCCACTCCACAAAAAACGGCTTGGAAGGAGAGATACATTTGATGTCAAACACTCTTCAATGAATGAAGGATGCAAAACATGTTGCAAATGTGGCAACAATGGCGGAATATGAGCAACAAATACGTGGAGCTTACACAACAAAAAACGAAGCTGAAAACTTCACATTAATGTGCAAAACTTGTTTGCCAAAACCATTGAATCACAAAAACATGGCACCAACCATCGATCTCCAGCAGCATGGCAAGAATGTGGGATGTATTCAAGGGAATAATGCCACAAAAATCAGATTTGTGAGAGAAAGAATGCAGATCGGGTTTTTCCTTTCCAACTACAAACAAATGTGCCCTCCAAAGATGCAATCGGGTTTTTAAAACCCCTTTACAAGTTTTAAATTGCATTACTTTTTCTTCACTTGAACAATTTCGGATTTTAAAGGAAAAAGAGAAAAAAGAAATAACAAAACAACTTGTAATAGGTAAATAAAATCCCCATTACAAGTTTTAAAAACACAACATAAATAAAAAAGACTTGTAATAGGGAAACACAATCCCTATTACAACTTAAAAGCACAAAGTAGGAACTTTTATGAGAAGTTACAAGTTCTCATTAAACTTGTAATTTTAAATTCACTTGCAATTTGTCCAAAACGTTCCTACAACAACTTAAAAGACATAAAAAGCAAGGGGGAAATAAAAAGGAAGTTGATGGAACCCTTGATAAGTATAAGGCTCATTTAGTAGCAAAAGGGTCTTCAGAGAAGGAGGGTATCGACGATGAGGAGATCTTTGCTCCCATAGCCAAGATGAGTACCATTCGGCTTGTCCTTTCTCTTTCAGCTTAGTTTGGATGGAAAGTCCATCAAATGGATGTCAAGAGTGCTTTCTTTTATGGCCATTTGTAGGAAGAAGTCTACATGACGCAGCCTCCAGGTTTCAAGGTTGCTGGTAAAGAACACCATGTATGCAAACTAGTCAAAGCACTCTATGGCCTCAAACAGGCTCCTCGTGCATGGTACATAAAAATTGATAAGTACTTGATTGATCAAGGCTTTCAGAGGAGTCCTTCCAATCCCAATTTGTATGTCAAGCATACTAGTGGTGATATTCCATTTCTAGTCATCTATGTTGATGATCTGATCATTACTAGTAGTGCAACACATTTGATCGAGCAAGTCAAACAGAATTTGTGTCAAACTTTTGATATGACAGATTTGGTTCTTCTCCATTATTGTCTCAGTGTAGAGGTTTGGCAGACTATAGCCACATATTTATTTCTCTGTCAAAGTATGCCAAGAGCCTGCTGGATAAATTATGGATGCAAGATTGCAAATCTGCATCTACACCTATGGAGATAGGGCTGAAATTGTCAACCAAATTAGATTCACATGTAGTAGATGAATCTTCATTCCGGCAACTAGTGGGCAGCCTCATCTATCTCACTGCTACTAGACCTAACATCAGCTATGATGTGAGTTATATTTCTCGCTTCATGTCAGCCCTAAACGCTGAACATTGGGTTGCAGCGAAGTGTGTGCTAAGGTATGTGAAGGGCACTCCTAAATTTGGCATTTTCTACAATAGAAGCAAAGATCCTAGTTTGGTTGGTTTTATAGACTCAGATTGGGCAAGTTGTGTTGATGACAAAAAGTCAACTTCTGGATATGTTTTCAGCTTGGGCACAAGTGCAGTCACATGGACCAGCAAGAAGCAATAGGCAATAGTTCTTTCCTCGACTAAAGCAGAATATCGGGGAACTATTAAGGCAACTTGTGAGGCAATTTGGCTACGTAGGATGCTTGTAGACATGCAAATGTCTCAACTAGGACCTACTCCCTTGTTTTGTGATAATCAAGGGGTTCTTAAATTAGCCAAAAATCCAGTCTTCCATGAGCGGACCAAGCATGTGGAGTTTCATTGTCATTTCATTCACAAGCATGTTGAAGATGGATCGGTGATATTGCAGTACATTCCAACAGAAGATCAGATTGCAGATATCCTCACCAAGTCTTTGAGCTCGGCAAAGTTTGTCAAATTTAGGGGGCAACTTGGTGTAGTAGATAGAATGACCATTAAGGGAGGGTATTAGAATATTTAATTATATTTGAGTCAGTTATCCTTAGGTCTTTATTAATGGTCATTTAGTTTTAAGTTTAACTATTGCCTCTTTTATTAGAAGGCATAGTTAGCTTTTTATCTTTTTTAAGCATTTTTAGCTTTTTAGCTTTATATTGAAGCTTTAGTTGAAAGGTTTATTCTTTTTAGAACACCATCTTGTAATTCCCTTTATATACGTTGTATATTCGTGATTAAAACATTCAATTATTTTTCAACAATGTCACAAGTACATTCATTCCTTTTATTTAAAAAGTGCTTTATTTATGATTAGGCACCTATACAAGTCAAGGGAATACATAATCTCAGAGTTATCCTCTATTTCTATCCCCCCATCTAAATTGGTTGATGTCCATGTTGATGCTTGTTATAGTAGTATAATATCTCGATGAGGGAGTGGCATAGATAATAGGCACAAATTATCTTTTGCCAACTTGAGCTGCATCATAGAATGTGAAACTGACAGTACTTATGAAGCAACCTCCTGTATAGTTCCATGCAGTTGTCTATACTCGCACTCAAACTTCTTATACATCCTACTTGACTTCTTCGCAGCCTAGATTGCCATCTTCCTTTTAGTGCTGACATTGGCCTCCAAATCAACCAATACATGAGCAACTGGTTCCCAGTTTGATATTTACTTCTGCAAGCTCTCTCATGTGCATCTAGTTTTTGTTGCCATTCTTTCAACTTTTCTTTTGGCTAGTCAAGTTTTAGTTTTGAAGCTGTTTCTTTTGGTTTCGGTTGATTTAGTCTTGCTTCTATTGGAAAGTCTTGTTTATTTTCCATGTTTAATAGTCAGGATGGGTTTAGCTGGCAATGACTAGAAAATGGCTTTGCAATTGAATAGTACATTCTTTTCTATTTTATTTAGCAAATGATTGAGTTTTATGCATTTTCCTAGGTGAAAATACTGTATATTGTAATCGTCTTTCTGTATTATTCTGTTTTTATTTTAGCTTGTATTTGCATTGCTTCTATTGTATGGGTTTATTGGTCTTCTTTTTCTCTACACTTCCATTCTCCTTTTGTTGTTTTACCTTTTTCTCCAATTATTTAACTCTTTTCTTTAATTCTATCTGACAAGTCTTTATCATTTGCTTCAACTGTTTCAAAAACCAAATTTATGCAATATCAACTGCAACCTGTCATACTTCATCCACTGACTGAGTTCATTTTATGCTTGAAATCTCCAGTATATACCAGCAAGATCTTTATTGAATTTATTCTTGTCATCTTTATGCAATCTGGTAATTTCACAGGAATGCATGTTTATGACTACAATTTATGAATAAACATATCCCATGGTTTAAATTGCTACTTCGAATTCAGGTATTATGTATCCAATAATAACTGACAGGAACCTGCTTGTATATTTGCTACAGCAATATCTGAGGAATTAAAAATAGACACAAGTTTACACATGAATGCACAACTAACGAATGACTATGTGTAAATGAGCATCATGGACCTTAAAAGGTACTTGACTTTTTTTAAGTGCGTGCCAAATTTGAATTTCTCACCATGGTAAAAACACCACATGGTTGCTTTTCCTAATTTTTCCGTCAGCATGGAAACAAGTTCATCAAAAAACATATATAGCGACACAATTGTATTTTTGAATCCTCGAGTATACTTTTTGTAGATGGTGTTTCAAGAAAAGATATGTTAGTATTGACATACTACATTGATGTTTATGATTCCTTGGAGGTCTTGCAATTTCATACTAGAGTGTGTGGTATATAAATTCATGAATGCATGGATTATCATGTGATGGAAAGAGATTTATGATTATGGTTGTCTGAAGTGGTAGCTACTTCGAGGTATCAGCCAGAGAGTAGCTGATCAGCTTCTGATTTGATCAATCAATGGACCAAAGCACAAGGAAGACTACCATGTTGTTGATCTTGTGTGTGCCTCACTGAGAAGTAAGAAACTTTGGATTCTGTACAAGAACTTTGTACTTTTTCTTCATATCTATACTTCATATATTTGGTTATTGGAACTCTCCCTCTAGATAAAGTAGAGCCAATGAAGACTGCTAAATAGTGAAATTTTCTTTGTAAGTTATTGAGACTTGGAAGGTTGTTGTGAGTCGTTTTAAATTTTGATATTAGTGAAGCAGCTTAAACTGCCTAATATTTCTTGGACCATTTTTTCATTAAAGGTTATGCAAGATATTCTTTGCATTATAAATTAGTATTTAAATGGAAAACATTATTGATCAAACAATCATTCATATTTGGGGGAGTACTCAAATTCAGCACGTTTATGAATATGTTTCCACATTTAGTATTAGAAGTACTGGATAATTTTGTCTCTTATTTGAACATACTTTTGTTGCCAAAGAAATCCTCGTCAATACATTAGCAAGGAATAGAACTATCTTGGAAATTTTCATTGCTGCCATCTGCTATATTTGTCTTGGGAATTCATTTCAACATTAACTATCATCTGTTATTTGGGTTTAAAATTGATTATTGATTGCATTGCTGTTTATGCAGTGTGAACTACTATCAAGAGGGGGAGCCCTAAAGGATAAGCATATTTCGCTCCTCATCAACACAGGGATTTTGGTAAGAGTATATGTGTTGAGTTGATAAATATCATCAAGCTATTATTTCGTGACTAGTACATCTGATTGGAATGGTATGTTACATATTATTTGGCATAAAATATTTGGGCAGGGCATCAATTGTATTATAAAAAATCAAAGTAAAATATCAAAATCATATATCATGTTGGACTCAGTTTGATAGTGCCAAAATTTGCTTGAGTCCCAGCTCCTTTGTGCATTTAGGCCACATTTTTCTCATCATTGATAACCAATTTGAGAGACCTTCAAATGGGTTACCTTTTGTCAGATTTTCCTGTGTGTTGTTCTCCTACATCTTCTATGCGCCTTTCATTTTTATTTTTGGGATTTGAATATTTGTCCATCCTCCTGATCTTTTGTTCACTTTCATAGCATTTCCTTGCATTCTCTTCTGCTCCCCTTTTCATGGATTTTCTTTCCTTCCACTGACTTTTCTCTTGCTTACAGACATTTGACTTCATCCACTTTTGTATCAAATCCTACAAAGTTTTCTAAAGCCTTTTTTTGCTTATTTCTTCTTATACAGACATCAACTTGACTTTAAGATATCATTCTTTCCATTTGGACATTCCATCCTAATGTCTAGTTCCACACCTTTTTCCCACATCTTCTCTCGTGCACTTCATCCACTTCTTTCACCAATTTTGTGCAGTTTCAAATTGTATTAGGATCTCAATTACAATGTCTAGTTTCAATATCATGTTCTGCATGGAAATCCTGCATCTCCCTTTCTTGCCTCCAATTCTTTGACAGACTTTTGAACTTCTTCTAGATGGTTCTCTGTTTACACCAGATCTTCCTAGAAGTGCCATCAATTCTTGATTTGACTTTTGCAACTACCAAATTGGTTTTTCCTTTCCAAAAGGCATTGTTCATCCCAAGGACATGAATCCAAATTTAAAATCAATAGTGGATGATGAACGCCATGCCGCCATAAAAGTGGCACTTGAATTTTCAAGTTTAGGTAATTTTATGCCATCTCTAGGCCACCATTTCAGTAGATTTCAGAAGATTTCAACTTATTCCATACACAACATTAATGATATCTGGTTCTCATTTGAATTCTCGGAAGGATTCAACAACAAAACTAAACGCTATAAATATTAGCTCATTTGATAGAACAGTTAGTCATTTCTCCATTTCTATGTGTTTGCAATGTTGAGAATCTAGAGGGTCCCAAATCCTGCAAGTCCATTCATTTGTTGAGTAGCTCATTTTGTAAATCATGAAGAGGTTCCTAATATGTAGTAGATAAATGTAATTGAATGTCTTTTTGGCCATTTGTAAATCTTCAGGGATGCTTCCATGCAATGAAGTGTGATAGGATCTTCTTAGCTTACGGTTTCTCTTACCACATTTTCTAGTATAATTGCAATAGATATTAGATGAATGTCGCAACATTCTAAATCATTCTTTGTAATGGTGTAATGTCCCCAAATTATATATACCCAATTTCCACCCTAATTGAGGTGGGGTAGGGGTTAGAGATACCTGTTACTTTTGACTGAAACTCTGCAAGTTAGTTAGAAAATATACAATAATCATGTTTCATTTAAATAGATATATTAATTAGGAAACACCAATCATACATATGTAAGACATAGTCATAATTACAAGATTAAATTATTCTTGAGAGTTCAACCATAGAGGGCATAGAAGAGGGTGAATAGATAGGGTGTCCTAGAGACCCTCTACCCTAGGCCCAAAGGTGGATCACATTCTCCCTTGGCTTCATGTGGCCCATACCATATGAGATGGAATACCTAGTGAGGTATCCTATCACCATTTTCCTTAATCTTGTCACACCTATCCTATGTCTCATGCTTAACACACTCATTCAGCATGATAGAGAGCATGAGGGCCATCACAACAGGGTGCCCAGGAAGTCTATCCTTCATAGGCCTAAAGGCAGCATCCTCTGTACCCCTTTGGCCTCATGGGACTCCCCGGTCTTATACCATGAGGTGGCATGCCTAGAAGGTAACCCCAACACTGTTCCCCTACTTGTAATCCTCTCTCTCTCTCTCTCTCTCTCTCTCTCTCTCTCTCTCTCTCTCTCTCTCAGCTTGATATATTTAGAATGTATGCAGAAATATTGTTGGACATTGAGAACGTATGCAGAAATATTGTTAGACATTGAGAACGTATGCAGAAATATATTTGATTTACAATAGTCAACTACAGTATAATTCACCAGATTTCTATTTACTGATTTATATATAATTCGTAACGAATTGCATCACAAATTATAAGTATACAGTAATAACATATGTTATACCATGTACAGAAATTCATATCAACTCGAGTATTAAGTCGAACTGTTGAGAGAAATGTCTGATATCTATATAAATTCAAAAACCTTCAATGCCCTTCTTTGGATGCCGGGAGGGTTATTTATATATCTTTCTTGGTGAAGAGAGATCGTGCCTCTTCCTTGGGTTCCAATTTTTTTGTAGGAGACATGACCCTTCCTTGATTAACTGCTGCCTTTCATAACTAATTGTTCATCTTGATGTCCCACCGTTTTGACTTATGCCAACCAATCGATTCTTATTAATATTAATTTGGTATTAACAAATCGTGATTAAGTATGTGACCACTGTCTACAAAGGTAGAGGAATGATCCGTATGGGATTTGTAGTTTGATAAATAGGAACCTTCATTCATATGATCTGTTCACCCATGATATGCTGCTCTGGCATCGGTTCAAGGTTAGGAACAAGAAATTGTGAAGTCTTACTGTGTGTAATGTCCCCTATTAGAACACTACCTATTTCCCAATAGTTACATACATCATTTAACATCATTATGTCTTGAATTAGGTTATTGAGATTACAAGTATATATAATGCAATAAATAACTAATTAAATTTAGGGTTCGCTCTCACTTCTTCCCTAACCATACAGAAGATGGTGGAATTACTGTGCTAGGGCTCTTGGAAACAGTCTATGAGCGGGCTCCCTCAAGGTTTCTTAGGAACATATGTTTATGCCCATCTCAGGACTCTCCCTCAAGGCTTCAGAAATATGTCTGTACCCAGCTAGTGACCGAATTACTCCTCCTTTCCCTAGACAAACCCCCTATCCCTACGTAGGTATTAGCGGACTGGGCTATATATATAATAGTCTTTCATGTACTATGAATGTATATGAAATTAATTATGACTGTCATACATATTGCAGTCTATATTAATATTACTATTAAATTCTGCATAAGAACATTATCAGGCGTCATATATTAAGCATACATATTAAGCACATCCCCATGCATACCACCAAGAACAAGGATGTTACTGTCGGTAACTTAATATCAGTTTTGATCTGATCTGATCAATGGTGATCTCACTAGATGCTTTTGATTGCTTTCCTTTATATCTCTCAATGTGAGAGAGAGGTCACACCTCTTCATCATGTATGCCCTTTGGCAAGAGACACATCCTTTCACCATTAGCACCCTTTGAAAGAATGCAACCCTTCATTATTTCTGCCCTTTGAAAGGTACACAACCTTTCACAATCATATCTACACTTCTGATTCCCAAATTATCCCCCCTTCAAATGAATTCTCTTCTCCCTTTTATACCTCATATTTGGGGGAGTCGCAACTAATCATTTCATTCCTTTTGACCATTCATTAACTTTAATCAAAATTTAATTATATTTAATTTATTTTAATTTAATTTTTATTTTTATTCTTTTGTATTTTATTATTATTTATTATTAAATTATATTTCAAAGCGGGGACATTACACTGTGGTAAGACAATTTCTTCAATTGGAATTGCTGATGTGAGTTGCCAATTTGGGGTGTCAATTTTGGGGCATGACAAATGGTCTTTTTGATATCGCATATTTATTTTGTAGTTTGGAGAAGGATGATTAAGCATGTTTAGTTATTGATATCATCTCTCTTTTATCATTTCTTTGTGTTGTTCTTATTTGATTGCTCCGTAATCCATTGAATAGGAATTGGTTTTTGAAGTGTTTGACTCTCCATAAGCTTAAAAATGGAAAAAATGTTTAACTAGTAGTTTAGGAGTAGGATAGCTGCCTGTGTTCCATGATTTAGTATTATTCCGAGGGAAACATCTCTAGCAAGTCCTTAGATTTTTTATCCTTAGAGAATCATCTTTTGCATATCTTCATTAGCTTAATAGAGGTCATATGTGTGGTAGATTAGTCCTCGATCTAGTGACAAATTCTGGAGTCATTCATACAATGATATTATTGCAAGTTTGTCTATTCATTTATCATCAATTATGACTGAATCTTATTTTGATATTATTGCACCCACACCTTTATTTACTATTTACTTATGGGCAACTTGCAGAGCATATGCACTCTACTAATACTAGCTAAACATATATCAAAATAGGGTTTGTAACTTTGCCTCCCCCTTTTAAAAGGATTTGTTTGCAAAGCTTGAAATTATTTAAGTAATATTGTAATATTTAGCTTATAATGGTCATTTAAGCCGTTTAGTTAGATTTTAGTAAGTTTCTATTTTGTAAGTTAGTTAGTTAGTAGTTACAATCTTTTTATTTTGTTTTTAGTTCTTGATCGTTTCCATTATGGAAGATCTGCTTATATAAGGAGTTTTCCTCTCCTTTGTTAATAGAACAAGAAATTTTGAGGAAATTTTTAGAAGTTTTTTGTTTGATTTTTTTTAAAAACCAAAATCGTGGGTTCTATTTGTAGAATCAAGGTTTTTGATTGATATAAGTTTACGATCGATTTTTTTAAAAGAAAATTGAGGGTTTTTGTTTTTGGTGGCATGTTTACCTAGAAATTTCGTGTAAATTTCTAGAAGTTTTTTGAATTGATTTTTAAAATAAAATCGTGGCATTTATCTTTATAAATTCATAAGGTTTTTTCTTTGCAAATTCATGTGTTTTTCTTCTATCTAAAATGTGAATTTGTTTCATACAAAATCGCGGATTTTTTTTCAAAAAGATCACGGACATTCTTGTCTTTAAAATTTTTTAAAAAATAGGCTTCTCTCTTGGTGTTGCAGGTTTTTGAGATCTTTTTGGATGATTTTTCAATAAAAATTGTGATTTTTTCAGGCATTTTTTCCACACAATGGGACTGTTTTCTATTCCAGGGCCGTGTGAAGGTTTTATTTTTTGTTCCAGTGGTTGAGAACTTGAGACTAGTGTTTTTCCGCGTGAAGGAATTTTTGTAGGCTTTGCAAAGTTTGATTTTCAAACCTTCTTTAGGCTGTGCGAGGGGGTTTCGTGTTCATCTAGGGTGCTCAATTTTTTTCTACACATTTTCTTCACCTAGGGTTTGATGATTTTTTCAAAAAATTGTGGTGCTGTTATGCAACGTTTTGACAATTTTTCAACAAAATCTGGCTTTTCGTCTTCAACAAAAGTTTTTGACGATTTTTTATAAAATAGTGGTTTCTTGCTATTCATTTTTGTTAACCTAGGATTTGTAAGGCAAATTGAGTTTTTGCACAACTTTTTTACAAAATTGTTGATGTTATTTTTCTCCAAAGCAATAGAGGGTTTTTAACTTGGTTTTTGATGATATTTTTGCAAAATCTTGTGCCTAGGGTTTCTAGGGAACATAGGAGTTTTTCCAAGTTTTGTGATTTTTTTATAGGACTTGGGTTTACTTCAAGAAATGTTTTTGCACAATTTTCTAAAACAAATTATGGGTTTCAATTTTTTTTCAATTTTTTATCGACAAAAATCGAAGGTATTTGAGAAGCTGATTTTTTATCTTGTTTTTTGTGTCTTTGGATAGCAAGAGGGATGGCTTTGTTACCCAACATCATGTTGGAAGGCACTCAAAGGTTCAACAAAAAGAATTACAATACCTGAAAAAAAAGAAGCTCACCATTTTTTAGTATCGATGCCTAGATCAAATTGTTTTGGGTAATTTTGCTCATCCCATAGTGGCATCAAAGACCAAAACAAGTTTGATGAGTGTAATCATGAAGCAATATGCTGCTCAAGTTATCAGTTATCAATGAGATGCTTCCAAAAGTGTCGTCTAGCAAAACTGCTACACATATTTGGAGTCTGGACTCACTTGAAGGATCTGCACGAGATGTTAGATAAAGGCAAATCATTCTTCTTTAAAAATATGTTGTTCTCAATTATTATGTGTTGTAGAATTCGTCATTGATGTCAAAGGTTGAGTCCTGAATAGAGAATTGGAATGAAATATTTTTTAAGCTACTGATTATTCATCAGTTTTTTGTTGAGCTGCTTGACGTGCTTGAGCTACTTGAGCTCCTTGTCTTCCTGCTTGAGGTGCTTGGTTGGTTGCTTAAGCTGGTTACTTGTTTGCTTTAGCGATGTCTCTATCAGCTTTAGCTAGTTGTCATCGTGCCAACTGCTACATTAGCTTTCATGCCATGTCATCATTTTGAATATTCAAAGTGGGTTGACTTCTTCTAAAATATTAAATGAATCAGTTATTTCATTCATTGTGCTACCTCATGAATTTGATACTCCACGTTTTGTATTGATAGCTGGGTTAATTCCAAAATTTCATCTAGCATGGCTTAGCTTCCACGTTCTCTCTCAAGGTTGCTATATTTAGAAGAGTGCAGATGGTTGGGCAGCTGATTCATTGTATTACCTTTAGACGGGTGTAACACTTCGTTTTGGCTGTCCAACAAAATTTTATTCGACCGTTTTTTTTAGGATGAGTTGAGGTAGTATTTATTTTTTTATTTCTGGCAAAGTCGTTTTTTTGTATTCTGGAGTAATAAGCAGAGATGTATGAAATATTTTTGTGGGAACAATATGTAAGTGAGATTGGCCATGAAGCATGTATTAAAAAAATTGGATACATGCCTAAGCATGTGGGTGAAACTCGTAACCAGTTGTGGTGATTGATATTGAAATAGCACAATTCTGGAAATCGCATTTTTTTTTGGTGTGTGAATAAAGTCTTTATTTTCTAGGAAGTGAGATTGTTATGGACAGTGGTGCGAGTATTATCATACCTATTGTTGGAAGTCGATTTTTCTTGATGGTGTGTGACTATTGAGTTTTGTGTGGGCTTTAGAAGAACCTTTTGCTATAGTTACAGAAAAATACTCCTTTTGGCCTCAGATGTGCTTCAAGATAGTGGTTCGTAGTTATGGCAAGCTAAGTGGTTTTCTAGAAATTGTGGTATTTATGATATAAGGTCATGGTTTTTTGCTCTTTAATGAATACTATCCAATCTCTGCATTAAATCTCGAGACCATTTTGGATCTTGATATTCAATTCATGATTAGAGTCTTCAAGGATATATCTTTGGGATGGCAGCCTCATTCTATTTTGATCATTGCTTTACAATATTTGTTCATCATTGTTGTTCGTAGGAAGAAATTAAGGAGTGTCATAAAATGTTTGCATGGTGTTTGAAGTGCTTAGTATGATCTGAAAATGTTATTGGATTTTTGTTTATGAGTTGGTGCTCAATCTGTTTGGAGTTGGTGCTTCAAGAAGGGTAGGTGTTCTCTGAGAGTTGGTGCTCACTAATGTAAACTGGGTTGATGCCCATTTGTTAATGAAAGCTATTGTATGTTGTGGTTTTTTATTCATAAGGGTTTTCCACCACAAATCTAGTGTTTGCATCATGTTGGTTGCTCCTTTATGTTTTATATGCTTTTATGCTTTTAAAGTTTAAAGTTATGAAATACTAATTCACCCCCCCTCTTAGTATTTCCGATGTGCTTATCATGATGGATGACAAGATGTCTTTGCAAGATCATTTAATGAAGATCAAAGACATTCGTGATCAACTAGAGGCCATTGGTCACAAGTTTGAAGAAGAGGATATGGTGGTTATTGCGCTAAAAAGCTTACCACGATCCTATGAGCACTTCATCAAATCTCTCAACATTACATCCACCAATGTTGACTTGAAGTTTGATGAATTGTGCAACAAGCTCTTGCAGCAGGATAGGTGGAAGAAGCAGTTTGGTAGGAGCAGTGAAACAACTTGTGTGGAAAAGGTTTTTATTGCCAAGGAAAAAGACAAAGGCAAGTCCACTAAGCAGAAAGGAGAAGGCAAACTTGATGATTCTTCAAAGTCTGAAATTTGTCACATGTGTCTATTGTGGTAAACTTGGTCATATGAAGGAGTTTTGCAAAGAGTTGTGGCTGATCAAAATCCCAACCGAGGGTCTCAATAGCACGCTCATGTCACAGAGCATTCAAAAGAGAAGGGGTCTACCTTCTATGCATTCATGGCCAAAAGACCAACAAATCATGACAAGTCTTCAGCATGGTAGTTACTAACTTAGTAGAATGACCATCAAGACAGGGTATTAAAGTAATATTGTAATACTTAACTTATGATGGTCAATCATTCTTTCTCTCATTCAAATAGTTCTCATTTGGCAGAGCAAAGTATTTGGAGAGCAAAATATTTCAAATTTTATAAGGCATTTTTCAGAGTTTTAAGAGTATTTCAAAAGTTTCTAAGGCATTGAAAGCAAAGCAAATTAAGGTTTCTCAGACTCAAATAAAGATTTTCTCATCTCATTTTCAAGGTGACGGGTATTTCAATTTATTTTCAGCATTTTTGATGAGCAACCAAGGCATGTTTATGGATTTTTCAATCTGCTTTTCAAATTTTGGAGGAAATATTCAAGGGACTTAGTCTGATTTTCAAATTATTTTCCAGAATTTGAGTCTGATTCCAACATTAATTCACAGATTTTGGGACTGAGTTTTTCATTTTCAGATTTCTTGAGGACTAATTTCAGTCCCAAACTTTCAAATCAGACCAAATTTTTCAAAATTTTACTAAGTCTTTCTTCAATTTCAAGGTGCTTTTTCGCACTTGCAGCTTGTTGATTAATTGAGGTGAAGAGGACCAAAATCAGAACTCATAAATACCATCAAAACTTATTTACACTCAAAGTTAGAATTCTAACTTAATCTCTTTTTGGTTTTGCAGAGTGTAGATGACATCGGAGGCAGGATCGTCAAGAAAAACACAAATGAAGTTCCAAGTGAATAAAGACTTCCAAACCTCAAAGATTCAAATGCAAGTGAGAAGAAGAAATCAAAATCTCGAAAGGAATCCAAGATCAAAGATAGGAAGAAGCAAGCGCAAGGGATAGAGTCGTCAGCAAGGAAAAATATTCTAAGGCAAGTACGTGGAAGAAGAACAAAGTGACCAAGGAGGACATCCAACATGCTGAGGTGGCGCCTCGTCATCTTCCAACCAATCAGATTTTTCCAAGTCAACATGTCCAAGTTCAATGAACCTGACTTATCCACGGAAGTTTCTAGAAGGCACACTCCACAATGCAACAACTTTCTATTTTATTATTGGTTTATATTTAGCAGAAGGACAAGTGTCCCCAAATGTAATTTTCTCATTGGTCAAGGGGTAGTTAGTTGTAACAAACCCTAATGAGGGTTTTATTTTGTAATCTTCGTTGATTGGAAATCAATCCTACTCGTTAAATTGTAATTGAAGAGCCTATAAATTGAGCTCGCACCTCATTTTTAAAACATGGGAGCATGTTGCAAAACATGTTGAGATAAGCAAATTGTTGTTTACAAGTGCCAAAGTAAGTAATGCATTGTTCTAATTGATGGTGATTACTTCTCTTATTTTGGATTTGCATGGTTCTTATCCCTCATAAAAGTTTAGGTTTTATTTCATGTATGTTAGACGAATGCAAGATCTGATATGTATTGACTTATAGTGAATCTTCCACTCATACTTTCGATAAACAGATGATTTTTGTTCATTGTGTTAAGTTAGTTTGAGCCTACTTTGTGGATGCTTAACTTCTATATGGATAAATATTGTTCGATTTTGATGGTAGTTATTCATGACGTGAAAATCATAAGCACATCCCTTGAAGATTGCACCCACTTTGTGTAGTTGTCCTGAGCACGACGAAGTTGTTGGTTCAACCGAGTCAATACCGTCTCTTGAATTCTTAGGAATAGATTAAAACTCCTAAACCTTTATCTCCTTTTCAGTTTTCTTGAAGTCTATGATCCAAGATCCAAATGATAGAGCTTCATTGTGAATTGAACAAGCCAAGCGTAAGTCCCTTGTGTACTACCAGTATATCACAACGCCCATTGAGCTTATCCACACGTCAAGACCTAGCAAAAGAAACCTTGGAATCGCCATATGATCTTCTCGCAATCTTAGCATATGCAGTGATTTTTGTTCAAGAGAGGATAGAGTGTTTTTGGACATTTTATTATGTTTTCGGTGGGTAATAAAACACACACCAACAAGTAGGATCACGATCACTAACAATGGAGTGGGGTATCTTATGAATTTTGAAGACCGAATCTAAGAAGTATTGAGTGACCACAACAACAGTGTAAGGATGAGGCAAGACATAGAAATGGGCATATTTGGTCAAGAAATCAACAATAACCAAAATGACGTGTTTACCTCCTAACATTAGAACACCTACAATGAAATTCACATAAATATCAATCCAAACCTTATCTAGAATAGGAAATAGTTGCAAAACTCGTGGGGCTTTAATAGTTTCCCCTTTATTCCATTGACACACACCACATTTGGCCACAAATGCCTCCATCCTACTTAAGGCCATCCTAAAAGAAATTCCATTTCACTCCCACTAATCTTCAAAATCTTGAGTGATCTACAATAAGGGAGGAGTGAAATTCCAAGAGTAATTGATACTTGAGCTGATAGTTGGGAATTAAATAAATTTGTTGAAGACTAGTCCAATACATTGGATCTTTGGCACAAATTGAGGGTCCTATTCCAATTAACAAATGTTATTTTGAATTTTTGGGTTTGTTGCCCGTCCTATTGAATCTCATCCATCCAATAGGGTACAAGGATGTCAAGAGAAAATAGCATGCCTTACTCTTCATATTGACATTAGAGGGCATCCAATATAACATTTTTTGTGGCCTTTTTGTAGACTATCTTATAATTATATCCTTGCAATTTAGTCACCCATTTTTGTTGTATGGGAAAAGACACCCTTTGTTGCAATAAATATTTTAAGCTATGATGATTTGTTTTGATATGAAACTTTTGGCCCAAGATAAGAATGCTATTGTTGTACAACATGTAGGATAGCAACATTCCTTTTTCACATGTAGATTTAGCTAGATTGCATCCTTTGAGTTGCTTGCTAGTGAAGGCAAGTGGCCTATGTTTTTTCACTAACACTGCATATATGCCAATGTTGGAGGCATCACATTCAACAATAAAGGGTTGTGAAACTTTGGCAAGACCAAAACTAGAGTGGAATATTTGGCAGTGCTTAGAGCAGTAAATGCCAAGTCGAAAGCTTCTTTCATGACACAAGGGTGGATAACACACAAGCATGGATTACAAGGAAGGCTCTACAAGGTGTCCCTGGTCTATGATTTACCTAATATACTTATTTCATTTTTAAGTAGTGTCATACGAATGTTTTAGAGCATTAACTATAGAGGATTAGAACCATATCTGTAATTTACTATCGTATCTTCAAGGTACAAGATGAGTACCTTATTGAGGCATCAATGGATTCAGATGGGAAAGGTTACCTAGGGTGAGGTTGTGAAATTTTTTCTACGAGGTCTTCCTATATACTTGAGAGTATGTGTAATCTTATGACGGTATACAAAGGTTGTCTTAGGCTTGGGTATTGGAGCCAGAATTCCCTTCCTTCACTAGACTCTTTATGGGGAATCTAGCTGAGCAAAAATGACAAATATTTGGTTTTAGTAAATAAGCGTTGAAATAGGAAAATTTAGATATGCTAGTGGAATGTGTGAGTAAATCACTTTGTTTGTAGTTTGTACCCATTTTGGTACCCCTATGAAACTTTATTGATAGTCAAATTGACACTCTTAGTTTAGGTTATTCTTGTCATATTAATGTCAACCAAGTTCTTCTCTAGTCAAATTGCAAAGATGTCTAGTTGTAGTTCAATGTTTTAACTAACAACTTTTGCAAATTGTTTGAGGTTGCACTACGCCGAGTGAAGGATGAATTATTGACTAATAGAGTCTTTGGCAATGAGAAGAAAGAGAAGGAAATGTCAAAGGCTTGGGCCTCAAATTACGAAGGTTCAAAAGGTGGAGAAGTGTGATGAACCCTTGCTGGTTCAATCCTTTAACCTGCTGTAATTTATTGTTCTTTTTGTTTGTGTTTTAAATATTAGAGATGGTCTTTCAGAAATAGACAGAATTTGCAGAAGGGTTTCTTAAATTCTCAACACATATTGAAAAAAATACATGAAATTAATCAATTGAAGCAATAAACTTGAGAATTTAGAAGCATACCCATAGGTCCTTAGCCAATTTATTGAATTAAAAGAATTCAATCAACAACTTACAAAGTTCTGATTTTTATTTCTGAAACAATTCAGATCTGCTCTTATTTAATACCAAGGCACCCAAACAGTGGAAGATGGAGCCAATAAATGAGAAAGTTGTGTGTTTGGGAAAAGAAACTTCCAAACCACAGAAAAATCAACAGCAAAACAGTAAATAGGAAACCTACAACAAATATGCCTTGTAAGAATCCAAATCTGCCCCAATTTAATTCATTTTGACTTCTGAATGAAGCCAACCAAGCTGCAACAATTCGATTGATCTTTCACAATCTCAAAGCTACTGAATTCTGAAGAATGCACGCTCTCCAAAACAGTTCCAAACCCTAGCCGCCATAGCCAAGTGCTCAAATTAAATGTCAAATGCTCAATATCAATGAATGAGGTTTAATTTCATCTTGGCTGCCTAAATACCCAAAAAGTACGATTTTTGGCAATTAGGTTTTTAAAAATCATAACTTGCTTTTAGGGTTCCCAACTTAACCCTAAAAGCAACGCCCAACTTAGGAGATATGAAATTTTCACTTAAATAAATTTAAGTGATGCACTTTGTGGTTTTATTTTAATATTTCATTAAAACATTAATTGCTTGTGGGAATCACTTAAAAATTCATATCTCCCTCATTATTGGTCAAAAACTGAATCTGTCAGAAGCTGGGGCCGCAGTTCGCCATGCCAATGAAAATAGGATCATGTCTATTTTTAGCAGTTTTTCCCTAAAAATTAGGAAATCCTCATATAATGTCAGAAACTGATGAAACGAAGACCATAATTGAACTCAACACTGAACTAGAACAAATAGACAGACCACTCCTTGAGACACTACATCAATGACCCCCTTATCCATATCCTATTAGCCTACAAGGGTCCAAAAATAGGCTAACTCCTCAAACACTGTGCCTGACTAGGATGGGGACATTACAGTCTGCCCTCCCAAAATTTGTTTGTCCTCAAGCAAAATCAATGCTGGATGCTATAAAATGCTATTACACTCCCAAGTAGCATCCTCTATCGGCAAATCCTTCCATTTAATCAAAAATTCCCTGATGACACTTCTCTACAAATGACGCTCTCTGAATTCCAGAATGGCCTCGAGTACTAGCACTAACTTCCCCTCATCATCTAGGGGTGGTAAAACTGCAGAAGGAACTATCTGTTATCCCAATGCCTTCCTAAGGCGTGACACATGGAACACATTATGAACCTTACTATCAGTCGGTAAATCTAACTCATAAGCCACCTGGCCAACTCGCCTGGTAATCCTGAAAGGACCATAATAACGTGGCTTGAGTTTCTCTGAGCCCTTCTTCCTAAGAGAGGCTGTCTATAGGACTGTAGCATCAGATACACCATATCCCCAATCTCAAAAGATCGCTCAACCCTCCTCTGATCAGCTTATTGCTTTTGCTGATTCTGAGCCTTCTGAATATTATCACGAAGTGCTCTCATAATATCTTGGTTCTCCTGTAACAGATTCCCAGCACTCGGTACTCTGCAATCGCTCATCAATAAATCCAAAAAACTAGGAGCATCATATCCATACAAATCTCTGAAAGGTGTCATCTAAATAGTCTTGTGGTGAGTGGAATTATAACAATACTCGCACAAATGTAACCACTTCACCCAATCCTTTTGCTGCCCTAAAATGTAGTTCCACAGGTATCCTTCCACCCATTTGTTGACAATCTCTCTCTGTCCATCAGTCTGGGGGTGGTAACTGGTACTTGTTGACGTGTATTTTGTACACAATCATACACAGAATAAAATACCTAAAGGTACCTTATCCTCTCTTGAGTAAAGTCTCTGATTGCTGAAGATATCGCAAAAAAGGATCAATCAGGGTGACTCCAATGTTCTTTTATGTAGGGTCTCTACGTGTGGATAAGCTCTTTGTGGTATGATGTGATTTGCTGGAATCACAAGGGGACTTACACTTGATGATTGAACTTCTGATTTGCTTTGAATATTGCTGGAACACAGGATTTTCACTAGCTTAGATTTGAAAAAAGGAAAAAAGACGAGGGCGAGGAGAGGATCTAATCCTAACACTAAGAATGTAAGAGCAATGAATGATCTTTGATGAAATTCTAACTAAATCTTGTTTTGACATCATAGGAACATCTCCACAAGGTTAGTGCGATCTTCGAAGGAAAGCTTTATGATGTTCAAATCATCACTGCAGGCATAGACACCATCAGGTTGATGCATATCGATGAAGAAGCGACAATTGAAGTTAAGCTTAAGCTGAATGATTCCAGTTGACTACGCAAGGCAAGTCTGCAATCAACAAACTGCTAGTAGTATGGATATACGAATTTCACCATCAATCAAGCACATTTCTTCCACTCATCTAATCATAAAATCAAACATGAGAAGTATAAAGACCATGCAAATTGTCGAATCGACCCATAAATTTCACCATTTCTTCAATGAAGTTACAAGTCTTTTACAACAACATCTTGGCAACAATCTTTGCCTTCTCTCTCTACTCTACTCTAATTGCTTCCAACTATTCCTAACTATTTTTAACTATTCTCACTATCTATTCTAATTCCTCCTTTTTTACAAAATGAAATGCCAGGGCTTATATAGTGCCCACAATACAATTCGATGGCTTAGATCAATTCGAGATCAATGGCCAAGATTCAACAATGAAAACCCTAATTAGGGTTTGTTACAACCATTACATAACATTTAATGCTTGACCAATGATAAAATTGTATTGCTTGGACACATGTCCTCTCTGAAAAATTCCACCAATGAATAACCGGGGTAGGTACATCGGAGTTTGTGCCACCTTCCATGAGTTAGGTACATTGAATCTGGACATGCTGAGGTGGACCACACTGACTGGAGGAGTGATGACTGGGATGCCACCTCATCTGACACTTGTAACTTGGTAGATATTCAACTTGATGTTGTTGAGAAGCTAGCTTTAATTAATTCATCTGGAACTATTTGCTTCTTCAACGAACCCTTGTTCTAACTTCTTGTGTCCTTGATGTGCAGGATGATTGATGTACCTCGCCTTGGACTACTGGATTGGAAGAGGTCGCCCTTGTCGATGCTAGGCTGGATCGAAGAAGGTCGTCCTTGTCCTTGCTTGATCGTCCTTGATCTGGCTTGATTTTCCAACTCCGGGATCTCCATTTGATGCCTACACAACATTTCAAAATTAGTAATAGATTTTGCAATATAGAAATATAGACTAGATTAAAGATAGAATTTAGGAAACTTCATGATAAGTCTTTGAGTTATCATTTCCTAAATACGATTGAGCTACTGGAAACTCAAAATTTCAAAATTCAAAATTCGAGACTGAGACTAGGACGATTAAAATTCAAAATTTGAACAAGGGAATTTCGCCATACCTCACTTTGAGAGCTAACTCTAACAAAAGGATGCAAAATTAGGAAATTCGCCTAGGCAAAATGAAGATTGAAGTCCTCAACGTGGGCTTCCTCTAGCAAATGCGTCTCCTTTATTAACTTCACCACCTTGAGGGCAAATTCGCTCCACCATAAACAAAGTTCGCACTCCTCTTGATGAGATCTCGCACTTCCTTATTCGCCTCTCCAAATCGCATGTGAACAATGATTGAATGATGGTTAAAACATGCTCACATACCTTCATTATATAGGCGCTCACCTCTTTGCAATCCCTATAGGCCGACTTGGAAATAAGGCAAATAATAACAAAATTTAAATAGAAAGAGGAGGCCGACTTTTGTAAAAACATTAAAATAAAACCCAAGCGCTCTCTTTTTATTTAACTAATTAATTAATTTTAATGCCTTTGTATTTAATAATTTCGTTGTTTAAAAAGGCTAAATTAATCATTAAATGCCTCATGCGCCATTTTTAAATGCTAATTCAATTAAATATTTCAAGTTTTATCGATTTTTAGCATTTAATGCATTTCGAAAATATTGGCGCCTAATCATGGGAGGATTTTGGAATATTAACAATATCGCTCTGGTCCCTGGGAGAGGGACAGGAGCGAACTTTGTGTTTAAGCTCAAAATTGTTGACTTTCGACGTTAACCCCTTGTTCATCATCTTCCTAAAGATATTTTCGATTTTGCATGTCCTTGCCTTGACGTGGTCTAGGAAGGAAATGATTGTTTCAATAAATATCGCCCTAGTCCTCCAGTGAAGGACAGGAGCGAACTTTTGTTCCTTGTGCTAATCCTTGATCATATCAACTTTCAATTGCTTTCAAAATGTAAAATAGTGTCTCTTACTCCTTCTTGAACGTTTGAAACGGAAGTGACACCTCAAAATTGGACACACTTGCATATTTCGCTCTAGTCCCTTGGAGAGGGACAGGAGCGCCTTAGTCATTTCTCATCAGTTTTCGTGGTCTCTATAACCTTGCTTTCCTTCGAAGCACCTCCAACATCTTCGCCACCTTGTGCCTTGGCTTGGATCCGACCAATCTTGGAAGGGACGACTTGATAATCTATATTTCGCCCTGGTCCCTGGTAGAGGGACAGGAGCGATTTTACCTCTATAGGCTAAGTCATTCATTGCCAACTTTTAAAACTATCTTCAATGGATTCATTATGCTCCCCTTCACTCATCTCCAACATGAAACATGTTCTAACTTTGTGGGAAATTTGCTTCATGAGGAAATCGCTCTGGTCCCTTGGAGAGGGACAGGAGCGCCTTGGACAAAATATGTTTCACTTTGCGTCTTGCAACCTTTAAAATTATCTTCAATGGAACGAGTACGCCTTCTTTTATTTGCCTCAAACTTAAAACTTTCTTCCTCTTCGCCAAAAACTTGTCCTCTAAGAAAATCGCTCTGGTCCCTTGGAGAGGGACAGGAGCGCCTTGGGCAATTTCATCAAGTTCTCGAGTTATTTACAACTTCGTTCTTTTTTGAGGCATTCCAAACATCTTTACCATCCTGCCCCTTGGCCTGGACTTAACCAAATTCGGAAGGGAATGCTAGATAATGTACATTTCGCCCTGGTCCTTGACTGAAGGACAGGAGCGATTTTGTATTTATTAGCTCAATTGTGTTTCGCCAACTTTCAAAATTCATCTTTGACGGATTGGTTGGGTCGCCCTTCATTCATCTCTAGCTTGAAATTCACTTTTCCTTGGTCCAAAATTTGTCCTTTGAGAAAATCGCTCTGGTCCCTTGGAGAGGGACAGGAGCTATCTTTAAAATTCGCCCTAGTCCTTGACAGAGGGACAGGAGCGAACTTGACTTTTTGGGTAAATTTTCTCTTTCGGGATCCATTCAAGTTATATTCAATAGGCAAAACGCACCTTCCTTGATCTCTTCCACATTGCGAAATCATTTAATCCTGCAAGAATAAGGCAAACTTGGTGTTCAAGCTCCGGTCCTTCAGTGAGGGACAGGAGCGATTTTGTCATTTTAGCATATTTCCTTGCTTGCAAATTACTTCAAACTATATTCAATGGACAAAAGATGCCCTCCTTGATCTCTTCCAATCCAAAAATCGTCTTGGTCCTGCAAAGACAGTGCAATTTTGAAAAACAAGCTCCGGTCCTTTAGTGAGGGACAGGAGCGATTTTTGTCCTTAAGGCCAAATGTTCAACTTTCATTGCAAACGACTAAGTCTGGATGCTCCATTAGGTTGATTACATCTCTTATTGCGTCCTTGATGCCTTAATTTTGATCAACTAAGACCAAAAATGGTCTAAGTAGGCCATTTCGCCCTGGTCCCTGGCAGAGGGACAGGAGCGATTTAACCTTAATCCTTGAAACTTGCCATTTTTAGTCTCAAAAAATCTTCAAAACCTTCAATTCATGCTCGATTGCATCTCCTGGCGACCCTGCACAAGACAAATGAAACAAGTCAATGACCAAGATGCATAAAATACTAATTTCGCCCTGGTCCTTGACTGAAGGACAGGAGCGATTTTGCCTCTATAGGCCAAAATATCAAGAATTTAGGCTTTCAGTCACTTCACAAGGCATAATTAGGTCATCACCAAGGCCAGGGGTCACTTATCAAACTTTCCAAAATTTGGTCAAAATTCACCCGGACAAGATTGCACAATTCCATCATTAACACTTAGGTAAAATTTGAACTGGCTTTCAAAATTCCTACTGGACCTAGTCAGACACCCCTAACACCCTGACAGACTCATCCTATTTCAAAATTGCAATTCACGTGAGGATGCTCAATAGTCTTCAAAATTTGACTGGACTTCGGCTTGAAAATATCAACAGGAAACCCTAAGGCTTAGCCCTAGTCCAGACGACTCACTCACTTACTCAAAACCCTAAAAGCAGAGAGAAGAACAGGCAAAACCAAGCAAAAAAAAAAGGGGGTCCCCATTTCAATGGGCCGATGTGTGAAATGGTCACAACAGTACTCAAAGTGAGCTTTGTTCTGCAAAGTCTGAATAACTCTTGCCAAAAGTGACCCATGAACCTATTGTCCCTATCACTGACAATACTCTGAGGTAAACCATGCAATCTGAATACCTCACGAAAGAAAAGATCAGCCACCTGTCCAGCTAAATAAATGGTCGTGATCGGGAAGAAATGTGCATACTTAGTCAACCGATCAACTACCACATAAATGTTGTCTCTCCCTTGAGCTTTCAGCAAGCACGTAATAAAGTCCATAGACACGCATTCCTACTTCTTGTCAAGAATAGGAAGTGGCTGAAGTAACCTTGCAGGAAAGTTGTGCTCCTGCTTGTTTTGCTGGCAGACATAACACTCTCTGACATACTGAAGAACATCAGACTTGATACCCTTCCAAGAGAATCTCTCTTGTACCTGCCTATAGGTCTTAAAGTAACCAGGATGTCCAACCATAGGTGAATCATGGAAAGTCCTCAATACTATGCACTTCACCTCAGAACCTGGGACTAGAAATATCCTCTCTTTGTAAATGATGAGGTCATTCACAAGAGAGTACCTGGTGTCCTATACTGTCACATCAATAATACTAGAGGCCCATGGATTCTTCGCATACTCTGCTATAATCAAGTGTTTCCAATCTTCGGAAACAGCTGCCATGGAGCTCAAATGGGGACGGCGAGATAAAGCATCAGCAACAATGTTCTGAGTCCCTTTGACATAGGAGATGTCAAAATCATAAGACTGTAACTTGCTGACCCACTTCTGTTGACGCTCATTTAGATCCCGTTGTCCAAGGAAATGTTTCAAGCTATTATGATCAGTTTTGACACAAAACTTGCTGCCAACTAAATATTGCCTGAACTTGGCCACTGCATGCATGATGGCCAACATTTCCCTATCATAAATACTATATCTCCTCTCCGGACCCCGAAGCTTCCTGCTCTCATAAGCTATAGGATGACGATCCTGCATAATTACTGCACCAATACCCTCTCCATATGCATCACAATGAAGCTCAAAAGGTTTGGTGAAATCAGATAAAACAAGAACTGGACATGTAGTCATCAATTGCTTGAACTTCTCAAAACACTCCTGTGTGAGACGTGTCCAAACAATTGCACCCTTCTTGGTCAAATCAATAAGTGGTGTGGCATGCCGTGAAAAAACACTAACAAACCAACGGTAGAAGGCACATAAACCAACAAATCCACTGAGTTGAGTCAAGGTCTCAGGTGTAGGCCAATCAACAATGGCACGAACCTTATCAGGATCGATGCGAACTCCCTCTCTGCTGATTATGTGACCCAAATGCAAAAGTTCTGCCATCCCCAATCCACACTTGGACTCTTTGGTGTAAAAGGACTCCCTGTCAAGTATGCCTAAAACAGTATCCAAGTGAACCAGGTGCTCCTCCCAAGTTCTACTGTAAACCAAAATGTCATCAAAGAAAACCAAATCAAATCTCCTCAACTGAGACTGGAAGACCATGTTCATAGTGCACTAAGGTGGCCGGTGCGTTGGTCAACCCAAAAGGCATAACCAAAAAACTCAATAGTGTTCACAATGACATTTGAATGCAGTCTTCTCAATATCCTGCTCCCTAACACTGATATGATGATAACCTGTCCTCAAGTCAATCTTGGAGAAATAACAAGCCTCGTAAAGCTCATCTAACAACTCATCGATGCGAGGAATGGGATACATGTTCTTTATAGTCCTTTTATTCAGCATATAGTAATCAATGCACATTCTGAGTGTGCCATCTTTCTTCTTCACCAAAACAATTGATGAAGCAAAAGGAGACTTACTCAGCCTTATGTGTCCCATTGCTAGAAGTTCTTTGATGGTTTTCTCAATTTCATCTTTCAACTGCTTGGGGTGCCGGTAAGGTGTAATCATGATGGGCTTGGTGCCCTCTTCAAGCTCAATGATGTGCTTTATGCCTCTATCAAGAGGCCTACTAGGAGGTATGTCACTAAACACTTTTGTATGCTTAACTCTAAGCTCCTGAATATCCGAATGGTAAGGTGTTTTATGCTACTCCTCATAAGTAGGCATTAGCTTACACTCTGCTGCACAATCCACCATGTCATGTTTGATAAGTCTCTCCATTCTTTTAAGAGTGATTAATTTTAAGTTGTTGGCCTTGATAGCTTTAAGAACATGATTAGTCCCATCAACCTTGAATTTCATCTCCATATCTCTAAGGTTGAGTGTAAATTCACCTATTGCATGAAGCCACATCATGCCAAGGACCACATCCATGTTTCCCATGTTAACCACATAAAAATCAGCTTTGAATTCATAATTATTGAGTTTCATGGGTAAGTCTGAAATCATTCTATCACAAGTCAGCACATTACCATCAGCAATTTTCACCCTTATGCCTTCAAACTCTTGAGTTTGAATCCCACGCTTATCCACCAACCGTGCATCTATGAAATTATTGCACCTGTATCAAGTAGAGAAATGACTCTTTGACCAGCCAAGAGTCCATGCAACCTAAAAGAACCTTCTCCTTGCATGCTAGACATATGAACTTTCCTTAGATCGAATTCTCCTTCATTTTCAACTCCTTTTTCTGAATTTTCAGTCTCAAAATCATCTTGATCAGCTTGCTGGTCTGTGTTATTAGTCATGTTTTCTCCCTCATAAAACCACTCCATATTCCTATTTTGACCCTTAGGCTTGAGGGGACAATCATGGTTTTGATCATAAGGGCCCTTACAATGAAAACACAGCTTCCTTCTATGCAAATCATTAAGTGTTTCCCTATCCAAAGGTGCTGCAAACTTCCTCCCTTGGTCCACATTTTCTGATTTCTTTTGATTAGACTTGCTGTCATTAAATGATGAGGACGGTTTTGAGTTGTTTGGAGTGAACTTACTACGAGGAGCGGTAAGTTCCATGCTACGTGCCTTCCTCATGGCTTCTTGCAAGGTAGGGGGATCAAAAGCCTTAATCCAACCTTTCATAGGCTCATAAAGACCTTCAACAAAAAGAATAACCAGCCTTCTCTCTGAGATGTTAGTTACTATAACTAAAAGCTTCTGAAATTCACTAATATAAGATTCCAAGCTGCCCATTTGTTTCAGCTGAGCTAAAGCCTTGAAATACAACTCTGGATCTCTTTTATCAAAACGCTCAACCAATTTGTCAGTGAATTCTTGGTATGTAGTAATAAGGTCATGATGCAAAGTCACCATCCCATGGTGCCACCAATCATGGGCTACCCCATCTAAAAGCAAAGCTGCAAACTTAATAGCATCTTCTTCTGACATAGGACGTAGGTTCAAGAAAGTATCCAACTTGCTAATCCAAGCTCTGGCTATAACTCTATCGCTGCCATCAAAAGTAGAAAGTGTGAGCTTGTTGATTGCATATTTGAGATCATTAGTTTTGTTCCAAGGTTTCTGATTATTCCAATTCCTGTCATGATCTCTCTTCTGACTAATATACCTGTCAAAGCTAAGGTGATCCTGAACTCTCTGTGGTAATCTATCCCACTCATCATGCATTGCCATGATATTGTCACCAAAACCCCTATATCTCCAGCTTCGGAATCAACCTCATCTTTAGGTTCAGCTCTGACAAACGTGGGGTGTGTGGGTCTGTCATATGTACGTGTGTTAGTCACCCGAGCTCTGGAATGACCAGCAATACTGCCATTCTCTTCTTGATTCTGATCATTACCCTTCGGTATTGAAAGTTGTTGTATGGCAGTGGTCAGCTGTCGCAACACTGTTGCTACCTGTTGTTGTCCAGATGCTATATCTCTCATGACCTCCCTTGCCTCGTTGTCATCATTCTGTGTAGTGTTTCTGGTGGCTTCTTCATTCCTATCACCCATATTTTCAATTTGGTTCTGATTAAAATGAAATTGGTTTCTCTGAGAACCGAATCTTCTGCGGGTATAAAACCTGTGATGCCCAAACTGTTGGTGATGCATATAAAATCCCCTAACCCTCCAAGATGGCAGGATCAGAGCTTTGATACCACTGTGATGAACCCTTGCTGGTTCAATCCTTTAACCTGCTATAATTTATTATTCTTTTTGTTTGTGTTTTAAATATTAGAGATGGTCTTTCAGAAATAGACAGAAGTTGCAAAAGAGTTTCTTAAATTCTCAACACATTGAAAAAAATACATGAAATTAATCAACCGAAGCAATAAACTGGAGAATTTAGAAGCATTCCCGTAGGTCCTTAGCCAATTTATTGAATTAAAAGAATTCAATCAGCAACTTACAAAGTTCTAATTTAGATCTGCTCTTATTTAATACTAAGGCACCCAAACAGTGGAAGATGGCGCCAATAAATGAGCAAGTTGTGTGTTTGGGAAAAGAAACCTCCAAACCACAGAAAAATTAACAGCAAAACAGTAAATTGGAAAGCTACAACAAATCTGCCTTGTAAGAAGCCAAATCTGCCCCAATTTAATCCAATTTGACTTCTGAATGAAGCCAACCAAGCTGCAACAATTCGATTGATCTTTCACAATCTCAAAGCTACTGAATTCTGAAGAATGCATGCTCTCCAAAACAGGTCCAAACCCTAGCTGCCATTGCCAAGTGCTCAGAAGAAATGTCAAATGCTCAATATCAATGAATGAGGTTTAATTTCATCTTGGCTGCCAAAATACCCAAAAAGTACGATTTTTGGCAATTAGGTTTTTAAAAATCATAACTTGCTTTTAGGGTTCCCAACTTAACCCTAAAAGCAATGCCCAGCTTAGGAGATATTAAATTTTCACTTAAATAAATTTAAGTGATGCACTTTGTGGTTTTTATTTTAATATTTCATTAAAACATTAATTGCCTGTGGGAATCACTTAAAAATTCATATCTCCCTCATTATTTCTCAGAAATTGAGTCTGTCAAAAGTTGGGGTCACAGTTCGCCATGCCAATGAAAATAGGACCATGTCTATTTTTAGCTTTTTTTCCCTAAAAATTAGGAAATCCTCATATAATGTCAGAAACTGATGAAACGAAGACCAGAACTGAACTCAACACTGAACTAGAACAAATAGACAGACCACTCCTCAAGATATAGCATCAATGACCCCCTTATCCATACCTTGTTAGCCTACAAGGGTTCAAAAATAGGCTAACTCCTCAAACCACTGTCCCTGACTAGGATGGGGACATTACAAGAAGGCAAGTGAAAGGTCAACCAATAGAAACAAGTTGAGTGAATATTATGAGACACACTCAACCTTTGCCTTGGCAAAGCCAATCCAAATTTCCAACAAAGGTGGCAAAGGTGTTGCAAAAGTGAACCAAGGAGGAAATGCATCAAACATAAGAGAGTGTTGCATTTTATTGATGGTAGTGCTCCTATAAAACTTTGATCAAGGTGGCAATTGCAATATAAAAATGTACCATTCATTTTAAGGTGAATTACCACTTAAGTAGCACACAAGTTTAAAGTTCTAACAAAGATGGCAAACTAAGTCTAAACCCATGCCAAGGATGGCAAAAATGAGAAAATTTAGACTAAGAACTTGAGTCAAATATCATTCATGTCATACTTTTTCAATGGGATAGCTAGTAGAAAAATGTGACAATAGTCCATTGGAAAAGTGTGACAAGAGTGGCAAATGAACAAAGAAAATGTGACTAGTAGAGACAACTTAAACAACATAAAAGAAAATTGCACTTCTTGCTTGGCAATGCTAGCACAAAAGCATGAATCAATTTGGCAAACATATTGAAAAACAGCACCATTACTTAAGGGAGCTTAAATTGAAGTTTAAGTGCCACACTTTTCAAGTGGCAAGCCCACAAAGAAAACATGACGAGTGGTAGATGAATGAAGTGCAAGAAAGGTGGAAAAGACGATTTAAAATATGACTCAAGTAAAAGCTAGTTAAAAGATCAAAATTTTGCACATTTTGGGTGGTATTGCCACATGAAAGCTCCAACAACAAGAAACAAGACAACTTAATAGCCATTTTGATGTTGCCACACCGAATGAATACTCATGCTTCTTAAATCAGCAACTTGAGTTTTTCAATGCCAAGTATAGTATTTTAAAGCAAAAATCAACAAACCATAGCCATACCTTATCACCATGTGGACTTGTTGTGACCTTTTCACACATCGCCCCATTGCAAATGGGGACCCTTGCTTTTTTTTGCTTTTTAGGGTTTGTTTTTTTTGGTCTTTTAGGGTTTTGTTAGTTAGCCTTTGCATTTTGAGTGTTGTCGGGGAGATCAATTGGATAAGCAAGTCCGGCTTGAGTAAAGTCCTGATCCTGAATTTTGGCTAAGTCTGGAATGTCCTGATCCTGAATTTGACTAAGTCTGGAAACTGAAAAAACCTCCAAAAACTAGATTTTGCAATATAACTCCTGGAGGTCCGAAACCACTCTCAAACATCCTGAAAGTATATATGGAATATAACTTAAAGTATAAGAAAGAAGAAAGACAGAAGGAAATGTTATATTCCATGAAAATTATCCTGATAGAGAGTTCAAAAAGTCAAATTTCGCTCATGTCCTTCACTGAGGATCCAGAGCGAAAAGCGCTCCTGTCCCTCTCCAAGGGTCCAAGGCAAATCGCTCATGTCCCTCACCAAGGGTCCAGAGCGAAAAAGCTTAGTGGAGTCATTCCTGACCTTGTTTGGACAAATTGAGACATCAAAGGCATGAAGGAAGACGCAATCGATCCGTTGAAGATAATTTTCGAAGCTAGCAAAACACAAGTGAGCTTATAAATGGAAAATCGCTCTTGTCCCTCACCCAGGGACCAGGGCGAAAAACACATCATCAAGTCTTTTCCTCCAAATTTGGATGAACCCAGGCCAAGGCACAAGATGGCAATGATATTTAAAGCGCTACAAGGAAGGACGAAGTTGCAAAGACCACAAGACTTGATAAAAATGGCTAAGGCGCTCTTGTCCTTCACTCAAGGACCAAGGCGATTTTCATGGAATCAACCATTCCCTTCCAAAACCACGTCAAGGCAAGGATATGCAAAGTCAAAAATGTCTTTCGAAGGATGATGAACAAGGAATTGACTCCAAGAATCGACAATTTTGGGCACAAATGCAAAATTCGCTCCTGTCCCTCTCCCAGGGACCAAGGCGAGATTCTTAACAAAGTGATATTTTCATCATGCTTAGGCGCCAATATCCTTCAAATTGTATTAAATGCCAAATTCGCCAAATCCTTGAAATATTTTAATTAAATTTGCATTTAATAAATGTGCGTTGGTATTTAATAATTAAATTTGAGCCTAAAAAATCGAATTTTTTAATTATAAAGGCATTTAAAATTAATTATTATTATTTTAAAAAAATAAAATAAAATGGGAGCGCTTGGGGTATTATTTAATGTTATTTTTCAAGTCAGCCTCTCCTTTTATTTAATTCTTGTTTATTTTTGGTTCTATTTTACCAAGTCGGCCTATGGATAATGAAATGGTGAGCGCCTATATAAGAGAGGTGTGTTGAGCGATTTTAATCCATCATTCACTCATCATTTCAAATGTGATTTGGAGGAGCAAGGAAGGAGGGGCGAAATCTAGCTTGTGTAGAGCGAATTTCTACCAAGTGTGGAGACTAAGGAAGGCGAGATTCATCTTGAAGGCCATTGGAGAGGCGTATTTCTTGCTAGATGGGAGGATAATTTCCAGATTTTTGAAGACATTTGAAGGCGAATTTCCAGATCTTGAAGAGGCTAGTGGAAGATGGAGTTCTTTTCCAAGCTAAAGGAGGCGCATTTTGCTAAAGGGAGCTTTGATCTACACTTTGCCTAGCGAATTCACCTTATTTTTGCATCTTTTCTTAGAGTTAATTCCCAAGTGGAGGTATGGCGAGATTCTCCTAGTCTCAATTTTCAATTTTCAATTTTCAATCTCAAGTGGCTTAGTAAATTTAGGAAATGATAATTCAAAGATTTATCATGAGGTTTCCTAATTTAAAACTTAAATCCTCTTTCTAGTCTATATTTCCACGTTGCAAAATATATTACTAATTTTGAAATGTTGTGTAGGTATCAAGATGGCGACTCCCAAACTCGAAGGATCTACAAGTCAGAAGGCTCTCATCAAGGACGATCAAGCGAGGACAAGGACGACCTTCTTCGATCCAGCCTAGCATCGACAAGGACGGCCTTCTTTGGACTAACGTCATCAAGGGCGACCTCTTCCAATCCAGCATTCCAAGGCGAGGTACATCATCATCCTGCAAATCAAGGACACAAGAAGTTAGAACAAGGGTTCGTTGAGGAAGCAAATAGTTCCAGATGAATTAATTAAAGCTAGCTTCTCAACAACATTAAGTTGAATATCTACCAAGTTACAAGTGTCGGACAAGGTGGCATCCCAGTCATCGCTCATCCCGTCAGTGTGGTCCACCTCAGCATTTCCAGATTCAATGTACCTAACTCATGGAAGGTGGCACAAACTTCTATGTACCTACCCCGGCTATTCATTGGTCGAATTTTCTAGAGAGGACATGTGTCCAAGCAATACAATTATTTCATTGGTCGAGCATTAAATGTTATGTAATGGTTGTAACAAACCCTAATTAGGGTTTTCATTGTAAAATCTTGGCCATCGATCTCGAATTGATCTTAGCCATCGAATTGTATTGTGGGCACTATATAAGCCTTGGCATTTCATTTTGTAAAGGCAATTAGCAATAGGGAGGAAATAGTTAGAATAGTTAGGAATAGTTGGAAGCAATTAGAGTAGAGTAGAGAGAGAAGGCAAAGATTGTTGCCAAGAGGTTGTTGTAAAAGACTTGTAACTTCATTGAAGAAATGGTGAAATTTATGGGTCGATTCGACAATTTGCATGGTCTTTATACTTCTCATATTTGATTTCATGTTATTAGATGAGTGGAAGAAATGTGCTTGATTGATGGTGGAATTCGTACATCCATACTACTAGCAATTTGTTGATTGCAAACTTGCCTTGTGTAGTCAACTGGAATCATTCAGCTTAAGCTTAACTTCAATTGTCGCTTCTTCATTGATATGCATCAACCTGATGGTGTCTATGCCTGCAGTGATGATTTGAACATCATAAAGCTTCCCTTCGAAGATCGCACTAGCCTTGTGGAGATGGTCCTGCGATGTCAAAACGAGACCTAGTTAGAGTTTCATCAAAGATCAATCATTGCTCCTACATTCTTAGTATTAGGATTAGATCCTCTCTTCGCCCTCATCTTTTTTTCTTTTTTTAAAGTCAAAGCTAGTAAAATCCTGTGTCCAGCAATATTCAAAGCAAATAAGAAGTTCAGGCATCAAATGTAAGTCCCCTTGTGATTCCAGCAAATCACATCATACCACAAAGAGCTTATCCACATGTAGAGACCCTACTTAAAAGAACATTGAAGTCACCCTAACTGATCCTTCTTGCGATATCTTCAGCAGTTAGAGATTTTACTCAAGAGAGGATAAGGTACCTTTAGGTATTTTATTCTGTGTTTGATAGTGTACAAAATACACGTCAACAGGACTATATTAAGAAGAAAACAAAAAATTAAAGCAAGAAGAGCCTATTTGAGTCTAGTTGATTGATTTATTTCCTCTTTACAACGGATAGAGATATGGTGACTAGAATTACATTTTAAAAATTGTCTTTCAAGTTATGAAGTTAAGTCTTTGTTTTTTATATATTGGACGAATGCGTGTAAGTTGATGTTAAGCCTTTGTTGCAAACACTAGTGTTGAGGTCATTGACCTCGTGTTTGTGATTCAAAGGAATGAAATTGAATTAACTTTGTCGAGCTTTGCATTGATGTTTGTTATTCATTTAAGTAATAACTTTGCATTTCCTTTGGCAATTTGTTTTTTGGAATCATTTGACATTCATCCATTTAATCATTTCTTGATGTAGAATATTGTTCTTTGATTAGCTAGTAGTCAACATCTATTGGTATTATTCCGTCAAATCTTTGTTTATAGATAAATAGTGACTTTTGTTTTATCTAGGAGAAAGTTGTGCTTGTTTATGCTCAAATTGTTTATCCTCCTTTAATTTGAAAATATCACTATAGGCATTTATTGTTGATAGTTTGGTGCTTACATTTGGGGCAAAAACATAATTAGATATTTACATTTAATGGAAGCCCTCCACGAAACCTTGTATAATGTGTATACTTGTAAATTATGTTAGTTTTATGTTTCTTTAGATCTTAGGGAGCTTCCCCTTTTGAAGAATGGTTCTACTAAACACATAATTCTGATTTAAGTTGTCTTTCAAAGGTTAAATTGAACACACTTGAGGAAAAAAGCTGGGATCTAAGAAAGAAAGAAAGAAATTTTATTAATGTCCTCGAATGAATAAAAGCAGGTCAATGGGACTTAAAAGAACAACAATATACACTAGAGAGTTAAAAGCCCCACCAAGGGGAAGAACAAAATTAGAAGGTACAAATCAACATGGGACCACCAAAACAAGTGGTCAAGAAATAGGTACCAATAGCTAAGAAAGGGGAACAAGAACCCCAAAGAGAAAAGAGCAGCCACAAAAGAAAACTAAAGAACATCAAGTAACATTATTTGGACAAAAAATGGTGATGTTTCTAGTGCTGTCATTGATCATTGTGAAGGAACCGATATAAGATCTGATAATGCTCATCGAGTGCTGAGGGTTAGGAGGGGTACTCCCACTAGGATGACACTGAATGTCCAAAGTTGAAATAACTCCTGTAGTAGTAAAAAAGCTTGTAAGATGTATCTGTCCCTATGATTGGAGCTAGAGAGGAGTAAATTTATGTTGACAAGAGGAAGCTGGGCTGCACCATCGAGAAGTAGGATCATAATCTTCATAGTTGTTAGGGAGAAAAAGTATCACCCAAACAAATCATACTTTAAAGGATCAATATTAGCTTGCAAGGCACTATAATATGTGCTAATTGTAATTAGTTAACTAATAAGGTACATGTAACCATCTTTGGTCCATTTTTAGCTCTCATCAAATTAGTTGTAACCACCTAGGAAGGTTGACACTATCATTAAAGGTGGCATGGCATCCAAGCTATAGTTAGATCTGAGGGAGCTTCCCCTTTTGAAGAATGGTTCTACCATACACAATATTCTTGTTTAAATTGTCTTGAAAAGGAAAAATTAATTGTCAACGCACTTGAGAAGAAAGATGGAATTCAAGGTACTTTGCAAAGGTTGGATGAATGACAAATGTTTTTGTTCCTCTTTTGAGGGGAGGAGCTAAGCTGACCGATTAGCTCAGGAGAATTACTGAGGTGGACAATACAATAATCTCCCTAGTTGTTAGGGAGAAAAATGACCATCCAAACAAATCTTACTCTGTGAAGGATCAAGATTAGCTTACAAGGTGCTGTAAAATATACCAACTGCAATTGTTTATAAGGTACATGTAACCATCTTTAGGCCATAAATAATCGTCATCAAATTATTTGTAGCCACCTAGGAAGGTTGACAGCAGAGTTGTCTGCAATCATTAAAGGTGACATGGCATCCACCATTTAGTTAGATCTTAGGGAGCTTCCCCTTTTGAAGAATGGTTCTACTATACACTCTATATTGGTTTGAATTGTCCTGAAAAGGATAAATTAAATGCTAACACACCTGAGAAGAAAAGATGGGATTCAAAGGTACTTTGCAAATGTTGGATGAATGGCAAATGGAGTTTTCCTCTTTTGAGGGGAGGAGCTAAGCTGACTATGATTAACTCAAGAATTATTGAGGTGAAGTACATTAATATCCCTAGTTGTTAGGGAGGAAAGTTATCACCCAAACAAATCATACTCTATGCAGGATCAAGATTAGCTTGCAAGGCATCGTAAAATTTGCTAACTGCAATTGTTTAACTTTATATGGTAAATGTAAGCATCTTTGGGCCATATATAGTCATCATCAAATTACTTGTAGCCACCTAGGAAGATTGACTCTAGAGTTGTCTCTAATCTCTAAAGGTGGCGTGACATCCAAGGTTTAGTTAGATCTTAGGGAGCTTTCTCTTTTGAAGAACGGTTATCCTATACGCACTATTTTGGTTTAAGTTGTCTTGAAAAGGCCAAATTAAACACTAAGACACTTGAGAAGAAAAGTCGGGAGTAAAGGTACTTTGCAAAGGTTGGGCGAATGGTGAATGATCTTGTTCCTCCTTTGAGGGGAGGGGCTAAGCTGACTGTGACTACCGCAGGAGAATTACTGGGGTAGACAGTGCAATTATCTTCCTAATTTTTAGGGAGTAAAATGATCACCCAAGCAAATCATACTCTATGAAGGATCAAGATTAGCTTACAAAGCACTGTAAATGTGCTTACTGCAATTGTTTATAAGGTAAATGTAACCATCTTTGGGCCATATATGGTCATCATCAAATTACTTGTAGCTACCTATGAAGGCTGACACTAGAGTTGTCTACAATGATTAAAAGTTTCATGGCGTCCAAGGTAAATTACAAGTAAACTAATATTAGAATAGTGAACACCCATTAGAATTCGTTTATTGATATTCATTCATCATCAATGATTGGGCCCCTTGATCTGATGCACTAGGATAAATGTTTGATGCATTCTTTTGCATTTTTTACAATAATGCCCACCAAAATTTAGGCCTAGTACTCTGAATATTTTTATAGGAACATTTTGTACCTATATAGTATGATAATGAGATCTAAGGACAGCAGCTGAATGCGCAATGGATATGTCCTTTTCATCTTTATCTGTATTCTGTTTTAGTAGAAATTGTATTTGTGTATCGGAGTGTGTGTTATTGATATCCATCAGGGTTAAAATAGATTGATGAGCTCTATACATCCTCCAAGAGGTTGAAAAAGACCTTGGTGCTGAAGGTATCAGAGTTACATAAGGATAATCAGTCTTTCAGGTTTCTGTTGCTATTCATATTCTGTGGAAGTGAAGTCTAGAAAAAGTGAATCAGTAAAACCGACCATATTTTTTGAGTATAATGGGAAATTGGATACTAGGGATAAAAGTGTCTTCTGCTAGTCTGTGCCAGCAATATATGATAGATTTCATGTGTCATCTGTGTGTTGGCTTGTTATGAGAGGTAATTCTACAGGTGTTTGTATAGGTAGAATTCAATGGTTCACCAAACTTAACTCTTCCTTACATGGCATGGTATGCTTCCTTGTTGAAGACTAGGAATAGTGAGGAAAGTTTCTAGGATTTCTGTTTGGAGGCATACCATATGCCATATAGTGCTAACAAGGAAAAATCTGTTTCATATCAGGGTTGTAGATCTCAATGCAGAAAAAAATGTGTTTTCTATTTTCTTTTTAGTGGGTAAAGATAATATGATAAATTTATAATTGTTAATTTAGGTACATTAAATGTGATTATGAAAGGAAATTTTTTTTTTTATTTTATTTTTTGACATGGAGTATACATGCCTTCTCATGCCTCTGTTTATTAGTTTCATACTATAAAATGCGTCTTTTTTTTAATGCAGATCCGGCAGATAGACGATTCAGACTCATATTGGTTTTCAATTCCTAATGTTGGAACTCTTCTTAAGAGCCTCAGTCAGGTATGTGCTACAATGCTACTTTTCTCTTGCACCTATAAATGTCATATATTGTAATCACCAGAAATTGTGGGTACAGGGAAGGGACCGGGATGAGGTCCATGTTCCTATAAGGGAGTTTCCTTATAACTAAGTATATGATGCTGAAGCAGAAAAAAGCCAACTTGTGGAAAAGGATCCTTAATATTTCTCATATTTTCTTATTAGCAAGACTAATTCTAGAATTGTAATTATTTCAGGGTCGAAAAGAACTCCTTAATTTTTTGAATCGAAGGAGATACAAAGAAATGTTGTTATCAGCTTTGGAGAAACGACGTTTGCGACTCTCAAAGCTTGACATGAGATTTCATCTCCGAGATCTGATAGGGTCCGGCCACCTCAAAATTATTGAAACCCCAGTTGGAGCACTTGTTCGTGTTGTCAAAGAATGAGCTTCCTGTCTCATCATTTATGTGGCACACACAGCTGATCTTGATATTTGTTAGAATTCATATATTTCTATGACAAACATTCTGGTGATTTGCATTCATGTAGGAAGGAGATAGAGGATATCATGATACAGTGCAGTCTTCCTTACTAATTTATCTGTACATGTGTACTTGTCAATAAGCTTGAATAGCCACACATACAGATCTATCAGGCAGTGCATTTATCCAATTTTGATGGATATTTTGGTTTATAAGAATGGACTTCATCTGCTCTACTGAAAAGGGTTTATTCTTTTCTATAAAACAAATTTTGGGTCCACTAAGAGGAGAAATTGAAGCTATTTTACACTAAATGCTGTAGTTTGTTGACTCGATTCAGAGAATGCAAATGTATATTTCATTTAGGTAGTAGTTGTGGTTGTACTTGGTCTCAATTTCCATGTCCGTTTTCTCCATATTTTTTAAGCAATTGATTTTGCATTGAATACTTCTACTTCTCAGTCTTCCGTATTTCAAATGACTGACTTGTAGAGACAACAATTGAAATACATTTAATGACTAACACCATATTAATAAAAAAAATCGATAATGAATTCTCCTTTGTGCACAGCTATTACCACCACTTCTATTGCGTTTCTTGTCTAGTTACTGATCTCTTACATGAAGACCATCAACATCATCCTCCATGACTTATTTGGAAAATCCATATGGTTGCTTTAGTCGATGCCTTGCCTTTTTTGAAAATCTGTATCAGTGCTTCTCATGACCATTCTTTGGGGCTGGGTTTATAATTTAAGGGTCATCTCCTTGTATTTTGCCTACTGGTTGTCAGGTTTAAGCGTAATGACATTGTGACGGGCCTCCTATGTATCTTTGGTTTTATAAATAGTTGCATTCATAGCAGCATTCCATTTACAAGGCAAGTTGAAAGTGTTCACAGAATTAAATTACTTGGGTATAACATGGGAAAACCTGACCAATTAAAATAAACTAAAATATCTAGAAAAAATTGAAAAAAAAATGTGATTGTTATTTGATGCTGCATAGAAAGAGAAACAAACATGGAATAATTAAAGGATTTGTTCAATTTGCTTATTACTGTCAATTCCATAATCAATTACCCAATACAAACTTACACCTTAGAGTACTTATAGAACTTGAAAACACAAGTAGCCTATGAGACTCCTAGACTACACAATGTGACGGTGATGTCCTTAATCCCTGTTTATCTAACTATGATTGTGATCATAATCGATAAATATCTGATTCAAGATGGTCAAACCCTCTTCAACATCACATTATGGTCCTCAATGTTTTCTATCCATTTAAAAAACTTGTGAAGAGCTTAAAAGAAATGTGGAAAAGTTGAAAATTGGCAATAATTTCAGATGTCTGACCTAATTTTTTGATGATTTGTAAATAAGTCAATTTTTGTATTTAATGGGCAATTTTTTGGAACTAGGATAGACTATTGAGTGCTGAAAAATGTATCAAATGGAATGGGACACCTAAACACAGGTTTTGGTAGGAAGGAGAAGATTAGAAACTTCCTCTATTGAACGCTATAAAATCATCATGATAATCTGTGCATGTCCAATGATGTTCTAGTTCTTATTTTTTCCCCTCATTCACATGTTTTCTCAGTCTCTTCAGGCTTCCGATTGCAATTTAAATTGATTTATAGTCCCAATGGGACATGCATGGATCATTATTCATTTTTAAGTATTGTAGTTGAAGATTTATGTTTTAGTTTCTCCAAGTTTGGGGCAGTGTTAAACAACAGAGGTAGGGGAAGTGAATTAGGAGCATTTGTGAGGTTGTTGGAGTTGATTTCAGTTGTATGCTTTGCATACCTATTGCTGAATTGAAGTACGTGAGTGAGTGTTTTCTCACCTTTTGGTTGGAGTTTTAGTTGAATTGGATCTCAAAAGTATACATGTCTTATTTTTTGGTGTTTCAGTCTCTTTTGTAATTCATTTCCTTGCACGTTAGATACTTAAACAGTTTTTGTCACAAATTCATTCTAAATTATATATAAATTCACAAGTTGAAGACTAGGCATGTGGATTATCCACATTGGTTTGTGTCATGTGTTATCTAAGTGGTTTACATTCCTTTTGGTAGGGGAGAGGAGCCAATACGTTTGCGGGTACCAATACATGTTATAGTACATAGACAAAATGAGACCAATAGTGGTGCTCTAAAAATGTCATGTCAATGCTTTTCCTCAAAAAAGTACCTCTAAAATTCAAAAAATAACCAATGATGTGATGCCACATCTGCGCACAAGTAAACATGACTTAGTGCACACCTATGGATCTTATGACAATTTGGGACCATTTTGGACACCTTCACAAAAATGCATGCTGATGTGGCATCATATTTGACCATATGGACTTGAAATTTTGTTTTTGAGTAGGGGACTTGACAAGTAAGTTGTTGGATAAAATTCAATTTTTTTTGAAATGTCCACATGATTTTGAGAAGCGTGAAGTTAGGGTGCACACGTTCTGGCTCCTCTCCCCTAGTTGTTTTTTTGTGAGTATAATTTTAGGTGCATGTCCACAACATGGTTGAGTGGAAAAGAGATTTTACCTTTTCAAAGACAGTTTAATCTTGTAGGTGAAGTGAGTTAAAAACCATATCAAAGGAAGAGGAATACACATGTTGATGCAAGGTTCTCTAAGATGGAGAATGCTATAGCAAGCCTATCTCAGTCAATAAAGACCTTGAAAGGCCTAATAGAGATCGCCATGAAGAAGGGGAACTTTTAAAGGGCAATAAGATTTTACTAGCTAAGCTTCAATTCAAAGTAGAGGCTAAAATTGATATTCCACCATTCTAAGGTGATGTGAATTTGAAAAAGCTTGACCATTAGTTGGCCCATTCAGAAGTTAGCATGCATTCAATTACCATAGAGCAAGATATTTTCTTTGTTAGGTTAAGAAAGGCTAAGCATGCTCTAACTTGTTTTGAGAGTACCTTGTATTTAAGGAAGCAAACTCCTATAAGTTCTTGTGAACAATTTTAAAACATTAAGAAGCAATTTTATCTGATTTGTCATAAAAATGAAAATTCTTATAAAAAAGATGGCCGTAGTATATAACATTAATAATTTTTTAATCTGATTTGTCATAAAAAGGAAAAACACATGGAATGAGATGTCGCATCCCCATCCAAGTGGTCAAGGGCATGAATAGAAATTAAAAATAGAGAATAGTAAGAAAAACTTTTTGAAAGTTGAAGAGAGGGCGAGAGAGACAACATGCATAAAGAGGAGAGGGTGCTTGCTTGCAGAGCATGGCCTTGTAATAAATAAGGTATGGTGCCCCAATCATCACATCAGTCGAAGCTAATGGAACTAGGAGCTAATAAAGAAAAAAAACCCACAACCCTCTCCTGTGAACAACGCACAAGGAGACTATGGAGATAATACGAGCAACCAAGGAGGAGATGAGGAAGAAGGCAAAGAGGGAAGAAAGAGTGAAAATGTGAAGAGTAAAGGGCAGAGAGGATTGGATAAATGAAGAAAAGTTGCAGATAGGAATGGATGTCTCAATCAACGACTTTTGTAGCATCCTCCACGTCAATATAAGTCATGGGTAACTGTGAAGATGAAAAGAATAGAGTGATAGGGAGAGTTTGGTTTTGGAGAAGGAAGGGAATGGAATAGGAAGTGCTAAGGCTTGCTTTGTCACTTGGGAAAATGCTTTGTGGTTGTTGATTTAGTTGTGCTTTCTAATTCATGGCACTTATGATATTGATCCAGTTCCCATGTTGTGTGGTGAGACTCGACCTAAGTGTTTGTGGTAAATGTTGTAGTTATAGTAGTTTTGGTAGACTAGAATGCCACATTCTCTCTCCCCGCCCTATCATTCTAGAATGTGGAAGCACAAGCAAATGCACTTGGTAGGCGTAAAGACAAATCATATGCCCCCATTCCAATCTCTCTTTGTCTGCGTAGCCTGGAACAAGGTATGTCGCAAATGGATTTGTTGAAAAGGCTTTTGAAACTATGAAGCAAATGCAATTGGTAGGTGTAGATCCAAAATCTACAACTTGTGTTAGCATTCTCCCTGATTGTGCTACCCTTAGAACTTTGGAACAAGCTAAGGACAACCCTCAATGCATACAAGTTAGAGGGATTTTCCATTGACACCAGGAGAGGGGATATTGGAGGGAAATTTGCAAGAATGTGAGAAGAGGAAATTCCAAGGAGTAGGAAGTAGCTTTGACTAAGGAACACAATAATAGAGGCACAAGGAAGAAGGATTGTAGATTTCAGCACCAAAATTAAGAGAATCTTCAACTCTCTCCAAGGCTAAGTATAACAGCTTTCATATAGTATTGAGTTTGGAATATTTACTTTTGTAGTTGTTGTGTAAGTATTTTCAAGATTTATAATAAAGAATTTGATACGAATAGAAAATGACTATTAAAATAATATTATTGACTTTAAGTGATTTTGTTATGTTTTTTGAGACTTGTCAATCACAAGATTATTTGGTATGTGTATCTTATCATTGTCTATTACATACCCATAAATATAATATCATCATGGACGAATTGTAACCAAATCCATTATCTCTATGCTTGGTAGGGTGGGCATTCAAATTTTGGTATGATATACCAAGTAGTGCCATTTCATCGTATTTATACATTAAATGAGAAGCTTTGAATTTGTAAATATAAGCTATTTGTGCAAGAACATATTATTACCTAATGTACGATGAGACTTAGGGTTTTATACCATACATGTCTTGCATTAGGGTTTAGCTTTTGGATGTGGAAATTATGACTATAATAATGTAACTTTATGTTATGTATTCACTACTACATGGGGTCTTGGTCCAATGATTAAGTGTTGTCAGTGCAGGCAAAGGCAATTGTATTGTTAAGCGATTATGTTATGTATTCACTACTACATGGGGTCTTGGTCCAATGATAAAGTGTTGTCAGTGCAGGTAAAGATAATTTTATTGTTAAGGGATCAACCTAACTCTTGCATCATGGAGATGAATCTATAGGATTTATTGGGGAAAATTTATAAACTAAGAACTTGCTATAATGAAGAATTAATTATTTGAATAACTTTATGTTTGAACTTTAAGAGAAATAAATGGCAAAGAGTTTTGGCTCAAATATTTAGCTATACAATAGCCTTATAATGTGAACCAAGAATAAGATTTAATAAACATGAGCCTTGGCTATATTGATTGCATAATATAATAAGGTTGACTTTGTTTAGTGGTGCTACCACCACACTTTACGAAATATATCTTTAATTTTGATAATCAGTTGATACTATGATAAATACTTTATATGACTACATGATGTCTATAAACATTTTTAAATATGAGAACCTTGTTACTAGAGCTATTATGAGCATTAAGAAAGGGATGCTAATAGTTGTGTTAGGTGATGGAATATTTGGCAAGATTAATGGCCAAGGCAAGGCTACACCTATGTTGTAAGATCCATGTGGTTTTAGTTACTTGTTGTATCAAAAATGTTAGATGTAGTGTTATAATGAAAGGGTACCAAGATGCATGTAATTATGGACCATTTTAGAAATCTTATTGTAGCAACAATAGGTGAATTAAGTTCCCTTAATGACATTTTATCCACCTTGTTTAGTGTAATAATAATATATGGTATATAACCTTAGAATGATATTTGGGAATTGGGGTAATGGCTTTTATATGACAAGAAGATGTCTATTGACACTTGGGGGTAGATGAACCTTCATGTTAAATCTATTTTTGTGAATTTTGAAGGGAAGTGTTTTCCTATTGGTATGTGCTAACTATGGTACTTTTAGGTTGAGTAATAAGTTTAGGGTATTGCCAATTGGTTTGTGAATAATAACAAAAGTACTTTCAATCAAGACCTCGATATCCAAAAATGGAAGTGTTTGAGTATGACTTAGGCACCAATCATGCTTAATTGGAGTAGTAAGGAAACCCAACTCTATAATGTTGTGTCTAATGGGTGTTGGTCATTCTTGGAAGTTAGTCGATTAAGCCTTACTTGGCTTGCATCAGGATATAACTCTTCTTGGATGAGGTGATTGTGATCACCAGAATGTAATTTCTCACTTATGTCCCCATTATAGAATGATGTATTGGTCCAAGAATAAGTGTAGTTTACATTTAAAAAATAGAATTAGGAGATCAACCCAACCTCTATGTCAAGTAGGTGAACCCATAATAGGTTAAGATTATTCATGATGAATAACGGGATGACATTTAAATTTGAGATAATGATCTACATGGATGTAAGAGTTTGGGTATGGGTTGCTAAAAGGTGAGCTTACTTATGATTACCTAACTATTGTTAACTATTATTTTTGTTAGGAAACATTAACACAATCTTGGTTATGGTAACCTATGTGTAGGTGTCCTTGAGAGACTTAGATAGGAGAACTACATGTGACTTTGACCCATTTAAAAGTAGGAACATAGGCGGTCCTTGGGTGAAGGATGCCCCTGTGACCTCAAGTCTGTAGGGGTAGGGTCTAGGGGGGATAACTCCAAGGTTTGGGGTTGTTCTTAACCTGTCGACCTTTCCTCTTTAGTAAGCTTCAGATGAGGCCGAATAGGCATTAGAAGATTATGAAAGAGCTAAGAAATCCTTAAAAATTGTATTTAATATATATATATATATATTGTATTTTTGAATGACAAGTTGATAAAGTGAAAGGGTAGACCACCTTATACTCTGTTTGTTTATCTATTGAATAGAGGCCATCTTGTGTAGGATCCAAGTGAAATTTAATCTTAGACCTATAAGACTGTGTATATGCTCCTAGATTAGTCAATTATAATCTATTTGTTCTTAATTAGGAACCTCTCTTCTAGTTACAATGCTAAGCCTAGTACAAGTGCTGAATTTTACAACAAAAGATAGAGTTCAAACCCTACAAGGACATAGGTAGAGGATTGTATTCCTCTAGCACATAGACTAGTCCTCTTTATCTAAGGTGATCACCGAAGAATAAATCCTATGGCCCGCATAAGCTAATCTTATCCACTCGAGATTTACAATAGTCAAGGAGTGTACTATGTCGGTAGATTGTCAGTCGTACCCCCTAGTTAGCGGATGGTTATTGCCAGTTGCATGTAGGCAAGGGATACCCCACATTGATCTAGGGTATTGGCCAGATTCCGCCAGGAGCATCTAGGCTTGGGTGCTAGTTGCATGGCGGTGATGGATGTCTTTGTTGCTTAGTCCTCCAATGGACTACAGGGAAGAAAATTTCCAATAAAGAATATGTAGGAAATAATTGGATCAATCCAATTGTATAATTTTGAGCATATCTTGATGTGGAAATTGTATACTTGGCTTTGTTAGGATGAGGATAGACACTCAATGTAGTATGGGATACATCAAACCTTGTTCCCATTTTCTCGTTGGTGCAAACGACTAGACAAAAGAATGTGTCCCACAGTGTAGTGCGCAATGCACCGACATTTCTTTTATTTGGGATGCACTATGGGCAAGTGGTATCTAGTTGTTATGGATATGTCAATTCCTCACTATGTAAATGCTAGTCACTATGTATGTGATGCCTATTGAAGCTAGTCACTATATACGAGAGATGTATATTGAAGCTAGTCCCTATGAATATGGGATGTATGCTAGAGCTAGTCACTTGTATATGTGATGTACAAGCTAGAGCTAGTCATCGTGTGTGTGATGTGTACGAGTTAGCCACCATGTGTTAATGGGAAGTGTGCTCGAGTCACTCATTATGGAATTGGAAATTTTGGAAGGGTATGACCCTAGTGTACTTATGTATGCATGTACACTATTTGAACCCAATTAGTTTTTGCTTTATTATTATTGGGCTAATTTTTAATAAATAGTCCTGGTTTGAAGAGAGATCAAAGATCTTGTACAAGAGGAGAGAACGAACTCCCTCTAAACTTCTAGGGCGAACTACAAAGCCTCTAACTTCCCTCAAAGGGATACGTAGGCAGGGTCATTGGGAATGAACCCTCAAGGCTTAGGTATAGGTCTAATGAGGATCTTGACCTCAAGAGCTTACCACCATTGAATGCAAGCATAAGTGGTGGTGTATAATTGTCATCAATGACAATTAAACAAATTATGAAGTTGACACTTCTAAGATAGAATAAGAACCTTGGACGGTTAAGTTGGTACTTGTGAAAAAAGAGAAAAAAAAAATAGTGGCAACCAAGGGGTGGTTGTTACATGAGAATTCTTAAACAAATGGAAGAGGGTGTACAAAATGAAGAGGTGCTAATGAAATAAATAGGTCTTCATAAATAGGTCCTCTCAATGGCATAAGATTTGCTAATTCTTGAAATTTTATGAAAGCAAGTTGGAGAAACAACAACACTTACTATTAATGAAAAATAAAATGGATGTATTAAAATTAATAAGGTTGTAAAAAATGTTTCCAATAATAGTATTTAGAGGATGACAAGAAAGGGTATGAAGGCAAGTCTTTTGAATTCAAATAAAATTATAAGAAAAAAATGTAAATCAAAAAACTTAGTATAGTAGTGAAAAAGGATGATAAAAGGATAAAAAAATTATTGCAATGTAGGTCATAAAATTATATGAATATACGATATCATGAATGCATATATATGAGTGCATGTAATTTATTATAATTTGTTTTTATTTATAATTCTAAGTTCTCCCTTTTTAATGCATCATAGTAAGGTTTACTATATATAATATAATGTTAAACCTTAGACTCTAGTCAATGTTTTTTCTGTTAACATGTTGTTTTATTGTGGGCACCTAGATTGTTGTTGCATAAGGAGGTAGATCATACCACAAAAAGAAAATAGCGTTAAAATTTTGAAAAATGAAAAGTTTGGATTTTATTAAATAATTTTATTTCAATGGGAAAGAATGGACAAAGAATCAAGAAAAAAACAAAAATTTAATGTGAACAAAATATTTTAGAAGAATTGGAAAAGTTATGGAAAAGAAAATTAGTATTCAAAATGATACAATATCAAATTTGAAAGAACAAATTGGCAAGTTACATCAATTGCTTGTAGCATACCAAAAATTAAAATAAGTGTCCAAATTCCAAGGATTTTTTATATGATACATCTTGTGATACACATTATTCATTTGATAAATGTGATATAGCTAAAACTTCTTTTGATAAAAAAGTGTAAGGTCAAAGGTAATGATTATTTGAATCTATAGGTCTGATAGTTTGAATGATAATGACAAAAAAAATTAATACAAAGAAAATTCTTTTAAGATGATGAGAAGAATAGGATATGTAATAAAAGTTTACAAAGAGGCCATTGAACGAATTGTGGGGACAAATAATGAAGTGCATGGAAATGGAAAAGATGATGATGTTACAAGTAAAACAAGTACTACTAAATCTATTCAAGAAATACAATAATCCCATTATCATAAATAAATATGTTGGGATCTTCATACTTGTAGAATTTATGGATTGAAGAATCATTCTAATAAGATATGTTTGAATAGAGAGTTGAAAATAGAATCTATGAAAGATTTTATGGAAATGAAAAATGAGTGGATTGATGAATCTAATTGAAAAAAGATAACATATATGATTAAAAGGTTATATAAGTATAATATCCGTATATCAAAAATGATAGAAATAAAGTCAATGAGAGTGTTGTCAAGTGCAACAAGCTTTGTGTTGTTGACAAAGAACTGGAGTACAATAACATGGTGGTTGTTGAGGAGTAACAATAGAAAGAAAGACATCAATGAAGGATACATGTGACATTACCAAGTTAGCTTGAGGACAAGACAATATTTTAGGCCCGCATAGAATATTAGTAGGATATAAAGGACTATGGGATACTAAAAATGTAATTTGGGTCATTTATAGAGACATATATACCACTTAAGGAGTCTTAAAACACCTCCCATATATAAAAATAAGTTGTAAAAATGTAATTTATTACAAAGAAAAAGGTTAATTCATGGGAATAAGAAAGTTAAGTGCTATAATCAAAGGATATGGTGGAAAGGTATTATGAGGGTATATAAAGAGGGAAAGTGGAAGATAAGAGTATGAAATAGTGTGGAAATGTATGTGGAATATTATGAACTGAATATATATGATAATAAGGAAGTGTGAAACATACATATAGGATTTTGGCAGGTTAGGTGGGGTGGTATGTAGGACATTTATCCTTTATATGCCTTCACTCTTCTCCTGTGTACTCACTCATTCAATGCAATCATCTTCATTTTGTTTGCAATTACTTATCATTTGTTGTTTATATTCACCTAGTGTTCCTACCTAAATCTCATAATAAAGTCCACAAAATATTGAAATATATAGTCCATTAAATGTAGACAAAAACATGTCTCAGTAAAATTGAAATAAAGTCCATTAAATGTAGACAAAAACATGTCTCTGGTCATAAAGTAGTGAGCATGATTAAAAAATACAGATCATAGTTTATGTGAAATATATCTATCTAAGTCTTGTCATCACTAAAATCAATACTCATCTTTAATCTGCGTGAACTAGATGGTCTTGTCTTATGATGTATAAGAGAAAGAAACTTGAAATTGGATTTTAAATTTTAAAAAATATATGCATGCACATGTATGATTTCAATTTATTTTAATTAATTTTAATTTATAAAATCATGAAATTATTTTATTAAATCTTTGCTAGCTAGATAAATACATGGATTACTATACGAAACTACTTATCTCCTCCCACAATCTAGTGTGCAGGTGGTATAGGTACTATCATATTGGAACCAAAAGTCTTAGTTGCTAACTCCTATAGGGTCAAACAAAGCACATGTACAAATTAGGTTAGATCAATGTATTTATTTTATTTGTCCATACAAAAGACCTATAGATTGCCCATAGAAAAAATAACGTGAAATGATATGGATAACTCGTGAAATTGTCCCTGATCAATAGCCTGACCCTTACTTATCCTGATAGTTGTATCAATATGTATGTATGTACACACACACACATGTGTGTGTGTATGTATGTATGTATGTATGTATGTATGTATGTACACACGCACACACACATGTGTGTATGTATGTATGTATGTATGTATGTATGTATGTATGTATGTATGTATGTATGTGTGTGTGTATAAATATACATACATACATACATACATATATATGTATGTATGTATATATATATATATACATACATATACAGACATACATACATACATATATGTATGTATGTATATATATACATACATACATATGTATGTATGTATGTATATGTGTGTGTGTATACATACATACATACATTGTATGTATATATGTATATACATGTATGTATGTATGTATGTATGTACGTGTATATATATGTGTGTATATGTATATATGTATATATGCATGTATATATGTATATGTATATATATATGTATGTATATATGGATGTATGTATGTATGTATATATGCATACATACATGTATATTGTCATAACCCTCTTTTTAGACCTTGATATGACTTGCTATTATTATTATTATTATTATTATTATTATTATTATTATTATAATTATTATATTAATTTTATGAGTAATGTTAGAAAGAAAAGATAAATTGAAATGAGGTTGAAGTTTTTAAATAAAAAGGAATTTAAGTGGTGACACACACATGAGGTCATAATTTATTTGAAAATTGCTTATTTTCTCAATATCCTAATTGAGCACATGGTGTGGGAGAAATAAGAAGATTCTAGAAAATAAATCTTAAATTCAAAATATTAAGGAATAAATATTATATTTAGCAAATATATGGCATGGAGTTACAAAATTATTCTATGACAAGAATAATTCTATTCATGGCATTTTTATGACAAAGGAGTTACAAAATGCATTTTTGGAGGAGAATTTGAATTTGAATTTTGAATGCATGGTCAAATATAACCCCTACTATGACAACAATCATTTTTGCATGAAATTAATTTAGAAATTGTTTATTTTTTCAATATGTTAATTTAGCACATGTTGTAGGAGGAAATGAGAAGTTTCTAGAAGTGAATTTAAAATTCCATCTTCTTGCATGTAACTCCCCCACTATGTCAACAATCAATTTTGCATGAAGTCAATTTCAATTAATTCTTTTGATAGTGGGAATGGTGCACCTATTCTATATAATGTATGCTAAACTTTCGAAGAAGGAGTTCATTTTGGGTTTTAGATGAAAAAAAAAATGTAATTTCTTGAATTATTACAAATTCTTGTTAGTAGTACTAGAATTTTTGTAGTCACATTGTACAGTAGGATTTTCAAGATTTTGAAGAGATCTTATCAAGCTACAAGGAAGGAGTGAAGAAGGGCAGCTGGGAGATTGGAGGTGTTTCAATAACAAGGGAATCGTTCGATCCAGGTTCCTTCTTGTCTACTCTCATGTTTTGAAATGGATTTTTTATGTAGTCGAAGAAAAAAATAGAATTATATTCACTTGTATGCTTTACCTATTGTAAATTTGTGTAGAATTTGATGAAGAAGTTTTTATATGCAAATAGGAAATAAAATTTGAATAATTGCCATTAATTAGTAGACTCCTTTTTAGAATGCAAATGAGAATATCATTTAAACTTTTTTTCTATTCACATTGATTTTTATTTCTTTACAAAAATTTAGATTTCAAGGAATAAGAGTGAAATATATTAGGAACAGATTATCCTCTTTTGCTGAATTAAATCAAGAAAAGAAAATCAGATTTTTTTTTAGAATAAAATAACGTGTTTGATTTTCTCTATGAAAGATCTTTTCTCAAAAAAAAAACATCTTTATCTTTTTCTGAATAAATATCTCAAAAATTATTTGTCTTTCTCTGTGATATTTTGTCTCTAAGATTGAATTTGTGAAAATGTGCCCCTCTCTAAAAAAATTGAATCTCAAAAAAAAAAAAAAAAAAAGATATATATGTTTAGCTTGCAAAATTCAATTCTCTTGAGTGCATATCTCTTATCCATGTATCTCAGAAGATATCCATATTGTGATTTTATGCACCACTATTTAAATACTACCCTCTGTGACTATTTGCTTGTGTATATCTTTGTGGGGAAATTAGCTCTACAAAAATCCTTTCACAAATCTATATTCAGTTTATTTAATTCTGTATATTTTATTCCTCAAAGAAATTTATCTTCCTATGATTATTTATCTTTCAGAAATTTATTCCTCTGTGTATTTTATTCCTCAAAGAAATTTATCTTCCTATGATTATTTATCTTTCAGGAAATTTATTTCTTTGTGTATTTTATTCCTCAAAGAAATTTATCTTCTTATGATTATTTATCTTTCAGAAATCTATTCCTCTGTGTATTTTATTCCTCAAAACAATTTATACTCTTGTGAATTATCTTTCTTTCAAAAATTAATCCTCTGTGTGTGTGTCTATATATATATATATATATATATATATATATATATATATATCCTCAAAATAATTTTCTTCCCTTCTGCCTGTTCGGCTGTAATTTATCCTTTATGTAATTAAACTAGATTAAGTTATAAAACATTAGATTATATATATATATATATATATATATATATATATATATATATATATATATATATATATATATATATATATATATATATATATATATATATAAGTAAACACAATATGCATATTCATTTTAAAATTCTTATTTGGAAATTTTCTTTTGCCTTATCTGATTGGGGTTATAAAAAATATTCAATAAAAAAAGAGATTTAATTAAGAAAAAAACAAATAAATAAATATATATATATATATTTGGAAATAGACTAAAAATAATTATAAATTAATAAAGTAGAGCAAAACATTTATTTAACTATAAATAAATAAATATATTAATAAATAATAAAGTATATAATATATATTATATATCGAGTTTAGTTTCCAGTAGAGAAATGATATAATGTGAAATCTGGATGTAGACAGTTACAACATCACATCTATAATAGACAAATAAATTGTATCCATATTATAGGGTTTTAAAAAAAAAGAATTAATTAAATATCATATACATAATATTATAAGATAAAATGAAGATGATCTTATTAACAACAACAACAACAACAACAACAACAAAAAAGAAAAAAAAATAAGAGAAAGAAACTTATATAATGAGATAGTAATATCACCCACCATAATGTTAAGGCTATTAAATGATAGTAATTAAAAGTCTTAGGCTTTCTAAATTTTAATCTCCACTTAAATAGGATTTTTCTAATTAGATTTCCTATATCATAAAAAAAAAGGGGGGGAAAGATATCCAATATAAAGGTACATGAAAGATTTATGAAAGCTTTTTATACATGGCTTTCCTGTTTGGAGTGAAAAAAGGTCAGTTTTTTTACTTAAAACATACTTTAATCTTTTAACTATTATAAATTATTATTTATATGATCATTTTAACATTATATATTATCTTTTGATTCGTGTATTATTAAATGTATAATTGTAAGAAAAGAGTTATTTTCTTTTTGAAAGGTTTGGGGAAAAAATTTGAATTGGAGGTTGACATGGCTTGTAACTATTAGTTCAATATTAATTATTATAATTCAATTATGTTATATTAGTACACAAGTTCGTATATGTCTAATATTTTTAATAAATGCCTTAGCAAACAAGAAGAAAATGTCATGGTAGAACTTGCATGGTATAAAAGTAAATATATTAATTTTGGGTGCAACAAATTTAAAACCTCACATAATAATAATACCATCATTTTTTATTTTACATCTACCTTACTTATATAATTCATTATAATTTTTATGGTGTTTTCAACTTACATGCATGTACAACATAATACCTACATGTGAAACTTGAGAAAGAAAAAAAAAAAAAAAAACCAATGTCTCATCCTAGATATAAGTAAATAATTGCTCATTATCCTAATTACTACTATGGAAGAAATATAAGGAGTAATTAGTTATCACTTTATAATCTTACAAAGGTATTAGTTCAAAAGCAACTAGAAGTTTATTGATTAGAATTGTATATTAGGAGACTTAGTATTATTTACATGGTTAACTAGCAAGTGTTTAAACTCTTTTCTAATCTCTTTTTCAAACAATTAGTAATTAAGAATAATGTGGTTAATTTGAAGCTTATTATTTAATTGTTTTTCTTTTCCCTTCAACAAGTGAGTATTGAATTTTCATTTCCAAAGTATAACTATTCGATAATCTAAATTTTATTTCAAACAATTTAGTACCTTTCAAGTATTAGGATTCACATTTAAAGTAGTGTTATCATTTGTAGATGAAATTTATGTTACTTCAAATGGAAGAATTAGTTAGGCTTATTATTAAATACTTTTCACTTCAAACAAGTAGGTGTTAAAATTCATTTCCAAAAGTTTTGCAATTCAATCATATAATTTTCTTTCAAGCAAATCAGTACTAGGATTCATACTTATTGTGTAATGGTTTGTCCAAAACAATTATATCTTACAAGTAATTCAAATCATTTTCATAAGTTATCTTTGAAGGTATCATGGTTTCCAAAGCAATTAGTAATTTCATGTAATTGGTTCAAGTTTTTGATTTTTTAATTATTATCATAACTATCCTTCGGAGAAAATACTATTCCCAAGTAGTCAATTTGTTTATGTTCTTTTAATTATGTAAAGTTTATACTTTAGTTTTAAAAATCAGGCAATAATTCCTTGTTTATAATAATTTCTTTTTCATAATTGTATTGGTTTATTGCTTCATTTAAGATTCATGAATTCAAAGTTAAATTCCTAGTTAGATAACTATACAAGAGGAGTTGAAACCAAAAACTAGCAGCGTTCGGTATCTATTGTGCCTCTGGGTCACACTTACGGGCAATGTCGTCGTGTTGAACTACTACACTTAATGCCTAATAAAGCTGAAATAACAGCATCTGTGGCATCATCCCTCTAAATCGTCGGGGAGAAATAAGGGTCATTTGAAAGTTAAAATCCAAGGGGCGGGTAATTCCCCTTGGATTGATAATCTAAAAAGATAAATGTTAAATGAATTTACATCCACTCAATTAAACCTTAGGAAACCTCAATAGGGTTTGGTTGTGTGTTATGAATTTAAAATTAATTTTATCTTGATGATTTAAAAGAATGATAATGGATTAAGGGTGACATATTTAATAAGAAATAGGACTTAGTTGTTTTAGGCCACAAGCAAAAGGCCATCTTGATCCTTTTTGCTATAGAGCTACCATCGTGGGTAACAACCGCAGAGAAATTGTCTGGGACATTGACCCTAGAAAGGGTTGCGTACCCACCAAATAGTTTACATTAAACCATAGTTAGAAACTAGAACTACATACTTTACGCCTTGATCCCATGCCGAAACAAGTATGTAGGCAGTCTAGGGACGGAGTTTTCCCTTGTACTCAGGCATTCGGGGATGGGGATTAGGATTTGATTATGGGTAAGTAGTTGGTTCTTGAAGCTTATTGGTCTTTTAATCAAATGGTGTAAATAATAATTGAAAGGTTAAAATTAATTCAAAGCATACTCAGGAGGAATCTCGTATGGATTCGCTTGACTTCCCGAGGCTTTAGGCCAAATTACGAGGTGGAACTCAAGATTGTTTATGCAATTATTTTAATACTCCTAAGGACGGCAAACTCAGTGCACTCCTAGTAGGGGAGTGTAGTCTTTAGAGAGTGGCTCAGGACCCGGATGGTCTTGATGAGTCTAAAGTCTCTGGCCAGAGCATATCCTATTCTTATGAATAGATGCCTACCCCGTTTGGGTAGATGCCTATCCCGGATTGGATAGATGAAACCTCTTGTCCCGTATGGGCAGATGCCTAACCCGTATAGTTAGATGCCTAACCCATATGGTTAGATGCCTAGTCCTGTATGGATAGATTGGTGCAGGAGCACCCTTCCAAGCTCTTCCTCCTTCTTTGTTTTGTTGGTGTTATGCTTCTTTTGAAGCCATTGTATATGTAATAAGAGCCATGAGCTCATTTGTTCTTGACTAGGTCCTAGTTTTAGGTCCTTAGTGTTTTTGTTGTGATTTCTTGTGCAGGAGAGGTTGAGTGTGCCTTGGATGTGTGTTAGGCCTTATTGGCATGTTTCTTTCCTTAGGATAGCCCAAAATAGGCCTAGGAGTCATGAAAAGCAACAATGACAAAGTTGCTCAAAAGATGCAAAAGTTGCATGACAACTTTTAAAAGTTGTCAAGCAACTTTTCCACCCAAAAGGTCAAAGACCCTTATTGAGCATGGAGAGCCCTAATTTTGGCACACCAACCGAGGTATGGGTAGTATAAGTTGTTTCAAACCCTAAAATATGAGGGGTTAATCATTGTTGTACGGCCCAAGTAAGAAAAGCTTGACTGAGACTGTTTTGTTGGTTACCAATCAGTTTGAATGAAGCAACCAAGCAAGTTAATGGATTTATTTGCGAACAAAACTGTGTAGAGTGTCTTCTATGGTGTAAATAATTTCATTTTGAGCAATTAGATTAGGGTTTGGTTTGCAAGTGTGGTGTGCTTGTAAATATTTTGTAATTTGCAATCTCTCTGTCCAGTTTTGGACTGGTTTGAATGAATGGGCTCATAACTTCATTCCCCATTGTGGAATCACCATGAAACCATGGGGAATGGAAGTGAAGACCTTTTAATATAATGGAATGCAAGAAGAGCCTTTGAAGATGCAGGGAAGCCAACCATTTAGCCACTCCTAGGCGAGACTAGACAGTGCCCGATTAGGAATGGTTGTTGGTGCAGAGGTCCAAGAGAGCAAGGTTGGTCAAAGGAGAGTGCACCCTTTGGAGGAGGTGTAGAGGAGTGTGTGAAGCACCACTGGTGTGAAGGAGGAGCCTCCACTAATCCAAACAAGGTGGCTAAAACACAAAACATACACTGTGACCCAGGCAGACCATAAAAACCCTCACAAAACCCTTAAAAACCCCAAAATTCGCCCAAGGCACTGTACGACCACTTGGAGGCCCAAAACCAGAGAAATCCTTGAGCCCTTGCCAAATGAATGGTAGTCCATTTTGGGAGTTTGGGTATTTTGTGCATCGTTTGTGAGAGGGAGCCCTAAAGGATCGGGTAGGAGGCCTAATTGGTCAAAATCCTTGTAGCCCTATTTTGTAGGCAAAAACACAAAACAGTGAAATCGGTAAGGGGTTGAAAGCTTGAAACCTCTTGGGGGCACATGGATGGGTGGAAAAACCTTGTTAGAGACCTGACCTATCCTTGCTAAGACCTAGGAAGCAATAGGACAAGCCAAGCCCTTATTAGCCATAGTAAGGGGTTTTGAGTCTCATGAGTAGGTGAGACCTTAGGAGCAGCATTGCAACTCATTGGTGGGTGGATTGGGAAAGCTCAGGGGATTCCTCAAGCAAGGGAAGTCCTAGAGACCCTAGGGTGTGAAGAGAACACCAGGTGATCCAAGGGAAGGATCCAAGAGCATAGACTAGGCTAGTCTATCCCAAACCCCATCCCATCAGATTGGTATCAGAGCAAGTTAAAGATTTGTTGGACTGTGTATGTCTCTATATACTAGTGAATCAGTAGGGGAGAGTATAATGGTCACTAATGCAGAGCTGGCTAGGGAGGTAGAAGAGAAGAAGGAGAATAATAGACTCCTTGAAGAAGCTATGAGTGAGATAAGGGATAAACTGGAGGAAGTGGTGGATCAGAGGACACAAGGACCTTGGGGAGAAGACACCAAGGATAAAGGCAAGAAAACCATAGACATAGATGACATTATACCTGAACCAGATCCCTTGTTCAATGAAGAACCTTTTGTAAAAGTTATTAAGGCTTTGAACACCAAAGCTTTTGAAGGATTGCCACATTTCAGTGGAAGGATGGACATTGATAGTGTCATGGAATGGATTGAGGGCATGGAAAACCACTTTGAGTGTGAGGGAGTGACAGAGGCTCAAAAGGTTAAAGTTGCCAAATCAAGATTAAGGGGAGCAGCTTTGACATGGTGGAAGTACTTGCAAGAATAGAGAGTTAGCATGGGAAAGCTACCTATTGCCAATTGGAAGGCTATGGTGAGTAAGATCAAAGAGAACTACTTACCAGAGGATTATGAAGTCCAACTTCATAAGAAGAGACAGGGATTGAAGCAAAAAGACCTTGATGTGACCTCCTACACTAAAGAATTTCAAAACCTTTGTCTTAGATCCAAAGTCCAAGAAGATGAATCTATTAAGGTGGCTAGGTATCTAAGCGGCCTAAAGTGGAACATTAAAGAGGAGATAAGCCTATGGACTCCTACTACTATTCAAAAATGTCATCAGCTTGCTATCAAGGTGGAAGAGAGGAACAAAAGGAAAGGAGACTCTAATACCAGGGGTAGAGGCAGAGGTAGAGAACAAGTGAATCACCGAGGTGGCTACCAAAGCAAGGCAAATGAGCAGAGGAACCAAGGAGAAGCCAAGTTGACTGAACATGGCAGTGAAACCAATCCTAGAGGGGGCCATACTAGAGGGAGAGGTGCACAAGGTGGTCCAAGTAGGGGTAGAGGTACCGGCAGAGGTAACTCCTACTTTGCAACTATGAAGTGTTACAACTGTGGACAATTGGGACACCCAGCATATAGATGCCCTGACAAGCCTACCTCATCAAACAATGGAAAGAGGGTTGCTTATGCACATGAAGACACATCAAGCAGCAAGAAACCTGAGGTGGACCATATTGAATTAGAGATTGGAGAAAATCTGATGTTCAATAGGGTCTTGATAAGACAGCCGGTTAAGGAGGAACCCAAACATAGGAGAGCATTGTTTAGGGTGAGATGCAAAGTTCTTGGTAAAGTGTGCAAGGTGATAGTTGATTCAGGCTCAATTGACAACATCATATCAGAAGAGGCAGTTAGGAAGTTGAAACTCACAAGGATACCCTACACTAACCCATACAAGGTGACATGGTTGAATCATGAGCAGAGTGTGCTTATCAATGAACAGACTTGGGTAGAGTTTTCTATTGGAGGATACAAGGATAAGATCCTTTGTGATGTGTTACCTATGGATGCCTGTCACCTATTACTAGGTAGACCCTAGCAATTTGATAGGAAGGTGATCTATGATGGAGAGGAGAACTCCATTTCACTCAAGAAGGACAACAAGACCTTTAAGATTCAGTCTTTAACAATGAATGAAGAGGGAACTTCAAGAACACCTAGTGTCTTATTGGCTACTGGTAAAGAGTTCTTACACTTGCTACATGAGGAGGAGATAGTGAAGTGTGCCATCTTTGTGAAGCCAAAAGAGGAGGAAGACAAGTTGCAGGTAGATGTACCCAAGGAGGTGAAACACATGTTGCAAGAGTATAAGGAAATAGTGAGTGATGGAGCACCTGCAACACTCCCACCAAGAAGGTCTATAAGCCATCAAATAGACTTTGTTCCTAGAGCATCCCTACCTAACAAAGTTGCATACAAGCTCACACTTGATCAAAACATGGAGGTAGCAAGGCAAGTGTAGGAGTTATTGGAACAAGAACTGATTAAGAAGAGCATCAACCCATGTGCAGTCCCGGTAGTGCTAGCATCAAAGAAGGGAGGCAAGTGGAGACTTTGCACTGACTCAAGGGCAATCAATAGGATCACCATAAGGTATAGGTTTCCTATTCCTAGAATAGAGGATTTGATGGACTGTTTAGGAGGTGCTATGCATTTCACTAAATTGGACCTTAAAAGTGGTTATCATGAGATTAGAATCAAGGAGGGTGATGAGTGGAAGACTACTTTCAAGACCCCAGAAGGGTTGTATGAATGGCTTGTGATGCCATTCGAACTCACCAATGCCCCAAGCACCTTCATGAGGTTGATGAATGAGGTGTTGAAAGACTTCACAGGTAGATTTGTGGTGGTGTACCTAGATGACATTCTCATCTGTAGTAGAATCAAAGAGGAGCACCTTGAGCATTTGAGGTTAGTCTTAGAGAGGTTGCATGAGGAGAAGTTATCCATCAACCTAGAGAAGTGTGACTTCTTGAAGCAAGAGCCGGTCTGCTTAGGATTTGTGGTGTCTAAGGGAACCTTGAAGATGGATCCAAGCAAAGTGGAGGCAATCTTGAATTGGCCTGCACCTAGAACAAGGACTGAAGTTAGGAGTTTCCATGGTTTAGCCCAATTCTATAGAAAGTTTGTGAGGAACTTCAGTGGCATATGTGCACCAGTCCTTGACACCATAAAAGGAGGCCTTAAAACTAAGTTTAAATGGACTGAGCAGGCTGACAAAGCATTTCAATTGTTAAAGCAAGAAGTAGCCACAAAACCTATCCTTCTCCTACCTACATTTGATAAGCTATTCACATTGGAGTGTGATGCAAGTGGAATTGCAGTAGGGGGTGTATTGAGTCAAGAGGGAAGACTTGTGGCATTTTTTAGTGAGAAGCTCAATGAAGCAAAGAAGAAGTACTCAGCCTATGACCTAGAGTTGTATGCATGAGTACAGTCTCTTAAAAAATGGAGGCATTACCTACTTCCAAAGGAATTTGTAGTGTTCACAGACAACCAGGCATTGAGTTACATTAACACTCAAGAGAAGCTTAGCAATAGGCATTTGAAATGGATGGAATACCTCCAATCCTTCACCTTCACCATCAAGCATAAGAAGGGGCAACTCAACAAGGTGGCAGATGCATTAAGAAAGAAGTTGTTGACAGTTCAAGAACTACAGTTGCAGAGCATGGGAATAGAAGGTTTCAAGGACCTCTATGAAGGAGATGAAGACTTCTCATCAGCTTACAAGTTTTGCAAGGAGTTTGAGAACCATTTCCATGGTGAGTATGCAGATTATACTCTCCAAAATGGTCTCTTGTTCAAAGGTAATCAGTTGTGTGTACCAAGAGGATCCATGAGGGAAAACCTCATCCAAGAGAAACACAATGGCAGTTAAAGTGGACACTTTGGAGTCAACAAAACCTTGGATTTAGTACAGAGGTACTACTATTGGCTAAAGTTGCCAAGAGATGTGAAGAGGTATGTGGAGCAATGTGGTGTATGCCAAAGAGAAAAAAGAGGATCAAGCAATGCTGGTCTCTGTCAACCATTGCCGGTCCCAAATAGGCCTTGGGAATGCATAAGCATGGACTTTGTAGTAGGACTTCCCAAGACAAAGATAGGTATGGACAGCATCTATGTGGTAGTAGATAGATTTTCCAAGATGAGCCATTTCATTCCATGTAGGACTACACATGATGCTAGCTATGTTGCACATCTCTTCTTTAAGGAGATTTTTAGAATTCATGGACTCCCTTTAAGCATTGTTTCAGACAGGGACAACAAGTTCATGGGCCATTTTTGGCAAACATTATGGAGGAGACTAGGAACTAACTTGTCATTTAGCTCAACTTACCATCCTCAAACTGATGGTCAAACTGAAGTTATCAATAGGGTGTTAGGCAATTCGTTGAGGTGTTTAACTAAGGAGTATGGACAGACATGGGACCTAATCATTCCTCAAGCAGAGTATGCATATAATGACAGTGTAAATAGGACCACTGGAAGAAGTCCTTTTGAGGTTGTGTATGGCAGACATCCAAGGGGAGTATGTGAGTTGAGAGACCTTGGTACTTTGGAGATGAAGAGTGGGCAAATAGAGGACTTCACTCAAACCATCAAGGAAATCCAAGAGCAAGTCAAGAAAGCCATTCTTGAATCCACTCAAAAACTAAAAGGAAAAATGGATGAGAAAAGGAGAGAGGTTCAGTTCAAGGTGGGTGACTTTGTGATGGTCCATTTGAGCAAAGCTAGGATGCAAAGTGGTAAGCCTACCAAACTGCAAATGAAGAGGGTAGGACCTTGTAGAATTCTGGCAAAATATGGTGAGAATGCTTACAAGGCTGACCTGCCTTCAGATTTGGCTATATCACCAGTCTTTAATGTAGCTGACCTGATCATGTACAAGGGTGAAATAGTAGGGCAAAAGGAGACCCAAGATAAGGTGCTGCAGGACCTAGATGTTAATATCTTACCACAGGTGAAGAAGCCTATAAAAGAGGTGATCTTGGAATCCAGAGTAATTAAGTCCACTAGACACCAGGTCTACATGGAACACTTGGTGAAGTGGGCAGGTCAGCCTGAGTCTGAAGCTACTCGGGTTGAAGAGAGCAGGTTCAAGACACTTGGCATAGACCCAACTCTCATCTCTTCTTCTATTTCTTAGTTGTGTGTAGAGTGGGAGTATGGTGTAGAAGAATCCTTCCAAGCTCTTCCTCCTTCTTTATTTTCTTGGTGTTATGCTTCTTTTGAAGCCATTGTATATGTAATAAGAGCCATGAGCTCATTTGTTCTTAACTAGGTCCTAGTTTTAGGTCCTTAGTGTTTTTGTTGTGATTTCTTGTGCATGAGAGGTTGAGTGTGCCTTGGATGTGTGTTAGGCCTTATTGGCATGTTTCTTTCCTTAGGATAGCCCAAAATAGGCCTAGGAGTCATGAAAAGAAACAATGGCAAAGTTGCTCAAAAGATGCAAAAGTTGCATGACAACTTTTAAAAGTTGTCAAGCAACTTTTCCACCCAAAATGTCAAAGACCCTTATTGAGCGTGGAGAGCCCTAATTTTGGCACACCAACTGAGGTATGGGTAGTATAATATGTTTCAAACCATAAAATATGAGGGGTTAATCATTGTTGTACGGCCCAAGTACGAAAAGCTTGACTGAGACTGTTTTGTTGGTTACCAGTCAGTTTGAATGAAGCAACCAAGCAAGTTAATGGATTTATTTGTGAACAAAACTATGTGGAGTGTCTTATATGGTGTAAATACTTTCATTTTGAGCAATTATATTAGGTTTTGGTTTGTAAGTGTGGTGTGCTTGTAAATATTTTGTAATTTGCAATCTCTTTGTCCAGTTTTGGACTGGTTTGAATAAATGGGCTCATAACTCCATTCCCCATTGTGGAATCACCATGAAACCATGGAGAATGGAAGTGAAGACCTTGTACTATAATGCAATGCTAGCAGGGCCTTTGAAGATGCAGGGAAGCCAACCATTTAGCCACTCATAGGCGAGACTGGATAGTGCCCGATTAGGAATGGTTGTTGGTGCAGAGGTCCAAGAGAGCAAGGTTGGTCAGAGGAGAGTGCACCCTTTGGAGGAGGTGTAGAGGAGTGTGTGAAGCACCACTGGTGTGAAGGAGGAGCCTCCACCAATCCAGACAAGGTGGTTAAAACACAAAACATACACTGTGACCCGGCCAGGCCATAAAAACCCTCATAAAACCCTTAAAAACCACAAAATTCGCCCAAGGCACTGTACGACCACTTGGAGGCCCAAAACTAGAGAAATCCTTGAACCCTTTCCAAATGAATGGTAGTCCATTTTGGGAGTTTGGGTAGTTTTTGCATCGTTTGTGAGAGGGAGCCCTAAAGGACCAAGTAGGAGGCCTAATTGGTCAAAATCCTTGTAACCCTATTTTGTAGGCAAAAACACAAAACAGTGAAATCGTTAAGGGGTTGAAAGCTTGAAACCTCTTGGGGGAACATGGATGGATGGAAAAACCTTGTTAGAGACCTGACCTATCCTTGCTAAGACCTAGGAAGCAGTAGGACAAGCCAAGCCCTTATTAGCCATAGTAAGAGGTTTTGAGTCTCATGAGTAGGTGAGACCTTAGGAGAAGAATTCCAACTCATTGGTGGGTGGATTGGGAAAGGTCAAGGGATTCCTTAGGCAAGGGAAGTCCTAGAGACCCTAGGATGTGAAGAGAACACCAAGTGGTCCAAGGGAAGGATCCAAGAGCATAGACTAGGCTAGTCTATCCCAAACCCCATCCCATCATAGATGCCTAACCCGTATGGTTAGATTCCCATCTTGGTTGGATGGATACCTATCTCATTTGGATAGATGTACCTAAGTACGTGATTGAATAAAAAATAAATAAGAATGAGTAAGAATAAAAAATCAATGTTTTTATATATGAAAAAAAAATAAAAATCAGTTGAGTTTTTGGATTAAGTGGGTTATTACATATATGTATGTATATGTATGTGTGTGTGTGTGTATACATACATGTATATATATATATACACATGTATATATATATAGATACATGTGTGTGTGTGTATATATATATGTATGTATGTATGTATGTATATATATGTATAAATATGTATGTATGTATATATATATGTGTGTGTATACATATGTATGTATGTATGTATATATATGTATATATGTGTGTGTGTGTATACATATATATATACATATAAATATGTATATATGTATACATTTGTATATATGTATATATATATGTACACACACATATACATATGTATATGTACACATATACATATGTATATGTACACATATACATATATATCTATACATATACATATATACATGTTTAAGTATACATATACATGTATATATGTATACATGTATATGTATACATATATAGACACACATATATATTATATATGTGTGTGTGCGTGCGTGCGTGTATATATGTGTATATATGTATGTATGTATGTATATGTATGTATATTTATGTATATGTATGTGTGTGTGTATATATATATTGTAGACATCTAAAAATAGTTAATACTTGAGGTGTCACACTTTAACGTGTCTGTGTGATCTTATTTTAGGGTTTTCACAT